>NW_024429192.1:87428997-88763974 GCF_017639785.1 Mesocricetus auratus
AGGGTGGAGTCAGGAGTATTGCTCAGTCTTTCTCTATCTTATTTACTCATTGAGACAGGATCTCTTGGTTGAGCCCAGAGCTTGCTGATATGGTTAACCAAGCTTCCCAGCTTGGTCTGGGATCCCATCTCTGCACTCTAAGGGCTAGAACTACTGCTAGCCACCACACCCACCCTACTTTAACATGGGCTCAAGGGACCCTAATTCTGAGCTTCATTCTTGCCTAGCAAGTGCTTTATACACACATAGGGCTGTCGCTCCAGCTTTCAGTGCTAAAATATTTCTAGAATGTTCTCTTATGTAAGGAATGTATGTTCAATGAAGAAACATTTGAAGATTCAGGTAACTAAACAGGAGCAAGGAGGAAACATCAACCGACTGATATTTGAGGTTTTATTTCTTCCCAGACTATTTTCCAAATTTTGATGTAATATTTACAAAAATAGATCCATTCAATATGTTATTTAATAATCTGCTTTTCTCCCCTGAAAAATTTATCCCAGATATCTCTGCATGACAGCAAATTATTACATAGATTATTTTAGGCAGACTGTCATCAGGCTGTCATTCCTGTGTTTGAGACACTATAATGGTCACTTCTCAGGGCTACAGAGATGGCCCAGAGGTTAACCGTGTTTACTGATATTCCAGAAGACCTGGGTTCAATTCCTATCATCCATGTGGTGAGTCACAATCCTTTGTAACTCCAGTTCCAGGCAATGTCACCTCTTCTGGGCTCTCTGGGCTCCTGTACAGGTGGTGTACATATATACACTCAGACACACACACACACACACACACACACATTGTAATAATAATGAAAAATATTAAAAAATAAGTAAATATAAAATAGTCGCTTCTCAATAACAAGGCATAGGCCTGTATCCATCTTAACACCGAATGTTTTGTGTACCTCATGGAGTGTTCTAGTAACCCAGGCTTGGCTTCCACCTAAGTGATACCTGTGCATTGAGGTCTCCCCTCTGCCCAGATCATAAGTCTCCCACTGTTTGTGTGGACTACATGGAGTCCCAAAGTTCCCAGTGAGTCTGACAAGGAATTACAACTGGGTTTTTCCTGCTCAACCTTCAGCTGATGGATGAATGTCAGGAGACACACAGCCCCACCCACCGCCTCTTAAAACCAAGCCCATCTGCCATGTGCCATTAAGAAAACCGACACTTCCCCTCCCCATCTCATAATTCACATTTCTTCTGCTGCCTCTTCAAGAGCCTGGGAGCAAAGCTATCAAAGGTAATGGAAGCCCATTGATGATACCCAAACTGCAGGGTCATTTAAGTCACCACAGTTGAGTCTTGGGAGCTGCTCACAAATAGACTAGTTCCAGCTTCTCCTCTATTGACTTTCCCTGTATTCAGAGTCTAATAAGCATTCAGAGGCAGCCTGTCCTCACTGCTGGCCCTCTGAGCAACTCAGCGTGTTACCAGTGAGACTTATTCCAGATAGACACTGTGCCCATGAACAAATACATACAACACTTTTGATACCGTTTCTCCAAAAGCAGATCACAGCTCTTCAGCCATGTTCTAATTGGTATTCTTTTGTTTTCAGGTGGGCATGACTTTTTATTGTTGCTTTTGGGTTTGTTTTGTTCCTTTGTTTTTCAAGACAGGGTTTCTCGGTGTAACAGCTCTGCCTGTCTTGTAACTTGCTTTGTAGACTAGACTGTCCTCGAACTCACAGAGATCCACCTTCTTCTGCCTCCTGAGTACTGAAATTAAAGGCATGGGCCACCACGCTGGGCTTGACTTTCTCTTATCTGAATCTGTCTCCACCTTGCCTCCAAAACTGCTGCTAAAAACACAAACAAATCAAAACAAAAGATATAAATGTAATATATGTGTATTTATATTTCATCAATATAATACGTAACTGTACATGTTTTTAAATGAACAAGAGTCAACCTTCTGTAGCCACAAACAGCTTTACTCTTTTAGTTGCACCATGGCTGAGCACCTTGAACTCATTAGTCACAGAGCTTGCTCTCCATCCAGCATCCCTTTCCCCTGGCCAGCATTAAGTGTCATATCAACCCTCTGTTTGTCCCTCCCCTCCTCCCCCTAGGCCACCAGTTCTACTCTGTGTCAGCCTCTTGGCTCTGAAATGTTGCCTGTTCTGCAGTTTTTTTTTCCTCTCAGCAAAGGCATGGATGTATCTGAAAGAACAAAGTTTATCATATTTCCCGTGGCCATTACAACCTTTAAGTTTCCCTGAGACCGAGTGACTAATGTAAAAGATCTTTTTCTTTCAAGGGTGTTGTTAGTAGTTCACATGCAAGGTGCTTTGTGGCTAATTGGACAGAAGCCATAAGGAAGGGTCACGCCCTCTTACATCATGGATGCTGCTCAAGGCCATTATGGCTTAGGGACCACAAAGCACTTATCTCCTGACATGACTTCCCCATCTTGGCCGTGTAAGTGCCTGATTCCTCTGCAGAAGTGGTTATGGGCCCAGGAGGCTGCAGCAGCCTATTTAAATAACCCATCAATAACACTAAAATTATCCAACAGTGGTGCACACCACCACTTACCAGCTAGTGCAAATTGGACAAGCACCTGTCTCCTGCTGTAATTTCTCTGGCGTGTTTGTTTAAACAGAGAGGGCATTTACCAGAAATGCCAATGACACACAAACATGTTACACACATACATGCTTCTCCTTGGATTTTTTTAACTGAAATGAGAACTTCATTCTTTGTTGTGTTATGTCCTTCAGTCCACAAAGTAATACTATTTGTGTTGAAGGAAAAATTATATGTGCGCTTCATCTCTAGTTAGGAGAAGAGAGTTGGGACTGGCCCAGCCTTCTGAGCTCCCAGCTGGGGCTGTGCAATGAAAACTGTAGATCAGGAGGCAGCCAGAAAAGGAGTCCTTCCTATTACCCACTCCCGTCTCACGCCAGCACAGCGCCTCAGCCCCCAGTCAGGAGTGATGGCCAGCATTGGCTGGGCACCCGCACTGACCAGTATCATCAGTAGTGTCTCAAAGGACTCCAAAACCCAAGAAGCAAAACCCTAGTTATTCATCCTCTTCAGCATTTTTATTCTGGTCACATTATACTCGAGTCTGGAAGAGAAGACATTTGAGTGGCCTCCTATGCCCCTCAGCTCCACAGTGGGGAAGGGACAGACAGATTTAAACCCGAATCCTTTAGCTTCCTAGCACACAGTGAATCCAAGAAATCACGGATTTGAGGAAGGATTAGGCTGTCCACTCCCTGCATGGGCTTAAGGCTGGAGGAAGATACTATATTTCTTATGAATGGCCAAGCCCACCTCTGCGAACAGCTCTTTATGGCTGTGGATCAAGAGGACACATATTCCCACAACATTAGCTAAGACTCTGGATAGTTAGTCCAGGTATATCCACCTCGGAATTCTACAATGCTAAGGCACACCCTACAGGTGCAAACATTTAGACTCCTTTGTTCTTTTGGGTCCTGGGAAAGAGTCAGTCACATTTATTTCATTTTAATTCGAGCTGTGAGTTCCATATGAACATTGACATTGGGTGACAGACTGACATAAATGTATACAACAAAATCTCCATCTAAAAAAGGGTGAGACTGAGGACTAGAGAGATGGCGCAGGGGTCAAGAGAGCTTCCTGCTCTTCTGTAGGATAGAAGTTGGGTTCCCAGCACTCACATCAGGAGGCTCACAACTACCTGTAACTCTAGCTCCAGGGGAATCTGATGCCCTCTTCTGTCCTCCAAGGCCACCTGCTCTCTCTCTCTCTCTCTCTCTCTCTCTCTCTCTCTCTCTCTCTCGTGTGTGTGTGTGTGTGTGTGTCTCTCTCTCTGTGTCTCTCTCTCTCTCTCACACACACACACACACACACACGACACTCACTCACATAGACATACATCTGCATAAAAATAAAATAATGGATCTTTTTAAATGACTTGTCTGAAATATATATATATATATATATATATATAAATCAAATAGAGTAATGAGCAAGCCCATTTCCCATCCCACTGAATCATGAAAGCCTGAGTACTATTCTTTATTGGGCCACACATCACCCGTGAAAAACTAAGTCAATATCGTGTTCCATAAAGGGGAATAAAAGCAAGCAGTGTTAGGTTTGAAGGTTATTTTATTCATATTAGTGTCAGTGCTGTAGAGAATCCTCTATCATAAGAGGGGGATCCTTGGTAACTTAGAGTCCCTTTTTGAGCTTTTGAATTCTTGGATCCACTCATGAGTCTTATATGTGAACTTGAATGAAGTTTCTATCCTTTTTCAAATGCATTTGCAAAGCTCTATTTTACTTGAATACACATTGTCCTAGTTTGATTTTGTTGCTGTGAGAAGAGGCTGGCCAAAAGAAAACTGGGGAATGGTGGTGGTATCTTAGTTAAGGTTTCTGTTGCTGTAAAGAGACATCACGATCATGGCAACTCTTATAAAGGAAGACATTTAATTGGGGTTTGCTTAAGTTTCAGAGGTTCGGTCCATTATCATTATGGTGAGGAGCATGGCGGTGTGCACGCAGACATGGTGCTGGAGAAGGAGCCGAGAGTCCTATATCTTGGTTCACAGACAGCAGAGAGACTGTGTGACACACTGGGTGTAGGCTGAGTATATATGACCTCATGGCCCACCTCCACAGTGACACACTTCCTCCAACAAGGCCACACCTACTCTAGCAAGGCTACACCTCCTGATGGTGCCACTTCCTATGGGCCAAGCATTCACATACGTGAGCCTATGGAGCCATTCCTATTCAAACCACCACAGGTGGGGAAGGTTTATTTTAGCTTGCAGGTTATAGTCCATAACCCAGGGAAACCAAGGCAGGAACTGAAGCAGAGGCCATGGAGCTGGTAATTGAGAGTATTGAAGAGCTCACATCACTACTCAGATAATTACACAATTTCCACACACAGAAAGAGTTTTGAATGCATGTAGAGTCGAGTGTGTGTCAGATAGAAAGCACTGGCCATGATGAAACTACTTGAGGTGCCTGTATGAGGAAATCATCTTTCCTCATACACACTAACAATGGACCCAGTCATTTTTATCCCTTTTCAACTGATTGATTCTTTGATGGAATAGGAACAGTCTGTCCATATTTTATCACACCTCTTATAGTGTTTATTCCATCTCTTGCTTTTTCAGTATTATGAGCAGACGCCTTTCAGCATGTGAGAAGTTGAACATCTGTGGCTTGCTCAGTTAAAATTGCAATGTGGTGGTGCAGCATTGGCTTAGGTAGGATAATGACACGCTGCTTTGTTACAACATTCCAGCCCTGTGACGTACGGCAGCTTCTACTTTGGTCCTTGGGTTGCACTAAACTTTCGCCCCATTTCCCAGTTCTAGACCAGAGGCGCTCAGTCTTCACTCGTCTCTTTTCCAGCCTGCCAGTCACCTGGAGACAGGACAGTTGTTTGATGTAGCAGGTTTAAACCAGGTCATTTAGGACCCTGAACTGGACAGGGCAGATGGAGAGATGTAGTGGCTTTTCTTTAGGATGACTCACGAATGTTCTCAGGGTAATTGCAAGCCATTCTTTCCCGGTTTAGGTTTGTTTAGATCACACAGTTCTGCATTCCTGTTCAGATCAGTCTGTTTCGTCCCATCAGGGACATGTGTGATCAGCATGCCAAACATCTTCTCCACCTCCCTCACCCCTCAGTGAAGCTACCCTGGGATTTGCTGTATAAAATCTCTTCCCCGGCTGGGCAGCGGTGGCACACACATTTAATCCCAGCACTCAGGAGGCAGAGGCAGGCAGATCTCTGTGAGTTCAAGGCCAGCATGGTCTACGGAACAAGTTCCAGAACAGTCAGGACTGTTACACAGAGAGACCCTGTCTTGCAAAGAAAAAAAATCTTCCCAGTTGTACTCAACTTTGAGAGTGGTGAGGGGAGGCAGTCCTTCTCCGTGTCATGGCCACCAGAGCAGAGTTCAATGTAGCAGATCCATCAGTGTGCGCCCATTGCAGACAAAATGAGGTTAGTTCCTGGGCACCCACTCTTCTCCAGAGTTCTGCGTCAGTTCCGTTTCTATTGTGAGGAAACACATGACCAAAAGCAACCCGGGGAAGAAGTGACTTACCTCAGTTTGCATGTCCATCATTGAGGGAGCAAGGGCAGGAACCTGGAGGCAGGAGCTGATGCGGAGGCCATGGAGGGGTGCTGCTCATTGGCTTGCTCCCCATGGCTTGCTCAGTCTGGTTTCTTACACAACCCAGGCCCTGTTACCCACTGCTCACAGTGAACTGGATCTTCCCATGTCCCCAACGGCTTGCCTGCATGCTGAGATGATGGTGGCATTTTCTTAACTGAGGGTCCCTCAACCCAGAGGGCTCCAGCTTGTGTCACGGTGACAAGAAAACTAAGTGTGAGGTGAAGAGGCCAGCAGTGGGGTCAGAGGAATTACATTGCCAAATGGTAGAACCTAAACGGAGAATTCCTATGCTCAGTTACTAATCTCACCCCCAGCTCTGGACCAAAACCTGGCACATGTAGACGGTTTTGTTTGGTCATTTACAAAATAAAAATTGCTATGCCTGCTTCACAAATTTTTTGTAAAGGGCAAATGAGAGAGTGTGGACAGTGCCCTGTGTAGGTGAGCAGCTTAGACGCTGTGAAAAGTCGAGGCCAGAGTGAGAGTTGTGTGCATCCCTGGGTACCACTCTTGATAGTTAGGGAAATGTATCTACTTAGACAAAGCCACTGTGTCTGCTGTGTTCATCTTAACGAGACCTGTGGGGAGGACAATGTCGGAGAATGATGTTCTGGGTGCTCATGTGTGTAAGTGACATCTTAATGACTCTGGCAATTACCCCCAGGAACATTGTCTAATCAACTAGGCTATGCTGACTTATCAGCACCAGTCCACGGATTGTGTTTCTGCATTTCTCGTGTGGCTACCTGGAAACCCAAATCATTAAGTGTAAAGGCATCGTGTTTTGTGTCTTGATACGGAACAAAAGACCAATGATATTTCCCTTCAGGAAATGTTCCAACACAGGAAACAGTTTCTTCTCACTCATTCTACATTTCAACCTCAAACAGCCCCACTGTGGCGCTATAATTAGAAATATAATATTTGAATCCAGAAGCTAGGGAAAATGTCAGGCTCCTCTTCTGCTCCCCCACATGCACTAAACTTATTGGGCTTGTTATTTTCTTGCCCAGGGAAGAAAATTTATTAAGTATGTATGTTAGAAAAAAACCTGAATGGTTCACAGAATTTATCATTTGTGGGTATATTAGACTTTTGTCCTGGGTGATCATGTCTGGGGAAAGACATTTTCCTGTGCTGTTTCCATAATGACATTTTAGTCCACAAAAGTGTGTTATATTTGAGCCTGCATAGCCAGTAAATATTTCCCCCACGAGTGACTATAGGGTGACAGTGAGACTTGCTGTACATGCAGAAGTGCCCCTGGATACTGTGGCCCGAGGCATGCCAAGCTGATGGTGCTGTTAGCGCTGCTATGGTGTGACCAGCATCAAATCCAAAGGGGCTTAAAAGCTGAATGCTGACAAATAAGTAACTACTGTTTACTAAAACTAATTTGTAAAGCCCATAGCTTAGTGATTTCACTTCCAAATAACCTGTTGTTTGTTTGTTTGTTTGTTTGGAAGACTTCTATGGAAGCTATCAGACACCCTGGAAGTGGAATTACAGGTGCTGTAAACCTCTCAGTGTGGGTTCTGGGAACCAGACTCAGGTCCTCTGGAGGAACAGCAAGCAGTCTTCACCATTGGGCCATTTTGAGGACCCTCTTTTGAGAAATCTTTGTAGGTATAGCCTCACAAGCAGGCTCTGGGTCCCATGAGTATTCCAGTATTGGGGACAACTACCTTCAAAGATAACCTCCATGCTGATGGTAATTCTAGAAGAATATGAGTTACTTTGAACCCTAAGACCTTGTACTCTGAGACTATGCTCTAATCTCGAATTCTACTGATTCCTGCACTAACACAGAGCTCCTCACACTGTGGGTCACAACCCCATATGGGGGTTCCAGAACTGAACGTGCAGCTTGCATAAAAATTTGCCAACAGTAAAAAGTTTCTGATTATACAGTGGTCAAATTTCATTGAAAATCAAATGCAGAACGAGGCTGATGTTTTGGGCAGTGCTGACGTGTGTTGCCGCCGGTGACTTCACTGCAGACTTGGTTCTGAGCACACTGCGTGAAACACCTTAACTTGGATTTGAGGCCACTGTATGTTATAAATCTTGTGTTTTTACCACATGTGCAAAGATTTCTGCTCTTATAGAAAGAGTGGTTTCATTACTTCAGGTGAGGATTTAAAATTTTTTCTTTCTTCCCATCAGACTGTAATTATCAGATTAATTTGACTCTGCATTATGTTGTGCCAGATGCACAAACAAATCCACCTCATTAAATGTGCAATTAATTTGCTTCCACTTTTTAAAAAAATGATAAAGTTCCATGTATATGAAAGGATTATTTTAAAATTAGTTTTTCATGACTTGTTATCAGTAAATGGCCATAAAAGTCTCTTTTACTTCACCTGCTGTCACTTGTGTTCTGTGTCTGTGGCAAGAGTGTACCTTTAACTCATGCTAGGAATCTGGGTTTTTGCCTAAAGTCAATTTCTCTTTTGTAAAGTACTTTTCAGTGAAGACAGTAACCTAACATATCTAGTCAGTATAAATAGGAAATCTGACGGTTTTAATGAGTAACTTGCAAAATCATTAATCAGGAAGCCATTGTTCCTAGAAAATGGGGTAAGTGTACCCCACACAGCTTTGAGGTCTTCTCTTAGACACCAGAGGCCCCAGCTTCTCATAGTTGATGCTCTGCCAGCCTGGCAAATGTCTCTGAGTAGCCCACCACTTCCAGAATTGGAAAAAGTTATGAACTCCAGAGTCCACGTTTTCGTTCCTCTAAAAATGTTATTATCTATTGATTTACTTTATATATGTGGGTGTTTTGCCTGCATGCATGTCTGTGCGCCCATGTGGGCAGTACCCATAGAAGCCAGAAGAGGGTGTCAGGCCTTCTGGAACTGGAATTACATGGGCTGCCATGTAGATGCTGAATAGAATAGAACCCAGGTCCCCTGGAAGAGCAGTCAGTGCTCGAACCACTGAGTCATCTCTCCAGCTCCCACATTTCATTCTTGAGAATCTTCAGAGTTAACTCACCAGTAGATCAGAAAAAAATAGTTTTGTGAATCAAGGTCAGCGAAAACAATTAAGTAGACTAGACTAGAAATATGAAGTACTTACTGTATCAGTTAATTTGCAAAAACAAATTCTCATATGTAGAGAGGGGCATATTGAAGCCCATTACTTTGTATGCCAACATAAAAAGTTAATTAAAAAGTATCTTCATAAACATATAATGCCTGTGTGAGTAGGGGTTCTAATAGTGGCAGTTGTCATCTACTATGGATTTTGTTCAGAGAAGTTTAGACCAGGGAAAGATGGCTCAGACGATAAGCCCTCACCCCCCACAAGCATGAGGTCATGGGTTCAATCCCCAGAACTTACATGAAGTAGCTAGGTGGGCATGGTGGCTTGTGTTGTAGCCCCAGTGCTAGGAAGGTGGAAACAGAAAGATTCCTGGGGCTTGGTGGCCATGCCCAACCTGTCAATCTCTCTTTCTGTCTCTCTCTCTCTCTCTGTCTCTGTCTCTGTCTCTGTCTCTCTCTCACACACACACACACACTAACATTTTACACATACACATAAAGTTTTGGCACTATTACTTTGGTATATTTTGTGAAGTCTGTTTGAGATATTAATAGTATTTCTCCAACTACATTTGAGATACAATCGATGCATGGGACAGCTTATTTCTTTATTGGAAACGCCTTATAAAGAAGTTCTCCTAGGGGAATAAGGAGTGGACTTGTGATTACTATATTCAGACAAAATTAACTAATGCACTTACATCATCCTAAAAATGACATGTCACCAAGCATAAAGTGGTAGATATTTATACTATTACAAGTACCCTGAAATATTTTAAAACTATGTCTATAACTATATTTTTCTTGGCACTGTTAAAGTATATAAAAGTCTATAATAACAACAAAAATGTTTCTAGATGTTAAAGCATTTTAAATAGTATTTCAAACCTTAGAATCTTAATAAACAAAATTAAATAAATTCTAGAGCTGGAGAGATGGCTCATTGGTTAAGAGCATTGGCTGCTCTTACAAAGGACCTGGGTTCAGTTCCCAGCACCCATGTTGGGAAACTTACAACCCCCTGTAGCTCCAGCTCCAGAGGATCTGGTGCCCTCTTCTGGCCTCCTAATGCAACTGCACTCACATGCACATACCCCATGCAGGCAGGCGGACAGACAGACAATTAAAAATAAAATTCTGTCCTCAATTCCTAGACAGACAGTTAGAAAATAATGATGAAGGAAAGCTAGGCAGCAATTTGGTGGTGGAGGAGGAAGTGCCAGGATGGGCTGTGGAGGCAACATGAGCTTGTCTAGTTCCATACTGTTCAAGCAGTCCAATCAAACTCCAGTGGAAGTGGTGACACTCATTCTGCATGGTGGCCTGAATGGAGTTGTAGAAGGCTAGGATGACAGAGATGTAACCTCTCACACAAGACTCCAGTGGCAGCTGGAGCTCTCAGTCCTGACCTGTGCCGTAGTTCTCCAGCTACAGTTAGTAAGCCTGACATTGGAGGCAGGAAGAGGGTTTCCTGCTTTAGTTTGCAAGCATCCAAATTCCTTTACTTCAGTACTTAGGCCATGCTTCAGAGAGTTTCAAATTGTACTGGATGCATGCAAATTCACAGAAGTTCATCGTGCCTGTGAATGTGAAAGTCCTAGACCATTCTGGTTTCCCATTCATTTGTCACAATGTGTATTTGCTAATAAAGGTAGTATTTAAACATGAAAGCTGTTCATTGAAGCCAATAGCTGGAATTCCAGGAGCCCTTTCTGGGAAGTGGTGTAATCCTCATTTAATTACTTGGTAAACTCAAGCCATGGGGATGTGAGTGTGAACCACTCAGGAAGCTGTGGGAACATGTTGGTTCTAGATGTCAGGCACATTCATGTAGAATCAGTCATGTTTCCAAACAAATGGTCAGTTGTGCTTGGGGTGAGATGTGGTTAGAGACTTGCTATTAGATGTGAGGGCCTGCTGTGAAGAGGGATGCAGCACCTGGGGCTCTACTACCCACTAAGATGAATGGGCAGGTGGCTAAACAAGGAGGCTGACATCTAGCTCCTCCTTGTTCAGAACCCAGCTGAAATGAGGTCATGTTCCAACCATCAGCATGCCTATAGTGTTATCATGTCTGTTCTATGGGATGATGTAGACCTTAGATTTCCAACTATGTGTCCTCAACTTGAGAATGTCTCCCAGTTTATAGTCCATTTATTTATTTATTTATTTATTTATTTATCTCTTCCGAGTTAGAAATTAAACCCAGGGCCTGGAGCATGCCATGCAAGCAAGCTACCATTGACCTATATTGTAAGCCCTTCACATTTTCAAAGTGTCTCACCACATAGTACAGGCTAGCCTTCGACTGTGATCCTCTTGCTTCTGAATTCTTAGTGCTGGGATTACAGGTGTATGCTACCATATCCTGTTATGAGCACTCTTCCTGACAGCCTGATCCCACAGCCACGTCACCCCAAATGAACACTCAGAGACTTATATTAATTATAATACTGTTGGCCAATGACTAAGGCTTCATATTGCCTAGCTCTGTCTTAATTATTAACCCATAACTACTAATCTATGTATTTCTATATGGTGTTATCTTACCGGAGAACACTTCACTCACATCCTCTCTTCCAAGGATCACATGATGACTCCTTCTCTGCCTACACCTCCCAGAATTCTCCTTGTCTCCTAGCCCCACCTATCTTGCTGCCCTATTGACCAAGAGTGTTTTAGTCATCAACCAATAAGATAAACATATGCAGTAGGATAACCCCCATCATCTCCTCTTTTCTGTCTAAATACAAAGCTTTAACTTTAACATAGTAAAATTATATATAACAAAACAGTTATCAAGTAAGAACTGTTGTTACAATATTTAGTCCATTAACATTTAGCAAGATTTAAAGAAAATATTCTATCATCTATCCTATCTTTGTGAGTCTGAAGTCTTATATGTAGCTTATCTTTATCATAACTAAGGAAAACCATAACCGTAGCTATCTGTCTTCAACTCCAAATTTGATTGTCCCATATTGCTGTGAGACCTTGGGTGGCTGTCCAGGTAGTCTGCTGTTTCTGTCTTCGCTTGCACCTTTGGAAGTCACACGCTTGCACCTCCTGCCTACCCTAGTATTGTTATTTTCCTTCTGAGGTCTTTGATGAGGTTGAAGACTAGACAGTCATAGCAATATCCTCTCTTATCTTAGATAGACAAGATTTAGACTTTCCAGATTAGGACTGCTATCAGAGTAATCTCTGTCATGCTGGACATCATGTAGTATATATCTATCTATTGCTCAATACTGCTCTTGCTGATTGTAGGTTTTAATGAGTGTATGTTTACCTTTCCTTTTTCTGGAGTATACTTGACATTTGCTATCATTGCATATAGTTTTTGCATGAGGCTTAAAACCTTCTTCTTTAGACTAAAAAGAGAATTGTAGATGTCTTGTCAGTGAACTTATAATGGTGGCCACACCTCCTTGGGTGTGGCCTCAGACATATGGAAGCTGAAATAGAGGAGATTGAGGTGTGGCTTTCCTTGGCAAGCTCTTTCTTCTGGGTCAGCGGATTTGGTAGGAAGAGCAGGGAAACACTCCAGCGGTTCTTTGTATTTTTCTGTGTAATTGTTTCCCAATAAATACCCATTTCCCCAATAAACACCCATTTATCATTTGTCTTGGGTCTAGTGATATAATTACATCCTCACCTTTAGTGTCCAGCCAAGATTTTTTTTTCTTACATAAAATGTGCCCAAAAAAGCAAGTGCGGGATGGACCACTACCCAAATGGCCCTGTGAGCAAAAACCATGTGCCACAGAATGGAAACAATGGGAAGGTTAGAGAGAGGAACTTTGGGAATGACTCTGAGTCAAAAGAGAAGTGAATTCAGAGGGAAAGATAAGTGTAAAACTTTGAAAATAAAAGTGAGGAGGGTGCTAGGTGGTGGTGGTGGTGGTGATGGTGGTGGTGCACACCTTTAATCCCAGCACTCTCAAGGCAGAGGCAGGCAGATCTTTGAGTTTGAGGCCAGCCTGGTCTACAGAGTGAGTCCCAGGACAGCCAGGGTCACACAGACAAACCCTTATTCAGGAGTTTGGGGGAGGCGAGTGAGGAGGTCAATGTGATGCAAGCAGGAAAGCATCATGATACAGAACTAAAGTGAGGGACTGAAGCGAGTTGCATTTATTAGGTGATGGAGAAACGGCAGGAAGCTGGGCCGCACCCACACTGGGAAACCGGGGACAGTCTAGAAAGATTTGTGGAAGGGAAAGAGGGCCAGCCTCAGTGAGAAAACCAAAGCCATTTAATTTAGCACAGAAGTGACAGTTCCAGGTTGGACCCAAGAAGCCACGGTGACTGAGTCAGCCCAGAATACTGCATATAGAATAATATAAAATACAAATAAAGAAAGGTTGCTGTGGTGCGACTTCCAAGTTCTTATTAGCAGTGTGAATCTGGCTACTTTGGGGGTCAGGGAATAAGAAAATAAATAAATAATAAATAAAATACGATAACGAAATGGGCAGCCTACATTCTCAGATTCCATCCTGGCTAGAAGTCCCTTCTGGCGGGTGGTAGATATGCGAACAGTAAGGAAATGTGTACGTGACTCACTCAAGGAGGTGACATGAAACAAAAACAGTAATGACAATGGGGCTGGGGAGATGGCTCAGTAGCTAAGAACACTTGATACTGGGCTTGCAGAGGACCCGGGTTCAGGTTCCAGCAGCCACAAAGCAGCTCACAGTGCCCGAGGATCTGGTACCCTCTTCTGGCCTCCGTGAGTACTGCACACATGCAGTGCACGAGCACACATACATACACATGCGGGCAAAACACCCATACACAAAGTAACAACAAATGACATTTTTTAAAAAAATTTAAAGATGAGGGTCTTGCCAATTTGAACTAGGACTAGAGAGGGCAGGTGGGGAAGGTTACAGAGCACAACTTTTCCATAATAGGCTATCTGGGTGTCGAGGCTAACCTCTGGACTCCGTCCAACCTTGTAGTCCCTGCTTGGCCCTGGTCTTGGTGAGATGTGTGTCTTTGTTCTCACCTATGATACAAAGGGATGGGACTCAATGGAGCCTAAGATCCTTGCTATAACTAAAAACCCCTGTAAGGACATAAGGAATAATGCATACAAAGTGAACTGGGTTCTGAGGGTGAGTTCAAAGCAGATTTGCCCACAGGAAATAAGGATCCATCTCCTAACATTTGAGGTTAGCCACATCACGTCACCTCTGACCTGGGTTCACAAAGGACAAGTCTCCTCTTCTAGACCTTCCTGCAGAATCCCTCTCATCTGCAGGAGACTCCTCTTCTGGTTTGAAAAACAAGAGGTGCAGGTCCTTGTGTGCAGATTTCTGTACCAATCGCTCCCACTTTCAGTCTGCCAGAGCAGTTCTGCGAAGCGCTGGGAGTCTCTGTGGGTGTCACTTCTTAAGAATATATTCACCTAGTGCTGGAGAGATGGCTCAGTGTTTAAGAGCACTGGCTGCTCTTCCAGAGGACCTGGGTTCAATTCCCAGCACTCACATGGCAGCTCATAACTGTCTATAACTCCAGTTGCAGGGGATCTCCACACCAATGCACATAATAATAAAGTTAAATAAATAAAAAAGAATATAGTCATCCAAATTTGAATATTGTGCAGTATATAATTTTGTTTTTGATGATCTGTAGTCCAGAGTGACTTACAATGTGCCATGTAGCCCAGGCTAGCCTCAGACTCCTACCAATCCTCTCTTCCTCAGCCTCACAAGCTGGCACAAGCCACAAAGTCCAGTCCTAGTTATCTGTATACATTATCAAAGGTAAAGCAGGATCAAATGTTTCCCTTTTCAGGTAGCTGCATAGCAGCCAGGGCAGGAAAATGGAGGGCAGGTTTGTGGCTTCTACCTCTAACTGTGGAACTGTGCTGACGTTGTGTCCCTGGGGTGCTAGGACATCAGAAAACCAGAGCTGCTCTTCTTTTACAGTTTCTGGAAGAATAGTAAGTTGTTTAAGAGGGTTCTAGAGCCTTTCATAAAAATTCCCTCAACTTTATCTAAATTTAAACTGAAAAAAATTCCCTCAACCAGTCCGAGGCTCAGTGGCCAGAAGGGCAAAACTATGAGAATGGACAGGAGTCAGGTGTCAGGGTTGAGCAGCTTCGCAGGAAAGTCCTGCCGAGTCTTAGACAACAATCTTGGTCAGGTTACATTTGAATTGCTGATGAGCTACTCAGAGGAGAGAACTCAGAGATCACAGGGAGAGATTCCACAGGACGAAGAGACCTGGCCGGTCATCAGGCTTGGGGACCTGCACTCTTGCAGGCTGACACTAGAACTGAAGTAGAGCAGATCACTAAGAAGGCAGATTGTAGGCCAACAGTGAAATCTGGTAGTTTTCAAAAATTAATACCAGCAAGAAAAGCAGTCTTGAAGGCTATGTCTACACCAAACTTGCAAGTGAAGTCAGAGGGTCCAGGATATCTTTTGGCGCTCACAGACACTCTGCAACCTGGAGTTACCCAAGAAAATTTTGAAGCGCATGTTCCGTCTGCATTCCAGGTAGGAGTCTGTCCATACTCTGGGGGATAACCCGCCAAAGGGCAGTTGGGTTCCTTCGGGATCTGAAATACGAGCCTTCTGATGGCATTGGTATGTAAGTGACTTGCCTTTAGCATGCAGCTGGTGACACCTGGAAAACCCCAGGGTGGGCCGTACCATTGAAAACTGTTCCAGGACAGATACTTGACTATCTTTAAAAATCCACTCCTTTTTTGGTGAGGATAAAAAACAATAAAAGCATGGTTTACCAGGAGCCAAAACAGAGAGCAAAGAGAAAGCTCTTGCTTGAAAATTCAGTAAAATACAAGGGAAGAAACTGGCAGCCAGCACAGAACGTAACAACTCAGGTTTCCGTTAGGGAAGTGGGCCGAGAGTATTAGCAGAAACAGCCAGGGGACTCAGAGGAGATTTTTACGACAATTAGTTTGGGAAACTGACATTCTTAACGGACGCTTCAGAAGCTCAAAAAATGTTGTCTGCGCTCTAGCATTTTTGTTGAATTACGGGTCATCCTCAGAGTTCTGTCAGGGCATTAACGATTTTGTAATATCAGTTCTCTTTCTCTAGTTGAATATCATAGCATGGGGGGGCGTGCTTGTGTTACATAGCATGGAGGATGCTTGTATTACATCATAGCTTGGGTGGGGTGCTTGTGTTACATCATAGCATGGGGGAATGCCTGTGTTACATCATGGCATGGGGGGAGTGTTTGTGTTACATCATAGCATGGGATGTGGTGCTTGTGTTACATCATGGCATGGGGGGAGTGTTTGTGTTACATCATAGCATGGGATGTGGTGCTTGTGTTACATCATGGCATGGGGGGAGTGTTTGTGTTACATCATAGCATGGGATGTGGTGCTTGTGTTACATCATAGAATAGGGATGAGCCTGGGACTCCTAGACTACCTGTGAGAGTCTTAGCCTGAGTTGCTCTCATGAAAAGGATTAAAGATTGTTCAAAGGTCTTGGTATGTGGCTCAGTGATAAAATGCACAAGTCCCTAGGTTGGATCTTAATATCTTAAAAAAAAAATTAAATGCCAGCTGACAGCATCTGTCCTTGTCCTCGGGGTTTTTAAAATTATTTGTTTATTTTTAATGCACATTGGTGTTTTGTTTTGCCTGTAGAAGGTTGTTGTATCTCCTGGAATTGGAGTTACAGACAGTTGTGAGCCACCATGTGGGTGCTGGGAATTGAACCTGGGTTCTCTGGAAGAGCAGCCAGTACTGAGCGAGTTTAACATTTTTGTCTGTTGATTGCATATTAAGAAATTCTGCATGCTAGCAAAAAGGAAGCTCATTTGAAATTTTAACTCTTTGAGATAGATTCATTTTCCCCTGGCTAATACAGACAAATCTCCAAGGACCCTCTGTGGCCAGTGAGTTGGAAAAAATCTATTTTAGGAAGCAGCCTGACTATTTTTAAATAGTTTTCAGTCATTTCTGAATCAAAGGCGTGAATCTTGGTCTGTTGCTTGGAGAAGTGAGCAAAAACCTGAGCATCAAGTGAAATGTCAACAAATGCCCCTCACGCCCCATGCATAAAATCCTGTGGTGATTTACATCAGCTAAGACATATTTTTATGATACTGACCATTTGTTTTAAGCACAGTGGTAAGTGCCTTCTCTTGGATTTCAGATGTTTAAGAGGCATCTGGAATCCCACTGAAAACTTGTGCTGGACAACTTAATCTGTGCTAAATAAAGTGTAGCAATGGGGAAGATATGGTTTGCAGAGAACAATGTCTCCAATCATGGCCACAATTGACAGCTGCACACATTCACATCTTTACAAATGCACCTAGGCCTTTAGCTTAAGTGTGGTTTAACTGACTGCAGATTAAGTAACAAATGGAACTGAGATGCAGCAGAAACCTGAAGCTAATTTAGATAATAAGAACTAGCCTTACTCTGCAGCAGCAGGGTGGGAGAGGAATCTGGGATCTCCATGTGATAGCGAGCCCTGAAACTTAATGCCCTCCTCCCCCCACCCCACCTGTGAGGAGCCCTCAGCCTGGGCGGGCAGGCGTGCCTGCATAATGTTTAAACATCTCTATGCTGATAGGACTCTTTCTGACTACTTAAGGGCTAAGTAGACAGATCACAGATCATGAGCAATATGAATGTTTGCATAGAATATATGTGCCTGTCTGTCTGTGCGTTTAATTTATGAATAGATGCATACCTATAGATATGTTTGTGCATATTTAGGTTTTAAAAAATGGAAAATGAGTCTCAGTTGGCTAAAACTTATTCTCGAATTGCTTATCTGTGCTTTATTTATTTATGTACTTACTTAACATATTTATTTTTGAGGCAAGGTCTTATGAAGCCCAGGCTGACCTCACACTTCCGTATAACTTATCTAGAGTTGCTGATTCCCCTCCCAAGTGCTGGGGTTACAGGTGTGTGCCACCACACCCAAACTGCTTGCTCTTTTCTCAAGTGCATTCCTGCACAACATTTAAGTGTTTATAAACAGCCACAGCATGCAGAAGAAAGGCCAATTTAGGTAGGGATACGCCTGTCTAAAAGGACCCAGCTAGATGGGAAACACATGAGTATTTATTTACTAAAAATCTTGTGTGTGTGTGTGTGTGTGTGTGTGTGTTTGAAACAAGCTCTCATGTAGCCCAGGCTGGACCCAGACTCACTGGGTGGCCGGTGATGACCTTGAACCTCTTCTACCTCCATGTCCCAAATGCTGCAACTATTGGTCCATTCCACTGTACAATAGGGAGAATTCCAGGTGACTCCAGGTGGTTTTGTCTTGGTTTTGCATGTGAAACTGTTCCCAGTCCATCTTGAGTTGACATCGTAGGACCCAGGACCAAACTGCCATTCTCAGATTAGCATTTCTTACTTGGCAGCATTTCTAACTTTTCCGTACCCATCACATTTCTCGTTTCTGTTTCTACTGCGAACTTTGAAGAGTCCCAGCCTGGTCATGGGAAATCAGGGTCCCCTCTTGAGGTTCTTAGCCTCATCAATAAAAGAATTTAAGGCTTGACTATCTAATGTTAAAGTGTAAGTGCTGGAGAGGTGGCTCAGCAGCCACCAGTGTGTACTGATCTTGTGTGTGGCGCCCTCTTCAGGACTCCAACGGCACCTGCTCATGTGGTTGCATGCCTGCACACAGACACACCTATATACATGTAAGTTAAATTTAAAAATAAATTCTTAAAACTAGAATTCCATTTAATATTAATACATCGAATTTGCTAAGGAAGTTGCAATGATGTGGGTGATTGTCTTTGCTCACAGACGGATGGAAAGACAGAACACAGTCACAGGCATACCCGTACACACACACACACACACACACACACACACACACACACACAAAAGCAATTCCTTTGCTCTTGGTTTGGAGCTGATTCCTGCTGGAAACTAGTTTTTACTGTCAGTTCCCTACTTCAGGCTTAAAAGTTCTAAAAAGCAGTGAGATCACTAAATAGTGAAGTCTCTGAAGTTGCATATACCCTATAATAACAGCCGTAAGTGCTCAGTGAAAAGGGTTCACACGAACCGATTAGGTTTTACTTTAAAATGCATGAACTAGACATAAACACTTAATCCATCACTTAAATGTTGGAGTGACAGTTAAGGATCAGTCAGTGAGAAATAAATGTGATGTAAAATAATGCAAGACTATGACGTCAGATTTTCCTATGTGCTCAGCAGTTAATATTTAAAGAAATGGCTAGTGTCAAACTTGGAACTGATTTCTTGCTTAACTCATAGACTATTTTGCTGTATGTTATTAGGACATAATTCAAGTGACAGTTTCTTAGGAGGAAAATAGCAGATGTGGTATGCTGGCAGGAGCTGTAGAGAATTGTCCAGTCGAAGCACAGTGTAAGCCATGCACCTCATTTTACATTTTCCCGTAGGCATATTACAGGGCAAATAAAACAACTGAAATGTTTTCATTTCTAACAGTCTCATTATGCTACACAGCATAGACCTGGTTGAAACTCTTGATTCTCCTGCCTCAGTCTCCCTAGTGCTGTGATCACAGGCCTGTGCCACAAACCTGGATGTAAATTACATATAACAGTACATTAAACAGTATGTCAGAGCTGGGCATCTTGGCGCACGCCTTTAATCTCAGCCCTCAGGAGGCAGAGTCAGGCAGATCTCTTTGAATTTGAGGCCAGTCTGGTCTACAGAGCAAGTTCCAGGACAGTCTCCAAAACAATACAGAGAAACCCTGTCTTGAAAAATAAAATAAAAAAAATGCATCTCCATTCAGACCATCCAGGCTTCTTGTATGTCAGTCATATGTGACTGGTGGATGTTGCACTGGACTGCACAGCTCTCAAGCAAGCTCTTGGAGCTCAGCAGTCCAGACAAACTATTCTCAGCTCAGCTACTTAAAAACCTTCAAAACATCACACTGGGCTGGCCCACCGGCGGCCAGATAGTGTCCTCTGTTCCCAGTCACACATGTTTTAATCCACGTAAGGGCCTCTCACCCATCCAACATTGATGGGCGAAGTCCTGTGTATATGCTTATCTTATTGGTTGATATTAGGTTTGGCCAAGGAAAGTAGAGAATCCATTTCTCATAAATAAAAATATATTTGTGTGGTTTCTGACTACATGCATGGCACCACATGCATGCAGTTCCTGCAGAAGCCAGAAGGAGGCAGAGGACCCTCTGAAAATGGAGTTACAGATGTCTGTGAGCCACCACGTTGGTTCTGGGAACCAAACCGGGGTCCCCTCCAAGAGCAGCCAGTGCTTTTAACCAGAGTCATCTCTCCAACTCCTAAATGTGTTTTTAAGTTTGTGGACGATGTTATCTATTAGAGTCCACCCAGTGGTTTCTCTTGCTGCCTCTGTGTGTCCGTAGACATAGGGAGGTCTCCGAGATGCAGGTCTGGCTCTCAGCTCTGCACTCCCTCTTATCACCCCTCCTCCCTCTGTCCCTGTTCCATGTGGACCGCAGGCTTCTTGAGGGCAGGCAGGATCTGTCTCGCTGTCCATTGTATCCCAGAACCTAGTGTACTTACTGAAGAGAGGCCTAGCAAACCAAAGAGCTCAAAATCCAAGAAGGATGTGTGGTGAGAAAGTGGAAAAATTAGAATCCTGTGCACTGCTCTTAGGAATCTCAAATGCTATGGAAACCTGTCTGACAGTTCCTCAAAAACTTAAAAATAGAACTACGTTAGGAACCAGCAATTCTATTCCTGGTTCTATAATTGAAATGAAATAGACCAGAACCAGGATGTGGTAAGATAGTTAAATGCCTACATTCTCAGCAGTGCTGTTCACACCCCCAAAGGTGGAAACAACATACATTTCTCCAGGGATGAATGGGTCAGTACAACATGGTACGCACTTACAACGGAATCCTACTTCACCTTAAAATGGAATCATTCGATGTATGACACAGCATGTGAATTTTTAAAGTAACTTTTGTCTTTACTTTTAATCATGTGTATAGATATGTGTGTATGTGTGGGGATGTGCACACGGATTCATGCACCCACATCACCTGGAGCTGGAGCTGCAGCTGTGAACAACCAGTGTGGGTGCTGGGAACCGAACTCTGGTCCTCTGGAAGAGTAGAATGTGTCTTAATCACTGAGCCATCTTTCCATCGTACGTTATGTAAGTGAAATAAGCCATTGCAGAGAGCAAGTGCTCATGATTCCACTGGGTGGGGCAATTATAGAGGAGGGAAGTCCGTTGGCAGCTGCCGGGCATGGGGATACGGGAGGGGGTGCTGAGCACAGAGTTTTAGGTTTGGAAGCTGAGTTCTGTGGATGGATGATCATGGTGGCTGAGTAGCAGTGTGACTGCTGTCCCTGAACTGATACTTAACAATGAAGGCTCTTGAAAAATATGAGAGGACCGAGTGACCTTAACTAAGGTACTGTGATCTGCAGCTTTTTAAGCTAGTTCCAGGCTCTTCACAGTATTATTTGAATTCATGTCCTACTAGAAGAAAAATAAGAATTCAGAACACAAAACCATGCCAGTCTGGATGAATCACTTGTCACTGCAGATCCACCAGCATCCTGTGTTGTTTCCCTGGGACCAGGTGACCAGTAAGGCTCAGATGATAAAGTGAAACAGGCCTGGTGAAAGTACATATGCTAGATTAACCGGACTGGATTTCCTGTGTGCTGGGGAAGCAGTGTGTCAGTTGTGATTTTAGAACACCTGGCATGGTAGCAAAGATGCAAGAACTTTATTGAAAGGAAGCCATTGTTCATGAAAAATGACTGAACATGAAAGTTTGTGTGCCATGAGCTTCAGTTTCTTATTGCCTTTCGTATGCATGTAATTTAAATATGTTTTACTCATTCTTTGAAATGTTCATACGTGCATATGATGTATTTTTATCATATCCACACACCCCTCCAAGGACTCCTCCTAGATCCACCCCTACCCCTTCCCAGTTTTATGGCTTTGTTTTTCTTTTATATCTACGTAATCATCCAATTTGTGCTGCCCATGCTGATGGGACCATCCAAAGGTCACCACCATTAGATCAACCTGACTGTGTCCCAGAAGCCATCAACTGTCAAGAGCTCCTCAAGTAGGGATTGGGAGGCTCCTGAACCCCTCTACCCTGAAGTGTGAACCGGCTTGATTTTATGATCTTATACAGGCTAGCACAACTGTTGTGAGTTCGTGGGTGCAGTGACCCTGTTGTGTTCAGACCCCCTGGTCATTCCCAACCTCCGGCTCTTATGATCTTTCTACCCCTCTTTCTTTGATGGTCCCTGAGCTTTGGGGAGGGTGTGTGATGTTGATGTCACATTTGTGATTGAACACTGCACACTCACTGGTTCTCTGCACTTTGATTTGCTGTGAACGTCTGTGGTAGCTGCTTTTCACTGCACAAACACTTCTCTGATGAGACCTGACATCTGCGCTAATCTCTGGGTAGAGAGCTAGGATTTGAGAGAGAGTTTGGTACTATATTCATTTAGCAAAACGATAGTAGTCGATTCGTTCTGGCACCTGTGAACCCCACAACTGTGGGTTCTTGTCCAAATTTAAGGTGACAGGCATGTGTTTCTTCCTGTGGAGTGGGCCTTAAATCCAGTCAGAATGAGGCTTAGCAACATCTGGACCACTATTGAACACATGGGCACATCTGCCATGCTAGTCATTATCGTAACTCACAAGGCTGTGCAGGACTGTTGAAGACCCCTCTCCCAGAACTCCCGCTACTATGAAAGCTAGCCAGCAGGGAGAAAGCTTCCGGGTCAATACCAGCTTGGTTTGTCCATGTCCTGTCACTGAAGGGTGACAGTCTTCTGGTGGGCTGTTGCATTGATTTGCTTTCTATTGCTATGGTAAACATCAGAACCAAAATCAAGTTGGGGAGGAAAGGGTTTATGTTGTCCTATACTTCCAAGTAATACTCCATCCCTGATGGAAGTCAGGGAAGGAAGTCCAGGCAGGAGGGACCTGGAAGCTGGAGCTGATGCAGAGGCCATGGAGGAATGTTGCTTACTGGCTTGCTCCTCATGACTTGTTCATCCTGCTTTCTTATAGAACCCAGGCCCCCCCCTGGCCCCAGGGTGATAACACCCACAATGGACTGGGCCCTCCTGCATCAACCATTAATCAGGAAAATGCCCCCACAGACTTGCTTGTGGGCCAATCTGATGGAAGAGTTTTTCTCAGTTGAGGGTCCCTCTTCCCAAATCACCCTAGTCTGTGTCAAGCTGACAAAACACCAATGACAAACCTGCACAGTAACCGAGAGCAATGGAAATAGAATCTGTTGTTTAGTGGATTTCTAGAAAATGCCAACCATCAACACAAGGGGAGTGTTTTACTTAGGGGCTTCTAGTGCTGTGATAAAATACTCTGACCAAAAGCAACTTAGGGAGGAAATGGTTTGTTTCACCTTACACTTCCAGGGAAGCCAAGGCAGGAACCTGGAGGCAGGAATTGATGCAGAGGCCATGGAGGGATGCCGTTTACTGACTTGCTCCCATGGCTGGTTTGGCTTGCCTTCTTATAGCAGCCAAGACCACCTGCCTAGAGGTGGCACCAATCACAGTGACATGGACCCTTTCATATCAATCATCAATCAAGAAAATGTCCTGGAGACTTGCCTACAGGCCAGTCCTATGGTGACATTTTCTTAATTGAGGCCCCCCTTTCTAGTCAACACAAAAACTAGCCAGCACAGGAAGGGATCGTACACCTAGACTGGGATTTTATTTGGCAAACCTGTGGCTTCTGGGAAGAACCCTATCTAGGGTAACTGCAATTAAATTCATATGGAATATGATATGATACAATATAAGTATGTGTACATATACATATATGTGTATACATTGAAGCTTATAAAATAATAGGTTCCAATATGACTTTGTCAAACATCTTTAGGGTTAGTTGCCCCTTGACCCACCCTTTCCTCTGCTCCCCCTCCCCCTCACTTAAACCCCTTCCCCCGCCAATCCCCATTTTCCCTTGTTGTCTTTATATGAATAACAACCTTATTTAGTCATCTTCCCTGTGTGCTGAAGTACCCCATCCCTGAATTCCCTTCCTGTCAGAGCAGAGTGGGTGGAAAGAAAATGCCATGCAAGGGACAGGTCTTCTCCAGTGGCAGCACTGTCCCCACTCCCGAGCCAGTGTCCCCAGAGGCCTTCCCTCTTGGCTCCATGAATGTCTGTTATTCAAAGCAACCAGATCTCAACAATTGGAGAAAAAGATGTGACTTCTTTATTATTAATATTATTCCTGGGAGAATTTGCTTTAGTAAGAAAGTAAAACTCACAGTTTCTGTCATGAGTTATAATTGTCCAGGAATGCATTATCTTTGCAACAGAATGCAAACGAGCCTCTCTGCCAGCGCTAAATACCAGCCCCAGTGTATCCACTTGCCTGCAGTTCTCAAACGTGGACACTGATGGATGTTTGCAAGCTCTTGTGAGCAGGGAGCATCATCCGGTCTCTGATAGCTTTGTCATGTCACGCGGTAATTCAATTGGACTGCGAGTGTTGAAGTAGAAACGCAAAGCCGTAAAGATCAATAAGATAAAACATATGAAAAGCAAAGCTTTGTTTGTGGAAAGGATGCCAAGGTGCAGATCAATGAAATAATACAAAAGAAAATGAAATGATAAAGGCGACTGCATATAATTTCTGAGTATGAGAAATCCAATAAAATATAAAAAATATAATAATAAGGATATACCTGCAGCAAAGATAGTGTTAATATTGGGTTGGTTTATATATTAGTCTTTCACATGGATTAAAAATCCTTAACTTTTGTGTTAGTTACTTTTCTGTTCCTGTGACAAAACACCATGACCAAGGTAACTCGTAAAGGAAAGAGTTTGTTTGGGCTCATGAATCCAGAGGGCTGGAGTCCACGACGGCTGGACAAAGGCATGGCAGGCAGCAGGGGCAGGAAGCTGGGGGCTCACACCTTTAACCATAAGCACAGACAGAACAGGCTGGAGCTCTACTCCCTCAGGAAGGCCATACCTCCTAATCTACCCCCCAAGCACAGCCAACAACTGAGGAGCAAGCATTCAAATGCCAGAGACTATGGGGCCGTCTTCAAACCACCACACCATCCTGATAAAACAGTGATCAAGAGATACGATCAAGGACATGATGGTTTTCAGAAAAAAGAAAAACAAATAGCTTATAAGTATGAAGAAAAAACTCTTCATGCTTTTTAGCAGTTGAAGGAATGAAAACTAAAATGAGATGAAGGCAGAGTCTTATCAAATTGGCTTCCCACCTACTTTAATGATCAGTCTTGATTACGGCCCAGTTTCAGGGCCAGAATTCCTGCACTGTCGTGTGTGTGTGTGTGTGTGTGTGTGTGTGTGTGTGTGTGTGTGTGTGTGTGTGTGTGTGGCGGTGGTGAGGGGCATGAGGTGATGTAGCCCTTTCGAGGTTGTTGAGAAACAGTCTGTGAGAGCTCTAGAGGCAGAGCGTTGTGGAGGAGAGGAGGATGCACTTGCAGGCATCTGAAATCTGAGGTAATTTGCAGGGCCATGGTGCAGGATTTTGCACTGGCAAAAAACTGAAGACCACAAATGAAAAGCAACAAATGTGAACCATGACAAGGGTCACATGACCTCAAAACTAGCAGTTTCAGGGCTGAAGAAGGGTGACTCCGTAGAAAGAGCACACACAGCTCTTGCCGAGGACTGGAGTCTGGTTCCCAGCACCCACATTGGGTTGCTCACAATTGCCTGTCACTCCGGGGATCTGGCCATCTCTTCTGGCCTCTGTGCGCCGTATATACATCCCCACACAGGGACGCAGGCGCATGCTTATTTTAAACATTTGAACAGGGAAAACTAGTTATCAGCATTTGTAAGAGTGGCATTTATTTAAATGTGTTCTCTGTGTAGTAGAGGTTTTAATCTTTATTTAAATGTGTTCAGTGTCATTTGTGAACGGTTCCACAATGTGTGACTGTTTCAACAATTAGGCCATGTTACTGGCACAGTAGTACACAAATGTTATTAGATATAGGTGTAGACAGTGGGAAAAAACTGCATGAAAGTCAGCAGTGTGTAAAAACAGTTATCTCTGGACGGCTAGATGATGGGTGATTTTAGCTTCCTGTGTGCTTTCCTACCCGTTCTAAATTTTCTAGAGTGTACCTGTACTGTGCTCCTTTAATAAAAGGGAAATTGGGTTTTAGAGAACTGCATCATGAGCAGAACTGAGTTTTTATGGAGATGATTTGTACTCTGCCCACAGACTCTCTAGGCACCATTGTCCACACAAGGAGACTTCTTGCCTCTGTCATATTACCAGCTTCTGCCCTCTTCCTCTCCTGTGGCTTCTTTGAACTGGTTGATTGGTTGGTTGGTTTTGTATTTACTGTGTAACAGCCCCGGCTGTCCTGGAACTTACTTTGTAGACCAGGCTGGCCTGGAACTCACAGAGAACTACCCACCTCTGCCTCCTGGGTACTGAGATTAAAGGTATGTGCCACCACCACCTGACTTCATTATTTTACCAGGGCAGAAGCTTTCTCTGACTTCCCATAAGTCCACTCCCCCAGCCTGGTATCCACCTTGCTCAAGGCACGCTTCTTAATCCCCCAGGCTCCATCACACACCAGCCAGACTGTACTGAGTTTTCACATCTCTGAGGTGTTCATTCTTCCAACAACCTCCATTGTTCCTCTTTCTGCTTTCTCCACAGACATTAACTGAACAAATCCCGTGTGTCGGGTACTGTAGGACATAGAGACAAATTATTATAACTGTCTCCTGGGGGTGGGGAGTGGCTCGCCGTGAACTTATGGAGTATGCTCGTGACTTTTCTGTTTCTATAACAAATACCTTGAGGTAATCAGTTTACACAGAAAAGTTTTGCTCTGACTCAAGTATGGAGGTGCGACTGGCTGGCCTCATCACTTAGAGCTTTACGAAAGGTGCTTCTCATCTCAGGTCCAGGGAGCCAAGGAGCAGTTATGGAAAGAAACAGAATTCCATGCTCCACAATGACCTGATGACCTACCGCCGGTCCCCACTTCTTGAAGGTTCCACCGTTTCTGAGTAGCACCTCCAGGGATGTCAGCTATCTAATACGGTTCAAATTCTACAAAGGCTGCGAAGATCTTTCCATCAGTGGTACGTCAGCTGGTTGTAGGACTGAGGCCCAGCTGTGCTGGCCTCCAGAGCAAAGCCATGTTGCTTTGAAGCAAGGACAGAAGAGCTTCTGTGACAGTCTAACATAGTGGGAACATAGCTGGCTGTTGAGGGTGGGCAGGAGGCGAGACTGCATTGTCGAAGGGTGTGCCCTGCTAACCTCCTAAAGCCGTAGCCTCTCACTAGCTAGACAACAGTAATTAATAACTAATGTCCTAGTGGCCTGTACATCCTAATGTGGTTGATCCTGACAGAACCTCCGGGGGAAAAACGGTTCTCTCATTTCATAGAGCAAGAAACTGAGGCCTCAGAAATATTAAGTTTTTTTCCCCCATTTCACATAACTGTTATCAGCCTGGAGTCTAAGCTCCTTCATTCTGAATGTTAGTGATTCATATGTGTAGCTGTCTTGGTTCTACACATCGTCACGCATGAAAAGTCAGATACCATCATAGACTCTGTTAACCTAAGAATGCACAGTGTACGTGCAGGGAATGAATGAAGTGAACCAGACGCTTCTTGGGGCCTGATGGGATACCCCTACTTGCCTTGATATTTCTCCAGACCTATGCTTGGAAGACCATAGAGAGGAAGAAAGCTACACACATCACACCATCCCAAGCCCTTCCAAAGCTTAACAGGCCAGAGCTAGATGGAATCACACACTTAATCCCGGGATCGCTTCAAGGGGGAAGCCCTTGTGGCTGGTGCCTTGTTGAACCTCCCACCCCTTCAAAACTGTGACTTGACTGAACAGCTGCAAGTGCTCTGTCTGATATGTGAGAGACTCAAGCCTTTTTCAAATATCCTTTTTGCTAAGCTTTGGGGGAGGGCTGAGTGCGAGTGTCTGGATTCCGATAGAATAGAGTCATAACATACAGGTTTGAAGGCGGTGCCAGACAAATGAACACTTGCTTTGTCAGCGAACCCAATGATAAACTGGCGACCTGGGTGAGCGTGCAAAATGGTACATGATGGGAACTGGAGGGCAGGCTGCAGGCCATGACGGAAATGCCGTTGAAGGTTTGCATGTCTGTGCAGAGTGACAGTGTAAGCCTTCTCTCTCCATCACGCACCCCCTCACCCTCGCTCACGCTTGTGGGAGGCACCAGGAGGTCGTGTAAGGACACTCAACCCGTCTCCTTCCACCCAGAGCACAGCATTTGTTTGAACGGTGCATGGAAATGGAACAGAGGGAGGGGAGATGGACACACAACCGACTCATCCTTCTGAGGTGTTATGGCTTTTCTTGTCATGACCCTACCCTCACCCCATAAATGTCAGCTCTGGAGACCAGTCTCAGAGAATGGACTCTTTCATTACAGTGTAAGGGCTGACATTAGTTGTGCTGCCCAGTGCTATTGTGTTCCCTGTGTTCTCGGGAGGTGAGCGCATGTCACCCCCGAGTGATGTGTTGCCCCTGTCCGCTTTACTGCTTGTAGAGGCTAAGGCTCAGAGAAGCATGAATGGCCTGAGCTCCCAGTCCCAACAGAGGAGCTGAGGATCAGCTCCAAGTTTCTTACGCCGGAGCCCAGACTTCTTGCCTGTGTACTCAACTTTGTTGGCCACTGAGCTCTGGCCTTCACACCCTCCCTGCTTTGTCCTTCTGCCAAACTCTCCCAAATTCCTACCATGTTTGAGCTGACTGTCTTTGATGAGACTTGCCAGTTGTAACAGCTTATTACTGTTATTTCTGCTCCTTGGTGTGTCTGCCACTTGTGAGGTATGCCATCTGCAGACAAGAAGCAGGAGATGGTGCTGATGAGAGCCGGTAGAGATTAGGGATGTTCTCGGGTACAGATTTGCTAAAGGGCAGATCTGAGAAAGATGGGATCGTGAGTTTCTTAAAATCAGGCAGATAACCCAGCACAGTCCTTCCATGCGTCATTCCCTCCATGGCCGGACCCCAACCTCCCCAAGAACCCTGCCCCTCTGAAGCTGCGAATTTCTCACTTTTCTCAGAATTCTTGCTCACAGTGCAGGCTCACCGCTCCCTCTCAGTCTGTTTCCTGTGGCGGGGCTGAAGCTTCCTTAGATCCTTGAGGCAGACTTGAGAGACACCTCCACCTCCTTTCCCCCCACGGTCACACCAAAAGAGCTCATTGGTATTGGCTGTTCTTGTACGACACAGACTGACAGGCCGCATGGATTTCAAAACACTGTGAAATGCCTGCTGCAGCTGTTCATTCTGCCAGGAGTGCCTGTTCCCCCTGTCCCCTGTCTCTTCTTCCCTCTGAGGTTGCCTCTTAGGACATGACAAGCAATTGAAGTTCACCTCCTCATCCAGTTTGGGGCAGAGGAAAGTTGCACTGAGAACAAACCCATTTCTGTAACGCCTCCTACTTGCCATCCTTAAACACATTTCTGGTGCAGTGCTCAAGATTTTTGTATTTTTCTCTTTAATCATTTCCTAACCACTGGGTCTAAGCTATATGGGCACAATGTTTTCTTCATAACTCTACCAAAATAATTGTCAGTAAGTTAGTAATGGGCGGGGGCCAGGGAATATAATTATCACCCCTGTTCAACATACAGCCCACACAGGATGTCTAATCCTAGTGCCCATGCTACCCAGCCCTGACATTAGGGAGTCATAAAGTGGAGTGAGCTTGCCCTGATGTCAGCCTAGATGTACATGCTACCTGTTAAGGAGCAAGACCTGCAGATGGCTTAGAAGGTACTCCTTCCCACAGCACAGCAAATACTTAGGAAGTCTGGAAAGTTGCCCTTGCATCTTGTTTCAAAAAGCCAAAAGTTCTGCTCCCCAAAAGGAAAATTATAGCTTTTTTTTTTTTTTGGTTTTTCGAGACAGGGTTTCTCTGTATAGCTTTTCTACAATATTCTTGCTAGAAAAAAAAATACTCAAGTTTGTAGGGAGAGATCACGTACCTGTAGCCCTAACCACACCGGTTTGGGCATGGCCACAGGTATATGGGAGAAGGCAGGGAGATAAAGAGCTAGGAAGAAGAGGAGAGGGCCCTCTTGGGGTCCAGTCGAGGTTCGGAGCCCAGCAGATCGCTGACCTCAGCTTCTCGGCTTCTCATGTAAGTGATTTCTCCCTAGTAAAGTATCATACGACTTCCCTTCCCTATATACTCGGTGTGGCTTAATATTCCCCATCACAAGTTGGATTGTTTGACCCCTTGTGTGGTTATGTTCCTACTCCAGCTACTGCAGGCTAAGGGGGTGAATTCCCTGGGCTCCTGTGGGGAGGACATACCGATACTGTCCCTGGCACATCCTGCTGGGCCTGGTGCTCTGTAGCCATGGCCAAGGACAATTTGCTGTAATTCAGGAAGGCTACAAAGAAGTAATCCTGTGTCTCCCAGTGCAGCCTATTGCCAGTCAAAGCCTTGCTGACTTTCCCAGGATGCACTGGCTTTCAGGGGTCCATGCTGCTGCCCCTGCCCTCAGCATCATACTCTACTGCTCCAGCTTCAGTGACACGCTATTGGATGTCACCCATGTGGTCTGTGAGTATTTCCCACCACTGCCACCACCTGCTGCGGAAAAGATCTTAGAGGCCACTCTGAAAGCAACATCCATTGATTGCCTAGGCCCTGGCAATAGATGAAATCCCTGTGGCCCTGGCTCCTCCCAGTGTCACGACAACCCACTTACAGGCACCTCTGCCCTTTCTTCTTTCTGGTTTTGGTCAACTTTTGTTCACTCCCAAAAGAACTTCCTGTTTTTAAAGAAATGACTAGGTGCAACTTGACCCTACCACACTCAGCCTGGGACATTATGCTCCAGATGTCAGACTATGAGGGGCATGGGATGGTATCCTTCCCCAGCCCTATGTGGCCTGAGCCCAGGTAAATTTAGAAGCATATAAACGAGGGGGGATCTCACTCAAAATCTCACAAGTTTCTTCCAAGTCACTTAACTTTGTATGTATCTACTCATCCTTTTGTTTGGAAAGCTGTTTGCTACTGAGGTAAATTGTTCAAAAGTAAGCATTTGCAGAAAAAATCTTGTTCTAATTTTCCATAACAGAAATAACTTACAGAGTATTAAAATCGTTTTTCCAGAAGAAGAAGATACAGAGGTATGATCTGTAATTTGCCTGGTAGAGTTAATCTCGTAAAGAGAAATCCGATGTCTCTGAACCCAGGGTCACCCACACGTAGGGTGACATACGTAGGCCTAGTCATCGCTTTTAGTGAGACAGAGGTACAATGAGCAGAAATGAAGAACTCTGGGTGATTTATGTTCCTGAGACTCAGTGTAGCATTGTGAAGCTTTCAGTTAAGCTGTGTGTTTGCACATGTGTGTGCACAATTGTGTGCTCACACACGCATGCACATTTGTGTGTGTCCCGTGGGTACTGGGACTTTGTGCCTGAAGCGTGTCTCGTCGTGGGCCTCAGTCAGGCAAAGGCTGGGAGCTCCCTCTCGGGGGCCCCTCGGCCTCCACCCAGCCACCTCTGTCACCACTTCCCCGGGCCACTTTAGACGACACTTCCCTTTCTAACTGAACTTTCAAATGGATTTCTCTTTGCTCAGAGCCGAGTCATGCATTCCTGACTGGTTGTGCCATCTTTGGGCACTTGTTTTTTTCATTCTTACAAGATGACGGACAGGGGAATGTCAGAAATAGCAATAGGCAAACACTAGATAAATGGCATTTGTGGTTCCCACTTGCATATCACGTTACAAATGAGGCCTGCTACTATTTTTAAAGGTTGCTCGATTTGATGTGGTGTTTCTGCTGTCCATTTGCATGCCTATAGACATGTGCAAGGCAGGCTGGTGCTGTGTTGTGTAGCCCTGATGAAGATTTGCAGATATCTGTCGGCCTTCGTGTTCCTTGAGATGGGTCAGTATGGAGAGGCCGCAGCAATGCTGGGAACTGTTGCAGAACGGCTGTCTTTACTACTGAATTTCTCTTTAGGAACTCTGCTGGTTTGCTGGGAAATACCGCCTGTAGACTTGAGTATTTAAGCGCTTGATCTCCAATAGGTGGCGATGTTTGGGAAGATTATGGAATAATTAGGGAGTGCAGCCTTGCTAGAGGAAGTGCATCACTGGGGATGGGCTTTGGGGGATTATAAGCCCCTCCCCACTTCCATTTCCCTCTCTCTGCTTCCTGTGCATGGAAAAAGATGTCATCAGCCAGTTTCCTATTTTTGCTGCCTTCCCATGCTGTCCCCACCATTACAAACCCTCTCTCTGGAACTGTAAACCAGGATCCACACTTTCTTCCTTAAGTTGCTGTTTAGGGGCGTGGTCAGCTGCAGGTACGTGATCTCTCCCTACAATGGTGTTTTATCACAGCAACAAAAGAGTAACTAATACAGGAACCCGTTGGGAATGTGCAGTTCAGTGGCATCTACAGATGAACATCTGAATGTTTGTAAAATTGGCAGACAGCTAAGTGCCTCTAAGTGCCCTGAAGCCCGTGCACACTGAGCTGGTGGCATGTGCAAATGAAAGAAAGGCTAAGAGTCCTCATTTCAGCGCCTGGCAGTTGCCATCAGACATGGAAGTTCGTGTCCTCAAGACACAACTCAGAGTTGAAAGGAGGTGAAATGAAAAGGAATGGAACAGAGCCAGCTTCCCAGCCCTTATCAACTTAAATGTGGAGACCTGGCGTAAGGCAGTGCACCTCGATCCAGGAGCCTTCCTGTTAGGGCTAGGCTTCAGGCTGGATATACGGCATTGCTAAGTCTCCATTTGATTGTACTTGTTTGGTCACCATGGTTCCATGTCCCGAGGCGAGTGTGGCACCACATAGTGTCAGCAGATGGGGTGGGGGAGAGTCTGCCTGGACCTAGATTTCTTGCCCAAGTCTCCTGCTCCACTAAAATATAAAAGAGCACACATTCTAAAGGGTGTGTTGCATACCATCACTTACAGAATTAAACAAAGGACAACTCATAACTGCCTGTAACTGTAGCTCCATTTCCAGGGGATCCAGTGTCTTATGGCTTCAGCAGGCACCAACACTCTTATGCACATACCCACACTCGCACTCACACACACACACACACACACACACTCACACTCACAGATAAACACATACACATATGTTCGTACAGCATTTTAAAAAATAAATTTTTTAAAATTTAAATAGTGATTTATCTAAAAGTAAGAATTGACATAAAAATGTCTTCAAAGCCAGGTACCATTGGAGGGGATAGTCTTACCAGGGAGGCAGTGGGGGGACCTCTAGCCCAGCCACTGTCCTGTCTGAGACACAATTCCTGCATCAATAATGCAGAGTAGCTCAGAGGAGACAGTGAGATGCTCTCGGGACCTTTCCAGGACCCTGAGCACCACTGTCACTTTGTGGGCTGGTGAGCCTCATGCCACCCACACAAACACGGATGAGGCTGTCTCAATGGAGAACCCAGCTAGCTCTCCACAGTTAACAGCATTAAACAGCAGGATGAATTTTTGCTAGGCCCCTCCTTTGTTCGTTGAGACTTTTCTCCTCCCGACAGCATAGGGACAACCTGTAAATTAGCTTTGCTAATCTTAGACTCCATCAATTATTCCCCAGCTGGCTCCTCCTGCCCTCCTATAGATGCCACAGGCCACACTGTCCTGTATTTCTCAATCTTGAAATAAATACATTACTATTGGTTTCTATGGCTTTGCTTTATTCTGACTGTCAGCCCATTCTAAAAATATTTTCTCTCCTCTCTCCAAGCTTCACTTAGAGGAAACTTTCCATGATGATTCCGACTCTCACAGCAGGCTTTATCGCCTACTCTTCACTACTAGGGATTAAATTGTACTTCTGATGTATTCATCATTTAATGTTTGAGAGAAAAAGAGCATGCCTCATAAACGGCCTGTGTCTACATTTCTACTTTACACCATGGTGCTCACACAGGTGAATGCGAGGAAATAAAATGCATCCATTAATCTAAGTAAATTTAATTCAAAATTATACATATTGCTCTATTATATTATTTTTATTGTGTAAGGAGACAGTTATGTAGAGTATTGGGCATCTAGAGGTTTCATATGTAAAGACAGATTGACCATTAGGTCCACGCTCAGGAAAACATAATATGGACATGGAGAAATGTATCCTACTTGTCATTTTTCTTCTTTAAAAAAGCATGGACTTAACCGCCTGAAGCGGGCACCATGTGGTGCTAATGGCTCTCCTGGCAGTGTCCTCCAAGGTCTTAGATAAAAGATCGGATTCTAGACAGACCTGAGCCAGCATTGTGATGCTAACAGTGTGTGAGTGTGTGTGCACTCACTTTTGGGGGTGAGACAGGCCCTGGATTCAAACTCAGCCTTCGGTGCCTATTGAGTGACTCACTTCTTCTTTAAGGCTTTTCAAGACAGGGTTTCTCTGTAGCTGTGGAGCCTGTCCTGAAACTCACTGTGTAGACCATGCTGACCTCGAACTCACAGGGATCCACCTGCCTCTGCCTCCCGGGTGCTAGGATTAAAGGTGTGCACCACCCCCGCCTGGCTCTCCACTTTTTTTTTAAGAGAAGTTCTTCTGGGTAGCCCATTCCTGTCCTGAGCAGTAGTCCTCCTGCCTCAGCCTCCCAAGTTCTGGGTTAACATCTACAAGAAAATCAAATCACAGATGATTTCTCACAAGGAGAGCACCACACTTAAAATCTGTCAAAATAACAAAGAAACACACTTTGGGGGCTGGAGAGATGGCTCAGTGGTTAGGAGCACTTGACGCTCTTGCAAAGGACTTGGGTTCAGTTCCAGCACCTACACGGGAGCTCACAGTTGTCTGTAACTCCAGTTTGAGGGCATGCAGGCAGTGTACATGCGTACCTGCAAGCTAAACACTCTGCATATGATATTTAACAGAAGGCTTTTAAGTGAGGAGCAGGGCTGCCGTGAGGAGAGTCCTTTGTCACAGCAACAGCTGGCCTATTGTGGGTCTTTGTCCTCAAGCTCTCGTCCCTCAGAGGAGTGAAGTGACACTGTCCATTGAGCCAGGCAGGCCCGCACCCCATCGTTGTTTGTGCCCCTGGAGGGGCTGTGAGTGCAGTACTTTGACAGTCCCTACTGAAGAGAGCGCTCTGGCCCGGAAGGAAGCCAGGCTGTCTGACCGCTCAGTCCATAGATTTGGGAACAAGAACATTTCTCATAGTGGCTTTCAGACTCCTCCCTGGAATCCAGCAGTCTTCAGAGCTACTCAGCTTAGTGGTCCCCAGAGGCTTCTGGGAGCTGAATGCCACAGGCAAACTTTCTCCCGACCTGGCATGGCTCTATGAAGAGATAATTTTAGACCTCAAACTTTGACCTAGTGAATAGAAGAATGATGTAAATGGAGAGAATCGACAGGAAGGAACTCACAGAACAAAGGGGGAAATGGGATTTAAACTGTCTGTCTTGTGAGATCGGATCGTTTTTTAAAATTCCTTAGTAACTGATAGTGGAAAGGTTGGTTCTTGTTTGATGATGCGTTAATTTGTGACGCTCCATGGGTTAAGAACTGCTAAATATCTGGTGCAGTTTTGAAATCCACTATAATTACATTTGGCTTTGTACCGATCAGTGCCTTGCATAACTACCCTGGGGGCATTCATTTACTGCAGCCACTGTGGCAAGTGCTGTAAAACAACAGTCATTCCTTTTAAGTGTGGGAGGTCAAGCAGGATCTGCTTGATTGGGTTCCTCCTAAAAACCCTAAGCAAAAGCCCTTTCCTTGACTCTTTGTGGCTCCAAGTGACAGCCTGGGTTTCTGAATGCCTAATGGCTTCCAGTCTGGCCTCTGCTCGCACAGCCGCAGCACCCCCTCTGACTCTGCCCCTCCCCACTTGATTTTATATGCTCAGGACCTTTGTGATTCACTTAGGAGGCACTCTAAATAATCCTGAGTCATCTCTGCATTGTAATGCCCCCAACCCCTGAAGAATGTCTTCTGCCACCTCAGGTAATCCATTCCTTTCCTTGCTCTTGGGGTTAGGATGCTGGTGCATCTTTGAAGAACTATAAAGCCTTGTGTTGAAACCAGCAGCCAAGACTAAAGTCAACCAATGAAGAAAAGGTGGCGCCCAGCAGCGGGAACTTTTGTGAGGGCAGTGGGTCATTGCACAGAATTCCGTAGTTTAGCACATGCATATGTGACAAAGAGAATCTTTAAGTGTTATGTGGGTTCTGAGGATCAAACTCAAGTCATCAGGCTTGGTGGCCAGTACCTTTACTTGCTGAACCGTCTCCCTGGCCCCTCATCATTAACCTGCTGGTTTGACACATTATCCACTGTTTCCAAAGGTCCACTACCCACTGGGGGCCTCCACAGGCACCAAGCAAACTACAGTTGCACTGGCTCATTTCCTCTGGCTATGCAATGTCTTTTCCTTATATTTAGCATATAACCGGTTGTTAGCCCTGGCCCAGAGCAGCAGCATGAACTTGCAGCTTTGCACATCGCTTCCTAGGAAGGGCAATAATGTTCTCGGGCTTCTGTCTGTGTCTCCCTGAGCAACCCGTGTAGAAGGCCCCAGGAAGAGTTTTCTTACTAGATAACTGCAGTCGGGGGCAGAGGGAGCAGATACTACCGTTGCCACAGAGAAGATCCTGTCCCAGGTTGTTGGGTAACTCACACACTGAAAACACCTGAGGTGCTTTGTGTGTGAAGTCCTTATGTTGAGACAGATGGAAAAACTCCGAATAAAAGTTTGGCACTTCTGGGTGTTAAGTTGGGATCTTTAGAACAAGCACCGGTGACCACGGAGGGTGGGGGTGGCTTAATGATGGTGGGCACAGAAGATCTCTGCAGTTCTATGGATGCCACTGGAGTCACAACTCTCACTGAAGGGGCTTGTGTAGGCAGAGGTTTCTGTCCTACCCAGTCCTGTAGCCATTCAGTCCCAAATAACACACAGAAGCTTATATTAGTTATAAACTGTTTGGCCTAGTGCTCAGGCTTATTACTAACTAGCTCTTACAACAAAAATTAACACAGCATTCTTATCTACGTTTAGTCACGTGGCTTGGTACCTTTTCTTAGTAAGGCATTCTCATCTTGCTTCCTCTGTGTCTGGCTGGCAACTACTTCTCTGCCTTCCTCTTTCCAGAATTCTCCTAGTCTGGTTGCCCTGCCTATATACTTCCTGCCTGGCTACAGGTCATTCAGTGTTTTATTAAACCAATGTGAGTGACAAATCTTTACAGTGAACAAGAGCCACATCAGGCTTGTACCTGGCTGTAAGCACTGGCCTTTCTCCATCCTTACCTCTGTGGGGGAACCAGGCTTCCCAGGGCTTCTGTCAATGGGTGGTGGGAAACTACCCCATGTCACAGGTTCCCCAACATAGAGTGGAGATTTTGGGGGACCTAATTAAAACTCATATTCACTAAGCATTTACTATCGTGATCGACATAGATGTCAGCCCTTCACATAAGTTAGAGCATTTAATACTCAGAACTACATTAGGATGGCCCCACTGTTTTAAAGAATAAATGAGCACAGGGTGATGAAGTAACTTCCCCAGGGCAACAAAGCTAATTAAAATTGTCATAAAACCCAAACAGCTTGAGGCTGAAGCCCACACATTGCCAGCCATTGTCCTACCAAAGGGCAGGGATGCTCACGTGCAAAGATTTTTTTTTAAAGAAAATTCTTCTGGGACTGGAGAGATGGCAAGTTTGGTTCCCAGTACCCACATGGCAGCTTACAACCATCAGTAACTCCAGTTCTAAGTGTTGCCTACGCCCTCTTCTGATCTCTTCAGGTATGAGACACACACCTGGTACACATGCATACATGTAGGCCAACACTCATGGACATAGAACAAATCTTTTAAAAAGAAAATTCTTATAATATTCAAAGTCTCTGAGGGTGTGGCATGTACAAGTTCACTTGGTTCTCAGAAAAGCCCTGGTTAGTTCCAACACATAGACGATAAGAGGCTTGTAACTGTGACTCGCTGGGCAGTTAACCGAAACACTTGGAACCCGACTTCACACACAAATAAAAACACACTAGGACTGAAAGCAGAAGGAAAGACAGAAATAGTACCCAGGTTACATGTTAGCATGACAGGACTTACCAGGTTCTGCAAGGAACTCCATCATACCAGGTACACACAGAGATATAAATCCAGGAAAGATAAGTCTCTCTCCAGTCCTCAGGGAGTAAGCAGCTGAGGTGGCTGGCTCTGACCTGACCCACTGTAAGCACAGATAAGCTTTGAGACTCAGGAGACGCCACGGTGAGAAGACAAGGGTTCTGGTCCCTTCCGGTACATTTTCTAAAGACACAAGAAGATGCCACCTATGCGCAGCCTCTTTCCCGAGAATTTCCTTGACAGCCTGTGTCAAATAAAAGTCCAAGGGTGAGTGAAAGGTGATGAGGGTGCCAGACATAAGGAAGGAGGTGACCTGGGGACCGAGATCCGGGAATGGTGATTTGATTGGCAGAGAGGACCACATCAGGACATCTGGGGCATGAGTGAGACAATGAGATGAAGCAGGTGATGGTAATGACTCAGCCCAAAGCTTTTATCAAAGACAGTAAGAAGCTAGTGAATATGGAAGTGTAAAAACCAGTATATCTGGGAGACTCTACAGTCTTGTGCCTGGGGTCAACATTTTCATTTAGGAATACCTCATCCTTAGTTTCACTTTACAAAGAATCAACGTTGGTGAGGTTCGGTTGAGTTTTTAAGTTATGATGATAGAACATGAGATCTGTGGACCAGAGTGGTGTTTACCAACAAAGAGCCACAGTGTAGTGGTTTAAGGATGAGGATTATCCAGGCTGGAGAGAGGGCTCAGCGGTTACGATTGAGTGCTGTTTTTCCAGAGGACCTGAGTTTCGTTCCCCGTACCCACACTGGACAGCTCACAACTGCCTGTGACTCCAACTCCAGGGGATCCAGCACCCTCTTCTGGACTCTTCAGGAATCTGCACTGACATGTACACATACCCACACACACACACACACAAATATACACATAATTAAAATTAAATAAATCTAAAAAAATGAAATTATCTTACAGTTCAGTGTATAACAAGTCCAATATTTACTGAGACGGGATGACAAGTAAACTTCAGCTTCTTAGAGCTTCCAGGGGCTGCCCATAGTCCTTGGACTGTGGCCTTCCCTCTGTCTTCAAAGCCAAACAAGTTTTTCTTTTGCTGCCCATTTTCTGGTATTTGGCCATCTTTCCTAGGATTAATTCGCCTCAGCCTCCACTCCACCCCGAGTACCCACTGCAGGCTGTCCTTTTCTAATCTCGTTCACTGTAGACAGGATCCAGACTCAAATTCCTCCTGGCCCACATTGTAGTTATCATCCCTGAGGCATTTGATTTCTATATCTATCACTTAGTTACATCATTGATCCACTCTTCACATTTTCTCCTCTTTCCCAGCGCAAGGAAGCCTTAGAACCTGAAGTTGCTTTCAAAGGCTTTTCTTATAACTCTGTTGTGTTAAGTAACCGAGATATAAATGTATATTGATGATGATATAGTGGAAAAATGTGTTTCTTGCAGAGGCATAAGTAGATGAGATTTATTCCCTAAACTAGACATTATTGAATGATCAGTTAAATTCAGTACCATACAGAACAAACAAAGCCGCAGTTGGTGTTTGTTTGTTTTGATGCTGTTCAGGCAAATTGGATCTGCAGATTGAAATAACCCACTCCTCACAGGGTCCACTGTAGCCATAGAAATGTCCCAGGCAAGTGCACCAGCCAGGTGGAGACCTGGAGCATTGTGGGTTCAAGGTGCTGTAACTCTGTTATCTTCATCCCTGCCTCCCCAGGGGCTCACCACAGTTCTGAGCTCCCAAGAGGGAACTCCAGTGTCACGCTAGTGCATCTGTCCCCAGATGACACCCCTCCCAGAGTAATCTCTTTCTCCCTTAACCACATGCCTTTCTAGGCTCAAATATGCCATTCTTAGCTAGCATGACAGGGCACGCCTAGAGTCCCAGCACTCATGAGACAGACAAGCCATTCAAGGCTATCTTGGCTCCATAGTGAGGTCCAGGTCAGCCTCAGACACATAACAAGATACATAATGGACTCTTCAAAAAATAAACAAAAATTCCGTTTTTAGCCTCTTATAAGGCAGTATCTTACAATTTCATGTTCCTTCCAAATTAAGGAAAATGGCTTCCCCATAATTGATGTAGAAAAATTAGATCTGTGGTTTCATCCTAATGGATGTGCATAGTCAAACGTACAGGCACCCACATACATACAGACACATGCACTCTCATACACATGTATGTGTATGTACACATGCATATAGACACATACACCTAAATACATACACACACATGCAGACACAGACACACACATGCATGTACATATGTATGCAGGCACACACATACATAGACACAAACTCAAACATATATATATATATACACACACATAGATACACACATTTTATATATATATATGCACACAGACACAAACACACACATACAGGCACAGGTGTACACGCGCACACACGTACACAATGTATGTGTATACAGTATATGTGTACATGTACACACAAATGTATGAATGCATGTATATACTCATACCCTTGCCCTTGAGAAGTTCTCTAAATTATTTAGAATTCCACCTATGTGAAATGATTAGAAATCATAACTTCACAGACACTCATCAATAGCCATCCAACCAAGAGACTGGCACAGGAGAGCGTTCCCATTTTCTTTCCCCAGAGAGGACCATACATAGACCAAACATTTGCTCGTTAGTTTGTATGTCAGCTAAACACCTATATATTTTTTAATCTGTCATACCAACATTTAGTTATTTAACATTGATTCATTAAAATACAGGTTCAAATTATCCTGAAGAACACACAGATTAAAGGAATACTTTTATTTATGAACGCCTCATGAATCAAACTTCAGTTGTGCCTTTGTATCAGAAAGGTAATTCCGTGAGTCTACATCTGCAGTAGATTGCATCACGCGAGGTGACCAAAGTGACCTGTACCCAGAAACACTTGGAGAACTAACATGCTTAGGAAAGATCCAGGCAGCGGTCAGGATGTCACAATTAGCATGAGTCTGGTCGTTTGTCTTCTGACTGTGTAAGCTGCAGTGTTTAGGGCTCTTTGTTCTGACATGAGAACACCCAGGCTCAGTGACCTCCGGGGTCACACTCAGCCAGCAGAGCACTTCCCTTTAGACCAGTGGTTCTCAATCTTCCCAACACTGCGACCCTTTAATTCAGGGCCTCATGCTGTGCTGACGCCCCCAACATAAAACTATTTCAGTTGTTTCTTCATAACTGTAACTTTGCGACTGTTATGAGTCAATATTTTTGGAGATAAAGGTTTGCCATAGGGGTCATAACCCACAGGTTGAGAACCACTGCTTCCGATCCTCAGTGGCCTGTTTGTCCAACAATGTGGATGGCATCAGTGTAATAAGCGGAGACTTGAGTGTGTTATTTATCTTCTTGATAGCACGAGCTAGGGCTGGGTGCACAGGTAGGAGGGCGGAGCCGCAAAGTGTGCTTTTGAGTCCCAGCACCCTCTCAGTAGCTGTGCGACTCCAGACACGGCACTGGGCTCTGAGCATCAGTGCCACAAGTACAGGATGAGAAGAGCAGTCACCTCACAGTGTACATCCTCGTATCCAACCATGTGCGTGTGCACTTCAGACGTCCTGAAACCCACAAGAATTCAAGGAGTCACTGTTAACTTTATAGTTGGGACCTACGGCCTCAGACTCTTCATTGGGAGCCTCCATCATTATATGGAGCTTTTGCTCTCCGATGGCCACTGAGGAAATGGAAGGTATGTTTCGTTCACTCTCTGCTTACTGAGGGATGGGCTTGAAAATACAAAAAAATTAAAGTGAAGCTGGCCTGATGATACACACAGATAACCCCAGCACTCACTTGACTGAGGAGGGAAAGGCTAGCCTGGGCTAGCCTTTGAAAAGGGATAGAGTGGGGGCTGCCGAGGTAGGTCAGTGGTTAAGAGCACTGGCTGCTCTTGCGGTAGACCAAGTTTCAGTTCCCAGCACCCACATGGTGGCTCACCACAATCTGTAACTTCAGCCCCAGGAGACCCTACACTGGTTTCTGGCCTCAGGCAGCATCAGGTAAAACAGTCATACACATAAAAATCAATAAATCCAAAAAAGACGATTTGAATGGGCACAAAATCTGCTTTAATCTTTTAGCATTTATTCCCTTATTTTTAATGATGTGGGGAGAGTATGTACAGGTGTGTGTAGGTGTGGGTTCCCACAAAGCTGGAGTCACAGACTCTAAAATGGTATTGGAAACTGAGCTAGAGTCCTCATAGGAGGGATGTATTGTCCTAAGTACCGAGCCATCCCTCCATCTCAAAACGCTGTTGTTGTGGGGTTTTGTTTTGTTTTGTTTTGTTTTGAACTTTTTTGAGACAGGGTTTCTCTGTGTAACAATCCTGGCTGTCCTGGAACTCACTTTGTAAACCAGGCTGGTCTTGAACTCACAGACATCTGCCTGCCTCTGCCTCCTGAGTGCTGGGATTAAAAGCATGCGCCACCACCGCTGTCCTCAAAGGCTGTTTTTTTTTTAAAGATTTATCTCAGTGAGGAGGCCTAGGTAATATATGGGGCCTTGGGTAGTATCTATTCCTGGCTTACAAATAGACTTTGAGTGTCCATGCCACAATATGGGAGGCTCTCAGCTGGGACTCTTGGGGGAGGGCCTAGGCCCTGCCCTGGATGAAATGACAGTCCCTGGAGATCCACCATGGAGGGCCTCATCTTCCCTGGGGATCGGAGTGGAGATTGGGTCGGGGACTGGGGGACCTGGTGGGGAGGGCAGGGGAAGAGGGGAGGGAAAGGGAGCTGGGATTAACATGTGAAACAAGATTGTTTCTAACCTAAATAATTATTATTTTTTGAAGATTTATCTATTTATTTAATGTACATTGTGTTTTGCCTACATACATGTACAAGGGTGTCAGATCCCCTGGAACTGAAGTTACAGACAACAGTGAACTGCCACGTGGGTGGTGGGAATTGAACACTGGTCTTTTGGAAGAGCAGTCAGTGCTCTTAACCCTAAACCATCTCTCCAGCATCCCCAAAAGCCCATTTTTAAAGGAAGCTTTGGAAGGAAACAAGAGCACATACTTTTTTTTTTAAGATTTATTTATTTATTATGTATAGGGTTCTACCTGCATGTATGCCTGCAGGCCAGAAGAGGGCACCAGATCTCATTATAGTTGGTTGTGAGCCACCAAGTGGTTGTTGGGAACTGTTGGGAAGCCAGTGCTCTTAACCTCTGAGCCATCTCTCCAGCCCAAGAGCACATACTTTTGCAGAGCTGCTCTCCAACTAGACACCTATTAGAGAATCTGATTAACGTCTTAGGCAAATACCCTCTTTTCTTGTTCTTTCGCCTCTAAGAGCAGGTTTCTTAGGTAACATTTCTTGTTCTGTCTCTAAATGAGATGATTTGCGAACTCTTCACTGTGTCCATGATCAGACGTGACAGCTGAGTGTGACTGTCAACTAAAGCAAATGAGAACGCTCCCCCCTCTCTCTTCTGAGTGTGGGAGCAGCTGTGTCAACTGCCTGTTGGGAAGGAGGTGGGGGGGTTCAAACAGTCTCAATGACAGGGTGGGCAGTGATGACTGAGGACCGGGCCAGCTCAAAAGGAACATCTTCATAGCCGGGCGTTGGTGGTGCACACCTTTAATCCCAGCACTCGGGAGGCAGGGGCAGGCAGAGCTATGTGAGTTCGAGACCAGCCTGGTCTACAACAGCTAGTTCCAGGACAGCCTCCAAAGCCACAGAGAAACCCTGGCTCAAAAAACGAAACAAAAGGAACATCTTCATGAGTTCATAGGCAAGAAAGGAGGCATCTCCAGTGACTCTTCTCAAGGCTCCACAAGATGGAATGTTCCAGGGCCTTAGCTGTGAGGATCATGCAGCCTCAAAAAGCAATTGTATAAATAAAAGCAGAATGTACAGGTGTTCTTTCTTGGCTTGGGCACAAACACCATCCTCAACCGTTACCAGTAATGCCAGTCAAACACCAGGCTGATTCTTGTTATCATAGGAAAACGGATGTTGTCAGGGTCGTTGACATTCAGGAAAATCACTAAACTTTATATTAACAAATGGCTTCAAGTTTTCTCAGGGAACATTGCTTTCAGTAAAAGCGACAGTCGATGGTTGACACTAATTCCACCTCTCTCTTGGGCATCGAACAAACTTGACATCGAATAAGTAGCAGAGAAGAAAATGAAAGGCAAGGAGCATTGATAAACCAACTTCCAATGTGGATATTGCAATGCATGCTTATAAAGACAGAAATATTTGAGTGTGTAGTTAGTTTGGCTACAGAAATTGTGTTAAATTGTGTTGGCTGATGTTGGTTGTCTATTTATTACACCTGGAAGATGGAACCTCAAGTGAGGAATTGTTTCCATCAGATTGGCCAGTGGGCATGTCTGGGGGTGTGTTTTCTTGATTTATGATTGATGTGGGAGGGCCCAGGCCACTGTGGGCAGTGTCATCCCTAAGCAGGTTGTCCTGGGTAGTTGAGCAAACCAGATGAAGCAAGCCAAGAAGCAAGTTCCTCCGTGGTCTCTGCTTGAGTTCCTGCCCTGGCATCTGTAGATGATACGTTGTAACCTGAAAGCTGAGTAAACCCTTTCCTCACAGAATTGGTTTTTGTTGGCATTTTATTGCAGCAACAGACAGCAAACAAGAATAGAACTAAACAGCACAGGAATTAGAATCTGGGTGTTTCAGGGCTGGTTTTATTTTGTTGTTGGTTTGAGACATGTAGCCCAGGCTAGCCACAAAACTTGCTATGTAACCTATGGCAGTCAAGTGCTGGGTTTCTTGTAAGCCAAAGCAGCCTGCTGGTTGTAGTGTTGCTGTAGATTCCCCCTTTGTTTGGTCAGCTCCCTGCTCCCCCTTGCCTCCGTGGCTCCGTAAGACCACAGGAGCAGCTAAGTGGTGGCGCTTCCCTCTTGTCGGTCTGCTGTCTTAACCTGACCTTCCTGACTTCTCCCCGGCCATCTTCTCTGGGAACCTCTACCCCTTCTCTGTATATAATTCATTCCTCAGAGGTGCCTCTGCGGCACCCACCCTAAAGTAGTTGCTTGCCAGCATGTCATCCTGCTTCTCTCTGGGCATTTGTATCATTAACATTTTTTATTTCTCCATTAATTTTTACTTTTTGGTCTGGACCAGCAGGACTTCATCTGTTTTCATGGTAACTTCAGGGCTTGGGGCAGGACTCATAGTAGATGCTCTTGTAAAATCCACTTTGAACAATGAATGAACTACTTTAGGCAACAGGAAGACCCGTTAATGGAAAGCAATGGCCTTGCCTCTTTCGCCTTTTTAATGAATTCTCTGGTTAGTCTAGCTACATTCCTAAGGACTGAGGAAGAAAATGAATTGGAAGCTTATTCTCCTTGGCTTATTCCGTTTTTCTGGCATCTACATTTGTGGTCTGGGCCTCCATAAGGAGGCCTAGGCTGTGCCTTGTGATGGGACAAGGCTTCCTGCCCTTATCTCTGTTGGCTCCTTATTCATGGGATACTATGGTTGCTTTAACTCCAAACCCTAACAGAAACAAAGAGCTTCCATGCATTTCTGGTGGCTGCCCCAGCTACTCCAACTCTCTCTACTATTGACTGCTGTCGGCAAGTAGGAAACAGTAGGCTGAGTGGTGGGGTCCCATCTGAGTTGACCTGTCAGAGGCCCTCCCTCACCTGTGTGACTACAGCCCCTGACTGTCAGCCAGCTAGACCCTTCCCCGACCAGTATGGGTGAGGCCAAACCCATTGACCTGAGTAGAAATTCAGGGGTAAAGAATTTTTTGTTTATTTGTCCTTGAAGGTCTATTTATGGCATCCTAACCACGTGACACTCCTGAGACTGTAGTTACAGAGTTTTGTTTGGAAAAAATCTAGAACATTCCTCGTTTTGATTTCTCCATTTGGGATTTTGTATTGAGAATAGTCTTATCTCTGTAGGCCCCTCAGCATTAACTGGAGGCCAGTCCCCACCCCGCTCTTTACCGCAGCCTCGGAGGCTACTGTGTGGCTTTCCTGGTTTTGAAACACTCTTCCTGTTGCTAGGCAGCTGGACCAGATTGCATAAATTGTAGATTTCATAACCGACAATGAAAAGGAGGGAATTTCAGGAGCTCCTTCTAGCACTGGGTCTTGTCCTGGAGGATGGAGAATCCAGAGGCAGCGGGTGAGGTTTTGGGGAATGAAGATACAGGTTTATGGACTGATCAATTAGGAGAATTTGAAAACAAAACCGAACTTCTCTTGCCCTAATTTTCTTTTCATATATTTTAGCAAATCCATGTGCAAGTTCATTCTCCTTCACGGATGTTTATTTCTTGAATTTTTATATTTTTCATCATTATGGAAGGAATTCCCTGTCATGACCAAAAGGAAGAAAAAAAAAAGACAAAAAGAATTATAAGAGATAAATCACATGTAATTCTGCTTTATATAGAGGCAAATTAACATTTGTCCCCCCCCCCGTTTTTAATAGTTCTTGGAGAATTTCATATAATTTGTGTTTTTAAAGGTCTTACTTTATTTCATGATGTGTATAGGTGTTTGATCTGCATATAAGTGTGTGCTCTGGGGCTGGAGAGATGGGTCAGCAGTTAAGAGCACTGACTGTTCTTCCAGAGGTCCTGAGTTCAATTCCCAGCAACCACATGGTGGCTCACAACCACTTTGAATGAGATATGGTACCCTCTGCTGGCCTGCAGGCAGAAGGCTGTATACACAATAAATTTAAAAAATTTTAAAAAGTGTGTGCTCTGTGCGTGCCCATGGAGACCAGAAGAGGACATCAGATCCTTGGAACTGGAAATACAGATGTTCGTGAGCCACCATGTGGGTGCTGGGAATCGAACCCTGCTCTTCTGGAGGAGCAGTCAGTGCTCTTAACCTCTGAGCCAACTCTCCAACCCCATCTACAACGTATTTTAAGTGCATTCACTCCCCCTCCCTGAACTCTGCCCACATCTATTCCTCCTTCCCTTCCCACCCAGCTCATTTGAGTCTTATTTTCTTGATACATTTGTACCCATTGTATTTTGGTATGTTTTTCTTCCTTCTGCTTCTGTGGAGAGAGAGAGAGTGTGTGTGTGTGTGTGTGTGGTTGTAATTTGCATGCTTTTATCCTGTCTTTTAGAATATCTGCCGAATTTCAGTTAGCTCTTTAATACTTCCAGGAGGTTTGCCTCCTATGTAGGAAGTCTGTAGTCAGTTCTAAATCTTCTAAATCTGTATCCACTAAAGGGGTGTGAATGGAGCCTAGTGGCACTTTGGGCCATTAATTTTCACTCGTTTCATCTGTTAAACTTCTTTATTTAGAAACAGGGTCTTGTTACACAGATCAAACCAGACTGGAACCTCATTTCTCAGCCTCCCATGGAAATTACAGGGGTGTGTGTATGTGTGTGTGTATGTGTGTGAGTGTCTGTGTGAGTGAGTGTGTGTATGTGTGTGTGTGCCACCACACCCAGCTATTCAACATTTTAATGATAAATTAAGTTTAATAATAGTGTGTTTATTCAGCTGTTATCAATCACCCATGACTTCATGGAAATTTCCCGCAAAATAAGCACTGCGTAGAATTCAGAGATTTCCTTCGTGAGCCCCGGTATTTACCCACTCCACATGACCCCGGTTCCAGTTCTATATATGGGCATAATTAGCATCCAGGCTATTTGTGAGCTGTGTAAGCCATGGGTTTGCTTTCTTTGATGCATTCCTCTTCAGACACATTAGTGGTTTCCCACAGTGCACATTTCCAATGGCTACAGATGCAGACAGTAATGACTGGAAAGATACGAACAGAACACCAGAGGGCGCTGAAGGAACGCCGTGCTCTCGTCTGCAATCACTGTACCCTGAACAGGGCCATTAAAAAGTGTCTGTGTATATACAAATACATACATGTATGTAGCAACAATTAATGAAAAAAAGAGGCCATGAGTTTGAAAAGTAGCAGGGAGGGGCATATAGGAAGATTTGGAGAGAGGAAAAAGAAGGGGGAAATGATGTAATCATATAATCTCAAAAAATAAAAGGTATATATTAAAATATAAAATATATCTTAAAATTTTATTTATTTATAATATTTTAATATATTAAAAAAGAGTATTTCTTTAACTATGTGCCACCTTGTCTTGAAGAGGTTTATTTGAGGGTATGCGATACCACTTTAGAACCTGGCCTATCTTCTGCAGCCTCTGGAATGTGGGTTTTAGCAAATATTTGAATGCAAATGACTCAAGCTTGGACCCTGAGCATTATTTATTATTTGAGGGGGTCAGAGCATATTTCAAAACACATAAACCGGATAAACCACAAACTTAGCCAGTCTTGAACGTCTGATTTCTCATTATGATCCATGTAAATAAATATCATCAGGTGATTTGTATCATAAGCTGAAATAATACATCCACGTAAATCGCAACACAGATTTTGTTTATGTTAATATAAAGGTTAAAATCCAGACTCAATGTCAATAGAGGGAGCATTCTTGCTGCAAATGTTATGCTCTTAAAACCTCAAATCCAAGTCTTCATAAAAATGAACTGAAGCTGGAGAGGTGCCTCAGCTGCTCCTCCGGAGGACCCAGGTTCAATTCCCAGCACCCACATGGCAGCTCACAACCACAAGACATCTGGAGATGGATGGTGGTGGTGGCTGTAAAAGAATGTGAGTATAGGTGTTTTCACTGGACGGGGGCCTAGAGAAGTGGTTCTGCAATGTAAGTACACTGACAGAGTGTACTGCTCTCCAGAGGGTCCAAGTTCAGTTCCCAGCACCACCTGTGTGTGTATTACCATCTCCTGTAACTCCAGGTCCAGGACCAGATGCCCTCTTCCGGCCTCCACGGACATTACATTAACACACACACACACACACACACACACACACACACACACACACGCACGCCTAAAAATAAAATAACTGTTTAAGAATAGAATGTTTTAAGTGGTAAAGTTTGTTTTATATTTTCAATTAAAAAAACAAATGGATAAAAATATCTCATTTCTCTTCTTATCCAAAACTGTGAGGTAAATAATGGCAATAAAAAGAGGACAAATAACTGTTCAGGGTAGAAAAATTAATACAGACTGTGGTAAGTTTTATGAACCAGGTATTTTGGCACATACTTGTAACCCCAGTACTTAAGAAAAAAAAAAAGCTGAGGCAGGAGGACCATGAGTTTGAGGCCAGCATGAGCTAAATAGCAATGTCCTGCCTCAGAAGTAAGCAACCACAATAATAATATTCACCTTGACTCGTGTAGAGCAGGTATAGGTAATGTCCTAAGTGAGGCAAGAATTGGTTTCCAGACTGGCCATGGAAAGCAGGTGATTTTATTTCCATCGCAGTAGAAGGTGACAGTTTTTAGGCACAGCAACTATAAGATGGAATTTCTGTAACAGAAGATCACAGTACCCTAAGAGGCTGGGCAAGGGCAGGGGCAAGGAAAGCAAGAGGCTGTCCACAACAGCCCGGGTTAGATGATGGTGAGGTGCTGAGAAGTGTTCTGGGTGGGGGCATGAGCTGCCTACAGGGGGCGCCCCAGGCCGGGTGCTTCACGGGCGATGGAGGTGAACTGTGTGCATGATGCCTGGGTTTCTAGAGGAACGCTGGCTGGTACTGCCCTGGTGGCCTAGCTGTGTTTGCACATTAAAGCCAAGGTTCCATTGCTCCTCAGAGAGGCACAGCAGGAAATACTTAGGAAAACACTGGAGCAGTAGCTTCCCAGTCAAAAGGGCTTGGGATGGACTCAGCATCGCTTACTAAAACTTCAGGAAAAAATACTTCGCCACTTTGCATTTCCTGTCTGAAAATGGGGCCAAATGGATCCGATCTCGGAATGGTGCACTGGGGGAACTAAAATGATTGATGCCCTTCCCCTCTGGGAGCCCCTCTCTCAAGTCTCAACAGAGGAAAGTGTGAGCAGTACATACTGCATGAAGGATCAGTCGGCATGGTCTCGCTGATACCCAGTTCCCGCGTGCACCCAAAGACATGAGAGAAAGCAGCTGAGTGCTTGGGTGCTGCACACTCCAACAGCCAGATCCCGGGCAGCACAAACAAATAAGCCCCCTGGCAACATCAAAACACTGCTGGCTAACGGGGAACACAAAGACCACCCCCAAATACCAGGGTAGAAAGTATCTAGGAATCAGTCTAAAATTTATTCAAGCCGGGTGGTGGCTCCTGGCTTTCATCCCAGCACTCGGAAGGCAGAGGCAGGCAGATCTCTGTGAGTTCGAGATCAACCTGGTCTACAGAACTAATTCTTGGTCAGCCAGGGCACGAGAGATACCATGTCTTGAAAAACAAAAAGAAAAAAGAAAAATAAAACAAAAAACAAAGGTCTTGCTGAAAGCCTGGGTCAGGTACTTGTAAAAGGAGGTTGAGGCTGTATTGATCAATCATGGTACAGGGGCATTTGGTTTTCTATATGGAAGACTATGGGTGATATTTATATATATACACATATATATGTATATATATATGCACATACACATTTAATGAGATAGAGAACACAAATGCCTAACTCTTTCAACTTTGCTAACTGTAGAAAAGTCATCCACTAGATTCGGTTCTTAACACAAATCACACAGAGTTGTAGAGGAAGCAGAATGTAAATGAAACTCAGTGGTTCTGGGAGGCCCCACAAATGAACAACACAAGGAGCACCACAGTTGGCAGACTGGGGAAAATCTAATACAGCCTCAGTCCCAAGGCAAGCAGAGCCCACAGGGAAGGTGGTGACCCGGAAGTGACCCAGCATGCTCTCCGACCCACCTGTGTCCACGCTGCAACCCTTTCTCAGTCTCCAGAGAACCTGAGTGTCAAGATTGGCATCCTCACCCCACTTAGTGTGCGGATTTGAAGATGACGCCATTTGCTTACTCAACCCAGTGACGGAGTGCCCCTTGTAGTCTGTCTAGATGCTTGAGATACGGCAATGCATGATCTCCACCCTCCTGGATCACCCATGCCACTGCAAAGGGTGAGACTTGTAAACGATCCAGTTAACAAGCAGCTTATTTACTCCAGCCCCCACCCAGTCATGCTACAGTCCTAAGCCTCTGCATCTTCAAATATCACTCCATTGCTTTGTTCACACATGAACGCTTGAGTGGCAGGTGAGTCTAGGAATCCCTGGCCTTTGCATATGCAAAGCTCTGTTTAGTTGTTTGCAGTTGGCCTGGCTTCATTCCAAGGCCAGACTGGACCTAAGCTGCTTATGGGTGGTTACGACATCTCATGGATGAGGTGGCAGAAAAGGAACTTCTGAGCAAAGAAGCATTTGCCAAGTCATTCTTGGTCCTAGATATCTCTGTTTATTAGACTAAGCAAACAGTTGCTGTAATTATGGTGACTTTAATAGCAGCCAGTGGTTTTATGATTTTTTACACACTTGGCTGTTTGGGGGCTGTTTATTTTAGTTTTTCTATATCTGGTTATAACAAAAAAGGATCAAATCCTAGCTGGGTGTGGTGGGTCACATCTTTAATCACAGTTCTCAGGAGGCAGAGGCAGGTGAACCTTTGTGAGTTTAAAGCCATCTCATTATGCGTAGTGCATTCCAGGACAATCATGGCTACATGGGGAGACCCTGTCTCAAAAAAAAAAAAAGAAAGAAAGAAAGAAAGAAATTTTCAAGTCCTTTGATAACTAAAGGCATACTGTTTTCTTTATTGATATTAAAAAAGAGGCAGGCAGGATGGGATGGTGGGAAAATGGCTGAGTTAAGAGCACTGGCTGTTCTTGCAGAGGACCTGGGTTTGATTCCCAGCACCCACATGGTGGCTCACAACCATCTGTAACTCCAGTCCCACGGGATCTAACGTCCTCTCCTGGCCTCTGCAGGCACTGCATGCACGAGGTGCACATATAGGTCAACACTCATACACACGATTGTTTTCGTTTAAAAAGGAAAGAACAAGCACTAAATAGCAAAGCAGATAATGGACAGTTGAAGCTGCCTGAGATGCCTTCTGACTTCTATTCCTTATCTCCCATTATTGACACTCTCAAAATATTGTCTTCGGGGTTCTCGATATCAATCCTATCCATTCTTTGAAGTCCAGTTTTTATTCTTCTCCATTAATAGTTCTGAAATGAAGTAATTGTCTTTCAATGTCATATAGCACCTGCAGCCTTTTTGATTCACTTTGAAATGAGCCAAGAGCTTTTCTGTCTGTTAGATTGCTGTACTTATCTGCATGCATGCATGCATGGACACCCTATGCATGTAGTGCCTGTGGAGGTCAGAAGAGGGCGTCAAATTTCCTGGAACTGGAGTCACAGATGGTTGTGAGCTGTCACATGGGTGCTTGGAGTAACCCATATCCTGCTGGAAATGCAGTAGGTGTTCTTAACCATTAAGCCGTCTCTCCAGTTCGATGTGTGTTTAGACGTTTGTGCTATATCTTTCACCGTATTTTTAGATTCTAGGGCTAAGAACTGTCTTAAGTATTCCAACATCTATATAAAATACATTGTCTTGTACAAGATAGTCATTTAGGTAAATGCTTGTTGAATCTAGAAAGTCTCGTCCCAAGGGTGAATCTAGTCTCTAAATTATAAAATTTATGGCTGACATCACACAGATGTCCCCTGTGGCATGGCTTCGGACAAGAGTTTGAGATGGTAAGTTGAGGGTCGAGGCTGGATCATATTCAGAACAAGCAGGGTAAATGGCCATCACCATCTAAGAACAAGCAGAGGGAAATCTGGAGTTCAAATAGAATGCTGCTTGTGTCCTGCATGGCGTCCCTCAGATAATGCTGCCGTAAATATTTGAAATAAGGGTGTGACTCAAGTATAGAGAGCCTTGTCACCAAATGAGAGAAAGTGTGAAACAAAAAGGCTGTTTGTCCCTCTGCAGACAAGTTTAATAATGGGGAATGATGCCATTGCCAGCAGTATGGGATAGCTCACTATGCGAAGATTACGGCAGTTTGCTTTTGTGCGGTTTACCCAAGAAGAGATAGCAAGCAGGTACCAACAAATGACCAGGAGACACCCCAGAGGGAGATCAAAAGTTGCTTCTCCTGTGCCTTCTTTTTTTCTGAGAAGGGCTCAGCTGTACATTGCACCCTTTTGTTCTGTCTTTTTCTATTTTATGAAAGTGAAAACAAAGTTAGGTTTCTGTTTGGTTTGTTTTTAATAATTCAACAAACCATTCTGTGCATTATTGGGCCAACTGAATCTTACTGCCAGACTTCTCTCTAAGTGGGAGGAGCTGAAGCTGTCTGCAGAACTGAACTTTTGGAAGATGGAAAAAGAGAAAGCTAGACACTGAAAGCTTGTCTCTGAGAAGTGCACGCATCCTATCTGTTCTCTGGCTTTTCTGGAGGTTCCATTAGCTGCCAAATTAATACTGAAAACTCCCTCGCCTGCCTGTGTAGCCTGGAGTAAACAGCGGGTAGGGTCACAGGACTGCGCATGGAGGGGAAGAGCCCCTGCTCAAAATTTCGATTGAAGATGTGACAAGAGATAGCTGACACCTGGAGGGAACAGGAGACTGCCCAGAAACAGCAGTTAAAATAACAAACCAGGTTACCAGGTTACCAGCGTCTGCACGTCCAAGCAGGATCAGGCTGTTAGATCCCTCCCAAACACACACACACACACACACACACACACACACACACACACTTTGTTCATTCCGGGGAAAGAATTGGGTATCTTTCTGTCTTTTTCACTTCTTCAGAATAACTTGGAGAATATAGAAGCAACAACATTCTTTTTTGGGGGGTTCAACGGTTCACACATGATTTATTACTAGTGATTTATGAAATATTGTCTTGCTGTTTAATGATTGATACACTTCTCTAGTGACTGGCACGTTGAGACATTGGAATTTATGCTGGCTAGTTTTATGTCAACTTGACACAAGCTGAAGTCATCTGAGAGGAGGGAGCCTCAATTAAGAAAATAACTCCTTAAGATCCTGCTGTAGGCAACCTCTAGGGCGTTTTCTTAATTAGTAATATATGGGGAAGGGCCCAGCCCATTGTGGGTAGGACATCCCTGGACTTGTGGTCCTGGGTTCTATAAGAAAGCAGGCTGAGCAAGCCATGGGGAGCAAGCCAGTGAGCAGAAGCCCTCCATGGCCTCTGCATCAGTTCCAGCCTGCCGGTTCCTGCTCTGACTTCTCAGTGTGACCTGGAAGGGCAAGCTGAAAGAAACCCTTTCCTCCACAAGTTGCTCTGGTCATGGTGTTTAATCACAGCGATGGTAACCCTAGCTGGGACAGAGTCCCTTCAGTTGAGTGGATAACAGCTTCTTCTGCAAATGTTGGCTTGGCTGGCCTGGTTTCAAGTGTGTTAACTGCAGTCCACACTTGATCATCTCTGGCCACCAGTCTCCTTTAGCCTAATGTCACATTATTCCTCAGTTTGACCTTAACATTTGGCAGTTTTGATCTTTTATTGTTGTTGTAAAGAGCCAGCTCTGGGGCTGGAGAGATAACTTGACAGTTAAGAGCACATATTGTTCTTGCAGAGGACCTGAGTTCAGTTCCCAGCACCCTCACTGAGTGGATCATAACTGTAACTCCACCCCCAAGGGATCTGGCTCCTTATTCTGAACTCTATAGGAAGCATACACACACACACACACACACACACACACACACACACACACACACACTCATAATTACAAAGCAAGCTCCTAAACTCACTGTGTCCATGCTTCTTTGAGTAATTTGCTTCTTAATTTATTTTGTCCTTTAAATCTTTTCCTGCTGCCTTTGGATTTCCTATATGTTTATGATACTAACTCCTTTATTTAATCTTCTTGCTTTACTTTGTTCCTGTTTAATAACTGAAACCTAAGATTTTAATTAATTAATTTATTTTTGCGTGTTCATTGTTAGGACCTCATGCTTCAGACTTTTTGCTATGCAAAATCTGTAGGCCAAAAAGATTCAGAGTTTCTCGGCTTGCTATTTTGCAGAACTAAAATTAGTTTCAAGTAATTTTCCAGCCCCTTCTTTTCCACTCCACCTGCCTTCATAAACCAAAGCCACAGGAACGTGACATTGAAGTGACCAGTTCTGGTGGGATGTGGCCCATCTCTGCCTTTCTGGCTGGAAGACCCTGTCTGCTGGCCAAGACATAAAGCAGCCTGCTAAACACTTTCACACACAACTCTTTGTTTTCTCCCTCCAAAACAGAGGTTAGTTGGTGTTGACACAAGAGGAATAAATAAAATGTGTTGAGTCAGGTAGGGTTCAGGGCACCCGTCTTAAAGCAGCTGCAGCACATTCCTTCAGCTCTAAGGTGGAGTCCTGTGAAAGGGGAGGTTGTCCTTTGCCTCCCAGTACCTCACTGGGAGTCACAAGTGACCACACCCCTCACTGGTCACAGTCTCTCTACACTTTTCCCCAGGACTAACTACACTGGAGAAAGACTGTCACTTTTTTTCTGATTTCAGAGGAGGGCCCAAGAGCTTGCATTGGGAGCAAGTGAAGCTTCCTCAGCAAACAGCCCACCTGTGGCTTCCTCTTTCCTGTCCCGGGAAAGGGTGGGGTGGGGACAACAGGAAACAGAGGTCTAGAGAAGACAGGGATGTGCAAGTTGAGGCTTCCTTCCTTCAGTTAACCTCAGTTAAGGTTTCCATCCTCCAGTTAGACACTCCTGGGAGCCAGTGACCTCTTAAATTCTGGAGTTATACTAAGATGGGAGTGTATACAACTGTACAAAAACATACATGGGAGGGCATATAGGTAAGCATGTAGCATGCCTGTACATATGCATGCATGTATATGTATACATGTACATAACATCTCTCTCTCTCTCTCTCTCTCTCTCTCTCTCTCACACACACACACACACACACACACACACACACACACACACAAATACATATACTCCCCACAGTAGGAAAGCCTAGAACTCAAGGGAACCCTTCATATTAAGTGAGGGAGGAATGTCTTATTTTTAAAATAATTTATTTATTTTGGTTTCATGTATATTTATGTATGTCTGTGTAAAGGTGTCAGATCACCTGGAACTGGAGTTACAGACAGTTGTAAGCTGCCATGTGGTTGCTGGGAATTGAACCCTGGTCCTCTGGAAGAACAGCTAATGCTCTTAATCACTGAGCCATCTCTCTAGCCCCATGAGAAATATGTTTTCATCCTCCTTGTGTGTGTGTGTGTGTGTGTGTGTGTGTGTGTGTGTGTGTGTGTGTGTGTGTGTTTTCGAGACAGAGTTTCTCTGTGGCTTTGGAGGCTGTCCTGGAACTAGCTCTTGTAGACCAGGCTAATCTCGAACTCACAGAGATCCGCCTGCCTCTGCCTCCTGAGTGCTGGGATTAAAGGCATGCACCACCACCTCCCGGCTTCATTCTCTTCTTTACATATTGTCTTAGTTAGGGTACCATGACCATGGCAACTCTTACAAAGAAAATATTTAATTGGGGTGGCTCACTTACAGTTTCAGGGGTTCAGTCCATTATCATCATGGCAGGGAACTTGGCAGCATGCAGGCAGTGTGAAGCCAGACATGGTGCTGGCTACATCATGACCAGAAGACAGCAGGAAGTCAACTGACTGTCACACTGAGCGAAGCTTGAGAAAAAAGACCTTAAAGCCCGCCCGCACAGTGGCAAACTTCCTCCAGCAAGATCACACCTCCTAATAGTGCTCCCTTTGTGGGCCACTTTCTTTCAAACCTCGACACATGAGTTTCTTTTCTAGGCTTTCTGCATCTCATATAACACAGAAAGAACTACAGTAATTATGTTTTTGTACACCTTTTTAATGCTCATTTATTTGTGTATATGAGATGGGCCTACCACAGTGTACATGAAGAAGTCAGAGGACAACTTGTGGAAGTCAGTTCTCACTTTCTGATGCGTGGGTTCCAGGGGTGGAACTAGTCAGATAGATAGTCAGCAAACACCCTGGCATCTCTCTTTCTCCCTCCCTCTCTCCCTCTTTCCTCTCCCGCCCCCTCTCCCTTCCTCCTCCTCTGTCCCTCTGTCCCTCTCAATCCCTCCTTCCTGTCCCCCCTCCTCTCTTCCAGAGTTACCTGTAGCATTCCCTGCAAGTCTCTGCTTATTTTCAGTGCCTCTGTGCCAAGCCCTGGACTTTCACCAGAACCCTTTTGTTTACTCACCCCCCTTCCTGTGTGTTGATGCTATCGCTTCAACCGTTTAATAATGAAGACAGAATCCTGGAGAGACTGAAGTGCCCACTCCCTATCACACAGCCAACAACACCAAAACCCATCTTCCAATTTCAAGTTCCCTTGTCCTCATACGGCCTCGGATGCAGCCTCTGGCTGGATGGTAGAGTCTTTAAGGTCTAGGGCACAGCCATATTGGTCTTCGTATTGAGTGTCTGTTGAGGCTGATCTCCTGGGAGACTGTGCATTGCTGCTTATAAGTGGCATTTTTTTAAAAAAATTTTATCAGTGTTGCCTAAGCATTCTTGGAGAGGTCAGATAAAGCAACCGTTTTTCTGACCCACCCTGCATTATGAGCTTCTGTTCCGGGTTTATTCCCTTCCGTCTGATATCAAATTTGAAAGAAGAGGAAATATGAATTGGCCTTAGCTTATCAATGCCCCAGGTCATGCTAGCCGTACTTGCTGGAGGTTATCTCATTTAATCTAACTCTGAGGCCTGCAACTGGCCTACTGTAGGATTCCTACCCCTGGGCGGAGTCCACTTCACTGGGCTAATTTCCAGGGCTCAGGGAGGGAGACCCTGTTACTTTAGACTCTAAAGTCTAAATATGGGGCAACATTGTTAACAAGATGTCTTACCTGGCAAAGGAAAGCCTGGACTTTTTGGTTCTTCCTTCTAATTATTTTTGGTTCTTCCTTCTAATTATATCAGAAATTGGTTGGTTACAAATTAGAAAACCAGCCAGGTGGTGATAGCGCAACTCTAATCCCAACCCTCAGGCGGCAGAGGCAAGTAGAGCTGTGTATATGAGGCCAGCCTGCTCTACAGACCAAGTTCTAGGATAGCCAGGGTTATACAGAGAAACCCTGTCTCGGAAAAAACAAAAACAAACAAAAAACAAATTAGAAAGCTTTGTAGCAGAAAGAAACCCACCCCCAGAAAGTTTTTTTAAAGGAAATTGTACTGTTTTCCTCCTGAAACCTGGATACTTCTTACCATTTGATTTGAATGTTTTGTGATTTTCGAATTTTAAGTTTTGTAGCTGTTTGGGAGCTACATGAGTTGTTCATAGTTTTAAGTCAGTACTCTGGAGTATGTATTACACAGCAGTCTGTAGATAACCTGTGAACTTTAGAGCAGCAGGTGGATCTGCCCCACTGGTGGCAGGTTGTACTTATTGGTTTTGTTTTGGTGTTCCTTCCCCACTGAACTCACCACAGCACGTACACGGTGAGCACTTGAGTCTTCTTTCCCGCTCCTTTCCTCTTTCAAGGCTCTGCCTCTCTACGGCTGTCCTTTATGTCACCAGGCCGCTTGCCTGGTCTTACAGCTCACGCTCCTTCATTCATCACACTGTGCGTTGGCTCCGCACATCGGGAAACTCTCCCTCTTCTTTACCCTACTTCTCAACCCTGACGGAGACACAGGAGAACCCAGCAAGTGCTGTAAGGAGAAGGATGGAATGACAGCACTGTCAGCCATTTGTGGGTGGTGACCTGTTCCTATCCCCCCGCCCGCCCCCTCAGTGGCATCAGCAAAGCATGGCCACCAGCATCCCATCCCATCCCTCCATCTGCTGCCCCTTCCTCCTGATGCTGAAGGTCTTGACCTTTCCTTTGCTTTCCCCTTGGCTTCAGCTGCTGTCCTTCGGCTCTTGTCCTTGTCCGAAGCTATTGTCATTATGCAGGGCCTAGAACCGTACATTAAATGGAACAGCATGGAGTCCACTTCCTGTTGTTTTTCCTCTTTTATTTTTCCTCTGAATTGAGGAAAAAAGGAGGGGCACTTTGAACTCATTTTGAAACATGACCAAAGCTGTTGTCAGAAGTTATCTTAGAGCCTTTTGTGAATCAAAACCAGCCTTAGGAGGCTGGGGTGACATGCCCTGGCTTCTTGCCTGCCAGCCTCTAACCTACATATTTCAGTTGGCCTTGAACTCTTCCTCTTTTATCAGCTGCCTGTCTTCTGATGATGCTTACTAGCTGGGCACTTACGTTTGTTTAAGTATATGAAGACAACTCCTGAAGTCTCATCCTGCTTCTAGAATTTTCTGGGACCCTGAAGACACTGTTCTCTTGTGTCTACCTTTGTTCCCTGTACATGCACCCTCTGGTAAGAAAGATGTACCTCCAGCAAACACGTATTGAGCACCTACTGAATGCTAAGAGCTATGCCAGGCTCTAGGGACACAAAAACCAGTAAAAAAAAAAAATCCCAGTAAGCGAGAGTGACAAGCAGATGACTATAAAATGGTACAGGAAAAGGGAATCAGGATGCAGGGCTGGCTATAGCATGAGGCGGGGCCATAGACAAGCTGAGAAGTGGCCTCTTCATGGGAGCTGGGAAGTAGCTGGGGGGAGGGGGCTGGGAACAAGGGAGTGAGCTGGACTCCAGGACAAGGTGGATCGGGAAGTCAGGCAATACCTGAGAGCCAGCCAGATGGGGAGCTCTTGAGGGTCAGCACCTGCAGTCAGGGTCACTGAGTGGGTAGCAGTGAAGAAATGGGTGTGCAGAGCAGAGGGGTCACAAAGGAAGTGCTTGGCTGCACCAAGGTGAGGGTGGTGCTGGCCCTGCAGCAGGCTATGGGGAGCCCCGTCAACTCTACCAGCCAGAACGAAAGGGCTTGCACTTGCCTTTCAGAGATTGCCTGCGGACAGGCCATTGGAGAGGCAGAGCAATGCAAAACACAGTTGACAAACCCAGACAGAGGTTTAAAAAGCCTTGTGTTGGGAGGAGGGTGCGGAGATAGAGGGTGTTATGAATTATAAGAGTGGTAATTGCTGCCATCTGGCTGTGGATATATAATGGGGTACGGGAAGGGGTGTCTGGTGAGTTCCCAAATAAAAAATGCAGGTGACCAAGAAAATGCCAGCAGTTCAGAGGTCATAAGGACTCCAACTTGGACAGGTTAACCTGGGAGTCCTGAGTTCCCAGGTGCTCTGATGGGTAACTAAATATAAGGCCATGTGTCTTAGGTATTAATGTAGACTGGAGAACTGTGTGTATTTAAAAATTGAGAATGATAATATAGAGGTCAATTAACTTCAGCCATTAATTAATAGAACCTATTTAAAAATCCAGGTTACATAAACATAGACAAAATAGGTATATAGCTACGGTGTATGTGTGTGTGTCATCCCTGCTAATGAGTAATATAAAATATTGTATGAAAACTTGCATCAGGAGATCTATTTGTGGAGCTAGAAAAATGGCTCAGAGGTTAACAGCACTGACTGTTCTTCCAAAGATCCTGAGTTCAGTTCCTAGCACTCATGTTGGGCAGCTTCTCACAACTATCTGTATCTCCAGATCCAGGGCATTTGATGCCCTCTTCTGGCCTCTGTGGGAACTGCACTCATATGCATGTGTTCCTGCACTTATACACATGGTGTGTAATTTTAAATAATAAAATTAAATCTTATTTTTTTAGAAGATGAAGTGTTTGTGTGAGTCATATTGACTCATACCTATAGAGAAGCTGAGGCAGGGGCATTACTATGAGATTGAGACCAGTGTGGGGCTAAATAATAAGTCTAGCACAGCCTAGGCTGCAGAGTGAGACCATGTTGAGGTTGGCAGCAACTGCAAATAATGTGGACAAAAACAACATATACCAGAAGCCATACAACACTAGTTCTTTAAAAAAGAAAAAAATAGCCTTGGGCCTATGCCAAGACTTTTTTGGGGGTGTGTGGATGTTTTGCCTGAATGTATATATGTGCCTTGTGTGTGCAGTGCCTACAGAGGCCAGAAGAGGGCTGGAGTTGCATGGGGCTGGATTTATGGATGGTTATGAGCTGACATATAGTGTTGGGAACTGAAACGGGGTTGACCCCAAGAGCAACAAGTGCTCTTTAGTGCTGAGCCAGCTCTCCCGCCCGAGGAAGACTCTTGAGAATGACAAGACACGAAGAGAAGACGAACAGCAGTTCCTAAGCACCAGAGTGCCCCTGTATCTGCAAGCACTGAAGAGTGCTCCTGTATCTGCAGGCACTGAAGAGTGCCCTGTATCTGCAAGCACTGAAGAGTGCCCTGTATCTGCAGGCACTGAAGAGTGCCCTGTATCTGCAGGCACTGAAGAGTGCCCCTGTATCTGCAGGCACTGAACGGTCGCATTTCCACCAGGAGCTCTAACAGTGTGTCTGGTGTGTTCACCCCAGCATGCTCGTTTGCCTCTCCTTAACCCGAAACGTGCACATCCGGTAGGGTTATTGTAAAATTTTTGGGTTTTGTTTTGTTTTTTGTTTTTCACTTGTCATGTGTTGTTTTGGGTTTTTGTTTGTTTGTTTGCTTGCTTCTAGACATGGTTTTCTGTGTAACAGCCTTAGCTGTCCCAGAATTTGATCCTTAGACCAGGCTGACCTCGAACTTACTGAGATCCACTTGCCTCTGCCTCCTGTGCTGGGATTAAAGGTATGTGCCACCACCACTGGGGTGTTTTAAAGTAGAAATTCAGTGGTAGACATTTTCAAGGGAAGAGAAGCATCTTGGGCCCTTCTGTATGTTATGGGGTGTGGTGTCTTCCAAACAGGATAAGGAACTTTTGTATTAAATATAAATATACAAAGAACTTTTAAAACAATTTAATGAATTATATTTTTCATCTACGTCCCCCCTAATTGACAAAGGATAAACATTCCTGTGACTCAGTTAAAATACTTGGAAACTATTCCTCTCAATTAATTAGTTAACTTACTTGTTTCTTGCACTGCTGAGAAGTAAAGCTGGGACCTCATACATGCTAGCCAAGTGCTGTACCATTGAGCCACACCTCCAGATCCTGAAAAATAAACATTTGACAAATATGGTACTTCAGTTTCCTTTTAAAAATGATTATGAAACTCAGCTTGATTATTTTAAAAGTGTTTATGAAGATTTATTTTTTAATTATGTGTGTCTGTGAATACCTAGGTGGATATGTGTACATGAGTGCCTATGTGTGTGAGTGCGTATGTGGGGATGTGTGTGTCTATGTGGGGATGTGTGTGAGTGTGTATGTGGTGTGTGTGTGTGTGAGGAAGTGTATGTCTATGTGGGGATCTGTGTGAGTGTGTATGTGGTGTGTGTGTGTGTGAGGAAGGAAGTGTGTGTCTATGTGGGGATGTGTGTGAGTGTGTATGTGGTGTGTGTGTGTGAGGAAGTGTGTGTATGTGAGGGTGTGTGTGAGTGTGTGTGTTGGTATATGTGAGTATATGTGGTGTGTAAGTGTGTATGTGGGGATGTGTGTGAGAGTGTGTGTGTGGTGTGTGTGTGAGGAAGTGTGTGTCTATGTGAGGGTGTGTGAGAGTGTGAGAGTGTGTGTGTGGTATTTGTGTGAGTGTGTATGTGTGTGAGTGTGTATTGGAGGATGTGTGTGAGAGCAGGTGTCTGCAGAGGCCAGAACAGAGCAGGGTGTCCTAAAGATGGAGTTACAGGGAGCTGGGAATTGAACCCAGGTCCTCTGGATGAGCAGTATGTACTCTTAACCACTGAGCCATCTTTCCAGCCCACTATATTTTTCAAAATTCTTCAATTTTTAAGAATTTCTAATTGTCCCACTACCATAAACGTCTGAAGAATTTTCTCTCAATTTAGAAAGGCCAGCTAATCCTAATAGCACATCAGAGCCTGACAAAAGCATGAGAAAACTTGAGCCCAGGGATTGTGAGAAGAACCATTGTGGAAAACTGGGAAACCACAAGATAGTTTTTAGGAAATGACACATCAATCCCTGTGTCCTTGCAAAGGCTAAAATAAAGCCACAAGCACTCATCGGTGGAAAAAACCCAGCCTCCCTAATGGGATAACATTTCCTAGGGGTGGTGTAAGAGCTGGTCCTTTGTGGACAAACTTGTTCAACAACAAGAAAAATACAGGTTTGTGTAGAGCAGAGCGATTACTGACTTAATGAGAACCTTGTTGACTTTTAGGCGTCTGCCAGCTCTGAGGATGATTGATGGAAAAGCATACATTGTATCTTGACTTCACGTGCCTGCTTGGCAACAGTGGACCCAGGGTAGCTAGGAGAAAAGTGTTTCTTTGTCCACCAGTGTAAATTACAAAGCGAGCTCGGGTGTGTGGGACTCCTGAGCCTGGTCTAGAGTTTGTCAGGTAATTTCCCCAAGTTTACCTGACCACAGGTGAGAGCTGTTGGTTATGCATTAAGTGACCTGTAGGGACCGCAGACCAGAAGCACAGAATGCAAGAATTTAAGGCACTAGCAATAGGATTTAAGGTGTGCCTGCTCAAGTGGCCACTAGGAAAATGAAGCTGGTTGTAAATGCTGGACTTGTGGAAGAGCTAACCTGTGGATCATGACTTCACTGGAGTCACATATCAGAGATTTACATTACGAGTTATAACAGTAGCAAAAGGACAGTTGTGAAGTAGCAACAAAATAACTTTATGGTTGGGGGGTCACTACAACATGAGAAACTGTATTAAAGGGTCACAGCGTTAGGGTGGTTGAGAACCACTGAGCTAAAGGGTCGTGATGATTGTTACTCGAGAAATGAGAATGGGAAGGAAAGCCTTGTATTGGTCTGCATTTGGGAAATGTTTAGGCAAAGTTAGGCAGGCTGCTTTAGGACTGCTGGAGGCCAGAGCTTTCTGGACAGGCTTCAGTTTGCAGAGTGTTCCACGTATTTTTCCCACAGGTGTATATATGTCTGAGGCTAGGACATTCAGTCACACTGTTTAAAAATGACAAGTTGGTTGGGCGTGGTGGTGCTAGCCTTTAGTCCCAGCACTTGTGAAGGCAGAGGCAGGTGGATCATTGGGTTTAAGCCAGCCAGGTTTATATAGCAAGGCCCAGGTCACCAGCTAAGGCTATATATATAGCAAGACACTGTCTCAAACAAAGCATGCAACAGCAAAAAATACTGAGGAATTAAGTACTAACTAAATACCTCTGATGAAAATCTTTCTTTGTGGCTGCAAAAGACAAAACCTGAAAAAGTACACCATTTAGAGGGCTTTGATCCACAGTGTTTTTTTTTTAATCTTAGTGATAATATTTACAAATCAGTGCATTTTATCGTGAGAATCTGGGTGACAGGTTTCTCTTCTAAATAGGAGAATAGGTTAGCTGGTTGTGGTCCTGTATTCTCAGTACTCAGGAGGAAGAGAACCTGGACCATAGTCAATTCCAGGACTGCTTAGGCTGCACAATGAAACTCTATCTTTAAATAAGCAAGTAAATAATGTACAGAGAGGCCGGGTGGTGGTGGCACACGCCTTTAATCCCAGCATACGGGAGGCAGAGGCAGGCGGATTTCTGTGAGTTCGAGGCTGGGCTGGACCGACAGCCTCCAAAACAATACAGAGAAACCCTGTCTCGTAAAAACCAAAATAATAATAATAATAATGTACAGAGAGAGAGATGAGGTAAAGATGAGATAAGTGTAATGGGCCTCCATTCCTTCAGAGCCATGGTCCCCTGTCTTGGGATCCATTGTGCCTTTGGGGGAAGGATAGCTACCCCGATTTTCAGAGTGTCTTCCACTGTCCATTTGCCTTTGCCTCCTCCTCTTTCTAAATTAGAGTAATTAACATCTAATTTAATTTATTAATATTTTATTCATTTTTTGGTGCTGTTGGGACCCAGCCTAGGGCCTCACACATACAGGGTAAATCCTCTACCACCGAGGCTCGCCTCACTCCCTTCCTTCGTGGGTTTTGACCCCAAGCACATGGTCTCTCACTTATCCCACTCAGTGGCTGTTGCCGGCTCCATTGGCTCCTCCCAGCTCCATTGGCTCCTCCCAGCTCCATTGGCTCCTCCCAGCTCCATTGGCTCCTCCCAGCTCCATTGGCTCCTTCCAGCCATCTGAGTCACCTCACAGGGAGGCGGCTCCTTTTGGGCTGAGGATGGGGCTCTAGAGTTGGACTTGGGTGGGTAGCAGAATGCCAGGCAAAGCGCAGTGGGAAACCAGAGACGTCGAAACGTCAGCAGTGCCAAAGCTGTGAGGTTTCTTTTTCTGCTTCTTTTTCTTACTTGACTTCATTGTGCTTTCTGAATATCCTGATAAGAAAAACCCAAAGCATGTATTTCCTTTAAAAATCAAAAGAAAGTAAATGTCAGTAAGGCTACATTACCTTAACCATGGATATTTTCCGTCTAGCTACCTTAAGAGTATCACTCTTCTCTTACATTGTGGTCCAGCTATAATTATTAATGGGGTGAAAGGTACTATGACTAGGGGACAAGAACCAGCATTAGCTATGCTTTTACTGTAGGTTCTTGTCTCACTTATTCATTGTAAGTTTATAATATGTATTTATAGTTGTATTTTACGAGAGTGGAAAATACTGGTTTGGTTTACATGGTTTGATATGGATCTCTCCTGGCTTCCAGGACACGCCGTAAAATAAATTATCTTTTTGCCTAGAAAAAGGGAAAAAGAACAGACTGATAGGCGGACTCCGCTGAGATACGGGTTCTGAGGGAACCGAAGGTGAATATTTATTAAGCCCTTTCTTCTTGGAAGGAGGGTTGCCTGGTTTTGATCAAGTGTCTTGATGCTGGGATTCAGGAGGAGGCAGAGAAATGGGCCACACACCACCACCTTGCATGGTTTGTTCAGACAAACTGTGGAATCTAGTTCTGGGCAGAGGCAAAAATAAAATGATTGTGCTCTTTTCTTTTCTTTCTTTGCTTTTTTCGAGACAGGGTTTCTCTATGTAGCCCTGGCTATGCTGGAACTCACTCTGTAGACCAGGCTGGCCTCGAACTCAGAGATCCTCCTGCCTCACGAGTGCTGGAATTAAAAGCATGCACAGTCACTGCCTGGCCAGATGGTGCTTTCTTCAATGCTTGACACCCCGTTCTGCAAGGACATCTCTTGAAGTTTCCTGTGTGCTTCTTCAGCTTCCCCTAGTTGAACAGGAGTGGGGACCTAGGGGATACTCTGTGTGTAGAGATTAGGAGCCAGGGAGAGAGGAGACAGAAGCAAAGAGAGTCTACGCATCATTGGAAAACCAAGTGTAAAGCTCAGGGCGGGGAGTGGGGAGGATGATACTCTTCAGACTTTGACATTGCCTGCTGCTATTACATTTCTCACATGGGTTCATAGTCTCCTTCACGGGTCTCCTCCGGCTGGCCTGCATCTGCAGTGGTTCCTTCCATACATGTCCTTTTATGAGGCTGGGGAGGTTCCTTTGTCGCACACCCTGATTCGGAACGTCAGTCTCCAATCAGATAAAATATATAGAGTAACGAGAAAGGTGCTGTTTAAGTTGCCAGACACAACCACCTAGCACTTGTGTGTGTCCATGCTGTTATTACATGCTTTACGTGCCAATGACACCTCCCATCTAAACACTCCAACCGTCACTTACTAGACTCCAGCAAGGCATTGATGGAGAAACGAGCTGGCTTCCATGCTCAGGATCATAGAACCAAGATACCAGATCCTTAGTGACTTGGGCCTAGTCAACAAGGATCTGTGCATCCATCCGGAGCCAAAATGTGTAAGTTTAGACTTTTAAGTCTGAGTAAGAATGCTTTAAATGTACCCAGATTAACCCAAATGGGGATATGAAAGGCACCTATCTCTTAAAGCCTGGCTGAGTCCTTCGCTAAAGTCCAGGGTTGACAAGGTCCCTGTTACAAGGATTGTATGTAACAGGGTAGGTGTTTGGGTCAACCCATAAATGCACAAGGCTTTAATAAAACTATGGTCCTGTCCTATGGAGACACATGGCAGTGCTTTCGACAGCCTTTGCCTCTCTGGCCTGGCCAGCACCTTCATTAGCACGCCACAGGTGTCCTGCCAAGGTTTTAAGCAAGAGGGAAGCTAGCAGGAGTGACTTACCAAGGTATGATGGACCAAGAAGCCATGACAAACATGGAATGTGTAAGGAACTCAAGTCAGAGAGGTTAGGCCTGTGAGGAGGCATGAGTAGCATTGGAAAGGTCAGGGGACACCAGACAAATGGCAGTTAAGAAGTAAATACGGCCTCACTTGGTGAGAGTCGTCCCAAGCTCTCTGGTTTTTGTCACCTGGCCAACAGTGGTGAGTTTCTGTCAAGTCAGAAATCTAGAAACATGGTCACTGCAGTCCAAAAGTGGCATTTAAGAAAACGCTGACCTTTGACCCAGAAATGGATAGACTGCACTAGAGTGCCGAGATCCTGAGCTCTGTGCAGTGGGGGACGGCTTACATTTAGCTGCCTGGACACACAGGAGAAAGTTGAAATCTGCATTACAATAACCATGAAGACAGGCCACTGGTGCTCCAGCCAGCTTGGTGACAGTCACTCACCACTCTGGTTTTGGAAGCCACCTTTCCCAGGAATAAAGATTTCACTAGGACAAAAATATCTCAAAATCCTCCACTCAGTTTCAACTACTCAGTAGAAAAATATGACAAACTATTGGTCTTTTCCTGGCCAGGTACATGTGAGTTGATCAAAGGTAAACTAAGGTTTGTTTATGTTATACCTGATTTTTAAAGGCACCTCTACATTCTCTCTTTCCCCCCAAAAAGGTGTCCCCCCTTAGACCTTTCCATAGCTTGAGAAAAGGCCAGGCAGTTCCTGCCATTTGGCTGCAACTTGCAAAATTGAATGAAGGGGGAAAAGTGCAGGTGCCAATAAGTTGGGTCGCAGGCCAGTAAGAGCTGGTGAGGGGCCACTTTTACTGGTTCACTGTGATGGCACTCTATGTAAGAGTGTACCTTGGAAGACTGGGCGTTGGTGGTGCATGGCTTTAATCCCAGCACTTGGGAGGCAGAGGCAGGTGAATCTCTATGAGTTCGAGGCCAGCCTGGTCTACAGAGTGAGTTTCAGGACAGTCTTCAAAGCAATACAGAGAAACCCTGTCTTGAAAACAAACAAACAAAACACCTCTCCGCCAAAAATAAGAGTGTGTCTCAGCTCATTCCCTTCACAAAGATGGTTCAAGAGAAGGGTTACTGACTGGAACCAAAATTTTTCTCAAATGTCTTTTTATTAGGATTACCAATTTGTTTTAAGATACCAGAATCAGCTTCTTAGTATGGAATACTTTCAAAAGTAGTTATTTTCTACATGTCCAAATGATGCTGCCGTTTACAGCATATGTTATAGGGGCTGGAGAGGTGTCTCTGGGGTTAAGATCACTTACTGCTCTTCCAGAGGACACAAAGTGGATTCCCAGCACCTATATACCTGTGTTTGATATATATCTAATATGTATACATACATGTATATTAAACATGGAGTCACATGATTATTCTTCTGGCAGCCCTTTGTTCTCTGGAATCACTCAATACCTTGTCATGCCCAAACCCAAAGATGCTTGGGTCTCTTATTAAAAAAATAGCATAGTATTTAGATTAGTCTGCACACACCCTTCCATAGGCTTTAAATCATCTCCAGATGCTCTGGGCTTCCCCTAATAGTCCTGTGTTTAGGAAGCAATGACAGGAACAACATGCTATTCATATACACACTCACTCTCTCTTTCTCTCTCTCTCTCACACACACACACATACACACTGTGCTGATGGAATTACAAAGCATTTTTGTGTGTAGGCATATAGTGTATGCACATGTGTCTGTATATGTGGTATGTACACGTATGTGTGCAGGTGTGCACATCCATGTATGAAGTCAGAGGCCAGAGAGAGCATCGTGTGTCCTGCTCTGTCACTCTCCACCTATTCCTTTGGGACAGGGTCTCTTACTGAGCCTGGGGCTAGACTGTCGGCTGGCAGGCGCAGTGATTCCTCCTCTCTCCATCCCTTGTTTCAGATCTGTTCCCCTTGAAATTGTTACTTATTCTTAGCAGTAAAGAGCATGGAGCAGACAGTAGGTGCCTAATAAACAGGCATGCCTAAGAGGGAAAGCAAGTACAATATATTTTTGTTGTTGCAGTACTGGCATGGAACCCAGAGCCTCACACATGCTAAGCACACACCCTACCCCAGAGAAAGCAGACTTTTGAGAGTCCCTGGAGAGTTTAGGCAGAAGAACTGGAATGGGGGTGAACAGAGGTAGAGAGAAAGCAGCCCAAAAGAACAGGGAATCTAACACTAAGGGTCTAGCGTTTTTGTCAATCGTTATGAGATATCCACCAAACATCTTCATCCCAGTATTGGACTCGGTTTATTTATAATTATGTGTATGTGTGTAGCAAGTCTTTCTCTATACCACCACCTGCCAAATAATGGCAGAGATATTTATTAATTAAGAAAGCTCGGCCTTCAGCTTAGGCTTGTCTCAACTAACTTTTATAACTTAAATTAACCTGCTTTATTAATCTATGTTTTACCACGTGGCTTTTTACCTTTCTTTCGTTGTGTATGTCTGATTCCCTCTATGCCTTGATTATCTTCTCCTGCTTCCTCTCTCTACCCGGAAGTCCCGCCTATGCCTCCTGCCTAGCTATTGGCTGTTCAGCTTTTTATTACACCAGTCACAGTGAATACACCTTCACATGGTGCACAAAATATCCCATAACATTTGTGGACATGGGGGGTTATGTGCATATTAGTGCAGGTACCCATAACCACATGAGTTAGGGTGGTTATGAGTTGCCTGACATGGGCACTGGGAACTGAACCCAGATCCTCTGCAAGAGCAGCCAGAACTCTGAATCTGTGAACCACTGAACCATCCCTCCAACCACTGTCATTTCATTTTTAGGAGCTTCGAGAAAAGACATCTTTGACCATAATCACAGCATAGATAATACCTTGGGTACTTTGTGCTGGTCCCAAGAGGTGGTTGGTGACATTTGTAGAAAGAGCTCAGAGGAGACATGTGACTAGGTGATTTTCATTGTTCTCACATTCATTATTCTCTCTCTTAAAAAAAAATTCAATGAAGCCAGGCTATGGTGGCACACGCCTTTTATCCCAGCACTTGGGAGGCAGAGACAGGTGAATCCCTGTGAGTTCCAGGCCAGCCTGGTCTACAAGAGTGAGTTCCAAGACAGGCTCCAAAGCTACACAGAGAAATCCTGTCTCAAAAAACAAAAGCCAAAACAAAACAAATAAATAAATGAAGAGCTAAAATATAAGAAATATTGTCAGATGTGCATTAACGCTGTATCGGCAAGGTTCAGGGACAAACTGGGAAAGGCCTCAAGTGTCTGTGGGGACGGATTCTAGAAGGAGTTGAGAAAGGAGGTTACAGTTGAAAAGCACCATTTTCAGAAGTTACAGCTTTCTCACACAGAACACAATAATTCAGGAATGTTATTTAAAAGCTTCCAGAACTCACCATAAATTCATGCCTGCAAGCTGAGGAAATGTCTATGTGCTGTCTGAACTTTCTAAGAGGAACCAAAGCTGCGGAGAGTAAACTGTAAGAATGGCAGAGACATTTAATGCATAAAATACACAGAGTCTTCGTGGATGAGAATGAGGATCTTTCAAAAAAATCAATTTATTAGATTTATAGGATTATGGAGAGGATCAAAACATAATGGTCATAATAAAAATATCCGATTTTGTGTTTATGATTATTTATTTACAATTATAATAATGAGAGCTAAACACTTTCGTTGTGTTAGCTGCCTGAGACATGAATGTATAAAGAGTTTGACTCAGGCACACTGGTAGAGAGATCTTGTCTAGCAAGCATAAGGTACTGAGTGAGTCCCATCTCAAATGCTAGAAAACAAAAGCAAAAACAACAACAACAACAAAATAAAAACAAAACAAAGTGGTGAAATTTCACTTTCATGTCTTGGCATAAACAGAAAGGTCAGATTTAGCATCATAACTGGGGAACATTTGCATTTAAATAAACCAAGCTAAATATTCTTTATTTACATCATTTCCCCCTTTCTCCCTTCCCTCCAACCTCCCCTCTACCCCAAAACAGGGCTTCTTTTTCTCTTATTAGACTCATTTATTTTACCTTATATCGAGTGTTTTACCTGCATGTCTGCGTGGGCACACATGCATGCCTGGTGCCCTTGAAGGTCAGAAGAAGGCTTCAGATCCTTTGGAACTGGAGATATGAGCTGCCATGTGGATGCTGGGAACCAAACCTGGATCCTCAATTGCAAAATCAAAAAGTGCTCCTAACTGCTAAGCCATCTTACCATCTTTCCTCTTTTTAAAAAAATTATTATTGTGTCTAATAATTTCAATCTTGGAAAAACATTTTATTTTAAAATGCATTTTAATGTGAACATTTTTTTTTGCCATGGAGCTATTACTATTATGGAACATACTTTCCAGCAAACACCAGTACCTATCTCAATTCTACCTCAATTCTACCTTGGCTTCTTTGCCTCCTAAAGCCGCTTAGTTAGCTGAGCAAGGTGTGCCGACTCAGACCTGCAGTTGCAACTGTCAGATTCAGTGTTGAATCGAGGCTTATCCTAGGAAACTGTAGAGCATCTTCCAATTCCCATTAGGCATCAGATCATCTAACTATGCAGTATGTGAGCAGAGTTATGTGATCTTGAAGAAGCCCAAATCTCCCTGCCATTCTGAGATGTTAGACTCTGTGTCTCCTCGGTGCCCATCTACAAAACAGGTCATTGGGAGGAGTCAGTGAGATGCCAGTACATGCCAAAAGCATAGACAGGGCGTGGCTAGAGTTAAACACTCAGTACACAGTGGCTCTTAGAATGCGGTCCAGATGCCTGTATACGAACCATCTGCATCTTAAAGATGAAGGCAAATTGCATGCACACACGAGCAGCCCTTGATGCACGTGCAATAGACTCACCTTTCCTTAGACTCTTTGGTTTCATCCCCATGTACGTGCACATTTAGCCTCACAGTAATACTGTGAGTTGCAAAGAAGCAATCGGAACATGCTGAGCCTGTCACCATGCTTCCATGTCACTTTTCAACCCTTTGTGCCCCAAGACTCCACGATGTTATTTAGAGATTAAACATTCTTCTTGGTGGTCGGGGTATGAGTCTTTGCTTTCTCATGCCTGATCACCATGTCTAGCTCTGAAGACGCCGCCCTTCCCCGCCCCTCCCCCAGCAGTTCCTTCTCTGCCCCTCCCCCAGCCGCGCTGTGTGCACCCAGGACTTCATGCATGCCAGGCAAGTGCTCTGCCACAGAGCCATAGCCCAGCCCTTGAAGCTCAGGCTACATTTCAATTTGACAAAATAGTTCAGAGTCCTAGGTAGGATGCCAACAGGCAACTTTCAGAATTGGTTAACAAAATAATGACCTCACAAATCCAGTCGCTAGGTCAAAATGGCAACTCTAATCTGGAAGAACTTGGGGAAAATACGTTTCTCTTCAGAAAACCTGTCACAGACCTATTTCCAAACAGGCATAAGGAGAATGGAGGAGAATGAATAAAACTCCTGACAGAGTGGTAGTGTGGCCTGGCTTAGGCAAAGAAATCCAATACCCAACTTCTAACTAGTAACCCAACCTAGTTGGCGTTCAAGCAACCAGAGCAAGCAGGGTTTCTGAATCATCAGTTCCTTTGCGATGCTTGTCTCTACTGATCATCTGATCATGGTTCAGAAGGAGAGAGAGACAGAGACAGAGACAGAGACAGAGACAGAGAGACAGAGAGACTCCACACTGCATGCAGCCAGAACAGTGTGGGAAGCAGAGGGCTGTATGTGTGTGTGTGTGTGTGTGTGTGTCTGTGTGTGTATGTGCCTGTGTGTTAACAAACAGCAATGCATGCACACACAGATTGCTGATGGGCACGGCCCTAGGGCCTGGCTAAGGAGGATAAATAAAAGACTTAAGATCTCTGTACCAAGAAAAGAATGCAGGACATTACAACATAAATAGAGCAAGGGAGAAGGGAACAAAGGACAGAAAAACTGAAAATCTGGAAGTGGAAGGAAAGAACGCTGTGACCATGGCAAGCGGGAAGCTGGGTTTTCTCAGACTATCAACTTCTGTGAGCGTTGTTTAGTTGGAAGCCAGGCAGCACCCTGCAAACACATTCATCTGTGGGCTGCTGAAGGGAGGCCGCCGTCACTGCTGGGGTTGAAACCTGTGTTCTGGTCCTCTGGCTCTCCAGCCAGGCTTCCTGAACTTCTGGAGAAGCCATCTGCCAGGTGGGGCACAGGATGAAGGGTGGGTCGGGGCAATCCAGGCTTCCCGGCACTACAGGCTGACCGCACACGCCCACAACCGGTTCCTTCCTGGTCACGGCTGCTGATCTCTCATCTCCCTCTTCCAGCCAACTTCAAGTTGGCTGGCGGCCAAATATGAATCAAGGAGGATGTGTTTGAGTGTGTAGTTTGAATCGCAAAGATAGAAGTGTAAAAGTACTCCCCGGAAACTGGTTAAAAAACAAAACAAAACAACTAAGTGTTGTGGAAATCCTGGGTAATTCTAATAGACTTGCGCTTTGCATCGGCATTTTTTTCTGACTCGGCTCGTGTTTGCTTTTGCAGCAGGACACCAATAAAACAGAAATCTCACACTTAATACCACTTTTACTGCCCGGTGCCTGTGTGTCACATCTGTTCTGATTCCCTGGTCTCCAGCACCTAACGATTTATTCTGGACACACCCCCACCCCTCCAACCCCACCCCTGTGCTATTGACTGGAGAGGGAGGGCCTACTTAGTAATTCTACACCTGTTCAAGTCTCCGCCCACCAACTTGTTAAGCTTCCCTAACAAGTGTAGGGCCAAGAATGAGAACCGCCAGGCTGGGGAGCTGGGGCAGGAGGTGGCTCTGGCGGCTGCTGGGTTTGGCTTCGGAGAGCTTTGTTCAGACCCTCCAATGAATCTACTACAATGGCCGTTGATGACAGCCATTTATATTCCAGAACAAAGAACAAGTTAAATTCATCGCAAAATGAGTATAAGTCATTGAGACGGAGCAGCCTGCCGCCTGAACTTCCCATCGGAAATCACATTAAAGGAAAACTTCAAAGAAACATCAGAAACTTGGAACCTTTTCACCTGAGGCGCCCCAAAAAGAGACCATCCATATTCCCAGGTAGGAATTGTTTGAATTCATGCTTTCCTGTTAAAAATGAACAAACAACAATTATGTACAATATACGATCAAATTGATACTAACTTGGGGGCACTTTTGAGGACTGGAAGTACCAAATAAATATGGCCTTAAGGAGTCAGACCATCTTTCAGTTATCTTCTTCAAGAGTTTGAACTGTCTGCATTTCAAAGCGCTGTGTCTTTTGCCTTTGCTCTGATTGGCTGTGAGTCCTTCCAGGATCTGTCCTGGATAGGCAGCTGTGCTGTTTTGAGGATCTGTCGTGGATAGGCAGCTGTGCTGTTTTGAGGATCTGTCGTGGATAGGCAGCTGTGCTGTTTTGAGGATCTGTCGTGGATAGGCAGCTGTGCTGTTTTGAGGATCTGTCGTGGATAGGCAGCTGTGCTGTTTTGAGGATCTGTCGTGGATAGGCAGCTGTGCTGTTTTGAGGATCTGTCGTGGATAGGCAGCTGTGCTGCTTTGAGGATCTGTCGTGGATAGGCAGCTGTGCTGCTTTGAGGATCTGTCGTGGGTAGGCAGCTGTGCTGCTTTGAGGATCTGTCGTGGGTAGGCAGCTGTGCTGTTTTGAGGATCTGTCGTGGATAGGCAGCTGTGCTGTTTTGAGGATCTGTCGTGGATAGGCAGCTGTGCTGCTTTGAGGATCTGTCGTGGATAGGCAGCTGTGCTGTTTTGACTTGTTAGCATCCACGGGTTCATGGTACTGCTTTGCTTACAACCCTAAGAATTCTGTGTAGCGTTTCCTGCCCAAGGAAATTCACTCATCGGATTGTTGAGTGAAGCCGATGTTGTGTGTGCACCAGAAACCAACAGCAGTAAGATCTCAGTGCGTGCTTCAAATTCCAGTCCTGCACAAGAGCCCGAGACCATTTGTAGTCATGGGCTCAATTCAACAATGGGGTTAGAAAAATGTAGTAGGTAACTGGAGAAACATGAATCTCAGTCTTGGTAAGGGTTCCTGACATTGACCTTTGATGGTCTGCAGTGAGTTTGTAGAGAGAAGAAGACACCTGCCACGGGGAAGTCATCTGTTCACCCAGTGGAGCTAAGTGTGCTCTGCAGTCTGAATTATTTGCATTGCTTGATGTCAGTATCATTTGCATTGGAGTTTCTAGGGAAAACTGGATATGGCCTTTTTGTTGTCGTTCATTGTTTTATTTATTTTGCAGTTTTTAAAATGTAGAATATGTGAGTGACAATGCTGAAGGCTGGCTCTGTTACGTTAGACAATGAGAGAATAATTAAGTCCAGTATTATTCCATAATAATTAGACTGATTTCCTTAGTAACTGACGCTTTAATGCTGGTTTAGGCAATTAACTAGAAAATGATTGGGGGGTGGGTAGGGGCACCAAGTCACAAACTAAAGGTACATTTCTTTTATTCTTATGTTTTATGTATGAATGTTTTTGCCTTTGGGTCTGTCTGCATCACTTTCATGCCTGGTGACTATGGATACCAGAAGAGGACACCTCTGGTATTGTGCTCTTTTGGTGGAGGATGAGAGGGCCAAGGTTAGAATGGGCCAGAGGGTGTGAGTCTTTGAATGTGTTGAGGAAAGAAGAGGAGGATGAGATGAAAGCTTCTGGAAGGGGTAGCATTTGGATGTCTAAGGTAAAGCCATCTTTGGATCCAGAATCACTGTGATCTCCCAGTGGTGATGTGGTAGTTTGAATAAGAATGACTCCCATAGGCTCATGTGTTTGAATGCTCAGGGAGTGGCCCTATTTGAAAGGATTAGGAGGTGTGGCCTTGTTGGAGGAAGTGTGGGGGGGGAGGGGAGAGTGGGCTTTGAGGTTTCAAGAACCCAAGCCAGGCCCGGTGGCTCTCCCCCCTTCCTGCTGCCTGCAGATCTGAATGTGGAACCCTCAAGCTACTTCTGTAGCACGGTCTGCCTGCCATGATGACATTGAACTGAACCTTTGAATCTGTAAGCCAGCTGCAATTAAATAATTTCCTTTATAAGACTTTCTGTGGCCATGGCGTCTCTTCACAGCAATAGAACACTAGGACAGGAACCAAGCACTCAGACTGGCCTTGTCTTCCTGATATCCATGGTAACGGATGGGTTTGGGGACAGAGTGGTTCTCAGCCACTTCTTCTACAGTCACCAGCTTTCCCTCTCTGCTGTTGGTGCTTGGTTGTCATACCTGGACTTACACACGCCAGCGTCCACTGTGCTTTCTCCCACAGCACAGCCTGTGACCCACCACACACTTAGAGCACCTGGGGCCTGCAGCCATGGTCCCTGCCTTGCCATACAGTCACCTGGCCCTGATGGGCACAGCCTCTTATCCTGAACTTTATGGAAATTTTCCTTTCTGACACGGAACTGACAGAACTGATTTAACAAAGTAAAGTGGGAAAGGGTCACTGAAGCCTGGGGAGCTGGGCTGTGGTCTAGACGGTGCCCTCAGCTGCCGGTGGGTCCTACCAACTTCCTCATAGGCTGCTAGGACCTACTATATTCTTATATCTGGCCTTGTGCTGTTTGGGGCGGGGGGGGGGGGGGTTGTTTGGTTAGTGGTGTTTGCATTTCCAAGGTTTGATGTATGTTCTGGGCAAGTACCCTACCACTGAGCTGTAGCTCCAGACCTCTTTATAATTTTTTAAAAAGATTCTTATTCTTTATTTGTGTATTTGTGTGTCTGTATTTGTGTGTGTATGGGTGTGCACGTATGCATGTATGTGTATATATGGGCATTGGGCATGTATGTGTGTTTGGGTGTGTGTGCAAATGAATGTGTGTGTGTATTTGTGTGGGGGAGGTCTGTGTGTGTGCATGTGTGTGAATACTTGTGTGTGTGGGTGTGTGCCCATGCTTTGTATGTGTGTGTATGAATGTATGTGTACACATGTATATGTGTGTATAGGTATGTGTGTGCATGTGTGTTTGTGTGTGCATGCATATGTATGTGTATATGTGTGTGTGTGTGCATGTGTATGTATGGGTGTGGGTGTGTACATGCAGGCAGATGCCAGTGGATGCCAGAAAGGGTGTCAGCTCCTCTGGAGCTGGAGTTACAGGAGGTCGTAAGCCCCTGACATAGGTGCTGGAAACTGAACTTGGAAGATCTAAACTGCTAATCCATCCCTCCAGCCCCCTCTTTTTGCTTTGTATTTTGAGACAAGGTCCACTAAGTTGATCAGTCTGGCCTTGATATCACTGTAGGCCAGGCCTGTCTTGAATCTGTAATCCTCCTGTCTCAGCCTCCAGAGCAGCTGGGATGACAGGTCTGTGCTGCTTGACTCAGCTTGTTCTGCCTATTTCTGCCCATAGATCCTTCTATTGGTACAGCATCAGGAGATGGACTCTGTCCACCCTGCCACCTTGGTACCAGGACAAGTTAGAGTTTACCTACCCAAAGTCGGGCACACTGCTGTTTGATTCCTACATTCCTCTCAATTCAACTGTGGCTCCACTGTCCTGCGGCTTGTACCAACTGCTCCCCCACAGTGGGTGACTTAGAAGAATTGTTGGCGGTCCATCCTGGCAGGGTGCCTATAGGCCACCCGCAAACAGAAGCGCACACTGGTTGTGGCAATGATTCCTAGTGTGTGCAGCTACACACTTACACTGAAACAACAGACACAATGGGGGGGGGGATGAGAGCTAAAGAGAGAAGATGATCTTCTACAGTTAATGAAAGGTAACATTGGGGCTCGGGCTGGCCTCTTTGGATGCAGCTTTACAGCCTCTCCTACTGCGTTCCACTGACCTCTGCTGTTGGCTGCTGAGACTGTATGTCTAACGAGAAGCAAGACTTGAGAACACTCATGTTCCAGTCAGCAATCCTCATCACTCCCATGTTCCCAAAGCTAACGTGTGTCTCCACCTAAAGTCTCATATCTTCCATCCAGTGGATTGTTTCATACATAAATCCATTCATTCACAAACTGTTCATTTAGCTCTTACATCATAATGGTAAACAAGCCTTCGAGGGTCTAGCTTCTGTGTTACCCTTTTGTTCTTAGCCATTTTGCCTCTGGGGCCATTTCACCTGCAGGTAGTTAGTTAGTTACCTATCCAAAAGGCAAATCTGTCTGTTCTATTTCTTAATGACTCTTTGGGAAACCTTAGGATACTCTATAAAAATTCAAACCCAACAAAAAGTATAAGAAATATCTTTGTTGTGAAGTATCTTGTTTTCTCTGAGAAACCTGGTGCCAGGGAAACTCCCAGGAATCCACGAGGATGACCCCAGCTGAGACTCCAAGCAATAGTGAAGGGGGTACTTGAACTGGCCTCCTCCTGTAATCAGATTGGTGACTACCCTAATTGTCATTGGAGAGACTTCATCCAGTAACTGACAGAGATTCACAGCCAAGCACTGGGCAGAGCTGCAGGGGTCCTGTCGAAGAGAGGGAGGAGATTTAGTACTAGCCAGGAGGGTCAAGGTCATGGGGGGGGAAGGACCCCACAGAGACAGTTGACCCAAGCTCTTGGGAGCTCACAGACTCTGGGCCATCAGCTAGGGAGCCTACCTGGGACTGACCTAGGTTGTCTGCATGTGTGTGACAGTTGTGTAGCTTGGTCTGTTTGTGGGGCTCCCAGCAGTGGGACCAGGACCTGTCCCTGGTGCTTGAGCTGGCTTTCGGGAACAGAATCCTTGTGCTGGGTCACCTCTCACCCAGCCTTGATGCAGAGGGAGGAGCTTGGTCCTGTCTCAACTTGATGTGCTATGCTTTGTTGACTCCTATGGGAGGCCTGCCCCTTTCTGAATGGAGACTGAGGAGGAATGGATTGGGGGGGCAGGTGAAGGGTGGGGGAGGGAGCAGCAGGAGAGGAGGGAAGGGAAACCGTCAGTATGTAAAATAAATGAAAAATTTTAGTAAAAATAGAAGTATAAAATCTGTTTGATGACCCCAGCCCTAGCCCTGTCTCCAGCCCCTTTCCCACATGTGTTTCCACAGGCTTCACTAGTCTCAAATGCCAGCCCTCCATGCTTGCTTTACCAGGGCTAGGCATATGCATGTGTCCCACCCACCCATTTCCTACCGGAGCAACTCCATCTCCCTTCTGACTCTTCCTCTGGCCGGGTCCAACCTTTGAACTTCTCCGTCTCATAGTATCTATCTCACTGTATTATAATAGTCTGTTTTACTTGTCAGTCTCTCGATAGCTGGTTATCCAGGGATTTTGTGGGTCTTGTTAACTATTGTATGCCTGTTGTGGGTCATAATAGCTGACACATAGTGTGCCTCCAGCAAATATGCAGTCGACTCAGACTGTAATGAATACTCCTAACATCTTCCTGTGTTCTGCCTCTATCCAGAAGGCTGTTTCTGCAGATGTCTCTCCTCATCTCTACTCACACACACATACACACACACACACAGATGCAGGTGCACACACAGATGCAGGCACACACACAGATGCAGACACACACAGATGCAGACACACACAGATGCAGACACACACACACAGATACAGGCATACACACACAGATGCAGGCACACACACACAGATGCAGACACACACACACAGATACAGGCACACACACACAGATGCAGGCATACACATACACACAGATGCAGGCACACACACACACAAATGCAGGCACACACATACACACACAGATGCAGGCACATACACACACAGATGCAGGCACACACATACACACACACAGATGCAGGCACACACACAGATGCAGGCACACACACAGATGCAGACACACACACACAGATGCAGGCACACACAGATGCAGGCACACACACACAGAGGCAGGCACACATACACACACAGAGGCAGGCACACATACACACACAGAGGCAGGCACACACACACACACAGATGCAGGCACACACACATACACACACACAGATGCAGGCACACACACACAGAGGCAGGCACACATACACACACAGATGCAGGCACACACACACACACAGATGCAGGCACACACACATACACACACATATGCAGGCACATACACACACAGTCCTTCTGCCCACTTCTCCGGACTCTTTGTGGGTGAGGAGGTCCAATTCTGGAATCACCACCAATTCTTCCTCTGACATTTTTTCATTTCCTTTATGTCTGTTGCCTCCTTGGATGTAATACTGTTAACTTGGTGTTTGGTGGTTTGTTTGTTTGTTTGGTTTGGTTTGGTTTTTGGTTTTTGGTTTTTTGAGGCAGGGTTTCTGTATATTGTTTTGGAGGCTTTCCAGGAACTCACTCTGTAGACCAGGCTGGTCTCGAACTCACAGAGATCCACCTGCCTCTGCCTCCCAAGTGCTGGGATTAAAGGCTTGCACTAACGCCCGGCTGTTAACTTGGTGTTTGTGTGAAAACACTTTGGAAAGAGATTACACTTAAACAGGGACTGTATTTTATGTCCTTCAGTGGCATCCATTCAACATTTGGTGGTAATTATCAGCCATGGACTGAACTCTCTGAAACTGTCAGCCAAAAGAGACTGCCCCCTGTAGGTTGTTTGGAGAGGAATTTGGGTCCCAGCGTGCAAGGCATCAAGATTCTATGCCTCCCTAAAAGACAGAAAGGTCTTTTGCTCCCTGAATCGAACAGCAGAGACCCTAGCCATGGTCCTGGCTCAATTAAAGAAAGCAAAGGGAGCGGGCTGAGCCTAACACTCATGTTCATGGCTGAAAATGAGACTCGAAGCCTCCACCAGGTGTGATGGGCTGCTCATTCAGAAATAGTTGTGTCTTAATCAGCTAGATGTTAAAATGCCCTAATGATTTTATAATTGTATGTTCTAAAATGCAAGGAGTCATCTGCTTGGGGGAACCAGCCCCGGGTACTTCTCAATTGTTTATAATGAGGAGTTCACAGCTCACAAGAGGGAGGAGCCTGCACAGCTCACAGGAGGGAGGAGCCCGGGTAGTACTCACTAGACAGGTGTGTCAGCATGTTGACTGACACCACTTGTCTTTTTTAAGTTAAAATTCAGTTCCTAGCCAGATGTAGTAATGCATGCCTCTAATCCCAGTACTTGAGATGCAGAGGCGGAAGGATTGCAAGTTTGAGGCTAGCTTGGACTGTGTAACAAGACGCTTGTCCCCCCCCCAAAAAAAAAACGTTTCAAGGCAAATTATGCTTTCTTTCAAATCCACAACTCAACACCCAAATACACTTGATCATGCACACACGCACATTATATGCAAGTAGCTTTTTGGCATTTCTTATGTAAAGCTGCTTTTATCCCATCTCTTGCTGTGTGAGGTTTGTTTTAGGAAATAGAGTAGGTATAAGAGCTTTCTGACCGCTCTTGTGGTGAGCAGCCTTTGCCCAGGTAACTGAGGGAATTGGCAAGCAGACAGGCTCCCTTCAGAGCCTCTGCCCAGGGGATTGTGGAGCTGGGCAAGCTGAACGGTTTTGTTGTTGCTGGCTGTTTGTTTATTTTGTTTTGAGACAGGGTCTCGCTATGTGGTCCTGGCTACCCTGGACTCGTTGTGCAGACCAGACTGGCCTCAAACTTACAGAGATCCACCTTCCTTTGCCTCCCTAGGATTAAAGGTGTGCACCACCACACCCAGCTCCAGGTTGAACACCCTCAATGCAAACTTCAGACCCAGGCTGTCCCTGACTATGAAACATTCCGGGTGCTAATGCGACACCACCTGGGAATGCTCTATCTGGCCTCCTATAATGGTCATGACCTTAATCAAAACCCAGGCTGAAATATTACGTAAATTTACCTCCGCACTTTATAGAAGCTAGGTCCATAATTGAAACCTAATATGAGTTGGGTCCTGTCATGTGTGTTTACTCAAGCGTTCTGCCATCTGAAACCGTTCTGGTCCCACTTCTGACGTGGGGTGTTTAGCTGAGCTATGTTCTCTGTTGTATTTTTGGCAACTCAGCATCCCACAGAGAGGTGCACTGGGTGACAATTCATTGGCATCTCTGGGAACAATGGAGAGTTTGGCCAGGCCCTTCATAAACACTGTTACAAGAGTGTTTCCTGGGGTTGCGCTTAGCCATTTCAGGCTTGGTGGCCATATGCTGTGACGGGGTGATGACGGCAGCTGTGTCTCCTTTGTGCTGACCCCATAACACACCACCCCAGGGCTTTGCATGTGGAGGTGCTTACACGCCGCTGAAGTTGTCAGACCAGGGAGAAAACTGCATGTGATGTGTGTCATATGCCTCACCACCACCCCTCCACCAGCCACACCCTTTCTATCATTTCTATCTGGTCCAATGGCTTCTTTTTTTTTTTTTTTTTTTTTTTTGGTTTTTTTTTCGAGACAGGGTTTCTCTGTGGCTTTGGAGGCTGTCCTGGAACTCCCTTGGTAGTCCAGGCTGGTCTCGAACTTACAGAGATCCGCCTACCTCTGCCTCCCGAGTGCTGGGATTAAAGGTGTGCGCCACCAACGCCCGGCCGGTCCAATGGCTTCTTTAGGAAGCCACTTAGTTAGCAAAATTTATTTATTGTCAAATGTGTTAAGGGAATAATGTCTTGACTTTGTTTTATATTTTCATTTATTTTTAAAAAATCAAATTTAATGATGCTCCCCCACCTCATACTCTGAAGAACAAAATGCTGATAACTATGGTATTTTTTAAATTTATTGCTTATTTGCATATAAGCAAAGGGAAATATTCTTGTACATATACAAACTGACTGGGAGCTGGTACAAGCAGAAAACTTCCAATTCCTGGCTCACTTTGAAGGTGCCTTCCTTGTGGGGCATGCATGTGTGTTCATGTATATTACATAATGGAGCCGTCTGGAAATATGTTTGTGTAAGAACTGTATATATGTTCTGAATTCATCGCCTTAACTGAGTCTGATCCAAACACTGTTTGTTCCGTTTGTTGCTTTGCAAATAACGTGATCTGAGCTCTCCTGTACACCTTTCCATTCTTTTCCCCTCAAGATTTATTTTATTTTATGTGTGTGTGGGAGCGCTTGTACATGTCTGTGTATACAGTGCCCATGGCGGCCAACAGAGGGCGTCAGAGATGGTTGTGAGCCACCATGTGGGTGCTGGGAACTGCACAAGGGTCCTTTGGAAGGGCAGCCAGTGCTCTTTCCAGCCATTGCATCTTTCCAGCTCCTGAAGCATTATTTTTAGATGCCAAGTATCAAAAATGTACACTCAGAGGTAAATGGGAGACAGCCTCTGTTCAACAAAACCTGAGCATCTTTTAGACAACATTCTGCCACCTCTAAGAGGCCCTGTCTCTTCTTTGCAAGGCCATTGTTCCACACCTAAAAACAAAGCTCTACAAGTCTTTATAGGCAATTAAAATTTTTTTCTTAACTGTTTTATTTTATGTATGAGTGTTTTGTCTGCATATAGGCATGTGTCTGTCGTGTGCATGCAGTACCCAAGGAGACCAGGAGAGGGCATTAGCTCCCCTGGAATTGGAATCACAGATGGTCGTGGCTCGAATGTATGTAGGTGCTGGGAACTGAACTCAGAGCCTGTGCAAAAGCAACTGGGGATGTTAACTGCTGAGAAATCTCTCCAGCTTCCAGTTTTGTCCTTGTTTTTCAAGTGAACGAATTCTGTCACAGGCAGCCAGGGAACATTTTTTAAAAGGGCAATAGAAATAAGATCATGTGGCTTGTCCCACCACATTCATGGTTGCCTCCCCAGGAGAGAGGCAGTAGATGAAGGCGGGAATAGATGAAGGGTCTTATTGTCAAAGGTTTGTGGACACAGCAGGGCAAGATAATCTGCAAATATGGACCTGTGTCTGTGCTTGCCTGGAGCAAATGGGAAGCTTCCTAGACGCCACCTACTGAGCTCGAAAGGGAGGGAGCAGTGAGTGGGATCGATGCTCTTTGTGAATGTGTCTCTTTAAAAGGTTCTTCTGACCATTCCAAGCATTACGGAAATGTATACTTTAACAAGAGATCGAATGAAGCGAGAGGAAAGAGAGGGCAACGCAGCAAAGACGTGGGTTACCAGTACCTGAATCTTGGGGGCTCTCACAGGAAAGTGAGGGTGCTGAGACATCTAAGTGGGGGGGCTGGGGCCTCTGTGTAGTTTTATTTTTTTGCTACCTGTGTGATCTGAACCACACTGCTATCCCGGTGACAACATCTCCCTATGCTGTCACTGGGCAAGAGAGACAAGCATTTCAAACATAAGCCACTTAGTCCCTTCCCCACACAGGAGTGTGGGGAGCAGTGTAGGATGCTGTTGCTGTCTTTGAAAGTGGAGTGTGTGCAGGGAGATGGAAAGTGTTCCAAAGTCCACTGCTCTATCTGGAACCCGAGTTGGGTTACATATTTATGAGCTTAGCTTCTTTTCATGTGGAAGTTTAGGATTGAAAACACCATGAAATGCACTAATGTGTGGAAGGCTACACAAGATCCACATTAGTCAGTCAGCCGGAATCCTGCCCCTTCCCTGAACCACAGTGTTTGTGAACCCTTAATCTCCTAACACTTATAATTATAATATAATTATAATCTCAATGGACCACATTGATGCATACTACTCATTACTGGATGGGCTGCTTCCTAAGATCTGCCTCAATGCTGTGTAATAGACTGTGGAGTATCTTGAGATTGTAAATAAAATTATAAAATGTGAAACGCCATGAATTTTATCCGGAGTGGCAATGTTTCTCCCGTTAGTGTGATTAAGCTGTAGTTGTCTTAGATGCAGGGGAGGGGAGAAGAGGGAAGAGAGGGAGAGACTTATTCCTTTATTAGCAGCCACCACCACTGACCCATTCCCAAAATATTAGCATTAATCCATTCTCAGGGCCACCGCTTCTGCCCACCTTTGTCTGGTTTGTGTATTTTGTATTATTGTTGAGACAGCATCCACTATGTGGCCTCAGACTAGTCCCACAGGCTGGCATGGCAGACATGTCCACCGGAGTTACTAAGACCCTGCCTTTTATTTCATGTCCCCCAAAACCAGCACAGGTTTTTGAAGAGGCAAACATACTATAGAAATACTCCACTAAATTATTACATTTTGAATTATTATATTCCAAATTATATATTATTATAATGAAGATGTTATTATGTAATATGATAATATATAAATATATTCTGAATTGAATTATATTCTAAGTTATCATAATTTGATTTTTAGAAAATGGTACACTTTTTTTTTAAGTGCCTTGGAATCTTCAACCTGGGATCTTACCAGGTCTGAATACCAATAGCCGTTTAAGCCATTTGTCATGGTCAATAGGTCTTATGGTACCTCCCCAAGAGACATTATTGTTTTAATTTAAATTTATTTGGGGGGAGTGTCATACACGGTGCTGTGTGTGAATATATCATTTCTATCCCTCCCTCTCCCCTTGAACTCCTCCCATGCCTGTCCATCCCTCTCACATGTATGACCTTTCTCTGTAACTATTATTACACACCTACAAGCCTACTGAGTCCATTTAGGGTTGCTCATATGTACATGTGGTTAGTGCTGACCACTGGGACTGGGCACCCTCTCTGCTGGGTACCCTCTCTAGAGTCTGGTCCCCAGTGACAATGGATTTCCCTCCTCAGTAGCCCTTGACTGCCTGTAGCTCTTCATCTAGGAGTGGGTCTCTGTGAAATTTCTGCATTCCATGCTGCCATGTTGGCTGGTATTGTCGTTATGTGCATCTTGCTTAGGTGACCATAGTATTGATATTTCATAAGTTTCCCTGTCTTGTAAAGATAAATGGCACACTTGATGAGGGTATAGGTAACTATTTATTGTGGCAATTACTTACAAGAGAAAACTGGCAACCAAGGGGAATCAGCAGCTTTCGCTACAGGGGCAGTTCACCACCTTTCATTACCACATCCATATGTGCCTCTAGCCACGCCCAAAATGGCAAGGCTAGCGGTGCGGTCCTAATGTCTTCTTTTAGTCTAAAGAAGATACTTAAACTTAAAACAAAACTAACTTATGTCAATGAACAAAATGTCTCAAACATCTATCCCATCTAAACCTAAGCTTATCTGAAAGAGATACCCAAGTCTGAACACCTCCTTCCAATCCCAACCCTAAAATAATTGAAAACTAACACTAACAGATGTAAACTATCTTGTAATATCAACAGTAGGGAAGGGGGGCATGGACTTCTCGAAACTACTTCCTGCTGAAATGGGACGACGATGACAATCTCATGGGGACCTGTGGGAAGAAAAATGTTAGTGTAACAAGAATCTTAAGTAGGTTAGACAGTCTCTGTTTGGCAGGAGATGTTTGATTCAAGCTCCTCACTTGAGTTCTAATGTTGATTGAAGCTCTTATCCGAAGCTCTGGCCAGATTGTAGAAGGTGTGCTGTTTCAGTTCCTTGGTCTGGAGTTGTGTTGAGTGATGTAGTTCCAAGCCGGTTTCATGATGGTACTTGTCAGGTGGAGTCCATGATGTGGGGCAGTTCAGATGCATCCAGTCGAATCAGGTGGAGTCGATGAAGTGGGCCCCATTTTTTTGAAGCAGTTGAAGATTGCTGTCAGGAAATTCCTTGTTCTCTGGAAAACTCAAACATGTTAACAAAAATGTTAACAAAGAAATTTTTAACTTTTATATGTATGTATACTGGAAAAGGCAAAAATAAGGGAGATAGTAAACCTGAAGGAGATTAGACTTTTATAAAAGGAACCGAGTATACACAGATGACAGTCCCTAATTTTGTTTTTTTTTCTGTCTTATATCAGTAGCTCTTTGATATAATGTAGAAATTTTGAATTTTATTTTAACAATATGCTTGGATTTAGAGTAGGAGAGCCAATCCAACTCCAAAGCCAGCTTTAGTTAAATGGATGGGGACTAAAGCATATTAAGAAACAAAGAGAAATGGATATTATAAAAAACAATATAGAGAGATGTAGACTTTGATACCACACAGTGAATTATTATCTGTTTGATGGTCCTTAGGGTAGCTATCCATTTTTCTTTAGGTATCCATACATCCAGTATGTTTTGGCTGTTTGGGGCTAAGTTTTCCTGTGAAGACAAAAACAAAATACTTCTCTTTCCTTTTATGAGGTCACTTTACCCATAGTAGAATATGACCTTGTAGATAAGCTGTCATCTTTCCTCCTCCTGAGGTTTCTTTGGTTTGGATCGAATCTTCATTAATTTTGATGGAACCCAAAATTTTTCTTCTCCTGTGGAAACAAAGGTAAAACCCCTTCCCCAACGTAACACATATCCTGGTTTTTAGACTGAGGTCATAACATCCTTGAAATACACTGGTTGGTTCAGTTCAGAAGTTGTCTCTGTAGTACAGTGTCTTTCTGTAGCAGCTTGTCCTTTTTCATTAGAATTAAGAAAGTTCAACATTAGTAAAGCATTGTGTAACCTGTGTTTGGGGGTCTTTGTTCCCCCTGGATGTTTATGAAGCATTTCTTTTAAGGTTCGGTTAGATCTTTCAACCACTGCTTATCCTGTGGGATTGTAAGGTATACCAGTTACATGTTTTATATTATAATATTTGAAAAACTGTTCCAATTTGTTGGAGACATATGCTGGAACATTGTCAGTTTTTATTTGTGTAGGTATACCCTTAACAGCCGTCACCTCTAAGAGGTGTGTAATAACAGAATCAGCCTTTTTAGAGCTGAGGGCAGTAACCCATTGGAAGCCTGAGAATGTGTCTATGGTATGGTGTACATATTTTAAACTGTCAAATTCTGGAAAGTGAAAAAGTCAATCTGTCAAATTTTATTTTTGTGAATACCTTTGGGATTACTGCCTGTTGGTAACAGAGTTTGATTGTAGAATGAACAAGTATGGCAGTTTCTTACTATTTCCTTGGCTTGTTGCCAAGTGATAGAAAAATCCTTCTTTAAACCTTTGCTGTTAACATGGTGTTTCTTATGAAAGTCTGAAACTTCCAACACACTTCCTATTAATAAACGATCAATGTCATCATTGCCTTGTGCTAGAGGACCTGGCAGACCCTTATGGGATCTGATGTGTGTTTTATATATATAGGATGAGTTCTATTTCTGATGGTTTCCTGTAATTGTAAAAACAATGAGGTTAATTCTGTACCATCATGAACAAATTCTGCAGTCTCAATGTGCAAGACAACTCTCTCTGTATACTGAAAATCCATAACTATATTGAGAGGCTCTGTAAAGTCTTTAAGTACCATGAGAATGGCGTGCAACTCTGCCTTTTGTACAGAGTTGTAAAGGCTTTGAACTACTTTACTAATATTTCCTGATTTATACTCTGCCTTACCTGATTTGTTTATATCAGTGTAGAATGTAAGAACTCCAGAAATAGGCGTTTTTTTTTCTCACAATAGGTGGAAGAATCCAAATTGTTTTCTTTATGAATTTGATTCTCCCTGTTTTTGGGATAGTTGTTACTAATCGTTCCCAAAAAGTTACTGCAAGCCATTTGTCAATATTCATTGTCCTTCATAAGGAGGAAATTTCCTCATTAGTTAAAGGTACAATAATTTCTGCTGGGTCTCTTCCAGTCAGTCGACGAAGCCTTAACTTACCTTTTAATACCAAATCAGATATCTTTTGTATATATGTTTTCAGTTTTTTATTTTGTTTATATGGCAGATTTCCTAGCTGTCTGGAGAGAGTCAAATCTAGGGTTAACATACTCAGTGAAAGCAACTTTTGTTTTCTTATTGTTTTTCTAGACGGGGTTTCTCTGTGTAGTCCTCGCTGTCCTGGAACTCATTCTGTAGACCAGGCTTGTCTCTAACTCAGAAATCTGCCTGCTTTTGCCTCCTGAGTGCGGAGATTAAGGGCATGTGCCACCACCGCCCAGCGACTTCTATATAGTAGCAATACTGGTTGCTTTGCTTTGCTTGCTAATTGAGTTTTTTGTTGTTTTGTTTAGATAAGGTTCTACTAGTTTGGTCCTCTCTATGTGCATCAGGCTGGCCTTGAACTCAGAGATCCTACCACCTCTGCCTCCTGAGTACTAGAATGAAAGGCTTTAGCCACCACATCCTGTTGTTTGTTCTGGTTTTATCTGGAGACAGGGTCTTACTATGTAGCCCAGTACAGCCTCGAACTCTTGGGCCTTATGTCAATATTGGGATTGCAGGCATGTGTCACTGTGGCCAGCTAGAGTCCCTACTTTTGAAAAGCCTTGTGGGTCACCTTCCTGTCTGAGATTTCTTGGTACTTGCTCTGTCATCATGCTGCCATCTCTGCCAGTCACAATGGATCTTTCAGATTCCTTTACCAAGTCCTCGACTCACTCATCTTCTGTTGGGCAATTCTGCTCTTTCCAGTGCCTGGACATGCATGCTCTTTTTTTCTCCCTCAGACCTGTCAAGGGCTCATCAAAAGAGCCAACCACAAATCTGAACTTTTCTAAGGGCCTCCTCCCTGCCCCCATGCCCAGGGTCAAGTAGTTCTCTGCCCCTGATAGATTATGTCCTGGAAGTGTGAGTTGTTTGTTGTTGTTGTTTCTTGTGGAAAAAACAAGCCAAGTCCCTTGGCTTTCAGAGTTGGGCCCTGTGAGCCTTTCCAGGTGGGCCCACGCCCAGAGGCAAGGCTCCTATTCCTACTCCTTCTTATGTTGGTCAAGCCCCACTGAACCCCAGCTGCTCCCTCTCCTGATTTCCATCTTCACAAAGACATCCTTCTTCATCTGTCTTCCTTGTTCTCTGACTCGTGTTGAATTTCAAGGCCAGTCTCAAATACCATGTTTTGCTCAAAATGTCCTTTACACTCTCACCACCAGATGATTTATCGCCCGTGCTGTCTCATGACATGATGCCCCTGCACAGCACCCTCTTAAGGAATCCAATTCTGTGTCCATGCCTTGGTATCACCATTTTCCACAGATGCTCCAAGCCTTTGAAGACAGAATCTATACATCACATGAGTGAATGAGAGTGTGATGTGTGACCTCACAGAGGTAATCAAAACCGATTTGTTAAGGGGTGAAAAGTAAAAGGACAGACTCCCAGATAGAGAGTAAGGCTGTAGCTGCCCCTGATCCCACACTGCCTCTCCGCTGGTTGGGTCTCCCAAGCACGAGCCAGGGCAAAAGAGAGAGTGCTTTCTCCTCCAGCTTTTCCAGTCCTTACATAGTACCCCAGGCCACACCCTAAGACCGTACCCCAAAGCTATTCAACAAGAGTGAGTGGATGAATGGATGAATGTTCTTCCTGTGGCCTCTTTAAATGTTTTTTTGACAAGTTCATGAAAATACTGTATTTACATCACTTCAATCCCTCCCTCTCATCCAGCTCCTTTCATGACCTCCCTCACTCCCTGTCAAATCAATGACTTCTTCGGTAATTATTATTGTTATACAATTATGTGTATGCACACGAACCTATTAAGTTTACCTAGTATTCCTTGAATCTACATATGCTTAGGACTGATCTTTGGGGATTGATAACCCATCAGGGATTCTCCCAGAAGAAGACTGATTCTCCCTCTCAGCAGCCGCTATTTACCTGTAATTCTTCATCTAGGAGTGGGGGCTTGTGAGATGTCATGTCTACAGGTGTTGCCCTTGTGTAGGTCTTGTTTCATGGGTGCTGCTTCTCTGTCATAACTAGCAGACATTATCTCCCAGCAGGCTTCCCAGTCCTCCGGCTCTTATAATCGCTCCACCCCTTCATCCAGTATGGTCCTTGAGGCTTAGATGTAGGGACTGTGTTATAGATGTATCATCTGTGGCTGGCACCCCACAGTCAATTATTCTCTGCAGTTTGACCAGTTATGGCTTTCTGTAATGGTCCATTCATTGATAATGTACACAGAGCTGTTAATTACTAATTTTGCATACATTTTTATTAGAATAATCCCCTTTCCCCAAACCCCTTGTCACTTGGTTTGTTGTCACTTCACTAGTGCTTACTTAATATCAGCTTTTATTGGCTATTCAAGTCCTGTGAAGATTTATGTAAGTGATAAATGTAATATCCTTTTCAGGACATCTGAGCTAAGCAAAATATTTTTCTGCCAAAGGCAGTCTCATGTTTTCCATTTCTCCTCCTACTGTACCCTGGATAAAGCTGGTATCAGCTTATCACACATCAAATCAAATTGCCTAATGGTTTTTGACATGTGTTCCTTCCTGATCTATCTGGTTCCTATATACAAATCATCCAACAGTTTCTTTTACGGAATCACAAAAATCAAAGCTTTCCAGTGTACTTCCTCCTTGCTGGTGTCACCATGGATGCTGCCATTGTGGGACTGTGCTGTAGGGTCACACAGAAGAATAAAGCAGAAAGAAGGATGCTTAGCAATGGGGGAAGGAGAAGAAGTGAAACATTGAAAGCAATTACTCTGGCCACAAGCACACAAAACACTTGCACAAATAATTAAGTGTAACATCTTGATGCTAAGAAAGCTTACGAAAATGATAACCTGTTGAGGTATGGGAGGGACTGTTTACCTGATGAAGCACGTAACACACATTTCCAGATGAACCAGCCTTGTGGCTGACACAACTCCTGGGGGCAAGGACTTCATGTGTTTGGCACAAGTACATCTATTGTACATCAGTGCTGTTAAATATTTAATAACACTTCCTCCCACACCTATTCCTGGCAAAGCTAGCCTTCCTGACTTCTCATGTCCATAATCAAATCTGGATTTGTATATTAATCATTTGAGGTGTGGTGCCATTTTTAAGTCTAAGTGAGGTGATACCATTTTCTGTAGGTCTGAGATCTGCTCTGGGTGATGGCAATATATGTAATTAACAATAGATGTTAAATAGTGTTTTTTTCTGTCTTCTAATAAATCTTGAGTTAGAGAGATGCCTAAGTGGTTAAAAAAACTTGTTGAGGTGTGTGATAGATTATTTATCTAATGACTAAGAGGACCCAGGTTTGATTCCCAGTACCCACATGGTAGTTCCAAGAGATCTTCCAGCCTCTCATTACTTCATGGACTCTGTACACATGATGCATAGACATGCATGTAGGCAGAACACATAAAATATTTTCAAATCTTTTCATTTTTAGAGATGCCTCCTACAAAGTGAGCCACATTTTCAGAAGTGACTCTAGGACCTGGCCTTTGTCATTTCAGTTCTGTAATTAATGGTATGACCGTGAGTGGTTCACTTTAACTCTCTGAAATCAGTTAACTAATCTTTGAGCCAACCCTACCAGACTCATCACAGCTCCCTAACGTATTGCCCATTTCCAGATGTGATATCTGTGTTTATGGATCTAGAATAAATGAACAGGCTCATTTATAAGCTTTTTGGATGAATACAAATTGTGCTACTACTGTTTAGTTTGCTAACTTACTCATTTCTTTAAGGGGAATTTATCCAGTATTCATCATATGGAAGACAGCAGTTATGGCAATCAATGGAAATTCCAAAGTACATGTGTAGAGAGTAACATAATTATTTAATTATGTGCATTTTACATCAACAAGAGCCTAAACAAGACCTGAGTGATGATGATACTGGTTAGCACGACACCATGGATGGGGTCCCCATTCCTAGATTATGAGCTATCCGTAATTAATGACTGCTGAGAAAGGTAGAACAACTCTTCTCCAGGGATGAGCCCTCTAATTGGTTATCCAATCCCAAAAGGCCAGATCTAAAATCATATACATATGAACAATGCCAAATGAATCCAGCCAGTTGTATTTATAAATTCATTCATATGTGTGTGTTAACAATAATAATTAAAGAAGAGGTTATGCATTTGAGAGGGAGGGGGAGAAATGGAAGGACAGAAATAAATACAGCATATGTATTTACAAAATTAATTTAATAAAGTATGTGACAAGTATGAACAAATCAACAAGGCTTAAAATTATCAGAAAGAATAAAATCTCTTGCATCTGGAAGACAAAGTCTCCTAATCACATAAGCTCTGTCCTTCGATTTCTTTATCAGTAAAATGAAAATCTTATCTTTCTGTTTGCCACAGAACAAGAAAGGAGATAAACATATAGACGCGCAAAGTTTTGCTGTGATCTTGAGCACTGGGCTTGAAAAGTTCCTTGTGTAAAGACACTAGTTCAGTCTGCTTCAGGTTGTCCCTGTGGGAAAGCCTTCACCCCATCCACTCCTGCTCTTGTGATTTTATTTATTTTATTTTTTATTTTTGTGAGATTCTTAGGGTCTGGTTATGTTTGGAGCCTGCCACTTTTGCACATGCAAAATGACACTGTTACAGTGATGCTGATGAGTCCACAGAAGGATTTCATCTGCCATTTTCCCCCTGTCAATAGCCTCTTCCAAGCACCCAGGGTTATCTGCCAAAAGTGATGTCATTAAGGCCCCTTGCAAAGGCTGTGGGAATCTCACTCTACTAGCCTATCTTCTTTAGGCTAGCATCCAGTGTTATGAACATTTGTTTGTTCATGCTAATGTTTCCAAGGGTGACTCAGGTAAACTGGAAAGATCTTACGGCACAGGCCAGCATAAGTATCATTTCTTCTCTTTCACAAAGCTGGGTAACAGACAGCAAAGTGAACCCCAGTTAATTTTTCCTCGAGAACACCAAAAGCATGGCTTGCACTATGTCTTCAGCTAAATCATCTACAGTACCCCAACATAGTACTTCCCATTGCAATGGTTACCCTCACATTTAAGTTACTGATGCTGTATAGCGGTGCATGGGTCTACCAAGGAGCTTGTGACTTATACATTGCAATTTTAAAGTGAAATATGTCATGTTCATCCTATTGAACACCTTTAAAAATGTCTATTTCTCCTGTCATCGACAGAGACCACCTTGCTTTTCTGTTAATAATTGTAATTTCGTTAGGATTTGCCTGTACTTTTCTTCCCATGATCATGATTCATAAATGCACACTAGATCATTCATGTATTCATCTGTAAATGCTTTTTTGAGTGTTTACTATGTGTGAAACATGGCCTAGAACTTGCTCAAAAGTACTAACATCTGCTATTGCTGTATCTAGAACCTGTTTCTCCCTCATTCCAATAGTCTGCCTCCTATTTTTAAGAGTTGAATGATTATGGCATAATATATTTATCATTGTTACATTTCCTAGGTGAAATGAACCTTTTGCCATTATGTCATTTTTCTCAAAACTTACAGTCTGTTTTTATGTAGTTTTCCCTCCTCTCTTAGAAACTATTTGCACAAAATATCTTTTTCCATTCTTTCACTTTCAACCTGTGTATCCTTCTAACTAAGATGAGTTCCTTTATTCTAGGATATAGGTACCTTCTGTCAGTTTTTAAAATCCAATAGACCAATCTGTGTCTCTTGAATAGGGGGTTTAAGCCATTTATATGTAAAGCAAATGAAGATGGAAAAGGCTTCCTATTGCCATTTGGGTTTTGTTTGTTTGTTTATAAACCTTATGGTTTCCCCTCCTTCTTCCCTATCTGTTTAGTTGCTTTTTTTTGTGACAAGTGGGACTCCCTACTTGCTCCTTTTTGTATATGTGCTGTGTCCTTCTGGTTACCATGGGGATTATGTCATATACTCCATGTTATATTCATCTACTTAAAACTGACTGTGCATGCGCATAAAAAGGTGTGGTCTTCTCATCTCTGCCCTACCCAGATTGTGATATTGATGGGGCTGGACAGATGGCTCAGCAATTAAAAGCACTTGCTGCTCTTGCAGAGGACCTGAGTTTGATTTTTAGTGCTCACATGGCAGCTCACAACCATCTGTGACTCCAGTTCCAGGGGCCTCAGTGCCCTCTTCTTGTCTTGGCAGGCACCAGGCATGCATGTGGTACACATACAAACTTGTAGACAAAACACCTGTACACATAAAATACATTTTTAGAAAGAACTTAAAATTATTACACCCTTACATATTTAGTATACTCATTAACACAGGGCCATAGCAATAATAATGCTTTTATTTATTAAATCATATAAGAGAATTGTGAGGTTATAAACAAAAATAGCAATAATACAGTTTTGAGTTTGTCCATGCATTCATCTTTATGGAAGGTATTTCCATTTTCATGTGGGTTTGACTCAACCTCTGATATCATCTTGTTTATCCTTTTCAATAGCATGGTTTGGGGTAGATTCCTCGGTTTCTGTTTATCCTGGAATAACTCATACTTTATTTTATAGCTTTTCTGATGTTTTGACAATATCATTCAAGGGCACAGTATATTTTAATAATAACTCCCCATTGTTCTCTTGTCCCCTTCACCCTGTATGATAGTTTTCCTTTCTACTGTCATGTCTTTATTTTATTAAATATTAATTTTTGGTGACCCATTGAGTTTGAGTAGGGTTACGTGCATGCACACGGGTGAGGGGTTATTTATAGGAACATGTGTAGATTCCCAGTGGCTGTACCACTGAAGAAAATGTAGCCCCACATCCAGTAACCATTAACTGCCTATGAATCCCCAGGGAGGGATGGAGCCTTGGGAGTCCCTCTTCAGGCTGTGAAGGGATGGGGATGGGTCTAGTCCTGCTTGGGTCTGATGCAAGTAATGAGCAGTTCACATTGTAGTCCAATAATGTAGTTCCTAAGTGCAACAGCTGTATCATGTCTGAAAGACCTGACTCCTCTTCCTCTTTTATTTGGGGGGAAGGGTGCGCTTTCAGCACCTGGTGGACTGCAGTCCTTCGGTAAATTTGGAGCATCTCTGAGTCCTTTTAAACATTCTGTGAGGCTCTCCTCCAAACAGCTCTGATTTGACAGATTACAGCCCTATCGCCAATGTCTGTGCTTTTGTGGAGATGTTTTAAGTGTTAGGTGTGGAGATTATGAAAGGAAAGTGAAAACGGAATTTCAGCATCCCATTCCCTCCCACCCCTTAAGACCCTGCCCTTTGCATGCAATTATGTTTCCACAGGCTGAGCTTCGCCTGAATGAGAGGATGCCTGCGTATGTGTGACTGCTGTCTTCTGGGGAAGATGGGTCTAGCTGAGCTAGTCCTAATGCATTTGTTTGTAAAAGAATTTGTTTGAAAGTCTTGTCTCGCAATGTTTCAAAGCTGGTCAGGATAATTTGCTTTGCCCCTGGACAACTAGCCATCAGGATGCATGTATCAGACTTTAGAAGGTGTTGTGTGTCGAGTGCTCCAATCTGATGGGAAGTTGGCTTATAAAATGTATCATCTAAGCATCGAGAATGGCTCAGGCTTCTGACAAGGGTGGGTGGATATGAGTGTTTGATACAGTTCTACCGTGGGCCTCTTTCTCTAATCATATTCCACACTCTGTGTCACCAACAGCGGGAACTCTTCACAGTTTGGCATTTCATATATCATATTATGTTTGTAATTCTTTTTGAGAGAAACCAAAGCTATGGAAATACCGAGTAGCAGCATGTAATCCCTTCCCCGCTTCCCCAGCGCTGTCATCTGTCCTGTATTGTCTGTCTTATCTCAGGAAGTTGCCTCATATGTCAACAAAATGTCACCTCCCACACAGAACCAGCGTCCACATTTCTTTGGTCACAAAGCCTGATGTAACATGAATGGAATCCTTATTATAATTCGCTCTTATGTACCGAGAAATTTTCAGGGAGAGGGGGGAGTGCTAACAGCTGGAGAGACACGTTTGTATCTTGGTCTGGTTCATGTGTGACTTTACATCACAGAGCCCTGACTCAAGAACATTTGTAAGTGATGATGCGTGCACATGTAGGCACACGTAATCGTTTTGCCTGGTGCAGCCTGTCCTCTGAAGGCCTGGCCCAGACTCAGTCCAGCAATTCAGGCCTTCTGACTCTCAGCGGGCACTCAAGGCAACATACCATAGGGTGTTTTGTTTTTGTTTTTGTTTTACCATCTGAGCCATTCAGGTGCCTCCCCTCACTCCGTCCTTGCTCCTCAGCCCTCCTTGTCCAGGACTCGGCCCCCTGGGGTGAGACCTTTAGGAAAGGTGTGTTGCCATCCAGGTTGTGTTTGGTTCCTTTCTTAACGTGTCCTAGCTACTTCCCTATCTGCTTTGCTGGAATAGTGAGTGCTTCAAGGGTAAGAAATATCAAATTTGCTTGCTTATTAACGACACGTAAGCCAGGCTCGGTGCTGCATGCCTTTAGTCCAGAGGCAGAGGCAGGCAGATTTCTGAGTTCAAAGTCCAGCCTGATCTACATAGTGAGTTCCAAGACAGCCAAAGACTACGTAGAAAGACCCTGTCTCAAACCCCTAACTGCCCCCCCACAAAACCATTTAAGATAGTGCATGGCTTCAAGACAGGATCTAATAAACATGTTAATGAAAAGGAAAGACTTGAATGAATGATGAGTCTTGCCCTGTAAATGGGACACTGACATGTCTGTACAAGAATTATAACTAACTCTTATCAGTCTCCTTCCAGGCACCAGGCATGGCAATCCTAACAGCCTGCAAGGTAGATATGACTAGGATTGCACCATTCAACCTAGTTTCCCCCTTAAAATTGTTCAGACCTTTATATTCTAGCTGTATTTGAAGTTAAAAGTCTGTTGATCTCTGAGTACGCCAGCATCCTTAATGCTGAAAAGTAGATAGGAATCTGTCTTTTAGTATATTTACACTAAAAAAGAAAAGACATGATAGCATGATAGTCAACAGTGAGATATTCCCTGCGAGTTGATAGACTTAGCCAATTGCCTGAACCACTGATGATACTCTTATGAATGTATTTGTGTCCATGGAGTCTGTGGTTCTTCGTGTGCATGAGTCTTTGCCTACATGTCTGTCTGTGCACCGAATGTGTGCAATGCCTGTGGAAGCCAGAAGAACACTGGAGTTAGAGATGGTTGCGAGTTGCCCTGTGGAGGCTGGGAATCAAACCCAGGTCTTCTGCAAGAGCAGCCAGTGCTCTAACCACTGAGTAATCTGGGGATTTTGGCAAATGACTTTTTCTTGGCTTCTCAGCAGACTTCTGAATGACAGCCATAGGAATAGTTTGATAGTAAAAGGCTCAGGGACTAGGACACTCAGCACTATTTCTTGTTTCCAGAGATACCCACTGTGTGTAGGAGGAAGGATTCTTATGATGGAGTCCTTTAGTTGACCTTATTAGCGAAGTAAGGCTTCTTAGAAACAATGCCCTTGATCGACCGATTCACCAGCCCAGACCCACACCACAACACGATAGAATCGGGTGAAAACAACCCTCCGTCGTGGCCACAAATAGAAGATAGGAGGAAGTTGTTGGATGAGGAGCGTATGCTTGGCCAAGTTTGTGTGGCCCTCTTGCATTGTGTTATAGTCTAGGGGACTTTACGCTGGAAATCCCCAGCTATGGCCACTGGCGTCTGCTTCTTCTACCCGTGACTTCAAGGCCACCAGACAGGGGACAAAGGGCCATTTGTGTTACGTGTTAGGTGTTCAGTAGCATATAATGGATGCTCAGCCCAGGGCTGGCCACGTGGCGGGCACGTCACATTTGTGAGATGAGTGGTGGGCACAGAGCACTGTGTTAGAAACGGAAAGACGTGGCTTTGAAATTTAGACCTATCACCCGAGTCCCTGCATGAGAGGAGGGCAAGAAGGGTTACTCAGGCGTGTGGAGACCAGTGAGGCCTGATGGCACCAGGGAAGATCCAGATTGCCTGTGGCAGAACAGCATTTTGGGTAAGAAATAAAGTAGATAAGACAATCTGAGAATGCCCTGGAAATGTACAGAAGAGAGGGATCAGCGGGAAGCATGGGGCAGAGAGGACCCAAGAGCAGCCACCGTGGACACAAAAAGACAACCTCTGCGCTCTTCTCTGGGAGGCACCACAGATTGGCTTGCAGGCTAACCCAATGGGAACATTACTTTCAGTAAGAGTCCTTCTTCTGGGTGGCCCTAGCTTGTGTCAAGTTGACATACAAACTAGGCAGCATACCACACAGTACACCTTCATCTCTTTTCTGAATATTTTTATGAAACCTTGGAATACTTCACACAATGTATTTTGATCATATTCACTCCTCATTCCTCCCCAATTCCTTCCAAATCCACCCACACCTTCCTATGCCCTTAACTTAATGCCTTTTTATTTATGTATGTATTTTAATTTAACAACCCACCAATTCCTAGTTTTGCTGCCCATGTACTCCTGGGTGTGGGACTATCTAGTAGAGTGTGGCTGACCTACCAGGAACCATTAAAGGTTCCAGGATCTCCTTAAAGAGATCTAGCTCTTCCTCTCCTAGAAGCCATCACCTGTCTGTGCACAGCACTCACATAGGGGCGGGAATTCAGGAGTCCATTCCTGCCCCATGCTAGAGTTTTGACTGGTGAGATCTGGTGTGGCAGTTCCTCAGAAAGAAAACTAGAAAGAGACCTACCGTACTGTGCTAATCTTGGACATTTACCCAAAGGACTCTATTTTCTACCAGAGACACTTGCCCTTGCTGCTCTGTTTACACATAGCTAGGATAAGGAAACAGCGTAGACGTCCGTCAACCGAGGAAGGGATAATGGAAATGTGGTTCATGTCCACAATGGGATCTCATCTGTACAGGAAACTGAAACCACAGTATTTGCAGGTCAGTGGGTGGAGCTAGGAAGCCTAGTGCTCAACGAAGATCCTGAAATTTGGTTTAAAATCCTCTTATCACTTCAAGGCACTTTCCGGAAAGCTTTTTTTGTTTGTTTGTTTGTTTAGAAAATTAATCTGACATAAAATAGAGAGAACAGTTTGACAGGAATCCTTGAATCTGGTTTGTCTTTTGTTCTAGGAATAAGAGAGATGGGTATGTGCATAGTCATTCATTACACAGACTTCTACACAACACTGCCAGATATTGGAAATGCTGGTGACTCTCAAGAAACCTAAAGATAGAGACAGGTGTGGCAACTCAAGCCAGTGGTGACAGCGCATACCTTTAATCACAGCAAAGGCAGAGGCAGGAGAATCTCTGTGAGTTCCAGGCCAGCCTGGTCTACACAGTGAGACCACATCTCAAAAAAAACCAAGTCAAAGAAAATCTACAACCCAAGATGACAAGTATTTAGGATATGGCAAATTTTTACCATACTACTAAGTAAATGGAAGCATATAACTACATAAAATATGTTATAAATATCTTGGAATGAAAACACCTTTCCTTGCTTATTTTATTTCCAAAAGCAATTCTTTTTGAACTTTGAGGTTTTATTGAACTTTACACCTTTTGTAAAATAAGTAAATAAAGACATGCACGGTTGTGAGGTAAAAGTATTTGGCGTATGAACGTGTGGATTTTAGCAAGTTTGTATTCTTTCCATCCACTGGGTAGTTTGTGTTCCTTTCTTACTGAAGCAGCTGGCTTTTGTCTGGTTCCTAGTCAAGACCACTGCTAAGCCTCGATTATGAGTAGTTGAGGGAACTGGAGATGACTGACTCCTGGAAGAATGAGACAGTAAATCCTGGTTCAGTTTCACGCCCCACATAGTCATTTTGCTTTTTTGAAAAATCTGCGATAAGACTCTGTCCCCTTTGTTAAGTTACAAACCTCTGTTCTCCTGTGTCCCTCGTGTTTGCAGAACCCAATGTTGTTTGCTTCAAGGTTGCATAAAACTGAATAAAATTATTTCTGATTAAGTATACATTGTGAGGTATTGGCATCCTTCCATAATGATCTTTATGCTCTGAGGCTGTAATTACACAGAGATGTCATTGCAAGATGGCTGGGATCTGCTACTCTTCAAATGATGAAGAGGGTTTCCCACACCACTGGCCAAGTGAAACATCCATCGACTTCATTCCTGGCAATTTCAAGTGGTGACTGAGGCTCTTTATTTTATTTAATCAATTAATTTATTTGTTTTAAAAGATTTATTTTCTACTTATGAGTGTTTTGCCTGCATGTTTGTGTGTGCCCCATGTATGTGTAGTATGTGTAGAGCTAAAGACGGTTGTGAGCCAAACCCAGGTCCTCTGCGGAGAACCAAACCCAGATCCTCTATAAAAGTAACGAGTGTTCTTAACCACTGAGCTGTCTCTCCAGCCTCTGAGACATTTTATTTTAAATTTTTCACTGGAAGCTATTATTTCCCCATTAAAAAACGTTTTGCAGTGTGCCACTTAGAGGATGAAAGCAAGCTCAGGAAAACTGATTCTGTTGGAAAAGGAAGGCCGCATTGAAAGATGGTCCCGTGGAGGATTCTGGAAGGTTGAAAGTCAGGTTTCCACCCTCCTGTTGAGCACCAGTTGTAACTGGGACTTTGTTTTGAAGAGTTGCAATACTCAGTGGGGAACAGAAGAGACCATGATTCTGCTCTTCCTTCTGCTCCAGAACGCCACCAGGTGGCAGGGAAGATGATAAGACCACAGCTTTCTTCTGTTTGAGGAAATGCAAGCTTAGTTCCAGCAGTGCACACAGGCCCAGATGTCGTGGCAGTTGAGTACCTTTTTTACCTAGAGACAGATGGCTTTCTCCTCATGGACTTCCACAGGACTTTGAATGGACCACCTCCAGAGCTGTAAGTTCTACAGCAGGGTGAGACGGGTTTGCAAGCTGGACAAAAACACAAGCCCCTAGGAGCCTGTTCATGTGACAGCCGCTCGCTCTATAAGAACTCTAGATCTCATGGGACCACACCTAAAACAGCTCCCTGCTCCCTCATATTCCCCAAAACAAATCTAAAATCTTCATGATTTCTGTGGTTGTAGACAGCAGGCTGCAGATCATCCGCCTTGCCCAACTGTTCAGGCCTTTCTCTTATTAGTTCCTGTCATTAATCGTCTTTATCCAAAAAGAAAAAGATAATAAAAAGGCCCATAATCCCCCTCAAACACACCATGTCTCTTTGGTAGTTTTCTTAGCAGCAAGCCTTTATCCACTAACACACTGAGAATCTATCTGTCTCTCATTCCATTCCTTTCTCAGCATGGACTTCTGCTTATAATTCAGTTTAATTGATAGGCACAGTTGGGAGAATTCACAAGTAGGAAGTCAAATGCCATCCCTGCTCTCCCAGAACTGTAATTAAATGATGTGTCAGAATTTTCCACTCTAGCTGCCTGAGCTGTTAATTGTAGGAACATCTCCCTCTTCTCTCTAGGCTAGATTCTGGGTCATTTCTTCAGATAATATCTGTCAGTTCATCTATTCTTTCTTTGAGCTCTCTTAAATTTGCCTTTCAGTCCATCTGTTTACTTCTAATTTCAAAGACTAGATTTTGCTCATGTCTAAAATTTGTCTCTTTTTTTCTAACATATTTGTATATTTCTAATACTTTTGGTTTGGGTCATATATTTTAAAACATGTCATTTATTTATTTATGGTTATTTTGTAGTCTGTATCTCATAATACCTATGAGGTAAGGGGTGAGTATATTTCTGCATTCTATTGTTTCTACATATTATACTTTAAAAATTATTTGTACCAAACAGTGGTAGTACACACCTTTAATCCGAGCATTCAGGAGGCAAAGACAGGCAGACCTCTGTGAGTTCAAGGTGACTCTGGTCTACAGATTGAGTTCCAGAACAGCTAGGGATATACAGAGAAACCCTGTCTCAAACAAACAAACAAAAAATGCCTACATTTATTTATGTGTACCACCTGTGTGCAGTACCTGTAGAGGCCAGAAGAGGGCATCAGACCCCCCCTCCCCCGGAACTGGAATTACAGATGGTTGTAAACTGTCATATGAATACTGAGAAGCAAACACAGATCCTCTGTAAGAACAGAGAGTTCTCTTCTCTGCTCCAGCACCTCTAAAGGTTACTCTTTATAATTCCCTATTTCCTTGAATAACTACTTAGGGGTGGGTTTTATTGTTTTGTTTTTTTGTTTTGTTTTTACCATCAACTAATTATTTTCCTTGGAATTTTTTAAAGGGAATTCTTTACACAAAGGACAAAGCTGTGTTCCCTTGGAGATGGTTTGCCTGTCCCTCTATCAGGAGCACTACCTGAGGATCTTCTCAGTCAAGAGTCACTCAAAATCAAATCTAGGGCCTGATGTATTTTGTGCTAAGTGGTGTGAAACTGGTCTCTAAGTTAAAATGCAGATGGACTTGTGAGACCAAGTTTTCATTAGTAATCCTCCATCTTTCCTCAGTAGCACAATCTCAGGCTCTATGTGTGTGTGTGTGTGTGTGTGTGTGTGTGTGTGTGTGTGCGTGACCTTGGCTTGGACAGTAAGCTGTTACTCACATTCCTAGACCTCGATATACAATGAAGGCAGCAGGCCTGTCCCCACAGGTTGCTACTCTCAAGGCACTGAAACTGGCTTGTCCACTTAGTGGTCAAGGCTCCAAGAAGCAAGAGAGAAAGCCTTTCTGTCCTTACCTGGCTTTTGCTTGTGTCCTACTATTCATAGCAAGTCACTCATCCAAGCCAAGATGCTAGCAGATAAGTAGATTCCTCATCCTGATATCAGCAGAGTGTAAGTCACATTGCGACACACATGTGAGTGGAGATGGTTTGCGACATTTGTGCTGCCATCTGCTCCAGCCATGAAAGCCATTTCACAGAGAAAAGAGCATCCCAAAAACATTAGAATAAAATTTCCCGAAATATAAAATAGCTAGTATGAAGAAGAAAAACTAGTTTCCCTAACAAAACAAAACCAAAAACACCTTAATACCCTGGACTAGCGAGCATGTCCTTGCTAGGAACATTTTTCGAGAGTGCAGAATTCTGTACTCTATGGTGTGAAGAAATAGTGTGGCAAAATTGCCTGTGTTTGGAGGAAAGAGCAGGAGATGGAACGAAATCCAAATGATTGGCAAGGGGAGGGCATGAGGTGGGTGAGTGGGTGGGCCCTGGAATAAACAGAGAATTGAGTTTAGCAGCAGGAAAAGATTGTGTGTGACTGTGTGTGTGTGTGTGTGTGTGTGTGTGTGTGTGTGTGTGAATATGTCCACCTGTTGCTTTTCTACTGTTTGGCAGCATCATGTACTTAATATCTCTCCATGGCATGGGAAGTTTGACTCTTTGCTCAAAGTCAGAACCAAAGTCTTGATCAACCTGAGCTCTCACCCAGAGGCTCTGGGAACAATCTATATCCTGGCTCATACCAAGTACTGGCAGCACTTCAAAGTGGTAATTCCTATTATTGGTCATCATGTTAGATGTGGTAACAAAGTACCACAGACTAGGTGGCTTAGACAATCAACATTTGCTTTCTAGCCATTGTGAAGTGTGCCAGTATAGTTAGGTATTATCAAGGTACATGGCAACTTTGTCACCATCTGATCACGTGACACCGAGAGAACCAGAAGATTGCATCTAGCACTTCTTTGTGAGGGCACGAATTCTTTGAGACAAGGGCCCAACCCCCATGACATCATATAATCCTAATAACCTTCTATAGGTCCCACCAAGACATCAGCACTCCGGGGGTTGCACCTTCAATACAAACTATTTTGGGAAAACAATGGTTGGTCCCTAGCAGGGGTTTCCACCCTTCTGTCACGGAACCTTCACCAAGAGATCACACAGCATGCCAGATCTTCCCTGGGACTTTGCATGTCCCTCCCAGGCAGAGGAGGATGTTGTTGTCTGTGTTTGGAGGTTTCCATGATTAGATCCTGCCCACCTGGACAGTCCCAGTTGAAGTTCACCTCACCTGGGATGACTAACATCATCCTGGGGTGGTACTACACAGGGGTTGCAGGATGCATGGTGGGGCATCTTTGGAGGACATTTCTGTGATTTTTGCTTACTCCACTATTCCATGAAATGAAAGGTGAAAGACTCAAAGAGATTTTTTTTCTGAAAATATCGTTTTATAGTGCAGTCATATCACAGTATGGTTATCACATGTAAGAGTAAGCGAAAAACTTCACAGTAGTCATTCAGCCATTTAAGGATGCTGTCTATCATAGAGAAGGTGGGTGGACTAAGAGTGAGCCTAGATGGTCTGGAATTCACCTCCACTTAGACAGGTGATTTTAGGTAGGTCCCTGGCTTCAGGCATTCTTCTCCGTGTGTACTAATTGCCTCCACTAGGTGTCACTATATACACCCATGGAGAAGATGCACTCCCTCTACCTTGAAGATGACTTGATGGAGAGGTGAGCAGCTCATGGTTTGTACATTCCAGAATGTTAACCCCTCATTCCTCAAGAGACTCGGGAGCCTGAAATGATCGTAAAGAAGGCAGGCAACCCTTCTCCATAGGTAGAGACTGCGGTCATCTGGGGAAGGGACTTGTTGGCCTCCCTGCCTGGAGCAGGTCAGTCAGCCTGCATCCCCCTCCTCGGACTACCCTCCCCACCACCCCACCCACCCACCCCTGCATCCCAGGGTCTGGATTTTCTGCTGGGGCAGCCAAGTGAATTTTTGCCCTCCCAGACTTAGCAGTAGACTTTGGCTTCCTCCAGTTGGTGTGGTTCATATGAGCCAAGGACAAATCCAAAATGCTGCTGACACTGACATCCTAGTGGCTTCCAGGGGCCAGGGGTGGTTCCTTGCAAAGTCTGCAGTGAAACTTGGCTCTCAGACCCCGGCCTGTGTTTATTACCAGTTTTCACTATGCAGGACAAATAGACTACAGATGAACCTGGGAGCCTGGTGCCAGGGGGCAGAGGTGTAGGACTAAGGGGTGGGTTAAGAGAATACAAATTATTTGCAAAAGACAGCTGTAGGGGTGAGCCCACAAAACTCTCCATGCCCAAAGGGCGGGGATAGGGAGATTAGCACAGGTGGGATATCTAAGGAAAAGAAAAGGAAACGGGCTCTCTCCTTGGAAGCCCGCCATGCTTCTGACCTTTCATCTTGTGTGTAAGTTCTTTCTCTGGTAAGAAAAAAAATTATATTCCATATTGCATTGACCTCCCTCTTCAGACGGCCCTTGTCAAGAGCGCTCTCTCAAAGGGTGAAGGATGCGGACTTGGAGACAAATCTGTAATTGTGTGCTTATTTTCTGTGGCAGGGAAATGAGCTACGTTAGGAAGGAATGTACATTTTTAAACGGTTCGTTAGAAATAAATGTTAATATTAAAAGGCCTTGGAAGCATCTGAATAGCGCTCCAGACCAGCAGCAACTGAGGTATACAGAAACGTTACGGGCCAACTCTGGTACGTGTATTTATGAATGGGGATACATGTCATCGCCTGTGGGTGGCAGTCACCTTTACTCCTTCTGCCATGTGAGTCCCAGGGTTTGAACTCAGGTGCTCTGCCTGAGTGACCAGAGATTTACCTGATGAGTTACCTCCCTAGCCCCTGGTATTAGTTTACTAATGCTTTAACAGTTTCACATGGGATGTTTCAATATTTTAAGAAGCCAAAATATGTAAAAGGTACATTTTAAGAAAAATGGCAATTTTCTTTCTTTGGTACATGACAATATTGGACTTGGAATATTGCAAACCCTGGGGCCGCTGGGTTTGTCATGCGGTGGTGGAGTGTTTGCAGAGAAAATTCACAACCCTGGGTTTAGTCCCAGCATAGCCAAACCAAGGAAAATGAAAACAAACCTCCAAAACTAGAATTATTTCTGGGAGTTGGGGCTCACAACTTATTGGGGGTCTTTGTTTTGTTGTTTGTGGTACTGAGGATCAAGCCCTGGGTCTCTCTCTCACTAAGACACACCCAACACCACCTTCCAATGTTCCTTCCTTCCTCAGAGAGGGAGTTCAAATATGAGGCCATAACAGGAAAGTCACTTGCTTGTTGTCTGTTTTAGATCCACCTGAGCAGCTACTGCAGTAGCTGAATCAGTGGAAGATGGATTAAAGCCATCAACAGTGGGCCAGCATGGGCCTTGCAGAGTATCTGTGAAGCTGCAGGGGGGACATATTGGGGACAGGGCAGTGTGGAGCATATGGGGGGGGGCACATGCTCAAGCCTGTCCTGGCTGCCTGACAGAAACCTGTTTCCTGGGTAAACACCTGTTTCCCTTTTGTGTTTGTTTTGTTTTGTTGAGACAGGGTTTCTCTGTGTCTTTGGAGCCTGTCCTGGCACTTGCTCTTGTAGACCAGGCTAACCTCGAACACACAGAGATCCGCCTGCCTCTGCCTCCCGAGAGCTGGGACTAAAGGGGAGTGCCACCACAGCCCAGCAACACCTGTTTCTTTGCTAATGAGTTTCCTTTCTGTCCAGAGGGTAAATTCCTGAAGTAGTGAGAGGGTGTAAACATTCCCTTCTTTAACATAATTTATAATCAGATGATCCCCAGGACAGCTGAATATCTGGCTCATCTAGACCACATCAGACTCAGAATATTTTTACAGTAGCTATTGAATTTTGATGAGAGCACTAGCCTGGGCTTGCAAAGAAATCAGTGATGTGTGTTTTGTTTTGTTTTGTTTCCAGGGAAATCACTAATCTTTCCCTTACATCGTTGAGATTACCTTTGTGTCTTTTTTCCCCCAACGGCCTATTTTAAAAGGTAGTATGGGTTTTTCAAAGCTTTGCATTCAAACTGGTAAATGGATCTATTTTCTCCCCCGTTTTACAGCTCTTGGGGGCTATTATGAACATGGGATGGGATCATGTGTAGTCATAACCATCTCAAACTATCTGCTAGCAGACACCATTGCTAATATCATTATAGCTTAAACTTGTTCCTTACTGTATTGACAAAGCCTGAATCCTGTTTTATCCTTCAAGTTCCCAAGGTACACTCTGATAAAGAATTATTCCTTTTAGTCTTAAGAAATGTTGTGTTTTGCTATCTGGCAGACATTCTGAGTTCTGTCTCCTGTGGAGGGTGGAGGGGTGGGGCATCTCTTATGCCAGTGACCCAGGTACACGGGAGAACCTGCCGACTGGCTCCACCTGGTAGCCACAGGGACAATCAAGTGTCACTTCAGAACCGGACAATGGCCCAGGGTGCTGTCCATGGTCAGAGCAGCCAAGCCACAAGTGACAAGCAGCCACAAGTGACAAGCCTTTAAAATGACCACTGATAAGAAGGTGTTGTCTTCCTACACGCAGTGCAATCCTTTGTTTCCTGTTGAAGGAAAAAAAATAAAGTTATATTTGCCTCCAAAGGCATCAGGTTTTCTACTTCAGAAATAGGGTTAGAAAGACTATCAAAGCAGGGTTAAAATCGTTCTAGCTGATGATATACTTGTGGCCTAGCATCGTCCTTTTCTTCTTGATAACATATTTTTAGCTGTAGCTTTTGTTCAAATAATTTGTCTAACTGTACACCCAGCTGTCATGTTCTTACTTGACCTTCTTAAAATTCCATGTGTGTCTGTGTGACTCAGATCCTACCGAAAACTCCCCGAATACACCCTAAAGTCTAAAATTATACACTTCAATATAATCAGTGTATACAGTTCTCACCTAACATGAAAGTTTCCTCTTTAATATTCTTAGGACCTTTAAAAATGGTTGTTTAATGTATATGTGTGTGTTCCTAAGTGTGTGTCTGTGCACCACATGCTTTAGTACCAGCAGAAGCCACAAGAGGGCGGTAGATCCCTTGTAACCAGAGTTACAGTTGATTGTGAGCTCCCAAGTGGGTGCTGGGAATTGGACCCAGATCTGCAAAAGCAACCATGTGCTCTTAACTGCTCAGCCGCCTCTCCAGCCTCCGATAGAGAAGAACAGCTACCCCGGGAGAATCCTCAGAATGCCGCCAGCATGTTCCTGCTCTTCCCCCAGTACCTGAAGACAACCTGCACAGTGACACAGCTACCGACCAAGGCAGGCAGAGAGGGCATAGCCTTCAGTATTATACTTTTCCATTCATCCTCAGATTCCTGTTAACATCCCAAATAAAACAAGCCCCAGCCTTTCTGGGAAAAGGAAGAGAATATTAGTCTTATGCATAAACAGTCTCGGATTCCAGACTTACATCTTCAGACTTGAGGGTTTTTTTTTCTGTTGACAGTCAGGAAGGACTGGGACAGTTCTTCATTGTTCAGGGAAACTCCACACCTTCAGAGTCTCAAAGAATTCCCCCACCTGCCTATGGAATGCCAATATGGCCTTCACCCACCACTGAAGGACCAAACCCAAATCTGAAGAAGCTCACCCAACAAGAAGCATGGACACAGATTGTTGAGGATGCAAATAGACATGATCCTGTTTTATCAGTGTGGTTCTTACAGAAACTCACGTGGCAGACACTTCATGCTGGTAGTGGCCATTTGTCTTGCTACTAGCTTGTAGCCTTCTGAAGCCAAGACCACATCTTCCAGCACAGTAGTGATACTCTGCATTGTCTGTTAGACCTCACTGGTAAGATGTTGATAACAAATCATCATTACTGAATTGTGCAAACCAAAACCAAACTAAACCAAAGAAGTCAAATACCCTGTAGAGAGTGATCTGTGCCTACTTGGAACCAGTTCTTTGTTGACATTTTTGTAAATGTCATTTTGTAAAATACAATGTAAGAAAGAGGATGCCAGTAACATTTTACACTCTGCGGCTTTCCCCTCATTTAAAAAAAAATTCTCCTTCAGGGGCTGGAGAGATGGCTCAGTAGTTAGGAGCACCTGAGTCCAGTGGTTCCAGAGAACCGAGCCTGATTCCCACACTCATATCAGCAGTTCACCATCCCCTGTGACCCTAGCTCTAGGGGACCCTACCCTCTCATCTGGCATCTGTGGGACCCACCCATTCTTGGTATACATTCACACAAGTGCACACATAAACATAAATAAAAAATAAATCTTTAAAATTCGTTCTCCAATATTATAACACTATTGAGATCTTGGGTTCAGTTATACAGAAAAATCAATGAAGAGGACCTATGTCTCCAAGGATGTCATACCCATTTGGAGAAATGAAATATGTGCCTAGAACAGTTACAGCTAACCACCAAGTACTGCATGGAGTGATGACATCATTAAATACAGTGTGGCTGGGTGGTGGTGGTGCATGCCTTTAATTCCAGCCCTCAGGAGGCAGAGGCTGGCCTGGTCCCACAGCCTCCAAAACAATACAGAGAACCCTGTCTCGTAAAACCAAAAAAAAAAAAAACAACAAAAAACAAAAAACCACTGTGTGAGCCTCAGGAGGGGATGGTAAGTCACTAGGAGAGCCAGAGCCTGTGGAATTTTAGCACTTGAAGGGTGGAATTTTAATGAGCTTAGAGGAGAAAAATTGGTCAGAGTTACCTTGAAAGATGTGGTGTTAATTGTATGCTATACTTAAAAGAAATATTCTACTCAGAGGTTGTTTATTTTAAATATATTTTTGCCAGTAAGTAGTCATTTTAAACAAAAGTTTCATAGGCAAGAACTAGGTGAGAGAATACATTATCTTTTGATGTTTATTCTATCATTTCACTGTTATGTTTTGTGATTTTAAAATTTTTATTAAGATGTTATTTTAAATTACTTTTACTTTTTTTGGCTTTGTTTTGTTTTTCAAGACAAGATTTCCTCTATATATCTCTGGCTATCCTGGAAGTCACTCTTTTTTTTTTTTTTTGGTTTTTACGAGACAGGGTTTCTCTGTATTGTTTTGGAGGCTGTCGGTCCAGCCCGGCCTCAAACTCACAGAGATCGCCTGCCTCTGCCTCCCGAGTGCTGGTATTAAAGGCGTGCGCCACCACCGCCCTGCTTGGAAGTCACTCTTTAGACTAGGCTGGCCTCGAATTCACAGAGATCCACCTGCCTCTGCCTCCCTCACACTGGGACTAAAGGCATGTGCCACCATGTCCTGCTAATTTTAAATGCTTATGTGTGTTTCTGATGGTGATTTCTGTTGCCTTCATTTTTCTGCTAGAACCGACAAGACCACAAATAGGGAGACTGGCTCCTGAGCCAAAATTGAATTGGAATAAAACATCACCCATAGCCATGCTACCTTCATTAGTGACCTGACTGACGAACTTCAGTGTTCTCGTCTTTAAACTCATTCATAAGCACAGACACACAAGTGTGTGACTTTAGCGCAGTAATGGATGTAAACGCCCATCGTGGTGCATGTGAAACAGTGTTAATTACATCTACTCTGTTGATTGGGCAGCTGATTATTGAGACAAGGGTTCTCAAGTGATTTTCGTTTTTTGGATGAGTGTGTGTGTGCGTGTGCGTGTGCATGTGTGTGTGAGTGTGTGTGTGTTGCTTGTTTGTTTAGTTTTGTTTTCTACTACTTACTGGTTTCCAACCTGTGTGTGAATCTTTAGGCAAGGGACATTCAAAGGCAAGGGCTACCCTGGTCCTTTGCAAAGGCAGAAACCATGGAGAAAAACATTCAGTCATGGAACCATTACACCTTATAAAAATGCATCTCATCGGGCAAGCATTTATTATGAGTGACCTGGAATTCACAAAACTTCAGCCTCTCTGTCTATATGAGAATAATGTGCCCAGACTGCGAAGAGGACATGAAATGTCCACACATGCTTTTTCTCCCTTTATCTATGCTGCAGTCTGGACTGGTGTGTATTGTTCATGTCTATTTTTACACAGGCAGGAGCTGCTCTTCAGGGATGGTAGCCCACTTGCTCTAGAGCTCAAGTTTTCCAGCTGCTTAGCTGATGAGGTTTACTGGAATCCCAATCAGATATGATTTCCACCACAAGGATGCAACAACGTGCCAGGGCACACCTTTCCTTCAAACACTGCTTTGTGAAACGAGTCAAGCGACAGTTTTGAAACCACCGAGGAGAATAATGAGCATTGCTGGGCATGGTTGTCACAGCTCTAGCACCCTTCCCCTGAGAGCTTCCTGTTTGATGATGAGTTGAACGTGCAATGCAGATGCACTGTCTGCAGGTACCCCCTTTTAAAGGGACAGTTCTCCCGAAGCAGATCCACTGTCTGCAGGTACCCCCTTTTAAAGGGACAGTTCTCCCTAAGCAGATGCACTGTCTGCAGGTACCCCCTTTTAAAGGGACAGTTCTCCCGATCCCTTCATGCCCCACACTGGAAACCTGGGACTCGGGTGGAAAATGTACAGCATTTATTCAGCATAGTCTACTCGTTAGTGCCAAGCATTGCTTGCTGGGATTAAAATGAGTTTGATTTTCATCACCTATTTTTCTGAGCAAGCTTTTTAAACTGATTGCCACCCAATGTTAGTAGTGTCTTTGGTTCCACCATGAATGGCAACAGCCCTCCCTGAAGATAAAATGTTTTTGTAAAGACAGCTAGAAGAAAAACAAAAGTGCTGTATGCAAACTTTGGTATATGGTGGATTGCCAAAGCTGCCATATCAAATCTGGACATAGTATCTGTCTTGGCTAGTGACCAAATTTTAACAATTTGAAAATAAAGATTATGGAAGCAGGTAAATGTTCAACATCTGCCAAAGTGAATGATGAAGCAAAAAATTATTTACAGAGAATGTTTATATTGTTTAATTACCTATACATCACTATGCTTAGAATGCTGCAATTTTAATTAAAAGTTTATTATTAAATTCTTATTATTTTATATATATGAGTATTTCGGCTGCATGTGTGTCTATGAACCACATATGTGCAATACCTGCAGAGGCCAGAAGAGGGTGTAGGATCCCCTGGAACTGGAGTTACAGATGACTCTAAGTACCATGTGGGTACTGGGAATTGAACCTAGGTCCTCTGTAAGAGCAGCCAGTGCTCTTAACCACTGAGTCATCTCTCCAGCCTGAGGTTATAGTCGTGACATTGGGATTGGGGACCACATTTGTAAGGAGCATAAATTGTAGGGAGTCCTGCCCTGTACCTCTTCCTTTTGCATTCAAGGACAGGCCTGTAGGTTTGTCTGGTTTGGTTGGATTTTTGTTGTTGTTGTTGTTTTAAAACTGAATTCCTGTGGGAAAGGATACAAGCTCATATGCCAGGGAAGTCTGTGCCAAAAAGAACCTTTGGAATAACAACCATAAAATGCCTGAGACTCCTGTGAGATGCTGTTCTGTGAACACTGGCTGCTTTTAAGATCTATGGACAGCCACAGGCACAGCCAAGATCCACCATCTGCCACTGCTTTTGGGTGAGGGTAAGGAGATGATGATAATTTTTAATATTATTAATTATTCATCATCAGGCATTTATTAAGACTCTGCAGTCTTCTATCCTTGGAGCTCATGCTGGGAATTCCGCAGACACAAGAGGCTGTGCTGGAGTCAGATGTACAGCTCCTTAAAAAAAAAAAAAAAGAAAGGAAGGAAGGAAGAGGACGGGTTTTTAAATAAGTCATTTACAGGGCTGGAGAGATGGCTCAGCAGTTAAGAGTGCTAGCTGCTCTTCTGTAGGACACAGGTTCAATTCTCAGCACCCAGCATTCACTAGGCAATTTGTAACAGCCTGTAACTCCAGTTCCAGGGAATCTGATGCCCTCTCCTGGCCTCCACAGGCACTGCACGCACGCGCGCGCACGCGCGCGCGCGCGCACACACACACACACACACACACACACTTAAAAATATTTTAAAAGAAAACAACATTGAATATAAATTAATTTACTTTTGCTCTTATATTAGGAGATGCAATGTATAGCTAATATACTCAAGTTGGAGAAATGCAAAATAGGTCTCAAAGAGAACAAAATATTTTCCAGAGAAATATTTTAATACAAACCTTTGCTTGGAGGAATAGCTGTGTCATTTATCATCAAAGTAAAATCAGATGAATAGCATTTCAACTTTGAAAAGCGTTCTTGAGCTGGACAGTGGTGGCACACACCTTTAATTAAGCCCAGCGCTTCGGAGGCAGAGGCAGGAGGATCTCTGTGAGTTCTGGGCCAGCCTGGTCTACAGAGTAAGTTCCAGGACAGTCAGGGGTACATGGAGAAAAAAGAGAGAGAGAGAAAAAAAGGTCCTTGAAGCTAGCTAAACACCTGTCCCCCGAGAATTAAGACATCCCTCAATAGCACGGTCATCAGCTTAAATATCTCCATGATGAGAGACTCACTAACCTGAGTTCCCACTCAGCCCAGTTACTAGGCACCTACTGTATGCCTGTGCCTGATTCTATGGAGTTTGCATCTAGCCAGAGGTGCCAGACAGTAGACAACAAATTCATTGCATAAGCAGGCCTATTTGCAGATTTCTCAGTAAGAAGGTTTCTTTTCCATTTCAATTTAAGTAGCTCTTTAAAGACCCTGTTCTCAGGTCCAGTCTCATTCTGGAGATGGAGTTTATTTCCTTTAGATTATCTTATTTTATGTGTATCAGTGTTTTCTGGAAAGTTTGCCTGGTGTCCATGGATCCTGAAAAGGACATCAGATTCAATGGAACTGGAATAAGGGATGATTATGAACCACTATGTGGGTGCTGGGAATTGAACCTGGGTCCTCTGCAAGAGCAGCCAGTGCTCTAACCCACTGAGCCACCTCTCCAGCCCCCCCAAGGATGGAGTTTACAACCTCAGAATATGAATGTTGGGAGACAGCACAGGTCCCTAAGCTTAAGCACATAGAATCATGGGAGGAGTCAGGCAGAGAAGCCCCAGCCCGTGTTCCCAACATAAATTCCCTCCTCAAAGCTCAGCACTGTTGACTGACACTGAATCTGCAGTCAGGGAGAAACCTGAGTCTCAAAACACACTTGTTCCTAATGCTGTCGCCCTTCCCCTCTGCACGTTTCTTACATTCATTCATTCATTCACTCATTCGTTCATTCAAGAGCCACCTCCTGCCAGGCACACATTGGAAGTTCATCAAGGGGACTGGCCAGTCCTTGCCTCCTTTGTAGGGTAAAGTTGGCATCTGATGCCTGGAGATCATCCTGAATTTCTACCTCCCACGGACCCTTTTTTGCTCGGCTTTGCACATTATACTGTACACACAATAACATCTGTTTACATGCATGCACAGCTCTGTTGTAGGCTTTGATTTGCATATGAGGGAGGACATGTGGTTGTCTTTCTTCCTGAGACTGCAAACACGAGTCATGAAAGATGATGAAAAGCTAACTGATTTGCTAGGTTTAACACTGTCATTGATTTTTCATGGTGTGTGTGTGTGTGTGTGTGTGTGTGTTGTTGGTAGTGAAAGTGTAAGATCCAGTGTGAGGGTAGCAGCTTCAGAATGGCTGTTCCAGCTGTGTAGAAGTTGGGCAGTGGTGGAGCATGCCTCTAGTCCCAGCACTCAGGAGAGGCAGGCGGATCCCTGGGAGTTGGAGGCCAGCCTGGTCTACAAAGTGAGTTCCAGGACAGCCAGAACTGTAACACAGAGAAACCCTGCCTTGACAAAAAAAAAAAAAAAAAAAAAAAAGACAAAAGTTTGTTAGTTGAGATGTACAGTTGAAGGCTGACTAATCTTGCTGCGTTAATAGTTTTCATTTGAAAGTCCTTTGTGATAAAGTTTTGATAAAAACTAACGATAGATAGATAGATAGATAGATAGATAGATAGATAGATAGATAGATAGATAGATAGATGGGTGCAAGCTGTCAGTAAGTGAGTGGACAGCAAATACATAGTTCCCTGTTCTGGGAAATGAATGGACACATCAGAAACCCAAGAGGTTCCTTATCTTGGGTGGCATGGCTTTGGCCTCCTGTGGTTGTTTCCCTGTTGTTTTTGCAAGGAGGCGTGGCCCAAATACAGTTTGCCATCTCTTCTGAAATAAAATACTGTTTTGCATCTGACCCAGTGTCTCTCTAGACTTCGGCCATTAGAGACTGAAGGTCATTTGCTATTTTTAGTGTCCTCCCGCCCTTGCTTCACTCCTAATGTAATCACTGTGAAACCTCTGCCTTCATCCAGCTTATGGGTGGGAACATCTAAGGGGTCACAATAGCACCACTGTTGCTGCAGAACTAATATTTATATCCCTCCCATGCACACAGCCAAACGGGTAGCTACCCTGTGTAAAAGGACCTTCATTAGAAATATTATCAGAGTAAAGCCGCCCAGGGCTGTTTCCTGAATCTTGAACTGAATGTGCTCCTCAGTCTGTCTCATTTACTGCAAAGGCCTTTCCAGTCATCTGCGTGAATCTTAGAAGGTCAAACCCATTTCAAGTGTCTCTTTCATCAGGTTGGATAAAGAAAGATGCTTTCAGGGCTTAACCAGATAGAAGTCCATTTGCAAAACAGAACACATGCATTTTACACTGCCAAGGTTCCCAAAGGGGCCCAGCAGCTCCTTCTGTGCGGTCCTAAGCTTCATTGAAGGCGTGTCCAGTCGCCCACGACAGCTTTAGGATGCCCTCTCAATGTCCTGCCACCCACCCTCCGTGCTGGCTTCCCTGCTTTAGTGAGCTGTTTGCATTCACCACCCTCTCTCAGCCTGTCCTTGCCAGCAGACCCACAAAAATGTTTTCTAGTGCACCCAATGTTTTGCAAAAGGTACCCCAGGATGTATACACAGAATGACCTTTCTAATCTAGAGAAGGGGCATTTCATCCAATTTGGAAACCTAGGACGTATGCAGAGCCACCACCACATCAACCTTGGCTGTCACGAGGTTACCCAGGAAAGTCATGAAGATGCTCGGGGAGAGACAGTCAGATTTGAGCTTTCCTGTAGCGTGGGCTTGGGTGTCTTCTTCTTCCTTTCCTTTATATATGTTTATTTGTATCTTATGTACATTTATGTTTTGCTTATATGTATGTCTGTGTGAGTATGTCAGATCCTCTGGAACTGGAGATACAGACAGTTGTAAGTTGCCATGTGGGTGCTGGGAATTGAAACCAGGTCCCCTGGAGGAGCAGCCAGTGCTCTTAATAGGCTTGTCTTTCTTTGTATGCTGAAAACTCCTTTACCCCTGAGAAACTTTTAAACAACTTATGGTGCATAGGCATATAAAATAGCTGTATAAACCAAACATCGACTGACAAGAGATAAAAAAAGGAATTTATTTGAAAATTAGTACTTTGATGAACTTATGGTTTTACCAGTTTTAAAGAGTACAGCAAGTTTGCATGCTACTGAGATGGTCCTCTGCAAGAGCAACCAGTGTTCTTAATCCGAATCAGGTGGCTCACAACTCTCTAGCTCCTGGGCTCAGCCCCTTTAAGGAAAGTTAGGGGGCTGTGGTTCCCCAGCACAGAGCTGGGGCTAGCCTATTAGCACTAGTGGCTCGGAGAGCCTCCCTCAGACCTGGCTATTCTTCGATAGACAAGAGATTGTTGTCAGCTAAAAGTATATGAGAAGAGTCTCTTGGCTGAGTCTATCTTTCTATCTTTCCTGTGTGTGTGTGTGTGTGTGTGTGTGTGTGCATGTGCATATTCGTGCATGCACACGTGTGCAGATGTGTAATGCTTATTTGTGGATACAGGCTTTTTTATGAGGAATTTAGACAAATGTTTTAATGGAAGAGCTTGGGACCACCCTGGTAGGTCCCCTCCTCTCAGTCTATCACAGAGCTTGTTCTGACACCCTAGCAGTGCTACTGCTCGCTTCCCCTGAGTGGAGCACAGGCTGTGGATAAGGGCCAGTATGGACCAAAAGAGCTCCTGTCCCTGCGGACTTCCCCACACCTACATTTCTATCCCTAGGTAGTAGGTGACGAGATAAAGCAGAAATGGTGATGGGGCCAGGCTTGTTTCAGTTTTAGCTTGCCTCTGGCTTCTCTTGGTGTATGCCTGGGCATTGGGTGTCCTTAGACATGACAGTTTTGTTGTTGTTGTTGTTTTCTTCCTGGTTAACGACACAAATAGGTCACTGTTTTCTTAGTGTTTATGTGTGCCAGGAGCAATAAGGCCACCTGGGTAGGAACAGTGTTGCAAAGGGGGTAGGTAGGCTTGGCTGGTGCCATCCCAGAATGGCCCTAGTTGTCCACCATCCTGCTAGGTACCACAGGGGCTGGGGAGATGTCTCAGATAACTGGTTGCTTTTGCAAATGACCCGGTTTTCATTCTCAGTATTCACATAGCAACTCACAAGTTCTGGAGGATCTGATGCCCTCTTCCGGCCTCCATGGGCACTGTGTGAATACGGTGTAGAGACATCCTGTTTGACCACCTCAGATTCTCCACCTATGAAATTCAAAACTATAAGGTGTACTAATTAGCTGGCTGACTATTGGCAAGAAAAGCATCCATTTGAGATGTTTCTTTACGAATGCCCAGCTAGCTGGTTTGAGGTGGTTTGTTCCAGTAAGGCTGGGCCTTTCCACTTAGAATCGAAAATTCCGGAGGTCCACAGTCCCATCTTCCTTATTTCCAAGGGTTGAACACGTGTCATTTAAGGCAAGTTTAGATTTCAAAATTGGCTTCAGAACTCTTTATCTGTGGGTCAACATTTTAATAACTACATATTCCTTTCTGTTGTGCAGTTTTTAAAAGTATTTGATTTATAAGGAGCTAATTCACCATTCTTTTGTTTCTGTGGTATATGGAAAATTGAAAGATGCACCCCAAAACAATCATAATTTATGCATTTAGGACATTGAGAAAGAAGCTGCTGTAACCACTGCCTCGGAGCTCACCCCCAGACCACACCTTATAATTACATGCTAATAACTACTTACTCAGCATATTCTAGGATCTAACATGTGTCAGGTATCAATTCAGATGGTGGCAATTCAGAAATGAGGGGGCATAATATTCCACCTTCTAGTGAAGAGCACAGTCATTTGGGGAGACAGAAAATAGAGTTGTGCCCTGCGTCCTCTGCTTCTGTCCTCTGCTTTTTCCCATGATGACCCCCGGCCCTGCCACTTTGCTCCAGCACCCATGGTCTCTCTCAGGCTGTGCCTGGCTTTAGATTGTGGTTCTCTGTGGCGTGGCAGGCAGGCAGGCAGGCATCTTTGTCTGGGAGCCTAACACAAGGTGTTCTTGCCACTAGGTGGAGATGGAGCAGCACCTCAAAGGGCAAGGTGCCCATCAGAAGGCACCTGGTGACCAGCCTTCCCGGAAACAAGTCCCTTAGTGAGGGGAAGTGACACGCTTGTCCACGGCAAAGTGGCACGTCGGCAGCTTGTGTGTTCACAAGGCCACACAGCTGCCACTTTGCTCAGCTGTCACACATCTCCATCACTCCAGGAAGAAACCCCCCTGACTATAGACCAGATCCCTACACCCTTCCCCGTAGCCCTGGCAACAGCCAGTCTGCGCTCCGTCTCCAGAGCCTCACCTATTCTGTGTATTTCTTCCCTTCCCTTTCCTTTCCTTTTTTTTTTTTTTTTTTTTTGAGACAGGGCTTGTCTGTGCAACAGCCTGTGAAACTCTATCTGTAGATCTGTAAAAGGCATGTGCCACCACTCCCAGGCTGTTTATTTCTTAAAAATAAGTTCAAAAAAATTGCGACCACCTACGCCTTTAATCCCAGCACTCGGGAGGCAGAGGCAGGTGAATCTCTGAGAGTTTGAGGCCAGCCTGGTCTACAGAGAAACTCCAAGACAGGCTCTAAAAGCCATAGAGAAATCATTTTTTAAAAATTAGTTTTTGTCAACCTAGCACAAACCCAGACATACTTGGGAAGAAAGAAGCTCACTTATGTCAGTCACACTGGCATATGGGCACGTCTGTGAGACATTTTCTTAATTGGTGATTGGTGTGGTAGGGCCAGCCTACTGTGGGCACTGTATCTCTGGGTGGGTGGGCCTGGGCTATCTAAGGAAGATAGCTGAACAAGCCAACGGAAAAAGGCCAGTAAGCAGTGCTCCTCCGTGGTCTCTGCTTCAGTTCCTGCCTCCAGATTCTCCAACACTCCAGGGGCAGAGGCTGGCAGTTCATTGGCCAGCCAGCAGGCTCAATCAGTGAACTCCAGGTTCAATGAAAGACCCTGACTCAGTAAATAAAGTGGAAAGCCATGGAGGAGGACACCTTATGCCAACTTCTGGCCTGCACACAAACACATCCATAGACCACCCAACTTCACCCCAGACACATGCAAATTTACAGTACAAAAGTAGTGGAAACCTAAAACTGGTCAGTCAAAGAAAGGAGCCCCTGGCCACTGGTGAATGTCATGGCCTTTGGACTGTGGTTTACATGTGCCATAAAATGCACAGGGTATTTCAAATATTGAACGCAAAGGAAGAATATTGAATATCACACTGTTTTTATACCTGTTGCATACTGAGATGGAAACACTGTGGCATATTGGGTTAAAGAAATTATAGTATTGAAATTTCCCACTTATGTTTAGTTATCCGAATGTAGTTGCTCAGATTTTAGAGTGGCCTACGCTGCTACGATGAGCATCACTGGTCTCATAATGGGGCTCAGAGCCAATTTGAGTGGTAACTCATGACTACTAGTCATTGCAGTGAAAATTGCTGCTGTTTCTTTAGTATATCCCCACCAAAAAAAAATACAATGGCTCCATAATTTTTATTTCCCCATTAGCAACAGTAGTTTAAAAGCCTATGGAGACAGGATCTGCTGTGTTCACGGCAGACTCAGCTTGTGGTTAGTAAACTTCTCATGATTAGAAAGGCTCGCTGTGGGATCTTCCTCCTGGCCACATCCATGACCCTGGCCCTTAGTCTTCAGCTACTGGGTGTTTTAATGAATACAACATGAACTGCGTGGAGGGTGATATGCAGGATTGATAGGCAAGGCTGGTGACTAGACAGAATTTCAAAGAGGAAAAAAAGAGCTAATTGGGGAGAAAAGGAGATGGAAAATAAATCTTAAGGCAGGGTGGAGTGTTTCTCCGGCTGCAGTTACCACCCATCCTGTATTTATCCAGGGGCGGGAATGACATTTGGATAAAATTCAGGCAAACCACTAGCACATTCCTGGAGTTGGTGGACAGCCATTTACAGAGCAGGACACCCCTAGTCTGTCCCTATATTGAACACTGAAAGTCCAATGGACTGGTGCCACGACCAGGAAGGTGTCAAAGAGAAGGGGGGCTCTGCTATCTTCCAGGTCTGTTTCTTGCCCTGGGGAGCACTGAACATGACATCCTGGGAGGAGAAACCTCCCCAGCCATATATTTTCCTTTGAGATGACGAAACGACTTCACAGAGAGGGCACATGGGGGAGCGGTTTGTGCATCTCATAGAAGAGAAAGAGGAGGTTAAATATGGAGGTAGATAATTGTGGCTGGTGGGGTAGGATCTGGCCCTGAACTTGGGTTTTCTTCTGGTTAACACCACTGAGGGCTAAAATCACACCCCACCATCACCACCCTACACCCCTCCTGCATTTCTTCTGGCTTCTCCGGGTGACCTCACCCAGCTTGCCTGTCTGCAAAGCCCATTACTCTCACCTCCCCTCTGACTGTGTCACTGAGCTTGGCAGTTGGAACCTCTCTCCCCCACCAGCCTCTGCACTGAGCAGCCTTCCCCGGTCCAGTTTCTGATGGCCCCACCCTCCTACACAAAGCCTGGACTGTTAGTCACAGAGGTTGGTGATGTCCCTCCCTTTCTGAAAACATGCCGTCCTTGGTTCTCTGTCCTACAGAACTGACTTGTCAGTGACATACACTCTCCAGTGTGTCTGAGCCCTGCCTGCAGTGAGACACTGCTGTGTGAGCTTCTGAGACTGGCTCCCCTGCTCTAAAAGATGGGGCCTGGGGTTCAGCACCTGGGAGCTTCAGGTTCAGGTGACCTTTTGGGAGACTCTGAAGACACAGTCAGAGTGCTTAGAGAGGTAGATGGAACTCTTCAAACTGTTAGTCCCAGGGGACATGACGCTGCCCGTACTTTCAGTTCCGTCAGCCCCCCTGTCCTTAAGCTCCATCTGTTTCTACCTACCCTGGCTTTATCGGGGTTCCTTGGTGTCCAGGTCAATCATTTCCTCTAAGCCGAATAGAGAGCTCTCATATCGCCTCATTCATCTCACGGTAGACACTAGCTTGCTTCAGTATTGATTTATCTTTCTTACCACCCCCCAATTTTGAAGTTCTAGGGCCAGCTTCTTCTGCCAGCCAGTCAGTGTGTGCCTTCATGGATACCTTGAACACTTGCCTTATCCAAAACACATCAAGAAGGCGGACCTCTTGCCAGAAATTAAGTCATGTAATCTATCACCCAGCACGCGATTTTCCTCTTATTCTGGTTCCTCTCCCCAAATATGGGAAATTCAAATGGCAGCCTGTGCACATGAACAATGGGATGATTTTAGAGAAATAATTTGCCCAGGATCATAGTGCCAGGTCCAAAAGAGAAGCAGAGTAAACCTTCCAAATCCCTGGTGCTTCAGCCTTTGTTAATAGCACTGTAAACTTGCAATTACACATGGAAGGAAAGCATCACAGTGTACGCTGACGTATAAGTATTATATCTGTTGCTTTTCTGTTGCCGTGATAAAACACCATGGCCAACAGCATCTTATGAAACAGTGTATTTTGGGCTGTGATTCCAAAAGGTTAGAGACCATGATGGTGGGAGCAGCATGGCAGCAGGTGGCTGGAGCAGGAAGCTGGTTGATCACATTTGAGGTCACAACAGATATCAGAGAAGGAGCTGGAAGTGGGGGCGGGCTATACTCAAAGTCCCAGGTAGTGTTGTATTTCCTCCAGCGAGGCTGCACCTTCTGAAGGTTCCATAACCTCCCTAAATAATGCCACCAACCGGGAACCCCCTGTTCAAATACTGAGCCTATGGGGGACATGTTTTCGTTCAAACTGTCAAAAGTAGTAGGTGTATGACAAAGCTAGGGGCTGGAGAGACTGGATGCTTCTGCAGAACTTTGGTTCCCAGCATCCACATGGTGGCTCACAACCACCTGTAACTACAGTTCCAGAGGATCCAATGCCCTTCCCTGGCATTGGACACACATTGTGAACATACGTACACACACAGCAGACAAAATACCCATATATACATATATATATATATTCTTTAAAAAATAAAAAGTTACACATGGACAGGTGTAGTACACATGAGTTACCTTTGCCATCAGAGATGACAGGGGTCTGGGGTCCCTCCCTCCCTCTGCAGCAGACAACACCTCTTTCTTTTGCTTCTCTTCCTCTGACTGTAAGCTTACAGGGACATTTCGTACCTGACACTTGTCACTTGCCTAAGTGCTCACTGACTAGCAGGACCGTGTGAGCTGCTTTAGTGGGAAGACAAGGAAACGGAGGTGAGGAGTCGCTCGGCAGCTTTGCCGACAGCACAGAATGTGTACAAAGCACAGACTCAATTCTGGCACGTGGTGCCTCATCCCCTCTTTCTAATGCATAGATTCTATATATCTTTTTTTAAGTCCCAATTCAGTGTCTGGAGCAGTCTGTGGAGAGGCCCAATTCTCCTTTCCCAGGGTGGAGCCGTGAGGTAGCTGGTAGCAGTCCAAGAGGTGCCCAGCAGTCCTGCCTTTGGTTCAGCTTCTGTCTCTGTGATACAGTGTAGCCTGAAGATGTTAAGCGCTCAATAATTGCCACTTGTCACCTTCGGTAACAATGGGCATATGGAGGACTGGTCCCTGTGCTCACAGGAAATGAGATGGGTCATCCTTTTCCTCACTTCCTGCTGCCATTTCTCAGGGTCTTTTACTGCCTTAGGCATAGAGAGACTTCATTATGCATGAGCCCCACATCTAGTTCATTTGTCTTGGAGTCTGTTTCCTTATAAAACCCCTTTGCAGAGGAGTTGAGTAAAGAGGGATTTAAAACTGGGCTCTGCTGCTATTTTTAAAATGCAAACCATTTTAGGAAACATGATTTTCCCTGTTTGTGTCTGAATCTACTCATCAACAAACTCTGCCTTAATGAAATTCTGTTGCATTCAGAAAAGTTAAGTGTATTTCAATCCATTGGGCAAAAAATTATTCACAGTGGAAAGGAATGAAACCAGTGTTTCCAACACTCACAAATCAAGTTCTGAGTGGCTTTGGGTCTGACAGTTGGGGTTTTGTAAGGAGCAGGTCCCTACTTCTGACGCTGACCCTGTAGCATCCTAAAGAAGCTTTCACAGGCTTCCCTAGTTAAAATCTCCTCACTCAAATATATCAGCAAATGCTGCATTTAAAATGGGTCAGAGAAAAATTTATCATTTATTCCAACACTTGATTCTTAGACTATCTCTTTGTAAGGGTTCTTTTTCTTTCCCCTTCCTATAGAAAAATGATGGCTTGGGCACATGGCTTAGTTGTATAGCATGTGTCGGGGGCCTGAGTTTGATCCCCAGCACTGCAAAATGATGGGGGGCTGGGCAATGAAATCTGTCCTTGTCATCACTGGGATCTGCTCATGCTATTTTAACTCAATCTAGGCAAAGCTTGATTTGCCTCAGAACAGATCTTGTTGTTGTTTGTTTTTCAAGATAGGGTTTCTCTGTGTATCCCTAACTGTCATGGTACTCACTCTGTAGACTAGGCTGGCCTTGAACTCGGAGATCACCTGCCTCTGCCTCCCGAGTGTTGGGATTAAAGGTGTGTACCACCACTGCTGCCCCGCTGAGAATAGACCTTTTTTGAATAATATATTTGCATATTGGTCTACATGGGCACGTTTGGAGGTCAGGCATCAACTTACAGGAGCTGATTCTTTCCTTCCAGCATGTGGGTTCTGGAGTTGGAGCTCGGGTTACCAGGCTTAGTGGCAATCGTTCTTACTCACTGAGCCATGATGCTGGCCCCTCAGAAGAGTTATTACATGATGTATAATCACGGGACTATGCCACATACCAGACTTCTTTGGATCTGACACCACTGACCAACAACTGGTAAAGGAGTTTCCTTGTTTTTGTTTCTTTGGGTCGCTTGCAAAGCACGTCTCCTCTGCCTAACTCTGTGACAGTGACAGCATGTGTTACTCACCTGCACCTGTCCACAGGGAAAGGTGACACACTCCACCCCAATGCAGTCAACTCAGCCAGATGCCTGGAAACCGCTGGGTAGTGGTTTCAGAGGTAGGCAGCATCCGGATGGCCTTTGTTCTCCTAGTTTACTTTTTTTAAGACCAAACATTTTAGCTTCAAGAAATTATCCAAAATACTAGGAAAACATAAATAAAATATGAATTAAAATACAAATGCATTATACTTTTGTTATGTGTGTGTATGTGTGTGTGTGTGTAATCAGAAAATAACTTGTGAGACTTGCTTCTCTCCTTCTACCACGTGGGTACCAGGGATCGAACTTAGGTCATCAGGTTTGGTGGCAATCTTGCCAGCAGAGCCGTCTTGCTGGTCCCTGACTGTGATTCTGTTAACACGTTTTCCTCCAGAGGCAGCAGATAACCTTCAATAGGTATGAAGAGTGTGTTCACTTACCCGCTAACATGTTTACTGCATGAGGACTATGTGCTGGGAGACACAGCTTTTGTGGAGGGCTAGATGGCTGTAGCAGGGATAAAGGCAGGGGAATGGCAAGTGGCATCAGGTATCAGATTTAGTCCAGTACCTTCTACTTCCCTCATCCTGCACCTGGGACACTGGGGATGAGTTGATCATGTCAGCCAGCATTCCCACCTGGCCATCCCTGTGTCTTGATCCTAAGATACTCACTATGGCCCTAGACTGTGTCCCCAGTTCATGCCATCGTTCAGCAAGGTAGGCAAAGCCCTTTCTACCCTTGACTTGGAGAGCAGGGTCGGGCTGGATTTTCTCTGCAGTCATCTGAGTTCCACTCCGGGTCAGGAGTCCCTGTAGAGACACAACCTGTACCGTGAATCAGATTCCTGTGAAAAATAGTGGCATCTTTCTCTCCGCTCTTCAGGGGACTGCAAAGCCCCAGGGAGCAATTCTTCATCCAGGAAAAAGCCAGGGACATGGACAGTGGCTAGACTGCCAGCCATCAGGGGTTCTGGGCACCTCTTTCTCTAGGGAAGTTGATTCTCATCTCACTACCACTAAAAGTGATGACATGGTGGCGATGGCTAATAGTAAATGACAGTATGAGCTCGACATGAGTTGTATTCGCTACTGGACTCTCACCTTATGCTTCTCTAAGCCTCGTTTTTCTCATCTAGAAAATGGGAGTCATAGCCCCTGTCCTGCAGGTTTGAAGTGAGGATTCAATATGATTCTTAAATATGTGCTTTAGCACAGAACTTATGTCCTGTAAGTGTAGATGGTCACACCAACGTCCAGCCTGTGTCTCGGGCTACTTTCTGCTCCCCGCCCCACACACTCTCCCACCCACCCCATTCTGTGATGGCGTTTCTGGCAGCCCACCACTTTCCCTCTTATCTTTTTGTCGGCCCCCAGTGTCTGCTCACTGTCTAGTCTCCAAGAGACTTTTAAGCACCGAGACCTCAGACTTTTAGGGACATGAGAGAGCTAGAGGTCATCTTAAGTGACAACTGAAGTCAGGAAGCAAGCCAGGGGCACATTCTGATTTTATTGTTTTACTTCAAAGAGCCTTTGTTTAGGCGCCTACAGTTTTGTTTTGTTTTTTCAAGCCATTCCCCCAAGAGAAAGGTGACAAGGGATGCAGTTTGATCCCAGTTTGGAGCAGGTTTCATTCCCTTTGATTTGCCAACCTTTGAGCAAACTAAAGGCCTCCTCTGTTCATTTAGGAGATATATATATATATATATATATATATATATATCCTCTTTTTAAAAATTTATGTCTATTTTATGTGCATTGGTGTTTTTCCTGTATGTGTGTCTGTGTGGGGGTGTCAGGTACTCTGGAGCTAGAGTTACAGACATCTGTGAGCTGCCGTGTGGGTGCTGGGAATTGAACTTAGGTCCTCTGGAATATCCGTCAGTGCTCTTAACAGCTGAGCCATCCCTCCAATCCAATATATATCCTCTTCAAAGGTACTAAAATAAATGATTGGGGCCTAATACAAAACAGCCAATTCAGTCTTCACAGGGAAAATTAAATGCTATTCATTTTTCTTCTAAATAGATTTGTTTCTATCATAGTTTTCTTTGAAATACATATGAGTGGAATTCTTAACTAGGTAGTATGTTCATAGTACCACCGAAAGCTTTTTTTAAAAATCAGTTGGGACTTTTCTAAAGGATTTATTCATTTCTATTTTATGTGTACTGAGTGCTTTCCCTACATGCCTATCTGTACACCATGCATGCAGTACCTGTGGAGACCAGAAGAGGGCATTGCACCCATGGAACCCAAGTAACAGACGGTTGAGAACTCTCTGCCATGTGGGGACTGGGGACTACCCGGGTTCTCTGGATGGGGACTGTAGACCGGTTCTCTGGAAGAACAGTTTGGCCATCCCTCAAGTACCAAATTAAGATTTTAAAAATGTATATGTTTAAGGCTCGATGTATTGGTGCACACCTATAATCCCAGCACTCTCGAGGCAGAGGCAGGTGGATCTCTGTGAACTCAAGGCCAGTCTGGTCTACACAGTGAGTTCCAGGACAGCCAGGTAAATATAGATACCCTATCTCAAAACAAACAAATATATAGAAGAGCTTGTTTACTTATCACAATGGCACCAACCTGCAGTCCCCCAGTAATTACTATTGATGTTCAAAAGCAATTTACCTTCTAATCCACAGAAATGGTTTTACCTCAGAAAAAAGTGAGTTCAGTGTAATAAAAGCGGTGAATAGAATGATAACTTAGTTCAAAAAGTAATAAAATGTGGGAATACTATGTGTAAGATACTGGGTAAAACTTTTCCCATAAAGTTATTTACTCTTTCCAAAAACCCTAGGAAATGGGTGCGTTAATTATGCTCACTATATAGATGAGGACCTAAGGCTTAGCTGAGTTAATGATTTTCCTTAGGCTTCAGTGCTAGGGAGCTGGTGTCGGGTGGGAACTATGACCTCCTGAGGACCCATGCAGCATTAACTCAGTACCGCTGCGGCTTGTTCATTCACTGACTTGTAAGATGGGGTGTGCCCCCCAGTTATTAGTGGACAATTTTGAAGGAAAGCCTTCTTAGCCCATAGGTTCTCAGAGATGCAGATAACAGAAAATGAGCTCATCCCTAAAGTATGCATATGAATTAGAAAGACCTCTGCCTGTGACTGACTTGGGGGCTAAAACCCTGGGTTGCATCAGGATTAAGAGTGATTAAGTGCCTGCCTTACCATAATGTGAATGGTTTCCAAATGAGCCGAGAAACTAGGACATTTCTCGAAGGGTTATTTAGTTTGATTTTGAAAGTTCTTTGCCTACAATATAAAAATTGTATTATCGTCTTTCATTTCTCAAATGAGTTAGTTCACTGGGAAGTCTGGTTGGGTTGGGTTAGGGGGTGGAGTTTGCACATTTGTGTGGGGTGGGTTTTAATTAATTATTACATATCCGTTCGCTGGAATCTCAATCATGAATATACTGGGAAAGGAAGACCCAGTGACTTTAGAGATGACTGGTCAAACCTCACCCTGATAGAACATAGCCAGTCATTATTAAAATACAATACTCTTCTTTAACGCTTCCACCGAGCACAATAATATGTGAGACAAAACCGACTGGAATCAGGACACATGATGTCAAGAATTCATGATGGAGAAGGCAGGAGCCTAACGTCTTTGCGTCCTAGTTTCTTCATTTTTACGAAATAAGGTGTACTGGGCTGTGTGATTCTTAGAAATGACAGCATGAAGAACCCAGTCCATGGTGGAATCCGTGCATTCTACAGACAAGCCGATTAAGCACGTGTTCCTTCCTTTCTGGCGCACGCATTGGGGTTCGGGTACCCTCAAAAGAGCCTGCATTGCACAAAATGCAGATCCCGGTCTGCTCATCACAGAGGAGGAAGGAAAGGCCAGGCAGGCGTCTGGCTTCTCGGTTGCAGTAAGACTGACTGATCTCCCCACCACACACACACACACACACACACACACACACACTCACACACACACTCACACACACACACCCCTCCCCAAACGCTGCTGCATCCAAATGCAAGGGTGCAGCTGGCTTACCGCAGAGTGCCGCAGTTGAGTGTTTTCAGGGACAGACACAAGGGGAAATCGCAGCCCGAGCACACCCGGGCCGCTGCCTGCCAACCTTTCTGCACCGAGGAGCCCCAGGCAGCTGGCACATTTCTTGTCTGCGTCCCTGGGGCTGCGAGGTGGAGGCTGGGTGGGAGCTCAGGTTGAGAAAGGCAGGGACTGGGGGCGGGGCTTCAGCCCATCCCTCAGCAGGGGGCTGCAGGGTGGGCAGCCTGGAGGCCCAGACCGCCGTCCGCCCCTGAACAGCCGCTCGCGGTGCAGGTGGGGACTCCTTGCTACCATACCTGGCTGTGACTGAGCATGTGGGCGGCCGGAGGCAGGCGGCAGGCATTGCTATGTCAGCTCTGAAATGAAAGCCGCTGGGGCCTCTGCCTCTGAAGGCTTGCAAGGGAGATCAGCGCTCAGCAAATAAGAAGCCAGCCCTGGCCCCCCAGGAGGAGGAGGAAGAGGAGAAGCTGAGCATCCCGCTCCGGTGTCCTTTAAATGAGGAGCGTGCCTCTCTGCTGCTGACCCTCGCTTACATCACTAACCTGTGACAGGCACACATCTCCACACCCGCCCGGTACCTGCTCCTTCCAACAGCAGCTTCCAGTCCTCTTTGTATGCGGCAGACATGGCCAGCCAGCAGGACTCCGGCTTCTTTGAAATCAGTATCAAGTATTTACTGAAATCCTGGAGTAACAGTGAGTAATAGAACAGAAGCTTTTTGTTGTTTTGTTTTCTGGATGCTGCTAAGGTTGTAGAAATAAGATCTCAACTGGACACATGTTTGTGGGCTGTGGAAGTTTCTCTCTCTCTCTCTCTCTCTCTCTCTCTCTCTCTCTCTCTCTCTCTCTCTCTCTCTCTCTCTCCTTCATCTGCTATGAAAATCAAAACATCAGAGTCTGAACTAGCCTTGCTCAACTTCAAAGGCTGCGATAGAATTATAGTAGATTTTTGTTTGTTTCAAATTTCCAGAGATATGGCCCTTCAGACTCCGGGGAGGGCAGGCTCGGCATCCCAGGCTGCACTGCCTGCCTGGTGTTTATTTGGTTTGTTCAGGCTTTCTCTAAATATTTTGTGAAGTGCAGTTTAATCAAAGGGGTGTGGCAGGGCAGCAAGTACTTTGGAAGGAATTGTTTTATTAGGGTATTGTCTGTAGAGAGAAAACTACTTCGGAGTCTAAAACCTAAGACTCATCCTTGCTAGGCATAGGCTCGTCTGCAGATCCCTCCGATCTTCCCCTGGTCCCCGTGGATGCTGTTCAGCATGCCATTTACCATTTGCATTGCTAGACATCTCAGTTGCTCTAGTCCAAGCACGCTTCTCTGAAATGTAAACAAGAGCAGTTCTGACCCAAATGGTCCCTTAGACTATAAGAACATCATTGTTCTGAAGTTCTGACCTATATAAATTTTTTTTAACAATTCACTCTTTCCAGAAGACAACCTTCCGGCCATCCTGGGTTGGGGCTAAAACCCAAATGAGGCCTTCGGGTACTCAGGGTATCTTGTATGTTTCTGCACAATTTAAAAGCCAAGTCTTCCAGCATCAGCGTTTGGACTTATTTTATTCAAAAAGACTGTCGGGTCTTATCAATGCTTGATGGCTTCGAATTAAAAATTTGTTTCTAAAAATCATTTTCTGTATTTTATTAGGTATACACTAATTAACCGGCCTGGACTCTTGAGGAGTGACGAATGTCTCCTCTACTAATGACCTGTAGCCAAAAATTGTTTTTATGTAAACAATCCTAGAACTTGGGCTGGACTGTTTGGAGAAGACTGAAATGCTTGCTTAAAGATATTTCAGGGGGTGCATCTCAGAATGGTATCCACAGAAGCCATTTTCCCCCGGGGTCACTGAGCCCTACTCTGCTCTTGGGGCTTGTCTGGACTGTTTCTGTACAAGTGGGAGGCCATTTGGGAGCAATACTGCTGCTTTGTTGGAGTCGTAAATCATTTAACTTGGGTTCATTTTCTGTGTACTCCAGCTCACTGATGAATCTTCCTTTGTCTGGCTACCCTCTGATTAGTGAAGAGAATTTGACATAGTAGACACCATAGAGAGTGGTTTGTCTTGGTGGAAAACAACAACAACAACCCAGAAAACAAAAACAAACAAACAAAAATACCTCACAAGTTTGACATCAATATGTGGATTTTAATCTCCATTCGGTTATCGCAGAGCCTGCTTCCTCCTGTCAGTTTTTGTGATGCCTTTAGATGGAAAATTACGAGGTGATAGCACCTGATGGGATCTCTTTAAAACCCTCTTGTCTGTCTTCAAATGACCCTAGACAGAACAGATAATTGCTTCACCTCCTTAAACTCTTCATTTCTCCCTATGTCCCCACACCAGGAAATGGTTCAAAAATTACTGTTTATCTCAACTTAGAGTATCTGTGACACAATTTCAGTTTTTCAGAGTTCATTCAAAGATTTACTGAGTTCCCTACTACATGCCAGGCTGTGGGGTGTGTGAAAGAGACATCTAAGACACTGCCCTGACTGTGGGTCCTGATTCCTTTATTTCAGGACAATGAAGTTGGTAATGTTCTTGGGGGCTGAGTGGGACTGGACGGTTTATACCCCTTTCTCAACAGAGAAAAGGGAAATAGACTTACTGTCTTATTGGCCTTGAACTTGTTACAACCCTTACCTGTATCCAGCCTGACGTAGCTCTCATCTCTAAGTTTTACTTGTTTCCAGTAGCCAAGAGAGAGAAGGAGAGGGAGGGAGAGGAGGAGAGGGAGGGAGAGAGAAAGAAGGAGAGGGAGAGAGAGAGAGGAATTTGCCTGCACAAAGGACAACGTGGAAAACAGAAGCCTCGGGGCTTCTCCTAGGAGTATAACCCGAAAGGATACATCCAGGGCAAGCAAGCAGCTAACCGCGTGCTCGCGCATGCCTAGCTTTCCAGGTTGGAAAGGCGAGGATGGCCGCCCACATACCTGAATGGAGAACCAGCCCCCTAATTATACAGTGGTGCTTATGTACACAGTGCAGCAATTAAAAAGCAGTGAAACAAACTCTGTAGCTACAGCTGACTGCTTTACTGGGCAGGAGTAAAGGGAAGGGTGACGTCACAAACATTTACAGGTTAAGGTTTCCATCTGATAGAGAAAGGGCACGTTGTGAGGCAAAATGCCATTTTATACACATCTTTAGTCTCATCAGAAGAATCAAGAAGCCAGTTAAGCACACTGGTCTCTGCCTGGAGAAATGAATGAGTTTCTGCTTGGTGGCCTTGACACTCTCTTCTTCCTTGGCATACCACACCACACCCATCCTGTCAGGCTGCCCTTTGGTTTGTATGAAGCTGGGACCTGGTGTGGCCTGATGTCCTGATGTCCTTATACCTTGGCAATGGTGTTTTTCTGCTTGTACAACTGTCCTGTTGTTCCTTCCACTTGTATCCAAACCTTCCTGACCTGATCATCTGTGCCCCTGGGTGTCTATGACCATGGCCACCCACGGGCTTCTCAGCCTTACTGGGAATATCCATTGGCTTTCTAATATCAGTCTCTGCTACCCATAGCTCTCTGGGCATCATCTTCTGTGGCCTCCTCATAGGGCCCTCTGTGCCCGTCATCTGTCTCCTCTCTTGTTTTCCTTCTGTCTTCAGCAGCTCAGTAACTTGTTCCCACATCCCGGGCTGTTCACATCTCCACCCCATAATCTGGCAGGCTTGCACCACAAGCCACAGAGCCAGAGGGGCTAGCTGCCAATCTCCTAAGTCCTGTGCTTGTGTGGCCTTGGATTAGCCACTGACTCTGTTTCCTCATCTGCGAAAAGGAAGCAAAAGTAATAGGTGCCTCATAGGCATGGGGCGTTCAGACATGGAACACTGGAGGTAACATCTAACACACAGTGTTTGATAAATGCTAAAAATAATACAAATGTATTCTGATGCTCATCTGCCTTCTGAACCTACTTAAAACATAGCTTAGATAGTTTCCTTCCCTTGGCATCCTCAATGGGTTATTGTATGAGTAGTAGACACTTATTTCACCCCCGGGCAAGGAAACACTGTGGAGAGATGACAATTAGGATTCACTTTTAAACTTTGCCTCTTTTTCTATCTCAACTAGTATCAAATGCTCCTGCTCTTCTTAAATGTGTGCCCTTTAGCCACGTGGAGTTGGCTTGGGAGTGTCTGGTGGCAGGAAGTTGCTTTGGCCTTTAGGACAGAGCCAGAAGAAGTTTGAACTGGGTAGCTTCAAGCTGTGTCACAGGGTAGGAGAGTTTACACAGAGAGAGTGAGTGTGAGGGCCTCACCGTCGTCGTCGTCTGAAAAGTCTAAATGGCTTCCTTGTGCTGCTAACCACCCCGGGACTCGGCAGGGAACACTGGCCCAATGAGATGAGTGAAGTACACTGGACCCCGTGCTCTCTCCAGAGCATGCACCCTCCCTGTGGTATGTAGCCAGCCGTTCTCCCTGAGGACAGCGTCTTATGTTCATTAACTCTTCCAGGTCCTGAGACCTCCCCACACAATGAACTGCTCTGGGAGAACAGAATGACCTCTTTGCACAGAGATTGGTGTGCACCCCAAAATGGTTAATGCTGTCCTAAGGAAACTCCAGTGTGTGAGCAGAACCAGAGTCAGGGTTCTTCCAAGTTGTAGTGAGTTAATCCACTTGATAAGTACGGTGGCTCACTCTTGTAATCCTGTCAGTTCAGAGGCAGAGAGTTCAAAGTTAACCTCATCTGTTCCCATTCTGAGGAAGAGAGAGAGAGAGAGAGAGAGAGAGAGAGAGAGAGAGAGAGAGAGAGAGAGAGAGAGAGAGAGAGAGAGAGACAGAGAGACAGAGAGACAGAGAGAGACAGAGACAGAGAGAGAGAGAGACAGAGAGAGGAGACAGTATCCGTTGCTGGCCTGATGACACTGGTTGTTGGGCCAAAGAACTCACAGGCAACTATGAATTGACCAAGAAGCTGTACTTACAGATGATGTTTAGGTGTAGGACAGGTGGACCTCAAGGACACTACGAGAAAGACCTTTTATAAAAGCATCTTTAATTTAAAGATGTGGAAAAGTTAATACTAATAGAGTTGCCTGAACCAATCAATACGTGCAATTCAAATACGAACATATTTTGGTGCGCGCGCCTGTTCATGTTTGTGTGTGTGTGGTGTTTGTGTGTGTGTGGTGTGTGTGTGTTTGTGTGTGTGGAGGGTGTGTGTGTGGTGTGTGTGTGTGGTGTGTGTGTGTGTGGTGTGTGTGTGTGGTGTGTGTGTGTGTGTGGTGTGTGTGTTTGTGTGTGGGGAGGGTGTGTGTGTGTGTGGTGTGTGTGTGTGTGTGTGTGGTGTGTGTGTGTTTGTGTGTGGGGAGGGTGTGTGTGTGTGTGTTTGTGTGTGGGGAGGGTGTGTGTGTGTGGTGTGTGTGTGTGTGGTGTGTGTGTGTGTGTGTGTGGTGTGTGTGTGTGTGTGTGTGGTGTGTGTGTGTGTGTGTGGTGTGTGTGCTGGTGCTGGTGTTAGAATTCAGGGTTTCATGCAAGATGAGTATATGCTCTGCCACTGAGCTACACCCCACCATTCAGTCCTCGTAGTGGAGAAGTGACCAAGCACTGTTGTCTGCATTCGGCAGGGAGAGGCTGCTGCATCCCTGAAGCTCACAGCTGTGTGATGGTGGCCACCCCTCACAGGCCACTGGGTCACTTCTGCTGAAGCAGCTTAAAGCCTCCTGAAAGCACCAGCATCCACATTTTCCAGGCAGAGAGGGGGTCTATCGCTGGGTTTGTTGTTGAGATAAATTGGAGGTGCTAGTTGGCAGATCCAAACCAACTTGGGACAGATGGCTGTCTGTGGTGCCTGTCAGCATACCAAAGCTCACCCTGGCCTCCAGACTCCTTTGGTATCACGGGTACCTGTTACAGAGTCCATGCTGACATCCTGGCTCTCCTCAGCTCTTCTAGCCCAGCCTCTACCCTAAACTTCTCCAGCTCATAGGCTTCCCTACCCACAGCACCTCATTCCCACATAAACCTGATATTTCAGCAATATGCTCTCTTGCCCTGCCCCTCTTTCCCCTCTCCCTTGCCTGAACTCTTTGTCTTCCCGTTTTGTCCACCCCTCCCCCACTTCTCTTGGTCAAATCCAGTCTGCTGACCATGCTTAGTCTGCTTGCTCTGGATTCTTCCAGACGCCTCTGGCTGTTCCCTCTCTCACATCTACAATGAAAACCTTCCCCTCAACCATACCATGGAGCAGTCATGGCCTCACTTTATACCTGTGGTGCCAAAACCCTCAGTCTATACAGTAATTATTGTTTCTTGTTTGTTTTGAATTTAAGTGCACGGTTCATTAAAATCGAGGCAGACCCTGCCCAAGCAGTCCTCGTATAATAGACACTGCCATTCTGTGTCAAATCCTATGCGCAATGACTTATATATAGGGCAGTCACATAATTATTCAGCCAAAACTGGGACACTTTGGAGAGTGAAAGTTAATAGTGACACTGGAATACTGTCATCTGAGACTACCTTAGGCAGAAGGGTCCAAATGGTTGTTGCTGGTTTTTTTTTCTTTCTGACAGCCCTATGGGCTAAATAGTATCCACATTTTACAAACGGGGAAAAATTGAGACTTGAGAAAGGGATTTGGTGGTTCAAGACCAGGAGTTCAATAAGTGCCGTCCACCCCGTCCCCACCACTGAAACACTGACTGCGTTGTTTTTGCTTATTGTTTATTTTAGAGTTTTACTTTTTGTATGAGTGTTTGCCTGCATGAATGCATGTGCATCACTTGTGCGCCTGGTGCCTTTGGAGACCAGAAGAGGGGGTTGGATCCCCTGGGACTGGAGTTCAGGAAGACTGTGGGACCTCTATGTGGGTGCTGGGAATCTAACCCCAGCCCTCTAGAAGAACAGCCAGTGCTCTTAACCCATGAGCAGTCTCTCCAGCCTCTGCTCTGTTTTTATAGTTGCCAAAAGGATCAAAAGAGCAAAAGCACTGTTGGGAACTTGGTGTTTTATAGGTATTTAAAATTTTATTGGTTAATGATGCTGCCAGGTCTCAGCCTAGGGCACACCCTCCCTGTGTGCTTAAGTGTATAAATCTCTCCCTCCCTTCCTCTCTCTCTCTCTCTCTCTCTCTCTCTCTCTCTCTCTCTCTCTCTCTCTCTCTCTCTCTCTCTCTCTCTACACACACACACACACACACTTCTGTTTTCTTTCCATGCTGTAGAGGACCCTTCTCTTTAGCAAAAGCTTCTTTAAGGACCGTAAGCTAAGGATCTGCGAGTGTTCTCCATTTGTTTTTCTTTTTTCTTTTTTTTTGTTTTTTTTTGTTTTTTTTGTTTTTTTACGAGACAGGGTTTCTCTGTACTGTTTTGGAGGCTGTTGGTCCAGCCTGGCCTCGAACTCACAGTGATCTGCCTGCCTCTGCCTCTCGAGTGCTGGGATTAAAGGTGGGCGCCACCACCACCCGGCTTCCATTTGTTTTTCAAATACTACAGGGCAGTCTATCCCCAACTCCATCTTTACATCAAACACATGCACACATGTAGTAAGATTACTTTATCTATTTATTTAGGTTTCTCTGTGTAGCCTTGACTGTTTTGCTGTGTAGAGCAGGCTAGCCCTGAACTCAGAGATCTACCTGCCTCTGATTGCTTAGTACTGGAGTGTTAGGATTAACACGTGTGTGCCACTTCTTTTATGTTGATTTGTTCCTACTCTGAAAGGCGTATGCAATTAAGCTTAGCTTACTCCACACCTAGGACTGTAACTTAGTAGTATAGTGCTTATCTGGTATTGCTGAGACCCTACATTTGAGCTCCAGCACGGATACTGATACGTTTGAAGATAGATGATAATATAGATAGATATATGATAGATATAGATGATAGATAATATAGACAGATTAGATAGATGATAGATATAGATAGATAATATATATAAATGACAGATAATAGATAATAGATACCATAGATAATATAGATGGACGATAGATAGATAGATAGACAGACAGATAGATGAAAGTTGGGTAGACAGATAAAAGATAGATTGAGCTCCAGTTAAATTAAATGAATGAAATAAAAATGTATGTCTTTTAGAATGATAGTTGCCCCCATTACTAAGGTTTTTCTGGTGGAGTATATTTCTTTTTTGAAACCAGTAGCAAATTCCTAATTGACATTAATATTGAGAGGAGGAAGAATGTTCCCATTTTCTTCTGGCCTCCGGGGCATTGGGCCCTCATTGTACACAGATACACACTCAAGTAAACTACTCCTGCAAATAAAATAAACAAATCTAAAAAACAAACAAACAAAAAAACGAATCAGAATGCTTGTCTGAAAGGCAGACAGTGGGAGGCAGTAAAGAGACGTGACCTGAATAATTTCACAGGTTGGGATCAGGCCAGAATATTTGGGAAAGTTGCCGGGGTTCGGAAGCCTCAAATGACAAGAAGTACCCTCTGAAAGACTTCTGTTCCAAGTCATTTGAACACCCGTGACTCAGTGGTTTACTTTGGGGTACAGTCTAAGGAATTGAGTCATTAGTGGTGTCTACATTTCCAGTTTTCTGTAACGGCCGGTGTGAGGTGCACTCTGTATGAGCTGGAGCTGCTGAGGAGGTGGCCTGGCTTTGGAGGGGGCTGTCCTCTGGCCTGTTTGTGTGCCTTCTGTGCGGCCGTCACTGGTGCAAAGCCTTGTATTTGGGTAGTCCCCAGTGGGCTGGTCAGCATCTATAGTGCCTCGCCTGTTTTGATGAATTGATTATGAGCAAGCCAGCCTCTTTCCAGTGACTGGATGAAGATGATAGCGTTTAATGCTTCCTAAGTATAAGTTCTGTCTGAGGAGATACCCATATGACATAGTGAAGATATATTTTGTAACATTCAGGCCAGATTTAAAAGAATAAGTAATATTCTTAGTTAAGTACTTACATTTGATAATGACTTTGAAAAATGTAGTGTAGGACTGGTGGTTATGGGAACTGGCTGCTCTTTCAGAGGACCAGGGTTCCATTCCCAGCACCACTTGGTGACTCACAACCACCTGTAACTCCAATTACAGGGGGTCTAACATTCTCTTCTGGCTTCCATGGGCTTCAGGCATGTGAGTGATGCATGGGCATATATGTAGGTAAAACACCCATACACATAAATAATTTTGGATTAAAAAAATCTTTTAAATGTAATGTAAGTTGGTATCTGTCACTTAAATAGTTCAGAGGAGCTGTGGTGGTGCAGGACTTTAATCCCAGCACTCTGGAGGCAGAGGCAGGCAGATTTCTGTGAGTTCAAGGCCAGTCTGGTTGCAGAGTAAGTTGCAGGACAGCCAGGGCTACACAGAGAAACCCTGTCTCAAAAAACAAAAACAAAAACAAAAAGACAGTTCAGATATAAATAAATGTGCTAAGATTTTTCTGGATTTATTAGCTTTCTTTTCTGATCTCTGAAACTTCTATATTTTCCACAATATGTTGCTATGAAGGATCTATCCAGTATGCACACATTACCCCAGGACCAAAGGTTTTAGCAAGCAGCCACTTCCTGGAAAGGTGGGTGGCATTGATGGAACCAGTACTCAGGTTGACCTCATTTTTTCTTACTACTCTCTCTTACTTCATAGATCCCATTCAACAATTTAAATTTATTTATTTAATTAAAACATATGACTTCATCCTGGCGTTAGGTAGGTTATATGAGAGTGTCTCCCCCACAGCTCAGAATTGCTTATTTTTATTTTATGTGTTGAGTGCTTGTCTGCTGCACGTATGTATATACACCATATGCATGCAGTGCCTGAGGCAGTCAGAGGGGGGGCATCAGATCATCTGGAACCGGAGCTACAGATAATTGTGAGCTGCCATGAAGATGCTAGGAATCGAACCTGAGTCCACTAGGAGAGCAGCCATCTGCCTACCCCAGTTACTTAGGCTGAAAGGTTGCATCCCTCAAGCTTGGAAGAGCAATGGGAATGACTTTTCTGGGGTTCCTTTCTGGTCTTTTATATCAGAACATCTTTTCCTACTTTTACTTGATTACATCAAAAACTTTCTATTTGAGCATGAGTTCTTCTTGGGTATTATACGAACGCATCTTGCTGTTTCATAGTGTGAGACATATCGGGACATACATACATACATACAACACTATTGAGCACCTCTTGTAGATCATCAGCTGTGTACAAGACACGCACCATTCTGGCAACATCACAGATGCGCTGCCTCTGCATTTAGGTATACTCGTGCCGAAGTCCCCTTGACTTTCAGAACCTGGAGAAGTGTTCCGTGGTCCAGAGATAGCGAGCAGATGCAGGCCTTGGAGAGCATCCTTTTGGAGGACGTGGATGATAAGGTCTGTTGATGCTAGCCTCGTGTATTTTTACATCCTCCACTTCAGATGACATTTGGAAGGCAGCCTGGTGTTTATAAGGCTGGTTTTGTGAGAACATTTTGAAATATTTCTCCTAGCAGGATGGCTAAAGGAGAAGAAATGGAAGTTCTTTGCAATAGACCCAAAAGGAACGCTGGCCCAGATTTTATTAGATGTGAAACATTTCAGATAGGCGTTCTTTACACTAAAACACTGGGGAAAGAATTTACCTTCATTTTGTTTGTGACCACCCCCCTTTTATTTTCTTCCTTTGTTTTGGCAGCATCTTACTATGTAGCCCTCACTGCCTGGCTTACAACTCACTATGCAGACTGTGCTAGCCTCGAACTAGTGGCAATCCTCCTGCTGCCTCTCTGCCTTCTGATTCCTGAAATCACCAAGTGCCGCTCCCGTGTTTTGTTTCTGGGTTTGTGTGGGTGGTGGCATTTTGAGCATGTTGGTTGAAGCTTGCTGTGTCACCAGGCTGGTCTTGCACCCTCGGGTCTGTTCTTCCACTGAACTCTCCTGAGCCGCTGGGATCACGGGGTGCACACAGCAAGCTGCCATGCTTAGGAAAGTGTGTGCCCCTGAGACAAATTTAAAGGCAGTTACGGTTCACTTCGGAGTGGATCCACTCTTCTTCACCCTGTCTTGGGGATTGTGTGTGTGTGCGTGCGCATGCCACCAGGAGACAGAACGAGTCACATATTTCTCTAAGTTAACTTTCACAACCCCATCCCCTTAACCAATAATCTTACAGTTGCTCTCTTTCGCTGAACGCACAAGCACGAGCGTTTATAATGTTAGTCACCCCAAACTCCAGATGCTAAGCAGGGAAAGTTTATATTCTTCCAGCACATCGACTCTGTAATGAGTCTGATTTGGCTTTAATTCCTTTCTACTGTGCAGGCATTTGATGAGCCGCAGACGGAAGTGCAAACCAGAGCCACACCGTTTTGGTGGATGCTTTTCACGCTGCTGTTTGTAGTCGTGTCAATTTAAGGGAGTTGAAATCTCTTTCAGGAAGGCATTCAGAGTATGCAGGGATTGCTGTTGATCAACCTTAATTTGATACACAACCCGGACCTTTTCTGCCATTCTTAATCAATGACAAAGCGCACAGTGATTTAGCACAGTCTTGAAAGCCCAGGATTTCTCAGGCAGTTCCATGAGAGCAAGACATGTAAATGTATAATCAAATCCCCATCCGACGCTTCATACCTGAACATCAGAACCACTAGCCTGACCTCTCTGAGTGTGGTTTTAAACAAGTAAATATGTGTTTTGGCAGCCAGGGAAAGGGTAGGGTATTAGATTAACTAGGGAGACACTTGGGTAAAATTCCATCTGAACCTTGTATCTCTGTAGGTGGGGCTTGGTCATCAATAAAATGGTTTGCTAGTTAGGAGGAAAATTAATCAAATGCTTTGGCTTCTGAGTAAAGTTTTGGGTTTTTATTCTGTGTGTATGTGGGGGTGTGTGTGGGGGTGTGGTATGTGTGGGGAGTGTGGTATGTGTGGTGTGTGTGTCTGTGTGTGTGGCATATGTGTGGTGTATGTGATATGTGTGGGGAGTGTGTGTGTGGTGTATGTGTGTGTGGTTTGTGGCGTATGGTGTGTAGTGTATGCATGGTGTGTGTGAGAGACTTTGGCTGTTCCCTCTTACTTCCTAATGAAGACAAAACAAACCTGGCTCTTTGTCTCTTGCTTATGAATATGAAGTGGTTTTAATACGCCCTGAAAGCTGATGCTAGTATAATCGTATTTATCAGCTATTTCTGTTACTCTGTTACTGTGAGGCTGAAAGAGGGGTAGTGGGGGGGGGTATTGAACTTTGCTGATCAAAAGGGGTTGGAATCTCAGACCTGCATACCTGGCTTGCCTTTCTGTACCCTTAATAAGAGACAAACTGTCACCCTGCACAGCCTACCAGATTCTATTGTCACACACACACACACACACACACACAGACACACACACACTGATAATAAAATGACTGTGTGTCTAGCGCAGTAAATCTGAGCAGGGTTGTCTCCGGTGTGAGGTGGCAGGCAGCAGTCTTCATTTCTTGGTCTGAAAATGCTCCTTTTTCTTTCCTTCCCTACAACTTGAAATGTGATGATTATAAAATTTTCTGGCATTCTAGAGCCTTTGAAATATATAGCCATGTAATTAAAGTAGTGATACTAGTGTTTGGTCCCCGCTCAATTTCATAAACCATGTTGAATATCCAAAAGGTCATAAGGGTTACAGTTGCCTATTGAAAGTGTGAAACTTTGATCTCTTTGATCTGTTAACATCAGCACCTTTGCTTCCCACCAACTTCCAGTGTTAAAAACTACTAAAATTGAGAAGAAGTTGTTCTGCGTGAATAGGTTGTCCATGAACCTGAATTGGAGGCAAATGACAGATTATGAGTAGGAGCCTCTACTAGGAGGCCAGTTACTGTGGTGTGTGTGTGTGTGTGTGTGGTATGTGAATATGTGTATGTGTGTGTGTGTGGTATGTGAATATGTGTGTGTGTGGTGTGTGGTATATGGTGTGGTGTGTGTATGTGTGTGTGTTGTAATAAGTTTACTTTTCAAATTGTACTTTCTAGTAATCAGATTTTTCATGAATCTCCTCTAAAAATAAAGCCTGGATGTCAACATGGTCTTCCCCAGAGTCCTCTTTCCATTTTAGCACCACTAACATTAACCTGCTATTTTTCTAATGAGATTCCTGCATCTTCACTAGTCACACACTGAGGGCTTGGGTTGAATTCCCCATGGTGGGCTTGGTGGCCCTGGGGCTGTTCTCAGTGCGAACATGCATGCGTATCTGTACTCACACCACGCATCCGGTTGAGAGTAAAACCTTGTCTCCTTATTTAGTATTTTTAGTTAAATTATAGTCATTGTGCAACGTGATGGGTTTAATAAAAACATTTTTGATTATGTGCTTGGGCCATATTCCTCCCCTGTACTGGTTAGTTTTTGTCAACTTTGCACAATCCTAGACACATCTAAGAGAGACCCTCAGCTGAAGAAGTGTCTCCATCAGATTGGCATTTGGGCATTTTCTTGGTTGATGATTGATATGGGAGAGCCCAGCGTACTGTGCGCATTGCCATCCCTGGACGGATAGATGGTCCTGGGGTGGAGAGCAAGCCAGGAAACAGCATTCCTCCATGGTCTCTGCTTCAGTTCCTGCCTCCAGAGTCCTGCCTGGAGTTCCCTGAATCATGGAGTGTAGCTTCGAAGAATAAGTTGAAATCAACCCTTTCCTCCACAAGTTGGTTTTGGTTAATGTTTTGTCACAGCAAAGAAACTAGAATCACCCCCATCGCCCTTTCCTGTCCTCTCCCACTGGTCCCCTTTCGTTTCCCAAGTAGTCATGTCACAGCATGTCATGTCATATTTACGATGCATGTTAACACATGTTAGCTCTAGATTGCAGAGATGAGAGGGAGTATATTTGTGTTTCTGTGGCTGGCTTGTTTTCTTTGATAAGATGATCCTCATACCCGCAGGAAAAATCATGGCAAGATGGTTCCATGGGTCAAACCACAGAGCCATTCTGCCAGAGAACCTGAGTTTGATCTCAAGGACCTACATTATGGGAAAAAAAACAGCTCCTACAAGTTGTCCTGGGACCTCCTTACATGAGCCATGACATGCACATGTGAACATTGGTGTGCAAATAAATGAATAGATGATAGGTCGATATGTAGATGAATGATAGATGGATGGATGGATGGATAGATAGATAGATAGATAGATAGATAGATAGATACAGCAATTAAAGTGAGAAGCCAGATGTAATTATCTGAGTAATAAATGAGCTTGGGCAGAGATAGAATAACCCATGAGGTGTGTGTGTGTGTGTGTGTGTGTGTGTGTGTGTGTGTGTGTGTGTGTGTGTGTAGGACACAATCAACAATACTCAAGTGTCCCTGGGACACAGAACAGCAGCCATCAAACTGGCCCACTGAGCTCATTAATCATATTGTCCTGCTTGACAAGGCTTTTGTTTAAGGGAGTGACTAAGAGACTGTCACTCCTTGGGCCAGGAGAATGGAAATATTCACAGGCCCGAGACTGATAAACTGCTGATGCCGCTCCTTGGACGGCCCTGTCCCTTTGAGTCTGTGATTGGACTGTTTTACATCGAATGACAACCACGCAGCTGGTCAAGTCAGCTTCATGATTGTCTGGCTTTTCTGCTATGGATGCACACAATGGAGACAAGAAAACATTCTTTATGGATAATCTTAAATCGATATCAAAAGATCTACACATTTCTAGATTGGCCAAGAGGGCCAAGCTTGAGGCAGAGCCTCCGTCTCCCCCACTGTAAGCAGGAAGTCGAAGTCTCAAGGAGTTGGCCATGAGTGTCATGCTGCTTGGGGGGTTTGCTTTTATTCTTTCTTGACGAAAGCAGAGGTGAATCGCTCTTCACTGAGCCCTGCCACAGAAGGAAATGGTGCAACGGAGGTCACGTGGCAAGAACAAGAAAAGTCCACTATACGAGTTGAGTTCTGCATTGTGTTGTGTGAGGAGAGGTCTAACACGCTGGGAGAAGGCTCAGAGGCCTGGTCCTTCTTCTTTTCAGCCCTGGGGACTAACCCAGGGCTCGTGCATGCAGATCTCTCAATCTCCACGCCTGAACTGTGTCCCAAGCCCCAAGTTCTGCTTCTGAATCTTGTATATTTCTCTAGAATGGGGAGTTATGTGTTTTGCTTTTTTTCTGTCATTCTTTTTATTTTTATGATCTTTTGGCTATTCCACAATTCTTTTCAATCAAACCCAGGCCTTGGTCCATGCTAGGCAAACCCTCTACTCCCCAGCCACATCTATTAATTTTTATTAATGTAAAACTTGGAAAGAATTTACTAGGCTTGTTTGATTAACTTTTTGGCTAAATAAGAATTCTGTTCCATGGTTTGGAACACTTAGAAGTATGTGCTTTGCCCCAGCCACATGTGACACTGAAAAGGTTCTGTTTCTGGTAAAAAGTTAATAATATAAAGGGGTGAAGAGATATCTCAGCAGTTAAGAGCACATGTTGTTCTTCCAGAGGACCAGGGCTCAAGTCCCAGCACTCACAAGGTGACTTACAATCCTCTGAAATTGTAGTTCAGGGATCAGGCGCCCTCTTCTGGACTCTGTTGTCACAGCATCCACATTGTACACATACATATGCACAGGCAAATACTCATATACATAAAATAAAAATAAATCTCACAAAAAACTCAATATCATAATATTAAAGTCTAAATAATGAACATGTTACATATTTATAAATATGTGACATGTGTCTATGTATAATTATAAGCATATGATATGATTATGAAGTGTAACTATAAAGCAAACTATAATCATTAAATGAGTTAATGCTTATGAAGTGCTTATTGTATGCTTTTGTAGCTGCTGAATGGCCGCTGATATCATTAGTTTACTGAATCAATGCTTATTTACAGGGATTAATACTAAGCTCCCAAAGAGTGCATGGCCTGTTAGCAAGAAAACATAGTCAGAAGCTTACCATTCTATAGAGGATATTTTGGTTGTGAGATGTTTCTAGACCCTCAGAAAGTTAACCATCTGAAGAGGTCTAAAATAGAGCATCTCTCTTCTAAATTCTAAGACAGTCCCATTGTTTAGGTGTGGCTTTTTGTTGGTCTGTTTGTTGTTGTTGTCATTGTTGAGGTTTTGAGATAGGTCCATACCATGTAGTCCACAGTGGACTCAAAGCCCTGCCTCTCCTCCCTCACCCTCCCAAGTATTGCAGCTGCAGGTGTGTGCTGCCTCCAGCTGAAGCCACACCCTCGGCTAGGGTCGGTAATGGAGCCAGGCGTCAGTATGGCTTGTGGTTCTAGCATTTTCTCTGAACTTTACACAATAGACCTGCAACATGGACTTTTGGGACCTGGGCCATAATCTTGTCTCAAACATGAGTTCATATGTCCCCTCCCTGGTCACGCCTTCCCCTACCCTTTCTACATACCTCCATTATAGCAGCAGTGATATTGTTGGATAATCAATCATGTTTTGCCCAAGTCCATTCGCACTGAAACTCACCCACCATTTTTCCACTCCCACATACATTTCAGCCTGGATGATTCTTGCTAGAGATCTGCTAAATGAGGGTGATCATGGGAGCAGGTGATAGAAATTTGTAGTGAAACTCAGCTAGCATGCTTGTTTTTTTGTTTTTTTGTTTTTCTCGAGACAGGCTTTCTCTGTGGCTTTGGAGGCTGTCCTGGAACTAGCCCTTGTAGACCAGGCTGGCCTCGAACTCACAGATATCCACCTGCCTCTGCCTCCCAAGTGCTGTGGCGTGGGCCACCAATGCCCAGCAGCTAGCATGCTTGTTACGGTGGAAGACACCATTGTCTTACCACTGGGATTCTTTCTATCTCACACTCTAAGCAGAAAGTCAGCATCAAGCTCAGGTCCCTCACTTGATTTCTGTGCCTGGATTCACCAAGCTAAACTTCTTCATTATGCTCACAGAATCCCAGGGACACACGTCAGTGAAGCTCACTCATAGTGAACTTGGAGTGCCTCTGTCATGTGTCGAGATCAGCCAACTTGAAAGAATACTTCTGAGATAGTCCTTTTGTTTGTTTTCCAAAGACCTGGCACCATCAAGGCTGGCTGCTGCAAACATATTAACTTTTCCTACGTGTCATTTATAACCCATGGATTTCATTTACTTTCAAACCTTTCAACCACGTTGGCCAAATTGGAAGAAAACCAGGCTTGGAGAGAGCTTTCTCTGAACTAATCTAATTCTTTACTAACTGATCAAAGTCTTCTCCTGGCTGGCTGCTCTATTTGCTTGGAGAAACTAATTGCCTAGCTAGAAAACTAAGTAAATTCTGAGCCCAAAGATATTTTTTATCATTAATTAACGTGCACATGTCCTAAGCATGAATGATCGTTTCTTTCCCTTCATTAAACACGTACAAGTTTCTGTGGTGCAGTGGTTATCACGTTTGCCTAACAGGTGAAAGGTCCCCAGGTTAAAACAAGGGAAGCCATGTATCCTTTTGGGGGATGGGAACATGGCACAGTGGTTAAGAACACTGACTGTTCTCATGAAACACATACGTGTAGAGTCTATAATGAGTGGCCAGGCCCAGCTCCCAGCTTCTGTGAGCTTCACAAGCAGGTAGTTTTGATGAAAGAGATGTGGGGATGTTGTAGAGAGAGCAAAAATTCTGCTTAAAGAAATGTTCTACTTGTGACAGGCCTTGTGCCGGGACTCAGGGACTTGGCCTGAAGGGTGTTCAGAGGAAGAAGCCACTCATCATCTCAGATGGGAGGAAACGGGCTGAGGGATATTTAGGAAAAGCTGTGACATTGGAACCTGAAAAAGACTGCAGAGCGGAGGAGAAGGGTAGGAGAGAGAGTGTGGCCCAGTACCGGAGGCAAGAATGTGCCTGGTCCAGGGAGTCCCTGAGGGAGAGAGCTTCTGGGTCTGCTGAAGGAGCGCTAATGTTCCTGCCAAAGGGCCCTGCTCTGTCCCGTCTACTCTGTAGTCACTGGGAGGTCCATGTGGTTTTTAAATGCACATCAGCTTGGCCTCATTCCTACTCAGTTTCCAAGTCTTGGCTAAGAACAGGACGGCCCAGGAGAGTGATGAGAAGAGCTGAGAGCAGGGTAACGGTGGGAGAGGAGGGAAGAGGGCAGACTGGAGCCTCTTGTCTGAGGCAGAACTCTCAGGGTTCGCATCTTCCATGGGTCCAGCCTATGGTTTATATTAACATAGGATTTTTTTTAAATGTGTGATTGTGCCCTGGGGAGATGACTCAGCAGGCAAAGTGCTGTGGCACAAGCATGAAACTTGAGTTCAGATCCCCAGGACCCATATAAAAAGCCCATTTTATGAGTATGGTGGTCCACCTATAGTCCCAGTGTGCAGAGACAGAGGAAGCAATGCTAACAGCAATCTGGCTAGTCACACCAGATGAAGTGGTGAACCCCAGGTTCAGTGAGAGACCCTGGCTCAGTACATAAGGTGGACTGAAAGCAAGGGAGACATTCAACGTCAGCCTTAGCTCTTCACACACACACACACACACACACACACACACACACACACACACACACACGGCATCAGAAGAGATACTAAAGATAGCACGCTTAAAAAACAAGTCAAGGTGATCATGTCAACAACTGTTATTATATCCGTGGGTAGCATGGTTCAGTCCTCCAATCAGGCACATTCTATGTGCTTTCCCTTCTAGGGACAGCAGTATATTTTCTGGAGCCAGGTGGACTTGCAGAAGTCACTCCTGGGAAATGGCTGGAAGCCTTTGTTTGTGTTCTCCTGCAGGTCATATGTCATCCTTTTGTGCTAGGTCTCTTGTACCTACCCCCCTTTATGTGAGGAAGCTTCTAGATGCTATAGTAACTTGGTCTGCCAGGGCCTGACCTTGACAATGTTAGACTGTTCCAAAATGCTCTGGTCACAGCTACCAAATGATGGCCCTTGATTAGTTGTCCCAAGAGGAAGGGAGGCATAGATGCAACTGATACCCATACTAAACACTGGATTGGAAACTTTGTATACATACGTGATGACTTTTCTCAGTTCCTGAGTGAATGTTGCAAAGTGGACAGGCTCAATCCTTAAGTCTGTGTTTTACCCAATGGTAGTTTTTCAGGATGATGTATCCATGTAACAGGCCAGCATTCAACCTAATCTGAGAACACGACTTAATTAGGATCATCCAAGTACATAGACTCAGAGCCATCCAGGTGAGGATGGAAGTCAGAATGTGGCAGGGAAGGTGAACAGCTTTACAGTCCCACTCCTGCAAATACATATTTAATGAATCATACTCCCTTCTGACTCGGGAGCCCCAACCATTTCGTCCTAGTATATGGTCAGATGGAGAAAATTACTGTCAGCCTTCCAGTTGGCAAGGGGAGGAGGGTTCACGGTACTGTGTGAGTTTTAAATGGTCTTTGAAGGAGAAGATGGTTGGCAAGGTAGAGGGAAAAGTCATGTCAAGCAAAATTACGTGTAGTTGAGAAATGGAAGAAGCCCAGGGAGTGGGAAAGTGGCTGGCGAGAGCTGGTGGAAGGAAATTAAAGGAGTATCTGCCGGAAGGAGAAGGGACCCACAGGAAACACGAGTGCTCGCCAGCTTGGTTTTGTTCTTGAATATAAAGCTTTTTTCCCTCATAGCTCCCATCGCTCCTGAGTTTGCAACTGAATGTTCACTAAGTGAGAACAGCAAACTCCAAGTAAAGTCAGTGACTCCGCCATTGCCATAGCCAAAATGACAACTGCCTGCGTTACTGATGAAAGTTTGTACAATTCTTCTGGCTCTTCTTCCTACATAGATGTAACCCTTAAAAGTGACAGTGACTAGGGGTATAGCTGAGTCACAGAGCATGTGCTTAGAGTGTACAAGGCCTCAGCTCAAGCCCCAGCAGCAAACATATGAAACTGAATTGTACAGAGTTAAACAAATCAACGAGGAGCTGGAAAGATGGCTCAGTGGCTAAGACTTGCTACTCTTGCAGGGGACCCAGGTACAGTTCCCAGCACCCATCAGGCAGCTTACAACTGTCTAACTCCAGCTCCCGGTGACCCAATTCCTTTGGTCTCCAAGAGCACCTATACGCACACACACACATGCCCACATGTAGACACGCACACACCAATACACAATTAAAAATAATTTTAAAAATCTCTAAATAAATCAACAAAACCTCATTGAAGACACACTGTGTATAAAACACTGCAGTAGAAGCCATGGTGAAGTGGCAGAATGTATGAGCTAGTTTCCACAGAGAAGGCAAGGTGCATGACTGCGCTTTATGTACATTTTTACATATAGATTTCCTATGTAAACAAAAAGCTACAAAGATATTTATTTTAATCACTTACTTGTGGATAAATATGACCACTGGCATTACTGATTCATAAACACACAATATGACACCTCTCCCACAGAAGCCTTCTGGGTGGAGCCACAGAAATGCTTCCCCACTTGTCCAGACTTCACAGTGTAGTTGTTGTAGGAGACAATGTCCAGGGCACACATAATACAAACCACATATGTAACTCTAAGCTTTTCAATAGGCCTGTCCAACAGCACTGAAATATCTAAAATATTATCATTTTAATATGTAATCAGAATATGAAGTATTTTGCATTCCTTTCCTGTGTGTAAGAATTTCAGACTTATTTTGCCCCATCAACACACCTGAACTTAAACAAGTTAATCCAAAGCAACTGATCTATATTAAAGCTCATAAAATTTGCTGTTGAAACATATGGGCAAATTATTCTGGATCTACGTACAGATCCTCTTACATAACTGAACCAAATATGAATTGTAAATTGGGATTTATTTGAACTAAAACCAAGCCTATTCTTTTCACTAGTCGCACTTCAAGTGCTATGTGACTAGGAGCAGACAGACTGATGGGACAGGGCAGCTGGATTTTTCTGTTAATTGCTTTTCTAATTAGTTTCTAGACTATTCGATATTAAAGCCATTTCCGAATGTCAGCTATTGACACTCACAGTCTGAATTTCATTTGGGAATTGTCTTTTCCTGATTATGCTTAGTAATGAGTGACACTGAGGCTGTCATTCTGCCCACCAGACTCTTAAAAAAGACCTCCCTTTTTTTCTCATTAAATAACTTTTATGATGGATGTATGTGCACCCATGCATGCAGTGCCCATGGAGTCCAGAAGAAGGCGTTATATCCCCTGTAACTGGAGTTACATATGGTTGTGCGCTGCTGTGTGGGTGCTGGAAGTCCACCCTAGGTCCTCTGCAAGAAGAGCCAGATCCCAGATCTCTTAACTGCTACGCCTTCCCTCTAGCCCCTATGAGAACTCCTTTGAGTAAAGCTCTCTAGATTAGCTGAAGGAATATATATTTACTTCTAAATGTTGCTGAACATTTTTCATGGTCTGCACATCAGTTTATAATCTCTGTGAAACAGTACGGTTCCTTGGCTGTGTTATGTTTTCACAGCCTTTGACCATGGATCAACGGGACCAGGGATCTATGGGATCCACAGTTAGCTTATTGGGTGCAGTTGAATCCCTGATACCCTACTTTGGACAGTTAGAGCTGTCCCTGAAGAAGGACCTCCTTTCTCAGGCTGGTTTGTATTTTCCGTTCTAAAAAAACATTAGCAGCCCTAAAATGCAAGGTGGATGTCCTAGTGCGCTTTTCTGTTGCTGTGCTAAAGCACAGACCAAAAGGAACTTGAGAAGGAAAGGGTTTATTTGGCTTATAGGTTACAGTTCATCACTGAGGGACACTAAGGCAGGAACTAAAGCAGAGACCAGCCATGGAGGAATGCTGGTTAGTGATTTGCCACCTCTGGCTTGCTCGGCCTGCTTTTTTTTTTCCTTTTTTCTTTTAACAGTTCAAGATGACCTGCAAAGGGATGGGAATGCCCACAGTGGGCCGGGACCTCTTTCATCAATCTGCAATCAAGAAATACCCCCACAGCCATGCCCACAGCAGTGTGCTGGAGGCAATTCCTCAGCTGAGATTCTCTCTTCCCACTTGTGTCTAGGTTGTACTAGGTTGACAAAAACTGTGACAGTGGAGTTGGGAGAACAATAAGAAGGCTGGTTTGTTTCACAGAATCCTTTGAGAGCAGGATCGATGTGATGGCTTGGGTGAGAAATGTCCCTCACAGGCTCAGATATTTGATTGTTAGTCTCCAGCCGATGGCATTGCTTATGGAGATCTAGGTTTGGCCTTGCTGGGGATGGTCTTTGAGAGTAAAAGTGTGAGCTCCCAGCTTCTTGCTCCTACAATCATGCCTACATCTTGCCGCTGTGCTTCCTGCCATGACGGACTCTCACCCTCTGGGACAGTAGACTTCCTCCTGTAAGCTGCCTTGGTTGTGATGTTTCATCACAGCCACAGAAAAGTAACTCACACAGTAGGCTTAGGGTTATTAGGTACGTGCGTCGTTGCTGTGAGAAGATACCTGACTAAAGAAATGTAAGGAGCGAGGGCCTGTGTTAGCTCACGGGTGGGGAAGGCACGACTGCATGAGCTTGTGGCAGGGAACAGAGAGGGGAATGTTGGTTCCCACCTCCCTTTCTCCCTTTAATTTGGTCCAGGATCCCATGGGAACAGTGTTAGGGTGGGTCTTCCCATTTCGGCTAATGCTTGACCTAAAGAATCCCTCACCAGCATGCCCAGAGGTGAGTTTTTCATGGTGATTCAAATCCTGATCAATGGATTGTCATGGTCAACTGCCTCAGGGATGGTGAGTAAGGGATTGCACAGCAATAAAAGCTGTGAGGCTCTGTGTCCTTTTGCCCTACTTACTGCATTTACTTGTTCCTTTTTTATTAGAGATAGGGTTTCTTATGCATAACCCAGGCTGGCCTAGAACTTATTGTATAACTCAAACTGGCCTTGATCTTGAGGCCATTCTCCTCCTTCAGCCAAATGCAGGGATAGGTATAAGCCACCATACCTGACTCCTTTAGGTCTTTAAAGGCAAAATCACAAAGCTGGGTATAGAAGTTGGAGAGATGGCTCAGTGGTTAAGAGCATTTGCTGCTATGCATAAGGACCCAAGTTTGGGTCAAAGCATCCATGTCAAGTGGCTTATAGCAGTCTGTAACTCCAGCTCTAAGGTACCACGTGCCTCTGAACTCTGCAAGCAACTGCACTCATATTCACATACCCACATGCAAACACACACACACACACACACACACACACTCATACACACACACATATACACACACAATGAAAAATATTAAAAAACAGAATTAAAAGCTAAGTGTAGTGGCACAGATGTATAATCCCATCACTTAGAAAGTAGAGAGAGGGAGATCAGAAGTTCAGGATCACCCGGGGCTTCATGGGAAGGCAAGGCCAGCCTGAACTACATGAGATCCTGTCTCAAAAAACAAAAGAAAAAATGTAACTTAGCAGGAAAAACAATATTGATGTTTTTACTCAGCCCATTGTAAATTTCTCACTTAGATTTGCTTTTAAATAAAACCAGCAAAGGGTTTAAAGGAATCGGGCCTAATGGGTGTGAGACACGGGAGGTGTCCCTCTGTGCAGTTTCATTTCCTATGGTTTCAGTTACCATAGTTAACCACTGCTTGGAAATATAAAAAGAACTTTCCAGAAACAATTCATAAATTTTAAGTTGCTGCTCAGAATAGTATGATGAAATTCCTTGCAATTCTACACTATTCCATCACGTATGACTCACCCTTTCCAGTAGATACACTGTATATACTACAACTGAGATCAAGCACACATTCAGGAACTTTAATTCTGTTTCATTACTAATAATTGTTATTGACTTCAGAATGAGCCTAATATGTAAGTGAAATTTTAGGCAATGTATGTAGGAAAAAAATGTGTTGCATCTGAGATTCCATAGTATCCTAGATCTCACATGCAGCCTCTTGAACACAACTCCTCATGGGATGTCAGTGTACACGAATGAATGGTTCTTAGTTACTTTTCTATTGCTGTGAAGTGACACCATGGCTGAGGCAACTAATAGAAGAGTGTTTATTGGGGGCTTACAGTTTCAGAGGGTGAGTCCATGACCATCATGTGAGGAGCATGGCAGCAGACAGGCAGCATGGCACCGCAGTAGTAGCCAAGAACTCACATTTTTAAGACAACAGCCAAGAGGCAGAAAGAGGTTGAGGGGTCAGACTCTAGAGACCTAACTTACTCTGGCCTGGGCTCTTGAAACCACAAAGCTTACCCTCGGTGACATAACATCTCTAACAAGGCCACACCCTCTAATCCTTCCCAAATAGATCCACCAACCAGGTACCAAGCATTCAAATATATATAAGCCTAGGGGACCCTTCTCATTCAAGTCACCAGAGTACCCAACATTCAGTGTATCCAGTTCTTAAACATGCATGTTTTCTAGATGCCTTCTTAATAACTGTACGAAGAGGTCCAAGCTATGGACATTAGCTCTGTCTTGGTTTTACTTCTGTTGCTGTAAGAAAGTAATCCTGTGGAAAAGCAGCTTAGGGAAAGGAGTTCATTGGATTATAAGTCCAGGTTGCTGGTCATTGTCTGGGGGTCAAGGCAGGGACTTGAAGCATCAAAGAGCATAAGCATAGGGATCCTTGCCTGTGTGCTTATTGCTTCCTTATTGGTATTTGTAGGATTCTTTGCCTTGGAAATGGGCTGAGTCTCCTCACATTAATTAGCAATCAAGACAAACCTCCCACAGACACTCCCACAGGCCGTCCTGATCTAGAAGATTCCTTACTCCTTTCCCAGTTAATCCTAGGTTGTGTCAAGTTGACTGTAAGAAACCAATGTGACCATTTCATCAGGATTTACATTTTAAGAAAAGGTTACTGTTGCAAAGTCCAGCCATCATTTCAGATTTGCGAATCCTGGGTCAAATGATGCTTTGTTGGATGCCAATGGTCATTTGTTTTCCCTGTCACTGTGTGGACCTGAAATCCAGGGAAGGGGCCATTCAGAGCTGGTTGCCCATTGTCAACTGTTTAAGGACAGAGGTTGTAAATGAAACCCCTACAGATGTTTCCACCCTTTACTGTTGGCAGGGTGTCGTTTGAACACCTTTTTTTTTGGTGTTGTTGTGGGCAGCTACTTGAGAGCCGCCCTTAGCTGTTAAGGGGTACTAAAAAGTACACTCTACACTCAACAGCTCTGCCTGCCTTTGTTGTCATTTTCTGTGTCAATGCCTTCCGGAACACTCGTTTGTTGAGTGATCTTGCTTACCCATTCTTTGGGGGTTTAAAAGCTAAGCAAGTTTGTTTGACTTATGTGGAGGAATTACGTTTGCTGAGACGCTTTGCGTTCATCCCCGTATTAATCCATGCATGTATAATACATAGATTTTGTGTAGTGCCTGGATTTTGTAACCGTGTCTGAGGTGCAAACTCTGCAAGGCTCTACAGAGGTAGCCTCAAACAGGGAAAGCCAGCAACCTCATAGGTTTTTTTTTTTTTTTGCTTGTTTTTTTTTGTTTGTTTGTTTGCTTTTTTAGTTTGCTTCTCTTTATTATATTTTTTGGGGGATGTAACTTGTCAGCTAGACAGTTCTGCTCAAACGGAAACTGTTTGAACTCAGGCATTCCTCAGCAAGGGGAGACAATAGTGACTCCGTTATCAATTATTAGTGGACACCCCACAGGCTAGCAGCAGCGTCCAAACTTGCCCCCCTCATGATCAATCCCTTACAAGACCTTGTAAAATGGTGTATCTGAGGCTGGAGGGAGACGGCCCTGCAGTTAGGAATCTGGGCTACAGTCATGCTGAAATAGCGACCTTAAGACAGGAGCGTGGGAAAGGCCACACTGGGAGTCACACAAACACTGTGAAACTGGGGGAGGTCTGTGAGCTGATGTACGGAAACCACCAGAGGAAATGTTTGGAAGGAAAAGCATGCTGTGTGACTTTGTAACAGAAGATTTTGGGGTGAAAACCTAGACCCCAGCAATCCCAATGAACCAGGCTTGGCCACCCATCCCGATGTGTGGATTGAACCAAGAGATAGTGGGGAAAGGTAGAGTGGGGAGATTTGTTCAATGTTGCCATGTGAGAAGAGACAAAGGAATTCTAATGACCCCCCCTCTTAAAATGTTTAGTATTCATACATGTGTATAATGTATTTGGGTGAAATAATGTCCCCATTCCCTCCTCCCCAATTCTCCCCTACCGATCCCAACTTCATCTATATTCTCCCCCTCTCCCCCCTGCCTCTCCCTTACCCCTTCCCTCAACCCCCCACCCACAAAGTCCATTTAGTGCGGCCCACATGTGCATGGGTATGGGACAACCATGTACCTGAGCGTGTCATGGGCAGGTGTGGCTCAGGGCCCACATATCTGAAGAAAACTTATTTCCCTCCCCCAGCAGCCATCTGTGGCCAGCATCTCCTCACACAGGTGTGGGACTCCGTGAGCCCCTCCCCCCTCCAACCACCCGGGAGTTTTTGCGTGGGTCTTGTGCGTGCAATCCAAGCTGCTCTTGAGTTCGTGTGTACAACTTCATTCACACACGTGTGACTACAGACTTCTGCTCCCTCACACCCTTACGGTCTTCCTGTCCCCTCCTCTGTGGTAATCCCTGAGCCCAAGGCTGTCTTTAGGATTGAGCTATAGGCTTACAAGGAGGAAGAATTGTGGCAAGGGGCAAGGGCATTCAAAACGAAGGAGTGCAGACAAAGGCGGAGCTCTCACCAGCACTGTTTCTGCTGTGGCCCTGTGGGGCGTGCTCCAAAGAAGCCCTCGTTGCCTGAGGGACAAGGTGGCTGTCAGGGGATGATGGCTTCTGCTCCTCGGTGCATCTCACCCTCATGGACAATTGCCCTTAAGGGGAGGTTGCTTTGCCCTGGGTTTGCTATTCCTGGGTTCCAAGATGGCTCAAGAAGCACCCTTTAACCTTTTCATGGTTAACTGTTTGATATCTATGTCTTTGGGCAAAGAAATAGCTCACAACACAAGCAGAGATGCCAGTTTTTCATCGTGTTTTTAGTCACTTTGTGGACCCAACTGAGGAGCAATTTCTAGGGGCTGGAGAGATGACTCAGGGCTCAAGAGCACTAGCTGCTCCTGCAGAGGACCTAGGTTCAATCCCCAGAGCTCATATGGTGCCTCACAACCATTTGTAACTCTAGTGTCATGGAAACCAACGCCCTCTTCTGGCCCCTGGTGGTACTGCATGCCTGTGGTGCACAGGCACACCCTCAAAACATGCATAAAGTAATTTTAAAATTTAAGAAAAAAGTTTAAAAAGGAACTTCCATGCTCCTGTTTTCATTTTTCCTTCATGCTCACATAGACTCCCTCCTGAGTCTCCTCACCAGGACTGGGACTAGAAGACCTGGTAATTTTCCTTGGAAAGGCTGATTGATGGAAGATTAACGATCATCTCTGAGTTAGCGAGTGTGGCACGCCTTACCAGTGGCATGGGTCCAGAGGCACACACCTTGTGACAACACAAGACAGTGTTTTCCTGGAGGCCCCTGTGGTGATTTTCTCAGTCCCGCTTGTTCTTGGTGTTTGTCAGTAGCCTGTTGAGAGGCTGGTCTTCCTGGGTACAATGATGCACTGTCTTGCCGGGGTTGACTGCTCTTGCTGTGGTTTCCACAGGACACAGGCAAGGCTACAGGTAGGTGATGTTTGCTCATGTGACCCAAATGGTTCCTTACAGCAACCTCAGAGCTCTCTTGGTCTGGAAAACTTGCTTTTTGTTTGTTTGACTGCTTGCTTTTGCTTTTTCAAGACAGGGTTTGTCTGTGTAGCCCTGACTGACTGTCCTAGAACTCACTCTGTAGACCAGGCTGGCCTCGAATTCACAGAGATCCACCTACCTCTGCCTCCTGAGTGATTAAAGGCCTGCACCACCACTGCCCGGCCCGAAAGCTTTAAGCTATAACTGAAAAATGGAAAGACACAATCCTCTTGACATTGGCGTCTCTTTTTTTTCCCCTTTTAAACATTTTTTTATTTTTAAATTTAAATTTAAATTAGAAACAAGGTTGCTTCACATGTCAATTCTAGGTCCCTCTCTGTTTCCCTCCCCTCCTCCTGTGCCCTCCCACCAACCCCCCCAGTATCCCCTCTGTTAAGAGAAGCTTTCCTTGAGAGGAGCCTTCTCGCCCGCCTGGTTCCAGATCTGCATCAGTCCCAAATAAACACACAGGAGGTTATATTAATTATAACATTTAGCAAGATCTAAAGAAAATATCATCCATCCCATCCTTGTGAGTCCAAAGTCCTATATGTAGCTTATCTTTTATCATAACTAAGGAAAACTATAATTATAACTATCTGTCTTCAACTCCATCGAAGACCACAGAAGGATAATATATAAACACTAGGATTGACAGAGACATCTTACTGCCTGGACAGTCACCCGAAGTTCCTCTGTAACATTGGGGCATCCATCTTCAGCCCATAGGCCACAATGTGTCTGGAACACTTCTCAGCAAAGCAGGAAATTTCAAACTGTCCATCTGCGTTGGCAGTCTGTCAGTCATTTTTCTGTGTCCTGCAGAATGTCCCGTAGACTCTTCCATGCAGCAGGAACCCTGTAAGACTGAGTTCAGCAGTCACTTTCCTGTGGGTCCTGCATGTCCAGATTATACAACAACAGTCACACAGTCTAGGCAAGAGCAGTTTCTTGCCCAAATGGCTAATCTTGCCATGTTGAAAGCAAACTCCATAACGAGTTTCTTCAATGCCCATCTCAGATGTAATTGGTGCTGCCAGGAGCAGACATTTCTCATTGTCAAGAAAAACCCTAAACCATTTTAAATGCCATTTTCTGAAGGTCTTTGAGAGGTTTGAAGACTGTTTATCTATCTCAAATATATTTCTGTATATCTAGAAAACCTAACTTACCTAACTATAAATTCTATTATAAGTAACTATCTATAGTCTGTATTCAATTATGCTTTACGTTTTAAAAAGACCAGTATAAGCACAATACTTAATCAAGAGGAGAAATATAGCATCACAAAATTGACCTTGAATTTGTATCAATAAATGAAAAACAATGCCCATACCATAATTCCCTTTTTTACCATTAACAAGAGATCGGCTGTGATCATTAGCCAATTATAAACAACCCCATTTAAATGAAAACAAAGATTTATAAACAAGATGGGAATTGGGACGTCGCTCATTCCAAACTGCTTCCTGCTGGAAGGGGGTGCTGTTCATACCATGGGGATCATGACAAAACTCAGAAACCTGTATCAGTCTGTATTTTCGGGGCCTGTAAAACTGCATCATCTTAGCTGTTTCGATTGTTGGAACACCTGGTCCACTGCTTCCGGGGGTCTTGGTTCGTCGAACCACAGAAGCCTGGAAAGAATCCTCAGCTTTTCATTTTCTGTGGAAACATAAGTAAAATCTCCTTTCCCAAGTAACATATCCTTATACTTAAATTTTGAAGTCAAGGTATTTTCAAAAGATATAAGTTGAATTAATTTAGCAGCATTTATAATCAAGTGTACTTTAGCAGCTGTTCCTTCCTGAGCAATTATAAAACTGAAAAACACAATAGCGTACAGTATCCAGACTCTCTGTGTATTTTCCATCTTTGCGTGGCTTATTTATTTATCTATTATTATTATTATTACTCTATTTCTTTCACTTTTGTTTATTTTTCTCTGAGACAGGGTTTCTCTTTGGAAATCCGCCTGCTTCTGCCTTTGTAGCAAATCTTACTCTGCCTCCCGAGTGCTGGGATTATAGGCGTGCGCCACCAACGCCCGGCTTTTCTATTTATTTCTATTATTTCTATTTATTTACCACTATGCCGTTTCATTTTCTCTCTCAATCTCACGTATATTTTTAAACACACTGTAAACCTTTAGAGGTTTTCTTTATCCAAATCTGACTTTACTGTAAATCTTTATGTTTTTCTGGCCACGTGTCTTATCTGTAAAACCGTGGCTGTTTTAAACTGCCATTTCAAGATGGCGGGCGTAAGCGTGACTCCAGCTTACCGCCTCAGTCCATGCTGACATCCAGCAAAAGCTGCCACTTCCAGCTGTACGTACACACCTATCAATCGTTAGCAGAGTCTCTTAAAAGAACCTTGTTGGGTTTTTTTTTCCTTTTTTCTTTTTATGCCGAGTCAGGAAGACTCCAGTAAGCGAGCCGCGTGAATCTCGGCTTGTGGCTAGCAAAACAGAGCACACCTGAGAAAAATGCTGCTACCAAAAATCTGTGCTTCTCTCCGTTCTTCTGTTTCTAAAATTCCTTTAAAGCTTTTGTCATTCTGCGTGGAAATTCATGATCCCACTCCTGACACCATTTTGTTAAGAGAAGCTTTCCTTGAGAGGAGCCTTCTCGCCCGCCTGGTTCCAGATCCGCATCAGTCCCAAATAAACACACAGGAGGCTATATTAATTATGAAGATGTTGGCCTTGCTTGTCTCTCACTGGCTAGCTCTGCTTTAAGTAATTACCCCATAATTGTTAATATAAGTATGTCTCTTACCGGAGAATAGTTCTGGGCTCCTACCCCAATGGCGTTACATCTCGAACTCTCTTGTGTTTCTCCTTCCCAGAATCCTCCTGGACTCCTAGCCCCACCTATCTAGATTCCTATTGGCCAGCAGTAATTTATTAACATATACACAGGACTTCCCCAACACCCCTCATTTCCCTAGAGAGGGTGGGGCCCTCCATGGGGGTGTCCATAGTCTGTCATTTCATCCAGGGCAGGGCCTGGACCCTCCCCCAAGAGTCCAGGGTGAGAGTGCATCTCTCATTGTTGGATGGGCACCCAAAGTCCATTTATATACCAGGGATAAATACTGATCTACTACCCAAGGTTCAATAGATTAGCTAGACCTCCTCACTGACACTCACATTCAGGGGGTCTTGATCAGTCCCATGCTGGATTCCCAGGCATCAGTCTGGGATTCAAGAGCTAACCCTCATCAGGTCAGCTGTTTCTGGGGGTTAAACCAGCCCAGTCGTAATCCCTTTGGTCATCAGTCCTCCCTCTCTGTCACTGGATTTCTTGAGTTCAGCTCAGTGCTTAGCCGTGGGAGTCTGCCTCTGCTTCCATCAGCCACTGAATGAAGGTTCTGTTTCCCAGACTCTCTGTCCATGGGATTGTAGGCTGGCACTCCCCAGATCTATGTCTAAAATCCATATATGACATTGGCATCTCTTATGAACTGTTGTGCTTATGCCTGTGTCTTTTTTATTGTATGTGCATTGGTGTTTTGCCTCATGTATGTGTGAGGGTGTCAGATCTTGGAAGTACAGACAGTTGTGAGCTACCGCGTGGGTGCTGGGAATTGAATCTGGATCCTCTGGAAGAGCAGTCAGTGCTCTTAACCACTAAGCCTTCTCTCCAGACCCTCATGTCTGTATCTTAATATATGTACATACTGAATTTTTAGAAAGACTAATGTATATGTCATTGGACAAATTAAATGTAACCCCTTAGTGGTGGAGATTGATTCTAAAACATTACTTTTAAAAAATTTTGTTTGCTTTTTAAATTCATGTAACCTATTGAGTCTATTTGGTGTTGCTAAGTACATGTGCTGACTGCGTGGGATTAACCTATCGGGGGCTCCTTCCTCTCTCAGCAACCATTAGTTGCCTGTAGCAATTGTGTTGTAGATGTTCCATTTGGGGCTGGGCACCCATGGTTAGCTGTTGGCTGCATTTTTATCAGTAGTGACTTTCTGTGATGGTCTCTGCTGCAAAAAAGAAACTGGTGATGAGGGGTAAGAGCCACACAACCTGTGGACTTACAGTATTTAGAACAGGGTTAGGATTGCCCTGTAAGCCTTACTTTAGAGATGCCTTGGGTTTCTAAGGCCAATGAGGAAAGCAACAATGACAGTCCTATTAATTTACCTCTCTTCTCAAATTAGGGACTTGGATTATGTAGGTGAAGGCACCTCTGGCTGGAGAAATCAGGGTACAAAAAAAAAGCCTTAAGTGCTAGTTTGAGGCCGCTTTAATGTTTTTAAAGTTATTATGAGTGTGGGGGTGCTCATGCGCACGCCGTGGCCGGCATGTGAAGACGGAAGGACAAGTGTGGAGTACCGTCCCTCTGCCATGCCTTCACTCTGTGATGGAGCTCAGGGAGGTTGGCTGGTGAGGCAGCACCTCCACTGGCCAGACCCTTGGCCGCTTGTGTCCCCTTGCGTTTGGTAGCAACAAGATGGTAGCAGTGTGGGGGAACAGTAGCGGGTGGCATCCTCTATTGTATGGCTCTCACACAGACCTGGGTCCCATGCTTCTGGCCTTTGTTGTAGACCCGGGCAGTCTGGCGTCCTCAGCCTTTGGTGGCAGTTAGCAGTGTAGCTCTAGGATGCCTGGGGTGACTAGAGCTCCTGTTGCTGTCACTGTTATTGTCCAAGCTGCTGCCGCTGCCATACAGTTAGTGGTGTCTCCTCCGCTAATGCCGTCCTGGCCCCTCCTCTTCTGTTGTCTCTGGCCACTGTTCCTTTCATTGTTTTACCTGTTTGACTTTCTGTACTGAAAGTCAAGAAAAGACCATTGCCAGCTCGTACCTGTTATTCTGACACTTGAGAAGCTAGCCTGGCCTACAAAGTAGATTCAAGACAAACTACAGAGGAGACCTAGATTAAAAAAAAAAAAGAAAGGAAGGAAGGAAGGAAGGAGGAAGGCAGGGAAGGCAGAAGGGGGCGGAGAACAAAGTGGAGGAGGGAAAGAAATACCTCTGGAGGAAAGACCCTTTTTGTTCTGTTTTTTGAGACAGGGTTCCACTGTTTAGTGGAAGGCCTGGATCTCAGTATGTAGACCAGGTTAGCCTCCTACCTAGAAATTTCCTGAGGGCTGAGATTATAAACCTTTTTTTTTTTTATTGAACCTAATTTTGCAATACCAGGGGAGTCAACCCAAGAGCGTGTTCCCCAAGGCTACTTAGAAAGTGACCAAAACAGTCAACTAGAATAGCCTGGAAGGGGATTTGTACCCATCACTGCAGACTTTCATACAAATGAAGTGTTCTTTTACTGCAATCATGGCATTGTCCCATTTGCCCCAGGCATGACAGAATCTCTGCAAGGCATCTAGGGAAAGTGTCCCACTCTCCATCTGGGTAGAGAAGCCTGTGGGGTCATCCAGAGTTTACTTAGCAAAAAGACTGCTACAGGACTGCAAGTTTCTTGAACAATCCTGGCTGGGGCTATCTTTGAGAGTGGGGTTTATACTGAAGCTGTCATTGTCGTGCAGCTGCCTCGGGGCCATAAAGCAGCAGGTGGCAGCATGAGGGCAGCCCATATGGGTTGTTTGAGTGACAGTCCTTTACTTAAGAAGGCCGGTGCACCAGGAAAGAGTTTAACAGCTGTCAATTAGGAAGTCAACGTTTTGAGTATTTGTGGGATAATAAACATCAGGAATGCTAGCAGTAAGCAATAAAAGCTTATTATTATCCTATTATTGGTATCAACTATGGTTTTTGACCGCACTTCTACAATGCCTAACTCCTACCCAGTGCCGCAGGGAGGAGTGTACACCCTCGCACACACATCTATTCTGTATTTCTTAAATGATTATTTTAGTGCGGACTTTTCTTCCAGCATTACTTTAGCTGGTGTCTAACTGGTTTTGTTACTTCTCATAATATAATAGGATGGGAAAGCTAAGGTAAACAGAGGAATTGAGTTCAAGTCAAGTCAAGGTTATATGAGAGCAGACTTACAAACTTCATCTGAATCCACGTTTCTCTCCTTTGGCCAGAAACCTGGCCACACCCCCTCCTGTAAACACAGGAACTTCCTTGTGGTGTTGACTTTGACTTAATTTACACTGAATAGTATTTACAGTCTTGCTACCTGGCTGCAAAAAGGAAGGACACATTTTGTTTGTGTTTCCAGACAGGGGTCTCACTGCCCAGGCTAGCCTGGGACTCATGCTCCTCGGGCCTGGACTTCTTTGATGCCAGAATTATAGGCATGTGCCGCCATGCTGGAAAGGAACCATTTTTATGAATGCTAGATTAAGGATTAAAGAAAAATAATCCTTATAGATGTTCATCCAGTCAATATTTGAGGGTTGCTGTGGAACTATTAAACATGCCAGCAATCGCCGGGCTGTGGTGGCTCACGCCTTTAAGGAGGCAGAGGCAGGCGGATCTCTGTGAGTTCGAGGCCGGGCTGGACCAACAGCCTCCAAAACAATACAGAGAAACCCTGTCTCGTAAAAACCAAAAAAATAAAATAAAATAAAATAAATGCCAGCAATCCAGTTCATTTTTTAAGTTAAATGTAGATTTTGCTGACATAGTTTAAAATATATGGCTTTGACATAAAATTACTAATAAGTGACTTGGAAGTAAATTTCTTTGACTCTTCCTAAATTTCTTTTTAAGATGTATCTTGTAATTTTTATTATTTTTACTTATGTATATGTGTGTATGTTTACACCACATGTGTGGGAGCCCATGAAAGATGCTGCCCAGAAGAGGATGTTGTTCCTGGAACTGGAGTTACAGGCAGTTGTGAGCCTCCCAATATGAATGGGTGCTGGGAATCAAACTGGGGTCCTCTGGGAGAAGAGCAAGGACTGTTAACCACTGAGCCCTCTCTAGCCCCTGAAGATCTACTCATCTTTATTTGATGTATACGACATTTTGCCTGCATGTCTGTCTGTGCACTGTTGTGCTCCTAGAGGCCAGAAGAGGGTGTTGGATCCCCTGAAACTGGAGCTACAGGTGGTTGGGCGAGCCACCGTGTTAGTGTTGGGACTTTGCAAGAAAAAGCAGTGCTCTTAACCCCTGAGCCGTCTCTCCAGCCTCAGATTCTCTACTCTTGATGTTTATCCTTGCAATATCGAAGCATTTCAATTTACAATGATAATGTTAAATAGAGTTTTTTCTAAATTGCTTCACTGTTTTCTACATGTATCAGTAGTGAAGAATAAATGCCACCCATGCCCAAAAATTCAGGGCATCAGGCATGTACTCTTTCAATGCGTTATCTTCTGGGTTTTTGAACTGGCAAGGTCTGCCTTTACTATTATTATTAAAATATACTTAGGTTGCTATTCTTTTGGTGCTATAAATCTGCTTTATTTGCTGTCTCCTGATTTTATTATCAATGTTGATCACTTACTGACTGCTGTCAGACAGCTGTCTCTTCATGTCAGTGAACTTCTACCCATAATTTGTCACTTAACTCAACACGCATTGCAATTGGCCGTCAGGGTTGTTAGCGTTGTCTGATACGGGAGAAGGTGGGTTGTGTGGAACTGTGGGTGTCGCTCAGTTGGTAGAGTGATTGTCTGGTTCGTGTGGAGCCCTGGCTCAAGCCCAGCAGTACGCAAACCAACAGGGGTGATACTGCACACCTATGATCTCAGTGCTCGGGAGGTGAAGGCAGGAACACCAGGCATTCAAGGTCTACCCTCCTCGACCACACAATGAGTGAGCTGACAGACAACTGAAAGCTGATGTGGGGGGAGGGGAGGGAAGGAATGGGGAGGGGAAGGGAGGGCAGGGGAGGGGAGAAGCTGGAATAGGTCAGGCATGGAGGAGGTCACCAAAGAATTTGTTTTTGCGGACACTATAGCACATACCTGTAATACCATCCCTCTTGAGGCTGAAGCGGGAGGACTGAGAGGTCAAGGGCAGCCTGGGTTATATAATGAGGTCTTTCTCAAAAAGTAAGCGGGACCACTTTCTGGAAGACAGCTGGCTAGGTTTTATTTTTGTGACATTTCTGCCTTAATTTAAAAACAAATTAAAACTTGCAAGAGATTGATTCCTAATATAAAAACAAAACCTCTGAGATTGCCATTGTTTGGCAGCTCTAATTCGTGTGAAGGAGGAAAGTGCTAGAATGAAAATCACCAGATGTAGTGACACTGGAGCCAATTTGAATGACCTTGGGCAAGCTTGTTTTTATTCTTTTTCATCACAGGGATAGCAGTCACCCCTTTTAAGGGTGCAATGAAGACTTCAAATACTACATGGGAAATACCTAAAATGGTTGGAATCAAGTTCAGTTCCGCCATGAAGAGTGGCTCCTTTTCATGGGCTGAGACGATTCTGTTCAGTCCATAAAGGGCTTGCTGTGCAAGCAGGACCTGAGTGGTCACGTGGAAGCTTCACCCCATCCCCTGGCATCCATGTACCCTAAGAGTTTGGAATGGTATACAGAAGTTCCACCCAAGCCCCCCATCTCTCCCCAAACTACACTGCATCTCAGAGAGCCTGCCCAATGATGACCCCCTCCCCCAGAGATGCTCAAGACCACTCCCACAGGGTATTTAAACTGCCCCCCAGAAAACAGACTCGTGGTTTCCCGGTCTCTCTTTCCTGTCTCCTTTCTGGGGAACTGGAAGGTCACCCGGGGAGCGGTGTATCCATTAAATGTGGGTTTTTTTTTTTAATTCGGTTTGATTTGGTCTGATTTGGATTGCTGAATCAGTGGAGAGGCTTATCAAGGTATAGAAACTATTCACTTGGCACTTGTTAGGCTAATAAGACATGAGCCATGAGGCTTACAAAGGACACACTTTTACTGATTCTTAAGTTAGAAACAGAAAGGAGAAACTCCAGCTTCAGACACCCCTCCCAAACACAGGCACCTCCACAGGCACACTGTTGTCTTAGAATTGTTTTTTTTTTTTTTGATTCTTTATTCAGATGTCACCGATGCCACGTTGCCATCATAGCCAGCTCTATAAAAATATTTTCTAGGTCCCAAATATAGGTTGTAGGGGACATGGGGCATCTTTGCTGCCACTGGCCTCTCCAAGATCACTGTAAGTGCTCATTTAGATAATTGGACATTTTCCCCTCCCTGGGGAATGTGTCAGTTCATCTGGCACCTCTCCTCCCATGCTGCTTTGTAATTCCAGCCTCCATTACTGAAGAAAAACATTCAATTAGTCCCAGTCAAGAATAGAAAATGACTTGGGCTTCCGGCTCTTCACAGCTGTGTCTGTGTTAGGGCAGAAGATTTTCATTGACCTCATAGAATACTTCTGAGAGAATAATGCTATTGAAAGACCAACTTGTACAGTCAGGTGGTAGTGGCGGCGGCACACGCCTTTAATCCCAGCACTCAAGAGGCTCAGGCATGCCGATCTCTGTGGGTTCAAGGTCAGCCTGTTCTACATAGTGAGTTCCACGACAGCCAAGGCTACACAGGGAGACCCTGTCTCAAAAACAAAAGAGAAGGATCAATTATCTCCTTCCCTCATTAGCCTGTTCCTGGTTCCTTTTCAGGCATCACACTCAAGAAGTAATTGCTAGCTTCTTTTTATTATTATTATCAAATTGGAATCCAGTCACTTTTTAAAATTATGAGTTATAATCAACAGGTGTCCAGAGTTCTGTTTTCCCTTGAGGGCGTGTGGTTTCTCACAGACTCTTGGCTTCCAGGAGGAGTTCTCCACTTTGAGTCTTGTCTGGACGGATATAAGCTGTGTAAAGCTGTTTGTGCTTGTAGCCCAGAGGCCCTGGTTCCCAAAGCAACCGTTAATTACCCACCGTGTCTTATCTTTGCCCCTAGATTTCTCCAGTATGGGAACACGAGTTCTGTCAGTGGACTCTGTGGGGTGGCACGTGTATTTGGTTTGCGTGGACTGTTATGACACACCATGGGTCGGGCTCATGTTCCTGGAGTGCCCGGGGCGGCTTCACTAATCTGTCAGCATAGTATGTTCTCGTGGATAAATATAGACAGACAGGCGCTCTGAGTTATAGCTCACTGCCGTACTGTGCAGCTGGCATGAACAGCCCGCCCTGGATGGAAGGCCTGTTTTAGTGTGTCTTCTACTGTAGGTTTTCCTCACCTGACTAAAAGTACACCTTGGACCTTACGGTAGCTGTAACCAGTGGGACCATGGAACCCACTGCTGTGCTTTTTGGCTTTGAAACATAGGCTGTGTTGCTGGTGTCTGGACTGTCTGGGTTTCCCTTCAGGCCCATGGAGATTACAACGGCTTGTTGGAGAAGATCCTGTGTGATCAGCCTCATCAAAGGTCTGGGTAGGTTTGAAGGGGTTGTCCTGTGGGGTGGTAAACCGTTTTTTTTTTTTCAAACTAAGAGAGGGAGGGGTCTCTCCTGTGCGTAAGGGGTGGGGGAGGGGAGCCTTTTCCCCTAGGCACAGGGACTGACTTATAATGACATTGTTCAGACAGGGAACATTGTTCAGACAGGAACGAGGCCCTGTAGGCCTTCTGTTTGGGACTGTAATGTCTCAGGGGTTAGAGCTCTACTTTCCTGTGACTTCGTGGACAAGCAGCTGGCGTGTGACAGGAGCTTTCTGTGCATACAAACTTCACTAAAGGGTTCTGCATGTCTGTGCTGGAAAATGGCTGACCCAGAGGAACAACTTGAAAGGATTTGGGAAATTGTCGATGTTACAGAGTTTGATATTTCAGTAGAAGTAGGGTTTAAGCTTGCTGCATTCTAAATATTTGTGCAAAACACCTTGTTTTGTTCTAAATACAGGAAGTGTCCTAAATTGAGTGCTTTCCCTGTGCTTCTGACACTTAAAACATAAAATGCTTCTCTTTTTGGTTTGATGAATTTAAAGTCAGGGTTTGTATTGGTCAACACTCAATGGGCCTAGACTGCATGCTGCTGCCTTTCCGTCATCTTCTCTCTAGCTTGGATTTAAAAGTAAACCTATTTATTTTATATTATGTGTATGAATTTTTGCTTGCATGTATGTCTTCTCAGCACATTCGTGCTTGGTGCAAGAGGGGGTCGGAAGAGGACATCGGATCCCTGCAGTTGCAGATGGATGGTTGTGAGCCACCACCGTATGTGCTGGGAACTGAACCAGGTCCTCTGAAAGAGCAGCTAACGCTCATAACCACTGAACCATACCTCCAGTCTCGGTAGCCTTTTAAAAAAAAATAAAGTACGTTTACTGTTGGTTTTGTTTTGTGTGTGTGCTCACATACGTTTTTCGGGATGTAGAAGTCACAGAATCATATTTTTGGGATAATTCTTTCCTTCTACCATGTGGATCCCAGGTTTGGTGTCAGGCACTTTTATGTGATGAGCCATCTTCTAGGCTCTGTAGACTGAAATTTTAACAAGTGACTTTTTTTGTTTTGTTTTGTTTTCGTTTGGTTTTGGTTTTTCGAGACAGGGTTTCTCTATGGCTTTGGAGGCTGTCCTGGAACTAGCTCTGTCAACCAGGCTGGTCTTGAACTCACAGAGATCTGCCTGCCTCTGCCTCATGAGTGCTGGGATTAAAGGTGTGAACCACCAACACTCATAGACTGAAATTTTAAATATCACATAATGGTTCCAGAAGATTATTGAGATGAAAGTCCCACGACAGAGTTAATTATATGCATCCTGGTTGTTGTCTAACTCTCTCATGATGGTAGGAAAAATAATTTGTAAATGAGAAATCTTAGCACATTGCTCAAATAGAGGCAGAACAGTTTGTTTCTTAAAGATTATTCATTAGAGGTTCAGGAGACTGAATGACTTGTTAATTATTCCACAATACCGTCTATAATGACACTGTTAGATACCTGGATATGATAGCTTCCCCATTTCTAGGAGTAAAATCCCGCTAGGCAGTATTTGGCCTCTTCATCTTGTGGTTTACACAGTATAGCTTAGGGAAGGTTTTGCTCTGAAAATTTTGTCAATGTGTGAGGAGCACATACGTTAAGTGATAAACCTTACCGTTTCAGATATTTAATTTTAAACACTAACTATGTGAAATGCTAGCAGTTTCTATCGTGTGGTTTCCTGGGTTGGTGGAGAGGAGCTGTGGATCCTCTTGTTTTAGCTATGCAGTCTTTCTCCACCATCTCCCTGGCTCTTCTTCTCCCTTCTCTGCTCATTCACCGCTTGCCTTGCCTGTCTATCTGTCTGTCTGTCTGTCTGTCTGTCTGTCTGTCTGTCTGTCTGCCTCTCTCTCTCCCTCCCTCCCTCCCTCCCTCCCTCCCTCCCTCCCTCCCTCTCTCTCTCTCTCTCTCTCTCTCTCTCTCTCTCCTCTCTCTCTCCTTGTTTTGTTTGGTTTTGTTTTTAGTTCTGTTTTTTTGAGGTAAATATTTTGCACTGTAGCCCATTCTAGCCTGGTACACACTGAGTAGCCTGGACTGACCTCAAACTTGTAACAATCCTCCTGCCTCAGTGTCCTCAGTTGTTCTAAGATTGCAAGCATGAGCTGCATGAATCTCACTAGGTACTCCATCTTGGCCCCCAACTCCCCAGCCTCCCGCCTCAGCCTTCTGGTTGTTGGTCTTACATGCATGTGTCACCAGGTCCCGCTCAGTTGTCCTCCTTGTTCTTTTAGAAGGGCTCAGTGTCAACAAATCCACTTTAGTGGCTTGATACAATTAGGTCCATCTTAGATTGTAAATGTCTAATAAGCTGTATCAAATGAATCTGACCATCATTGTACATTAAAAATTGGTAGAGCCTAAAATATTTTAAAAGATTGATTTATTGTTATTTTATGCATGTGAATGTTTTGCCTACATGTGTAAGTGTGTAACCACATGTGTTCAGCACCCAAAGTGAAAAAAGGCCACATGAACCAAATTTCTTAAATACTTCAATGTTGATAAAAATATAACACAACCAGCCTATAATGATGGGCACTGGATCCCCTGGAAATAGAGTTACAGATAGTTGTGAGCTGCTGTGTGGTGCTGGGAATTGAACCTGGGTACTCTGGAAGAGCAGACAGTGCTCTTAACCACTGAGCCATCTCCCCAGCCCAGTTTGTTGAGCTTCTACTGCATCCAGTGCACTGGAACCCCATCACGTGCTGTAGATGTTTAGAATGTTGATTTTGTTGTGTTATATATATATATGTGTGTGTGTGTGTGTATGGTGTAATGTACATATAATTTTCTCCTATACATTTGTATATGCATATTATTGCATGCATAGGTATGCTTACATAATACATACTGGAATGAACATTATAATATGTGTTGTTCCTATATATGGATATATAGTGTTATAGCATATATCAATACAGCCGCTACCATCACTTCGAATTGCAGCCTTTTGTTTGTCAGAATGTAGCAGCTGCTGACACGTTAAGTGGCAGGTCCACAGACACCATGTGCATAGTCTTTACACTGTGTGTCTGTATAATATGCCACCAAATATTCTTCTTTCCCCTGGAGCTTGGTGTAACCACTTGGTCATTCCAGTAGCCCTCAGATAACTGTGAATGGCTCTGGCCCCTCAGTATCTGGAGTCTTCTAGATCATTACCCACAGCAAGAAAAACATTCCATGCAGACCGAGAACATGCATGTGCCTACCTATAGACACAATCAGAGACTGAAGGCAAGCAGACTCTGCTGCTATCTTAAATTCTCTATTCTGGTTCATCAAATTTCAAATAGTCTGTACATGCCACAGTGGCCCTGTATCTAGTAATGGGCCACTTCTGCACTCTGACAAACGTAGCTTTAAAGAGTCAGTATATCAGGCAGTCCCAGTACAGCACAAATTGTATTCTCAGTTGCAATCACACGCCGTATGTTATGTGAATGCAATATTCTCCTCCAAGGAACACTGGTGTTTGATATGGAAAAATATTGCGTGGCTGCTGAAATAGCTCTCCTGGTGGTACTGAGGCCAGCCTTACAAGGCCGAATGTAGGCTGTCCAAGCTGGAGATAATTCATGACCTTGTACTTCCTAAGGCTTCCATAGCACTTAACGCACCGAATATCCATTGAGTTGAGTTCTGACTGTGCCACACAGTGGGACTACAAAAGGAATAGAACAAATTCCACACCCCCGTGGCACTGAAGCATAGTTAGGAAGACAGAAAATATATACTTCATGCATCAGGAGGCAGCGGGAATGGTGAGACTGAGTTGGCATGAGGGAGTACCCAGGCAGCTGACTAGAACGGACTCTTGTAAAAACTGGAAGAGAGCTGGGAGAAGCAAACTTCTCCTTCCCCCACTGCGTAATTCCTGCAACCCCCAGGCTCTCCTTCTTCTCACCCAGAGGCCCCCTTCAATCACCGGTTATTTCTGGTTCTCAGTATCCCCGTCACTAGCTCAGGGAAGCCAGCACTGGCAACCCCCAGTCACAGCTGTGTGCCCTCCTTGCCCCAGGCACAGCCACCTGGCCAGCACTTGGTTTTGGGTAGCCATATGTCTGTGTGTACTCGTGTGGATGACCTGTCTCCCTGCATGCCTGTGGGCTGTGTGAGAGCAAGGGCCATGCCTAGGTTGCCAGTGGATAGGACGATGTGTGAAGTAGAATGGGCCCTCAAGAAACGTTTGATGACTGAATACATGAACACTTGAGTGAATGAATGATCTCCTAAATTCATGAGCTCGTACATTGCTCGTTCTGCCTGACCGCGCACTCTTGTAGCAAGCATTATGTGATTGCATGTATACATTTGTACATCTTTGAACCTGTCTTTTAAAACCTACCTTTCCTGTCTTTGTAGAACTTTGCAGAGTGCCTTGTGCACAGTGGAGCCTTAATGACAATGTGTCATTCAATGAATTTGTTAATCACATTGCTAGTATTCAGAGACACAGAAGTATTTCTGTAGGGAAACCCTATTGGAACACGAGTGTGGCAAAGAATCCCTGAGTGACGCCTGCCCTCGTTTGTGTGCCACGTCTTCCTGTGTGACAGCTCCGAGACTACACTGCAGCTTGGGTCATGCAGCCTGGTCATGTGCTGTGGTTGAGGAGCTGAACCCCTAGTGAGCCCTCGAGAACCAATCAGGATTCTACGGTTCAGATTTTTTACTTAGCAGTTTGTTCAGACTAAAGTTCTAACAGAATCCCTTGGATATTGTTAGTCTAAGATATAGGACACTTTAAAAAAATAAGTCACATCTTATTTATTGATTGATTGATATTTTGTTTATTCAAGACAGGGTTTCTCTTTATAGCCTTGGCTGTCCTAGAACTTGCTCTATAGACCAGGCTGGCCTTAAACTCAAAGACACCCCCTGCCTCTGCCTCCCACATGCTAGGATTAAAAGGCATGTACCACCATGCTTTTATTTTGTTTTGGTTTTCTTTATCCATTTTGGTTTTGGTTTTTGTGAGACAGGTTATTGCCATGTAGCTTAGGAGGCTGTGGAACTCACTGTGTAGCCCAGGCTATCTTGGAACTGACTGTAGTTCAGGCTCATACCAAACTTGTAATCCTCCTGCCTCAGCCTGCTAAATGCTGGAATTACATGTTACAACTTATGTCCTGCCCCTGTGTTTTTCCCTGTGTTCTGCTTCATTTTATTTTGTTTACTTGTAAACTATCTTATTATGAAATGTTTAAACAAATATAAAAGGGGTAATAATTGTAAATATGCTATATATTGCCATACTCCAATCAGACAATTACCAAGATTTAGTCATGTGGGTTTATTTAGGGCCTTGATTTTCTTTATTAAAGTATTTTGAATCAAATACAAGCATCATTTCTCTGAAGCCCTGTAATAAGTATCTATTCTAAAACACAGAGCTGTTTTCATAGCTACCCATTAATGCTGTGATTATATCTAACAAGATTACCCATGCTGCTTTGCTGTCACCTAGCACACATTCCATATTCAATGCTTTCTTATCATCAAAGTGTGCCTTCAACAGCTAGTTTGATTGGATCAGGATTTAGACAAAATCCATCACTTGGTTGTTTCATAGCTGTGCGTGTCCTATGGCCGTCTTGTGTTTCTCGATTTGGTAACTCAGAGGGACTGGTGCACAGGTAGAATGAGCCTGATTCTGCAGTATTTCTTTGTGGCCTTATGATGACACCAGACTCAGGCCCGCATCCTATTACTCCTGTGTATGGTATTCTCTATAGCACTTCTCAGTCTCGATGCAAGCAGAGACGGAGGTGCAATCTGTCACTCTCTAACCCCTTCTCTGCTGCAATGTCATCGTTCCTGTTCTATGACTCAAGACCGAGGACCACACCGCCATTCTCAGGCTACACAGCCAACACTCTTGTGTTTGGGTGCAAGAATTCTAACCAGTATCCTTTGAGGTAGTGCGTTTTAAGAAAGCACTGTGGGACAGTCATTTACACACACTTCTAAAACACCTTAATCACTGTGCCATTGTGCCAGGAAAATAGCATGTGCATCCTCTTTCTGAAGCAAAGGCAGCATGGCAGGATTTAAATCCATTTGTCTAGATATAGATTCCAGCATGTACCCGCACATGTCTACCTTCGATATTTTTCCTCACTGTAGCATCATCTTTTCATGTGTGTTGTTGCTCCAAATTGTTCTTTTTGCCCCCTCCATCCTATGTAGCAACACCTGCCTTGGAATTTATTGTCTCCTGTTTGCCCTCTAAATCAAGTCCCTGTTCATCAGCTTGCCACTCAAGACCTAATTCTAACAGGGAAAATGTAAAGCCTCCATTTTATACAACTTAAGGGTTGAAATTGGTCCATACACTCTGATGTTCTCATCCACACAAATTCTGTATTGCGGGATTGGGTAAAGTCATCAGCAAATATAAAACAGCCACAGTTTTCCAGCTGATGATGCCAGGCACATTGCTAAGTGTTTACGACAAAGGCAAGACATCCCTTCTCTTAAGGACCCTCCAGCCACTGGGTGACATCAATCCCACCCATATATAGGGATGCATGATGGGAAGAGCATACGGGAGGAAGACGCCCAACAGATTCCCACATACATGCTGCAATGCCATTCTCTCTGCCTAAGGAGCCTTTCCCCGTCCACATGTGTCAGAGCCTTGTCTGTCCCCTCTGGTCTGGGCCAGACGCCCATTATTCCATACTGTCTGCCTCCTGGTAGCCCAGAGCAGAGATTATGCCAGCACAGGGTGTGTGGAACACAGACACTCAATACGTGATGTGTGTGTTTGTTTATTTGTTTGTTTTTTAAGTGTTGAATGTTAAAATGAGTCTTGAAGTTACAGCCAGGAATACCAGACTTCCTCCCGTGGCTGTCTGCACCCTGGGGAGTTTCTAGTCTTTATTAAAAGGTGAATGAAAAAAGAGCAGGAGTGGAGGTGTGCCAGGGAAGTTTGGGGTGTTCGCAAAGCTTTTGTCTGTAGGCAGGATAGGACATAGATCTTCACTAGCTCGTGTTAATTGAAGGGAAAGTGGGGGTTAATTACCAAGTTTTGATGATGGAAGCTTTGAAAAGTGACCCTTTTAACATACATATGTATGTGAGGGTGTGCTTTGCCTGTGTGTATATATGAGCACCATATGTATGCAGTGTCATGGAGGCTGAGTGCAGACACTGTATCCCCAGGAACTGGAGTTATAGATGGTTGTGAGTCGCCATGTGGGTGCTGGGAATCGAATCCAGGTCCTCCGTCAGAGCAGTCAGTGCTCTTAACCACTGAGCCATCTCTCCAGCGCCTACTTCTCCAGCACAATCTTGCCCAGCCTCTTAAAGAATAGCAGGTAAAAGTCAAGTGTCAGGACACACACCTGTAACCCTATTGCTTGAAGTGGAGGCACGAGAATCAGGAGTTCAAGGCCAGCCTGGGCTGTGAGGCTAGCCTGGGCTATGAGAACCTGTGTTGGGAGGAAAGACAGCAGATGAGGAGAGGACACATGAATGGGCCTTTTGTCAGTTGTCTTGGAAAGAAAGAAGAAGTTGAAAATCAGGATTATCCACCTTTTGCAGGTTATTTGATCTCCTTAGGGCTGGAAGGGACCTTGAAATGTCACTGTAACCTCATCTTCCTTTGCTGGCAGGTTTTGGCAGACATTCTTTCAGGCTCTGGGGACAGTGCCTACTTTGAAAATCAGGAGGACGTCTGTGTAATTGAGTCTTAGCGGATGACAGACAGTTAGTAAAAGGAGCCGCTGAGGTGTGGTCATTTTGCTAAGATAAGATAGCAGACAGCAGAGAAAAGAGCGCTTGCCGTGACTCGAGGCAGACTTTCCTTGACTGAGATGCCACGCTCGCTCTCTCTCTCCCCTGTTCTTGGATCGACCAAAGACAGAAATGGTCTTGTGAGGACACAGACAGAAGGAAGCAAGTGGGGAAGTGTGTGTCATCTGTGTGTCTAGGGAGTGTACTGTCAGAAGTCACATTTCTAAGGTATGTCGTTAGTCAGACTGCGAGGCTCCCTAGATGCTCAGCGCCCCGTTCTCAGTGTACTGTGCTTCAGGAGGTCACAGAAGCCTGGCAAAGGGGTCTCTGTGGCCTGTAGACATAGGGTGCTGTCTAGAAACTGCCTGACTGTGTAAGTTGGTAAGAAACCTCATCCTCCAAATCACTCATCTTTAAAGTTTAAATCTCCTGACGTCCCAACCCCGGCTTTTGCTGGAGCTGAACCCACATTAGCAGACTTGCTTTACCCACCTCCAGCACAAGCAGCAGGTGTCACTGATGTTTTTGAGGGTTCAGCTGGTCTGGGGGTCGGTTGGGTTTTTACCAGGGCCACCCCTTACGTCCTCTAACATGGGGATGATTGACTGTGGGTATGGTTAAACATATGCTGTGACTATGATGAGTCCGAGGTCTTCTGCAGTGCCAACACGGATTCTGAACAAGACTGAGCCAGACTGGAGGTTCCTGTACACACTGCTGGGGGTATGTGATAATTTGATGGTCAGCAAGTAGGAGTATATGGTTATTATCAAAATCTAGATTTTAGCAATTGCATGCGTGTGTGCGTGCATGCATATGTGTGTGCGTGTGTGTGTATCTGTGTGTGTGTGTATCTGTGTGCATGTTTGTGTGTGGAATAGAGGTAGGCTTGTGATCCTCTTACTCAGTCTCCCAAGTGCTGAAGTTATCAGCATGGACCGTCACACCCCACATTCAACTTTAACTTCTGCAAGCAATTGGCATAGTTGACAACACAACAGACTATGTGAGACTTTAGGGTTTGGTCTGATAATACCGGTTGATTTTAAAAGACAAGGTAAGAATTATGTCTGCTAATCATAGATGTAATGCTAGAGACTATGACTAGATAAATAATCTGTGGAGCCTGGAGAGATTGCTCAGATATTAGGAGCACTGACTCCTCTTGAGGAAAACCTGGCTCCAGTTCCCAGCCCCTACATGGTGGCTCACAACTGTCTATAACATCAGTTCTAGGGAGATCCAATACCCTCTTCGGGCCTCCATATGTACCTCCCCCCCACACACATTCATATATAAAAATAAATTCAAAATTGTTTTGAAAAGAGAAGAAAGCAAAAGTTACATTAAGTGTGATATAATTAAGTGTAATTATTTTATACACTAAAACCAAATTGTTTTATATCTCTAGGAAAATAAAAGGCTAAGTGATATAGGAAGTTTAGGGAGGCAGATGCAGGAGGATCTCTGAGTTCAAGGCCACCTGGTCTATAGAGCAAGTTCCAGGACTGCCAAAACTACCCAGAGAAACCCTTTCTTGAAAAACCAGAAGAATTCCTGTTATCCAATGGGTATAAGCATGAAGGAACACAGATTGAATGGCTGGAATGTGTTAATTCGGTAAGAGCTGGGAATCAAACCTGGGTCCTCTGCAAGGACAGCCAGTGCTCCTGGTCTCTAAGCCATGTCTCTGCAACCCTCACCCGATATCCTGGTATTTGTTAATGCTCAAAGGAACTGATTTTCTTGTTCCCAACTGTATACTTCTTAATATTAGTCTTCAGAATTGTGGGGTTTTAGCTGGGTGGTGGTGGCATGTGCCTCTAATCCCAGCACTCAGGAAGCAGAGGTAGACAGATCTAAGCGAGTTTGAGGCCAGTCTTATCTACAATGCTAGTTCCAGGACAGGCTCCAAAGCTACATAGAAAAACCCTGTCTCCAAAAACCAAACTCCCCCCCCACAAAAGAAAAAGAATTGAGGGGTTTTTGTTGGTTTGGTTGGGTTATTTTGTGGGGATTTTGGGGGGGGGATGCTGTTTTGTTTTGTTTTTCGAGACAAGGTTTCTCTGTGTAGTGTTGGCTGTCCTGGAACTTGTTCTGTAGACCAGGCTGGCCTCGAACTCACAGAGATCAGCCTGCCTCTGCCTCCCGAGTGCTGGGACTAAAGGCATGTGCCACCACAGCGGGGCTCAGAATTATTTTAAACACAACTCTTTGCTGTTGTGTGTAGGATTGTTATTTTTGTCTCACCGGTTTCCTTTATCTGACTCCCAGAGTTTCTGGTCATTTGAGATGCTGCAGTTCCTTTCAACTTTCCATTTCCTAAGCACCATCATAAATACAGTAGTGGGCAGCCTGTTATCGCCCTTACACAGCGCAGCAAGTTCTCACGGCAGCCGCAGCACCTTTGCTTATGCGTTGTGTGATGGTCCTGTAATGCTGGTAAGCAAAGTGAGCTCGGGGAACAGTGAGACCTGGGATTGAGACTTTTCTTAGTTCTGAAGAATAAATGGTGCCCAGACTTGATACAACGGGGTGTATCCCTGGCACATGAGAACTGATAGAAGGAAAACATTCTCTCCAGACTTCTTACACATCGACTCCTTAGTTGAAAAGTAAGGCCCACTGGTCTCTGAAGCTACCTGCTTCAGAGGGTTGGTTACTACCTGTCATGTTGAGGATACTGGGGGAGGCGGGGGACAGGCATTTCATTTCAGCTCCTCAGTATTGCTTCCATAAGGGGAGCATTTATAAACAGCACCCTGTTCTTTGGAAAGATAGCTGTGTGCTCTGTCTGTCCTGGAGGGAAAAGCAGGGGGAATGGCCGTCTTTTCCGAGGTGTGTGCTTCATAAATCAAGGAAGAGGAGGTGTGTACTTGTTGGGCATGTGACTCCTGCCCTTCCCAGACTGCCACAGTCCCCATCTCTGCCGAATCATGCACAGAATGGGGCAGGCCAGAAGGATGAGCTGGAGGAGCAGCCCCTGCTGGTCAAGTGTGTCTGGACTTTCTTGGGCACACAAGCAAACACGCATGGCGTCCATCCCTGTCTGACGGCTCTGAGTGCTGGCCGTCTCAGGCTGCCTTTTGCCAAGCCTAGAAAGAGGCTAGAAGCATCTGGTAGCCGGGGCTTCGCCTCAGTTTCCCTTTCCGTTTCGAGCTTGTCGTCTGCCATTATGTGTCTGTGGGTCTGTCTGTGTGTCTGTCTGTCTGCCTGGGTGTGTGTGCCTGCTCGGATCTCTATGTGTGTGCATGAGACTGTTTTGCCACAAAATAGGAAGCGCAACAAGGAAGAACCGTTGGCCCTCTCTCCATCACGTCCCCAGCTTCTAGAGCAGGCAGGGCCTGGAGCCTAGGCACCCAGTGAGAACCAACACACTGGCTGCACGTGAATGAGTCAGGGGTGAGAAGCGGGTGTCTCTCATGAGAAGTGGACTTTACCTATGAATAAGTTCCCCTGAGGACACGGCTGTGTTCCTGCTGTGCCAACGCGCTCTCAACTTCCGGTGTCTCCTGGGGATCACCAAGGCTGGCTTTACCTTCTTCCCAGATCATTATAAAACACAGCTGAGATACTGGCTATAATGGGTATTAGAGTTGGTCCTCCAAATGTTGGTAATGTGGGCAGGGAGATTAGGAGTTCAAGGCCATCCTCAGCGACATGAAGGATTTGTGGCTACCCTGGCTAGAGATGGCCTCTCAAAAAGCCAGAGAGGGTAGAAGATTGTAGCGAACTTAGAAACTCAACAACAGGTTGGTTTTTTTTTTTCACTTTTCTTCTTTCTTTTTGCACAAGTGAAATTAGTAATATGTAGATTAAGAGCAAGCAAATGGAAGGTTCTAATGATTTTATCTACGGTAATGATTAGATAAGGGTGGTCTTTATGTTGCTATATTGTGGGTGTTTTTGTTTTGTTTGGTTGTTGTTGTTTGAAATGGGGAATTCTGTAGTCCAGGCTAGCCTCAAACTTCTGTTCTTCCCACTTCCTAAGTGTTGGGATTACACTCATGTACCACCAGGGTTAGGTAGACTAGAGAGGAATTGGCATCGATATTTATGGCCAAGGTATGCGAATGTCCTGATTCTCAAATACACAGTCACCCACAGCTGCCCTGTCAATCTTCCAGAATGACGTCGATAGAGGCTAGCACTTGTTGGAAATTGATGATGGTAATATGAAGAGGGTTTGGTTCAGAGTTGCTCACCTATGACCTTTAATGTGCCTGTGTCTCTCAAGGCTGAGCTGCGTGAACTCACATAGAATAAGAGAGGGCTTTCCCTTCCTTCACTCTCCGCTTTGATTCTGGGGTGGTTGACTTGGCCACGTGAGTGGCCTCTAACGAAGCCATCAGATGGGAAGTACAGGCAGATGCTCCTCTTTAGAACAGCTGTGGATGGGTACTTTGGGCTTGTAAAGGGAGGGTTTGTAGGAGCTTGGTGCCCAGCTGTGACTTTTCCAGAGGTGTGCCAGGGTCACTGTCGTGATCATCCCCTCACTATCATTACGCGTTTAGTCCCAGCATCTCGTGATTGCCCTTTCCACCAACTCAGTTACTTCTGGCTTCTAGAAACACATTCAGCCCTGTGGGACACCAGAGAGAATAAAGCATTGTTTTCAGATGAAGGCTTTTGATTGACACCCAGTTCTGTCTCTGGTTCTGAAGCATGGTGACCTTGATATAGCAGGAAGATAGTGCAGATAGGATGTCCCTCTGAGCTGCAGTCAGGGCGGTGCCCTACTTCCGCAAGGTGTCCACTTGCCAAGAGCATCAGAGACCAGGCAGGCCTAAGCAATACTGACCTCTGTCAGCTGCCTTGGGATGTTTGCCCTTGGAGTAAGCATTCTCAGTGACTTAGGATTTCTCCTTTCTCATGATTCCTTTCCTTAATACCTGGACCCGACCACCCAAAACTCAATGTACCCTTTAAAGGTCATATTTTACCTCTGTCCGCCTTTTTCATTCCTGGTGTCTCTATCTTAAACTCTCTTGATCTTATGTTTGTCATGGGACATTTGACACCTGGTTAGTACTTGACTGGCAGATGCTAGAATTTTTCCCCCTCTCTTAGAAACTCACAGATCTCCTAGACAGTCATAATTACAGAAGCTGTAATCTCAACTTTTAAGAGGCTGAGGCAGGAGGATTTTCTTGAGTTTGAGGGCAGTCTGGACTATAGAGTGAAACTCTTTCAAGAAAGGAAAGGAAAGCAAAAGAAATGGAGGGGGGAAGAATCTAGAAGCTTTGTCTGCTGGGTGGTAGTGGTGCACACTTTTAATACCAGCACTCAGGAGGCAGGGGCAGGCAGATCTCTGAGTTCCAGGCCAACCAGGTCTACAGAGCAAGTTCCAGGACAGCCATGGCTATACAGAGAAACCTTGTCTCAAAGAGGGAGGAGCATTTGCATTTATAAATAAAAAAAGTTTCAGTAGCTATCTGATTAAAACACTTTTCCTTTGTGTTCTGAATGGAGACCACTGCTACCCCACCCCACTCCCAGGGGTCCTGATGGCTTACCCTGCTTGGGATAAGTGTAAATAGGATTCCGCACATTTTGTAAAACTCAGAACAGGCACTGCAACTTGGTCCAGTGGTAGTGAAAATGGAGAATGCTATCCACACCTTGGATGGCATGGACAGAGCCTCTCTTCCCCTTTTTCTATGAATTCTTTGAGAACTCTGAGTTTCTTACAATGTGTTTTGATCGTATTTACCCCTCTAACTCTTCTCAGATCCCCCTTTGTCTATCCATCCAACTCTGTGTCCCTCAGAAACCTCCAAAAGCAGTTTGTGCTTGGCTGAGTGGTCTTCATTGGAGCATGATTGACTACCAGGAGCTACACTCTTAAAGGAAATGGACCTTTACTTCCCCAGCAGCTCTCCTGTCTGTGCGGGGGGTTTGGTCTAGATTGGGCTTGCACATATCTTGTGCGTGCTGTTACAACCACTGTAAATCATAAACATAGCTGCTGCCCAACTGCGTCCTGACGTCACTATTTCCATGTCTTCATCCACTGCCTGTTAGGCTTCTTCTGCCTTCTTTTCCACAATGATCTCTGAGCCTTGGGGGTGGGGAAGGGCTCGGGGCTGAGCATCCTGTGGTGTCTCTGTCTCTGCACTTGGTCCTGTTGTGAGTCTCTGTTAATCATTTGCTGCAAATAGCAGTTTCTCAGATGAGGGTTGAGAGGTATATTGCTCTACACATGTATACAGAAATCGGTTTAGAAAGGCAGGTGGGACGTCTTTCCCCTCTTATGAGACAAGCACTTACTATATACGGAGCCGCCATTGAACTCACCTAGATTGCTCAGGCTGGCCTTGAACTCACAGAAATCCTCCCACCTCAGCCTCCTAGGTGCTAGCATTGCAGGCCTGATCTTCCAAGACCTTCTCTTTGGAGAGCAGCAGCCAGCTGAGTTTTTGAAAATGGTTTGTAGAGATTTGAGAAAGCAATGACCCAAGAGTTTCTTTGACTATGAAGTGTGGAAGGCAGGGTGCCTGCTATTAAAAACCTAGAGAAGAAATCACTTTTTCATTTCTTCTTAATCCACTTGCCTAGAACACTCAAAAAGAAGCCCCAAACATCACTAAAATGTTGTAGAATTTATCAGCTATGTCCATGTGGTAAACAGGACTTTTGAGATGATGTTTTGATCATAATAAAAATATTATACAATCAGAACACTTCAATTCCAACATCGTTTCTAAAGAGTAAGGCCAGGCTGCCATTTGAAGCATGACCTCTTAATGACTCATAGCCTTGCATTTATGGTTTATTAGCATACAACCTCTGAATATTTATGACTTTCTTTTCATCCATTAAAATCCATCCTGTTTTTCAGCTTCTCCAGTTGGCAACGGTTACATCAAGCCTCCGGTTCCACCTGCTTCAGGCACACACAAAGAGAAAGGACCACCGACCATGTTGCCCATCAATGTGGACCCAGACAGCAAGCCAGGAGAGTATGTCCTCAAGAGTTTATTTGTCAACTTCACTACCCAGGCAGAGCGGAAGATTCGAATCATCATGGCAGAGCCTCTGGTGAGTACGTACCATGGAAGGACCTCTTTAAAGTCTTTTCTGCTCTGAGCATGACTGCTACTCTAGATCCATGGGTCCCAGGTCTATTGACCCAACCAAGCTCAGATCAAAAGACAGGGAAGATGTAACTACATATACTCAACAGGTCATGAGTCCCAGAACAATATAGCATCATAACAACTACCCATGAGCATTTACACTGCAGTGGGTAGTCTAAGCCACCTAGAGATGATTTTATCGTTTATGCAAATTCTCAGGAGGATGTGCATAATTGATAAGCAAACACTATCGTCTTGGTTTGGTTTCCTGTTGCTATGATAGACACTATGACCAAAGCAACTTGGGAAGGCAAGGATATATTTCATCTGACAGATCACAGTCCATCATCAGTGGAGGTCATAGTAGGTCCTAAAGGCAGGAGCCTAGAGGCAGGAACTGAAAGAGAGACCATGGAGGAATGCTGTTCACTGGCTTACTCTCGGTGACTTTTTCAGTCTGTTTTTTTTTTATATAGCTTAAAATGCATGCATATTTTAGATATAGGAACAGATAGATAGATGATAGATAGATTGATAGATAGATAGATAGGTGATAGACCGATAAATACAGATGGATGATAGATGATTGATAGATAGATAGATGATAGATAGACTGATAGACAGATGAATGATAGATGATAGATAGATAGATCGATAGACAGATGGATGATAGATGATAGATAAACAGACAGATAAATAGACAGATGCATAGATAAGATAGTTACATAGATGGATGGTAGATAAATGATAGACAGACAGATGGATAGATATTCATTGCTTGGAGAACTGTGACCCATTAAAGCTAATACTCTCAAAACTACATACTTCTATGCGATCCGAACCCAAGCTGCTTCCCTTAAGTCCAGAAGAGAGTTGGTGAGAAGGACTCATGCTTGTTTTGAAACAAGCATCTTAGGGTGACAAAGGGGCTATCGTCCTCAAAGTTACATCTGAAGAAACCCAGGAGAGCCAACAGCTAGTGACTGGGGAAAAGAGAGCACCATGGGTAATGTGGCTACATGCTGAGCAGGGCCTTCCAGGGCATACCTTTTGTTTTTAGTTTATTCTGAGGTTGGGATATCACATACTTGACCCCCTGGAACTATTTTCAAACAGCATTATTTCTTTTCTTCAGGATAAACCTCACAGAAACACACATGCTTGTTAAACGATGCATAGAGCTGAAGACTAAGAAAAGATCTTACACATTTGAAGGTCACTAGATAAGTTAGTGCTGGAAATCTGAAGAAAGATTATTTAGCCGTTATTATTGTTTTTTTGTTTTCTGTTTTGTTTGTTTGTTTGTTCACTCTTTTTCATTCATTTGGGTTTTGCTGTTGTTTTGAGACTGGGTCTCAGACTGGATTTGTAGCAAGTCTGCCTTGAACTCATGCCTCCATCTCTCCTCAAATACTGGGATTACCAGCATGCAACATCATGCCCAGCTGCATCTAATGCCTTAAACAATTTGGTGTCACTTCCATTTCAAATATAGATTAATGGATGAGAGGCAGGGGATGGAATTCTATCTAAAGATTTAGGGAGAGGAGAGAACCTTGCAGAAGGACAAAGTGGAGGAAGAAAAACAATTCTGATGACTCCCAAGAGAGAGCTGCTGTTACTGTAACAGTTCAATAGGTGGTAGATGATGAAGCCTTCAACATGGCACATTAAAGTTCCATATGACTTTTTGGTACCCAAAGAGCTATCCTTAGTGGAGGAAACAAGACAGAAAATAAAAATGTCCTACAGAAATCAAATTTGTTTTCTTCTTCATTAATATCCTTATAAGCATCTTTCACTTGTTCAGCAATGTTTCTATTTGTACCCAAAAGATGCTCAAGTCAGAGTCATTAATATTTATGGAAAAGTCAATAATTTTATTCTATTTTTTAATGTTTCATGGGGACATTTAATCTCCTTTGTCCTCATTCACTATTATCCTCGCTTTGTCTTTCTTGTGTGCTAAGCAAGCTAAGTGAGGTCATCTATGTCATTTTTATATTTTTATCTCAAAAAACAAAAGTCAGAGGAAGAGTTCACTCTTACTCAGTCCAGCATCATCATCCCCACTCAGTCATAAGTGATAGTTCAGCTGGGTCTAGAACTCTGGGTGGACTCATGTGTCCTCTGGACCTTTAGACCAGACCTTTGTAGCTCTGTTTCTCTCACTTGCCTCTGTGGTTCCTGTAGAAAAGTCTCTTGTTTTGTTTCTTTGTAGATTGTTTACTCCTTATTCTGTTTGCTTTTATGGTTTTCTCCTGGCCCTTGGAGTTCTGTGCTTTAACTACACTGTGCTTGCATGAGAAATGATTTTTTTGTGTGTGTGTTTGAGTCACTGTTTTCTGAATTCAGAGTTACATCACTCATTCGTTCATCAAGTCTGGGGAATTCTTGACCATTCATTATCTGAGTGTAGCTTTGGATCTTCTTTACACTTTCATAGTACATATTTTGTGACACCCCGCCCCTGTAGGGTCTCTTTGGGTAGCCCGGGATATCCTGGAAATCACTCTATAGACCAGACTGGCCTCAAACTCAGAGTTCCACCTGCCTCTGCTTCCCAGGTGCTGGGATTAAATGTGTGCACCACCACTGCTTGGACAATAGTTTTACTTCTTCATGCTTTCTATTATGTATCTTTTTACTGTTCTGTCATTGCTAACACTTCATTTTGAATACAGTCTGAGTGAGTTCCTCAGGCCTGTTTTTCAATTCATTTGTGTCCTCTTGGGCTTTATCTGATATGTTACTTAAGCCTCCTATGCAGAATTTTAATTTCAGTAATTATATTTTTAATTCCCAGAAGTGCTGTTGATTTCCCTTTTAGTGTTTATTTAAAGATTTCTGAGGTTTTACTGTATTTTGTTCCTTCCTTGCATTCTCAAGTCTCTTTCATGCATTCAGTCAACTCAAGCATGTGTTTTCTGTCCTCCTGTAGGTGACTGTGTTGCGTCACCAGTTTCCAAAGGCTTATGTTTGTGGTCTTTGTACCTGGTGACTTTTGCAAATAATGGATTGCCCTCATTTTAGAACAGTTTCTATAAGGTCTTGTATTTTCAGTATCTCACCACTGGGGGCCAAAGCTTCCTTTCTCTCCATGTAGACAGCCTGGGTAATGAGACAAAGGGCGCTCCCACGGGCAGCCCCGATGCCATCCCATCCCAGGCCCTTGGTGTGTCTTGTCTGCTCACTTCTCAGCATTTGCGGATATTGCACAGGGGATCTGTGGTCCACTTGGTCCGTCGTACAATCTGTGAGATTTTTGGTTTGCTTCACTCGCTGATAAAAGTAAGAATAAGCCTCTGTGTGCCCAGAGCAGGGTAGTGTCCCCTAAAGAGTGACAGGAATGTCACCATCTCTCCTCTCTGATCCTTTCTGATAATCTTCCCTAAGCAACCTTTGTCTCTTTCCTCTTGTTTGAAACCCTCATTTCGTGTTCTTCTAGCTCTTGATTCTGCCCTGTCCTTACTGATACCTTGCACCTGTATAAACCCATGTCTTGCCAGCCACCATGCATCTATGAATTCTGCACCTCCTGGAATGCTCAGCTTCACATGCAAACACTTGCATGCTTCATTGAAACTACCATATTGTTGTCACTGAGTTAAAATAGAGAATGTTATATTTTAAGAGTGTGCACTGCTTTGTGGACTTTTTGTTTATGTGTATACACATCAGATCATAGTATAAACTGTATTTTTTTGAATTTAGTTTTTTTATACATGTTTTTTATTTAAATTAGAAACAAGCTTGCTTCACATGTCAATCCCAGCTCCCTCTCACTCCCCTCCTCCCCCGCCTGCCCAAACTGTATTTTCATAGGGGTGGAATTCTCAGTTGGAAAAGCACCAGGAGCCTACAGAGAGACAACTCCTGTGTCTCTGTGTCTCCTATATCTTCTCTCTGCCCTCCTCTCTCTCCCCACATCTCCAGCTTTTAATGCTTTGCATACGGTAAAAAGTAAATGCTTTGTTTTTAGAGATTTAGTTCTTTTCATTTTATGTGTGTGACTTTTTTGCCTGCATGCATGCTTGTTTACCACATGCATGTGTTTGGTGCCTTCAGAGACCAGAAGAGGGCATCAGTTCCCCTGGAACTAGAGTTACAGATGGTTGGGAGCCGTTGTGTAGATACTGAGAACTGAACCCTGGTCCTCTGGAAGAGCAGCCAGTGCCCTTAACCACTCATAAATTCTTTGTGAGTGAATGAGTATGCCAAGAAATGAATGACTAAAACATTAACAGAGTAGCTATAAAAGAGAACCTTTGTGGGAACCGGTATATTTCAAAGACCATCTTGGTCACCTCTACACTGATAACCAGGGGCCTTTCTCCATCCTTCTTACTGTAGATGACTGTTCTACAATAAACTAAGAAGAAAAGACATTGATTCTTGGTCTACTGCCTCAGGGCATTTGCAGATGCCTCATCATTCATTGATAGGGTCACTGCCCTGCCTCTCTCCATTAGTAGATGATCTCAGCCACAGAAGGTCTACTCTCACAATGTACAAGTCTCTGTGTATGTAGTATGTGTCATATGACTTTCTCAATAAGCTCTGTCTAAAAACTAGTCTCTTCCTTCAGCTTTTCCAAATTCAGGAGCCCCAATCAGTTTCAGCTTGGTTGATTGAATGGATATAAAGTTATAAACGACATGAGTGGATATAATGATATAGAGTTACTGCCAGGCTGTGGTAGTGCACGCCTTTAGTCCCAGCACTCTGGAGGCAGGGCAGGTGGATCTCTGTGAGTTCGAGGCCAGTGTGGTTTACAGAGCTACACAGAGAAAGCCTGTCTCACAAAACAAAAACAAACAAAAAGCTATAAAGTTACTTTGAACAAACTGATTTTGATTTCAATCCATTCCACCACTTTAGGTGTGTGGTCCTGGACAATGCCAGCCTCTTTTCCCCATTTGCAAGATGAGTGTCAGTGCCCAATTCCTGGGGTGACTGATGGGGCTCAGTGATATGTGTGGATAATCGGGGTGCTAGGATCAACTAACTCCACCTTGTAGTGTTGCCTTGGAAGCCCGCCTCTCTTGGTGTGTACTCAAGCAGAGAGGAGGCTTGAGCAAGCAGTTGGCTGCCCACTTCTGGCCAGATTCCCCCTGAACTTGGCCATGATACATGGTACAGCTAGAACTGTTTCAAATCTTTCAGGGCCCTCTGTGTACTTACGTTTTGGGAGGCGATAGAGGCCAACAAACAAAAGTGCTCAACAGATGACAACAAGGCCACCCTCTCACTAGGTTTCCAACAACGTACTTAAGGTTTGCACAAACGTTGTCTTAGTTGTTTTGTGAGTGAACATCTTGGGGGGAAAAAAGGCAACTTAAGGAAGAAAGCGTTTATTCGGGCATATGGATCCAGAGAGAGATCCCATAATGGCAGAGGAAATATGACAGCAGGCAGATCACATCTTCAACCACAAACATAAAGCTGAGAGAGTGAACTGGACGTGGAGTGGGGCCATAAACCGTCAAAGCCCGCCCACAGTGATGTGCTTCCTCCAGCAGGCTGCACCTCCTAAAGGTTCCACAGCCTTCTAAAACAGCGCCACCTACTGGGCACCGAGTGCTCAGTCACGTGGGGAGGGAGACCATTTCTCATTCTAACTGCCTCATAAGTAAGCAGTGAGGGCCACGGCAGTGTAACTGAGATATGAAGTGACTCCAACAATGATGGCTTTCAGAGGCCGTCAAAGAGGAGCAGTCATGCGTTCCTGAGGACAGGCAGGCACAGACAACCATAAACAGCAGAGTGCCAGGTCGTACTGAGAGAACCTAGTAGCCCACCATAGGAAAAGATGTGTTGTTCCAGTAAGTCCAGAATTTCAAGACATTTTCTGTTTTCCAAGGCTGGCTCTCCCCTCTCCTATAGTCTGGCTGGTATTCAAAAAAGCTTACTTCTCCACAGCAAAGCTGCAGGTGACCTACACTTCTAGAAGTCCCTTAGTCGGGACCCAGCCCTATCTACTATAAGGTGAGAGCAGTCAGGCAGCCAGTTGTAGCCCTATTAACTCTTACATCTCTGGAACTTTCCATTGTCTCTGTAAAGAACCAGAGTGGAAACTATTTGGGGCGTTGGCAAAGGCCTGCGCCTAGAACATTCGACAGGAAGGACGCTCAACTCACTTGACAAGCGTTAGAAAGAGCTGTAGTTTTGTTTTCAACCCCAGAATCTTGGAAAAGACATATCCACATGATCTCAAAAGCGCCCATCCGTGGGGCTCTCATCTTGTCCTTCGGCAAAGACTAAGATGGAGGGAGAGAGACAAGTTTCATGACGAAAGGGTCTGTAACGGTGGGGCAGCCAGGTTAACTGACTGTCCTTTATTGCTGGGTCCTAACAACTCCGGGAGGTGGTAGGGTGTGGGGTGGGTGTGTTAGAAGGCGCAGTGTCAGCGGCACAGGCACTGGGAGTCAGATAAAAGGCAAGCAGCAGGCTTGTTTCTTCAGCAATGGGGAGAGCTTTATATATCCTCCTCCCAGCACCCAGTCTGGGATGACATTGCATGGTCAGCCCTCATTGGCTAGGCACTATCAGAACCTCTGACAGCATCTGTTGCTAGGCCCATAGGCAGACTCCAGGTTGGCTCATCTCTCAGCCTTGTAGGCCTTATCTTCTTCCTACACAGTCCCTCACATGATACACACTGGCTCAGACCCTGGGAGGGTCTTCCAGATACTGGCCCTGTGCCTACTGCTGGGCTGGCAGCTGTGATAACTCATTAAGACGCTGGTTAACTTACCATAGAGCTGGAATTAAAGCTTTAAAAAAAAGTGCAACATGACCTAGCTGGTTTGCTAACATCAAAGAAATGAATGAGACTGAGCATAAACTGGAAGTAACACAAACTACTTTCTTGAGGCGGGAAATCTTTGAAGAATCCAGGATACCAAGCTATTGCAAAACCTAGTGTGTGTGATGAAGGATGCCATGCCCTAAGACCAAACCTGTATGAACTACAGTCATAGCCAGCAAGCTTCAGGAAGGTCAAGCAGCTAAGGTTCCAATTGCTAGAAGGGTCTATGACAAACCTCGTTCCCTAGTCTCAAGCTTCATGAGGACAACTTGGTGTCTGCATGACACAAGCAGGATGCAGTGCTGGGCCTGAGAACACCTTGGCCCACCACCAGCAATCTATATGGGACCAGTGTTTCCAGTTCTCATTAAACTTGGTTATGGCTCTAAGCAGAGAAGCCTTAGGCAAGTGAAACACACCCACCTTATCTTCTCGTGACTGTAGCACACCTAACTGATAAGAGGACCTACGTTAGGATGTTTGCTATTTGTACTGACCCTTTTCATTTTTGGCTAGGGATATAGCTCAATGGTAGAATTCTTGCCTAGTGTGAACAGGGCCCTAGGTTCAGTCCCCAGCACTAGTACCCTCAAAATAAATCAACTGATCAGGGCCAGAGAAATGACTCCACAGTTAAAGCACAGGTTTTCATTCCCAGCGCCCACATGGTGACTCACAACTCACTCCCTCTTCTGGCCTCCACAGGCATTGCATGTACATGGTACACATACATGTAGACAACACACCTTTACATGCAAAATAAAAATAAGTGAGTCTTTAAAATAAATAAATAGCAGCCAACAGTCAAACAATTATTCTATAGATCAGTTTTACTTTCCTCAGGACAGATAGTCCGGAGATTGGACATTTGGCCATCATTTTGCATTTCACTTTCAGATGGCCTGGTTGCCCTCAGATTTCCAGGTGTCAGAAGCATCATAAATATCACATCCTTTTCTCTGGAGCCCCTCTTAAATATGTAAAGAGATTGTGAGTTAAGAAATCCTTCTGTTCTAAGGTACACAATTACTGCCTCTAATTAAGTTCACATCTTTATATGCCAGATCCTCATGCAGCCCATTGTATTTGGTCATATTTAAAGATTTATGAACCTTGCCCTGTTGTGTGTCAGGATGGCCAAGCTTGAAGGAGGGTAATTTTCCTGCACCATTGTTCCTGCCAGTCTTTCTGTGCTAAGAAAACAGTGTGCGTTTGTTGGCTGGGTATGTGTAAACAGTAGGGACACAACCTTCAGATCTCTGCAGTGGTTTCAAATCTGCGTCCCTTCTTTCTACCAAAGCCTTCTGTAACCTGAGGCCACTGTTGCTTCAACACATTTGATGAAAGAGCACAGAGAACAATCTAGGCTGAGCTCCCTGCTGAGCATAGTGATAAAAGTAAGAGCCACACTGTTCCTAACAGAGGCCGGAGGACTGCTGGTCATATGGGAAGCATTTATGTCATGCTTGACGAGGAAAGGGATTATTTTTCCACGTGTAATTAAACCAGTAACTTTGGAACTAGCTGCTTGGTAGTGAGGCACTTTAGGCTTCCCTTCCCTTCCTTGCTTTCTCTCAAGTCGTTCCCAGGAATCCTGTAGCCTCGCCGTAACTCAGAACCAGAGCACCGCCAGTGACTAAAAGCGGAGATGATGACCGAGGAAAGATTCCAGCGGGCAGCTGAAAGAGATGCTCTCACAAATGAGCTCGCAGAGTCACTTTTCTCTGCATGTGGCTAAGCCCGAAGTCTGTTTCCCTGATTGTGAATATGCCTGGAATCATGCAGGTGGAAAAACGTTTCTGTTGCGGTTCCTAAATAGGATTTTTCATCAGTGAAATGAAATTTAATGCCCCACCATAGTCCAATTGAAACTTATGCAAATAAACCAGGTGAAAACTGTCTTGAAATAGGAAACAAAATCAAGGGGCTTTGTGTTCCAATTTAGTAGTATTCAGTCACTCCATGGGTAAGGCTATAATCTTTTTATTTTAATATTGGGATTTATTCTCTGAAATTTTCATACATGTGTATAGTGTGTGTTTATTGTATCAACCCCTACTCCCTCTCTCCAACTTCTACCAGGACCTCTCCTCCCACAGAAGAGTGACTCTCTCCCTCAGAAGGTATCTACACACACACACACACACTCTCTCTCTCTCTCTCTCTCTCTCTCTCTCTCTCTCTCTCTCTCTCTCTGTGTGTGTGTGTGTGTGTGTGTGTGTGTGTGTGTGTGTGTCTGACAGTACACACGTGGCGATCAGAGAGAACTGATGGGGGTCAATTTTCTCTTCCCGCCATGTGGGTCTTGGAGCTCACACTCACTCAGGTCAGCATGCTTGGTGGCAGGCTCCTTTACTCACTGAGCCATTGTAACCACAGATGCCATGAAATATTATCAAACTTTCCTCTTTTTGAGTATATAAAACATGGTAGAAGTTATTCCTCAAGTCATTTTCAACCTGGTTCTTTCTCCTCACATGTCTCTCTTTAGCGTCTACAGCGGCGGTACCTTTCTATTCATTGAACAGATGAGCTTTCTTATAATGCTTTCATGTGCGCAGATAACATGCTGTGATCACATTCCCCCCACCACACCCTCCCCTGCCTTTGCCCACCTCCCACTGGTCCTCTTCCTCTTCTCAAACTGTTCCCCTTCCACTTCATGCTGCGTGCGTGCGTGCATGTGTATGTATGTGTGCACGCATGCACATGCAAGTGTGTGATCTAGATTCTACATATGGGAGAAGGCATGTGCAATGGTGCTCTCCAGCTCCGTCCACCTTTGTGCATATAACACACCTCCGTGCATCTTTAAAATTGATGTAAACAGTAAAACTCCAGTGTGTGTATCTACCAGGCTTTCGTCACCCTCATCTGTTGGTGTGCTCCATCGGGGTCCACACAGCTCCTGTAAATGGTGCCACAATCAACTCGGAGTGTAGGTGTCTCTGCTCTATGTTGACCTAGATTCCTTCAAGTATCTACCCCAAAGCAGTGTATATGAATCACATGCTAATTCTATTTTTAGCCGGTTGAAGACTCCCATGCTGGTTTTCCGCTGTATTTTACAGTGGATGGGGTTCCTTTCCCCCACAGCATCCTTGCTGGTTGTTGTTTCCCTTGATGGTGACCATGCTGCCTGGGATAAGATAGGATTTCAATGTTAAATCGATTTGATTTCCCTTTTCAGCTGTGCCTTTGTCGTTTGGTTTTCTTTTGAGAACTAACAAAGGCATCACTTTTTACCCTAAGTAAGAGATCATATGAAAGTACTTCATGTTTTGTAGTGACAAAAAAAATAGTAATATATATCAGTTCTAGGGTCAGCAAGATAAATAAATGCATAGTACTAGTAAATTCTTAAATGTTTCTCTTTTGCTGTAATATGGTTTTGTTTCCACACAGCATTTTAAGTTTTGACATTTCTTAAAGTCATCAATATAATTTCGGCAGTTGGGATTTTGCTGTGGCATGGTAGCAATTTTAATCCGCACAAATCTTGATGTTGACTTGTCATGTCATCAATTATCTGACTCCTATTTTATTAGATATTTTTTATTGGTATCTGTGCATATATCCAGTATATTTCTTGACACACAATATCCCATTTAGTGTTCCTGATTCCTCTGGGGATTTCTTTCTACTCAATTCCTAGGTCGCAGGAGGTAAACGTGGAATGTTCCAGGAGGTTTTCTCAAGATGCTTCAGTGTTACAGAGTATAAATATTTTAGAGGGAAGACTAGCCTGTGAAGGGGAAAACTGAGAGCTGGCTGGGGTGGTGACTCAAGTGGAAAGAAAGGACCGATCAGACGGCTCAGTGCAACTGGAGGTCAGGGGGAAAGTACTGAAAATGGCCACCATTTTGGAAATTCCTTGGGTCTCTGGGGATGCTGTTTTTAGTGGCGAGAGAAAAGCCATCTCACAATGATTTAAGAACGAGCAGAGGCAATGAGACGATGGGACAGACTTAGTAGACTTCCTAGAGGAGGCCTAACCCTCTCCATGGAGCAGATGGGAGGAGGGAGTGAGGGAGCAGGAGGAGAGGAGGGAGGTGGAACTGGGATCGGAATGTAAAAAATAAATTAATTTAAAAAATAAAAGAAAAAAAGCAGAGGGGAGAAGAGAAGATGGAAGTGCAGACTACTCATTAAATGAAGTACAAGACTGGTAGAAAAAGAACAGCTGCCAGAGTGTGTGTGTGTGTGTGCGTGTGTGTGTGTGCGTGTGTGTGTGTTGGGGGCAGTGAGCGTGTGTGTGTGTGTGTGTGTATGTGTGCATGTGTGTGTGTGTGTTGGGGGCAGTGAGCGTGTGTGTGTGTGTGTGTATGTGTGCATGTGTGTGTGTGTGTTGGGGGCAGTGAGCATGTGTGTGTGTGTATGTGTGCATGTGTGTGTGTGTTGGGGGCAGTGAGCGTGTGTGTGCGTGTGTGTGTGTTGGGGGCAGTGAGCGTGTGTGTGTGTGTGTATGTGTGCATGTGTGTGTGTGTGTGTTGGGGGCAGTGAGCATGTGTGTGTGTGTGTGTATGTGTGCATGTGTGTGTGTGTGTTGGGGGCAGTGAGCGTGTGCGTGTGTGTGTGTGTGTGTGTGTGTTGGGGCAGTGTGTGTGCCTGTCTGTGTGTGTGTCTGTATGTGCCTATGTGTGTGTGTATGTGTGCATGTGTGTGTGTATGTGTTGGGGGCAGCGAGCGTGTGCGTGCCTGTGTATATATGTATATGTATACCTCTGTGTGTGCCTCTGCGTGTGTGTGAGTGTGTGTGTGTGCATGTGTGTGTATGTGTTGGGGCAGTGAGTGTGTGTGTGCATGTGTCTGTGTGTTGAGGGCAGTGGGTGTGTGGTGCCTGTGTGTGTGTGTGTATATGTTGGCTGCAGTGAATGTTTGTGTGCCTGTCTGTGTGTGTCTGTGCCTACAAGTATGTATGCGTATATGTGTGTGTGTGTGTGTTGGGGGCAGTGAGTGTGTGTGTGCATGTGTCTGTGTGTTGAGGGCAGTAGGTGTGTGGTGCCTGTGTGTGTATGTGTATGTCTGCATGTTGGCTGCAGTGAATGTTTGTGTGCCTGTCTGTGTGTGTCTGTGCCTACAAGTATGTGTGTGTATATGTGTGTGTGTGTGTGTGTTGGGGGCAGTGAGTGTGTGTGTGCATGTGTCTGTGTGTTGAGGGCAGTAGGTGTGTGGTGCCTGTGTGTGTATGTGTATGTCTGTATGTTGGCTGCAGTGAATGTTTGTGTGCCTGTCTGTGTGTGTCTGTGCCTACAAGTATGTGTGTGTACATGTGTGTGTGTGTGTGTTGGGGGCAGTGAGTGTGTGCCTGTGTGTGTATGTACTGGGGGCAGTGAGTGTGTGCCTGTGTGTGTGTGTGCATGTGTGTGTATGTACTGGGGGCAGTGAGTGTGTGCCTGTGTGTGTGTGTGTGTGTGTGTGTGTGTGTTATTGGGGGCATATGGAAGGACACTGAGATAACCAGAGCTTAAGCTTGCTGGTGCCTGGGAGAGGGGCAAGTGGGAGAGATCAAAGACAGAGGCTGTGAGGAGCTTCTGTGTGGAGCAAGGACCTGAAGAAACCGGCAGAGATCCAGCCTGATGAACTGAAGTCCGTTCATTAAACATAGTGAGGATGTAAAGTGAGCTAGGACCAATAAAATAGAAATCACCAGCAATAGAGACTATAATTTAGAAACAAATGAGTGAAGGTCGTAGTTCCTGTTTCATGGTAGCTATTGGAGAAAGAGTCAGTGTCCGGAAGCCATTCGCTTCTTCAATTAAAATGAAAATTAACTTTGTAGCCAAATTTAATTGAAGTTTCCACTGTTCAGATAACGGATGTGGTCTTGGGACTGTTAAATTTGACAGAGAAATAGGCTCTGCCGACATGAGCAGAGCCAGCTGCAAATAGGACAGATCGTCTCAAGGGGTTTTATCTTCAGAAATTCCGTGCCCAAACAGTCTTATAAGCTGGGGTCTCCCATCATGCTTCACGCCATAGCCTCACCCCACCCCCGCAGAGAATTGCCTGTCTGTATCTTTAACTTCTTTGGGACCCTCGGTACCATTCTCTTGATCTTGAATGATTTCCCCTAATGCTTTGAGTGAAAGCCAGTGTACGCTATTTTATGTACAGAAGCTGGTTTTGTTGGTCGAAGGGAGTAAGAGGGAAGCAGCTGGGAGTACCTTTGCAAGCACACAGCCCTATACATCCGAGGATTTTAACTAGTGCTTGGTGGTTAATACTAGATGGTGCTCAGGGTGTCACAGAGAGATACTCACTGTTACCTGTGGACAAATAGGCATGCCAGTGATCTGTGCAGTGGACAGTCCATACTCTGATACACCGTCAAGACTATTCATACCCTCAGTCGCCTGGCTGCCCTGTGCCCAACCCCATGCCCCCATCCCCATCACCAGGGAGTTGCTTGGGGTGAAAGGTTATTATTATTCAGACCATGTTTTTAAAGTCAAGTCAGAGCTACCCCATAATAAGATACGGAGAAAAACATGACAGCCAGGAAGACATTTTGTGCCCAGCTTTTCTTTGGTTCAGGCTGAAACGGCACTCCTGCTACTGCCAGGAGCCCATAGTTCTGGGCTAAGTGCTTCGTTGGATTTGCAACAATTGGGTCCCCAGCCCTCCACTCTGAAAAACACTGTCACCATGGTGATGGGATACCATGTGCCTCAGCATCTTCCTCTGCCTGACGAAGAAGGGGGAAGCTAATCTGTAATCAGTTTTGAAATTTTTGACAACTCATATATAATGTGTGATATAAATTTATATAATGGGAATTTTCCCTGCTTATTTTATTCAAAGCCTTTCAGCCAATGGTACACCAAACATGTTCTTATAAGCAAAAACAAAAAACAAACAAACAAAAAAAAACTCCACAAATCTCAAGACTTGCAAAATCTAGTGCTTGGTTGAGGTGTGATTTTGGTCATTTTAATAATCACCCCACCATTCCATTCGATTGTCTCTAAATTAACAATTAAAATGAATGTCCATGTGATGCTCACAACTCTCTGTAACTCTATTTCCACTGCACACACACCATATACAGTCATACAGACATACATACAGGCAAACACTCATATACATAAAACAAAAATGAATAAATACTTATTAAAGATGTTAAAGTATGTGTAGCAATGTGGGCTTTTGCTTTTGTTTTTTTAAAGAGAGAAGGATGTTTGCACTTTGTAATGCACCCCCACACTATTTTTTACGATAGAGCTTTCTGGTTATAGAAACATTTGAGGGATTTCAAGTTCAGATCTTAATATGAGTAGGGGTGTTAGGCATTATTCCAAGAAAACATATGGGATTTGGTTTCAGCTCCTGGATATTATACAGGAGGGCACATGTCCATCTCAACATAATCCAGATAGTAATGGCACCAAAAGAAATTTCCCTAAAAAGGCAGCAGCACCCTCATAGGTCACTAACAGAGTGACACTCAACACTATGCTACAAAGAGGTTTGTTTGTTGTTTGTTTTTTCCCATTTTACCCAAATGGGAACTGGAGCTTAGTGAAGGTAAGAGCCTTCCAGGTTACCAAGGATGCTGTGAGTTCCTGTCCGTGTCCTTACAAGTCCCTCCAGCTACTGTCATAACTAAGGCCAGGCAGACGACACACTCAATGGTCTAAGTATCCTGTGAGCCCCATGGCCCTGCTGGGTTGAACATACTGATGGGTGTGACTCCAAAGACAGTATAAATCTAGCCTGTGTGAGTCCTGTTTGGAACTTGAGGAATGCACCAAAAAGTCAGTAGTGAGAAATAGTTTATTGAATGTGCTCCTTGGATTCCTAAGATAAAATTACCTTTGAGCCATAGGCCTCTTGAGAATTATAATTGTCTGAGATCTGGCCCATCTGGCCACCTTTCTTCTTAGGAGTTATGGAGTACTTGATGTAAAAAGTGAGATGACCGAGGAGCTAGAACACACTGAAATTATTTGACAATAGGGTGGACGTCTGTGGTTTCACCCTGCCCTTTTAAGGAAGCTATGGACACAAAAGGCATTAGAGGTATGTTTTCTTAAGGGGACGAGGGGGAGGGAGGAGGAGAGTGGGATGGAGATGCAAACCCCTTGACATAGTAAGTAAGATGCACAAGTACCCGCCCTTCCCCAGTGCAGAAGCCTTCTGACCACAGACAACTGCCCTGGGGCCTGGGAGAGCCTTGCTCTTTGATTGAGGGGAGAAAAGCCAGCTTGGGAGAACAGCAGCAGGCTGCATAGCAGGCATGGGGTGTCCCCACAAGCTACTGTAAATGGAAGACAGAGGGGACCAGCCCACAGCTAGCTCCACCCGCAGTCGTGAGATACACGCTGTTGAAGCAGGTTTAGAGAATGCCTGACAACCATCTTCAAAAGTGAAGCGCTGTATTGTTTAAATTTAAAAGAAAAAAAGGGAAAATGGGTAGATATGTCAAGGCTGTGTCTTAGTTGTTTCTTCAGTTATGAAGAATTCAAGCATAAACTATGAGACTGGAGTAATGTGTCAAGCCGTGGGGTCATTTTCAACACTGGTGGCTGACTTGTTGCAACTCTCTGAACTTACCTCCAGTATTATCTGGGGTGAACACAGTTGTCCTTCAGGATTCACAGGAGATCAGCTCCAGGAGCCTTCTCACCTGCAAATAGCAACTCCACAGGTATCCAAGCCCCTTGTGTGAAGGATGAAGTATTGGCATAGAATGTGCAATGTCTTCCATATACTTTTCATTATCCTGTTTGGAGATAGGTTCTCACTATGTAACCTAGGGTGGCTTTGTACTCTCTCTTTTTTAGAATATTTTTTTCTTTTTGCTTAGACACTTTATACATGTGTACAATGTATCTTAATCACAGCCATCTCAACTTCCCACTTGCCCCAGATACCCAACATATTCCCTCCCACTCCCCCAGGTTCCCCAACAATCTCCTCCCATTCCCCAGATATCCAACACATCCCCTCCCACTCCCCAAACTCCCCAATATATCCCCTCTCATTCCCCAGACTCCCAACAATCCCCTCCCACTCCACAGACTCCCAACAATCCCCTCCCACTCCACAGACACCCAAAACTCCCCAGACTCCCCAACACATGCCCTCTCCTTCCCCAGACTCCCCAACAATCCCCTCCCATTCCCCAGATATCCAACACATCCCCTCCCACTCCCCAGACTCCCAACACTCCCCTCCCATTCCACAGACTCCCCAACAATCTCCAATTCCCCAGGCACCCAACACATACCCTCACATTCCTCAGACCCCGACAATTCCTCCCATTTGCTCAGGCCCCACAACACCTCCCTTCCTACTCCCTCAGACCCTCCAACACATGCCCTCTGATTCCGCAGACTCTCCAGACATGCCTCTCCCATTCTCCAGACCGCCCGACATATCCCCTGCCAATCATCCCCTCCCATCTTCGTATCCTCTTTTTTCTTTTTAATAGCCCACCAAATCTAATTAGCTCTGCTTCCCTCCCTCCCTCCTATGCTCCCTCCCACGCCCTTCCTTCCTTCCTTCCTTCCTTCCTTCATTCATTCATTCATTCCTCTATCCCTCCATTCCTTCTTTCTCTTAATCTAATAGATAGTGTAATGTTCTTTCTCCCAGATCTGCTTCTAGACCCCCTGATACTGACAAATGCATACTGATACAAGATGATACTTGTAGGATTTAAATGTTAACTAGATTCTCTGCCCAAAGCCATCTTCCAGGTATATAGGGATGTGGTCACTTGTGTAGCAGCCCCCAATAGTGAATTCTGTGTGTCAGGGGTTTAGGGAAGTCAGGCAAGCAACAAGGGAATGGGACCACTAACCCCAGCAGCTGCAAAGAAAACACTGTGTGTGAAATAACAGGTAATGTTAACCCCACTGGGTGAGAATAAGACCACTGCCACAATTTCTGATCCTTTATTAAACACTGGCCAGGACGGTGGACACTGTCTAGATCCATACCCCAGATTTCCAGTGCATGGTACCAAACTACACTAGTCAGAGACTTATAAAGGCAAAACCCACAAGGCTACATGCTTAACCTCTTCATCCAATCAGAGGCAAGCATACATCCCGATGTACTTACTGCCTACATGCCTCTAGCCTTTGTGTGATCAAGCACATCCCACATAGTTGGGACAAGCAAGCTTGTTTACAGAAGGAAAAACACATGGCTTGTTATCTCACAGGACCAACAGCCCCCAACTCCCCAGAATTCCAGGAAGCTACCTGTCCCTGGGCAAGTGGGGCTTACAGGTTAGAGGATTTTCTGTTTTATGGATCTCTTAAACACAATAATTTAAACTTAAAACATAACTTTAGCCCTCACAGTAATAGACAAGGGAAAGGGGGATTAGAGGGTTATAATTTTGAAAGTGAATTTAATCCAAGTCATCAAAGAAAATGATTAAGACAACATATTTGAGTACAGATAGATAAGGAAGGAAACTCAGTATGTTATTTTACTGACGTATCAAGCCCACATCCTTAGCTAATGGAACTGAGTATCTCATGTGTGGTATAACTTATCCTATATTCTGGGCCTGTTTACAGAATGTTGCTTCCTTCCTGTGTGTGTGCAATTGTGTACCCAGGAAGTGCCGTGTCTATGAGCGCCCCACTGTTTGTAGTAAGGAAAACTTACTTTGGGGTATAAGAAGCTTCAGAATATGGCTGGCCTGGCGACACATACCTAGTCCCAGCAACAGACTCCTGACAGGCGACAGCATTTGCTTTGGGTTGATCTTGGGTCTCATGTTGTGATACATTCCCAATCTTTGAACTTATGTAGAAAAAGTATTTATGTAGCTAAAGTACAAAGCCACAGAAAACCTCTGTCATCATGTATGACTTTAAGTAATAGATATTAAGAATTACTCTCTTGCATATTTGGGGGTCATGTTTGAAATAAAAGCTTCCAGCATGAAAAGAACTCATAAACTTGACAGTGAAGGTGATTGGAAACATCATAAATCTACTTACTGGCACAGAATTATCCTTTTTTTTTTTTTTTTTTTTTGGTTTTTTCGAGACAGGGTTTCTCTGTATTGTTTTGGAGGCTGTCCTGGAACGCACTCTGTAGACCAGGCTGGCCTCGAACTCACAGAGATCCGCCTACCTCTGCCTCCCGAGTGCTGGGATTAAAGGCGTGTGCCACCAATGCCCGGCCAGAATTATCCATTTAAAGTGGTAAATTTATCAATGTTTCCCACAATAAAATTTTACTATTTACTTATTTATTGAGACAGGCTCTCACTATGTAGCCCTGACTGGCCTGGAACTCATATGTAGACAAAAATGGCTGTGAACTCACAGAGATCTGCCTGTCTCTGCCTCCCAAGCTCTGGGATTAAAGATGTGCACCACCAAAATTGGCAAATGATATACATATGAACATATATGTAATTTTTAGCTCATATGCACATATGAATATGAGGAAGACCTCATATTCAAAGAGAGTATAGGCTCCTAATCCAGCACCAAGCCCTGCTCTTCCCCAGGACTTTTCTTTTCCCCCCCGAGACGGGGTTTCTCTGTGTAATCCTGGCTGTCCTGGTCTATAGACCAGGCATTGAACTCACAGATATCTGCCTGCCTCTGCCTCCCGAGTGCTGGCATTAGAGGTATGTGTGCCACCACCGCCTGGCTTCTCCAGGACCTTTATATACTGAGAGAAACTGATAGAAGTTTCTGCCTGTCTGGAGCTTCCAGACAAGTAGGAGAGGCACATGGGACATCACGCATGCACACATGCCTCTGTAATGTGGCCTTGTGCTGTGAAACGAAGATTGATGGGGTTTTGCAGGTTTGAAAGGTGGGACACGGAACTGGTGTTGGAGGCTGGCTGGAAAAGACTCCCCTGAAGGAGTGACATGGGAGCCAGTGTTCGAATGATAAGCAGGCATCCATAACACGATAGGTATCACTGACCACATTTCTCCCCACAGTCTCTTTCCTGGTAGCAGGAACCACACGCTACCCAGCCTGGATGTTGGGCACAAAGTGACCCCCTCAGTCCTGGATGAATAGAGAAAATTCCAACTAGAAATTGTCACCCCACAATTGTTCCGAGGATGTCTGTGGGGCCTGATTGCCACCTGTTTTCACATCCTCATGGCTAATGCTTGCATCTAGCTGGCTTTACAGAGAAAACATCACTGTGAGCGTTACAGACTCAGACAGTGCGTTCCAATTTAATCAGAGAAAGGGCCCTTTCTCCCCAATGGGCCAAAACTGTTGTTCCTTTCATTGTTCTTTCTTCTCACCTACATTTCTATATTCACTCCCCAATTTGTGTGTTCTAGACAGTGCACACTAAAGAGAAAAGCTAACTAGCCAATAAGAATGCAGCATTCTCTTTCGTTCAGATGCATATAGTTCAATGCTTCCTGAGCCTCCTGGGAAAGCCTTGGGGGTGTGGACTGAGACTCTAAAATGGCACCTTTCATGCCCATGCTCAAGAGCCTGAGGCAAGAACTGCCACAAGTTCAAGGCCAGCCAGGGCGGAGACAGGGCTTGTATCAGACTCGGGTATACGTCAGCTTTGTGACTGGGGAACTCTGGAGAAGTGAGGGAGCCATGGGTCGGGGTGATAGGTTAAACGTATATGACGCTTTTCTAGGACACTGATTTATACTGACCAAATACCAATTTCATATACATACATGCATTCACATATGTGTTTGCAGATGTGCACACACATACACTCACATGACTTTCACATGTTTCTTTTATTCCTGTACTAATTTGCTATCTGTTGTTGTGATAAAGCCCTGACCAAAACCAACTTGGGGAAGGAACACATTCAACATCCAGAGAAGCTGTGGTAGGAGTTGAAGCAGAGAGCACAAAGGAACACTCACTGCTTACTGGCTTGTTTCCCCCGTGGCTTGCCCAGCCTCCTTCCTTATATAACCCAGATCCACTGCCCAGGGAATAGCCCCACCCACATGGGCCTGGGCCCTCCTCCATCAGTTAATGAAGGTGAAGGCCAGACTAGCAGAGGAAAACAAGCATCCCTTGTTCTATAAAGGGAAAAGTGAATGAGAAATTATAACAATAATGCTATTTCTCTGACGGTGTTTAAAATACTAGAGAATTACTTTTTTATATGTTATGTTGTTGTTGTTGTTGTAGGAAAAGCCATTGACGAAATCTCTACAGCGTGGAGAAGACCCCCAGTTTGATCAGGTATGTGACATGCTGCTACACAGCTGTTGTGTGTTTCCTGTTTATTTCAGAATGCTCAAAGCGGGGCCTGGAGATTGATCCAGGGTCTGAGAGCTTGCCTAGTGTGAGCAGACATGGGGGGGGGGGATGAATTGACAACTATGAAAGAGGAAAACTGCCTCAAGAATCATTATTTTAAAACGTGGAACCTTAGGCTCCATGGAGAAAATAGTAAATTTGAAGATATCTTAAAAGAAAGTTGAAGTTAGGAAAGGACATCAGCATTCAGCAGCGTGTACTGACTGAGCACGTGACATCAGAAGGGAGAGATCCCGGTCTGTCACTTCAGAGGGGCTTTAGGGACATCTAGAATGATTAATAGCCGGACACTGGAGGACGTTGGACGGGTGTCATGATAGTGCTGCGCAGACTTCAGCAGTAATGGCATACAGGACAAAGTGTCTTTAGACCCGTTAGTAGGCGCCTGGATCTGAGGCCAAACACTGCTTAATGCCCTACGGCCTAATAAACTCTAGGGGGCTTGTGGCTGAGGAACCACACAAAGAACACACTTTATGTTTGTGTCCCATGATTACAGAGTATTGCAGCCACATACATTACAGAGCTACCATTCTCTGTGGCCCATGTTGCCGAAGGACAGTTACGGGCTGGTGCTCAGGTCCAGCTTCTGGAGCTGCTGTGACCCTGGAAGACTTGGCTGTTTATCTGGGCTCTGATGAGATGGATGGAGGGTGGACCCCTACCCCTCTGCCCCATGATGTCCCTTGTGGTTGTCGCCATTGCTCCATGGGTCAATGACCCTTAGTGAAGGTATCCCCCGCAGTGTTTGGTGTTTCCTTTTGGAAGTGGTAGATCTCTTTCTGCCCCCTTCACTGTTTATCATTGGCTTTGCATGATTTTTCATTTCAGTCCACATTTGTAGTCCCTTTATCCTCCCGTCACTACCTTTTCTTGGGGAAGAAACATAGATTTTTCTCTAGCTAAACGTATATCCTTCCTTCTCTAAATTCTTCTAGATTAACACTGCAGTGAGTGCTTCTCCCAAATCATTGAGCATGTAACACCACAGTGAATAGTTATCCCAAATCATCTGCCTTAACTACAGCTTGTTTTTTTTCCATTCAGGTATTTCATTCCGCATTATAGAAACACGATACTATTTGGAGGTAAACAGACCTGGGCTTAAACCTCAACTTCCACCCTGAATTCACTAGATTATTTTTAACCTTGCCACACAAAGTGTGGCCCATGGACCTGTGTTCTGAAGTCACCTGGCAGCCTCAGAGCTACAGGCTCTAAGACTCAACAAGAACGGGGGAGGGACAGGGAGGAGGCGGACACGGACATGTTGACAGGTCTGTGTTCTGAGGAGGTCAATGAAAGCCCGGAGGTTAAAGAGACTTCCGAGGAGTTGTAGACTAACAAAACATACTTTTTCATCCCAGAAGAAAGCTGCTGACCAGGTCATCACCAGCAGTACCCAGACACATGCTGGTATATATGGGCCACAGAAAAACACGAAGGCAGGCTGCCTAAGGCTATGACTCCGCCCTCAAGGCCATGTTCATACAGAGCCCACAAGTGACACTCTGTCAGAAATTGTTGCGCAGCAGATTACATCACTATTAATTGGGGTCCCCAGATATCTAGTGTCAGCCATTTTGTGCTAACTCAGAGCTACCATCCCCCACCATGTCCAGTGTCAGCTAACTCATTCTGGATATCCATATCGGTGCCATATTGTCCAAACATAAACTGGCTCTCACAGCCTTCTGTTCCCTGTACACATATGCACTGAAAGCTTGAGAAGACTTATTCTGCACCACACCACTGTCTGTAAAGATGCTTTAAGTGTGAACCAATAGTAGGACAGTCACTCCGAACCATAAGGCAAGGAGCATTGCCCCCTGATCTAGCCACATCCCCTAGCAACACTGGCCTCTTCCATAAAGAAGCTATCAATTGAACTTTTTCTGCTCGGTTTCTTCACATCTATAACCAGGATTCTTCAGCATTGCCATCAGTAATCTACTGTTGAAATGGTTTTAAGATAGCTCAAAGGTGTAGGACTTAGACTCACATGAGTTCCAGAAAAGGGAATGCTCCCAAGTTTCCTACAGTCTGCGTGTGTAAGGAAAGAGGTCGGCTTGAACAGGTGGGGAGGGCTAGGATGTGGGAGGCCCCAGTGCCAGTGGGATGGGGCTTCATCCTTCACTTGTCAGTACCGAAATGACCTGAGTGACAGTCTCATGTTAACCCCAGGAGACTGCGTTCACTGAGGAGCAGTGGGAGACCTTTGAAGGATGGAGGTGTTGGGGGAGCTCGGGATTGCTGGAGATTTGACATGAACTAAAGCAGAAGCAAGGAGACCCATACAAAGGCTGGCTGCTTGTTGGTGTGTTAAACATATGTTCTTGAGACAGGTCTTCCTATGTAGGCGTGGCTCACCTCTAATCCCCCTGCCTCTCACCTGTTTCCCAAATGCTGGGATTCCAGGTGTGCCCACTATGCACAGTTGTCAGACACAGACACATCGTGGTTGATAAAGCCGTGTTAAGTGGCCTGAGAGCCTCGATTGCACGCCTAAACTTTTGTCGCTCACCGTGATTGGCCACACTAAGAAGCCTCGTGCCAGAGCACTGTGGCACCCCGGATGGGGTCTGTTTGGTGATACGTGGAGAATGTGCTGTGAGCCATGGGCTAGCCATTTTACCTTCAAGCACCTTTCTTCTGTTATCAAATTTTACAGACATCCTTCTTGTGTTTGTTTTTGAAGATATGGCTTTTGAAAAAGTCATTTTATGTTTGTGCATGTGTGACCAAGTGTACATATGGACATCATGTATGTGGAGGAGCCCAGGGATTCCAGAAGAGAGAGAGCTGGAGTTGCATGTGGTTGTGAGCCACAGAGTGTGGGTGTTGGGAGGCAAATTCGGGTCCCCCGAAGGCAGCAACTGATGTTAACTGCTGAGCCACCTCTCTGGTCCCTAGAAGCATCCTTTTTCATTTTAACGCCCCGGGCATGTGATTTCTTAATTTTGCAATCAAGCAGCAGCTTACAGGGGTGACCTGGGTAAGTGGCAATCAAATGCAGTTGAAAGAGAAATGAATGCCATACCTGTTTACAAATGTCCCTTCACTGGGCGAGGATTGCAGCGCTTTCCTTGCAGAAGGTGGATTCGTGAGGGGCACTAGACACATGCGCAAAAGAGACAGCTGCTGAAGAATCGCCGAATATTCTTGGCTGCGCCTTCCGACTGTGTCCATCTGTTTTCTCTGACCTTAGCGTTTAGACTGTTGCCTATGTGTTGTCTAATAATGGACAAACAAAACTGAAATGCTGGCCGAATGACCCTTACACAAAATACTTAAAACCAGAGTGGGTTTGGACTTCTGATTTTTACATACACAAAGGTAGGATGGGACCTAAGTCTAAGTATGGAATTTGTGTATATCGCATATATACTTCCTACATATAGCCTCAAGGTAATTTTATGCAAAAAATCAAATAATTGTATGTAGTAGTGATTCAGATTTGTAGCATTTTTCCACCTGAGGTGTCAGATGCCAACACTTTAAAAATTTCAGATTTGGGGACTTTGGGAGTGTTCAATTTACAATTCAGAATCATTTAAATTGTATTGATTTGCATATAAAGCAGCAGTTTTCTTATGGCATTTTCATGCATGCATGCCTTTGGTTGATCCTACCCTGTCCCCCTGGCCTCCATTATAACGTATACTGTCTCACCCGCAGTGTTCCTCCTTCCCTTTCATATCAAACGCCTTCCGTTACCCTGTTCCCAAAAGTCCATTTCTCCCCATCTCATAGACTGTTTTCTAGTTCCTCTACCCGCACTCGTTTCCACATGGATGCACATATATAAAAGCTTAGAGCTGGGTCCACACACGAGAGAACACATGCAGTGTTGGTCTTTCAAAGCCTGAGTTGCCTCAGTCAATACCATACCATCCAGTTCCATCCATTTTCCTGCAAGTTCCATGATTTCCTTTTTCTTCATGACTGAATAAAATTCCATTGTGTGTGTGGACCACACTTCCATTTTCTGTTCATCCATGGATGGACATCTAAGCTGCTCCGACTCCCTTGCTGTTGTGATGAGAGCAGCACTGGACATGTGACTCTGAGGTAGAATAGAGAACCTTTTTTGGTATAAGCCCTAAGAAGGTTATAGCTGGGTCATACGACATTCTATCTTCAAATGTTTTCTTAATACTGTACAATAATTGGTTTCATTACAACCTTTTCATACATGTCCATAATGAATTTTGATCACATTTACCCACCATTACCCTCTCTTGTCCCCAAGGCACTCATGCTAATCCCTTTCTTCTTCCCAACTGGCCTCCTTCTGTGTACATACCTACGTGTATTAGGGCAGGGGGACGAGGAAGAAAAGGAAAGGGAAGATAATGGGAAGGAGGGGGAAAGGAAGAGGCCAAGGAGGAGGAACAAGAAGAGGAGGGAGGGGAGAGAGAGGAAGAAGGAAGGGAGAGGAGAAGGGGGAGGAGGAAGAGACAGGATTTTCATTAGGGTTAGTTACAGAAGTGTGGCATGGAGAGGGGCACTTACAGGAGCATGCACACCCTACCAGAATTCTCCCTCTGCCTCAGTGATGACTCCGTTCCCCAGCAGGCAGCTGTTAGTTTTTGACAAGCCTCCACACTGATTTCCACAGGGATGCAGCAGTTTCATGCCTACCGCCTGTGAGTGCGCTTCTATCCTCACACCCTCACCTCCTTCCTTTTCCTCATGACAGCCGTCCTGACCAGAGTGCGGTGGCAGCTCTGAGGAGTTTCAGTTTGCCATCCCTCAAGACCTAAGGATGTTGAACGCTTTTTAAAAAATGCTTTCACGCTGGGTGGTGGTGGCGCATGCCTTTAGTCCCAACACTCGAGAGGCAGAAGCAGGTGGATCTCTGTAAGTTCGAGGTCAGACTGGTCTACAGAGCTACACAGAGAAATCCTGTCTTGAAAAAGAATTCTCTCACAAGTTCCTGCATAATATATATGATCTGTTTTGATTACAGCCCCTATTATCCTGTCTTCTTTCCATCCCATCCCCACCGAGTCCTTCCCTCCCAACAAGTTCCCTTCCTGGATTCGAGTCTGTCTGTCTGGGCCCCACTGCTTTTACTCTGAGTTGCATGCATGAACTTGACCAGAGTGTCATTTACTCTTGCAAAAGCAACTATCCCACCCATGCTACAATATCCGTGCCACTGTATCAAGCACAGATAACCACTCCAGCTGGGAGGTGAACACTTTGAAAAATATTTACTGGTCCTTTGTTTTCCTTCTCGTGTGAACTGTCAGCTTCTTTACTGATGGGCAATTCTGAGCGTTGGGCGTTGAGCTTTTGCAGCCCTTTATGGGATCTAGACAGTTGCCCTTGTCTGAGGGGTAGTTAACAGTTGCTCATCCTCTCTGTACTTCCTTTTGTTGCACAGAACTCAGATGTGCTTTACATCTGGACTTTTCTTCCAGTATCTGTAAATGGAGGGATGAAATGGAGACTCTGGAAAGTTGATTATGTGCCCTGCGTTTTATAGTGTCTCAGTTTTGTCCTCATTAAAACCCAGTGAGATTAAGTATTCCCAGTCTAGGTTTATGACTCAGTGCTTCAGAGAAATGGCACTGTGCCAGTCCCGTGAAGCTGTAATGTGAAGCTGGGACTTTCTGAGCACCGTCTCCGTGCCCTTGAGAAATTATGAAAATGTGCCAAGGGAAAGGTCCGTCATCACCTGCTGGGTTCTGAGGACATTCGGTTTCAAGTGTTTGCTGGGCAGCATGTCCTACATTCTTTGCTTGTGTTATTTAATGCTGTGATTTCCAGGTAACTCACTCAAATGTTCTGAATACCTTCTTTTTAGGTTTTCTTACAGGTGTTGTCCATCTCCTGTACTCTTGAGCACCTTATGTTGTTAATATGCAAAAAAAACCCCACTTAATAACAAGAAGTTCATGGTAAAATGGATCCACATCCTAGAGCTGAGACAGCATCGTGGGTTTTCCTTAAAAGGAAATGTGAAATTGCAGTGTTAGAACATTCGTTGTAGTTCTGCATTGCAGTGAACATCTATGTAAAATGTGTAAGTGATGGAGGGGCTGGAGAGATGACTCAGTGATTCAGGCTGCTCTAGCAGAGGACCTGAATTCAGTTTCCAGCACCCACATGAAGGGCCACAACTGCCTGTAACTCCAGCTCCAGGAGATCTGATGCCCTCTTCTGGCCTCTGTGGACACTACATGCACATGGTGTACATACATACATGGAGGCGAACACACATAAAATACAAAAAATTACTAAATCAAAAATATATAAGTGAAATTAACAAGGAATTAAAATAACAAATAATCATTATTGGATTTATACATTATTAGTGTTATTCGACATTTCTAGAATTACTCTTATAGAATGGCATATGCCATAAAATAAACCAAGATGTTAAAATAACAACAACAACAACAAAAGATTACTAATCTTCCCCCCCAAAAAGTACTGAATTAAATCTTTAAGCCAGTTACATTTAAACGGACGATAATTAAACAGCTGAGCAGTATATGATTGAGTAAAAGCAAACTGCATATGCAATGATTTTACAATGTCAGTATTTCAGAGAATTTACACAGTAGGTACCCTGACCCCCCAGTGTTACTTGGCATTTGCACTCATTTACAAAATTGAACCATCACTGGAGTGAGTTTAAATTGTGATTCAAGTGCAGCACTCCTGACAAATCTGTCTTATTACTATAAAGTATGGAGTGACCTCATGAAGTAAGTAGTCAAACATTTATGCGTGAAACTTCCCTCTGCATTCAGCATGGATAAATGAAACATTTCAGGAAAGTCACCCTCTTCGCGGCCACATAATGGACACTCTCTTTTAGCCTATTTACACATAAAAAAGCCAAAGCAAATATTAGAGCATTTGAAAAGTACATTTAGTACTCTTCTACGCACTCCCAAAAAGAAAACACCCTTTGAAATGAGCCTATGATTCCATACACTCCGTCTCCACCTGCTGCCCAGTCTCTGGCCCATTGGTGGTGGAGGAGCGTGATTATTTAAAGGCAACAAGGACATCCTTGTGCCCAGCCCGCCACTCTCAGCAGCAGTACAGAGCTGGAATTCATGTGGCCATTGGCTCCACTTCCCATAAAGGGAGGAGTCCGGTAGCCAGGAAGCCAGCAAAACCTTCCTCCCTTCCTGGGCTCTGAGGGCCAGGCCCCTGAAGATCCCTCCCTTCCTCCTTGAGAGCCCGGCTCCTGAAGGGCAGTGACAGAGAGACAATGACACATCCATCCCCCTGCTGACCTGTCATTCTCTCTGAGATGCTGTCAGCCCTGTGCTGTTGAAAAGTCCCCGCAGAGGCTCTCAAACTGAGACAGGCTTTGTGGCAGCCGTTTCGATGAGAGAGAAGTGTGTCTTGATTTTTACAGCGGGGCTTGCAGAATCCTATGGGCGCCAGTCTCCTGAGACTGGGGAGGGAGTTAGTTTGTTTCTTCATTGCTGTGATAAAGATCCTGATCGAAGCAACTTGGGGAGGAAAGGGTTATTTGGCTGACACATCTGGATCACAGTTCATTATTGAAGGAAGCCAAGGCAGAAACCTGATGCAGAGGCCATGGGGGAACGCTGCTCACTGACTTGCTTCTTATGGCTTGCTTAGCCTGCTTTCATATAGAGCCCAGGACCATCATCCTAAGGGTGACTCCTCCCAGAGTGAGCTGGACCCTCCTACATCAGTCATTAATCAAGAAAATGCCCACAAACTAGCCCACAGGCTAATCTATGGAGGCAAGGTCTCAACTGGTGTTCCATCTTCCCAAATGACCATTGCTTGTGTCAAGTTAGCAAAACAGTAATACTAGTTAATAAATAAAATCAACATTAAGAAAAAAACCTAGCCAGGTGATGGTGGCGCACACCTTTAATCCCAGCACTCTGGAGGCAGAGGCAGGCGGATCTCTGTGAGTTCGAGGCCAGGCTGGACTGACAGCCTCTCATAAAACCAAAAAAAAAAAAAAAAAAGAAAAACAGAAAAACAAAAAACCTAACCAGCATAGGTTGTGCCTAAATGAAGCAGCTGACTACAGTGAACTCTACGCAGAGATGTTTGGGAAGGAGGTGTTAGTCTGTCTCTTGTATAGGTGTGTAGCCATAAGAGACTGTAATATCTCACACAAGACTGGTTTTGAGTTATCATTGTTTTATTCCCTGTGATCCCTAGCTGTCTTGGAACCCACTCTGTAGACCAGGCTGGCCTCAAATTCAGAGATCCTCCTGCCTTTGACTCCCAACTGTTGGGGTTAAAAGCGTGCATCACCATACCCGGTTAAATTTTACTTGCTTTTAAAATGATGTATATGCGTGTTCACTTGCATGTGTGCATGTGTACCACATGTGCCCAGTGCTCATGGAGGCTAAAGAGAGCATCAGATCCCATGGAACGAGAGGTACGTGCAGACAGTTGTGAGCAACCAGGTAGGGGCTGGCAACTGAACCTGGGTCCTCTGCAGGAGCAGCCAGTGTTCCTAACCACTGAGCCATCTCTCCAGCACCAAGAGTGTTTTTAATAAGCTTTATTTTAGAATGGTCTGTGATCTATAGAAAAGTTGCACAGACAGTACAACATGACCACCTTCCTCTGCTGCAAACATCTCATATTCCCATGCTACATTTGCTGGAAGGAACTATCATAGGTGTATTATTACCAACCAACCTATATGCCTTATTTACAGTTCGTTGGTTTTCCCCGACACCTCTGTTTACTGTTCCAGGATACCATCTAGAATAAAAACCATGCTTCAGCCAGTGTCCTTGTCTCCTTGGTCTTCTCCAGATCAGTTTTAAGTACTGAAATAGCAGATAGTTGAGACCAATTTCCTGCCTTAGGGACCATAATTCTGGTCCATTTTATCTCTGTGGGAAAATCTGCTTCATCTCCCAAATCAAAATATTTTGTTCTTGCCGGGCAGTGTTGGCGCTTGCCTTTAATCCCAGCACTTGGGAGGCAGAGGCAGGCGGATCTCTGTGAGTTCGAGGCCGGGCTGAACCGACAGCCTCCAAAACAATACAGAGAAACCCTGTCTCGTAAAACCAAAAAAATTTTTTTGTTCTTTTGAATCATTGCTTATATTTTATTGGATTAGGGACTGAACCCAGAGCACTCTACCACTGAGCTAAAGCAAGACCCAATTTAATCAGTGGCAATTTGGAGAAATACCCTTTCATAAAGATTTATTTATTTTTATCTTATATGTATGAGTGTTGGCCTGCATGTATGTATGTGAGACCTTATGTGTGCAGTGCCAATGGAGGCCAGAAAAGGCCATAAGATCCTGTGAACTGGAGTTACATATTGTTTTGACCTGATATGTAGATGCTGGGAACCAAACGCAGTCTCCTGAAAGAGTAGCAAATGCTCTTAATGCTGAGCCATTTCTCCAGGCCCAAATTATTCTTTCCATTTTCAGGAAGGAGTGGTTTAGGGGCAGGGTTTCTCTGTGTAACAGCTCTGGATGTCTTGGAACTCTCTCTGTAGATCAGGCTGGCCTTAAACTCACAGAGATCCACCTGCTGGGATTAAAGGTGTGCACCACCACCAACTGATCAAAACATTCTTTCTTATTTTGGAATAACTTCAGCAAAAACTAGGAGATCTTTACCATAGCCCACCATGATTTACTTTCTTCCAAAACAGTTACTGTTACATGGACAGTCACAACAGGAAAATGTATTAGACTGTGGGCATAGGCAGGGTGGATAAAGGTCACCAGAATGGTTTCAGTTTGGAAAGGCTCATAACCAGATTCACAGAATGATCCCAGTGTAACATCCTATTCATAGTTAACTTCTGTTAACCCATGACTCTGTAACAATAGTGCTTGCAACTATTGTTACAGAGAGGGAGATCACGGTATTGGATAATAGAATCTGAGAAAAAAAAGCTGTGTTTGCACAGTCTAAAGGTTTTAAAAGTGATGGTGGAGAACTCTGCTCCCAAGACTGCTTCACTTCAAAAGGACCTAGCTTTGTTATGAAGGTTATTTGTTTGGGAACCTGGTTTCCTTATTTCACTTGAACAATTTATGATTGAATGATATTGACTTACACCATAAGAACTGCTGAAGTCTTAGCAGTACAGTTATTATGGTAGACAGCAATGGTGAACATGGTGGCGGCTTCATGGAAGAACCCAAATGCAATGAACGTCCGATCCCTACAGTGCACGGCATTCAGAGAAATGAGCTGTCTTGAGCCACAGAATTATTATGTGAGAAAGGTCTGCCTCCCCGGGATATATTAACTCATAAAAGAAATGGCTGGGCATATGTAAGGAAACTTGGCGGTGTGTATTGCTTATGGCTGATTACTTATGCAACAGCCAGGAGCTAGACAAATCTTCTGATGGCCTGCATTTCTCTTTCCCTGAAGGTCATCAGCTCCATGAGTTCCCTCTCTGAGTACTGCCTGCCTTCTATTCTGCGAACACTGTTTGACTGGTACAAAAGGCAAAACGGCATTGAGGACGAATCACACGAGTACAGACCGAGAACGAGCAATAAGTCCAAAAGGTACTTTCTGTGGGTGTCAGGCTTCTCATTTCTCATTCCTGCCTCACTTATACCTTCTTCTTTCAATATACATCAAAACGAGAATTAGGTGGCACCTGGGCCTCCCCGACTTTGCAGGAGGAGCCCCAGCAAATGCTGTGGGCCCTCTGGTCTGTACTAGGGCAGGCATGTGGGACATCCTGTCCCTGCCTGCTGTCACTGGTTGGAAATGCACGGGGCCTTATTTATATGTGTTGGGACAAACTAGAATGCGCCCAGGTCACCATGTTGCTTGCTTCCTCCCTCCCCGAGTCTGCACCCAGGATCAGGCCATCGAAGGCTCAGTAACTCCACCAGACACTTTAGCTTAGTGAAGCATGGCCGAAGGGTTCAGGGCTGCAGCAGTCCTGAGGCTGGCATCTCTCCCTGTGAGGATGCGGATGGGGAAGTTAAATGCATGCCTGTGATGTCCCCCAGAAGCTGAGAACTGTGTCTGTGTACCTTGTGGTCCCTCTTCTCTGTGGGTGTGAGAAGTGGAATTTACCACTGCCAGAGCCGTTCAGCAGCGCCAACATTCTTATGGGTTCAAGTTAATGCATGGCTACCAAATTACTAGGCAAACATTTAATTTCCTAAGTTTGAAATGAATGTATTACACCTAGGCAAGGAAAGAAAAGAATTATGGATATGAAGAAGAGCTAATACAACTTTTAAAAAATCATAAGATGCTGGGCATGGTACTGCCTGCATCCTGTAACAGTGTGTGTTCAGGCTTCTCAGGCTCTCAGCTTGGTGCAGCTTTCACCACTATCTGATTCCACAGTGTTTTCTGATTCCAAAACGAAAGCCTATCATCCCCAGTAACAGTCTCCCTTTAGTCTCTTCCTTTATGTTATGTATATAAGTATTTATCTGCATGTATGTATGTGAACCACATGCATACAGTATCCGTGGGGGCCAGAAGAGGGCGTCAGATCCCCTGGAACTAGAGTTAGAGATGGTCGTGAGCCACCAAGCCCTTTGCAAGAGCAGCCAGTATTCTTAAGTGATGAGCCACCTCTCCAGCCCCCTTAGCAGTCTTTCTTCAAGAGTAACTTTTTAATATATTACGTTTTGATGGCAGAATTTCCATTGTGTGTCTGAAAATGGTTTGCACTAAATGCATGAAATCACTTCTGTCGGACATTTGGTTTGTGAATGGGAGACTCCCCTGGGGGTGACTCCACAGGGACCCTGCAGCCATTTGGGAGAACTGAACTAAGTGAGTTTGGTCTTCTTCCTCTGCCCTGCCAGAGTTCAGTTACCAAAACTAGATTCTGTGTGAGTTGATGCCTTAATGAATTGAAAATGTAGGGCTTTGTTGTTGATTTTGTCATTGTTTTTGTTGTTTTTGCTTTTGTTTTTTAAACACTGCTGGTTCTTTGCAGGTAACCAGGGTCAATTCTGAGGTCAAATGCCCACAGAATTAGAACAGCAAAGTTTACCTCAGTAGTGTTTTAGCTACACTTCAACATTTAAAATAAGAACATCTGTGCCTGGGAAAAGGCTAAGAGAACAAGAATCTCCAGAGTGTGACGTAGTTAGGCTGTGACTAAAAGGGGAACTTGAGGGAGAAGCCTGAGCAACTGAAAATAGTTGAGTGGGAGGAATTGACACTGGGTCAAGATTGGTGTAATAGCAACATTCTCACTGCCAAGTGTTTATCGGATGCCTCTGCCTGCTACCAGTGGAACCTCAACTAGGTAATAAAATTGAATTAATTGTTAGAAAAGTATATATTTTTATCTGAAAGCATAATTTGCCTTATTAAATAAAATCAGAGGTTTAAAAAGACTTTTTTGTTTTGTTTTGTTGGGTTTTTTTTCCCCCAGCCAGGAATTACCCCTTTCTTGGGGTTCTCTGGGCACTTTTTGAAACAATTCTAAGTTTTATTTTTTATTATTATCATTATCATTGGTGTTGCTAGGTGGGGATGGGTGAAGGTGGGTGAGGGTGTGGGTGGATGAGGGTGGGGTGGGTGAGAGCGGGTGGAAGGTGGGTATGAGTGTATACACACCCTCCAGTAGAGGCAAGAGGACAGCTTTGGGAGTCAGCTCCACGGTGGGTTCTAGGAGTCAAGCTTGGGTTGTCAAGTTCTCACTTCAAGCAGGTAGAGTGAGCCACCTCATTGTCCCTCTCCAGCCACTGTTTAAGGACTTAACGTCCATCTGGCAAGAAGGTCTTTCCACTGAGGCCGACCGTCTTGAGAGATTGCTTGTTCTTGCTCCCAAACTTCCGGGTTTCTTCTCATACGCACTTGCTTAGGTCTCCACTGGGGAATACTCTCTTTTGAATATGCTTTGTTCAATGTCCACTCCAGGCTACCTTAGCACTTTCTCACATCTAGCCCAAGTGGCTCTCGTAGAACTTTCAGACACATTTGTCTACATTCTTCCTCCTGGCTGGCTGTTCCTAAATGATCTGAAACGATTCCTCTTGGAAAGGTAAAGCCATAGCTTCCCTTCATGGCTTCCCTTCTTAGCCTCACCAACCTACGCAAATGTGACTTCCCACAGTCACAGGCACTTCCAGAAGGGTTTACATGTATGTCTGGGTATATATGTGTATACATGTATATGTGTGTATGTACGTGTGTGTGTATGTGTATGTGTGTGTACATGTATATATCTTAAATCCCACCTTTCTTCTTACTCTCTCATGCCTAAAGACAAAAAAAGCATTCCATGCTTAAAATTCCTTTGGCTTATTTTAAAAATACCTTCTTGTTGTCCTGAACAAATATGGACCCTTTATGTGTTTAGGAGATTACACTAAATACTGTACATGCCTGACCACCAAGAGCCTTCATGTATGTAATGTTGACCACCCCTAATAGGAAAAATCCAAAAACTAAAATGCTAAAAAAAAAAAGTTTGATAGCAACAGGAAGTCAAAAGTAAAATGTCTCCACGGCTGATGTTACGCCACAGATACAGATGACACAGGAGTGTGTTCAACACATTCTACAGGCTACATAGGGGGTACTCGTGAGACATAAGTGGGTTTCATAGTTAGATTTGGGTCTCATCCCCGGGATTTTATGGGTGCAAATACTCCAAAGTCAAAATACATCTGACTCTCTGATCCCCAGCACCTGTTGGGGGGCACTCCACCCATATCATTAGCCTTTCTCTTCATAGATGGATACGCGGCTAGCAAGTAGAGGAGTCACAGTTTCAGGTCAGGACCTCTCACCGTGAAGTCACTGCAGCAGCTGCCACTAAGGGCTGAGGATGTCATTCAGTAGTCAGGAAACTGGGACAGAGATGACACATTTCTGCCCTTACATCCCTTTTTCAGCTCCCCTCCTTCCTCCAGCTTCACTTTGGTCTCCCAGCTTCCGTTTCCGTTCCTTCCTCCTGGCACTAAACCCCAAGTGATGAAGGGACAGCAAGAAAAGCAACACTAAATTACCTCCATTCCTTTGGTCTCCCTCCCATTAATGATGACACTGGCTTCTTATTACTCAGGAGCCTTTGTGAAACCCTTCCCTTAATTACATCTCTACATTATGTCCCAAGATCCTTTGAATACACACCTCCACCGTGGAAGCTCCATCTCATGTGTGGATCCTATGTTATGAGCAATATCATGCCAGGGCTCTAAGGGGACTACAGAAAAATCCACAGAATGAGATTAGAGACCCACAGACAGCTACTTCAGCTTCTGTGGCTGGAATTTAGAATTTGCCCACTAAACCATAGTACAAACAGAAGTAGCCTTCCTATGCAGGTAACACGTGATCTCATCATAACAGAAAGGCCTGTAGTCCATGGGGCAGAGCGCAGCCTGCTGATGAAGTATTTCACCCTAAAAGTGCCTTCAGTGCCATTTACTGTGATGTTTTAAACTTTGCAGTGATGAACAGCAGCGAGACTATTTAATGGAGAGACGGGACCTGGCCATTGATTTTATTTTTTCTTTAGTATTAATAGAAGTTTTGAAACAGGTGAGAAATTCATTTATTATCATTTTTTAATACTTTGTAAAACTTAGTTTTAAAGGTCTGAGTTTATGGTTTATGAATTCCAAATACTAGACAATGTGAACCATGTTATTGATCGCAATGGATCATATGTACTTAGTGGAATCACTGTTATTGATAGGCTGTTTAATAATCCCTTCTAAATTCAATGTCTTCTTCTCTTTTTCAGATCCCCCTTCATCCTGTAATAGACAGCTTAATACATGACATTATTAACCTGGCTTTCAAGCACTTTAAATACAAAGAAGGGTAAGATGACTTCTCTCCTTAGGGTATTGACAAAGTTGGGTGCTTAACACTAAGTTAGCTGTGTGATTTTTCTGGGCAGCAGCTCCCTAACTTGTCTAATTCTGTTTCGCTCAGGTACCTGGGTCCCAACACTGGCAACATGCACATTGTGGCCGATCTGTACGCAGAGGTCATCGGAGTACTGGCACAAGCCAAGTAAGGGGACATCGGAGCCCGGAGTGCCCTAACTTAAAGGAGCATTTGCATAGGAACTGGCATTGATTTTGGTGTATGTGCCCATCCTATAAAACCAGCTAGAGCAGTGGTTCTCAGCCTGTGGGTCATGGTGACCCTGTAGGGTCAAATGACCTTTTCACAGGGGTCACATATCAGATATCCTGCATATCAGATATTTGTATTGCAATTTGTAACAAAGCAAAATTACAGTGATGAAGTAGCAAGGAAAATAATTTTATGGTCAGGGGTCACCAAAACATGAGAAACTGTTGTAAAGGGTTGCAGCGTTAGGAAGGCTGAGAACCACTGAGCTCCTTCCAAGCAAGTCCAAGTGAGCTGTTCCTTCTTGGCAGTCGGCCCAATTCCCACCACATCCCTACATCTCAGGCTACAGCTTCCAGGGGCAAAAAATGGACCTGACCAAATTCTTTTCTCTGTGCTCAAATATTCCACAGATATTTATTGGCTCTTCAAGCTTTATTTTTCTATCTTCCAGGACCGGATAGTTACAATCTGTCTTCTCTAAGTGGAAAGATTCCATTCTACAATGTCCCTTTTACTCCAGACCTTACTTAATTCAACTGAGCTAAAAATGCCCCAGACATTGTCATGGAAACAAGTCAGGGGGGAAAATTCTCATTGCTAAATTTATCTGGCCCCAGAATGCTACTTAACAGGCTAGCACAGAGCCATGTTAGACTGTGAGCAATGATAAACTTATTCCAGAAGTGACGTCACACCCTACTCACCAGCCTTCATTTTATACAACCCAGAGGCAAGTCGGCCAAGAGCCTGGATATCTCGATTAAGTAAAATAAGCTAGGATATGGCACAAACTCAGGCCAAGTGAACAGCTTACAGCAAGGGATGCCTCAAGCCTTGTGAAACACAGTTCTCAGGAAAACTTTTATCTTCAAGAGATGGAATTCTCCCCGCCCCCCCGCCCCAAGACAGGTTTTCTCTGGGTAGTCCTGGCTGTCCTGAATCTTGATCTGTAGACCAGGCTGGCCTCAAACTCACAAAGATCCACCTGCCTCTGGCTCTCAAGTGCTGGGACTAAAGGTGTGCGCCACCACACAGCAAGATGGAATTCTTCATACCCATACATTAGTGTACCCCTCGCCCCTCATCACAGAGACTTTTTTTTTTCGCAGTAGATGACAATGAATTCAGGGACCTGTGATGAGTCAATGTACAGTTAGAGACTGTGGAGGACTCAGCTCTAACAGATATCTGCATCACACTCCTTGTCGCTAAGGTTCGGGAAGCATCCTGGAAGAAGGGAAAATTGTTGCGAACCGGAGGCGATGGTTGCCTGCAGTGAAACGGCGCTTGCCAGACACGACGGGGCTGTTGACGTAGAAAGTCACAGCAGCTATGGCTCCATGCGTAAGACCTGTATAAGACCAAGCAAGCCAAAATCCCAGCATGGATGCCGGAGGGACTCATGAACTCCCTCCCCTGTCTGAGGAGCTATTGGCAATGGGCTGGCTGCTGGGAAGAGAGATCCCATTTCCTTCCGGGATGTAGGACTGGAGAGTCTGCCCATGCCCTAGTAGATGTTCCCACCCACTCACATGCAGGCAGGGCTATGTGAACTCAATGGGCTTTTTAAAAAGAGCACATGAAAATTAGGGGAAAAGCTGGAGGGGTGGGATAGTGGATAGAAGAGAGTTGAAAACATGAAATAGACATGTATGAAATGATCAAGTAGTAAAAAAGGTAAAAATTTAGAATTATCTTAAAAACCATATAGACTCATCCAAAGAGGAAAAGGCTTAGCATTTTCTTAGTTCTCCTTGGTGTGTATACTTCCATTTGGTACCTGATAACTTGTTCCCATGGATACCAAAATCTGTGACTCTTATGTCTCATGTGAACTGCATACGTAGTCTTTACATATCAGCTCTGTTCTTCCTCCATCCAGTCAAGTAATATCTGGGTAACCTGTAACCCCAATACCATGTGAATGAGATAGTTAACATACTGCATTATTTAGAGAATAGTAAGAAAAATATCCACCCCACCCCAGAGAGATGGAGTTTCCTCACTTAGAACAGAAATACATAACTTATCAAAACAAACTTATTACATTGTATTTTATTAGGGGGCATGGACAATTGACAGGGGTTGATTCACTCCACTCTTGGATCCTGAGACTTGAACTCTGGTCAACAAGCACTTTACTCCCCAAGCCATCTCATTGGCCCTCCAAACCATTTCCAAATATTTGCCCAGATAAGACCATAGAAAATAGAACCACCACAACATGCATCGCAGTGATTCTTTTTCACTCTGATCCATGTTTCCTACCCACCCAAATGACTTGTTTTCTTACACAGGAGAACATCAATGTTAGAAAGTGGAGGGGGAACTTCTTGAGGACAAGACACTGGCATATGGAGATGTATCAAGGTCAAAGGCAGATAGTGACAGAGTAGAGCCAGACAAAGTATACATAAGAATTAAATGACAGGGACTAGAGAGGCCCTAAGTTCAGTTCCCGGCATCCACGTGGGTGGCTCACAACTACATGTAACTACAGTTCCAGGGGGCTATGACACCCTCTTCTGGCCTCCACAGGCACTGCATGCCATTGTGCCTGAGTCTGACATACTTAAAAAAAACTATTATGATAATTATAGTTCATGAGTCACTAAAGAAAGGAGAGATAATGCATTTTAGAAAGACTTCTATCTAATTGAATAGTGAATTTACTGACATTAAACTGAATATAGCTGCAATTATCTGGTAACTAATCCATGTGTACCTAGAAGTGATTTTTAGAAGAAGGTATTAATATGTGTATTTGCTGAGTTATCAGACTTTGATAATATCAGTATATTTCCTTGTTATTATTCTAGCATAAAAATAAAGTTTTATGCTTCTCTTAGTTTCTGTGGATAATGCAAGATACTGGATATTGTCAAATGGTCGCCCCTAGCTTTGTAGACTCTGACCAAGTTGGGAAGTGGTACCATACCAAGTGTGATGGCTCAAGCCCACAGTCCCAAACTCAGGTGACTAGAGCAGAAGGGTCTCTGCAAAGTGGAGGCTAGCCTGGACTTCTTAAGTTTCAGGCCAACTTGGGCCACACAATGATACCTATATCAAAAACTTGAGGGAAGAGAAGAGGCAGGGGAAGGAAAGAGTAGAGGAACAGGGTAGGAAAGGGAAGAAATGCCCCTTCTAAGCAACAGGCAGCATCCAAAGATTGCAAGGATCCTTATGCCAGTTTAGATGTGTAATCCACTAAGCATATGTATGTATGTATGTACACACACACACACACACACACACATACACACACTCATATTCATGATGCCAACTTGTCCTGACTCCACTATAGCTGATTGTAAGAAATACCTCAAAATGGCTGTATCCTAGCTTTCATTACATTGACCAATTCCTTAACTCCTATCGTTAAAATTTTTTTCCTTTCATCAATTATGTGTTTATGTTTTCAAAGTCAATTATAACTTTCAAAGATACTCTGGCCAGTCCACTCTAAAATGAACCCAGTCGGCCCGTGAGCTGTCCTCAGCCAGACAATGTGCCATCTTTATTGATAAATGGTTCCATCTTAAGTTAATGCCACACCATGAAGTATGTCCACATACACCAGGGACACCGCCTTATCTTCTCCATGGAGAAGTTCTGCTTAGTTGTAGGAGGAGGGAAGGATGCATGGTTAGCTGGCACAGTGTGATAGTCTTACCCCTCTTTATAAATCTGAATGACATCATTCTATTTTACGTTGTATATCAGCTCCCATTGCCCCTTGCAACTTCAGTTTTTAAAAAGGGCTTTGTTTAGTCTCTACACTTTAGCAGAACCTGTGTTTACCTTTAGTGGTGGCAATGCCACCTAGTCCCTTGCCTTAAGGTCTGTTTTGATATTAAGATACTCAAAGATAGTACTAGTTTCTTTCAAAGAGAAATTAAGTTAAAAAGAGGTTTTCCAAGTACTTACGTGAGTTAAAATTTGATACATTTGTTTAGATCGTGATTGCTTCAAAGGTTCATAGATGTGAAAAGTGGGTTTTCCTTTCTTTTCTTCTGTACCTATATACTATACCTCTTAAAGCAAAGGTTTATCTTTGTGCTTTTCTTTTTTTCCTTTTTCTAATGTACATGGGTATTTTGCCTACATATGTGTATGTGTGTGCTGTGTGCATGCAGTACATGCAGAGGTTGAAGATGGTGTTGGATCCCTTGGAACTGCAGTTTTGGATGGTTGTAATCTTTCATGTGGGTGCTGGGAATCCAACACAGGTCCTTTGTAAGAACAGCCAGTGTTCTTAACCACTGAGCCATTTCTGCAGGCCCCTTGATGTGAGTTTCATAGAATACCACAAATCGAGTCATTGTTGAGTTACTGTATATGCTAAACCCAGCACCATATGAAGTATTAAAGGAACAACCATAGATAAACTTGTTTTCCTTAAACACATACACACACACACACACACACACACACGATAAAGGAAAATCAATTCTCAGGATACTTTTATCCTAAAATAACATGTTTATGCCATGTGGAACTTTTTTCACAGTAAAATATAGCCATATCTATTTTTAAGTGAAAAATAAAAATTTAACCACCTTCTTATTATAGTATTGGCATACTGAGTTACATAAGCAACCTGCCTTTTTCCTAACTCTCTTTGTTTTGGCTGTGGATTAGGATTAAAAGACTAAATGTTCTACTGTGGGCCTTTTCTATGAGAAATGCCTGTGTTCATCAGGAGAAGTGACTTGATATTAATAATATTTCAACTTTGAAAAATGCTCTAACCATATTCACTCTATAGACCCTCCCCAGTGACATCCTCGGGGTGGGTGTGCAAGATTGTGCATAGCTTGTGCTTAACCACCTCCATGTGGACAGACTTACCACTCCTAGGCAACTGATGCACTCTGCATAGTTACTTTGTACCTACTGTGTGCCTGACCTTGTGGAGCTTGTGTTCAGCCAGAAGTGTCAGGCAATAAAACATTAAAGCAGTGAACTGTAACACATTCAAGTTAGGAACACATCCCCTTTTCTCTTCCTTCCTTCCTTTCCTCCCTCCCTCCCTCCCTCCCTCCCTCCCTCCCTCCCTCCTTCCCTCCCTCCTTCTTTCCTTCTTTCTTTCTGTGGTAGCAGGAATTCAACCCAGAACCTTGCATATGTTAGGCAGACAACTGCCGTTGAACCTAGGTCCTCAAGCATGCTAAGTAAACAATATGCCCTGATCTATAGCCCAGCCCTCTTGTTGTTGCTGCTGCTGTTTGCTTGCTGACTTTTTCTTTTGAAACAGGGTCTCTCTACCTTGCCTAGGCAGGCCTGGAACTCACTCTGTATCCCAGGAACCCTGCCTCAGCCTCCTGAGTAGCTGAGATTAGAAAGCACAGGCCAGCATGCCATATTCAGATGTCATCCCCACAGTCATTGTTGGGGGTAGTTGAGGAAAGCGTCTCAGCCTGGCAGGCCAGCCCACTGACCAGCTGTATGTGTCAGTTGGTTAGGCAATTTCCCACATGGTGTATCGGTATGCTGGGGATGCTGTAACAAAGACAACATACTTGAGAGCTTTGCTGTAGACATTTGCTCAGAATTAGAGACGTCAAGTTCAACATATTGTCAGGGTGACTTCTCTGTAAAGAAGTTTCCTTCTTTTCTGTTGTTGTTGCTGCTGCTGCTGTTTTTCATGAGACAGGGTTTTTCTGTGTAGCCACTGTGGCTGTCCTGGAACTCCCTCATGTAGACCAGGCTGGCCTGGAACTCATGAATATCCTCGTGCCTCTGCCTCCACAAGAGCTGGGATTAAAAGCTTGCCCCATCACCCGGTGAGAAATTCCCTTCTTGCTGGTCTTCATTGTGGTTCTATCTGCCTGTGCTTCGCTCCAGTTATCTTGTCTTTAAAACGTCCCAGGCATATTGAGTGAGGGCCACCCCAGACAATTCATCTAACCTTGTCTCTTCAAAGGGCCTGACTCCTAGTATAGTCACACCCATTATGTGTATGATTGCTTTTGGGGGGAGGACATAAACAACCCATAGTACTAAATCAAGGCAGGGGTCAGAGGATGTATTTTTAGCAAGTTTTCAGACCATGCCACATAGGGAACATACTTTTAAAATCCCAGATTTAGCTTTATTGAGTAGCATGTTGCATGGAAATTAAGAGGAGGGGAGTCTGATGTCGGCCATGGCCTTCAGACACCAGCTCCATCATCGATCAGCCATGAGGCTTTATGAGGCTTTGAAGTCTTGATATTTGAAAAGGATACAACTCTCCCATTCATGGGGCTACCCTGAGGATTAAAGAGTGACAGTGTGTGGCTCAAATGCTATAGAGTTCTCTTAAGATGTCCATTTGCCTCCATGATGACGGTTGTCATCTTAGTCAGCATATATGTGACATAGAAAAGAATGGTATTATTGGAATTTGGAATTCATATTTAAAAGTGTAAGAGTAGAGTTTTGAGTTTCCACTCAAATGGATGTTACCTGATACCAAGTCAAGCCTTCTAAATTTAATAGAATTGTCATTTTATTCTTTGCTGCTTTCCCCATCTAAAAGACAAAGATACAGTTTTACACAATCCCTGTGATATTTTTACTCATAAAACATAGTACAACTAATATTTCTCCCCTTATTTCCACAGTGTTCATGAAATGTCAGAAATGCCAAGCTGAGCTGCTTTGGAATGTTTTCTTGAGAGTAGATGTTTTATAGAAGGCTGTAACATGCCACCACAGGTCAGGAATGAGCCCTTAGCTACATCACCAGCCTGCTAAAGAATACCTCACTCAAAGTTTAAATCCTCACGTAGCCATTAAGACTTCTGCTCTACTGCTTTTCTAAAAGTTCATGTAGCAAACATATAGAAAACCTACAAATTCCTAGGCAGTAGTAGTGCACGCCTTTAATCCCAGCACTTAGGAGGCAGAAGCAGGTGGATATCTGTGAACTCTAGATCAGCCTGGTCTACAAAGCTACACAGAGAAACCCTGTCTCAAAAAACAAAACAAAACAAAACAGAAAACCTACAAATGGTAAATTCAGTAGGCCTCACCAGGAGGAACACTGTTCAGCCGTTCCTGTGACTGCTAGCAGAACGTCCTTGTGCCTGCTTATTCTCGTGTGTCCTATAATTTCTACTTTAAGACAACAGTTGTTCTGAACTAGAAGATTCTGCTAGTTTGCGTTCAGTTTTCACTATCAAAGTTGCCTTTCCTAAGTTAGAAGATTTGCTGCCCTTTCTGTCCTCCTTGCCTTGAGATTGATTCTTTCAGTTTTACTATTAAAACTTTATTGTAGCCGGGCGTTGGTGGCGCACACCTTTAATCCCAGCACTCGGGAGGCAGAGGCAGGCGGATCTCTGTGAGTTCGAGACCAGCCTGGTCTACAAGAGCTAGTTCCAGGACAGCCTCCAAAGCCACAGAGATACCCTGTCTCGAAAAACCAAAAAAAAAAAAAAAAAAAAAAAAAAAACTTTATTGTAAAGAACTCCCAAATAAAAAACCACTAGGGCCCAACATTACCAACATCTACAAATCTCAATGAACTTCTGTCCATTTAGAACAGCACCCAAAAGCTTCACACTAGATGTTATACTTTCAAGTGTATCTTCACGTACATATCTAACACCCAACTCTGAAACATCTATGACAAAATTAGAACTAGAAAACAACTAGCTTTGGGTTTTTTGTTTGTATGTTTGTTTGAGATAGGGTCTCACTATATAGCTCTGGCTGTCCTGGAACTCGGTATGTAGATCGGGCTGCCCTTGAACTCATAATACCCACCTGCCCCTGCCTCCTGAGTGTTGGAATTAAAATTGTGCACCACCACACTTGGCCCAAACAAGAAACTTTATATCCATGACTCGTTTTTAAAAACTCAAATGATATTACAGATGTAATTGGTATTAATCCTCTTTTCCAACTATACAAATGATTTAAATAGAAAATAGGGACTGTGTCTTTTGTGTCTACAAGCCCATGCATGTAGTAGACATCTCATTCCTATTTATCTTTTTTTGTTGTTGTTGCTATGGTACCAGTAAACCAGGACTTTGCCATGCTGGGCTAGAGCCGTATGACTAAGATGCATCCCCAGTAGCTGGTTCTTTGAAACAGTCTTGCCATATAATCCAGGCTAGACTCAAGCTCATCACCCTCCTCTGCCTCTGGAGTTGGGGAGTGACGGGCATGCACTAACCTTCACCCTTTTCCCTCAGATATAATTTCAATTTTCCCATTACTAGACTTTTCTCTCAACTTAAAAATATATTTTTCCATGATCATTAACCTAAAATTATACAAGAACAACAGAAAACATTGGCAATGGAAATTGGGGTATTTTAGGCATTACTTGGAATGCAGGTCCAAAAATTATTTGTGGTCACTGTCAGAAATAGCTGATCCCGTACGCTGCACTCAGATGCTCACTGTCAGATACTTGGGCCCCTGGGACCTGCAAGTACTTCGGTGGTAGCTAAGCCTGAGAAAATGGAGGGGTGTTTGTTTGTCTGCGTGGTATGCTCAAGTTTAAAGCTAAAACTGTCGTGAGAGGTTTTAAACAGCAATGTAGCTCAGTCTGAAAGAGATATGGGATGTCTTATTGAACAAAGGGAAAGAGATATGGGGTGTCTTATTGAACAGCAGGAGGAAAGGGCCCTGTTGGACTCTGTCAAATCCTTATGGTCTGCTGCCATTGCACTTCGCCTGAGGTGAAGGGCCCAGTCACCCTTGGATGGCGGAGGCCCTGATGATAGTGACATTCTTGACTGTCAGTCATCTTTTGTATTCTTAGGTTCCCGGCTGTCAAGAAGAAGTTCATGGCAGAGCTGAAGGAGCTGCGGCACAAAGAGCAGAGCCCCTATGTGGTCCAAAGCATCATCAGCCTCATCATGGGGATGAAATTCTTCCGAATTAAGATGTACCCAGTGGAGGACTTCGAGGCGTCCCTCCAGTTTATGCAGGTAAGGTCCCTGAGCCACAGCTGTTTCCCTCACGGGGTTCCTTCCAGGGAAATACTGCAGCTGGAAGGAAAAAAACCTACCGGGCAGCGCCCAGCACCAAAACTGTCAGCATACACATTCAAACTTCTCAGTGCTACAGCATATTGCACATTCAATAGAAACCGTATTCCCCATTATAAAGCGTGTTTACATGGTTGAGGGTTGACCCTAGGGCCTTGCTCACATTACCACTGAACTAACGTTTTTATTGTGTAACTGGGTCTCTCTTGGTTAACGAGGCTGGCACAAACTTGCCACCCTCCTGCCTTGGACTCCCAGTTCACATTTTGTGCTTGAGTCCTTTGCTTGCTGGTACTGTGTAGTCTAGGCATCTTGTGATGCTGAGCCATGATAGTAATGGGATTTTCCAGGTTAGCCACAACCACCAAGGAGACCAAGGACTGTGCTCTGTACTCTGCTGGTGTGGAAAACTGGGGGTTTAAGTTAAAAGGTTCCCTTTACAATATGTTCCACTTAGGTTGAATGTATTGGTATAAAACACCATTATTAAATCAAAGAGTATATATATATTCTCTACCTTCTAAGGTAAGTCACAAAATGCCTTGATACTAAATAATCAAGTTGCCAAAATGTAATTTCATTTTAAAACTTTCAAACCACTTTAGGGTTGGCTACACTTTTCCTTTTCTCCTTCACCCACTGATAAGTATCGCTCTATGATTTTACCACAGCTGATTCTTTAGCAATTTAGTCAGCAGCGCTGTTCTGGCCATAGTGGTGTTCACAAGCACAAAGACTTTGATGAAGGAAGAAATCTGTCTTCTCTGTACTATGAATGGGGTCTTACTTTGGATACACCCCCTAGCTCATCATGGTGTAAGTTTGGATACAACCCCCTAGCTCATCATGGTGTAAGTTTGGATACAACCCCCTAGCTCATCATGGTGTAAGTTTGGATACAACCCCCTAGCTCATCATGGTGTGACTTTGGATAAAGCCTCCTAGCTCATCGTGGTATAAGTCCTAAGAATTTAGCACAGTGCAAGTTCCCACTAAGAGGTGAAGGGAAGCTGCTGTATCTGAAGGGATTTCTCTACTGTTGCTGCCGCATGGTTTGGTGTTGATCTTACTAGAGAGTTGAGATGTTTGAAACAGGAATGCAGGCAGTACCGCATCGAGGCTCCAAAGGCCACAGCCAAGAGCCAATAGCTATGGGTGAGCACATGGGGAAGTTGGGATCCTTCTGCCCCGTGTGTGTGAACAGTTGGGGAAGTTGGGATCCTTCTGCCCCGTGTGTGTGAACAGTTGGAATGCAGTACAGCTAGCCTTCTAGTGCCCAGACACGGCAAAACTTGATCAAGAGGGTACGTTACAAAGAGCAAGCTCGCTGGAAGAAAAGTGCACCTGGTTTTGATTCCTTTTTTGTTTATGTTTTGGGAGACAGGGTTTCTCTGTGTAACAGCCATAGCTGTCCTGGAACTTGCTCTGTAGATCAAGCTGGCCTCAAACTCACAGAGATGGCCTGCTTCTGCCTCCCAAATTCTGGGATTAAAGGCATGCGCCACCACAGCCCGACCAAACCTGGTTTTTATTCTAACACCAGTGGTGCCTGTGTCTTTTCCCCTTTGGTTGTAATCCTACATCATAGTCATTCATGTTTAGCTAGTTTTAAAAGATCAGCAAAGGAAATGAAAAGTGGAAGGTACCCTAACCCTTTAAATTCTGAAAGTGTAGCAGGGTCTCTGGGTAAACAAAGGTTTCCTGGGGGGCAGAGGGATTAAAACATTTGCATACACACTGGGGAGATTAAAAAAGATGTTAATTTGTTGTAAACACAAGTTTTGTAGGTTTGGTAGAAAGTACTCAATGTTTATTACATTCCAATGTCTAACACTAGAGTATCCAGTTGATCCAGGAGGCCCACTCCTCAGCTCATACCCAAGAGAAGTGAAAATACAGTCCACATAAAGGTCTGGACACAAGTGTTCACAGCAGTATTTTTTTTAATAGTAGGTGAAAATTGGAATCAATTTAAATATTTCTGAATTGGTTAATAGATTAAAGAACATGGTATTTCCAGGCAACATGATCATCATTTAGCCTAATGATTGACAGATATCTGCTGCAACACAGATATAACCCTTAAAAACATCATGCTGAATAAAGAAGCTAATGTTAATCCCAAAGATGGGAGGAGGAGGATCACCAAACCAAGTCCTCATGGTCAAATTAATTAAAGCAAGCTTTTTTATTTGTGTACACAGGCTGCCTCTCCTTAGTGTGAGGTTCGAGAGGTCAGCATTGGACATAAGGAATACACGATTTTTATAACTCAGGGGTAGGGGGTTTCCAAGTGGGGGATTTGGTGGACAAAATAGGAGTGGTTACAGGAGCAGACCATAAGTATAACAAGTTAGTCATAAGGAGCTCCTGAAACAAAGACAGGATTACAAGATGGTCATAACAAGGTAGTCATAACAAGAGACAGTTGGTCATGGCAACCTTTTGAAACAAAAGGAGGCTTGCAAGATGGTCATTGCAGCTTTATGAAACAAAGACAGTGCACATATCCATCAGGGTAGTCCCAGCACTCAGCACTCGGGAGGCAGAAGCAGACCGATCTCTGAGTTCGAGGCCAACCTGGTCTACAGAGCAAGTTCCAGGACAGCCAGGGCTACACAGAGAAAGTCTGTCTAGAAACAAAACAAAACAAAACAAAGAAACATACTCACACACAAACAACAACAAAAAGCAGTTCACATATCTACATACCTGAATGCCCAATTGGATATTACTCACCTACCTGTACAGAATATGCAGAAAGGGGGACCAGGATCCTAGAACCCAGAGGCTCCATTCCACATAGTCAGTCTATGTCAGGGACTTCATAGACACAGCTCATTCAACCTGAGGTGAAAGTTGGTACAGTGCTATACTGAAGACCTTAGGAATTCTGTTTGCTAGTACTACTTCTAATGGTTGAAAATGAAGGGTAGGGGCTAGTATTGACATAAATGTGATAATCGAAGCCATAGGAAGTCACCACATTAGGCAGGCTAACCTTCCTCCAGAATGAGTCCCCGGGCAACCAAAAATTCACTCCCTGGTAGGCAGTAGCTTTGCAGGCAAAGAAAGTGGGGAAGCATTCCAGAGACTTCCTTGCATGAAGGGAAGCTGTCCAGACCTGCTTAAGAAATGATGGGAATAATAAACACACATAAAATGTCAGGCCTGCAAGTAAACAGTTTTGTAGGAGGGAGGCTGTTCGAAACTAAACCTGACTGGAGTTTACTTTACTGCCAGCTGCTTCTCTCCTGGAACTCTGTTTTTAGTCTGATCAAGGATCCAGGACCCCATAGAGGGTTAAGGAAACCAAATAAATCTATTGGAAATGAATGAATGAATGAATGAATGAATGAATGACCCAACCAATGACCTGTACGTAAAAGTGAGGCTGTTAGTCCTTTTGGGTGCCTTTTATTTATTTTTTTTTATTTTGGTTTTTACGAGACAGGGTTTCTCTGTATTGTTTCGGAGGCTATCGGTCCAGCCCGGCCTTTTATTTTTTTAAGTAGAATCAGGAAGACAAAAAGAAAACAAGTCTTGGGAAAGTCCGCTGGGGTCATCGTAAACATTTAGACCCTGTATAAGTCCTTGAATACAGTGATTTTTAGACCTCAGAATATGCTGTGTCCATGTACAGGGTAACTGAGTTTATTCAAATGCATTTCTCATGCATGTTCCAATCCCTGTTCCCTTCCTGTGCTCTTTTTTCTGCTTCCCAGGAATGTGCACATTATTTTCTGGAGGTTAAAGACAAAGACATCAAGCACGCCTTGGCTGGGCTCTTTGTAGAAATCCTCGTCCCTGTGGCGGCTGTGAGTTGCATTTTCATTTCTAACAACTTCTTCAACTTGGACGGCATACTTGACAGTGTCTTGAGTGGGGTATTCACACAGGTCTCTGTTGTAGGCTGTCAAAAATGAAGTCAACGTCCCCTGCCTCAGGAACTTTGTGGAGAGCCTCTACGACACGACATTGGAACTGTCCTCGCGGAAAAAGCACTCCTTGGTTAGTAACCATATGAGGAGCCGAGCACTGTCCCAAGTGGAGAGCCTAGAAGTCCTAGGAAGAAACCAACTTGAGAACAAGAAGGACTCCACTCATTAGATCATTGTCTCAGCATCTCAGACTTCAGAACTTGCGTTTAGCACAAACCCATGAATCGCTGTAACATAGGGAATCACTCCACATCACCTCAGATGAACATTCTAGTCCGATGGATTCGGCTGTTTACTTCAGAGATTGGCTAAACTTGAAGTTTTTGTTTGAATTTTTGAGAAGTTTTTTCAGATCTAGAGGCTAAAGTTTATAGCAACAATTTCCCTTCTCCCACCCACGAGAGAGCCTGCACTAGCTAATTCCTATCTTGACACTCAAAATCAAAACTGGACACAGAAGAAAAAGGAGGTGGGGAATAGGCCGTTGACTGCAAGCCAGAGTTTCTGAAGGTTGGGATGCAGTTCTTGGGAAGTCAAGATACAGTTTTTCAAGTTGCTGTGTGATGAATTAAACTCTGGTAACCTGCCAGGGGTGTGCTAGGTGTAATCATGACAGTGTAAGGAAAGTCCATCAGTAAATTGCTGGCCATAGCACTGGTCTATGCTGATCTCCAAAGCTTGGCATCCTAGACTGGGTCTGAGCTGGTACCCAGCAGTTCTACTGGTAGTTGTGACAACTTTGCTCACTTGCCTATACTCTGTGGTCACTGTGACTGAATCCTGGCATTTATTGACTGGTATTAGAGATGCATTCAGTGGGCACAGGAGTTCAAAGCCCTCTAAGTTTACGTGAAGAAGAATAATGCTGGGTTGAAGCATAGAGCAAAAGCTCATCCATTGGCCATTGGTTCTTGCTAGTTCAAGTAAATGGGTGTGTTTCTTTTTAAATCTCCCCTAGCCCTCAAGGTGTGTGCTACCTGGTTAAGCAAAATGATAATGAGCGCGTTCTTTGGCTGACTGCCCGTTAGCGTTGCTGTCTTCTCCAGTTGCTGTGGGAAAGAGGCCCGGTTAGGCAGGAAAAGCACAGTAGCACCTCTGTTTATTCCATCCGGAGCAAATTCCTGCTGTGGTTACATTTGTCTTGGTAGTGTTTACCAGGACCATAACAGCTTTTTCAGGAATGTCCCTGAATTACAGGAAGATGACAGGAGAAAGTAAATATGTATATCTGATGCTAAGACAAGAACCAACAACTAGATGTTTATGAGTGAAAAAGCCAATAACATTTTCAAGCTGAGTGTGCCTTCATGGCTGTTCTAGCTTGCTTCTCTCTTGCTGTAATAAAACACTGACTAAATGCAGCTTAGGGAAAAGAAGCATTTATTCGTCTTACAAGTTATAATCTGTCATGGAGGGAAGTCAGGGCAGAACTGAAGGCAATAACTGAGGCAGAGGTCATGGAGGAACATTGCTTCTGGTTTGCTCCCCATGGCTGGCTTGCTCAACTACTTTTCTTTTTTTTTTTAATTTAAATTAGAAACAAGGTTGTTTCACATGTCAATCCCAGGTCCCTCTCCCTTTCCTTTCCCTCCTCTCATGCCCTCCCACCAACCCCCCATACTCCTCCTTTCCCCAGGGAGGGTGAGGCCCTCCATGGGGGTGTCCATAGTCTGTCATTTCATCCAGGGCAGGGCCTAGACCCTCCCCCAAGAGTCCAGAGTGAGAGTGCATCTCTCATTGTGGGATGGGCACCCAAAGTCCATTTGTATGCCAGGGATAAATACTGATCTACTACCCAAGGCCCAATAGATTGCCTAGGCCTCCTCACTGACACCCACATTCAGGGGGTCTTAATCAGCTACTTTTCTTATACAGCCCAGGACCCATCTACCTAGGGATGGTACTGCCCACAGTGGGCTATGTCCTCCTATTAATTAGCAGGTAATGCCAATGTCCCATAAACATACCACAGGCCCAACTGATGGGGGCAATTCCTCAGTCGAGGTTCCTCTTCCCAGGTGTCTCTATTTTGTGTCAACTTGACATAAAGAACCAGCATGAAGGTTGTGTTATTTCTGTGGTGACTGATAGTACAGTCTGAGATTTGTTTTGCAAGTTCGTAAGTGAAAACTAAGTGAGTGAAACAACAGCTTTCTGTATTATTGTGCACGAAACAAATGTGTGTATGTTCCTAGCCAGAGTTCTAGATGATTCTACCCAGTCATTACCAGGAAGCACCTATGAGTCCTTGTGTTTGTACAGCCTTGCATTTCTTTGGGGCCAGATGGCCACAGGGGAGTTAAGGAAGTTCTGGGTGCCCAGAGTGTATGTTTCCTGGTTTGCTGAACTGTCAGTCATCCTGTGACCTCAGTCTGTTCCTTTCTTCTCAGGCCTTGTACCCCCTGGTGACCTGTCTTCTCTGTGTCAGTCAGAAGCCCCTATTCCTGAACAGGTGGCATGTTTTCCTCAACAACTGCTTGTCCAACCTTAAGGTTAGTATTTGTCAACTCAACCACAAAAACATTTTATTAAAAAACAACAACAACAACAAAAAGCCCTATAAACCTCAATGAACGGCTGTTATTTTTGTTTGTTTGATACAAGAACTTAACTGTGATGCCCAGGCTAACCTCAAAGCCACAGTCCTCCTCTCTCTACCTCCCAAAGTGCTGGGGATTAAAGGTATGAACCACCACACCGAGTTAAGATAAAATTCTTAAAAGAATATATTCATCTGCCTAGAAATAAAAGAAATCTCTGCAGATTTGGGGAAAGTGACTCTGCTTTGGAAAGAATCCCTTTGAAGACAGAATTAAAGCAACCACACAGATCTACATAGGTATATAACCGTGTGTATCTAAGCGCTAGGGAAATGAAATAATGGTTGCGCTTAGCTGACCTAAACAGGTGTAGTTGTTTCAAATGTCCTGTGACATCTGTCCCTTTTGGTCTAGGAAACAAAAGCTCCGTTCTGAGGAAGGATTGCTCTGGCAGAAAGAGTTGCTTCCTGCCAGTCTTATCTGTGAATGTTTGTGTCCTAAGCACCTACTGCTCTCCAGGTGGCAGCACAGGTGTTGGGTGATATGATGGGTGAAGCCGCAGCCCCTGGGACCAAGGAGTCTCTAGTTAATACAATTATAATAATTAGCTTTCAAATTGGTTTTGAATCAAATAGAAACATGCTTTCAATTTTAGTGGCCAACTGACCCAGGACAAGTAGACGGGAACCCTCTGTGATGTAAGAGTAAACACTCCTGGTGCGGTCATGCGTGCCAATAATCCAAGCACCGGAGAAGCTGGGCAGGAGGATCACAAAGTTGAGGCTAGCCTACACTACATATAGCAAGACCATGTTTCAAAAAGATGAAAACTAGGGGGTTCGAAAGATGGTTCCTCCGTTAAGAGTGTTGTTTGCTCTTGCAGAGGACCCAGGTTCAGTTCCCAGCACCCACATGATGACTCAAAACCATCTGCAACTCCAGTTCCAGGGGATCTAGCGCCCTCTTCTGGCCTCTGTGGATGACAGATGCACAAGTAGTGCGCAGATGTACAAGCAGGCACATAAACTAGAGTAAATGAATCTAAAATGTTTTTCAAAACAAAACAAAAAAGTACAAATCAAATGACTTCTTCGTAGTCATTCTCACCTGCGTCCAAAGCTGTGGCTCAGCTTCCTTCTCTGGTCTAACGTTTGCTACTTTCATTTAAAAAAAAAAAAAACTAAAAATTCTTGCATGTGTTTATGCATGTTGCCTTGTTTTGTGGTTTCTTTTTCTAAGACCCTTTAATTTGGAGACGTACTTAGAATTAATTATGTTATTTTTGTCATTTACCATAATTATATAATAATCTACATGAACTTGATTTCAGTACTGACTATGTCCTGGCTCTGAGAGCTGATTGTGAAATCCAAGATCGTAATCATTTCATTTCCTCCAAGTTGGCAGTGACATCTAATAGCAGTGGGTAGAGAACGAGGCTTCCAAGGGCTACACAAGCTGAATGCCTTCCAGGGTCATGAGCGGTTGGCTACCCAGTGGCCACTCTTGGGCGTTCATCTGTCTGCACCTCCTAAAAGCCACCCAGTGCAGCGCCGCTTTCCCTATGTGGTCTGCTCTTGCAGTTCCTAATTCCAGTACTTTAATTGCATCTTTTTCAGATAGGACATGGTCATTTTGTTCCAAACTGCACTAGCGAGTTTTGATCAACATAACACAAATTAGAGTCGCCTGGAAAAAGGGATCCTCAGTTGAGCTGCCTCCATCAGATTGGCCTGTGGACAAATGTGTGGGGCATTGTCTTAATTAATGGAGGATTAACTGATGGGGCGATGCCACCCCTGGGCTGGTGGTCCTGGGTTCTACAGGAAAGCAGGCTGAGCAAGTCATGAGGACCAACCTAGTGAACAGTGTAAACTGATTTTCCTTTGGGCCACCAGCTCACAAAAACAAAACAAAACAAAAAAAAAACACATGGAGATTTATGATGATTAATTATGACAGCTCACCCTTAGTTTAGGCTTTTTCCTAACTAGTTCTTACAACTTAAATTAAGCCCTATTTTTAATCTACGTTCTTTTACATAGCTCAGTTACTTTCACCCAGCACCACCCATCCTGCTTCCTTTCTGTCTCCTGGCATTTCTTATGCATCTAGATTCTCCTCCTCTTCTTCTCTCTCCCCAGAATCCTGCCTATACCTCCTGCCTAGCTACTGGCCATCAGCTTTTTATTACACCGATCATGACAATACATTATCACACAGTGTACAAATATCCCACAGCATCCCTCCTGGCCTCTGCGTCAGTTTCTGGTCCCTGCCTTGGCTGTTGATGAACTATAAGTTATAGGCCAAAAACATTTTCCTTCTCCAGATTGTTTTCAGTCCATGTTTTACCAGAGAACAGAAAAGAACTAGGATTTTTTTTAATGATGAAGAATGCTTGTAACACAGCTTTCTGAATCTATTTAATGCATCTGGGGTTAAAGTTAAAATCTTTTGTACAGTGATTTATTGCTGTGGCCAAAAGAGTCATGTTGGCGGGTGGTCCAAGTTGTTTTTGAAACAGCAGAGCAGCTTGCTTTGAAAATTATTTCAAAATTATAATATTCTTTAGAACTCCCGTCAAAGCCCGCAGAAAAACTAAGGGTCATAAACCTCCCCGGAAGGACGTGAGTGTAGACTCAGTGTTTCCCTACACAGGTATTGCACCCATTAGAAGGTCCTAAAACATGAAGTGGGAAGATTGGGAGGAGCCTGTGGGATCAATGCTACGTTCCAAACTCCAGTTCCAACATCAGGGTTTGTACCATGCCCATTGTTGGCATGAAATGCTAGGAGTAGGCTGCATCGGGAAAGAGTCCTGTGTTAATGTGGGCACCGAACAGATTCCATCTATAAAGAGCTTAGTGTTGCATTTTGTAGATGTCTTGCACTCCAGGAAACATAGAAGAGCTACTTGTTAGCTAAGATAAAGGCAAGGAGGAGGCTAGCTCTATGGCTCAGTGGTTAAGAACACTTGCTGCAGCAGGTAGCTCATAACCACCTATAACTCAAGCTCAAGGGGATCTGTCGCCCTCTTCTAGCCTCTATGGGCACCTACCCACATGCACACTTAAAAATAAGGATCTTTAAAATAAATATGTGCAGGGAAATCCTGGTATGATAATGGGTACTTGTGATTCCAGCTTTTGGAAGACTGTGTCAGGAGAATTGCAATCTTTCCACACCCCCACCTTTATCATGTCTTCTTTCATTTATGAATTTAGGAAAGGATCTTGTTATATATCCATCCTGGGCTAAATACAATCTTCAAACCAGCCTGAGATATATAACGATACCCTGTCTCTAAATTCTCAAATAAATGTGAGGCTATCTTTTTGGGTAGTAAAGTGTTAGAATCACTGTCCCAAGGGCAAAAGATATTCAAAAATGCTTGTTGAATTTCAAGCAGAACAAAGATATATCATTTATGTTTAGATCTGAACACAGTGGGGATTTGAATGAGACTGCTCCTAATGTCATATATATTTATGTCATAATATATAGACACACTCTAACCCCCATCGTATGCACGCCATAGAGAGGAAACGCCTGAAGTAAACCACATGACTTCAAAAGCAAGCTTTGCCTTGAATAGCTTCAGGATTTTATACTTTCTGTTACACCATCCTATTACAAAAGGAACCAAAGCCTTTCGCATGTACCCCTTTCACTATCTTTCCCCGACTTCCTTCTCTGTCCCCCTGAGGCTTCAGAGTAAGGGGCCCAGTGCTTGCATCCTCCGTGTTAGCCTGGTAGCTTCCTCTGGTGTGTTCTGCGGACCTGAGCTGGCTCATTATGACTTGTGTGAAGCAGAGGGACAGTCACAGTCTCAAAGTAAACCCATTTAATGGCAGCACCTGAGTCTGCGCTCAGCGTGACACTGAGAGGATCGGCCGCCTTGGGAGTGTATACTTGAAGTCTTCGCTATTTATATTTAGTTAACGTACTTACACATGTTTATCAAGTGCCACTGTGGAGTGACTGGGAACTTTCCTTGTCTTTGAGACATCAACACCTCTCAGGGACTCTTGGTCAGAGGTTTTCGTCTATTGCATTTTATGTCAGAATCTGGACGCACTGAGCTGTGTACAAGTGCTGTCCACCTTCATGTCTGTCATACAACACCTAACCAGACAGAAGGACACACGCTTGGAAAAGTTGGTGGTGTTTTTAAAAGGTAACATCCACGAACTGATGATGCCTGTATACTAATTTCTTAGCCTCCAAACTGTGTATCTGGGATCATTTCAAATTCTCTTTTCTTGAACAATAGATACTTTTTAAAGGAATGAAAAAAAACCTTGGAGGTCAAGAAATTCCCTTACTGAGATGGCCCAGTGCTTAGGAGCACTGACCGATCTTCCAGAGGACCAAGGTCTGGTTCCCAGCCCCCTCCTGGTGGCTCTCAACCATCTCCAACTCCACCTTCCTTCAAGAAATCCAACTCCCTTATCTGGCCTCTGCAAGCACTTCACACATGTGGTACACATGCATACATTTAGGCAAACACTCATACACATAATTTTTAAAAAGAAATTTAAGGAATTCCGGTTTATGATTAGTAGTCACAGATCTCATCAACTTCATATCTATGAAGAGCTGGGTAACCGGTAGAAGCTGTATATACATTGTCATGAGGTCATGACAGTGCGCTGAGCCACACTGAGCACTGCCAGTGCTTTCATAGATAGTGTTTGTGTTTTCTGAAATCTTTGCATAGGTCTTCAATTAGGCACTTTCAAGTTGGAAAAACCAGAATATCTAATAAGAAACAGTTCTCAAGCTGGAGAGATGGTTCAGTGGTTAAGAGGACTGACTGCTCTTCCAGAGGTCCTGAGTTCAATTCCAAGCAACCACATAGTGGCTCACAACCATCTATAATGAAATCTGATGCCCTCTCCTGGCAGTCAGCTGTATATTCCAGCAGAACACTGAAAATAATGATAATAATAGTAACAACAACAATAATAATAATAATAGAAGCAGTTTTCCATCTGTGTCAGTCACCACTGTGCTTAGATGACAACACCTCCCCCTGGTCAGTGTCTGCAGGTGCAGCCCAGAAGTCTGCAAGTTCGTAAGCAGCCAGGTGACTTCATGCAAAGAGTCAGCCGATAGGCCAGGGGAAGCATCGGTCAGTAGCAGAGGCTGTACCACTGGTGAGTCCAGCCGCCCCTGTTTATCCACATCGATCCCAAAAAAGCTTTAAGTGAATTCAAAGCAAAATGTGAAGAAGGTGAACATGTCACTAGCTTGGCTGCCATGTCGCTGAAGAGTGCCAAGGTGACGTATTGGTTCTAACAGAGATTTGCACTAAAGCCCACTGGTTTCCTAAATGATTTTCTCAGCAAGCCTCAGAGTCATTCTAAATCCATCCATGTTCATTAGTGGCTAATTAATAGAGACAGATTCTAAAGAGGGGAATGGTCTTTGACTTAGAAGCTGAAGTCCTTGGCACTGAAATTAGTGGTACAAGAATATGCCAATAGTGACGTCATCCTGAACATATATGTTGAATACGTAAAAGAATATAAAGACAGGTGAGGAGGTGATGCCGTCTTCACGTAGAACAACACACTGGGTCACAGCAGGGCATCTGTGTAGCCCCTGTGTTATTTTAGGCTGCCTTAGAAATAAATGTGCATGCTGTGACTGACTATACCGGGGCTAGACTGCCTAGGTCAGATTCTGGCTCCATCCTTAATTGGCTGTTTGGCCTTATGTTTGCCTTGACTTCCTCATCTGTAAAATGAGAACCATTTGTCTACTCTGTATATGTTTGTGAAAATCTGAGTTACTAGTTATCAACAGCATTGTGAGTCAGCATTCCACCACCTAGCACGATGCCTGAGGTAATCCATGGATAAGGGGAAAACATTTGCTTTTGGCTCATAGTTATGGAGAGTCATGTCAAGGTGGCCCTTTGCAGTGAGTTTGTGGTAAACAGCACATCTGCATGTGACAGGGAAAAATGGCTCTCCTCGTGGCCAAGGAGATAAACAAGGACTCAGTTCCCACAATCCTCTTTGAGGATGCAAGCCCAGTGAGCTACAGATCACCCACTAACCCTCTGCCTCCCAACATCTCCACCTCCCAATTACTGCAGAGGGCACGAAACCTTAAACACTTGAGTTTGGTGGGGGAACTTAACCATAACAAATTGATGGCTTACCAAGTAACATGCAACATGCAACTCATGCATTCCTGCTTCTGGGACAATGGTTCTCACTAGAGCAGAAGTCCCAGATGTCCCTTGCTAGCGATCTGTCCCTTGAAGGCGGAGCAATTTGTTAGTGTCTCTCAGATTATGTCATGTTAGTATCAAAGAGCTTTGGGCATGCAAAATGTGTTTAAATGCATGAGACTTCGTATCACCATGGTCCCTCGAGGACCAGTCCTCACACATCACTACACGCGTCTTTCTGTGCCCAGTTAGTTGCACCACTACTATTTGCTTTGGGGTTTGACACATAGTTAATTGGCTGGACACTGGTCACTGGGGATGTAAAGATAAACAAACAAAATTGCCTAGAGCTCACAATCTAACAGGAAATGTGCAAAGACCAGAAAACCATTAGGAGAAGCAACAGGCAGTCTCTCCAGGGCCCATGGGAGGAATGGAAAAGGTGGGTCATATAGTAATAAGGATGTCATCTGAGGCTTGCTGCCCAATCAGGATTTTCCTAGTAGTGTTTGCATCTAAGCATTTAGGGGATTGCAGAAGGATGCTATAATATATGAAGGGTACCTCACCATGAGGTAGGGGCAAAGGTGGTCCTCACCAGGCATGTCCAAAATACCCCTCAAGTACCAAGTTCTGAATCTGGATTATCCAGTGGGCTGCCATAAGTCTTTGGGGGTCTTTAAAAACAAACATGATTTTTTTAAATTTCTTGTGTTTTAAGGGTGTCATTTAACTGTGCAAAGAATAGAAAGGAGCTAAGGAACCAGATGAGCAGCCAGATGCAGCCACCCTGATAATATTCTGAAATAGTCAATTATTACTACCTTATCCATTGGCAGAACAAGTACAAATTTAAGTCAACCACGTTGCTGTTCACTCTTTAGGAACAGAGAAATAGCAAGCATAATCTTTTTGTTGTTGTTTTTGAGACAAGGTCTTGTGTAGCCCACACTAGCTAGAGCCTCTATCTCCTAGTGCTCTGATTATGAGTATGCCACATCATGCCCAGCTTGATGCAGTGCCAACTATTGAACCCGGGGCTTTGTACATGCTACTCAAGCATTCCACAAGCTGAGTTATATCTGCAGCCCAAGCATGGTCTTATAAATTGAAGAACATTGGTGAAAATCAGCTTCACCAAAGAGTAGGAGACAGAAGGTCAAAGAGACTGCTGAAAAGTTGAGGGACTGAAGAGATGGCTCAGAAGTTAAGAGCACTGGTTGTTCTTACAAAAGACCCAGGTTGAGTTCCCAGCACCCACATGGCGGCTCACAACCATCTGTAACTGCAGCTTTGGGGATGTGATGCCTTCTTCTGGCTTCTGCAGGTACTGCACATATGTGGTACATACAGGAAAACTTTTATACACAGAGAACAAACTTAAACCTTTTTCTAAGTTGAAATTAAACCAGAAGGTATTGAGAAAAGGCACTGGAACTATGGCTTCCAGTCCACAGTCAGGTGAAGATGATGCCAGCTCTCATGATGCACAGTTTGAGCTCTGGTACATGAGAGAATTTCGTATGAGATACCATGCACTACACGTGCTAAGAAAGGAACTTGGTAAGGGAAAAGATGGTTCCACTGGGATAGACACAGTTGCTTATGCGGATTAAAGTGCATATAGCATCATTAAAGGAGAGGAAAATTTACATGTAGTATTATTAGTTTCAACTCCACTCAACGAATCATTATACAAATCAGATCATTAGCAGGCAAAAACCTGTTTTAAGCTTTGTATATAAACAGGCACGCCTCAAAAGCTGGATTTCCCCACCCCTCTCTGAGGTAGACAGGTACATATAACATTTATGTAGAGGGGTATCCCTCTGTCTCCTGGATAATTTCACTTCTACTTTTATTAGTATACACATCCTTGACTTTATGTGACTATATAAAATTTAGGATCACAAATGAGTGAGAACATAAAACCTTTGCCTTTCTGAGACTGACTTACTCCAGGCAGTTTGATTATCTCCAGCTGCACCCATTGGCCTGCAAACATCATAACTTCACTCGTCTTTGTGACTGGAAAGGAATTCTCTCGTGTTTATGTACAACATTTCTCTTGTCCATTTCCCTGTTGCTGGATGCTGCACGGAACACTGATGGGCAAGTGTCTCTGTGTTGGGCCTAGGTCTAGTCCTGGTGCCTAAGTCAGTTAGGACTTGGAGTCCTCTGGATGCATACACCAGAGTGGCATAGCTGGGTCTGATGGCAGAGCTACTTAAAAAGCAGTAGACTGTGGAAGGTAGACACACCAGATATTAAAATGTCTTATGAGACTTTACTAATTAAACTAACATATATTCACATTTGGACAGGCAAATAAAATAATAAATTAAGTAATTAAATAAACTAGGAGCAGTAATAAATTCATACTAATAAACTAATATAATAATTAAATTTATATTAATTCTATTTGTTATTTGTTACAATGATATAATTTTACATATTAATATTTGTTATTAATAATACAAAAGACTAAGAAGATACAAACACAAAATCTCCCCACCCCACCTTAAGACACAGGAGCTATTTTCTCTATATCTAGGTTATACCATGGTGTGTAGTACATGCTGGTCTCAGGAGGCAGTAGAGAATAATCAGATGGAATAGGGATAGAAAAATCAAAATGCTAACAGTATTTAAAAGGACATTAGCTGTCATGGGAACAGCACCCATTCTTCTGTAAATGCTATGCAATTCTACTGGTTGCTTGGCAGTCTCTTCAATTTCCCCTTTTGGCAAAAGACAGAATGAGGACTTCCCATGGCACTCCTTTCTCACCATCATGGTCATAATCCTCGTGGATAATGAACACTGGAAGGCAGATGGTCCAGGAGTCCCTGGTGATGGCATGTGCCTGCCCCCTAAGCAAGCCGCCCTTTCCCAAGCTGTTTAGGAACACCATCCTGCATGAACCACCGTTCGGCAAGTAATCCTACACTTTGGATTCTGTTACAGAATAAAGATCCCAAAATGGCTCGAGTTGCCTTGGAATCTCTCTACAGATTGCTTTGGGTGTACATGATTCGAATCAAATGTGAGAGCAACACAGCAACTCAGAGGTAAGGACAGGCGTGTGCTCTCGGGGAGTCTGTCCCTGGAGTCGGCCTTGGGCCCATATTGCTGAACCACGGCACGGGTGTTCTCCTTCATTGTTGCCTATTCTGGCCCAGCTAAAGCATACTCAGAGCTGACGATTTCTGCAAGACCTGAGGCCTCCGAGCTTCCCCATTGCCTTCGCAGCCTTTTGCCAAAGCATTAGCCTCTACCAGGACTGACCGGGTCTGCTCCTGGAAGGCAATTGTCACTTTGAGGAAGGAAACAGCTATCTATCAGTTTCCAACTGCCTGGGTTAAAGAAAAATGTCTTTATAGAGTAATTATGCTAATGGAAAGGTTTTGGTTCTTTTTTATCCTCTGATGCTAAGATAAGATGAAATGTGTACCGTCTCCCTGACAGCTAGATCTCAGCCAATCTCGCTTGTTTTCTCTTTTTCCCCCCACCCTTATCTTCCAGCCGACTCATAACCATCACCACCACGCTTTTCCCCAAAGGGTCCCGTGGCGTGGTACCCAGGGATATGCCTCTGAACATCTTTGTGAAGATTATCCAGTTCATTGCCCAGGTAATGCACACATTTCTGCCAGTCTTCTTCAGGTGAAACCATAGATTCAACAGGCCACGATGGTCCTTGATGTGACCAGACATCTTAGAAAGGAGCTTTCTTCCCACACAGCTCATCCTTTTGCTTCAAAACAGTCAGATGAGTACATCAAGCAGCTTCAGCATCTAAGAAAGAAACTGAGAGATGGAGTTTAAGTGATTTCATCTGAGATCACATTGCCCACCAGCAAAACCGCCTATAGCACAGATTCAATCCTGGGTCAGTCTCAACACTGACAGAGGAGAGAAAACTTTGGTGATAGACTCTTGGTTATTCCTTCCCACTGTCCCAAGATCTCGACTCTATATTCTACAAGTAAAAAAGAGTCAAAGGTCTGGTACTTGGTAGAAATTAATTAAAAAAAAAAGACAATATAGTGAAATTTGAAGAGTAAATAGTCGTTTCCTAATTCTTTTCTAGGAGGAGAAAGTAAGTCCGTGGGGAGATTAGCATTTATCAGTTTTGTCCTTTGCTCAAAATTATTCCACTTTACACATGGCTTAATTTACTTTAAAAGGAGATTCCAGGAGTATTAAAGCTAATTCGACTATAATTTATTATTCAAACGTAAGAGTTTTAGTTGGGTGAGGGATGGGTGGACTGAACCCAAGACCCCACTCATGCAGGTGTACACTCTTCTACTGGGTCATAGCCAAGTCTGCTGTTTTATTTATTTAATTTTGAAACAGTGCCTCATATTTTAATCCTGACTGGCCTATAACTAGCGCTGTAGACCAGGCTGGCCTCCCGTCTCTGCCTCCCATGTGCTGGGCTTAAGGGCATGTACCACCATACCCTGCTGCCTTTTTTCTTTTGAAAATACTTGATGAGTGCATCCTTTGACACCTGCTTTGACCTGTGTGGCTTACAGAGGCATTGTGAGTCTCCTGTCCCAGCCCAGCCTTTGGCAGGAGCAAACTTTCCACCTCAGACTAAAGAACATCTTCCATGTCGCTTTCTTTATCTGGAAAGCAAGGGTAGGATTCTTGCCCAGTGTTCTGAAGAATATTACATGCTGAGAGGTGTGTAGGTGTTGCTGAAGTGCAGTTGATATTAACATAAAGATAGAAGATTCTGTGAACAGATGATTTGATACATAGCATCTCTAAATCAGGTCCATGAGAGGCTTCTTCAAAACATATCCCTAGAGAACGCATTGCTTGCCCTGCAGATGGAAAATTCCATATGACTTTTCTAAGGGTAGTCACAAGGTATATGTGCTTTGAGTATTCTGGAATACTGTATATAAAATCTACAAACCATATCTTAGTAATTACTAGCTTGCATGACCGGGCTTCACCTTAAATGGTATGTCTTATGTCTTAATTCTTCTCCCGCCTTGGGATTAATTTTTATATATGAGCCAGAGGATGATTTCAAAGTTAAAGAATGAAAGAAAGCAGTCATTGGGTAGTGATATCATTAAAAATGTATTTCTCAGAGGAGTTTCAAATCAACATTTGTGGTACAAGCGGGAAGAATCTGGGCTGTTTTTAGGTCCAGCCATCCAGGTGTTGTATTTTTTTTTTTTTTTTTTGGTATTTGGTTTTGTGCCCCCAGCTGTACTTGCTGAGCTGATTCTATGTGCTACATAAGGGATGCAGCTCCTCGGACAGTTCTGATGCACCTGGTCTTCCTTCAGGGGCTCTCCATGACCCATAAAGCTAGGGGACACCCCAGTCTTTTCAGCAGCCACCTGTTTGCTGCATAGGGGAAAACTTGCATTTTGTGCTAAACTCACCATTCCATGTTTTTATACTGTTTGTTTTCTCCTACTCCCCATCCCCACCAGGAGCGTCTGGACTTTGCAATGAAGGAGATCATTTTTGACTTTCTTTGCGTGGGAAAACCAGCCAAGGCTTTCAGTCTCAACCCAGAGGTATGAACGACTCATCTATGGGAACAGAGCACTTATTCACAGAGCCCGTACCTCTGCTCTGAAAGGCTGGGGGAGGGATGGTGCCTCTCAAGGGTCTTAAGACACAGGAGCTATTTTCTCTGTGCCCCAATTTGGGTGTTGGGTTTTTTTTTCAGAAGTAAAATACGAGGTGAACTGATTCAGGATGACCCAGTGTCCACAAGCTGTAGTCTTCTGTTCTTGTAAAATGGAATCATTCTTGCCTCAAAGAACATGATGACAAAGATTGGCAAGTTTGGTGTTGAGAGTGACGAAACAGATGAGTTAATGCAGGGAATAGTGAGATTGCTGCAACACAGTGATATCACATAACCAGTAAACAAATGCTCTTCTGTGACAACATCCAGCTCATGGGCCAGGCAGTTCTCAGAAATGAGCCCCGGTGGGTGTTGCAAGCATGCGGAGCTCTTGTCTATGCAAATGAATGGCAATTTAGTCTTAAACTTTTAAAAACACCAGCAGCCAATAGAAACATGCCAGCCAAGGTGCCTCCTTACAGCCCTTTCCTGTGCAGTTATGGAAAGAACACTGGACCAAAAGCCAGTAAGCTAGTTTTACCACTCGACTCTTCACGGGCTCAGCTTCTTTTCCTAGCCGTGTGACATATACTTCTGATTCTTGGCTTTTCCTCTAGTAAAATGGACAAAGTACTTTTCTAGCTTCCTTCACAGACAAGTGGTACTGGAACTAACATATCGCAAACTACCAAGGACATTAAGGAGAGAAGGAGAAAGAAAACGAAGCAAGGAAAAGAAATCCCACACTGTAGAGTACATTGAATGTGTCTCTCTATCACCACAGCAATGTCCTGCTACTTCATCTGGGCATTAGGAAAGAGGTCCAGAGCCCAGAGTCCCAGTATAGCTCCTTAGCTGCCCCACATCCCCTGCCCCTTCCCACCATACCCTGAATGCTCTTGGTTGCCACATTTCTGTCAACAGAACAAGAAACTAAACTGTGGGAGTTTCTGTGTTGTGGCTGATGACCTCATAGGCCTCTGGAACAGCGGCTATCACAGTCTGCAGATCAGGAGGAGGTCAAATCCAGGGGCCAGATGGAGACCCAGAGCTGGATAGTAACAGATTTCTCTTGTGGGCAACATTCTCAACATCTTTTTCATTTCTCAGGAGTTACAAATCGACTATTTTAACAATCCTCAGAATTACTGGGTTACTTGTCCTAGACAGGGTTTCCATGGCTACAGTGAAGCACTGTGGCCAAAAACAAGCTGGGGAGGAAAGTGTTTATCTGCCTTAAGCCTCCCCATCACGGTCATCATTGAAGGAAGCTGGGACAGGAACTCAAGCTGGCCAGGAACCTGCAGGCAGGAGCTGATGCAGAGGTCATGGAGCAGTGCTGCTCAGTGGCTTGTTTTCCATAGCTTTCTCAGCCTGCTTTCTTATAGAACCCAGGACCACCAGAACAATGATGGCCCCGCCCACAATGAGCTAGACCCTCCCACATCAATCACCAACTAAGAAAATGACTACAGGCAGATCTTATGAAGGCTCCCTCTTTTCAGTGACTCTAGCTTGTGTTAAGTTGACATAAACCCAGCCAGCATACTTGTCTAAAGTGAGTATCTCTGATGTTACTTCCATGCTGGAGACAGTAACACTCATCTGTCATCTCAGTCCTTGGCTTGCCTAACACGACCCTGTCCCAGACAAGTAAAGCATTACCACTGTTCTCACCACATTGGGTCTATATACAAACTCTTCATCCAGCCAATGGTTTGTCGGCTGACCTGTTTGTGAAGAGCAACTGGGATGGTGGTTTAAACAGAGAACCCAATAGGAAAAAAAGATTTGAGTCTTCCATGTCTCTTTATTTTTATTACAGTTTGTGTGTGTGTGTGTGTGTGTGTGTGTGTGTGTGTGTGCATGTTTGTGTCGTGGTGTGAGTGTGGAGGTCAAACGATAACTTAGGGGAATCAAAGCCTGGCCCCACGGTGACACAACAAGTCCACACCTACTTCAATAAGGCCACACCTCCTAATAGTGCCACTCCCTTTGGGGACCATTTTCTTTCAGACCTCCACAGTACCTTTTCCCCCTGAATCCATCTTGCCAGCTCTCTGCCATGTCTCTTCCTCTTGTAGGGCCATAGAAGAATTTGCCCATTACTAGTTGACAGTTATAAGCCCAACAGGTCACACATAACTGGCACATCCAGCATGTCTGCAGGGAAGGACCTGACTGAGGCACGGAGGTAATGAAAAGACAAGCAGAGGCATACAGGACAGAAAGCTGGAATGTGGGTGGTCTAGGCTCCTTGCTAATGAAGTCGCAGCACTCTGGAATATATATTATATAGAGTTGAATAGCAAGGGGGTGATAGCATGCATACAGTAATACAATACAATAATAGCATGCAGCTGATTGAAGGAAACAGGGTTACTGTTTTTAGATAAACAAGGAGATAGCTGGATCAAGAGGAGAGGTTTAGCTAACCTTCAGGAGGAGCAGCCTCTGTAGGGGAGGAGTCTTCAGGTCACAAACACCTACTGAGGAGAAAACTATAGTAGACTTGTTCTGAACATGCTGTCAATACTCACACTCAGCCAGCTAAGGAGGTCTTACCATTTCCCTCTGATCCTCACCCCAGGCATTCCTCTATGGGTCTGAGGCTCTGGGGGCTTTGATATGGCCAGCTCATGTCAAGCCGCACATTTGGTCAGGATTTCACTCACTCGGGCTTTCTTTGTCTCCTGCACATGATTTCCGTCAGACAGAGGCACTCAGTGGTCAGGGAAACCGAAGTTACCCAGTGGATGAAAATGCTGCTGCTGGTACAGTTTCTCAGAGAACAAACCCAGACTGGCCCTTTGGGGGTTGCTTATTTGTTTATTGTTTTGTTACACAGGGCCTCACACTGGCCTTGAACTTGTTATATTGCTGAGCATGGGTATAAGCTCTTGATTATCCTATCCCAGCCTCTAAGTGCAGGAACCACAGGCAAACACTGTCATCCCAGGCTCCATGCTGGACCTGAAATGGTGTTTTTGGAATCAGCTTGTGCAACAAGGCTCAGAGACCTACAGGGTAATTGCAATACCATGTGTGTCAAGCACAACTCAACAGTTAGGTAGTTTCTAGGTAATTGTCTTACTTGGTTTGGGCCTGGAATGTGTTCTGCATATATGTACCATCCTCATGAGAAGTGGCCTGTCTGTGAGATGCACTTCTAGGCTGCCAGTTTCTCTCACTTTTGACCTGATCTAAAAGAACATGGAAGTCCTATTCAATGCTGGAGGCAAGAAAAGAAGAAATAAAGTGCTGATGGACCAGAAATGAAACTATGAAAAGTGTTTTTATTGATGGGCAAGTATTGTAGAAAATTGCAAAGAAGCTGTGCATGGCAGGACACCCCTGTAATGCCCCAGCATTTGAGAGATGGAAGCATGAAGATCAGGAGTGTACACAGGGAGTTACACAGGGAGTTCAAGGCCAGCCTTGGCAACATCAGACCCTGTAACAAGAAAAACAATCTTAACACAAATAAAGATGTCACTTATTAAAAAAAAGAAGAAAAATATCAAATGATTTGGAGCTGATGCATGACTTTAGGAAGTTTGCAGGATACAAGATAAGTAAGTAATGCGGTCTACTAATGAATAATCAAATTAAATTCACAGTATCAATGCAAAACAAAGTAACTGGCAATGTAGCAGACAAAATATGCATACCACTGCATGCTTTTTTATTCCAAAACTAAAAAAGTATTGAAAAGAGGCAAAGATCCAAATAGGTAGAGATTAGTACAATGTATAGCAAATCAGAAGATTTGCCATTGTTGAGTCTTGTTACCCCTCAAATGGATTTAAATGTATCAAATTAACATACTAATGATAACCTGATTTATATTCCCTATAGCTTCTTTTAAAACAGGAATCAATGAGCTGGTTTTAAATTTGATATGGAACATCAAACTACTAAAATAACTAACACAATTCAGAAATAGAAGAGTAAAGTTGGACTAGAGGAGCCTGGTTTTGAGACTTAGTATAAAATCAGTACAAAGGTGGAGCAGATGCAAAGAGAGCTGATGAGGAATGAGGATCTAGAGATAGACCCTCATGTGAATGGCTGGCTGATTTCCAAATATGGGAATGTACTCAGTGAGAAAAAAAATCTTTCCACTAAGTGGTGCTGAGCAACTGGATACCCACCTTGCAAAATGACGAGTTCCAGGCCACGATTTTCACTGTAAGCAAAAACAAGCTCAAACTGAACCTTGCAACCTCAGTATAAACCCAACAGTGTAAGCCTTCCATAAAGAAAAAGAGAAAAAAAGAAAAGAAAACCTTTGTGGCCCTTGAATGAGCAAATCTGTCTAAACAGAAAAATCATAAATCATAGAAAGTTAATAAATTGAGTATATGATTTCAAGTTTGCATGTTGATGAGGCGTTTAATAGAGACTCAAAGCATGGGAGAAAATAATTTCACATCTCAACAAAGTACTTCCTTCTGGAATACATAAAGAGCTCCTGTAATCAATCAGTAAGAAGATAAACACACTTTTAAAGTGAGAACCATCAGTAGCCTCTTCATCAAAGAGAGATAGAAGCAGCCAGTAAGCCTGTAAAAAGATGGTCAGTGTAGGGGTCACTAGGGAAATGTAAGATAAACATGATGATGAGATGCTGGGGGCCAGGGCTGAGCCCTCCCTTGAACCATCTTTGTGGTTTAGCTGAACATTAGGTGATTGTAGCTCGAGGCTTTTCTGTGTCTTGCCCACCTGGTTCTGTAGCCACTTATAAAATAATCACCCAGAGGCTTAATATTAATTACAATTGTTTGGCTGATGACTCTGACTTATTACTAGCTTGCTCTTACAACTTAAATTAACCCATTTCTATTAATCCATGTATTGCCATGTGGTCGTGGAGTTACCTCATTTTCTACATGTCTTGCTTCATTGGTGGACTCCGCCTTCTTTCTCCCAGGATTCAGTTTGGCTTTCCCACCTACCTATATTCTGCCCTGCCATAGGCCAAAGCAGCTTTAGTCATCAACCAGTAAAAGCAACGCATATTCGCCATGTGCAGAAGGACGTACACATCATTTCATAACCTTCAGTTTTTAAAACTTATTCTCAAACTTGCTGGCCTTTATAATCAGAGACCAATAATAGATGTCGGCTGGGTGTGGTGGCACACACCTTTAATCTCAGCACCTAGGAGGCAGAAACAAGTGGATCTCTGGGAGTTGAGGCCAGCCTGACCTACATAATGACTTCCAGGCCAGCCAAGACCACACAGTGATTTATTTATCTCAAAATAAATAAAATAATCAGAGATAATTATTTTGTGGTTCGTTTTGGAACCCAATATCTTCACACCCTCTTTGAATTAAAACTTATGGTGTCCCTCTCTGTGATACATTTGGGTCTGTTGTGTGACTCGGTTTACCTTAGTTGTAGTTGTTCATCACGGGATGAGTACACATCCCTCTGATGTTTCCCTCTCCACACAGGTATCCCTCTAACAGATGTATTCCCATTTCAAACATGAACTCTGAATTTGGGGAACATCTTCCTGGCTGTTTCCTCATGATAAGTCCTGTCAGATACTTCTAGAGAACTGGCTCTTTGCCTGCATCTCTTACAGAGAATGAACATCGGTTTGCGGGCGTTCTTGGTGATTGCTGATAGCTTACAACAGAAGGATGGAGAGCCACCCATGCCAGTCACAGGAGCTGTACTCCCGTCTGGAAACACCCTGAGAGTAAAGAAAACGTATTTGAGTAAGACGCTAACTGAAGAGGAAGCCAAAATGATAGGTGGGTATGATGGAGCCCTGGATATTACTGTCAGGTCCTTGCTAGAAGTGAGAGGAATTCATAAAGGAAAAAAAAGAAAAGAAAAGAAAAAACACCAGATCTGTGCCAAGTAGCTGGTGAGACATCCCTGCACTGTTGCATTGACGAATCCCTGCTGGGTTCCGGTCTTGGAGCCCTTTAAACTCTTTAGGACTTCCTGGTAAATATTTTGCCATATAAATGTTGGCCTTTCATCTGGTTCCTTGTAAAGATCTAGTATTGATTATTGGTTATCTACATTGTACAGTAAGTTTCCAGCATATCTGTGTGTTCAGGCAAATAATCTTAATTATAATTTGTTAATTCATTCATTTTTAAAAGAAAATGTCTTCCTTTCTTTTTTCTTTTAAGTAACATTGGTCTAATTTGTATTGTAAGCATGCCAATTCCCAGAAACACTTCAGGAGAATTTTTCTCTCTGTGGTATATCTTCCTGAATCCAAAGAGGTGATTTTTTTTGTAATTGTTGATTCCCTTTTAAGTACTCAAATTTAGAAACTGTTATAAACTGTGCTTAATAGCTCCTAAATTCTAAAGATAAGAGAGAAACATTTACAGAACTCTTCACTCTCACATTAGTTTTATTATTATCAATGAGTTTGAAAGTATCCATGCATGAGAAATGGCTTTTGGAACTTATTTTGGAGTGTGTGTGTGTGTGTGTGTGTGTGTGTGTGTGTGTGTGTGTGTGTGTATGGTCACCAAACTATAGAAACACTCACATCACATACAATGGGAGCAATACATTTCCTTCACTTTAACGTTTATAAGAGAAGCCAATTTGTTTATTTTACTGAGGAATCTGCACATGTATTTCAGAGAACAATATGCAATTAGTAAACTCTTAACTCCAAGTGAGAACTATCACTTACTCATGTAAGCGCTAATGCTGGTGGGTTTTCTTGTTAATCAGAAGCTTAAAAATTCAAAAACAAAATAAATTACTTCAACTTTTGTGGAAAGTATTTCTCATTGAATTATTAAAATTAGGAAGGCCAGAGAGTTGCCTCACTAGTTAAGAGCACTGGCTGCTCTTGCAGAGGACCCAGCATGACCTCCCAGCACCCACAAGGCAGCTCACAACTATAATCTGTAGGACCCAATGCCCTCTTCTGGCCTCCATGGGTACTGCACACATGTGGTGCATATATATATATATATATATATATGTACAAACAAAAGCACTCCCATAAATAAAATACAAATAAACAAATAATTTAAAAAGTATTACAACTCAAGCCAGGCAGTGGTGGTGCATACCTCCCAGCACTTGGGAGGCCAGTGCACTAGGGGCTAGGCAGACAGCAATGGAACCACCCTCAGTCCTTCTGCTCAATATGTCCCAGGCACAGAGGGCCCTCCTGAAGAGGCTGTATTGTGGAGCTTGGGTGGGCCAAGGCATGATTCTTTGATATATTCAGTTAAAAGTATGACTAACGCATGTTTTTCAGGAATGTCCTTGTATTACTCTCAAGTCCGCAAGGCTGTAGGCAACATCCTAAGACACCTTGATAAGGAAGTGGGGCGATGTATGATGCTGACCAACGTCCAGATGCTAAACAAAGAGCCAGAAGACATGATCACGTGAGTACAGGCATGATGAGCTGGGGGACCCAAGTGGACACTCTTCTCCCATTTGACTCCAGTTCTAAGGGCAGTAAGACATAGGTATTGACAATATTTGCCTGAATGCCAGTTCAAAGCTGACGCTGGCCTATTTTGGTTATATCTTGGGTGGCTTTAAGCCAGCAAGTTAGAAAATGAGGCTCACAGCTCATTACTGATCCATAAAAGGACATACATTTTGTGTGTTTGAGACAGAGTCTCACTATGTAGCAACTGATGACCTGGAATTCACTATTTAGACCAGGCTGGTCTCAAATGGAGATTGTCCCACCTCTGCCTCCTGGGTGCTGGGACTCAAGACATGTTCTCCCATGATGACCATTTTACTTGTCTTAACTGGTACTTCAATTTTTTGTAAAGTCCTCCTTCCTTTAAACTCAACCAGCTTGAAAACCCCAAATAAATCTAAGAATTTACTTCACAATAAAAAATTCTAAGGCAGATTCTTAAGTGGAAAATAATTAGTTTTTTGTTTGTTTGGTTGGTTGGTTTTACGAGACAGGGTTTCTCAGTATTGTTTTGGAGGCTTTCGGTCCAGCCTGGCCTCAAACTCACAGAGATCCGCCTGCCTTTGCCTCCCAAGTGCTGGGATTAAAGGCGTGCGCCACCACTGCCCGGCTCTCCCTTCCTTTGTTTAAGGGGAAATTTCAGAGAACCACACAAACTTTTAGGAGCAGAGAGTCACGGGAAGAGTCACCTGAACCGAGGTGGTGTTTGAGGCTGGTCCACCATGTCCCCTGACCCTGCAGCAGGGTGGCACACAGGGTTTTGCTTAATCTCCATTCCTCATTTCTTTTGTACCACATTTTTTTAAAAAAGTAAAAGTCTGGACAGTGGTGGTACACACTTTAGTCCCAGCACTCAGGACGCAGACACAAGTGGATCTCTGTGAGTTCGAGTTCAACCTGGCCCATGGAGTGAGTTCCGGGACAGCCAAGTCTGCACAGAAAAATCCAGTCTTAAAAAACCGAAATAAACAAATAAAATAACTAATAAAAAATTTTTAATATCTGCTAATAAATTTCCTTTTTAAAAACTGATGTCCCTTTGGGGGACGTTCCCATGCTTCCCTTAAAATCTCATAGACCAAAGCCTATGTTAATGAAAAAGAAGCCGTGAATCTATTTCATTTCTAATCTAGGCTTGCTTTATCAGTTGAAAAAATATGGCAGCGCTCTCCTTACACTCTAGACAGGGCCATCTACTTTCCGACAGGTAAGAAAAAGAAGCCAGCTGTGGATATCTAGTGAGCAAGCTAGGGGCACGAGGAGCCATGGTTGGGTGTGTAACTGCAGCTACTGAGGTGTAGTCACATGACCACATCTCTTTCTGGCTGGAAGCCACAGTGCACAGTCCTCCCCTCTGCAGTCTTCATGCAGATCTTACAGAAGATCCCTGGAAAAGGACAGGAAATAATCCATGGATGTCCAAAACACAGTGTTTGATTTTCCCTCTGGGGGAGGGGAGATATCCAAAGGCTTGGATTTACTATAGTCATTGACATTTTCTTTGCAGTGCTAGGGTGGGACCTAGGGCCTTACACATGCTTAGAAAGGACACTGATCACTGGAATGCATCCCAGTCCTATATTCATTTCCTTTTATCTTTTAAGTGTGTGTGTGTGTGTGTCTGTGTGTGTGTGTGTACGCACACAATGACTATATAAGTGTAGTGCCATTTGAGACCAAAAGAGGGGGGTTGTATCCCCTAGAACTGAAGTTTCAGACAGCTGTAGCCACCCGATATGGGTGCTGGCAATTGAACTTGGATCCTCTGCAAAAGCAACACACACTCTTGACCTCTGAATCACCTCTCCAGCCTCTCCTGCCCCTACCCTGTATTCATTCTTAACATACTTAAGCTATTAACATTCTTAACACAAAAGCATCGTTACAGATAATGTCAAGGAGTAAGTCTGCTACTTGACAGTGATGACTCAAAAATAGAGAATGGATTCTGCTTCTTGCATTTCTGTCCTGAGGACACCTGGGGTACTGTCTCAGAATGATTACATCTATGCCCCTTTTGTGTTTTCATTCTTGAGTCTGTGTTCTACAATTGGGGTAATTTGGCACCAAATTTATATTATCTCAGAAGACTAAATCATCAGAATTTATATATGTTGTGACAGATTGTTGTTTTTGTCACTTGGAACATTCGGAGAGTAATTTTTGTCAACTTGAAACTAACTAGAGTCACCTAGACTGAGGGAAGTCCCTTGAAGAATTGCCTCCATCAGATTGTCCTGTGGCCATGTTTGTGGGACACATTCTTGACTGCTAATTGTTGTAGGAGGGCCCAGCCCACTGTGGGTGGTGCCACCACTCCTAGGCAGGTGGCCTGTGCTGTTTAAGAGAGGTAGCTGGGCAGGCCTATGGAGCAAGTCAGGAAGCAGCATTCCTCTGTAGTTTTTGCTTCAGTTCCTGCCTGGACTTCCTCAGGGATGGGTTATTACCTGAAGTGTAAGATGAAATAAACACTTTCTTCTCTGCGTTGATCTTGGTTGTGATGTTTAACATAGCAACAGAAAGCAAACTATAATGTATATCAATATAAAAGACTTAATTGAAAGCACTTAATTGAAGCATAACTCATCAGGGGGAGAAGTTTCCAGATGACTTGATGGCTGTCTTAGTTATGGTTTCTGTTGCTGTGAAGAGACACCATGACCACGGCAACTCTTATAAAGGAAAACGTTTAATTGGGTGACTTACCATTCAGAGCTTCAGTCCATTATCATCATGATGGGACATGGAGGCATTCTGCAACTTGATTCACAGGTACCAGGGAGTGATCTGGGACACTGGGTGTGGCTTTAGCATATATGAGACCTCAAAGCCCACTTCCACAGTGACACGCTTCCTCCAACAAGGCCACATCTCCTTTGAGTGCCACTGCCTATGAACATATAGAGGCCAATTACATTCAAACTACCACACCAGCAAAACATTCAAATACTGGACATAGTCATGATGGTCATTGCTTTGCTGCTACATTGAGGGTGGTTTGTGATTCAGGTGTTGAAAAGCAGTCTGTAGGGATCAGTCCCCTTGAAATCCTACTGAATGGCCATCTTGCGAATAAGTACTCTTTATGTCTGTGCGTCCAGAGATCTGTGTCTTATATTTACATCTTGAGTTTGTTTTGTTTTTTAATGAGATTTATTCATTTTTATTTCATGTGTGAGTGTTTTGCCTGCTTGTACATGTGTGTAACTCATGCATGTTTGGTGCCTGCAGATATCAGAAGATGGCATTAGGTCCCCTGAAACTGCAGTTACAGATGGTTGTGAGCCGCCATGTGGGTGCTGGGAACCAAACCTGGGTCCTCTGCAAGGATAGCCAGTGCTCTAACCACTGAGCAATCTCTCCAGCCCTATAGCTGACTTTATAAGCTCATTGGCCCTAATGAAGCTTTGAAGGGATAAACATCTGATAATGACGTGGGGCCAGCAGCAGGTGTGCTTAGAAGCTCTGCATTGGATACTAGTTTTTGATCACATACTCAATCATTTTTTTATTTTTTTTAATTTTCATAATCTTTTGACTTGCTTCAATTTTGTCCTCAACCTCTAGGGGTGAAAGAAAGCCAAAAATAGATCTCTTCAGGACCTGTGTTGCTGCAATTCCCAGACTGCTGCCTGATGGCATGTCCAAACTTGAACTCATCGACTTGCTGGCCAGGTGGGTGAGAACATCGATTGATTTTAAAATGTTGTCATTGTTCAAAAAATAGAGTCGAATGATTACTTTAGGTTGAAGGACATTTACTTAATAAGGTATTGTCCTGGGTCTTATGTGTGCACAGGAATGAAGAACTTAGTTTTTTTGTTTTGTTTTGTTTTTTTTTCGGGGGAGAAGGTTAATAACAGAGCTTGAACCTAGGGACCCACTTGTGCTAGGTAGGTTCTCTGCTACTGAGATATATCTCCGACCCTCTCTACTCTGCTGTGAGACAGGGTCTCATTGTCACCAGGCTGGTCTTCAATTACAGCCTTCCTGCCTCGGCTTCCTGAGTTACTGAAACTATAGGCCTGAACCATAGATGGGGCTTGTACCTCTTTAATTTACTTTTTCCATGCTCAAAAGATTTAAAATAAATGCAGAAATACACGAGGTCACTGATACCCATGCATGGGTCATGCATGGGTTCAGTGGTTAGAGGGGTCAATTGTAGGCAGAGGAAGCCAGAGGGCCTCTTTGAGAGGCCCTCAGAGAAAGATGGAGTTCAGAAAGGTAGAGAAGGGTGTGGTCTCAATGTGAGAGCTCATCTGGGGTCTGACCCTCAGTTGGAGGTCCCTAGGCTCTCTGATGAGGTCAAAAGAGGCAGTCATCTTAGCTCTAATAGTAGTTCTCCTAAAGCTACCAAAAATCACATTTATCGTTCTTCCTATCCTCCACATGGCTGCATAGCCCAGCTTTAACCTAAAAGCTGTTGGCTTCGAGTAAGAGTATCTTGTTGGAGTTTGGGATACTTTGTCACCTCCTTTAATCTGAAACTCCAGTTGACAACACGTGTCTTTCATTTAAAAAATCAGAGAATCAACACAGAAGGCAACATCATTATCGCTAGAATGCAGGGAATAGGTGGGAGAATAAGAATCATCACTGGATTGGGGAAATGAAAAAAAAAAATAAAGTTAGGAACGCCAATAATGAAAGGACGTAGACACACACCCAGAGAGAGAGAATTTTAGCAGCAGGTGACGCCACTAATAAGCCGTTTTAGGGGTTAGCAAGATGGCCGGAGGGTGAAGGTTCTTGACCTCAGGGTTTAGTCCTCAGGGTCTACATGTGGGAGGAGAGAACTGACTCCTGACTCCTGTCCTCTGTGCACATACCATATCATATATGTACCACACACACACACACACACACACACACAGAGAGAGACAGAGACAGAGACAGAGACAGAGACAGAGAGAGAGAGAGAGGCGCATGCATACACAATAAATGTAATTTTAAAAATTACTTGATTTGGAGAGGTAAGCTCTGTGGTTAATGCTATGCCCGAGTCATGAGTTGTGTCCCCCTGCCACCCTGCATCCCAGAGCCCACCAGGAGTCTGAATTCGAATGCAAATGCAAAGGGCTTTATTGCAAGCTCAAGCTTGGGCTCTCCATCTGCTCCCGACACAGAGGTTGGATTAGGGAGAGCAGTGAAGTGAGCTCAGCTGAGGCATGGTTTTTAAGGAGTAAAGGATGGGGCAGGTAGGGGAGTTCCAGATCCAGATGGGAGTTGAACTCCTGATTAGGCAGGAGTGGGGCAACAGAAGTCCTGCCAAACAGGATTGGTTCTGGTGTTGCTGCAAGGAATTGGCAACCTATATACAAGTTATGTAAGCTATCCTTAATGTTCTGGAGCATCTAGTACTTGTTTGTCTCAATTCTGATTGGTCCCCCGCAAGGTAGAGTCTGTGGTTTTCCTGGTTATTGTAAGAGTAAGGCCTAGTCCCAGTATTGCTAGGCTGCAGCCCGTTATGGCTGCACTGATATTAGACCTCTTCAGTTGAGAGTACTGGCTCACTCTTGAGAGGAGTCAGGTTCAGTTCCCAGCATGCACCTGGCATCTCACAGCCTTCTGTAGCTCCAGTTCCAGGAGATCCGATGCCCTTATCTGAACTCACCAGACATTCACAAGGTGCGCAATCAACATCCATACACTTCCAAACATGTGGGCTCTCAGAATCAAACCAGGTCCTCTGGAAGAGCAGCCAGTATTAGCCATTGAGCCACATCCCCAGCCCCCATAAATGTAAATATTTAAATGCCGTTTGAGGCATGTTAATCTGATAATGGTGGCAGAAATGAAAGCCTAGGAAAGAGAAAAATATTAGTGCCTAACCCCCCAGGGGAACCCCAACACCTGAGGATGTTCGGTTTATTTATTTAGATTCTGATAGGACGAGGTTTTCAGGCTAGAGAAGGGAGCAACCTTGGCTATGCACAGTTCATCTTTTTCCAGGCCACCAGCTGCATGAGAGCCAGAGGGCATCAAGAAATGAGCTCAAGCTGCCAGTCTATGATAGAGAGGACCCTCTGGCTTTCATGCAATGGCTTTACTGCCTAACTCCCTTGCCACCCTCTTCCCATGCCTCCAGCATAGGATGATGCCCACTGAAGACCCGTGACTCCCCCAAGACTGGTGTCCTCTGCAGCCTTCCCTTCTAACTCATGTGTCTTTGTTACCTCTCATCTGTCACCACAGCCTGCTTGTTGCTTGTGTCAACAAGCTGCGACCCGTGTATTCTTCCCCATTCTATTCCGTGCTTAGCAGGAACTTTAAGAAGGATGTGGGTTGGAGACAAGATATGGTATAAAGAGTTTGCCTTGCATGTTCGAGGCTCTCAGTTTAATCCCCAGTCCCTCCAAAATCGTGTAAGGCTTAGACAATTAACAGTCTAAGGCCCGGCAAGCAGGGAGGCTGAGGCAAAGAGGGGAAGTGGACATGAATTGAGATGAGCTCCCAGTCCTGAGGAGACCCATGAGGAGCAAACCGTGAATAAAAACGGCACTGATTCGGGGGAGGGGAAGAGTGAGGAATGAGTAGATTGGGATCTCTTGAGGGTCATCCACTCAAATATTCTCCTGGGATGAGAGCAGGGACTGAGAACAAAGAAAAATCTCTGGACAAACTCTACAATGGCCCAGAAACACAAGGAGTCACCTGCCAGTTTGCTCTGGACAACAGTACAGAGGCCGACAACCAGAAGTCAGTATTTTTGTGGCAGAGCATAGGGGGATGGGGAGAGACTAGGAGACCAGGGGATAGGGGATCAGGACCCTGAGGAGTCAATAGCTAAGGTCGCTACCATTAGCCATGTGGACCAGCAGAGATCAAGGTGCTGCTGTCTGAGAGACGGAGGAGGCAGGATAGGAAGAATGGAAAGGTGATAGAATTTTCTCGAAAGTTTGAGCTTGGCATCCCTGATTGCTGTCTTACTATCTGTGCCAGCCAGACAAATTATTTAAACCCCCAGCATACTCTGTGTCCCCGGGGTAAAAATTTGGTAAGCTTGGAAGGACGCTGCTTGTCTCTCAGGACTTTTGAGAGAGCTAAATAACACTGAGGCGTCTGCACCCTGGTTAGTCAGAGGGAGTCTGTGGGAAAGAGCCAGTTATCAGTTAAGGGTGGAGGGGATTGGCTTTATTCAGAGATGTAACTGGTAATTGCTGACACGGAAGCCTTTGAAATGCCAGGCTTTTTAGATAACACGGAGTGTCTAGCACTACTTTGCTACGGGTTTCTTAACCTCTGAAATCACCTTGACAGCCTAATCCGGTGATGCTGGAATCTGCAGACCATGGTGCCAGACGCTCGGGGAGGGAATTGTTAGACATGGCTGGAATGTCTGGGCTATTTATAGTGTCCTGTTTATTATTGTGTACATTCTTATAAAGCCCAAAGCCATGAGTACTGTTTTCTAGAGGGGAAAAGGACAAAATAAATATTCTTGAACGTTCAAGAAAAATGGCCAGACTGTATTGGAAGCTTGTGAAAGGTTTTTGTTTTTGTTTTTAAATAAACTTCAAAGGGAAGGTCAGAGGGTGTTCTGGGGGTGGGGGTGGTAAAGAGCCTGTGACCTGTACACTGGGTTCTCTGTGCCCTGAGAAAATGAGGCGCTTCAGATGTCCCTCGGAGGTCAAGAGAGAAAGGTGTAGTGCTCCACTCACAAGAAATGTGCATGTCAGTTGCCACAAGGGAAGTCTCCCCTCGCTCTGCACCCCAGTCCAATCCAGGTTGTGTTAAACTGACTTGATGCAGTATAGACAGCCTGGCCAGAGGAGGGTGCTTCACACTACACAATGCATTTTACCAGAATGTTTGGTCTTCTTCATAACTGGAAAAGCAAGACCGGTATTCTTTCAGGATCCCACCCCTTACCAGTTCAGCTCCCAGGAAGGCTTCCAAAGATGTATCCCACATGGCTGCTGCAAGCCCGCCATGCCAGCACTTCCTGTTATAGCTAAATACTGCAGACACACAAACCACAGACAGACAGTGATGTGTGGAATGAGGCTGGCAAGCCTCCTTCTCCAAGCTGCTAAATTTCTGACTTAATATGTATTGTTTGGCCGATTAACAATAACTGAATCTGAGAAATCTTACCCAGTGGACTTCTTGGAGGCTGTGAGAGTGTTCTGGCATCCTGGTCAATCCCCAAGTGGTTCTACATTTCTGTCTCATACGGAACCTGCCTGGATTGGTTGGCAGGGTACCCCCAAGGATAGAGCCTGCCTCCATCCGCTGGAGGGGTACCCCCAAGGATAGTGCCTGCCTCCACCCGCTGGAGGGGTACCCCCAAGGATAGTGCCTGCCTCCACCCGCTGGAGGGGTACCCACAAGGAATCTCCACATACAAGGAGGGAACTTATTTCTCCCTGTTTTTTTCTCTCTCACTCACCTCACAGATGTGTCCTCCTTCTTCCTTAGACAACAACAACAAAAAAAAGACAGTGTCCCTGACTGTCCAAGATGGCTGTCACCTGTCACATTCTCCATTCCATAAGTGCACTAGGGATTTGATATTCAATATTTACTCCCCCTGCAAAAATTTGACTTAATTATTATAATACCCACCTCATAGGGCTATGAGAATTAAATAATGCACAAATAGCATAGCATAGCATTTTCACACGGGAAGCTCAGTGGTAGTTATTTTCACATATATATATGGTGATATATTCCATGTTATACACTGTTGTGCATGTTTCCTGATTTTAGACAAGGAGATTGTGTGTTAGGAAATTAAAATGGGGCCTGGAGAGATGGCTCAGCAGTTAAGAGCACTGGCTGCTTTTCTAGGAGACCTAGGTTCAGTTCCCAGCACTCACTCGACAGCTCACCACTCTAGTTCCGTAGGATCCAGTGCCCTCTTCTGACCTCTGCAGGGACTAGAGTCACAGGCAGTGGAAGCGCTTACACACATCTTTTTTTTTTTTTTAATTTAGTATCTGGTGGCTTCATTTGCAGAACTTTTCCTGAGTCTGAGCACAGCGTTTCTGTGTAAAAATAGAAAAATATCTTTTATCTAATGTTTTTATTTATTAGTGAATGTGCCTGAGGTAATGGATGATGCGTACTTCAGCAACCTTCTGTGGTCCCTGACATATGTTAAGCCCTCCTCCAGTTTCATTTGTAAGCATGCCATGTTGTAAAACGTGCAGCAGGGAAAGAGTAAGTTCCACCTGTGTGTGTTACCTCAATAACCGTTTTGACTGACAGGTAGTTCAACACACAGCAAATAGATGGAAGTCCTCTCTGTGATGCCCCGCCCCCTATGACTTCTGCTAAACTAGAGCGGACCAGCAGCCCGCCCCTCAGCCTCCCAGGTTCCCTTTGCAGCCCATGATGGTGTTGCCAGGCCACCGCTTTCTTGCCTCTGCCTAATAATATTTTATTTATTCCTTCATACTTTAGATGGGAGCGTTTCTGCCAACAGAAGCAATCTTTTTCTTCAGCTTATGTTTAATCAATTTGAAACGCACCCAAATAACGGAATTGGTACAAACACGTAGCTAATTGGTGAACATCTGGAGCTTGCCTTGGTCAGGAGATCTGTGCTGAGTCATTTGTCTGATGTGATAACCAAAGGTCAGCTTTGTCCAGGGTCATCCCACCCCTCAGTGCATCTTTATTGGTTCGACTTACACCCTTGTGCAAGAAGCGTGTGCCCTGGGGACTCATGCCAATTACTTGCTCTAGGTCACTCAGATAGAGCCCCGGGGGCATCTTGCCTTGGCACACATGGTCTGTGCAAGCATGTTCTTGTTGGCTTGCTTACCTGAGCCACTGGACCAGTGACAGGCCCCGCCCATGCTCCTAATGCCATCTGCCTGGAGGGATGGCCCCAATGATGTTGCAGTGTTGGTTTCTTTTGGTCTGTTTCATGGCTAAGTCCCTGAGGAGACTTCTTATCCTATCTTTGGTGCATTTATTTGGTGTTTTACTTATTGTATTACACATGTACCTAAAACTGTTAACCCCCACCCAAAACCAGATCTATTTCTTTAAAAATCTTCCTTGAGTCTTCAAATCAAATCAGAGTTCTTCACAGACTGATTCTTTTTTCTTTTTTTGGGGGGGCGGGTGTTGAGACTGGGTTTCTCTGTATAGCTTTGGAGGCTGTCCTGAAACTCACTTTGTAGACCAGGCTGGCCTTGAACTCACAGAGATCCTCCTGCCTCTGCCTCTCAAGCGCTTGGATTAAAGGCATGCGCCACCACTGCCCAACCAGATTGATTCTTTTTAACTCTCTGATGCTCTTGGAAAATAGGGGCAGGGTCAATTGCACTCATTTGCTTGGTGAAACATGGAAATAGCATAATTTCAAGAGGCATGGCTACCCAGAATAGCTCCTGGGGCCTTTAAAAGGATCCTGCACTATGGACTTGAAGTTAACACAGATTCCAGATTGCAGGTTGTTTGTGAGCTCATGGTAGATGAGGACTGAATTAATGTCATTGAGAAAATTCAAGGTATTGATGCTCGATGGCTTCCTCTGAGCACAGCTTTCCCTCTTGGTGCTACCAAGTTCCAGAACCAGGCTACTTTGCTGACGTAGCTTCGAGAGTGTATCACAAGCTGGGGACTCCAAATAAGAGCACCTGGTGGTCTGGAGACTACAAGTTCAAAACCAGGGGATAGGCAGTGTTGCTTCCTAGTGAGCGCTGGGAAAGAGTATTTGCTCAGGGCCTCTCACCTCACTTCTGGTGGCTTCCCGGTGGTCTTTGGCGTTGCCTGGTTTGTGGAAGCATCACCACGATCACTGTTCTATCTCCAGTTCTCTTGCACGGATTGCCAGTCCTACTGGATTTGGGTCCTCACGTGACCCTAGCCTTATGTAATTATTTTTTATTTTATTTGTATTTTTTATCACTTACTTACGTAATTATTTCTGCAGTGGCCCTAATTCCAAATAAGGTTTGCGCCCAGGGGGTCTGGGGGGGTGGTGAGGGTGGGGGGGGTGTCAGCACATGAATTTTATGTGTGGTGCAGTTCAATCCAGCATCTTTACCATTGATTAACATTTTCTCATTTAATGCTAATTCCCAATTGTTATAATATTAGACTTCCTTAAAATGTGGTTTGGTATCTGTGGAAGAAGACTATGATCCTGAATGTCTTAGGAAATAAACAGCTATAAATGTAATAAATTAAAATCATAAACCTAAAACAAGAAAAAGGCTGGGTGGTGGCCACACCTTTAATCCTGGCACTCAGAAGGCAGAGGCAAGTGGATCTCTCTGAGTTCAAGGCCAGCCTGGTCTACAGATGGAGTTCTACACAGAGAAACCCTTGCTACTTTTGAAACTCTTAAGTAAATGCAAAGTTAAACTTTTTAAAAAAGTATTGATTTAGGTCACGTATTAAAAGTTAAGAGACACTCGTTTTCAGCCACAAGTAGAAATAGAGAATTGCATATCTTTTCTTCCACCCAGAAGAAAACTGAAGTCAGCAACCTCATCCCTTTCTTTCTTTCCCCAGGCTGTCCATTCACATGGACGATGAGCTGCGGCACATTGCGCAGAACTCTCTGCAGGGACTGCTGGTTGACTTCTGCGACTGGCGGGAAGACGTCCTCTTCGGCTTCACTAACTTCCTGCTCCGAGAAGTAAACGACATGCATCACACCCTCCTGGATTCCTCCCTAAAGCTGCTTCTGCAGTTGCTCACCCAGTGGAAACTGGTCATACAAACACAGGGGAGAGTCTACGAACAAGCCAACAAAATCAGAAACTCAGAGGTGATTCTGCAGTCACCATCCCTACGTGCGCACTTTTATGTAACACACACACACACACAGCTTAGGGAGCCTTCAGAGTTCTTCCTTCCTATTGCCTAGGAACTGCCTCAGATGCTAGCCCTTAGTTCTTCCACCAGCCACATTGTGACCAAGATCTCAGCATACAATCTGCCATAAGGTTGGACTTGTTAACTCCAACAAAGAGTATGTAAGAAGTAGAAATTGCTTGTGTTTTTTTTTCCCCCTCGAAGAATTATAATCAATTGTTTGTTCCTAAGAACCAATGGTCAGTGTACTGGAGAGATGGCTCAGAGGTTAAGAGTGCATACTGCGGGGCTGGAGAGATAGATGGCCTAGAGGTTAAGAGCACTGGCTGCTCTTCCATAGGTCCTGAGTTCAATTCCCAGCAACCACATCTGTAGTGAGATCTGGTGCCCCCTTCTGGCCTGCAGGCATGTATACTGCTCTTTCAGAGCAGCGAAATTCAATTCCCAGCACCCATGTCAGATGGCTCGAAACTTCCTTTACCTCTGGCCCAAATGAGCACCCACAATCTTGTGGACACACACATACACATAACTGAAAAATAAGGACGAATTACTGAAGGACGGAGAGACAAATAAGGATAGATCCTGCAGTTAGCAGTCTACCAGGATGTTTGTTCCTAGTTAGCAATGTATTTGTCACTTCCTCATGTGTCCACGGAGATGAAAGTGCAGTCTTGGGTTTCTTGACAATGAATGGTAAAAATGGATGCCAGCAATCTGGAAAGTGTACTGAGAAGGACCAGGTCTCAGTGCCACATGGTGAACTGGCACCAGCCATGCAGATAACTCTGGTTCTGGGTGGCCCGGAGGCCTGTGTAGACTCAGGGAGCATGGCAGTATCTAGTGAAGAGTGAGGATGACATTCAGGTCCCCTAGTGCTACAGGCACGAAAGACAGCTGACTGAAGAACAGGAATCCCGAAGGCTTTGTAAAGGAAACCCAGGTCGGGCGGTGGTGCCTCAAAAAACAAAACAAAAAAACAAAAAGAAAAAAAAGAGGGAAAGGAAACCGAGGTGACATCTGCCCTAGTGCGTTAGTTGCTCGAGGGCCATGCGATTGCAGCCTGGGAGTTTCCAGAACCAGCCGTGTAAACATGCAAAGCTTGGATTAGATTCCTCCTGGTGAAAATGTAAATTAGCGTAATGGCTGACACCTCTAATCCCAACCCTTGGGAGGCAGGGGTAGGAGGATCATAAATTCTAGGCCAGTCTGAGCTGCATAGCAAGACCCTGTCTCAAACAAGCAGGTGAAAAGAAACGGGAGGTAGCTCAGCAGTTAAGTGTGTACCCTGTTCTCCCAAAGGACCCAAGCTAAATACCCTATAAGTAGCTCACAACTGCCGGTTAATTCCAATTCCAGAGCGTCTGATGCCCGCTTTCAGACCTGCACTCAGACGCTCATACCCCCACCCAGGCACATACACGCAATTAAAAACTCATACAAATATGTTTAAAGCTTTTAAAAATAAATGCAAATAAACAGCAGTGACAACTCACCCTCTTCCCTAAGAGAACCTAAATTCTCTTCTAAAAAATATTCCAGTGAAATGTATTGACAATAAATAAGGAGGAGATGGAAAAAAAATATTCCAGCTTCCAGCTTGAGCTGTCACTGGGAGTAGAGCGCTTGCCTAGCATATAGGGTGCCCTAGGTTCAATATTCCCAGTACACGTATACAGACAGTAGTATCCCCCCCAAAAAATATATAGGGGATACATATTTATATATGGCACATTTACTGATATATCAGTAAAAAGTAAAAATCTTTAAAAATCCAACTCAATTGTATCTTTAGTCCATAGAAAACTTCAGTGAAAACAAATTAAACTGCCTTGATCTCATAATCCCAAATGGTGTGGCCAGAAGCGGTATCCATTTCTTCGCCATGAACAGCCATTTCTCACCAGAGATAACAGATGGCCGGTGTTATCACAAAGCACCTATTGATCCGAAAAGCAAAAAGGGAATGGGATATTTCATGAGTAATAATTCACAAACCCTGTCTCGAAGCTGTTGCACTCTATTTTAACGTTGCGAAGTCAACCATGCGGGAAAGCTGTGTACCTTCCCTGGTTATTTTGCTAAACTTGGAATGTTCTCTTGCATGGCAGCTCATTCCCAACGGCTCCAGCCACAGGATGCAGTCGGAACGAGGCCCCCACTGCAGTGTCCTCCACGCTGTCGAAGGCTTTGCCCTTGTCTTGCTCTGCAGCTTCCAGGTGGCCACACGCAAACTGTCGGTGTTGATACTCAAGGAAATCCGAGCTCTCTTCCTTGCCCTGGGTCAGCCTGAGGTATGGCGTGTTCTCAGGAAGTCTCCTCATTATCCCTTTCAGCAGCTTTGGATTAAAAATTAGAAATAACACATTACTATCCCCAGTATGCAACATGTGTAGCATCAAGAATTCATTGATACATTGTTGGCATTTTAATTAGGCCTTTCTTTTTTTTTTTTTTTTTGGTTTTATTTTGTTTTGAGACAGGGTCTGTGGACCCAGCAGGCCTTGAACTCATAGAGCTCTGTCTGCCTCAGCCTCCTCAACTCTGGGATTAAGGCCTGCCACCACGGCCAGGTCATAATAGAATTCTTTTAAAAATCATGTTAACTGCTTTTTTAAGGTTTTCTTTATTGTTATTTTATGTGTATGAGTGTTTTCCCTGCATCTATGTGTACCATGTGTATGCAGGGACCTTGCAAACCAGAAGTTATTAAACCTGCTGGAACTGAAGTTGCAGACAGTTGTGAACTGCCCTGTGGCTGCCGGGTACCGAACTCTGGTCCTCAAAAAAAGCTTTTTCTGAGCATTTCATACTATTTTACATGATTTCCACACAATACTCTCCCCCCTGCAACTCCTTCATGCCCCTGCAATTTCATTATCTCTTCTTTAACTACTATTGTTGCATATGTATTACATATAAATACAACCTGCTGGGTTCACTCAGTGTTGCTCATACAGACATGTGTTCGGGGCTGACCTCTTAAGATCAGACTGTGGGAGGAGTGTCCATGAAGAAGACCAACTCTCCTCTTTCTCAGCAAGCATCAGCTGCCTGTAGCTCTCCATCTAGGGGTGGAGCCTTGTGAGACTTCCCCCATCCACATTGGAATACCAACTGCTATTGTCATTATGTGACCATATTGTTGCAATTTCCTGGGCATGGTAACGTTTCTTTATCTACTAGAGGCAAATTATATATTCTGACAGTGACTGAAGAGAGCATTTCTAATTTACTAAATGATCCTACGTCGCTGAGAATTTTAAGATTAACGTAGATATGGGTCATTTTTCTCAGGATTCACCACACATCTAATCAGGAGGATGCTGCATATACATTAGAGAATAAACTAGGGAAAGCAATACATCTTCTTTAAAGCGTCATGGTGCTAAGCCAAACGGCTTAATTCTGATGATGATGGGAAAACATGTCCTCCCAAGATAAGAGGCACAATTGCTCAGTCCGTGGGAAGCACAGGGTGTGGGGTCTGTCTGTAGTATGTTTTGTTTGGGAGAAACCCACAGTCCACATTATCGGTTAGCCTGGTGAACCAGTGACCTAGAACAAGGAACATTTTAGTGTTCCAGCAAAGCATGATCCTGCAGGGTTCCTGTTCCTTAAGTTTCTATCCCAGAGGCTTAAATGCCTGCCTCCGACTAACATACAGCACTGGTATTCAGATTCTCCAGCATGTGCGAATCTTTGAAACCAGAGCTTTAATTATCTTGCCCTGGAAACTGAAAGCCTACGTATCCTCAAGACCAGAGGGTTTTCATCCCTGCCTTCCCTTTGGTGACACTCACATCTCTGTGAGAAAACCTTTATCGCTGTCTGGCAGGCTACTCTGCTCCATGTCCTGGACTGAAGCCTGTGGGTGGGAGGGAAGGACGCATTTCCCATGGGGTGTACCCAACCGACTCCTCCTTTGTACAGGATGACGACAGGCCGATGATTGATGTCATGGATCAACTCAGTTCTTCCATTCTTGAGAGTTTCATTCATGTAGCCGTTTCAGATTCGGTAAGTAAACATGTGATCCCAAATGCTGTCTCTTGTCAGATGCACGTTCTGAGCCTGTCTCTAAAACAGCCAAAATCAACTACGTGTGTAAGCATAAGATTCTCAGCAGATTAATAACCTGAGGCACAGATACCTAGGAAAACAAGACTCACTTTTCAGATAATTGCACAGGATATGTCTGAAAATAATTCCAAACAAAATTTGAGCCTTAGAAATACAGTTATTATTTTTGGAAAACTTCAATTTCAAGAAAAATCACTCTAGATTCTTAAAAATATTTAACTTGCTTTTAATTATTTTAATATTTAATCCTTGTTTATTTTTGTACTTAGTATTTTGTATTACAGTAGTCTCAATATGTAAATTCTACTTATGTGTTACATGATAGCTTACAAGATGGTTTCATTTTCATTACCTTTGACCCTCACAGTTATTAAAACTCAAAGATATTAAGAGGGAAAGGGCTCAGGGGCGCACCACTAGTTTCTTGTACACAAGGCATTGAGCTCCATTCTCCTGTTGCCAAACAAACAGAAAGCAATTGCTGTGGGGGATGGGTACCCACAGTCCCACAGAGGAGTCCACCTGTGCCCTTGTTTGGACTCAGATTCCAGCAGAGCTCTGTCTGACACAAACACTGTCTTCTTTGGAAATACACAATGGCGGTTTTCAATGCCCTGAGCAAGTAGAAGGAAAATCAAAGCAGACTTCAGATATCCATCTTTCAAAACAGAAAAGTACAGCGCGTGAGCCGGAGTCCCTGTCAGTGCCACAGATAACAGGGGAGTCTAGGAGTGACTGGAGAACACACAAGCTCATGCCTAGCAAGACGCCTGCCACATATGCAAATGACTGCACTGTGGGAGGGAATCTGTAAGCTTTCATAGCCTTCCCTGACCCTGACACTGAACATGAAGTGATAAATTTTTTTGGCAATAATAATCTTGATGATCACTGAAACCATCAGCCTGGCCCTGCAGACCAGAACAACCAAAGTAAAGACACATACATTCTCTTGCATTACAGTTGTTTGAACATGAGGCGGAATTGCCACCGTACTTCTTATACCTGCATATCTCCTTTTCTGTAGATAACTATATTTATTTGCATGATTGCTTTCTGGATTTGCTAGAATCAGATCTTAAGCCAGAGTCACCAGGTCAACATCCTGCACTTTGGAAGAGGAGGGAGTGCCGGTGTTATGTTTCTACATCCATTATCTCACATGATTCACAAAACAGTGTTAGGAGAGATCAGTTACAATCGCTTAGTCACAGATGAAGGAGGCAGACCATCTGGATTAGGTGATTTCCCCAGAACACAGGGTTAAAGCAAAGCGCTGACTCTAAAGGTCCAAATCCACCCCCTCCAGCCCAGCTACTAAGGTATGAAGGTCAGATTGTAACATTTACCCAGGAGAGCTCATGGTCCCAATGGATGACACGTGTCACTTTATGAAGACCTAACTAACAAAGAGGCTGGCTTCCCCCGCTTGGAACAATAAATATGTTATTTAAAAATTGGTATTGCCCAGGACTGGAGAGATGGCTCAGTGGTTAAGAGCACTAACTGCTCTTCCAGAGAACCTGGGTTCAATTCCCAGCACCCACATGGTGGCTCATAACTGTCAGTAATTTCAGTTCCAGGGGACCTGACACCCATGGCAAGACACCAATGCACATATAATAAAAATAAATAAATTTAAAATTGGCATTGCCTAAATGTTGATGTGGATACTTGAAAGAAAATAAAATGTAAAGACTTATCAGTACATACATATCTTTTTCTTTAAGGAAGTTTTGAAATATATTGTCTTGATAGTATAGGGTAAAAGATTAATCTCCTCTCAGAAATCACCAGGAGAATGCCCCTTCCTTTTTTTTTTTCGAGACAGGGTTTCCCTGTATTGTTTTGGAGGCTGTCCTGGAACTCACTTTGTAGACCAGGCTGGCCTCGAACTCACAGAGATCCACCTGCCTCTGCCTCCCGAGTGCTGGGATTAAAGGCGTACGCCACCCAACACCCGGCTGAGAATGCCCCTTCCTAAAAGGACAGTGTTTGCTGTTTATCCAAATCTCAGGCAAGTGCTTCATTCTAAATAAAGCTGGAAAACACCATGCACACACCCACACAAAAAAATCATGGGACCAAACGAGCATGTATGAATCCACATTCAAATAGTTCTTCAGGGTTTTAAAATTGTAAATCTGGAACTGGAGAGATGGTTCAGTGGTTAATAACATTTGCTCTTCAAGAAGACCAGAGTTTGGGTTCTCAGCATCCACCTGGTGTCACTCTTGTGCCTAGAAATCCATTGCCCCCTTCCGGCCTCCACAGGTACTAGGCACAGAAGTGGTACACACACATGCAAGCAGGCATAACATTCATATACAAAAAATAAAAATAAATTTAAAAAAATACAAATTTGTGGTCAAGTTTAAGTTAACTAACATATATACATATATATATATATATATATATAGTCACACAAATGTTTGCTGAGCAGTTTCTACGTACTCATACACTGTGTTATATGACTTCAACCTTAAAAATATGACTGTAGCTGGGCGTGGCAGTACATGTTTTTATTCTAAACTCTTGCGAGGCAGAGGCAGGCAGATAGATCTCTGAACTCAAGGCCAGCCTGGTTTACATAGCAAGTTACAAGTCAACAAGAGCTACCTAGTGAGACCATGTCTCAAAAACAAACAATAAGCTGGGTGGTGATGGTGCACGTCTTTAATCCCAGCACTCGGGAGGCAGAGGCAGGTGGATCTCTGTGGGTTCGAGACCAGCCTGGTCTACAAAGCGAGTCCAAGACAGGCTCCAAAGCTACACAGGGAAACCCTGTCTCGAAAAGCCAGAAACAAACAAAAAAACCCAACAATAAAAAACAAACGATCAAACCTAACAATAAAAAATAAACGATCACACTCATTGAACTTGACACTAACTGCTACTTATGGGCTGGCAGAGAGGCTCAGCCAACTCTCACAGGTTTTATATGTGACGGGTGCAGGAGCTGTTGCAGACCCAAAGCTGGCCCACGGCACCGGAGGTCAGGAAAGGCGCTGTGGAAACAGAAGCAGCAGGCTGAGCCCTGGTGAGGACAGGCATGTCTGTTGTTTGATGACCTGCTTCTTTGCCCACAGGCAACACTGCCTCTGACCCACAATGTGGATCTACAGTGGCTGGTGGAGTGGAATGCAGTCCTGGTCAACAGCCATTACGATGTGAAGAGCCCTTCCCACGTCTGGATCTTCGCACAATCTGTCAAAGACCCCTGGGTCCTCTGCCTCTTCAGCTTCCTCCGCCAGGAAAACTTGCCGAAGCACTGCCCCACAGCCCTCAGCTATGCCTGGCCGTATGCCTTCACCCGGCTGCAGTCCGTGATGCCGCTGGTAGACCCAAAGTAAGGTGTCCGTGTTTTCTTTGCTTCATCGTTGGTTCCCTTAAATTTTCATTTCATGTAAGGGGTTGGACTATCATAATCTTCTCTAATTTTTTTTAATTTCCTGCTATAGAATTCTTTTTTTTTCTTTTTTTTTTTAGACAGGGTTTCTCTGTATTGCGTTGGAAGCTGTCCTAGAACTCGCTCTATAGACCAGACTGAGCTCAAACTCACAGAGATCTGCCTGCCTCTGCCTCCCGAATGCTGGGATTAAAGGCGTGTGCTACCACCTGGGCTGACTAGATTCTTAATGTATAGTAGAGATAAAAATACCCTCTCTAGAACAAGGGTTGGTTTTTCATTTGCTTTAATATTCTCTGTGACTAAGTATACTAGTACAGCAATCTCTGCCTCTTACTACAGAAACCTTTAAAATTCTTCTATCCATCCGCTCATCGTTGATGAACACCTGCCTAATTGTTTGAGCCCTCCTAAGGCTCTTTATTTAACAAGTGACATTTACAGCCTGGTTTGGTAGTAGATGCCTACAATCCTAGTACTCAAGGAGCTGACATAGAAGGGTTGTCACAGTTCAAGGCCAGCCAGGCTATGTACAGGCAGGCCTATATAGTAAGAACCTGTCTCAAACAGAGTCCCAAGAAATTAATATTCAAAATCAATAATTTGGGCCTGAGAGATGGTTCAATGGTTAAGTTGCACACACTGATCTTGCAGAGAACCAAAGTTCAGTTCCAGCACCTACATTACGTGGGTTGAATGGCTCACAACCCTCTGTACCTCCAGCTCCAAGGTATCCAATGCCCCCTTGTGGTCTCCATAGGCACCTACACTCAGGTGTACAGGCACACTTAAAAATAAATAAAAATCAACATTAAATCGGGAATTTAGTTCTACTTTTCTTTTTGTCTCTGTATCCGTAGCAGCCCAATCAATGCCAAGAAAACCAGCACTGCAGGCAGCGGAGACAACTACATTACCTTGTGGAGAAATTACCTCATTCTCTGTTTTGGAGTTGCCAAACCCAGTATTATGAGCCCAGGACACTTACGAGCGTCCACCCCAGAGATAATGGCAACAACCCCTGATGGTACAGTGAGCTACGATAACAAGGTGACATGACATGCTTCTTGCTTCTGTAAGAATTTTTTTTAGCTCATTTGTCTAGCATTCCCATTGCAAATCACACTGTGCCAACCATCTGGAATAGCGTGGAATCAGATTTTCTTCTGACATTTCCAGATTCCATTAAGCATCTCTGTGAATAATTTATTGCTCTTTTCCTATGAGTGTGCAATGGAAGACTTTTAAAAGAGTAGGGAGCTTGCAGTAGGGCGCCTTGGGTTCATCAGTGCCTCAAGGTTGAGCTTGTCTCCTCCCTGCACTTTCCCTCTGCACCAGTTGAATGCCTCAAAACCACAACTCTATCCAATGAGTTTGTTAAAGGTAGCTTTGTTGACTTAAATGATTTCAAAGAAAAGGGCAGATTTTTCTTTAGGACATGTATCCCAGGTAGGAAATACTTGAATTGTACTGCATTAACTATGTGGGGTTTTACATTTTTTTTTCTCCTGAAATGATGGCAGTACCTTGGCATGTGACTCAAGAGCTTGAAACTATTATCTTTCAGTTACCACATTCTCTTTGTCACTTCAAGTCACTTTGTTTCAGGCCATCGGCACGCCATCAGTGGGTGTCCTGCTAAAGCAGTTGGTGCCTTTGATGAGGTTGGAGAACATTGAGATCACAGAGTCCCTTGTTTTAGGATTTGGAAGAACAAATTCCCTTGTTTTCAGGTATGGTTGTCACAGTACATTCTTCTGGATCATACATGTGGCTGCGATTATAGTTATCTCTTAACTCAAGCTTGGGGGTGGCAGATGCCAGAGGGTATCTGGGATGCTTATGGCCTGTATGTGACGTCCTTCATGCCATCGGTTGAAGGTAAGCAGCCTTCCTTGCAGCTTCCATTTTATCTCTCAACTTTTATTTCACTTACAAGCTTTGTCTTAGGTAACTGTAAGTGAAGATGATTCCCCGGCATCCCCAGCTAGCCTGACTTTGAGAGGTTGCAACACCAAAAGAAGGGTAGTGTATGATTCCCTGCCATTCCTACAGCAGACTCGAGGGTGACACATGAATGGAAACCACTGGGCGGCTCAGTTAGCATGATCCATCTTTCTATAAAGCATGTTTGTACCTCAGTCAAACTGCCTCTGTGATCTCATAGTCAGATGCCTGAGGCAGAGTCCAGACCTTCTGAAAGGGACGGCATGTAGTGTTATTGCACACTACTTCTGGTATTTAGACAAGACATAAAAACGAGTAAAGATGAAGGTAACATTAAACAAAAGCTTCCTAGCAATTAGAAAAAGAGAACTCCCCCAACATCTCACCCTGAACAGTAAGGAAAAATTACAAGTTCTCATCACCAGAGTACCAATTAACTAGCATTTAGCCAGTTATTGATTAGTTAGATTAGCTTTTAAAAGATAGCTCACAATTCCTGAAATTAGTCAATGATCTTTCCCAAAGAACGCCAAGTCCCCGAGCACAGCTTGCCCTCTCTGTATTCCTGGAGGTAGATGCTGCCGTTCAGTCCAGCCACAGGTGTCTAGAAAAGCTTTGTGAGTCTCAGTTTGCACAGCCGCAAGACTAGTGTAACCACTGAAATAAAATTTCTCTCGCTCTAATAGAACAATTTGGGCATCAGTTGAGAGTACTGGCAGCCCCTGCAGAGGATGTACAGTCACTTCCCAGCGCCCTCATCTGGTCTCCATGGGCACTGCATGCATGTGGTGCAGCTATCCATCCATGCAGACAAAAATATCCGTACACACAGAAATAAAATTAATATTTTTTTAATTTTAAACCAATTTGATGTAATGTAATCTGTCACATAATTTGTTAAGAAGATAATAGATGTGTGTATTCACATAAACAATCTGGTAAATAGCTGAAAAGTAAGAGTTATTAATATTATTAACAATTATTAATATAGTATATTATTAATGTTAACACATACTCATATAATATCCTCTGATGTTATATTTTATGGTTATTAACATTATACATTATTAAATGAGATTCTTTGATGAATAAATTCCGTCTCTTTTTTGAGCGATAGAGACCAAACCTTAGTTTTTTCTCTCAGTGCAAAGTGGCATAGATTCTCATTAGCTTTCCTGGTTTCCTGGAGGGTGATGCTTAGTAACCATGAGTATGGCAGCAGCTCCCAAACTTGTCTAGCTAGATCTCATGTCTGTTTTAACATAGCAATTCAGAAATAATTTCCCCAAAAAAGACAATTCATAACAAGTACAAACAAATATTGGAGATGGAAGGGTAAGTGAGATACATAGGCATGTATGTGGGGGTATAAGTGTATATATGCATATGATACACATGTAAAATATGTGTATAGATGTATACATATATTTATGACACAGGGAAATGTAACAAGGTATATATTAAAACATTTTCACTACACATGAAAGGTTTTAGTGAAAACTGCACTATTTTGTCTCTGGCTCTGGCTATAATTTGCATCTATCGTATAACACGAGCGTCCTCTTGGCTCTGAAACACAGGTTTCATGCTTTAAATCTGTTATGTGTCAGTCTCCTGAGCACAGGTCCCCAAGGGAGTTCAATATTGACCCTCTCTCCTCTTGATTGGAATGAGAGGTTTTTAAAGGACAGAGACTCAATTTTACTTATTTTCAATTTCATAGCCATTGCTGAAGCACACTGGATTTAGTAAACACTTGGAAACACTGTTTCATTGTTCAGACAGCACTAGAATGGGGACAGATACCATGTGTACAGAGTAACACCCATGGAGACATCACGGGAGGTTTTGACTGGTAGCCAGGGGAAATAATTGTGTTATTTATGCTGGAATAGATACGTTGGTGACAAGTTTTATATCAACAACAAACTTTTCCCTCTTAGAGAACTGGTGGAAGAACTCCATCCATTAATGAAGGAGGCTCTAGAGAGAAGGCCAGAGGTAAGGTTCGAGGTACCATCATGAAGGCCCGACCCATTTGGACAGTGATATGATCCTGAAGTCCCCTTTGTCATCCCCTAAAGAACACAAACACCCCACCCTGCTTCTAACAGTGAGCCTTACTACAGTGGATTTTGTCATGTTCATTAATTTTCAAAAGTTAATTCAGATTTTAAAGAATTTTCTTTTCTAAATGCACAAATGCAAAACAACTTAGGTAGCCATGTAAGTGTGCTTATGTTTCTTTTGCAAACATTTAAGTCAAACTTTAAGTTTGGTTTTTAGTTTGCTTAGTTTTGTTGTCATCATTAACAAACCAGAGCCAGACGGTAGTGGCACACGCTTTTAATCCCAGTACTTGAGAGACCGAGGCAGGTGGATCTTTGTGAGTTCGAGGGCATCCTGGTCTGAAGAGTGAGTTCCAAGACAGCCAGGGAGGTTACACAGAGAAAGCCTGTCTTGAAAAACAAACAAACAACAGCAACAAAAACCAGGAATCACTGACCAAGGAAACCATGTTTCATTTAGCTTATGAGATATGTATGTATGTATGTATGTATGTGTATATCCCTCAATGTTATTTTCCCCAAAATGAGTCCACCCCAGAATTTCATTATGATGCACCAAGATGAAAAAACAGTAAGATTGAAAAAGAAGTTTCCAGTGGGTCGGTGGTAGTGCAGGCCTTTAGTCCAAGCACTTGGGAGGTAGAGGCAGACAGATCTCTGTGAGTTTGAGGCCAGCCTGGTCTCCAAAGCTACACAGAGAAACCATGTCTTGAAAAATAAAGAAAAAGAGAAAAGGAAAGGGAAAAAGAAAAAGAAAAAGAAGCTTCCCATAGATACAAGAAGCAGCAGACATCTGGGGCTAAGGACACACACAGCTCCACTCTTGAGAGCTCTGGCTGCTCTTCCAGAGGGCCTGGTCACTCACAACGGTCTATAACTTCCGTTCCAGGGAATCTGGTGCCCTTTTCTGACTTCCATGGACACTGCACACACTGGGTACACAGACAAACATCTAGGTAAAACACTCATACACATAAAAATAAGAAGTAGCAGGAACTTAGCAGCCTGAAGAATAAAATGCACTCATTGAGCAGACGGTGGAGATTGTCAACGTCCCTGTCCTGTCCAGGTACTTCAGTCACTAGCACCTTGGGACATGAGGTGCACCCTTAACATTTCCACCTCTTATATATTCTTTTTTTAAAGATTTATTTATTATGTATACAGCATTCTACTTCCATATACCTCATGCCAGAAATGGGCACCAGATCTCATTATAGATGGTTGTGAGCCACCATGTGGTTGCTGGGGATTGAACCCAGGACCTCTGGAAGAGCAGCCGGTGCTCTCAATCTCTGAGCCATCTCTCTACACTCTCTTCTATATTCTTGCTGGCTCACTTACAGTCTTTTCCTGACATTCTTTAATAGCTGGCATTGTCTCTACTGACTAGGAAGAGGGGAAAATGCTTCCCTGCTTACTTAGAAAACTTGACAACACTAAATTACACCCTAGAGTTTGCGTAGTATTATCCTTGACTGTAAGTGGCACTGCCTCTTTCTACACAGAACAAGAAACGTCGAGAACGGAGAGACTTACTGAGACTACAGCTGCTTCGGATATTCGAACTTCTGGCAGATGCCGGGGTCATAAGTGACAGGTGGGAGCAAGTGACTGAGCTGGCCCCCTCTTGCCAAAACCTCATTTTCCAGTTCTTGTTCTTCCATATCTATTACTTCAGCAAGGATTTTGTTAAAACTGTCCCTACCTTTTTTCATACTCCACTCACCGTGCATATGAAGACCAGATCTGCTGTGTGAATCCCAACCATTAGTACTGCCTTCATGAAGCAGTTGGTGCTTCGTTGTAACGTGTCTAAAGGTGCCCTTCTCCTTCCTTCCAGCACAAATGGAGCCTTAGAGCGAGACACCTTGGCCCTTGGAGCGCTGTTCTTGGAGTACGTGGACTTGACCCGAATGCTCTTAGAAGCTGAAAATGACAAAGAAGTTGAAATTCTTAAAGACATCCGAGCACATTTTAGTGCCATGGTCGCCAACTTGATCCAGTGTGTTCCAGGTAACCCACCATTTCAAGTTACCTTCCAGCTGGGTAGAGCGTTTACACTCCTCATGACTGTTCTTTCCTATTGGCCTGCATGTAGGTCTAGGTTAGTTTCCTTGTTTATTCTAAGACACTGAAAATAGACATGAGGCCAGGTTACCTCAGCTTAGTGGAGTCACCAAGGGGACCGTCAGAATCACTTTGGTATTGTGTGTGTCACTTCCATCTTGGCTTTGGTCCTGGTCTGAAAATCAAATGACGTCATTTCGAAGGAAGGAATTCAGAGGAACCCTTCCCATGGGCTTCATTTGCTCCTGTTGCCTCTCCATTCCTCCGGTGAGGACGCTAGCTAGAATTCTGTAGCCCAGAATACCTTTCACATTTGGTTTAACTGTTACACCTTGCAAAGCCTAGCTCACAGGCCACATAGATATGAAACATTTTAATTCTGATAAAGGCATATGACACAAAGTAGATGGTTGACTTGCTATAAAGGTTACTCAAATTATCAATTCTGGGTGTAATTATAAAAACAACTCAGCTAATGTGACTTTTTGTTATTTTGATGTTTTTTTAACTAGATTGATCCACCTCATCTTTAAGGGCCTTAAACTACAATTTAAGCTTGACTTCTCCCTAGGCAATGTGACGTACATGTTGTTGAAATAGTATATATTATGTTTCACTATGTTCTCCCTAATAACAGGGAGCAGAATTCATTCTATATACACAGAAGTTAGGTGGAGAAATCAGAGCAGTGATTCTCAAGCTGTGGGTCGTGACTGCTTTAGAGTCAAATATCAGGTATCTTGCATATTCGACATTTACATTACGATTGTCGTAACAGTAGCAAAATTACAGTGATGAAATAGCAACAAAATGCTTTTATGGTTGGAGGTTACCACAGCGGGAGCAACTGTATTAAAGAGTCACAGGTTAGGAAGGTTGAGAAGCACTGAGTTAAAGTGTCTGCTGGTCACAGTATCTCTCCCTCTCCTCTTACTCTGAATGTGAAGGGTACATGGACAGAAAAGAAAGTTGTGTTGCCATGTATTTTAAAAGTCAAGCTTCTTAGCCAGGGCTCACGCCTTTAATCCCAGCACTTGGGAGGCAGAGGCAGGAGGATCTCTGTGAGCTCGAGGCCAGCCTGGTCTACAGAGTGAGTTCCAGGACAACCTCCAAAGCAATACAGAGAAATCCTGTCTTGAAAAACAAAACAAAAACAACACACACACACACACACACACAGTCAAGCTTCTGTAGCTAGAGAAAATGGAAATTAGGGAGCTGGTGGAGTAGCTCACTGGGCGAGCTGTGCCATGCATGCGCAAAGCCCACAGTCTAGCCCCAGTTCCAAGCCACGGAAAAGGACTGACAAGAACAGTCAGCCCTCGGGCATGGAGAGATTGGATCAGGTACTGCTCGTGCAGAGGGTCCAAGTCGGGTCCCCAGCACCTTTATCAGGCAGCTCACATCTATCTGTAACTCCCGTTTCAGGTAATCCAACACCTTCTTCCGGCTTCTGTGGGCACCTGTGCTCATGGACACCTACCCACTCACAGAAAAACACATATACATATAGTTAAAAATTAAAAACAAACAACTTCAGGGAAAGTGGAAATTTTCCCTTCCCCCACAACTTGAGCATAACGTTCAGTAGCGCTACGGTCATCTTCATCTAATGGATGCCGCTTCTGTGTTGTTCTCTCTAGTTCATCACAGAAGATTTCTCTTCCCCCAGCAAAGCCTGAGGCACCACCTCTTCATCTTGTTCAGCCAGTGGGCGGGCCCCTTCAGCATCATGTTTACACCTCTGGATCGGTACAGTGACAGGAACCACCAGATAACCAGATACCAGTACTGCGCCCTAAAGGTTGGTTCACAGCACCAGTGCTCCCCTTTGTCAAGCTAATAGCCATGCCTTAAAAACAGCTAAAAGAAGTCATATAATACAATAAAATATGCATACAGATATAACAAAAATTCAGATGCATACATGTATCAATATAAATTCAATAATTCCAAATGCTTAACTGGAGATGTGTCCAAAGACATAAGCATTCCAGTTGGGCTCACAATTGCAAAATGTAAAATGTTGCCAAGTGTTTGCTTTTTTCCAGTGTTTCTTCAGTGTGAGAACAACAGTTTTGCCTATTTGCCCCTGAGGTTACTACACTGCTGATTAACACTCCATCACAAGAAAGGGGGAAGCATAACCAACAGCATAACCACTTAATCCTATCCTAGACAGCCGCACTGCAAAGGGCTTCACATCTGAAAGAGTGTGGTCATTGTGTCGGCTGCTCTCCCATCACTGGGATGAAATGCCTTGACCAAAAACAGTGCACAGAAGAATGAGTTTGTTTCTGCTTGGGGTTCCAGAAGGCTGGAGTCCCTAATGGTGGGAAAACAGAGCAGGCTGGCAGGCACAGGGAGCTGACCACAGGAAGCATGGAAAGCAGGAAGCAGGGTGGGGCTATAAACTGCCACGTCCCGCCCACAGTGATGTACTTCCTCCTTCAAGGTTCTTTACCCCCTCAAGTGGTGCCACCAACTGAGGACCACATGTTTGACTATGTTAGCCTGTGGAGGGACATTTCTCATTCAAACCAGGCCTTGCAGCCTAACGTCCTTTGAGAAGAAACTGTGTCAGCTGTCATTGTAACTGTGTCAGCTCTCATCTACACCATAAGTTATTGGTTGATGCTTATATCCAACCCATTGGGTGCCTTTAAATGGTTGCCCTAATAGTCAGTTATACCTGCCAAGCACAGTTAGTCAAAATCTCCTTCTCTTACTCTCTCCCCATCCCCACCCCAAGGACCTAAAGTATGCATTCTTAATTTTTTAAAACTTTTGATCAATAATCGTAAGTATTTCCATACTATGCAAAACACAAAACAGCTAGATTTACCTTATAAGCAGAATTTACTCACTTGAAACAACTGAAAGAAATTTGATGTGAATTATTATAAAATAGCCATGTTGGTTTACCCTTTCTTTATAAACATGCATTATAATCACAAATGTATATATAGTTATTTTTTAATCTTTAAAATTGAAACCTGGGCCAGGTGGTGGCAGCACATGCCTTTAATCCCAGCACTTGGGAGTCAGAGGCAGGCAGATCTCTGAGTTTGAGGTCAACCTGGTCTACAGAGCAAGTTCCAGGACAGCCAGGGCTACACAAAGAATCCCTGTCTCAAAAAACAAAAAACTGAAATCTAATGGTGGAGGATTTTTTATTGACTCTACTAAAACATGCTTCCAAAATTCTGGAAGAATAACTGTTACTAAAGAACTGCCACCCAGCCAGGCATGGTGGTGCACACCTGTGATCCCAGCATTCGGGCAGCCAAGGCTGGAGGATTGCAAGTTCAAGGCTTACCTGGGCTATATACTGAGACTTTGCTTCTGACATAAGAAAGAGGCAGCAACCAGATTTTCCTGTTGTGTTCATTAAAGCCAGTTGAATACTCCATCTCCAGGTTTCACCGTTTCTAATTTCAGGCAATGTCAGCAGTGTTGTGCTGTGGCCCTGTTTTTGACAATGTCGGCCTCTCTCCGGACGGCTATCTGTACAAGTGGCTTGACAATATTCTGGCTTGTCAAGACTTACGAGTAAGTATGAGTCAGAAACACATTGCTTTTCAACATTTTGAGGTTCTTCGTGGGTTGAGATTCTGAAATGCAAGCACGATGCACACTGGGCCTTTCCCCACACCACAGCTGCAGGAGTTCGGATATGTATGGAGGTACATTGTGCTGTGATGTGCCACGCTCAGAAGTGCAGCATTATTTACCCAAACTGACCACAAACCCAAGTCATAAAGTGAGTCTCGAAACAGTTCACATAATCTGAATGTAAACTACATCCTTTATTCTCAGTATCATTAAACTAGCAATGAGTAATTAAATATAATTAAAATGTACTCCCTGGGATCAGAAGAGAGATGGCTCAGTGCTAAAGAGTGTTGTTGACTGCTCTTGTGAGAGACCTCGATTGAGTTCCCACCACCCACACTAGGCAGCCCACCACCACCCCCTCCAGGGATTCCAATGTCCTCTTCTGGCCTCCTCGATCACCCATATGCATGAACACAAATACACAGAAAGGAAGGCCCCCCACACACATATAATTCAAAATCAATCTTCTATATATACTTCCAGACAAATAACAATGCTAACTAGAAATCATCTTTAAGTGAAACACAGTGGAAATATAAAATTAGCGATTGGTAAATAAAACCTTGCTTAAAATGAGATTATTAAAAATATATAAACCAACATTTGAGGGGAAAGGACTGGCAATCTGTGACCTATTTATCACAAGAAGTCAGTGAAAGAAATAACTAAGTCAGAAAAGAAAAAGGACAGAAAATAGGGGAAAATTTTGATAACAATGAACATTGCATTAGTAACCTTTCCATTCCTGTGACAAAATACCTAATAGAAACAATTTAAGGAAGGAAAAAAAAAGACTGTAGTCCATCCTGATGGGAAAGGCATGACCATCAGAGTGTCTCTTCTAGGAGTAGAGCACTAAGACTATTCATGTGATGTGGTAATACCACGACAAATACGTTTATCTTCATACAGAATCAGCTAATCGCTATGTCGGAAGAACATTGAATGTCTATTTCCTCATTCTTCACATGACACATAGAAACATAGACAGACACCGGGGTTAGGTTTAACCTTCAAAGAGCCACCCCTAGAGACATACTTCTGCCAGCCAGGACCCACCTTCTGAAAGCTCCACAGACCTCCCAGCTGGGAATCAAGCATTCAAAAATTGAGTCTGTGGGGACGTTCCAAACTCAGACTATTGATCATATGCCAGGTCCTTCCATCCTGACCTCACTGCAACTAGCAAGAAGAGTGGGTGACTTCAGAAAAATGCAGGCAACATTACCTTCTGGGGGGGGTCTCCCTCGTGGCAGTCTGTGACCTTCCCGGAGGGCAGTGGAGTCTGCATCCCAGCAGGCATCGCTCCATTGACCCCCTTAAGGAAGAGTATGTAGGATAAGGATGAACCCCAGCAAGGGCTCTCACTCCGCTTTGTTAACTCATATGAACTACATTTGTTCATATGAATTTCGCTAGAATGTTTTCTCATGAACTAGGAAGAACTGATTTGTTCCCTGTCCCCAGGTTCATCAGCTTGGCTGTGAAGTTGTCATCTTGCTTCTGGAACTTAACCCTGACCAAATAAACCTTTTTAATTGGGCCATTGACCGGTGCTACACAGGTTCCTACCAACTTGCATCTGGCTGCTTCAGAGCCATAGCGACTGTGTGTGGAAACAGGTATGAGTTTTCGTAATTAGTAGTTAGTGGCAATTATGGTGACGCTTGCTCTCCATGATGTGAGGAGCAGCTGACTGTTGGGCAGTTATCTTTACAGTGGATCCTGTGAAAGCCCAGAATGACTTCCGGTCCCTCACAGACACGCTCTAAGTATCCATGATACTGCTAATTGCTTTTGATCAGGAGAGAGTTCTCACGGTGCCCTTCCTTTGAAGTGCCCAGACATTCACAATGAAGTGTGAGATTAGAATTTGAAAATAATAAAGATGATACGCTGAAGGAACGAAAGGCGTGTGGACAAGTGTCCTGATCATGTTAACTGTGAGCCCGTTAGCCAGCTGCCCACCAAATCAAACCCAGGAGACACAGGAACGTTTAAATTCCCCCTGCTCAGAACTTCAGAAAGAAAGCAGGAAGGAGGAGTGGTGACTAAGACTCTGAATATTACACTTATTTAGAAACCTACTGATTTGAACCCAGGGCCACATGCAAGCAAAAATGCCCTCCACCACTGAGACACACCCCAACCCAAAGACTAGGCTTCTAAAACCACCATCCTTATTGTATAGCAAGCGAGTTCATGAAGCCATTTGGCACTACAACTTAATAAGTATAATGATGTCATATCTAAGTTAAACTCCCCTAAGAGAAAGCTTATGTTTTAGGAGAGTGGAGAGAATAGAATACAGCTGAGGTTTATACTCAAAGGGCTTCATATGGAGACTGGAGCAGTGCCTCCACAGTTAAGAGCATGCACTAGTGCTGCAAATATCCCGAGTTCAGTGCCAGCACCCACATCACAGAGGTCATAACCTTCTGTAACTCCAGCGCCAGGTGATCTGATGTTTCCCGCTCTTCAGGCACCTGCATGGCTATGATGCACATACACACACTCAGATACACACAACAATACATAAATAAATGAGTCTTCCAAAAAAGGGCAGGGCAGTGCCAGTCCTAAGAACTCAAGTCAATGTGCCACCTTAGACGTTTGTCTTCTTCAAGACAGTGTTTTACTGTGTAACAGCCCTGGCTGTCCTGGACCTTACTCTGTAGACCAGGCTGCCCTTGAACTCAGAGAAATCCATCTGCCTGCTGGGATTAAAGGCATGTGCCACCATAAACTTTTGAGAGGGGACAATCTATCCAGCTTACAAGCCAGGCTGTCTTATAACTATGCCATGTGTTTGTTATTTGTTTCCCAGGAACTATCCCTGTGACATAGTGACCTTGCTGAACCTTGTTCTTTTCAAGGCCTCTGACACCAACAGAGAGATTTACGAAGTCTCCATGCAGCTCATGCAGGCACGTATCATTCACCCATGTGCAAAAGCTCCATCCTTGTGCCCAGAGTGCATTTACTTGTCTCTATGTGTCACGTGGAGAGTGAGGAAGCATAGCGGTTAACTGATTCTGTATGATGATAAACGTGTTCGTGACAGTATTACCACTCTTGGTTGAATGTAAACCTTCCTGTGGTATACAGCTAACATTTTTTTAGCTTGTTTCTTAACTCCTAATAGATCCTTGAAGCAAAGCTTTTTGTGCACTCCAAGAAAGTTGCGGAACAAAGACCCGGCAGTATTCTGTATGGAACTCATGGGCCGTTGCCACCTCTCTACAGCATGTCGCTAGCCCTCCTGTCCTGTGAACTGGCCCGGATGTACCCCGAGCTCACTCTTCCCCTCTTCTCAGGTACCATCCAGTTGTCAGCAGTGGCTTATGCCATCATGCCTCCTGTTCTAAGCAGTTTTCCTTTTCTGAGTCTATTGCAGTTTTAGTGTCAGACTAAGTTCATCAGTCAGAATTGCTAAGGGCTAAATCCAGTTACATATGAAAGCATATTCAAGATTTTAAGCTTTTTATTTTATGCGTATGGGTGTCTTGCCTGATTTCATATCTATAAACCATGTGAGTGTAGTGCTGATGGAGGCCAGAAGAGGGCGTCAGATCCCCTGAGGTTAAAGATACAAAGAGTTATAAGCTGCCCTGTGGGTGCTGGAACTTAATTAAACCTAGATCCTCTAGAAGAGCAGCCAGTGCAATTAACCACTGTGCCATCTCTCCAGTCCCTCAAGAGTATTTTTAAATGCTTTTTTAAAATGTGATTAGTTAAAGCAACATAAGTATAAATATGAACCTGGCAAATGCAAAAGATTCTTAGGTCAGTAAACATGCTTCCGCATGCATGTGGGGGGGGGAAGGGGTGGGTGGGTGGTATGTATGTATGTATGTATGTATGTATGTATGTATGTATGTATATCCCAAATAAATTGTATGATATGAACAATATACTTAAAATAACTCTTACTTAACTGGTAATGATGTTAATTATTATGACATTATATTTTATATTATACTATTATATTATTAATATAACATCTATATACTTATCAATATATTATATATAATCTAATATAAAATGATTGTTTTATATTAGTGTAGTGATGTTGCACATATAACTTGCCTCCTCAGCAATCTTCACAACTAACTTTTGTGAGAATGGGGTCTCAAAAGGTGTTTTTCCTGGCTAAGCTTATGTGGCACCTTGCCAAGAGGCAGGCTCGTCCAGAATGTACATCTCCCACCTGCATCCCCAGCTCCTTAGCCCCACTCCTCAGCCACCCCTGCTGCTGCCCACCCTTGCTCGACTTGTCCTCTGTCCTGCAGCTCTTCCGCTACCCAGAGCCACGTCTGTACGGCGCTTCCCACTCACACATCTCTGCATGACCGTACTGAAATAACTGGTACTAATGACGGCTTGTATTTATTGGGTGCCTAAGGTGTGGACCATTCATGCGCATTGCTTGTATCGTAACTATTGAACCAGAAGGACCAGGAAAGACTTCCCAGACAGGCTGGCGTCCTAGCTGCAGTTAGAAAGAAGAAAGTTACCAGGCAGGCAGGCAGGTGATGGAAACAACAGGTCAAGGGGATAGCATGTGGCTTGGTTTAGAGCAGAGGTCCACCTGTGGGTCATGATCCCTTTGGAGGTTGAACGACCTTTTAATGGTTTGTCTGAGATGATCAGAAAACACAGATATTTACATTACTATTCGTAACAGTAGCAAAGTTACAGTCACGAGGTAGCAATAAAATCATTTTGTGGTTGGGGGTCACCACAGCACCGAGAAGGTTGAGAACCACCATTGTAGGGCAATAGAACAGCACAGTGTTCTGGGAAGTTACATAGAGGACAATGTGACTGACATCAGAGGTGGCCATGGATGTTCAGAAAGGCAGCAGTCTCCTATTTGTGCTCCTTGACCCATTTCAAAGCCTGTGAGGCAGACAACATCTCAGAAAGCTGCTAGGGCTTTGAAAACCATTGACGAATCCCATGAAAACACAAGACTGGGTGCCATAATATATACGGTCAGAGGACCTGGTGCAGACCCGTGCAGGCCCAGGCATGCTGCTTCGGCCTCTGGGAGCTCATATGAGCTTTGCTCATACTAACTTAGAGGGCCTTGCTCTCCTGGTGTCCTACATCCTCTCTCACACTCTGCCTCATCTTCCACACGGTTCCCTGAGCTCTGAGGGGAGGTATCTTATGGAGACATCCCAGTTAGGGCTGAGTGTTCCAGGTTCTCTCATCCTCTGCCTAATGTCCAGCTGTGTGTGTCTGTATTCATTCCTATCTGCCGCAGGAGGAAGTTTCTCCGAGGAAAGCTAAACAAGCCACTGACCTATGAATATAGCAGAATATCACTAGGAGTCATTTTATCCCTACATTCTCTCTCTCTGTCTCTCTGTCTCTGTCTCCGTCTCTGTCTCTCTCTCTCTCTCTCCTAGACTCTCTTTAGACCTGTTTTATGTGCTCTTACCTTACATCTAAGGTTCTTGGTTACCCTAGCGGTGTTGGGTATGAGATCCACCTCATGCAGTGGGCCTAAAGTCAAATGAGTTGCTTGTTGCTTGGTTACTCCTACAGTCTGGTCCACTATTGCACCAGCATAGCTTGCAGTCAGGACACCATTGGAGGCAAAGGGTTTATGTTTTTCTTTTTATATGGGCAGAGTATGTTTCTATACCAAAGGTGTTGGAATATAAGGGTGAAGGCTCTACAGCTCCATCTTCAATGAGTAGTGTGGGTGTTGTCTTCAGCAATGGGGCCTTGACATTAGTTTGTGGAGAGCAGCCTATAGTCTTGGAACAGTCTGGGTTGTTTGGGGATTCCCACGGGCCCCCTTTGGCCAACAACTCAATTGTATGTAACCTAGTCCCAGTGCTAGAAGTTTCATTTGGTGAAAGAGGTTGCCAGCTGGGACTCTGTCTTCCCCATTATGTGGCTATTATGTTTATATTGCCTTCATATGTGTATATATTTTAGGAAGTTTCTACTGTATTAGATTTCCATATTTTTATAGTATTCTTGAGTGTGGGAACAAGTGGGTCTCTGATTCTTATGCCTTCTCTTGGGTTCTTTTCCTTCCGTTGGTTTGTCTTGTCCAAATTCAATGTGATATTTTGTTTTATATTATTATATTTTATTTTGTTACTTTTTTAAAAAATGAATGAAAACCTAGCCACTATGGTAAAGGTTAACAACTGAACTTTCACTTATACCTGCTAAGAAAGGGAAAATCAGTTTTCTCCTATGGAGTGACACTGTCTATATCAACCACTCCAGGACAGACCTCATGTTCAGGAGTAGTTTAACAACATATAATGGACTCCATGGGGTTTTTTGTGTACTTTTATTTAGGTACAGTTCGGTGTTTTGTTTGGGGGGAAGTGTGGTTTCATTTTGTTTTCTTGGTTTGGGGGATTGTTGTTGTATTGGGTTTTTTTTTCAAGAAAGAATTTAAACTTGGGTGGTTGGGAGGGGGAGAGGATCTATAAGGACTTAGGCATGTAAGTGGACTTTCTCCTCTGTCCCACCAGCTGGCTCCCCAAATAACCACACAGAGACATATTATTAATTATAGATGCTCAACCAATAGCTTAGACTTGTTTTTAAATAACTCTTACAACTTAACCCATATTTCTGTAGACCAGGCTGGCCTAGAACTCACAGAGATCCGCCTGCCTCTGCCTCCCGAGTGCTGGGATTAAAAGCGTGTGCTACCAATGCCCTTAACCCATATTTCTTACCTACCCTCTTCTTTCAGCAGAGCAAGTTCATCTTGCTCCTCTCCACATCTCCTCACGACCCTTAGACTCTGCCCTTCTTCTTCCCAGTGCCCTTAGTCTGGTTCTCCCGCCTAACCTTACCCTGTCCAGCTATTGGCCAGTCTGCTTCTTTATTCAACCAATCACAGTGATATTTACACAATATGAAGGAATATTCCACATGGGTGAGGAGAAGATGATAATAAGATGTATTTAAATGTAAATATTGTTTTAAATAATAACAAGGAAAAATAGGAGCAGCAGAATGGAGGCTGCATTCATACCTGACATACATTGTGACTGTTTTCAGGGTTGGGGGTTCTCTTAAAGTTGAGTACCAGAAAATAAGCTTCAGAGTGGTCAAGTTTCTGTCACATGGTACTATTAAATAAAAACACGGGAAATACAAAAAGAAGAAGAAGAAGAAGAAGAAGAAGAAGAAGAAGAAGAAGAAGAAGAAGAAGAAGAAGAAGAAGAAGAAGAAGAAGAGGAGGAGGAGGAGGAGGAGAAGGAGGAGGACGAGGAGGAGGATGAGGAGGAGGAGGAAGGAAGGAAGGAAGGAAGGAAGGAAGGAAGGAAGGAGTGCAGAGTTTAAAGGAGGAAGAGGGAATGACGCCATGCTTTCGGGAAGGAGTAGAAGATGTACATCCAGTCTAGAGGAGACTGGTTGGAAAGGGTGACTCCACCTCAAGGAGGAAGTGGTCACATGATAAGGGTCTGACCCAGTGGCCCAGGGAGAGCAGAAAGTGGAGGCCAGAGCCAGAGCTTCACAGACAAGTGCTTGCTGGTGACAATCCAGAGACCAGTGTAGAGAGAACGGGAGTGTCCAGCCAAGCAGACATGGGGAGTTAGCCTGGGAAGCTGGAGCAGGCCTCTATAGAATAGACAGTCCTGAACTCAGAAGGCCACCTCACAGGCAAGTCACAGAGGAGCAGAATGCGGGAGGCAGGGCACGGAAGGTCAGGAGGGAAAGAAAAGCCCTCTTCCTGGCAGTGGTGGTGCATGCCTTTAGTTCCAGCACTCGGGAGGCAGAGGCAGGCAGATCTCTGTGAGTTCCAGACCAGCCTGGTCTACAAGAGCAAGTTCCAGGACAGCCTCCAAAGCCACAGAGAAACCCTGTCTCAAAACGCGCCCCCCCCCAAAAAAAAGAAAAAGAAAAGCCCTCAACAAGCACTTTTTGAACAAGGGGGAGGATGGGACCTAAGAGGAGTGGAAGAGTGTTGGGGGGGTGGGGAATACGTGGAGGCAATTATCTGGGGTGACAGATCCTTCATGGAAACCTAGAGAAATAAAAGGATTCCGAAGGAAGGGTGACACCCAGCCTCCCAGGAGAGCAATCCTGGAATGTAAGTACTGAGGGTTCTAGAGGCAGGCGACAGTTGGGGAGGGGAGAGATAAATCTAGGCTGACAGGCAGCAAAGCCCTGAGCATGAAATGCAATGGTTTCTCCCTTCTTCTAAGCAACCCCCACCCTTGATTTATGAAGAAGTTTGAAAAGGACATGCAAACATTAACAGGACCTAATGGCTTCCTAAACCGCCTGTGCTGTTACAGATCCCATGGTGACGCTTTACTGCCTGTAACTTCAGGGGGCCTAATTACTTAAAAGCAGCCAGAGTTGTTCAGGTCCTTCCTAATGGAAATGGGAAACGTGTGCAGCACCGGGGCAACATCTCCTCCCCCTCACATTATGTTTACTTTGTATCTGCGTCTCCTAGAGGCTCGATATCGATGGCATCTTTGATATCGATGGCATCTTCCTTTCTCTTCAAAACACCTCCAAACCCCAAAGTGTCTATCAGTGATAGTCTGACAACTCTGGCCAACACCCCACTTTCTTGGCCGTCATGTCTGGCACACAAAATGCAATGAATAAAATAAATGAGCTCCTGTCACATGTTAGAAGCTGGCCATTGCTACGAAGTCCATACACTATTTTTCTCTTAAGATTTATTTATTATGTATACAGTGTTCTGCCTGCATGTGTGCCTGCAGGCCAGAAGACGGCACCAGATCTCATTACAGATGGTTGTGAGCCACCATGTGGATGCTGGGAATTGAACTCAGGACCTCTGGAAGAGCGGTCAGTGCTGTTAACCTCTGTGCCATCTCGATAGTGATGTCCATACATTGTTTAAAGACAGATATTTTTAATGTCCCACTCTCCCCCCTCCCCTCCCTCTCTCCCCGTCCCCTCTCTCTGTCTCTCTCAGACAGTTCTTTCCTATGGAACACAAGCAGCTCTTCTGTAACAGAATCATCTTCTTCCACCAGATCCTTAGCTTATTTATTTTTTTAAAATGCTGAGAAGTTCACAGACTAGTAATGCATTTATATCATTTCCACTCCGTCTCCTGCTCCAAGTCCTCCCATGCTCCCTCAACAACCTTGCAAGTCATGACCTCTTCTTATTACATCTATATTAATATATACATACATACATACATATAATATTGACTTGCACAAGCACACACATGCATGAGCATGTGCATGTACACACACACACACACACACACACACACCAGAGGGTCCCTATGTTGCTCATATATATGTGTATTTAGGGCTGCCCACACTCCTGAGAAGTCTTGGCTACTTTCATCCTATCAGACGCAGCAGTTTGCTGTGAATGCTCAGCCAGTGGGATTAATGGATGTTCTGATGCAGTAAGATGCAAGTGTCTATCATGGTAGCTAGAACATGTGTGTCATAATGTGTAGACTGTAAGTTAAATACTCTGGGGGTCAACTTGACTCCTGAGCACTATGTGGTAGAGGGAGAGAATCAGCTTGGAAAGTTACCCTCTGACTACCGCCTGTGTGCCATGGCATGGAACCCACCGTACACAGACACAGTCGGTAAAAAATACAGGGGATGGAGAGATGGTTCCATGGTTGGAAGCACTGGGTGCCCTTGCGAAGGATCTGGGTTCAGATTCAGCGTCTTCTCCTAACCTCTGTGAGTACCAAGAATGCGTATGGTACACATACATACATACATACATACATACAAGCTAAGTATTCATAGTCATAAAAAATAAATCAAGCAAATAAATACATGTAGTAAAAAGAATCACCACAATTTTAAAAAGAAGAAAAATTAAGTAATTTTGCATTTTCGGCTTATGTAAAAGCTTAGCACCATCTGATTGGAACTTTAATTTTAGGAACAGGGCTAAAACAATTAAACTTTCTATTGGGGGCATCCAAGGGGTTAGCGCTGAGTAATTTCTGGCGCCTGCGTGATTTGCAGTCACTTAGCAGCCAGGAGCACTGTCAGCAAGGTTGCAATTGATGCTGGCTAATCATGCAGGTGCAGGACCGTGCTTCCTAATTTCTCTTTGGGTAAAACTGATTCTCTGATAGAGTTAAGAGCCAGGTGGTTACTCTGACATCTACTGTATATCCGTGGAGCTGAGCTTCACCGTCTGAAGGACATTTATTAAGATTACAAACCGCCACATAGCTGCCAGTGCAACAGTGCAGAAATGCCATCGAGAAAGTAACCAGTGAGTGGCTGAGCTAGGCAGAGCCTTGGCCTTCCGAATCAAAGCTGGCAGAGTGAAATGCAGCACTCGGGGACCCTCCCACATGCTTGGTCATTGCCAAAGAGACACCATAAGTGGGTTTACCACTTGTGGGGTTCCACGTCTCTCTTTATAACAACTAATTTCCATGGGAGACACTTGGTAAGTCACAAGGTTGCAAGAGTGGCCCTGCCCATCTCCAGTCCAGAGCCTGCTAGGAGATGGATGCTGTGCTGAGACTGCCCTGCAATGTGTGTGTGCCTGATGTGTGGCTGGAGTTTCTCTCCAGCCTGGACCCGCAGCCAGTTAGCCCCAAATAAACATGCAGATGCTGTATTAACTATAAAACTGTTGGCCAGTAGCTAGGGCTTCTTGCTGGCTAGCTCTGTCTTCATTATTAACCCATTTCTATTAATCTAAGTATTTTCACATGGTCTTATCTTACCAGCGAAGGGTCCAGATCTATGACTCCTTCCTCAGCTGCATAGCGTCTCTCTGCTGTCTCTCTCTGCCTCTCCACCTATCTTCCTGCCTCTACTCAGTGTTTTATTAATCAACCAGTAAGAGAAACATATATACAAAAGAACACCCCCCATCACTGATGTCCTGGTCCCTAGCAGTTGTGCAGTGTGAGACCCAGGCATAAGGGATTGCACTTATTTTCCTGACCAACAGGTGGAAGAGCCAAGAGGTCACTTACATGGCTGAGTCATAGAGCCACCCATGCAGCCAGTATATGGTGGGAGCTGGGAGTCACCACATGTCCCACTGACGGCCACCACCACCACCCCCCAGTTCCTTATTTTGTATATTCTGTTACTTCTTTTCCACTAACAGCATAAACTTCTGAGGCTTTCAGCTCAATCTGTGCTTACCAGCCTGCCCTGCCCCAAGGTACTTTTCCTGTACGCAAGGGATCAGGGATGAGCCTTAATTTTGTGGTTTTGCAGTCCTGGATAGCTATTCTATATGGCAATTCTTTTAGTGAATGCAAACTCCAGTTGACTCAATCAATTGGTGTTCCTGTTGAGTTTGTTCGGGAGAATAATGTGTAACTTTCCTTTGCCCTGTCACTTCAGAGGTGAGCCAGAGATTTCCCACGACACACCCAAATGGACGTCAGATCATGCTCACCTACCTGTTGCCATGGCTACACAATATTGAATTGGTGGACAGCAGACTCCTCCTTCCAGGGTCAAGTCCCAGCAGCCCTGAGGAGGAGGTTAAGGACCGGGAAGGAGAAGTGACCGCCTCTCATGGGCTAAAAGGGAATGGCTGGGGCTCTCCAGAAGCCACGTCACTGGTCCTGAATAACCTCATGTACATGACAGCCAAGGTAACTCAAATAGCATATCTCCACCAGTATCATAGCCCTGGCTTCACAAAACCTTTGCCACAAACCCAACAAAATGGCATTTAACACTAAAATAACAGAGAGGAGTGGTGATGAGTGTATACCAGTACACTGAATGCCACTGAGCTCTCTACTTAAAAGTATTTACAATATGCTAGGCAGTGGTGATGCACACCTTTAGTCCCAGCACTCAGGAGGCAGAGGCAGGCAAATCTATGTGAGTTTGAGGCCAGCCTGGTCTACGAAGTGAGTTCCAGGACAGTCAGAGCTGCTGTTACAGAGAAACTCTGTCTGAAAAAACCTGTGTGTGTGTGTGTGTGTGTGTGTATGTGTGTGTGTGTGTATGTGTGTGTGTGTGTATGTGTGTGTGTGTGTGTGTGTGTGTGTGTGTGTGTGTGTTTACAATGCCAGATATGAAGAGTGTAGAGGTCAAAACCATCCACAGCCACATAGTGAGTTTGAGACCAGCCTGGACTACATAAGACCTTGTTTAAAAAAAAAAAAAGAAAAAGAAAGGAAGAAAAAAGAAAAGATGTTCATGATGTTGCCAGGATAAACTTCCATTTTTTTTCCAGTATTTAGTAAAGAAAGATGATACTGTATCCATGGTAACACATTTCTGGTTCAGTTGCTCTCAAAGAGGACCTGGATTGTGTTCCTTTTCTGTTCCTATTGTCTAGTTGTGCATGTGGTCTAATAATTTTGTGAGAAGCTTCACATTTGCTCTAAAAAATAAGAAAATAAAAATAATGTGTTTGGTGCTATTGAAAATGGTTATGGAAACCAGGCAGTGTGGATGGCACATGCCTTTAATCACAGCACATAAAAGGCAGACCTAGGAGGATCTCTATGAGTTCCAGGCCAGTCTGATCTACAGAACAAGTTCTAGGATAGTCAACGCTACCCAGAAAAACCCTGTCTTGAAAAAAAAAAAAAAAAAGCAAGGGGTGGCATTGCTGGTGGCGCACGCCTTTAATCCCAGCACTCGGGAGGCAGAGGCAGACGGATCTCTGGGAGTTCAAGGCCAGCCTGGTCTACCAAGTGAATTCCAGGAAAATCAGGGCTTTACACACACACACACACACACACACACACACACACACACACACACACGTCTCAAAAAACAAAAAATTTAATTTAAAAATGATTAAATTTAAAAATGATTATGATAAGAACTGGACATGTATCTTAGGGTAGAACTCTTGTACTGTGTACAAAAAACCCAGGGTTCAAACACGCAGCACTGCAACTGAAGAATGAAGGGATCGTGGTGCAAATTTTAGGGAGGTAGGGAGGGAGGTATATAGGTAGGTATCATGAGTTTGGGGCAAATATGGCCTAGAGTTTTTTTTAAATGCTTATATAGGTACTTTCTGTAACTTATCTATGTATTATAAATTGCTCTCCACCCAAAATAATGGTATTTTTCTATAGAATGTTCATTCCCCCTCCTAATGATTTTTTTTTTTTTTTTGGTTTTTAGGAGACAGGGTTTCTCTGTATTGTTTTGGAGGCTGTCGGTCCAGCCTAGCCTCAAACTCACAGAGATCCGCCTGCCTCTGCCTCCCGAGTGCTGGGATTAAAGGCGTGGGCCACCACCGCCCGGCTCAATGATATTAACCAATCATAACTTTCAAAACAACTTACATTCTGCACACACTCACTCGGGCTGCTTTTTCTCTTGTTTTCGTTAGTATGGTGATGAAGTCCCAGGACCGGAAATGGAAAACGCTTGGAATGCCCTGGCCAACAACGAAAAGTGGAGTAACAACCTGAGGATCACACTACAGTTCCTCATCAGCCTGTGTGGGGTCAGCAGTGACACGGTCCTCCTGCCCTATGTAAGTGACATCCAGGTTCCAGGAATGCCCATTCCTGCTGGGGCTCCCCCTGCTGTTTGCAGCTCATACTCTTGGCTCCCCCTAAAACAGAGGTCTAGTTTTCAAATCCTGCAAGCCCCTTGGAGGAATCATGCACAAAAGCTCTTTCTTCCTTCCACTAACACAGCCTTCCTGGGCTGCTGTCAGGGGCCCCTGTCAACCCCTTGGGTTAAGTTACAGGACACAGACACCTGTGAACTGAGAATTAGTTTTCTTTCTTTTTTAATTATTTATTTTTATTTTATGTACAATGTTTTGCCTGCATGTAGGTCTGTGTGAGGGTGTCAGATCTTGAAGTTACAGGCAGTTGTGAGCTACTATGTGTGTGCTGGAAATTGAACCCAGGTACTCTGGAAGAGGAGTCAGTGCTCTCAACCACTGAGCCATCTTTCAAGCCCTGAGAATTAGTTTTCTGACAGTTACCGAAGCTTCCTTTATAAACAACACCAATTTGAAAGAGGGTGAATGTAAAAAAATCACATCATTATTAACAAAAAAAAATGCTTCTGGTTTGCATCTTGAAATTATTGAAACAAAATAAAAAGACAACAGACCTGGGATTTTCTTTTCTTCTTCCTCTTTTCTTTAACATTTGTTTTTATTTTATATGGATGAGTGTTTGCCTGCATGTGTGTATGTGCACAGTGTACATGCAGTACCTGTGGAGGCCAGAAGAGGGTGTTGAACCCCCAGAACTGGAGTTACAAATAGTTGTGAGTCATTATGCGGGTGCTGGGGATTGAACTCTGACCTTTTGCAAGAGCAGTCGGTGCTCTTAAACAATGAGCCATCTCTCCATCTCCAACTAGATTTTTCTTTCCAAAAGTAGGTGATAAGAGAGAAAACAAAGCAGAGATATCTTTACGATGTATTTTGTTTTTTACTTGAGAAAGATAGATCAACAGAGTGACAGCAGCTTCTAGCACAGACTCACTTGGCTTCTCTGTGGGTTTTTTGTCAGTTAGTTTATAACTCTCTGTTATTCTGGGCTGTTTTATCCATGCCACAGCACGTAATCGTAGGGACAGACATCAGGGCCTGCACTTATATGACACACTAATATTGTTGACTTTAGAACCTAAAACTTCAAAGACAGCTAAAACTTATTTGTTTCTTGTGACAAGAAGGATAGGAGGTGTCCTGGTTACTATTCTGTTGCTCTGAAGAGATGACACGACCAGGGCAACTCTTATAAAAAAAGAAAGCATTTAATTGGGGCTTGCTCACAATTTCAGAGGGTTAATCTATGATCTTTGTGGCAGGAAGCAGACAGGCATGGTGCCGGAGCAGTAGCTGAGAGCTTAATAACCTGATCCGCAAGCGGCAGGAAAAAAGGGGAGAAACATTGGGCCTGGCATGGGCTTTTAAAACCTTAAAGCCCATCCCTAGTGACACACCTCCTCCTACAAGGCCACACCTCCTAATCCCTCTCAAACAGTTCTACCAACTGGGGGCCAAACATTTGAACATGAGACTGGTTCTCATCCAGACCACCACAGGAGGAGACTGTATTCCATTTTTAGTTTAAAAATATAGCAGTCCTTTTCTCAGAGTGGATACAATAAAAAAATCATTTTGCTATGTAAGTACCTTATACCACTAGACACCAGTAAAATCTTGCAATGTCTTTGTCTTCAACTGACTCAGTTCACCCTAAGAGTAACTTATAAAATTGAGCCACTCAAGAAGATACTTGTGTAGTGAGGTTTTAACCCCAACACTAAGATCATCTAAGGATAGCAAAGATTAGTTGTTGGACTAACAGTGGCAGATGACAAATGTGTTCCAAGATGAGTGAGTTTTCAGCCCAAAGCTCTGATGGAAATGCATCCTCCTTTTATCTTCTTCTTCCAAGATTAAAAAGGTTGCCATCTACTTGTGCCGAAACAACACCATCCAGACTATGGAAGAACTTCTCTTTGAGCTGCAGCAGACAGAGCCAGTGAACCCAATCGTCCAGCACTGTGACAATCCACCTTTCTATCGCTTCACGGCCAGCAGCAAGGCATCGGCAGCTGCTTCAGGTAGGGACGGGTCACCTGGGCACACACCTTGACACGCACTGAACAGGTTTGAGCAGGTCTTACTGTTCATTTTCCTGGAAATGTGTTCATTCAAGAGATTGCTTAAGAATACCTCTCCGAGACCCTTGGCACATTGTAATTGGATTAACAGATGACTTGGTAAGGATGATCATGAATCAGTGACCCAGTGGCTTGCCTACCACAGAACTTATTTTGCTTTACATAGAGCCCAACCAGGATACTGCAGTCACTTAGGAATCTCAGTTCTGAACGTTCTGTATACCTTAATGGATTCTCTCTGTTAATATTCTCCCAGGATTGATTAAAATATGCCATGAAATCTGAAGTACTCAAAAATCTGAAACTATTTGAGTTCTGGCATAACAACCCAATATGAAAGCTCAGTGTACAAACTTTGCTTATTTTCTTAAAGATTTATTTATATTTTGTTCATATGTGTATTGCACCATGTGCATGCAATACCCTTGGGAGGTAGAAGAGGGCACCAGATCCTGGAACTGGAGTTACAGATATGGTTGTGACCTGCCATGTGGATGCTGGGAACCAAACCCAGGTCCTCAGCCAGAGTAGAAAGTCGTCTTAACTGATGAGCTACTTCTCCTGCCCCAACTTTTCTCATTGTTAAAAACATTATATAAAATTACCTTTAGGCACTGTGTATAGAGGATACATAAAACAGAATCCAATTTCATGCTTAGATTTGTGTCTCACAGCCAGGCGATGGTGGCGCACGCCTTTAATCCCAGCACTCGGGAGGTTCGAGGCCAGGCTGGACCGACAGCCTCCAAAACAATACAGAGAAACCCTGTCTCGAAAAAACCAAAAAAAAAAAAGATTTGTGTCTCGCACCTAAGAAGGTTCTGTCATACATACACAAATATCCCCAACTCCAAAATATCTAAAATCAGAAACATTCCTGATCCTGTGAACTCTGAATAGCAGATGCTCACAGTGTTTTATTGCTTTCAATTAGTATCTGTTCATTTCATGAGTATATGCTACTTCCTCAAATTTCCCAAAGCTTCCCTTCAATTTGCTTGTGAATCTTTCTTCAACTCTGACATATCCTACTCTCTTGTGTTCTCTTTATTCTGCTTCTTAGTGAAGTGTTTGTTTTTGTTTTTCAGAGAGACACTATGCTAGGAATCAGGATCCTATTTAAACTTCCTTCCATACCATTAGGTGAATAATTCCTAGTCCCAGAAACACTAAAAGTGTAAGATATGGTGACTCCTGCCTGTAATACCAGTGTTGGGGAAGCAGAGGAAGGAGGGCATAAATTTAAGGCTAGCCTGGGCTACATAGCCAGGCCCCGTTTAAAGGAATAAAAGAAAACCTGTCATAGCTGCAGCAGACCCACCTCTACATGAGGTCATGACCTGAGGCTGGAACCTTCTAAGATGTCTATAGCCTCACTTTATAAGGAAGAAGGAATCAGGTTTGACCTAAGCAGACGTTAGAACTGGATGCTGTGTACTGAGACAGGTGTTGAGAATGTCTGAGTCGGTACAGAAGATGGGAAGACTGTCAAGCATGGGATTTTTCAGGGACTCCTTTCCTGAATTACCTACAGCTAGAGCCTGCCGCTCTTCATGCACTGTTGCTGATGCCTCCTGGTCCCTTCTGCAGGAACCACCTCGAGCAGCAACACCGTGGTCGCCGGCCAGGACAGTTTCCCAGACCCAGAGGAGAGCAAGATCCTGAAGGAGTCTGACGACAGGTGAGTGCACGCTTTCGGCTTCCTGACTCTCTGACTTTCAGCAGGGGGTCGGTCTGTCCATGCAAAGGCATCCACACATGTTAGTCAAGCTTCCTAAATCCATGTGAAGTGAAGTCTACCCTTATGCTACAGAACCCAGACTTCTCAGCCCTGCCCAAGGTGTTCCTAATGGTTTATCCTTCACAAAATCAGGGAGGAAGACATTGTTCTGGTAGCTGAGTCCCACTCACGCTCGGGCATCATGAAAACCACTGGTTGGGTCAGGAGGGATGGCTCAGTGGTTAGAAGCACCAGCTGCTCTTGAAGGGACCCTGGTTCCACCACCAGCACACACTTGTTGGCTCACAATCATCTGTAACTCCCATTCTGGGGAATCCAGCGCCCTCTGCTGGCCACTATGGGTACTGCATCACATCAGTCCATATGTACATACATACGTATGTACATACATGCATACATACATACATACAAACACTTATCTGTATAAAATAAACATAAATCCTTGTGGAATTTTAAAAAAACATTGTTCTGCTACTGGGTACAAACCATTTGGAATTAGGGAAGATTTGGTATGGGAGCTTTCAAATCTATTTATTGCATGATTTCTTAACTGTCTTCAGGTACGTTCTCTGCAGCAACGTAGAAAATACCTGAGGTGGACTAACTCATAAGGAAAGAAGCTTAGTTAGTTGTAGGAACTGGTGCTCTAAACAGAACAGTGTGGGCATTAGCATAGACCCCAACTGACTACATCATATCATAACAGAACCCTCCCCATCCCTCTTGCTCCACATATAAAGCCACCAGAATCACAGGAGCTCCATCCTCATCACTTTACATAATCTAGTTAATGTCCTACAGTCCTCACTTCTTTTTATACACATAAATGAGCATTTATAGACTGGCTTGCCTCAGAGTAGGGAGGAGAGTGTTATACATGAAGTGCCACATAGATGAATGAGCATTTTACATATAATGTCTTTGTATACAAAACACACGCTAACATCCTGCTAGAACTACTTTTCTCTAAGCATCTTCCTCCTAAACACCACCAAAAAAAAAAAAGAAGTTTCCACCCTTTTAATGCCGTTAGCACCTACATGAGTTCATGGAGACAGTCTTTTTTTTGTTTGTTTGTTTATTTGTTTGGGTTTTTTGTTGTTGTTTTGTTTTGTTTTTGAGACAGGGTTTCTCTGTGGCTTTGGAGGCTGTCCTGGAACTCACTCTGTAGACCAGGCTGGCCTCAAACTCACAGAGATCCACCTGCCTCTGCCTCCCGAGTGCTGGGATTAAAGGCGTGCGCCACCAACGCCCGGCTGGTGATGGTCTTTAGTACTGAGAAGACAGTTATCTGTGTAAGACGAAGATCAAATAGCACTGTTGGTGATATTGTCCTTGGAGACATTGTCCTCAGAGTACCTTGTAATCCCAGGTGGAAAAAGCTGAGGCAGGGGATCACCAGGAGTTCAAGGCTACATTATGCTTCCCATATTCCCCATTCTCAGAGGGACTTGTTTCTGCTTTTTCTTGGCTTTGTAAACATTACATAAGAGCCCTTAGATCCGTCTTATAAAGGAGATGAGAGGAATACCAGCTCGTGTGTGATGCCTTTCCCCCATGTAGCCCAGCTCTTTTCCCTTAATTGGACAATTCACAAGAGAGACAGGCAAAAAAGGTCCTTCCAATCATATCATTACATTACCTCCCAACTATCACTTTCCTGAAAATTCTCGGAGTATTTTGAGGGAAGCTTTAACTTGTCCACAGCCCCAGATTGCTCATGAAATTGCTTCATGTGTTTCTGCCTCTTCATGTCTTTACTTGCTCAGCCACTCAGCAGGTGGTGGACGGATGAGCCTGTCCTGTCAGGGACATCTAGCATCACATTCATCTTCATCCCAAAACAAATGTTAGATTTTACAGTTGGAGCACATTATCCCAAGGTTTGGGCTTTTACTGCTATGCAGGAGGGGACAGACCTCTGGCCTTCCCAACTGAAAAGGGAAATGTTTCAAGTACAATGACTGTAATAGTCTTAAGACAAACGTAGCAACCCAGGTGGCATTGACCTATAATCCCGGCACTCAGGAGGCAGAAGCAGGTGGATCCCTGTGAGTTCAAGGCCAACCTGGTCTACATGGGGAATTCCAGGCTAGCCAGGGCTACATAATGAGACCCCCATCTAAAGAGGGAGGGAAGGGAGAGAAGAGGAAAAAAGAAAAGCACTATCATGAGAAGTAAGCCCCCCCCCAAAAAAAGCTAAAAGCCAACCATGAAATTGTAGAATCTACTTTTGGGCAAGAACCCATTCGTCGCCATTTCAAGGCTATGTTTTGTCTTTGAAGGTTTAGCAACGTGATCCGAGCCCACACTCGCCTGGAGTCACGATACAGCAACAGCTCTGGAGGGTCATATGATGAGGATAAAAGTGAGTACCCGAGGCTTCGGGCTTAGATCTGAAAAGGTCCAAGAGCCCACCCACCCAACGGTAAAGAGAAGCTTTTTCCTTGTGAGGAGCCTTCCCGCCAGCCTGGTTCCAGAGCCTCCTCAGTCCCAAATAAACACACAGGAGGCTATATTAATTATGAAGCTGTTGGCCTTGCTTGTTTCTTACTGGCTAGCTCTGACTTAAGTAATTACCCCATAATTGTTAATCTAAGTATTTCTCTTACCGGAGAATAGTTCCGGGCTTCCTACCCCATGGCGGTTACATCTCAAATCTTGTGTTTCTCTTACCCAGAGTCCTTCTGGACTCCTAGTCCCTCCTATCTAGATTCCCTATTGGCCAGACAGTGCTTTATTGACAAATGCACAGGACTTCCCCAACACCCAACCCTGTGCTTCTATATTCCTGGTGTTTTCCATGGTGATACCAAGTTAGAGAAAGCCTAGTAAAAACTCATTTGGGACTGCAGAGACAGCTCAGCCATGAAGAGCTCTGGTTGCTCTCCCAGAGCTCCTGTGTTGGGGTCCCAGCACCCACATGGTGGCTTACAACTGCCTGCAACTCCAGCTCTGAGGGATCCGATCCCTCTTCTGACCACCCTGGACACACACAAACCCAGTAGATGATAGATAGATAGATAGATAGATAGATAGATAGATAGATAGATAGACAGACAGACAGACAGACAGACAGACAAATATATATAGATAGATACATAGACAGACAGACAGACAGACAGACTGACAGACCGATAGATAGAGATAGACCTTTTTTTTAGAGAAAATATGTTGAAGTTTAGAACTGTCTTGGGAGTGAATTTAGGTTTTCACACTTGTGCATCTACAGTCTCAGGCTAGGATACAATCTTCCCCTGGCATAGTCCCAGAAAGCCTTGTTAAGCTGGGGGATGGCTTTGTACAGGAATTTCTTTAAGCTGTGGGCAGTTGAATAAACCAGAAAGATTAATGCACTCTTCCTTTTGTCTGAGGCCTTGGCAGGTTCTGTGGATACAGTCAGTATAAATATAAATTGTCCAGGAGTTGAAGAAATTCTAGGAACAGAGGACCCCCCTCCCCAGTGACACGAGTCTGTGTTGTGGAACTTTCTGAAAAAATTGTTATATTTATTTATTTATTTATTTATTTATTTGTTGTTGTTGTTTTTGGAGACATGTTTCTCTGTATTGTTTTGGAGGCTGTCCTGGAACTTGCTCTGTAGACCAGGCTACCTCTGCCTCCCGAGTGCTGGGATTAAAAGTGTGTGCCACCAATGCCTGGCCTGTTATATTTCTAATTATTTACATTATGGGTGTTTGGCCAGCATGCATACCTATGCACCACATTGTGCAGTACCCATGGAAGCCAGAAGAGGGTGTTAGTTCCCCTGGAACTGGAATTACCGATAATTTTGAACTGCCATGTGGGTGCTGGGTATTGAACCTAGGTCCTCTGGAGAAGTAGCAGTAGGTTCAATTCCCAGTGTTGTATTAGCAGCTAATAATCCTCTGTAAGTCCATTTCCGGGGGATCTGATGCCTTCTTCTGGCCTCTTCAGGCAACTGTACACCGGTGGTACAGACATACATTCAGGCAGGCATATAAATAAAAATAAATAGGATCTGGAGAGATTGCCCAGTGGTTAAGAGCACTGACTACTTTTGCAAAGGACCTGGGTTCAATTCCCAGCACCCACACGGCCGCTCACAACTGTCTGTAATTCCAGTTCCTGGGGACCTGACACCCATGGCAAAATTGTCAATGCACATGAAATGAAAATAAGTAAATTTTAAAAAAGAAAAACACCCTCATGTCATTTCTTTTGATTTCTCAAAACAGTCAAAGTAAAAAAGCATGAAGTACTTTCCACTGTGCTCTTGTGACGACACTGAGTGCAGTTAAGAAGAGTCTAGAACAATCCAGTCGGGGGAACAGTAGGGATGAAGTTCCTGAGGCTTGTCTAAACTTGTGCAGAACAGCAAGGACGTCATCGTGGCTGAGGCGGAGTGAACAGTGGGGAGAGGGAGGCAGTAAGCCACCAGAGGAGCATGGCAGCCTTGAAAAGACTTGTAAGGTCATTGTGTGGGCTGTGGGCTTCCTTCTGAGTGTCAAGGCAGCCGCTGGAGAGCGCTGAACAAGGAAAGACACATGGCCAACGTTTCCAAAGGAGGGCTCTGGATTCTCCACAGAACACGGGTGTGTGCAGTATTGGGAGTGGAAGCAAGGCACCAGCAAGGAGACATGGGGACAGAGGAGGGTGCGATAGACACAAAGACAGAGCTAGAGACAAGCAGCAGATGCCAGCTGTGTGCTTGGAAGGCAAATATCTCTGGATGTCTTGAGATGTCAATGTCCCCAGCATAGCATCGTGGTGATGATAATAAACATCCACAGTAGACTCTAAAGATGCAGTGTACAGAGGACAGTGCCTGACATGCACCTGCCTGTGTCGGTCAGTCCTTTATGTTGTTATTACTGGTGTCATCTTGATTGTGAGTTGGATGACAGGACATACAGGATGGCTCTCAGGCTCTTGTTCTAAGTTAACTAGAAATAAGAACAACATTTCAGGTGCTCAGTGGTCAAGAACACTGACTGCTTTTCCAGAGGATCCTGGTTCAATTCCCAGCACCCACATGGCAGCTCACCACTGTCTGATACAGACACACATGTAGGCAAAACACCAGTACACATAAAATGAAAGTAAATTGTATATAAACACACACACACACACACACACACACACACACACACATATATATATATATATATTATGTTTTTAAAAGAACTGAATTTCCCTGCAATGGGAAAACTGGAGATATTTCCCATCACGGGAAACATGACTGAACATTTTTTTTAATCTGTATTTTTTTTTTTGCTCTATAGTGAATAACTATAAACCAAGTAATTACATAATCAACTAATTCTAACTCATTTGATGACATGAGCTGTTGTTCTGGCAAGCAAACATTTGCAAGATGTGTGTTTCCAAAAACACCAGCTACATACAGTACACACAAGTCTTTTTGTCCCCGGAAAATAAAGTAGCCATGTCTTTCTTATCCTCCAGATGATCCAATCTCCCCCTACATGGGCTGGCTGTTAACTATTACGGAGGCCAAGCAGCCACAGCCCTTACCCATGCCGTGCACTGGAGGCTGCTGGGCCCCCTTGGTGGACTACCTCCCAGAGACCATCACTCCGCGGGGGCCACTGCACAGGTGAGCAGCATGTGTGTGGGGGCGGAACGCACAGTTTGCTTTCAGTGGACCTCTCCACCAGTGAGATGAAGATCTTTGGCCTGGTCTCACTCAAGGAAGTCCCTTTTTAAATCAATGGGACCTTCCTGACTTTATGGCCAGCTCCTAGAATATTAACAGAATTTAATCAAATATCAGCCTATGACCCTTTTGAAATTTTCCTTGATGTAATCTTGAAAGTAATTGGGCAACGCTTGTCAGATTGCGTACAACTTGAAGGGATAGACTCCTTCCATTTCACCTTTTTCTTCAACTCTTGTCGCTGGAAGACTCACCATTCTGTAATAAACTTAACAGGCGTTTCTAGCAATGGGGCTCTGTGCTGTCTCTGTGGAGCTGGAGAGCTGACTCAGTAGAAAAGAGCACTGGCTGCTCCTGCAGAGGACCTGGCTTCCGTTCCCAGCACCCACATGGCAGCTCCCAACCATCTGTAACTCCAGGCCAAGGGGAACCCAGTGCCCTCTTCTGGCCTCCATGGGCATTGCATGCACATGGTACACAGGAGGCACTCATATACACATGCAGAAAAAATAAATAAATCTCTTAAAATTCTATCTCCCTTGGATAAGTACCTTTATATAATTTTTCATAGTTGTGACTTGACCTGTCAATGTATTTCCGTCCTCTATAAAAGTTGCGTCCATTTCTCCTTTTTGTTGGTCAGGTGCAATATTGCTGTGATCTTTATGACTGAGATGGTGGTGGACCACAGTGTGAGAGAAGACTGGGCTCTCCATCTTCCACTGTTACTTCACGCTGTCTTCTTAGGTAAGGGCGCATCTAAGGGGAATTCTAACCAACACGTTTGATAAACACGTAGAGGCCTTTCCTAGGCACGGCCTCCATTGCACACAGGTTAGCTTCCGTTCTGAAAGCAGTGCTTTTTTTTTTCACTGAACCTTCCCACTCTGTGACATGTCTTGTTCCAGGGGATCCGTCATAGCTTAACACTGATGTAAACGGAGGCTTTTTTGTCCTGCCTGGTCCCACAGCCGCTTTTAAAATAATCACTCAGAAGCTCAATGTTAATTATAAACCGTTTGGGCTATAGCTCAGGCTTATTACTAACTAGCTCTTACAGCTTAAATTAACCCATTTCCGTTCATCTATATTTTGTCACGTGGCTTCGTGGTAATCCTTGTTCTCTAGTGCATCTTGCTGCTCTGGTGGCTCGATAGCATCTCCCTGACTCCGCCCTTCTTCTCCCTGCGCCTCTGCTTGGGTTTCCTGCCCGGCTCTATCCTGCCTTGCTATAGGCCAAATCAGCTATTTTATTAGCCAATGGGAATAAACATATTCACAGCACACTGACATGTCTGTAATGTACATGTATTAATGATGCATCTTTAAAGAATAGTATGGGCTTATCTGGGGGGAGGGGAGTCCTCAGCTGAGGAACAATGGAAAGCCATGAAATCTTGACCAAAGCAAAGAGAGAAATAACAAGGAATGTGGCAGGCTAAACACCTAGTTTTAGATGTCCAAGTGGCAGGCAAAGAAATGTAGGAGAGGAACCATCTAGAACATCAGTTAAGTTGCAAAGAGAAAAATAAATGTAGACCCTTTAAGCCTGGTGCGATGCTACATTTCTGTGATCCCAGCCCTCAGTGGCAATGGAAGACCTCAAACGCAAAGCCAACATGTACTTTCTAGCAAGATGTAGCTCACAACACACTTTTCAATAGTGTATCCAGGGAAGAGAGTACATCAAGAAGAAAGAATACAGCAGGGCGGTGGTGGCACACGCCTTTAATCCCAGCACTCGGGAAGCAGAGGCAGGCGGATCTCTGGGAGTTTGAGGCCAGCCTGGTCTACAGGAGCTAGTTCCAGGATAGCCTCCAAAGCCACAGAGAAACCCTGTCTCAAAAAAAAAAAAAAAAAGAGTTCAGGCCAGCCTGCTCTACAGAGTGAGTTCCAGGACAGCCTCCAAAGCTACAGAGAAACCCTGTCAAAAAACAAACAATAAAGAGTATGTACTACATTAAACACTACAGAGAAGTCTAGAAAAGGCCTCCTGTCAGCATTTTAAAATGCCAACATTTCATTTAAGTCACAAAGCATCTTATCTTCCCTAAGCCCAACTTCTTTATGTTGGTAACCCAAAGACTAACAAAGACAACCGATGGCTATCCCAACATGCATTTCTGCCAGCACCCTGGAGTCTTTGCCATCCCCGGAACCTCAAGGGGCTTCAGCATTTGTTTATATTTGGAGACTGTGCCCTCTGCTCCAGGGTTACATTAATTCGGAGACTGTGCCCTCTGTTCCAGGTTTGGACCATTATCGGCCGGAAGTCTTCGAGCACAGCAAAAAGCTGCTCCTTCACCTCCTCATCGCCCTTTCTTGCAACAGCAACTTTCACGCCATTGCCTCTGTGCTCCTGCAGACCCGAGAGATGGGGGAAGCCAAAACCTTAACCATGCAGCCTGCTTACCAGCCAGAATATCTCTACACAGGTAAGAAGAGGTGGGCGTGGCAGTGTCACCAGTGGGGAGACGACACTCAGGTCCCTTGCGTTGTTGTGTCCCACTTTTCTGCATGATAAAATAACACCGTCTTGTGTGAGCATGCCTCTAAAAAGCCTTTCCGTGGTTGGGTATCTTAAGTGCATTTTTCAGAATTCTTTTGACTGCTGTCCCCAGTGAGTATGTTCCTATTGATGTGCTGACATTGAAATGCTTGTGGGTCAGGAGCACTGACCTAGAACACTGAAGGATGAGAATGTGGAATGAGGTGACTATGTCCCCACCTGAACAGGACATGGCGAGTGTGGCAAGTGTCTCTCTATGCCTCCGTGTACCCCTGAGGGGGTTTTCACTTTCCTGAGTGACTGTGTCTTACTGGAATCTGATGGAACACAAATTTCAAAATTAGAGAAAAGGAAGATGGTTGCATGTATACATTTTCAAACTACAGTATAACTAAAGATGTACAGTGAAAGAACAGTATCTTCTTTGACTATTGTGCCAGATAGCTCATTAAGATATGTTAATATAGGCTGGGCAGTGGTGGCATGCACCTTTAATCCCAGCACTCGGGAGGCAGAGGCAGGCGGATCTCTGTGAGTTAGAGGCCGGGCTGGACCGACAGCCTCCAAAACAATACAGAGAAACCCTGGCTCATAAAAACAAAAACAAAAAAAAAAAAAGATATGATAATATATGGTTAAAGCATAGATCAGTGATAAAATATATACTCAGCATGCATGAAACCCCGGGTCTAATCCTAAGCACTAAATGCATATATGTATATGCATATTGTGAGTTCATATGTACATATATGCACACACACATATTAGATATACATATTAAATTATTCATAGCCACATTTACTCAGAAACATCAACTATAACTTACCCACCACCCACTGAGTAACTAGTGTTTGTCTTTAAAGGAGTCGTTTTAAATGTTTCCATTGTCCATTAGTTGGGACTAATTTGCTGATGGTACAGTGGGTATTGACCTTTTATAGTTGGGCTGTTTGCTGGTCTGGCTAGTATATTCATAAAACACACATGCACTTGCCTTTTACCACAGCCTGTAGTCAAACCCCAGTGTGGAACACAGCATATCTCCTCATGATCCACCATACACACTGGTTTATACAGCGGTGCATCTGAGGCCATAAGCAAAGAAAAACGATCGGTATTGATGACTCCTAACCGTAGCCCAAATCAAGTGTTCCTTAACATCACACAGATGTGTGTTCTCCTCCAAGCCTCTCGTCAAGCTTGTTGGCACCCTAGCCCATTCTGTCCACTGTCTCCTCCTCCCATCAGGTGGCTTTGACTTCCTGAGAGAGGACCAGTCGTCCCCGGTGCCAGACTCTGGCCTGAGCTCCAGTTCCACGTCCTCCAGCATCAGCCTAGGTGGCAGCAGTGGGAACCTCCCACAGATGACCCAGGAAGTAGAAGATGTGGACACAGCCGCTGAGACAGACGAGAAGGCCAATAAGCTCATTGAGTTTCTCACAACCAGGTAATGAATGGGGTGGGGAGTCAAAGTGCCAGCACTTTAAACCACACAGCTGGGCAGTTATCTTGGTGTTTGGAAGAAGCTCTCTTTTCTTCTGATTTATATTGACTGGAGGGCAATGCTGCGAGAGGGTGTCTCATGCCCCATCGACGGGATGACGGGTTGTCAGGGAAATTTAGGGTGTACTGATAAGACAATGCAGCAGACGGTAGTGCCCCACCATGAGGCTGACTTCCCACATCTCCAGAGATGCCAGGTTATGGAAGTTCTGAACTTAGCCAAGAACTTCACTCTGAAGACCAAGGATATTCACCACAGTCCACCGTGGTCACCTTCTCAGAGGCCATGTGCTCATTTGCTCCAGAATCAGAAGGCAGAAAGGATGGGAAGCAAAATGGGAACAAATCCATGTAGTCAGACATCAGAATCAAGAAAAACTGCAAATGGTCCTATTTTCTCAGGTCTTCTGGTTCTCCACGTAGTTATTAAGGCTTCAGAACTACAGATGCCCCTAGGGCCAGTGCTCTGTATGAGCCCGATTACTGGGGTCATGCTGTCCTTTCTGGGGGCCTTAAGTTATGCACATTCAGCTCACAGCTGCCACCGGTTACAGCTGACAGCACCACATGCTCGCACTTACCTCATCTAACGCCACCCAATTCTTTAAAAATAAATTCTTTTAACTTCATGTGTCTGAGTGTTCTACCTGCGTATGTGCATATATGCACTATGTATGTATAGTGACCATGGAGACAAGAGTGCTGGAGTTCCTGGAACTGGAGTTCCAGATGGTTGTGAGCCACCATGTGGGTGCTGAGAACTGAACCCAGGTCCTCTGCAAGAACAGCCAGTGCTCTGACCACTGAAGCATCTCTCCAGCTCCTCCATCCCGTCCTTTCAAAACACAAGTTTAGATAATAGAAGGCACTTTTTGTTGGTTCACTGGTATCTCGCCCCTTGATAATGTGATTCGGACAGCAACAACAAACTTCCGTCTTGGCAAACTCTTAGCATTTTATGTCTCTTCCCAATCAAAATATAGTGCCTACAGTATGCCAAGCACTGTACTTTTGAAATAGAACATTTTACACTTATTTATTTATTTATTGGTGACAGAGTGTGCACATGGAGGTCAGAGGACAAGGAGCCAGAATCAGTTCTCTCCTCCCACCATGTGGGTCCCAGGGATTAAACTGGGGTCCTCCGGCTTGGCCACATATGCCTTACCTGTTGATCCATCCTGCTGGCTAGAAATAGGAGGTTTTTAATTGTTGTAAACAAATTTAAAATGATGACTGTAAGGCTGGTGAGATGGCTCAGCAGGTAAAAGCACTTTCCCAGAAAGTGTGGCAACATGAATTCAATCCCTAGGACCCCTGTAAAGGTGGAAAGAAAGAACAGACTCTACCAAGCTGTCCTCAAGTGCACCATGGCATGAACACCCACACACTCACAATATACTTATGCACAATAATGAATTAATTTTAACTAATTAAAAAAATAAAAAACAAATCCCCACAAACCAGAGTTATTTTTGAATATGTGCAGAAGTTTTCATGTGCTTCCTCTAGATAATTAGTAAAGTTTTTAAATACATATATGTACATATATATTTAACTATACATACATACATACATACATACATACATACATACATACATATATATGAGACTGGAAAGATGGCTTAGCAGTTAAGAGCACTTGCTGCTCTTCCAGAGGATTCAAGTTCAGTTCCTATCACCAACAACAGGTGGCTCACAACTGTTTGCAACTCCGTTTCCAGAGAATCTGACCCCCTCTTGTGGTCTCTCTGAGCAGTGCACTTATGACACATACACATACATAGATACACACACCTAAACATAATTAAAAATAAAATAACAGCCATGTACTTAACGTCAGTGTGTTTTGTTTCAGGGCATTTGGCCCACTTTGGTGCCATGAAGACATCACACCCAAAAACCAGAACTCGAAGAGCGCCGAGCAGCTTTCTAATTTCCTACGTCATGTTGTATCTGTATTTAAAGATTCCAAATCAGGTACTTCTTCCTGATTCCCCAAACCCCTCTGGCAGAATTCTTCTCTCGGGGTGCTCACTGCAGGAGTGTGATGTACGATGACGCATCATACGTTTCCAAACTGCACTAACCACAATAAGATTTTTTTGTTGTTGTTCATGCTCAAGTGACATCCAAATATGTCAAAAGTCCTCCAGGGCCATAAAAAATTAAAAATGACTATTTTCATTGGGTCCTCTATTCTTGTCTGTTTCCCTCAAAAGAGGAACAGCAGTCGTACAACCTGATGACCCCAGATAATTGTGTGCTTTACATTGTATTTCCTTTCCAACCTGGTCAGATGGTTTCTTATACCTGAGATCATGCTTTCGGGAGGATGCTCAGGTGATGCCTCACCTCCTTCCCTGCAGGGTCTGCATCTGGGACCTGTGTTTTGATAGAATGGACCAGACTCTGTGGCACCAGGTCTCGGATGTCTTTAAAACTAGTTAGATGCATCCCTGTCTATCTTCTACTTTAAAGGTTTATTTGTAAAACAACCTCTTTTTTTAGAAAGAAATAAGCCAGACATGGTAGCTCACCTTATAATCCTGGCAGTCTGAGGCTGGAGGACTGTTTCAAGGCCAGCCTACTACATAGTGAGTTCCAGACCAGCCCAAGCTACAGTGTGAGAACCTTTCCCAATAAAAGGGAAGGAGGGAGGAAGGGAGAGGGAGAAGAGAAGGAGGGAAGGAGGGATGGAGGGAAGAAGAATGGAAGGAAGGAAGAAAGAAAGAAAGAAAGAAAGGAAGGAAGGAAGGAAGGAAGGAAGGAAGAAAGAAAGAAGGAAAGATAAAAAAGGAGTTCAGGGGCTGAAGAAATAGCTCAGTCAGTATGCTTGCTGCAAACACATGAAGACCTGAGTATGAATGCCCAATATGCACACACTTGTAACCCCAGCACTTGGGGGATGGGGCAGGTGGATCTCCAGAGCTCCTTGACCAACCAGTATGTTTGAAATGGGCAAACTCCAGGCTCACTGAGAGACCCTGTCTCCAAAAGTACAGAGAGAGAGAGCCATTGAGGAAAACACTTGGCATCATGTCACCCACACACATGCGCTTACATATCTGTATACACATATACATCAACATACACACAAAAATGAAGAAAGAAAAGCAATGATGGAAGAAAAGGAGTTGAATAATAATGCATTTGTGCATGTGGGTTGTATACCAGACAGTGTGCTGTTTAGTTCTTGTAACATCCTTGTGAGATACAGCCTGCTGCTCACAACTCAAAGAGAAGGATATGGGCTCTTAAAAAACAAAACAAAACAAACAAAAACCTGTCTTTCCCAGAGTCACAAACCCTCTGATTTAAAACCAGGACCATCCTGCCTCGAAGCCTCTGCCTCTCCCTGTGTGTCCCATGATTCATATAAAGTTTGTTTTTTACTTTGAAATGGCTTAAGGGTCTATTGTTCAATTGTCTTGTTTGTTTATATATTGTTTTCCTTTATTGTTAAATTTTATGTGTTTGGTTTTCTGCCGACATGTTTTTTGTGTACCATATACATGCAGTGCTTGTAGAGGGCCAGAAGAGGGCACCATATCCCAGAACTGGAGTTACAGATGGTTGTGAGCCACCATGTAGGTGCTGGGAACGGAACTTGGGTCCTTTGGAAAGAGCAAGTTTCTGAGGCAGGGTCATCCATTCCATGTCACTGTTCCCAACTCAAAACACTGATTTTTTAAATAACTATCACCACAAGGTGTATGGGGGGGGGTGTTGTTAGCAGGTTCTAACTCTCCTCATGACTTGAGCACACCAGTTTAGAGCACCAACGTTGACCTGTCCACTGTTCTTCTGGCCATAGGTTTCCATCTGGAGCAACATTTAAGTGAGGTTGCACTGCAGACAGCCCTGGCGAGCTCTTCCAGGCACTATGCAGGCCGATCCTTCCAGATCTTCCGGGCCCTCAAACAACCCCTGTCGGCCCATGCTTTGTCTGACTTGCTGTCGAGACTGGTGGAGGTGATTGGAGAGCATGGCGATGAGATTCAGGTATGGAAGGGAGTGACCACATAAGTCCCCCTCCACAACATAGCATAGCACTCTGCTGGAGTCCATAGAAGCTGGCTTTAACCTCCAGAACCACTATCTATCCCTTATACCAAGTCACTCCAGAGGACACTGTTCTACAGATTCAACAGATGTGATCACATTTTGTGACTTGAAAGTCTCTCCATGGCTCCTGTGTTTGTCCCTTTGGTGGTGGTAGTGTTGGTCATACACAGCAGGTGGTGATGGGTTACATTGTATTGTTTGGGGTTATTTTGTGTTATTTTGAGTCTTTCTGCCTTCTGCTGAGGACTCAGTTATGCGACCTGTCCAGCCAGAGCCAGAGCAGGGATCCCCACAGCATGTGGGCCAACCTCTCTCTATCTCTATATGGATGATCTGGAGAAATGGAGAGAGACTCATTGCTGAGAGACCTGTGGGTAGAGCTCAGAGCTCTCCTTACACCTCACCTTGCCCTTCCCCTCAGCAGGGACTACTCACCCCAGCCTCACCCCTCCCCCACTGCCCTGTTGTATTTATTACCCCTCAGAAGGCTGTCAGACTTGGGGAAATAAATCCTCAGGCTAACTCCTAGGCTGTGTGGTTTCCCAAGCCAGCCTTACAATTTGATCTTAGACTTTATAAATGAATAATATCAGAATTGACTAGCGTTCAGAAATCCGGTCGTGGATGGAAGGGAGATTGTGCTATGTGAGCTCCCTCTCAGGGAGTTAGCAGCACCAAGTGTTCTCTGTGTGCTTTCCAGGGATATGTGATGGAAGCCCTCCTAACCTTGGAAGCCGCTGTGGACAACTTGTCTGACTGCCTGAAGAACAGTGACCTCTTCACAGTGTTATCTCGGTGAGGATCGCTTTGTTGATATCTGGATGTCAGACTTACTGTGCCAAGTGTTGGTCAGAATACAAAGAACAGATGTAGGTTTTGAAATCTACTTAGGACCTATTATATTTAGTATCTTCTTTTTTTGAGACAGGGTTTCTCTGTGTAGCTTTGGACTCTATCCTGGTACTTGCTCTGTAGACCAACCAGGCAAGCCTCGAACTCACAGAGATCCCCCTGCCTCTTCCTCCTGAGTGCTGGGATTAAAGACATATGCCACTAATGCCCAGTCAGTATCTTCTTTTATTAGGAATATTTTTTGGTGGGGGGGGGGTTCAAGGCAGAGTTTCTCTGTGACTTTGGAGGCTGTCCTGGAACTAGCTCTGTAGACCAGGCTGGTCTCGAACTCACAAAGATCCACCTGCCTCTGCCTCCCGAGTGCTGGGATTAAAGGTGTGCACCATCACCGCCTGGCGATTAGGAGTATTTTTCTATTTATGTGAATGGATGGGCACTGTCTGAGTGTCTGGGAGTTCCAGGTGGTTGTGAGCAACCACGTAGGTGCTGGCAACCGAACCCCGGTCTCTGCAGGAGCAGTAAGTACTCTTAGTCACTGAGCCATCTGTCCAGCCCCGCATTATTTCCTTAAGTTTAAAAAAGGAAAAGGGGTGTTGCAACATACATATGTTTTCATTACACGTGTGGGGTGTGTGTGTGTGTATGTGTGTGTGTGTGTGTGTGTGTGTGTGTGTGTGTGTAGGGCAGAAGAACACAACAGATCTCCTGGAACTGAGTTAGGAACAGTTATGAGCTGCCCAACATGGGTGCTAGGAACCAAACTCAGGTCTAACCTGCAAGAGCTGTAAGTGCTCTTACCTACTAAGCCATCTTTTTAGCCCATAAATCTCAAACATATTAAATAATACATAATAACAGTCCTATTTATTATATCAGGAAGAAGGAATTAAATAAGTATACAAAGCTCATCTAAACTACTCCTAGGAAATCAGCTAGAATAGAAGTTGGCTTAAGTAAATAAATACTTTAATAGCCTTTAAAGTGTGGCCCTACTTGTGCTAACTCATTTCAAATTATTTGTGACTCGATATTCTGTAGTTGAACTTGTTCCAGAAACTAAGTCAGTAAATTTACCTTTCCTCCTTTTGAACCTTCCTTTACTTAAGATTAATGTTACTATCTTATGTGTGATGGGAGTATGTGCTTGTGATCCTGGAAGAGGCTAGAGAGTGACAGGTGAGCTGCCATCTGATGCTGGAGATCAAATTCAGTCCTCTTAGCCACTGAGCCCCATAGACATTATTCTATTTATTTCTCTGTATAGCTCTGACTGTCCTAGAACTCACTCTGTAGAGCAGGCTGGAGATCCTCCTGCCTCTGCCTCCTGAGTGCTGGGATGAAAGGTGTGCTCCACCACCACCTGACTAATATTTTATTATTTTTAATGAGCCTTTTTTATAGCTTTGATGCCATCACTAACACTACTGACATCCATCTGTATGAACCCATGTCTCTAGATCTGTAAAAGTGTGATAGGAAAAGCTGAGTATGGCATGTAATCCTGGCACTGAGGCTGAGGCTGCCAGTCCACAATGCAGTCAGACTCTATGATAGAGGGAGTGGGGGAGAGGGAGGGGGAGAGAGAGGGAGGGAGGCAGGTAGGCAGGCAGAATGCTAATAAAGAGTTTGACCTTGCCGGGCTCGTGCCTTTAATCCCAGCACTCGAGAGGCAGAGGCAGAGGCAAGTGAATCTCTGTGAGTTCGAGGCCAGCCTGGTCTACAGAGCGAGTTCCAGAACAACCTCCAAAGCTACACAGAGAAACTCTGCCTCGAAAAACAAAACAACAACAAAAAAAAGAGTTTGACCTTTTCGATACAAATAGATTAAAAGATAGGTCTCTCTAAATTCAAGGCCAACCTGGTCAACATAGTGAGTTCTGAGTCAGCCAGTGCTACATAGTGACCCAGTCTCAGAGGGGGAAAAAGGGGAGGGAACCAACGAATTTTATAAGTGCAAAAATTTTTTTTGCCCCGTGTACTTATTTTTCCTTCTTGATAACTTTCTATTCTAAGAGGAGATAATCTTTGCACTTGTTGGTATATTTTATTTTATAATTCTTTCCATCCAAATTCAAACAGAATACGTATATGAAAACTCACTAAATTGCTGGGGTTTTAGACTTTCAACAAATGAAAGTTAGTATTGGTTTTCGGAGGTTGTTCTTGCTCAGGTTTATTCTTCATAGCTTTGAGTTAAGAATAAAAGACAGCCAGGCGGTGATGGCACAAGCCTTTAATCCCAGCACTAGGGAGGCAGGTGAGTTCGAGACCAGCCTAGTCTACAAGAGCTAGTTCCAAGACAGCCTCCAAAGCCACAGAGAAGCCCTGTCTCAAAAAATAATTAATTAATTAATTAATTAATTAATTAATTAATAAAAGACATGTGCATTGAACGTTGTGTGCCCCCCCATCCAAGAAACAACCAGGTCTGGCCCTGCTTAGCTATCAAGCCAAGTTCAGGGTGATACAGTCATAGACCAAGGTGATCTTCTCTAAGAATTGGTTCTCCTCCTTGGCTGTTTCTCAGAAGACAGTGCGCAGGCTGGCTTCCTGCTGACTCACCTCTGTTTATACCTAGCTCTTCGTCACCAGATCTGAACTCCAGCAGTAAGCTGACTGCGAGCCGGAAGAGCACTGGCCAGCTGAATGTCAATCCCGGGACTCCAGGTGGCAACACCACGACTGCAGAGAGGAGCCGGCACCAAAGGAGCTTCTCTGTGCCCAAGAAGTTTGGTGTGGTTGACCGGTCCTCTGACCCGCCTCGAAGTGCCACCCTGGACAGAATCCAAGCTTGTACCCAACAAGGCCTCTCCTCAAAAACCAGAAGCAATTCCTCCTTGAAGGACAGTCTCACAGACCCGTCCCACGTCAACCATCCCACCAACCTGCTGGCCACCATCTTCTGGGTCACCGTAGCCCTGATGGAGTCCGATTTTGAGTTTGAATACCTCATGGCGTTGAGGCTCTTGAACCGCCTGCTGGCACATATGCCGCTGGATAAAGCCGAGAACCGAGAAAAGCTCGAGAAACTCCAAGGGCAGCTCCAGTGGGCTGACTTCTCGGGGTTACAGCAGCTGCTCCTCAAGGGCTTCACCTCCCTCACCACCACAGACCTGACCCTGCAGCTTTTCAGCTTGCTGACTCCCGTGTCCAAAGTGCCCATGGTGGACTCATCTCAAGCCATTGGTAAGGCCAGTGTCGCGCATCCCTATAGCCCTGATGGTGGTTGCTTTCAACCTTAGACAAAATAATACTGTATGTCTGTATCTATAGTACTAGATACTGGCAATCGAATAAAAGGGGCAGCAATTTACATAGACGTGTGTATATGTATGGATAGGAATGGTTTCTGAATCAAATTGTAAGTATTGTCGAATTCCCAAATCTTTTGGGTTTTGTTGTTGTTGTTATTGTTTTGCCTTTCTTTGTGCTTTTGAAAAATACATTGGTTTTCTATTGTTCTGAATTAAGCAAAATTAATACACCAGCTTTTTCCATATCATAACTAATTAAGAATTCAAGTCGTAGCCGGGCTGTAGTGGTGCACGCCTTTAATCCCAGCACTCGGGAGGCAGAGGCAGGCAAATCTCTGAGTTCGAAGCCAGCCTGGGCTTCAAAGAAAGTTCCTTGACAGTCTCCAAACCTACAGAGAAACCTGTCTTCAAAAAAAAAAAAAAAAAAAAACAGAATTCATTTCACTAACTAGATTTTAGCTTAGCTATGTTGGGAAACAATCTTGAAGAATCTTTCCAGTTGTATGATTAAGGCTTAGATATATTTTGTTTTGTTTTTTGAGATAGGATCTCACTAGGTAGCTTAGGCTGATGTGGAGCTCTGTGTAGACCAGGCTGGACCTCAGAGATCTGCCTGCCTCTGTCTTCTGAATCCTGGGGTTATAGGTGTATTCCACCATGGCCAGCTTTAAAATGAGTTGGGTTTTTGTTTTGTCTTGTTTTGTTTTTTGAGATAGGGTCTCTTTGTAGCCCTAGCTGTCCTGGAACTCACTCTGTAGACCAAGCTGGTCTTGAACTCACAGAGATCCGCCTGACTCTGACTCTCCTGTGCTGAGATTAAAGATGTATGCCACAAGCTAGCTTACATTTTTATATTTTAAAAAATCTTAAACTATGGCTTCAGTTCGGTTAAATGTATGTCAATAAAATCTGTATGAGTCGCAGTTGCTCACAAACAGGTGACGATTCTATGTTGAAATCACAAGTGTAATTCAGTGGCCTCTTTGTATCCATGTCATTTTTGTGGGGTTTCATTGATTTCTTTATCATATCATATTTACCCTGCCTCCTGAAGCTATTTGGGGGCTGGTGATGTAGCTCAGTTGATAGAGAACTTGCCTAGTTTGTACAAAGCCTTAGCCTCAGTCCTCAGCACCACATACAGCCAGGTGTGGTGGTGCATACCTATAATCCCACCACTCAAGAAATGGAGGCCGGAAGGTCAGAAGTTCAAGGTCACCCTTGCTCAAGTTAAAGATCATTTTGTGGTGGTGGCACACACCTTTAGTCCTACCACTCGGGAGGCAGAGTCAGATGGATCTCTGTGAGTTCGAGGCCAGCCTGGTCTACAGAGTGAGGTTCAGGACAGACTCCAAAGCTACACAGAGAAACCCTGTGTTGGGGAGGGGGAGATCATTCTGCTCTGTGTGAGACCCTGTGTCAAAACAATAACAAAAAGACCATTTTTTAATTACCTTGGAACAAAATAAAATCTGTCTTCCCACTGTTACCAGTCACAATACACCGCACTCAGCCATTACCATTGTATTTTCTCTCATCCAGGGTTCCCGCTGAATGTCTTGTGTCTCCTGCCCCAGCTCATCCAACATTTCGAAAACCCCAATCAGTTCTGTAAGGACGTAGCAGAAAGGATTGCCCAGGTACGCATTAGTGTTCCACACGCAGCAGAGCCGTATGCACTAGTGTTCTACATGCAGGTATGCATCAGGGTCCCGCGTGCAGCAGAGTCATATGCATTAGGACTGCACAAGCAGCAGATCTGCTTGGGGGGTCTCAGTGCCAGATGGGAATGGCCAGATTGGAGATGGCAGGGGTTGTCCCAGAAGCCGGCACCACTCCTAATGGACATCTCTAAGTGACTGTTACAAACTATCTCTTCCCCCCCACCTTCATTATTAAGAAAAGCAAGGAGACTGGGTGTGGTGGTGCTCGCCTTTAATCCCAGCGCTTGGGAGACAGAGGCAGGTGGATTTCTGTGACTTCAGCCTGGTCTACAGAGCGATTGCCAGGACAGGCAGGGCTGTACACAGAAACCCTGTCTCGGAGTTGGGGAGGGAGGATGAATGGAAGGAAGAAAGGAAGGGAGGGAGGGAGAGATGAAGAAAGGAAGGAAGGAAGGAAGGAAGGAAGGAAGGAAGGAAGGAAGGAAGGAAGGAAGGAAGGCAGGCAGGCAGGTCAGTGGGAGCTGTAGAGCTGGCTCAGCAGGAAAGGGTGCTTGCTGCCAAGCCTTCCATCTCCAGAACCCTCATGGCAGAAGCGGAGAGCTTGCTTCCTCAGGCAGTTCTCTGACCCCTGCACTCACTTGCTCACACACATACACATTCACACAATAACTAAATTACAGAAAGCAAAGCAAGTAGGAAAGTGTACTAGCTAAGTACTAAATGAAGTACTTCTGCGGCTACAGTATGTGGGGCTCTTTTCCAGCCTTTTAAGACTTAGAACATTTGCTGACGTTTCCTCCGGCCCATGGGAAAGCTCTAATTGGTCTGCTTATCTTCAAAGGTTTGCTTGGAAGAAAAAAATCCTAAACTTTCAAATCTGGCTCATGTTATGACCCTGTACAAAACACACAGCTACACAAGGGACTGTGCCACATGGGTCAACGTGGTCTGTCGCTACCTTCATGAGGCCTATGCCGACCTCACTTTGAACATGGTCACCTACCTGGCAGAGGTAAGTGTTGATGCTAAGGATCATAGGGTTTGTTTTGTTTTGTTTTGTTTTGTTTTGTTTTGTTTTCCCCAAGCACACTACAATGATAGGGTGTGGGAAAGCCTGCATACTTCTCCTCCGGGGGAAGAACTGACTGGCCGTACTTTACCTTCTACAGTTGCTGGAGAAAGGCCTTCCCAGCATGCAGCAGCCACTCCTCCAAGTCATCTACAGTCTGCTCAGTTACATGGACCTTTCGGTCGTTCCCGTCAAACAGTTTAATGTGGAAGTCCTGAAGACCATTGAAAAATACGTTCAGGTGAGTGTTCAGATTCACTTACCAGTCAGACCCATCCAGGAGTGACCAAAGAGCATTGCTTGTGGCTTGCCCTTGTGTATAAAGCCACATGGCATCCAACCCGACATTCATGCCTCTGTGTCCATGTCACATCCCTGGCAGACAAGCATGCTAATTGGTCACACCCTGAGTGGCGTTTTTAGGAGAAAGACAGAAGAAGACCTTAACACATTCCTGGCTTCGGGGGCATGGCTATCTTATGGGCACATAGGCTGAGTATTCCCCAGTGGCTGGGAAGTTGGGGGAAAGGTCCTGTGCTAGTGTCATTTTCAAAAATGGAGACAAGAGAAAGAAGATGTGTGCACACACAGTTCCAGGCCAGATCTTTACTTTGGGATTTAGAAACCTAAGTCTGAAAATACTCCAACAACCAACCAACCAAAAATATATATATGTGTGTGTGTGTGTGTGTGTGTGTGTGTGTGTGTGTGTGTGTGTGTGTGTATATATATATATATATATATATAGAGAGAGAGAGAGAGAGAGAGGAATAAATGAAGAAAAGTGACAAAATGTGAATAAGTAATAAGAACATAGTTTGTTACGCTTCCCTCTGTTTCTGTATACATTTTAATATCCCTATAACAAGAAGTACCTAAGATATTAATAATAATGAAAACAGCCCAGACATGGTAACACACACCTTTAATCCCAACACTCAGGAGGCAGAGGCAGATGGATCTCTGTGAGTTCAAGGACAGCCTGGTGTACATAACGAGTTCCAGGACAATCAGACCCTGTCTCAATAAACTGATTAATAATAAAATGCATAGACACACAAAAACCAACTAGAGTCTGGGCCAAGAGGTCAGCTAGTAGACTTGGAGATAGCATTTAGACCTGGCTCCGGGGCATTGCTTTTGTTTCACTGGACCAGCGACCTGAACAGCAGAGCACAGGGTCAACATCTGCACACACCTACAGACTGCTTCTGAGACTACATCAGGAAAACAAATGAATTTCTAGAGCCTGGAAGCTGATCCGTTATGTGCAGCCACAGACAGAAGGGAGTCCAATGTTCCTCCCTGGGTCAGCCCTCAGCCACACTCAACAGCGGAGGAATCTGCTGCTCTTCAGCCCTTGGTCTCTTAGCCCTTTCTTCTCAGGAGCCAACTTGGTGTGTGCCAGATGTCAAGGACAAACACTGGACTTTTCTCTGGTTAATCACATTGACAGAGCTGTAGAGTGTAAGTTTTAGACACTATTTTCCTGAGAGTATTCGATGTTAAATTTAATTTCCAAGCTTTTCTTCCCTCCCCCCACCCCCCATTTTTCAAGGGCTGATGAGAGATGTGTCCTCAGTGTGTGTTCAGTCACAGGTTAGCACTCGAGAGATGTGTCCTCAGTGTGTTCAGTCACAGGTTAGCACTCACAGGAGGCAAGGGTACTTCGTGCTACATGGCCTGCTCCCTTGGGGTATTAAGAGACTCACTCTGGACTCTGGAGAGAGGGCTCATGGGTTAAACGCCCTGGCTGCTCTTGCAGAGGACCAAAATTCAGTTCCTAGCACCCGTGTGGTAGCTCATAACTGCCTGTAACCCCATTTCCAGGGGACCTGGAGCCCTTTTCCGGTCTCCAAAGGCTCCCACACACAATACATATAAAATTACACGGGCACATGCAGAAACGCACATGCATGCACAAAACATAAATAAATCTTTTTAAAAGAAACCATTGAAATGATCTAAGCAAGGCAGAGAGGATTCAGCTGAGTTACAAGCAGGGGTGGTAAACAGGGACCAAAGTTTTGGAAGGGAAGAGGTGGGAGGAAAGAGATCAAGATGCCCAGTAGAGAACAGAGCAGCAGCAAGATCCAGAGAAACAGTCGGACCAAGTAGACGGGACCCTGGAGGTAGGGGAAATATGCTGTGAATGATTAGTAGTCTAACATGCATGGGAAACCGTTGTCTTTTGACAGCTTAAGATGGCTCCTTAGCAAAAATAATACCATGTTTAACTCTAAGTGATTTGACTATGGCCACAATGGATCTGTGTTATCTGTTTGTTTCCACAGTGTGGTTCATTTCACTTACCAATGCTCTTTGTCTATCACTCGTCTTTCCCTTACTGCTTTGTTTTAAGTCAGTAAAGTCTGACGGGTCACGAGACGGTTCAGTGGTGAGCACTGGCTCTCAGAAGATGGACCTACTGTTAACCCTCGATGTTTATTGCCCACAGAGCATCCACTGGAGGGAAGCGTTGAATATCTTGAAGCTGGTTGTTTCTCGATCAGCCAGCCTGGTGCTGCCTTCCTACCAACACGGTGACCTCTCCAAGATAGAACTCCACCGGGTGTGGACCAGCACCTCTAAGGAGCTGCCGGGCAAGACCCTGGACTTCCACTTCGACATCTCAGAGGTCCTGACCTCCTGTGCCTTTTTCTGTGAACTGTAGCCTGAGCAGATGATGACCAAGAGTCAAAGTGGTTGCCTAGAGAGAGGAAGACTTACATTTGTTTTAAATGAAGACATCTGAAGCCTAAATTGGGTTCTGTTCCTTTAACAATGCATGAGTACGGGGTTTTCAACTGGGAATTATTAAAAATGGAAGCAACAGACTGGAGATGGCTCCAGGCACAAAGACTGGAGGTCAAATCCCCAGCACCCATGTAAAAAGCCTGGTACAGCCTTTTACTTGAGTTTGTTTTGATCCGAAAAGATAGAGAAAGCAGTATCCAGTTAGTTGCATCCCCCGGCTCCCAGGGACCCAGAATTGCTCCAGACCTAAGGTCTAGGTACAGAAAGTTCTGCTCACTTTCTGCCACTTCAAGGATTTCAAGCAGGTGTCTGTGAAACCTCCTTTGAGGCAGAGTTTAAAAAGTGTCTCCTGCCTGACTATATACGGTAGGATTATCAGAAAGTGAACTTTCCAAAGTGTTGTACAATGCTTTGGCCAGGACCTCATCCATTTGAATAATTTAAATGTTAGAAATAATTTAAATAAAATTGTCAATAATTAAGAGTACATAAAAATTGAAGACTAGAGATAGGAGAGAAGGAAATAAATTTTAGTCTTTTATTACAAGAAATGATTGCAAGTTTGGCACAATGAAAGAGGCATATATAGTCCCAGCACACAGAGAGTAGTTCAAGTTCAAGACAGGCAGATCAGAGCTACAGAGAGAGAGGTTGGGGGTGGGAGCGAGAAGAGAAGTGGGGAGACAATGATTCTTTCAAGCTTCAACATATGACAGTTGACTTAACTGGCTTCACTTTTCTCTTCAGTCTTCATTTAAGTCTAGAGCAGGGGTTCTAAATGTTGTGCCCAAATTCTGAAACCCCAAAATCACCAAGAGACCCATTTTGAAGCAAAAGCAAAGAGTCTTTTATTGCTGTTGTTTAACAAGCTAACCCCATTAGCTCGGGCCTTTCATCCATTCACCACAGTGACTGGCTGGAGAAAGACCCTGAGAAACCACAAGGCGGGAATAAATCAGATAGCATAAGGGGAGTGTCTAGGGGTATGCAATAGTCTCAGGATTGGTGTGCTTCCGGGCTTGGATGACCTGTCCTGTGTTGATTGGTCAACTGGTTGTTATGGCCCATAGGCCCTCCCAGGGCGGTTGCTATGCTCTGCATGTCACTGTTGTGCCCTTATACATAAAGCACACCCAGAGCCATAAAGCACAGGCCCACCAGCTAACTTCTGATTGGTTCCTTGCCATGAGGAGGTCAGGAGGGACAAGATCAGGCGAGCACATGTTAGCCTGTCATGGCTGCTAAAACAGGGGGTGCAGGGGGCTGGTCCCTTCACTCAACCTCCCTGATGCTGTGGCCCTTTAATACACTTCCTCATGTTCTGGTGACCCTCAACCATTAAATTAATTTTGTTGTTACTTCATAACTGTAATTTTGCTGCTGCTAAGGATCATAATACAGCTGGGCAGTGGTGGCACATGCCTTTAATCCCAGCCCTTAGAAAGCAGAGGCAGGTGGATCTCTGTGAGTTTTAGATCAGCCTGATCTACAAAGTGAGTTCCAGGGCAGCCAGACAGAGCTGTTACACAGAGAAACCCTATCTTGAAAACCTGAGAGAGAGAGAGAGAGAGAGAGAGACAGAGAGACAGAGAGAGAGAGAGAGAGAGAAGAGAGAGAGAGAGAGAGAGAGAGAGAGAGAGAGAGAGAATATTTTTGGAGATAGGGTTTTGTTGATGGCTTGTAAACCCCCAGTTGAGAACCACTGATCTAAAGTATAATGAAGAGGTCATTGCATTAGTCTTTCTGACAACCAGGGTGAGGAGATATCCCATGTGCAAATGGCCCAGGATATGCATTGAACACCAGGAAAATGAGCCTGCATATGACATTGAGTTTCCCTGTCTTGGTCTGGTTCTAGCCACGTGATCAGTTTTTAATTTCTTCTGGACTGAACAGTTCCTTACACTGTAAAGGTGTTAGGGTAGAATAACCGTGCCTCTGCATTGCTCTTTCTCCAGACGCCAATCATCGGGAGACGGTACGATGAACTCCAGGCCTCCTCTGGACGGGATGGGAAGCCTAGAGCAATGGCTGTCACCCGGAGTGCATCCTCCACCTCCTCAGGTTCTAACTCCAATGTCCTCGTTCCTGTGAGCTGGAAAAGACCCCAGTATTCCCAGGTATACTCTCTATGTGAAACTCCCCCCCCCGATTGTTGCCAGGTAGACCCTATTGCCTCCAGCAGCGGGATCTCACAGCGTTGAAAGAGCAATCCTTTTTATCGGGAACAGCCCATTGTCTGACTCTTGCCTCTTCATTGGTTCTGTGTCTCCTATGGCTTGAGAAACAAATCTGAGCTTCCTTTCATGTGGCAGTCCTTCAAATGTGAGAGGCAGTCTTGACCCTCGCCACCCCCACCCATGCTCAAATGAGTCCCCTGAATGCCGTGTCCAATAAAGAATGGCTGGGGTCACACACTCAAAGGGGCTTCTGCCTGTTCCCCTCAGAGCATAAACTTGAAGCATAGTTGCCATCAGCAGGGCAAGCAGAACAGAGCAGGAGGAACTGCTAGAATTCTCTGTGCTTGGTTATCACAGCCTGGGACTGGATGAAAGCCTTTGGATAACCATCATAGCACTGATGCCACATGGCCGTCAGGTAAAACCCCTGTATTATTCTCCAGCATTTTAGTGAGGTGTGCCAGACACCCACTGAAAAGCTACCTTAAGTGGAAAAGAAATTCATTAAGCCATCCATGTTAACTAGTTTCATGTAAATGAGTCGAAATACCTGTGGTTCTTAAAGGGCTACTTTGGCTCATAAGGTTGCAGTTCATGGTGGCTTGGCCCTGTTGCTGGGCCTGTGAATGTCACACTATACATCATGGAGGAGTCTTGTTCAACTTGTGACAGCCAGGAAGCAAAGAAAAACAGAGGATGGGGGCGGGGGAGTGGGAGCTCACCTCCAATGACCTGACTTCCTCCCACTGGGCTCCACCTCTTAAATGATCCACCGTTTCCCAGTAGCACTGCAGGTGGGTGACGAAGCCTTTAGTGTGTGGGCTTTTGATAAAAATTAAAGATCAAAATGACACCAGTATCCATCTCTAAGCACAGCTGCAACCCAGCTGTTAACATCTGCATTCCCAGATGCTAGGATTCAGAGCCTTAGGCTTTCTCTCCTTCTTACTGTCCCACCTTCCTTTCCCAAGGTCTTGGCCCCCTGCTGTCCCCTCTGTCCCTCAGACTGACCCTTTCTATAGGAAGCAACGGCAAATGCTAGTGGCTCCATATTTTCGTGGCTTTGGGTTCTGATGATTTCAGGATGGCAACTCACCCTCTGCTGACATCTGCAGTAGATCTAGAAAAGGAGCTTTTTGTTAGATTGATTTATTCTGAGTGCTTTGTGTGCGTGCGTGTGCGTGTGCGTGTGCGTGTGCGTGTGCGTGTGTGTGTGTGTGTGTGTGTGTGTGGCCAGAAGAGGGCACCAGATTCCCTGGAACCAGACTTACAGATGATTGTGAGCTGCCATGTGGGTGCTGGGAACTGAACCCAAGTGCTCTGCAAGAGTGCAAGTACTCTTAACTACTGAGCCATCTCTCCAGCCTGGAAGGAACTCTTGCAGTGTGTGAAGGTGGCTGAAAGGAGACTTCCCACAATAGAAAGAAAGCCTGGGCTATCAGAAGCAGGCTAGGTGGGTGCTGGGCAAGACTGTACTGTGTCTGCACACCTCCAGCTCACCATCATCTCCAGGACTGGAAGGCCAGGCGAGCCTAGTGGCACACTGCAATGGCTGGGGGCTGCAGTCCTGGTAGAGAAAGAGATGAGGAGGGCTCTGTCCTGTGCCTCATTGTTCCACTGATTTTGTCTCAGAACGGGAGAATGAGACTAAGACTTAGGGAAAGAGAGATCTGTCACCCTTCAGATGCAAAGCTCTCATGTCTGGCTTTGAAATGATCCCATACTGAGTAATTCTATAGTATGGGATGAAATGCAGTGAATCAAGTTCCGCAGAGAAAGAAAATCATACACTGCATGTGTAGTGGCGCATACCTTTAATGGCTGAGGCAGAAGCAGGCAGATCTCTGTTAGTTTGAGGTCAGACTGGTCCACATAGTTCCAGGACATCCAGGGCTACATGGAAAGACCCTGTCTTTTAAAAAGGAGGAGGAAGAGGAAGAGGAGGAGGAGGAGGATCTTAGCATGAATAGCAGTTTCTAGAAGTTGCCATCTAACAAACCAAAATCAGATTAGAGAGAATTTGCAGGGTTATCTTATGACTGGATCTTAATTACATTAGCACCTCTAGGTTCATGGTATTTCTTTTTATTCTGAAACCCTCATCTTGTTGGAAAATGTGGTTGATTCTAGAAGAGTCTCTGTATATAAGAGGCTACAAAAGGAAGTTCATGAAGAAAAACAAAGAGATTTAAATCTAACTTAACTCTAGCTTTTCCATGGCTTATGAATGAACGCTTCAAGTCTACAGATAGTGAAAATATTATCTCACTGGGGCCAGAAAAGGCTTGTTCTATAACAAAATAGATGTCTTTCTGATGGAAGGAAAGCCAAGCCTTCCTGAAACTAAGTTATAACATACAAAAAGACATCCAGGGAGGCTATGGATGGCCTAGGAATTGTTTTTCATGGAGGCACATGTGGGAAGCTGTCTTGGCGGGGCTACAGTCAGAGCCAGCTGACCAGCCCATGGTTCGTACTTGAGAGGGGGAGTATGGATAGAGACAAGCTAGCTAATGGGGTTAAGAATTGAGACAGAGACACAGGATAGCTGTAGAGAGGGCCATTTAATCCATACTGAATGCACCCCTAGTTTATTCTTTCACACTCCTAAGTATTCAAACAAAAGTGGAGACAATGGCAGAGGACTTCTATTATCATGTATAAGGGGAAAAGAGACTTACTTCCCTTAGTCCTCCAGGTATTGGTAGCCACACCTGCCATCTGGCCTTCAGGGTCAAGAGTAAACACACCTCTGTTGTTACTTATATAGAGACATACACTACCAAGGCCAAAACGTCCTGTAGCCACCAAACTAATGTCTTATAGGTAATAAGACAGATTTAAGCTCTCTGAACTTGAGGCAAAATGGAATGGACTTCTTTTCATGGGTCCTGACAGGCACATACCCACCCTGGATAATAGGGCAGCCCTGTACAGTTCAAACATGGAGAGAGCCTTGTTTTAGTTAATAGTCACTTTAAAATAAATAAATACTATAGGGCTGGAGAGATGGCTCAGTGGTTAAGAGCACTGTATGCTGTGAAGTACCCAAGTTCAGTTCCCAGCACCCACACAGCAGCTCACAACCACCAGTGACTCCATTCCAGGGGATCTGATGCCCTCTTCTGGCCTCCCTGTGCACCGCATACATGTGGTGCACATACAATACATGCAGGCAACACACCCATACATATAAAATAAAAAATTGTTCTAATTTTAAAATAAGTAAAAAAGAAGGCTAGGGGTGCATCTCTGTGTTAAGAGTATTTGCCTGGCATGCATTACAGCCCTTGACTTACTCCTTAGTACCTCAAAACACTAATTTTCCATTTTTAACTATATGTGTTTTTGAGGGATTATGCATGTGTCACAGTGCATGCCAACCACACCATGTATGTGGAAGTGACGGGACAGTTTGTAGTGTCAGTTCTCTCCTTCCACCATGTGTGTTCAGGGGATCCTACTCACGTAGCCAGGCTTGACAGCAAGCATCTTTACCAGCTGGGCCATCTAGCCAGCCCTAGTGGCAATTTACCTAACTGTGCTGGCTAGTTTTATGTCAACTGAATATACACTAGAGTCATCAAAAGAAGGGGACCAGACTGCAGGCAAACCTGTAGGCCATTTTTTTAAATTAGTGATTTAAAGAGGAATATTAAGCTACACAAAGTATATAGGGAAGGGGTGGCATATGATGCTTTATTATGGAGAAGTCACTTACATGAGAAGCTGAGAAACTGAGGTCAGCAATCTGCTGGTCTCAGAGACTTGAACAGAACCCCGAGGGAACCTTTCCCTCCAGCTCTTATCTCCAGTTCCTATGTACCTGTGACCACGCCCAAATGGGCACGGTCCACAGTACAGGTACTTAAGATCTCTCCCTACAGTGATTGATGTGGGCGGGCCCAGCACATTATGGACTGGAACACCACTGGGCTGGTGGTCCTGGGATCTATAAGAAAGCAGACTGGGCAAGCCATGGGGAGCAAGCCAGTAAGCAGCACCCCCTCCATGACCTCTGCATCAGCTCCTGCCTCCAGGTTCCTGTTCAGTTTGGGTTCCTATCCTGACTTCCTTCAATGATAGATTATGATGTGGACGTATCAACCAAATAAACCCTTTCCTCCCCAGGTTATTTTGGTGGTATCACTTCATCACAAAAGTAGTAACTCTAATGAAGACAGTGAACTCAGTATATCCAAACTGCTATTTGAATATGCAATTGTTATTTTACAGTTATCAACAGGTTATCTTACATTCTTGTTTGTGTCAATCCTGTGTTTTATTCCCACTTATCTGGGGCTACATGTTAAGCATCACCATCCACTTTTTGTAGCTGGGATCCATAGCATTATGACAGATTTGCTCTTGGAACCCCAGAATGAAAACCTTGCCTGTGTTTTTTGTTTTCCAGAAAAGAACAAAAGAGAAATTGGTTCACGTCCTTTCTCTCTGTGGCCAAGAAGTCGGACTAAGCAAAAACCCATCTGTAAGTTCTATTCTGTACCATAGTCATTTTGGTATCGTATTGCTTTTGCTTTTGGTCTGTTCTGACATTGATCTGGAAGATTCTAGTATGAATGGCAAGTCCGATAGCCAGAATCTACATTCAGCCCCTGTGTTACTCCTTCTCACCCCATGAATTATAATCTTAGTGCAAGAACAAGGAAGGATTTCACTCCTCTTTGCTCCAGTTTGCCTTCGAAAACAGTTATGTTCAGACCTCTGCTTATTTGTGTAAACGTGTCCAGACTACATGCCACATACGTGATGGCGTCTGTCACATCTCCAAGACATACAGGCAAATTTCTCTAATTCCTCTTGAATATAGTTTTGCTCACTATGCACTTATCGTATTCTGATATCACCATTTTACTTATATAAACATGAAAATAAGTATGCATTGGCCAAAGTTTATTAAATATGTCATAGCCTGTTCACTAGTCACATCACAATGAAAAAAATGAAACGTTACAAATATTTATAAAAGCCAGGCGGTGGCAGCACATGCCTTTAATCTCCAGGAGGCAGAGACAGATAGATCTCTGTGAGTTCAAGGCCAGCTTGGTCTACAGTGAGTTCCAGGACAGCCAGAACTACAAAGAGAAACACTGTCTCAGTAAATTAATAGTAACACTTCAAATTTAAAACATTTTAAGATTTTAGGTTTTCAAATCTAAGATGTTTAATCTATGCAGTCCAAAACACAGGGCTATTTTTATACACTAGAGAGAGGGAAAAAATCCAATGTTCAACTCTCATTCACCCTTTTTAACCTGGAGAGATATTTGTTATATTTCTGTTCCTATAATAACTTGTCCTCTTTAAAGGAACAGAGAAGTATTATAATGGTTATATCAAGTGTTAATACAGAATACAGCTCTCCCCTCAAAAGAATTAAGACACTTTATTCTTGAGCCCTTCAGCCACATTTTTGGTGTTTGTGGCCTGGGAGCACAGACTCAGGTTGGCCAGAATGTCGTGTCATGCTCCACTGTGGAGCTTTGCTCGTCAGTCACGACATTTACTAACCGCACTGGTGAAGACAGCAAGCAGGTGACAGCAAGCAGGTGACTCCCTGCTGCTAGACATCTTCTGGTGACGTTCTTAGCTTGGATTGGTGGAAGCTAGTGACCTGCTAAGAATATATTTCAAGGGTTTTGATTGTTTAATCAAATGGATGTTGGGTCAGGCTCAAGGGTGAACAAAGAATGGTCATTAAGAGGACTAAAATAGCCCGTGATGATTTCAGGTCTAGATCAGCAGCATTCCAACGCTCCACAATAATGAAGTTCTAATTGGTCATTCATTCTTTTGGGGGGATGGTTTTGTTTCTGTTTTGGTTTTTCCAGACAGGGTTTCTCTGTGTAGCTTTGGAGCCTATCCTGGAACTCACTCTGTAGACCAGGTTGGCCTCGAACTCACAGAGTTCCCCCTGCCTCTGCCTCCCAAGTGCTGCTATTAAAGGCATTCGCCGCCACTGCCCAGCAGTAGAATCTTCAACACAGATGTGCACCCCCCCCTTTTCCCCTGGGGACTTCAGTTCACAAAAGATTTTTATTTTATTTCAAATTTGTATTCAACAAAGACTGGCTAGCAAAATATTTATTGTTTCTTAGTTCTTCAAAGTTCTATTAAGCCAAGTATTGTGACTTACACCTGAAAACCTAGTAACCCAGAAGCTGAGGCAAGAGGACCCTCCTGAACCAGAGGCCAGCCTGGGCTACATAAATAGGGCAGCCTGGGAGACAGAATGAGGCCTTATCTAAAAAAAAAAAAAAAAAACCACACACACAAAAACAAAAAACAAAAACCGCAAAACAAACAAAAAAACAGAACAAACAAACCATTTTTAAAAAGACCTATTAAAATGTCTCAGTAGCTGGACATGGTGGCATGTGCCTTTAAGCCTACCACTTGGTTTTTATGCTTTTCCTTCCTTCCGTCCTTCCTTCTCTGGTTTTGCTGGCATTTGAACCCATGAACACTCTATATGAGGCAAATGCTCTGCCACTGAGCCACACTCTCTGTTAATCCCATTACTTGGGAGGTAAAGGCAGGCAGATCTCTGAATTTGAGGACACCCTTGTCTACATAGAGAGCTCCAGGCCAACGACGACACACAGTGAGACCCTGTCTGAAAAAGTTGATTAGCTAATTAAAAAATAAAATGTCTAAACAAAAAAGAACCTAAGCATAGGAATTTGGTTTCTCCTCACTAATTCTTCCTAAACTCTGGTTTATCTCTTAAAGGGTTAAAGCCTTTGTTCCCAAGGTTCATTTTACGATAGCATAGCTTGACGTCATCCTTAAAATATTATTTATGTATATTTGACATGGGGAGGTCCATAATTTCTAACCTCAGTCAGTTCAAGAAGACTGGAAAATTTCAGCTGCTCCAGTTTGTCTGTGAACACAGGCTTAAGTTGTTACACACATACACACACACACACACACACACACACACACACACACACACAGTATCCCACCATCCACACTAAGAGATCACCATTCCACTCTAGGATGCTTTTGTAGTGTAAGCGCTGTAGTGTTTGCAGCGAGTTTAATCCGAAGGCACCTGTCCAACATAAATAATAAAAGAACATTCTAAAAATACCCACTTAAGGAATTAGGTGTGTACTGGAGACACAGTCCCTCCAGGGAGCCAATGGCCATCACTCGTTGCAAAACAACAGAAGGGAGGTGAGTTTCTCAAAAGAGGGCTCCTTTGATTCCTAGGTGATTTTCTCCTCGTGTGGGGACCTGGATCTGCCAGAGCATCAGACGAGCCTGGTGTCGTCCGAGGACGGCACCCGGGAGCAGGAGAACATGGATGACACCAACAGTGAACAGCAGTTCCGGGTCTTCAGGGACTTCGATTTCCTGGACGTGGAACTGGAGGACGGGGAGGTACGGTGTATACTCTCTGCCACAGTCACCCTCTTGGCTTGTCTTGAACTAACAAAAGTGTCGCTTTCCCCACTGACCACTCTCTGTAACAAGGTCTCTGGTTGGGAAGCTGTAACTCCGTTTGAATCAGCTTCTCCAAAGCACAGCTGCTTTACTTTTGCAAAAGTTACCCCACCCTTCCTGTCTAGGCTCGCAGCAAAAGTTGCCAGCTTATTTCTAAATGGCAAAGATCTGAGTGGTAACAGCTACACAAAGGCTGTGTGTGTAGTCCGGGGGATTTTTTTTTTTAATCATAGGGATGCATCATTTCTAAGCCCATTCCCCAGTACTGGGGCAAAATATACTGAACATTTCATTCCAAATGTAAAGTTACTATGATGTAGGTACTTCAAAGCCTGCTTGCCACCCCCTGAGATCAGAGCCAGAGGACTCCTGCATTCTTGTCCTGTGCTTGATGGAAACATTAGAGCCTGGAATAAAATATAAAGCATGAGACAGAGACCTGCTGTCTTTGCCCTGCTTTGGGTTAGTTGGTGGTCAACATTCCAGACCTTTGGAGCAGCTGAACTCAAGTCCTGGCAGGCATGTACAGATAGATCTGTTAGTTTGGAATGACAATCATGGTAATAAGATGCTTTTCTGCTGTCTGTGGACCCGGGAGGAGGAAGGGAATCACCTTCATTTGTACAGCTCAGGGCATGTTCCTTGGGAGAGGCAGTGTTTTGCCTCCAGGGAATGAGAACTCAACTGATTGAGATTGTGTCTCATAATGCTGCGTTGGTCTGTTCCTGTTTAAGGAAATGCATTCTTGGCTCCAAAGGGTTTTCTTCTGCTCTTACAGTTAAAGTAGAGGCTCTGAGCCTGCAGTAGGTGGGTGCCTCCTAACTCAACTGTACTCTTATGGGAAAACGAGAGTCTGTGTAGCTTCCTGAAAGAATGTGACTACTGGTAAACCTACATATGTCCAGTTGAGGCCACAGTGCTGTCTTCGGTTGACCTCCCAGGGTCACATATACCCTGGATGTCCTAGCAGGAGAGATGAAAATACATGGAATAATCGTTATCTCCCTAGATAACACACTGAGCAAACCCTGACTGACTGGGCTGGCACATCAGCGGTAGAGTATTTGCCTACTATGCCCAAGACCCTGAGCTGTATCTCCATCACTGTTCCCCCCCCCAAAAAAAGCAGTTAAAAAATACTGATGGATATTGTGGCACACACTTTAAATCTCAGCACTGGGGAGGCAGAGGCAGTGGATCTCTGTGAGTTCAAGGCCAGCCTGGTGTTCCAGGACAGCCAGAGCTGCATAGTGAGACCCTGTCTTAAGAAACAAAAGAAGCCAGGCAGTGGTGATGCACACCTTTAATCCCAGCACTCTGGAGACTGAGGCAGATGGATCTCTGTGAGTTTGAGACCAGTCTGGTCTACAGAGCAAGTGCCAGGACCGCCAGGGCTACACAGAGAAACCCTGTCTCAAAAAACAAAACAAAAAAGAAAGGAAGGGAAGAAGGAAGAGAGAGAGAGAAAGAAAGAAAAAGAAAGAAAGAAAGAAAGAAAGAAAGCAAGAAAGAAAGAAAGAAAGAAAGAAAGAAAGAAAGAAAGAAAGAAAGAAAGAAAGAAAGAAAGAAAGACTGCAAGGCAAGCTTCAAATGAATGCCTGCTTAGTTTCCATCTTAAACTGTTGGCAAACCAATTAAGAGGATGGTAGGGAATTCAGCTAACCATAATCAGTGACCAGGAAGGAATTCACTAAATGCAATGATGATTGTTTCAAAATAACACAAAGCACATCACCTTGAGTTCTGAAATGATCCAGCAGCTGCCTGAAAGTTGTTCTTAGGCTAGGGTTCAAGCCGGCACCTCTAAATTCTGGAAGTTAAACTAGGGAGGGGAAAAAAACTGACACCAAGAGAGCCACCCTTTACCTATTCAGTCCCAGGACAGGGTCACACCACAGAGTGGCCTGGCAGGGGAAGCAAGATATAACTCCAGAAATGCTAGCTCAGTGGCAGAACACTTGTCTAGCAGTCTCATAGGCTTGACTTCTGGGGTTCCATCCCAGCCCTGAGAAAAACAGAAACAAAAAATAAATGTTTTCCAAGGACAGTTAAGTAGTGAACACTAAACTCATCTGTCATTGTCTCTCTTGAATGTTAGGTCTGATGCTTGGTCCAGTGGGTATAATAAAAACCTGCCTATGGACCCCGCATAAGGAGTCAGGTGACAGGTACAGAGAGTGTAACGCAGTGTCAGACACACAGCTGGTGTTCTCCGCACCAATCCATTGGACAGCCCCACCAGTGACAAATAACTAGTGATGATGAGTAATGTAAGTCTATTCTGGCCTCTTTATCCAAACATGGTTGCCAAAACAAAAACAAACAACAAACGAAAACCCACGTTGTTTTTGTTGTGTCTGTTCCTTGTCATTAAATAGCTTCTGGAACTTGAATGAAATCTTCACAAGGGCTTTTGTCCTTGAAGCTTGCAGAATCTCGGAAAGGCGCTGTATCTGCGCCATTAATTTCAAAATCGAGGTAGGCCCATCATAACCACAAACACTTTCAGCTTCGGGAGTGGGGTCAGCTGCTGCCACTTTCTGACCCTTATCTCTCTCCCATGACATGTAACCATTTTGTCACAATCAAGTACTCAGGCATCCTAAATAAGCAGGTGTTAAAGAGAACAACACTGTCGCTGAAGTGGGGAAGCATGAAGAGTGGGCCCATGATGCCACTTCCAGGAAGACGTGTGGGAACTCTGATGTTAAATATTGACTTTCTCATTGAAGCTTGTGCATGTTCTCCTTTTTTTATGTCTACTGAAGACTGTGTTGTTAGCACTGCTGGTTGTTGTGTGAAAACTAAAATACACTGGAGTATTTTGTACAATCATTTTAAATAGACCTTTTGTTTGTTTTTCTGTCCACTCACACTGCTGCGCAGGAACTTCAGGTAAGTTGCTGTTATTCTTCATTCTGGTGCACTGGCAGGTGAATTGGATCGTTGCCTAGTTATAGAACATGCGTGCTCCCCCTCCCCCACATCCCCTCCAGCACATGGATGCCTGTTTGCGTGTAGAGCTCTACTTACGTGTGTGTGACAAACGGTTTGTTTTGTTTTGTTGCCCTCCTTGGCTGCTCTAGTATGGAAATATGTTCTAAAATACAAAAGAAAATGCTTTATTATCCTTAGTCCTGGATGTTGCATGGTTGTATCTCTTGAGAGGAGATGGGTCTTTGCATATGGTCTATATGGATAGGCACCCTACGTTTCCTGATGAGGCAGCTACACCCTGGATGAGTGTTGTCATTCTGTAGAAAGTGAGATCAGGCTAAGGATGTACCTAAGTGATAGAATGTCTACTTAGTATGAACGAGGCCTGGGTTCCATCTCCAGCACTGCCAGAAAAACAAAACAAACAAAAAACTAACTCTGTCTGGAAACTAGATAATTTTTCTTTTAAACCAGGTATCCATCAAGAAAAAGGCGGTTGCTGGGTGGGGGTGGGGGTGGCAGCAGTGCACGTCTTTAATCCCAGCACTTGGGAGGCAGAGGCAGGAGGATCTCTGTGAGTTCGAGACCAGCCTGGTCTACTGAGCAAGTTCCAGGACAGGCTCCAAAACAATACAGAGAAACCCTGTCTCGAAAAACCAAAAAAACAAAACAAAACAAAACACTGGCTGATCTTGCAGGGAACCCCAGTTCAGTTCCCAGCACATGTACATGGCAGCTCACAACCATCTGTAACTCCAGTTCCAGGGGATCTTACACCCTTTTCTGGTCTCTGCTAGTGTAGCATGAGTTCTACTAGGTCTTAGTAATAAAAGCCCAGAGTCAGATTTAGAACTCTGTTAATAGGCTGGCACAGTACACACATGGCACATAGGGACACATGCAGACAAAACATTCATACACATAAAATAAAAAATATTTTTTAGAAAAGAAGCTGCACTGACTTTTATCCACAATAGAATTTTGTTGTATATGATAGAAATCCAAACTAAGAACTGTTAACAACGCTAAGTATATGTGCTAACTCTTAGCTACATCCATAACCCCTCTACCATGGGCCTTACCTGGAGCTAGACTAAGTAAGAGCTGCTCCATTGCAACTCCTCAGCTACAACCAGGGAAATAATTTCAGCGCCTTTGCCTGGAATGGAGCTGTTACGTCTTCTACGGAGATGGCTATTGTCTGTGTCTACCAGTTCTCATGCCCAGTTGGTTCAGGCTGTCGCCAGGTCAGGGTAACCCCGTATCAACAACAGCATCTCTGCCCAGTGTAACAGCCTCTGTGTTGTTACCTTAGATACCCTGTGATGCTTCAGACTCAGGGTCGATGGAGGCAACCCCCAGAGGTGTTGCTTGTGAGAGCCTGTCCAACACATGTGCTCATTTGGTACCAGAAATTTGGTGGCATGCGTTTGTGTTTATGTATTTCTCCCAGGGCCTTCACCTTCCCTTGTCTTCCTCTCTCTTCATTTTTGTTCCTTTCTTCACAAACTACATTTTTCTTTTCTCTTAAGACTTTTTGGTCTTATACATTTTTTTTCATATTCCAACTTACAGTAGTTACTTTTTTGGGGGGTGAGGGTTCAATACAGGGTTTCTCTGTGGCTTTGGAGGCTATCCTGGAACTAGCTCTTGTAGACCAAGCTGGTGAACTCACAGAGATCCTCCTGCTTCTGCTTCCCCAGTGCTGGGATTAAAGGCTTGCACCACCACCACTCTGCCTATAGTAGTTACTTTAAATCAAAGAACTAACTTCCCACCAGAAAGAATAAAACTACATTATTTAATGGTAATTTGTTACATCCATCTAGAGGGACAGGTACAGGTTGAGTTTCCTCATCTAGAATGCTTAGAACTGAAAGGGTTTCAGATTTGAGTAGTTTTATTTATTTACTTATTTACTTTGGAATATTTGTATACATATAATAATGCACAGTTTCTTGAAGATGATACCTGAGTCTAAACACTAACTGTAATTCCTCTGCATTTAGCCTAAAGATAATTTTGTGCAGCATTTTTAGGGGTCCTGGGTTTTGACTGTGATATATACCTTGGATTTTCTACTTGCGAGCTCCTTGATGGTGCTCAAACATTTGGGACTTTGGAACACTTCAAATTAGGAAAGCCCAACCCATGTTGCATAAAAGCATAAATATAGACCCAGGTTCAGTTCCCAGCAACCAAGCAACTCACAGACATCCCTAACTTCAGTTTCAGGGCACTGATTCCCTCCTCTGACCTCTGTGGGCATTGTATGCACGTGTGTACATACACACATACAGGCAAACACTCATATACATAAAATAAAAATAAGTAAATCCAGCCAGATGGTGGCACACACCTTTAATCGAAGTACTTAGAAGGCAGAGGCAGGTAGATCTCTGAGTTCTAGGCCAGCTTGGGACAGCCAGGGCTACACAGAGAAACCCTGTCTCTAAAATAATAATAACTAATGAATTCTAAAAGTCCTGAAACAGGGACAGATGACAGTAATAGTTTCTATATCCGGAGTGATGCGTTTAAGAGTCTTACTATTACTTTCTCCCACAAATAGCCTTGTCCGTACCTGTCACACTGAGGGCTGTCCCACTGAGGGCTGTCACACTGAGGGGAGGTCTGTGATACCAACAAACCCGCCTTATCTAGAGTCAGAAACAAGAGACTTGAACCAGGAGAAGAAACCCAGCCTCCCATTCTCACATTAACACTCACCCCCAGCTCTCGGGGTATCATGCTGCCCACTGACCCCCTCATCAGGCCACGTTTCAGATGACTGCTTCACGGGGTGGGATGCCTGTTCTCAATCAGATGACCTTCTCCTTTAGATTAAAATTTGTTATCATCAGGGTGGACATCTTCCTTCAGTCCTGTTTTAAAAGATGGAAAACCAAATCCCACATTACCTTCTGCACAAAAAAAAAGTTATGTTAACCAAACAGACTTATTTAATAGCTTGTGCTTTCGTAGAGATCTGAGATAGAACTCCAGGCTTTTTAACACTCCATTGTCCGGCTAGGCCAGTTCTCAGAAGGGGTAAGCCAGCAGAAAATCTTTGATGTGAAGGCAAGAAATTTAACCTCTTCCCAGCTCGGGATAATTTAAAGATGAGCCTTAAGCAAAGACAAGATGCGGCTTCTTTGTAGTGCATGGCCCACCAAAAATTGTCTGGCTCTTACAAACCTTTAACGCTGTATTTTATCTGTGGAATCTGCTGTGGCAGACAGTCTGGGATGTTTACCTAATACTCTTCTACTTAATAGCCAAGGAATTCAGGAATGTGTTTTGAGCAAACTTGTTTCTCCTTCTGAAAACTCTACTAAACAGGGGCTGGTGGGAGAAAGAAGTGTACACTAATTTTAAAGTTATTTTAATATTAACAGTCTCCCCTTTTTGAACAGATTTTTGAAAACACAGTAATTTTCTAGGGTTTACCAAAATCAACTACATATGTTTATTTACCTGTTGGGTGTGGTAGTATCTGCTGTTAATCTGAGCACCTAGAAGAGAGAAAAAGACGGGTAGATCTCTGTGAGTTTGAGGTCAATCTGGCCTACAAAAGTGAGGTCCAGGCCATCCAAGGCCACACAATGAGACCCTGTTTCATATGTATACGTATATATGAAGGGTTCTGCCGCTTCTATCCATGAGATGACACATATTTACAGAAAAGGTCTGCCCTTTCGTCTCCTCATGTTGGCAAAGTGAAGTCTGGGTACCACAGCAGATGAGGGCTTGAAAGTTGATGCCAACCATGTTCATTTCTAAGCTGGGACTGACTGATAATGTGAAGCCGTGTGTGCCTGAGGCCTGGGGCATGAAAAGCCGACTGTGGTGTGATTTCAGGGGGAGAGCATGGACAACTTCAACTGGGGAGTGCGCAGGCGTTCCCTGGACAGCCTGGACAAGTGTGACACGCAGATCCTGGAGGAGCGCCAACTCTCGAGAAGTACTCCCAGTCTGAATAAAATGAACCATGAGGACTCAGATGAGTCATCTGAGGAGGAGGACCTCACAGCCAGCCAGATCCTGGAACACTCAGACCTTGTAAGTAGGGACGCTCCCGCTGGAAAAATGGGAAGCCTCGGGTTTTGTTTTGGTTTGTTGGTAATTAATCCGGGAGTTTTGTTTCCAGATAAATACACTTTCTATGGCTGCTGAACTGAAACCTGAACACTCAGGTGGGGTCTAAGTGACCTCTTCGCCATAGGTGGCAGATGGTGCCAGGGGGCCACATTCGTGCACTGCTGTGTTGACGGTCCAATAACAGTGACATAGAACTTGAAGAAATCATACGTGTCAACCAACAACTGGAGAGTAATGGTTTGTGTATTCTTCTGGCAGGAACTTCGTGTCACAGTTTCTTACCATTGCTTCCTAAACAGATCATGAACCTGTCCCCCTCCGAGGAGGCCAGTCCTCTTGAACTGCTTACCACCGCCTGTGACTCCACTCCCGCCGACCCCCATGCCTTCAACACCAGAATGGCAAGCTTCGAGACTTCCTTGCCTGATATAAATAACCTGCAGATCTCAGAGGGGTCAAAGGTGAAGAGATTGGGGGGAGGGGAGTATTGTAATTTCCTTAAGTGGGTGGGGAAAAGAAAAAAAAATCCTTGTGAAGAATTCTTCGAGGGAGGGGGTTCAAAGGGAGGGGGCTTTAGTCCTTGGGTTTTAGTGCAGTGCTCGAGGCTTATGCACCTGCCCCAGTACTTTGAAGTTGTTTTCTGCTCACAGACTTGAGCAGACTTCCCTTTGGTTGAGAGATTTGGCCCGAGGCCTTTATAAAATGAAATACTTGACTTGTGACTGACGGCAAAACGAAGCACTGGAGAGAGACCGCTGTGGCTGGGAGCGTGTGGCGTGTTATAAAACAATGCGGTGAGGGAGGTGTGGGGGCATACATGCACTAGGGGAATTTTTTCTCGTGTGGGAACCGATTATACAATTTGCTCATTGATTCCGTGCTTGACTTTTGGTATACAATAAGAATATTTAATGTCAGTCACACAGAATTATGCCAGATTTGCATAGCTAGACTTCCCAAGGAGACTGAGTTACCTAACGAATGCAATTTCCTTACCTTATAGATTGGCTTTAAAACAAAAAAGTCTGTGGATATTTCATTGAAGGTTTTTTCATCAAAATTCACAGAAGCCGGGCGTTGGTGGCGCACGCCTTTAATCCCAGCACTCGGGAGGCAGAGGCAGGCGGATCTCTGTGAGTTCGAGGCCAGCCTGGTTCTACAGAGTTCCAGGACAGCCTCCAAAGCCACAGAGAAACCCTGTCTCGAAAAGCCAAAAAAAAAAAAAAAAAATCACAGAAAATATCCTGTCCATAAAACCATCCATTTGCATACTATAACCACACATATGCCCTTGAGTATAAAATTTTACTCCTTCCTACTAGAAATACCTAAATAGTCTATCACAGTTAGAATAGAATTAGAAATTCCTGATTCTCATTTTTGGTTATGGTTTTGCAACTTTGAAGATGAGAGAGAGAAAGAGAGAGAGAGAGAGAGAGAGAGAGAGAGAGAGAGAGAGAGAGAGAGAGAGAGAGGGAGAGAGAGAGGGAGAGGGAGGGAGGGAGGGAGGGAGAGAGAGAAGTAAAACTATAACACTTTCTATATCATTTTAGATTATACTAAAAAAGGTCTGAAATCAAGAAACCCCTGAATGCTTCAAACAATAGCAACCACTTTAGTGAAATTATCTAAAAATATTAGAGCTTAGATAAAAATTACTTTTAAGATTGCCCCAACTCAAAAGGGAGAATAAAAACTATAACTGGGATTCTTGGAGATAGAAATGTCCTTTTTGAGCAAAAAATAACACCCCCTCCCCAAAAAAGTCTTGTTCAAAGTTTAAACATTTTAAGTTGTTTCTTTTTCTTTTTCTTTTTTAAGCTGGAAAATAACTTTACTTGTTCCAGGGAGTTTAGCTAGAGTCCTCTCAGAACTTCTGAAACTGCTTCCTGGTACCAGCAGCCTTAGTGACCTTGAGTACACTGAAGCACACAGTCTTGCTCAGGGGCCTGCACTCTCCCATGGCGACAATGTCACCAATCTGTACATCCCTGAAGCAGGGGGGACAGATGCACAGACATGTTCTTGTGGCGCTTCTCAAAGCAATTGTACTTTCGGATATAATGGAGATTGTCCCAATAGATGACAATGGTCCTCTGCATCTTCATCTTGGTTATGATACCAGACAGGATCCGACCTCTGATGGAGATGTCACCAGTAAAGGGGCATTTCTTGTCTATGTAGGTGCCCTCGATGGCCTCCTTCGGGGTGTCTTGAAGCCTAGACCGATGTTTTTGTAGTACTGAGGGAGTTTTTTCTTGCCAATTTCTCCCAGCAGAACACATTTCTTGTTTTGAAATATTGTGGGCTGCTTTTGGTAAGCACATTTGGTCTGAATATCTGCCATCTTCCCGGCTGCCTGAGAAAAAGACTAAGTGAAGTTTCTTAACTTAGCCGGGCAGTGGTGGCACATGCCTTTAATTCCAGCACTCGGGAGGCAGAGGCAGGTGGATCTCTGTGAGTTCAAGACCAGCCTGGTCTACAAGAGCTAGTTCCAGGGCAGCCTCCAAAGCCACAGAGAAACCCTGTCTCAAAAAAAAAAAAAACAAAACAAAAAACAAAAAACAAAAAAAAGTTTCTTAACTTAAAGCATCATGAAATATAGGTGACGTTTGAGCACCTTATTTCTCAGTATTTTTCTTTTAAATGCTAGTAGATAGATAGGTAGATAGATTGGTTTCTCTCAAGAAAAATAATCTAATTCTATCAAGAAAACATTAGATCTTATTTCTGACTCATCCATAAGAACTTGGCACCTCCAAAGACATGGCCTGTCCTATGTCTCTAACATCTGGCTAACATCTCTCGTTAATCCTAAATTCAGAATGCTATAAACCAATAGCCAGATGTTAACCCATGGTAAGGGTCTAATTCCCAGACATTTCTGTTTCACCCTGATTGTATTTTTGTTTTACGATGACTCACAGAAACACATGCATGGACTTCCCTCCTGCCTTTCTGATGCGTAGTCCCGTTGTTGCCTTCCTTCCTCTTGCAGAACAGTCTGTTCTCCAGTTCACTTCCTCCCTGGCCTCAGCTCAAGCCCAGCCTCTTTGTCTCTGTATCTCTTCCCTGCCTCCCTCTGACCCAAGATCTGCCTGCGCTAGAGCAGTTACTTGTTACCGCTTGTTGAACACACTGTGGTGAGGTGAGAGCCACACTCTCACCTTAGCCGCTGCCCTCAGAGAGTGGCAAGGGGAAAGCACTCATGCAGGTGAGTGGCAGTGTGCCTTCTGTAGAGAAAGCCTCCACCCCAGGGCTAACTCTCCACAGACGCTTGCCTCTCTGAGCATCCATTGTGCCATGCACTGATGCTTTTACATTCTAGCCTTTGTTGGAAAAGGGATTTCCTATTGGAGAATAGGCCTGGATGTGCCCGTCTCTAAGGCTGGGGCTGGAAAATCAAGGCTTATCTGTGTCTGACTTCTTCTGGGTTTGAAATTACAGTGGTCCTGTGTGAAGAATCTCCAGGAATGGGTTCAGGCATTAACACCCACACGCACCTTCTATTCTGGGGGTGCTGAATTGTTATGAATACAAAGGTAATAGCTTCTCTTCCAGATCCCACCCTGATGGCCAACCTTACACTGAGCAAACCTGACGTTTGCACGTGAAGCAGAAGTTGCTGATCTGTAAGCATGGATAGTGGACAAGGGAAAGGAGGTGTTTCTCTGACCATACTAACTTAGCATTTGTACACCACAAACACAGATCAAATGTGACGATTACCAAGTCCCTTAGGGATGATTATGGAAGAGACCGGAAGGAAGACTGTAGAGAAGGGATACTTCTGAATTTCTGAATGCAGGTCTAGAAAATAAATGTCCCATCCCTCTCAAGATTTTATTTCTGCTTCAGTAATCCAGTTGTCTACTATATATTCTTATACATTGGGTTTTAAAATTTTGTCACTGCAGGCTGAAGCTGTCCCCGAAGAGGAGGACACCACCGTACAAGAAGATGATCTTTCGAGTTCCATCAATGAACTCCCAGCAGCTTTTGAATGTAGCGACAGCTTCAGCCTAGATATGACGGAGGCAGAAGAGAAAAGCAACCGGGGCCTGGACCAGTATACTCTTGCAAGGCAAGGCAGCCTTTGGTGAAATGGGTGGCATGAGTATGCATGGCACATCATGTGGCATTCGTGGTACTTACTAGCTTGAGTATAAAGATACACATCCGCACAAAGCTGAGATTCTTAACATGGAACCTGGCAATCATCCTACCCCATGTAGGGCTTTCCATGGGATCAAGAAAGGATGCCTGCCTTGCAGTGGTGGTGCATGCCTTTAATCCCAGCACTCGGGAGGCAGAGGCAGGTGGATCTCTGTGAGTTCGAGACCAGCCTGGGCTACCAAGTGAGTTCCAGGACAGGCTCCAAAACAATACAGAGAAACCCCGTCTTAAAAACCAAAAAAAAAAAAAAAAAAAAAAGAAAAAGAAAAAAAAGAAAGGATGCCCATGCAGGAATGTATAAGGTCAGAGAGCAACATGAAAAGCCAAAAAAAAAGAAAAAGGAAAAAAGAAAGGCCCTGGAGACATGAAGCTTTGAAGGGAAGATGAGCAAGATATGAACAAAGCTTGAAAACAAACTCCTTCCATTTAGAGTTGAAAGACACATGCACAAGGGGCTCTCTACAAGCTAAACTACTGCTCTTTAATTGAGTATCTTGCAGTTATGTCTCTAAAAGTAGTGACTTACATAAACACAAAGAGAAGGCAGGATAGACAAAAACATCACACCTTCTATCAATTCAGTGTTTGCAATAAGTCACAAATTATTACAGTGTTTGGATTTACTTTAGAAGAAAGTTGAGATGCTATATTTACATGTATGGATGTTGAACATGAGAGCTAGGTAAAAGTCTGTGGCTAGGCAGAGAACACCTGCCCATCAAAAGAAAAGCCCAAGGGAATACCTGAAAAAAGCTGGACTTTTCACATCTCTCCTCTTGCCCCTTAGTATTCTGAGCGTTCACACACATGGCATTCATAGTCTGCATCAGGGACAATTTGAAGAATCCAGAGTTGAACTAGAGTTTATCTGAATGTGAAGTGCAGAACAGTGATAATGCTGAGCTGGGAACAGATGTTTGGTCTGAGGCCTGGCTGCTGGGAGAGCAAAGGCTTGCCGAGGGCTAGGAGAGATAAATGCCTGTGCATTTAAGAATGGAGGAGTCAGCCAGGCATGAAGGCAAACACCTTTGATCCCAGCACTCAGGAGTCAGAGGCAGGCAAGTCTCTGTGAGTTTAAGGCTCTCTTGGTCTACATAGTGAGTTCCAAGCCAGCCAGTATCAAAACAACAACAACAACAACAACAAGATGAATTACAGCCAGGTGTTGGTGGTCCACACCTTTAATCCCGGCACTTGAGAGGCAGAGGCAGGTGGATTTCTGTAAATTCGAGGTCAGTCTGGTCTACAGAGTGAGTTCCCAGACAGGCTCCAAAGCTACACAGAGAAACCTTGTCTCAAAAAACAAACAAACAAACAAAGATAAATTATAGAAGTTCGAGAGGTAAAGTCTATTTCATTGGAACCAAAAAAATCTCAGAGACCTCTGGTGAAAGCCAGTTCCCCAGAGGGCCCTTGAAGGGAATAAGGATCCACTCAGCCAACTCAGGTGGCTGACACTCAGGTGTAGAATTTGTACAAGAGGCTGTCACTTCCTGATGTAGTGGTTTCGTGTTTTCCAGCTTTGGAGAAGGTGACAGGGGTGTGTCACCCCCTCCCTCGCCCTTCTTCTCTGCCATCCTTGCTGCCTTTCAGCCCGCAGCCTGTGATGACGCCGAGGAGGCCTGGCGCAGCCACATTAACCAGCTCATGTGTGACTCAGACGGCTCCTGCGCTGTGTACACATTTCATGTGTTCTCCTCTCTGTTTAAGGTATGGGCTTGGGAGCATCTTGAAGACAGACATGGCTGTGGGCTTCAGAAGGAGTTGTTGTCCCTCGAAGGCTGTACACTTACTATCTCCTCTGGAGACTAGTTCCTCTACCCACTGTTTCTGCTCAGCCTTCATTGCCTGGTTCTTAGGAAGAGGCTGAACTCTGCCACTCTGTTTTCTGTTGACATTCTGGTTAGGGTTTCTATGGCTGTGATAAAATGCCATAACCAAAAGCAACTTGGGAGGGAAATGGTTAGTTTGGCTTCCAGCTTCCAGCTCAATCCATCTTGAGGAAAGCCAAGGCAGGAAGTTAAGTCGAGCCCCTGGAGAAACACTGTTGACTGGCTTGCTCCCTGTGACTTGCTCAGCTTGCTCTTTTATGTAACCCAGGACATCCTGCCCTGGGTTGGCACCACCCACAAAGGTCTGGACCTTCCCTCATCAGTAGTTAATCAAGAAAGTGTCCCATACCCTTGCCTAAAGGCCCACCTAGTGGGGGCATTTTCTCAATGGAGGTTCCCTCTTCCCAAATGACTGTAGCTTGTGTCAAGTTGACAAAACAGTAGCTAGCACATGTGGCACTGGGATCACTACAGGGATCTTCAGCTTGGCTGGGCAAAGACACACACAGAACAATTTCATAATAGTCAAAAATATTTTTCTAATACCAGGTTCACACAATTTTAATCCCAGTCCTTGGGAGGCAGAGGCAGGTAGGCTGTTGCAAGATTGGGGATAGCCTGGGCTACATAGTGAGTTCTAGGCTACCCTGGGACTATAGAACAAGACAAACTTTTTCCTCTTTAACATTTAATCTTATTATTTTTGAAGAACTACAAAGATAAGCACTATCTTAGGGTTTCTATTGCTGTGAAGAGACACTACAACCTCAGCAACTCTTACAAAGAAAAATATTTAGGCTCACTTACAGGTTCAGAGGTTTAGTCCATTGTCATCATAGTGGGAAGCATAATGGCATGCAGGCAGAAATGGGGCTGAAGAAGGAATCGCGAGTTCTACATTTTGATCAGCAGGAAGAGAATGAGACACTGGGCCTGGCTTGAGCATTGAAACTTCAGACCCCCCACCCCCACCCCCATGACGCACTTCTTTCAGCAAAACCAACCTACTCCAACAAGACCACACCTCCTAATAGGGCCACTCCCTGGTGACCACGTATTCAAATCTATGAGCCTATAGGGGCCATTCCTATTCAAACCACAAGTATTTATTTCAACTCCACCCACGCCCCCTGACTGCCTCTCAACTTCAAGACCTCTTCTTTAACTGTACACACATGATTACATATCTGTAAACACAACCTGCTGAGTCCGTCTGGTGTGGCTCTTATGTGTACATATGTTTAGGGATGACCATTTGGGACTGGATAACCTGTCTGGGAGCTCATCCCTGGAGAAGACTCATTTTCCTTTCTGAGCAGCCATCCATTGCCCATAGCTCTTCACCTAGGGGTAGGGCCCTGTGAGACTTTCCCAATTTAATTGGCACGTCAATTAATTAGTTTTTTGGGTTTTTTTTTGGTTTTTGTTTTTTTTTTTGGTTTTTCGAGACAGGGTTTCTCTGTAGCTTTGGAGGCTGTCCTGGAACTCACTTTGTAGACCAGGCTGGCCTCGAACTCACAGAGATCCGCCTGCCTCTGCCTCCCGAGTACTGGGATTAAAGGTGTGCGCCACCAACGCCCGGCTAATTAGTTTTGACATTGTACGGGCCTTGTTTAGGTGACCATTTGTTGAAATACCCTGAGTGCAGCTTCCCTGACATACCTAAAAGACACTATTTCATGGCAGATGTCCTAATATTCTGTTCTTACAGTGTCCCTCCCGCTTTGGCATGATGTTCCCAGACCCTCAGGTGTAAGGATGTATTGTAGACATATCACCTGTGGGTTGTACTGTAGACATATCACCTATGGGTGGGTACCCACAGTCAGTTGTTTGCCACATCTTGACCAAGTGTGGACTTCTGTGGTGGTCTCTATCTGCTAGGAAGAGATACCTCTTTGATGAGGGGTGAGAGCTACACTTAATCTGTGGGTATGAAGTCTGGATTACTTCACACAGTATAACATTTTCTAGTTCCATTCATTTGCTTGAAATTTTCCTAATTTTTCTTTACAGCTGATTTACACACACACACACACACACACACACACACCCCTACCTAAATAGTGTATACACACCACATTTCCATTATTCATTCTTCAGTTGAAGGACATTTAGGTTGTCTCCGTTCCCCAGCTTTAGTGACTAGATCAGCAATGAACATTGCTGAGCAAGTATTTCTGGAGTAGGATGTTGGTTCCTTTGGGCACAAGCCTCAGGGTAATATAGCTGGGTCATATGGTGGCTCTGTTTTTCCGCTCTTGAAAATCCTCCATGTTGATTTCTAGAGTGGCTGCACCAGTTTGCAGTCCCACCAAACAGGGTTCCCCTTCCTCGCCGGCATTGTTTTCCTGATTTTTGCCATTCTAGGTGGAGTAAAAAGAAATATCAAAGCAGTTTTCATTTGTATTTCCCTAATTTAAAAGGATGTTGAACACTTAAGATATTTCCTAGCTGTTTTTTGTTTCTCTTTAAGAGCTCTCCATTCAGCCAGGCAGTGATGGTGCACGCCTTTAATCCAGGTACTCCAGAGGCAGAGGCAGGCAGATCTCTGAGTTCTAGGCCAGCCTGGTGTACAGAGCAAGTTTCAAAACAGCCACAGCTACCTTTCCCAAAAAACAAAACAAAAAAGTAAAATAAAATTTAAAAATTCTTCATTCAGATCCATAGCCCTTTTTTAATTGGGTCATTTGTTTTCTTGACTCTTTGGGTTTTTTGATTTTAGTTCTATCCTATATATAGCTGGCAAAGATTCTCCCCCACTCTGCAGGCTTCCTTTTCACTCAGCAGATTGTTTCCTTGGCTGTTCAGAAGCTTCTTAATTTTGTGAGGTCTCATCTGTCAGCTGTTGGCTTTAGTCCCTGAGCTGATGTTGTCCTATCAAGAAAGGCCGGGCGGTGGCACACGCCTTTAATCCCAGCACTCGGGAGGCAGAGGGAGGCGGATCTCTGTGAGTTCGAGGCCAGCCTGGTCTACAGAGCCGATTCCAGGACAGCCTCCAAAACAATACAGAGAAACCCTGTCTCGAAAAAAACAAAAACAAAAACAAAAACAAACAAACAAACAAAAAAAAGGCCTTTCCTATAGCTATGTCCTGTAGGGCACTGCCTATCTTTCCTTCTAACACTTTGAGCGTGGAGTTGACTTTCTGTGCGGGTGGAAGATATGGATCTAATTTCATTCTTCTATGTGTGGACATTCAGTTTTCCCAGCAGCATGTGTTGAAGATGCTATCTTTTCCTGGTGTGTATTTTTGACCTCTCTGTCAAATATCACATAAGTGTGGTTGCATGCACACATGTTGGGTTTTCTATTTTGTTCCACTGATATACCTGTTCATTTCTATTACTGTAGCTCTATAATGCAGCTCAAAATCTGGGCTGGTCATCCCTGTAGCGTTGTTCTTTTGCTCAAGATTGCTTTGGCAATCTTTTTAGGATTTCTTTGCTAAAGGTGTTGATTACTTCCAGTTTTCTGGTAGAATTTTTGGGATTTCTTATCTATCTATCTATATCTCTCTTTTGGTTTTTTTGTTTTGTTCTTTTTTTTTTTTTTTTTTTTTTTTTGCTTCTTGGCAGGGTTTCTCTGTGTTGTCCTGGTAGTCCTGGAACTCACTCTGTAAAGCAGGCTCTGTCTCATGAGTGCTGGGATTAAAAGCATGCCTCACAACCACCTGGCTTAATTTTCTTCTTTTGTCATGTTGCTCTGGCTAGTGCTTTAAACACTGTATTGAAAAGGAGTAGGGACAAGTGATAGTCCTGTCTCCTTCCCAATTTTAATGGGGAAGCTTTGAGTTTTTCTCCATTTAGGATAATATTGCCTGTGGGTTTTGTAATATGTAGTTTTTATTATGTTGAGGTGTGTTCCCTCTGGATCGCCTGGAGCTAGAGTTATAAGAGGTTGTCAACCTCCCAACATGCATACTGGGAATCAAACCGGCTCTCTGCTCTCAACTGCTGAGCCATCTCATTAACCCCACTGTTTCTGAGGAGGGGGGCTTTGAGACAGGGTTTCTCTGTGTAACAGCTCTGGCTGTCCTAGAACTCCCTTTGTAGACGAGGCTGGCCTCAAATTCACAGAGCTCTAGTCCCACTCTTTTTTTTTTTTTTTTTTTTTTTTTTTTGGTTTTACAAGACAGGGTTTCTCTGTATTGTTTTGGAGGCTGTCAGTCCAGCCTGGCCTCGAACTCACAGAGATCTGCCTGCCTCTGCCTCCCGAGTGCTGGGATTAAAGGCGTGCGCCACCACCACCACCACCTCCACCACCACCACCACCACCACCACCCGGCCTTCTAGTCCCACACTTAGTTTCTTTGCTTGCTTGCTTGCTTGTTTGTTTCAAAACATCTCATGTAACACAGGCTGCCCTTGAATTACTAATCCCCTGACTCCTAAATTCTTGATTACAGGTTTGTGCCACCGTGCCCCAAATTATTTTAAAGTTCTACCCCATACACAAAAACATGTAATTACTTTCCAGTGTACAAGCTGATCTTGGCATTTGTGAATGATCCCTCTTCTGCCTTGCAGAATATTCAAAAGAGGTTCTGCTTCCTAACCTGTGATGCAGCCAGTTACCTTGGAGATAACCTTCGGGGGATCGGGTCCAAGTTTGTCAGCTCTTCCCAGATGCTCACCTCCTGCTCTGAATGCCCTACACTGTTCGTGGATGCCGAGACTGTGAGTATCCTTGACCTACTCTGGTAGGGTAGCATGCCTGTGTAGGGATTTATTATAGTGTGTGTGTGTGTGTGTGTGTGTATGTGTGTGTGTGTGTGTGTGTGTGTGTGTGTGCACAAGCGAGCTCATGAGATTTCACATATGCTCGTGGGTGGAAGCCAGAGGACAACTTTAGGGACTTGGTTCTCTCCTTCCACCATGGGTTCCAGGGATCAAACTCAGGTCATCAGATTGACCTATTTTAAAGACACCTCTAAGGCTGTGAGCAGCATGGGGTTGTGACATGCCTCCTGGAGGTCTCTGAGTCTGTGGAGTAATTAGTGAACATTGCCAGCCCAGGCTAAAGCATTTCAGATAATTAGGAACAACCTGCCTCTGTGCTCTTCCGTGTCCTCGGCCCCTCTCCTGAGTGACTCTGACTTTGCCAATTGTGCATATGACTGTATGACCCTCACAGAGGTCACCAGGAAGTCTCTAACTGACTATCAGGTCATGATTTATGAAGAGAACTCTGCAACAATGGCCGACACTTTTAGGGCAGGGTTACCCATGACCTTCATTTCTTACCACATCACATCCAGAACCATCAAATTGGCTGGGTAACTACCAGTATTTATGACCTAATGAAGAACTGCCTTGAATTTTTATTTTCCAGACACAGCCTCCCAAGTTCTCAGGCTTATAGACAGGCGCCCCTTGAAGTGCTTTGAAATTTCATTTCTGCAAGTCAGTCTTTGCTGCAGTCTGATTGGCTTCTCAGAAAGAAATACAGTATGAAAAATAATTCCATCTTAAATCATTTTAAATGCAAATTAAATACAAAGTCAGTTTGCAGATCTCTTTGGAGGCCTGTCTTCCATAATGAAACATGAAATATTACTGATAATGATAATAAAGCCATACATAAAATGGATGTCATATCTTAATGCAGGTTCCCAGTGGAAGGCATGGATTCCAAACTAGTATCTGGTTCCAGCTGTGAAGTCAAACGCTACCCACTTCTACATCTTTTCTGTTTGTGTAGCTAGACCTTGCTGTTGGTGTTTCCATCTGTCTTTAAATCAAATTGTTCCTGCCTTTAGCTCCTTTCCTGCGGGCTCCTAGACAAGCTGAAGTTCAGTGTGTTGGAACTGCAAGAGTATCTGGACACGTACAACAACAGGAAAGAGGCCACTCTCTCGGTAAGCCCATGTTCCCACATATGACAGTTCAGCTGTATGTAGCTGAGAGAGCCCAGTTGTGATAGGTCCTGGGGGGTGTCATGAATAACCTGAATGGGCTCTGTTGGGGTTGCAGTTCCTATTTAATAGTGACAGAACAGCATATAATGCTGGTTATCGTCAAATGCATATGACCTTGGTCAAAAGGCCAAGAAGCTCGAATAGAACCAATGAAAGAGTAATGTCCAGCTTTCAACTTTATCCCCTAGTGTCCCCACCAAGAAACCAGCACATATCTTTTTATATGTTTGGTATGTTCCTTGATATGCATTAGAACAATTTTCTTTTATCCAAGATTTGAATTTATCTCCTGTCCAAGTTAGGTTTCTATTCCGTGATAAAGACCGTGACCAAAAGGAACTCGGATTAGGAGAATGTTTGAACTTAGAGGTTACAATCCATTAGAAGGGGAAGTCAAGGTAGGAACCTGGACGCAAGAACTTAAGTATAAGCCATGGAAGAATGATGCTTACCCCTTGTGTTGCACAGCTCTATTAGCCTGCTTTTTTTTTTTTTTTTTTTTTTTTTACGAGACAGGGTTTCTCTGTATTGTTTTGGAGGCTATCGGTCCAGCCCGGCCTCGAACTCACAGAGGTCCGCCTGCCTCTGACTCCTGAGTGCTGGGATTAAAGGTGTGCGCCACCACTGCCCGGTTAGCTGCTTTCTTATATCACCCAGAACCACCTGTCCAGAGACGACACCGCCCACAGTGGGCTGGGCCCTCCCCTCCCACATCCATCATTATGAAAATGCCCCCACAGACTTGCCTACAGGCCAATCAGATGGAGTGGATTTCTCAGTTGAGACTCCCTCTTCCCAGATATGTCTAGGTTTGTGTCAAGTTGACAAAAAACTAACCAGCACATCTCCTTCCAGTGTTAGCTTCTCTCAGACCTGCTTATGGTGGGTGTCACCAGCTCCTGACCATTCTGAGTATCTTTTTCTCCTTGTCCTCACGGCTTCAACTGGCCCTCGCTGTCACTCTTAATGTTTTCCCCACCTCCATTTCAGATCCAGAAACCATCAATGCAAAACACCTGCTTTCTGACAGGTAGAGGCCCAGAGAACTCTGGGAGTCAGTAATGAAAATATGACAAGGTGAACGTATACAACACCTGCTTGTGTCTGTGACCTCCTATAAAACTTTCCAGGCGTTATAAGAAATATGTGAATTTTGAAGACGGATGGACTTTATTTGAAATCAAAGCTCACTTACCATCTCTCACTGACCATCTGATACCAGCTCATTAGTTATGGCAGGCACAGAAGCCATCTTTTCCCAGTTCATTCTGTATGTCTGACAACTTACTGAGTTGTAGATTGGCCTGGTTATTATTCTTATTTCTCAGGAGCTTTCTGAGGCTGCACCATAACTTCACTGTCTTGTATTTCTGTGGCTCTCTATCTATCTTTATGTGCCAGCTTCTTAGCTCAGAGAAGAGATCCTTTCTCTCTGACTGGGGGAGTGGATTAGCCTCTTGGTGTCAGGTGTGAATTTCAGTGCTCACTGTATCATGCCCAAAAGTCCCATTTCACATCTATGCTACTTAATATGCCAGATGCTTAAACCCAAGTGAAAGCCCCATCACTGCAGCTAAGCCACCGCTGTAAGAATCTTTCTTCCGCTGTCAGAGACCTGCCCTGTGACAGCCTCCTGATCATAACAGAGAAGTGGGATTCCAAAAAGGCAGAATCATCCCACCAGTGTTGGTCCTATCTCCTAATCTCCGCCATATGAATGTTTCTTTTCATAAGAGAGAATTCATTTTCATACACAAATCAGGAATGATTTGGTAAAAAAGCATTCTCCAGGACAATATATTACATTCTTAAAATTATGTTTTAGGGGAGGGTTTTTGGAGATAGTGTCTCACCATGCAGCCCTGGCTGACCTGGAGCTTGCTATGCAGACGAGGCTGGTCTCAAATTCAAAGAGCATGAGACACCACATCTGATCATGAAATTATATATTTTTGGGGGGAGGGCTGGGGCTTGGGTTTTAAGACAGAGTTTTTCTGTGGCTTTGGAGACTATCCTGGAATTAGCTCTTGTAGACCAAGCTGGTATCGAACTCACAGAGATCCCGAGTGCTGGGATTAAAGGCATGTGCCACCAAGCTATGAAATTATATTTTAAGGGTAAGCGAGATGGCTTGGCAGTTTTGAGCACTAGTTTGGTTTCCTGTAACTGGCTCACAACCATCAATAACTCTAATCCCAAGGTATCTAGCACCCTCTTCTGGCCCACAGGCATGCATATGCATATGTTCAGGCAAACACACACAGAGAGAGAAAATATAAATAAGTAAATTTAAAAGAGAAGTTTTTTGTTTTTTGAGACAGGGTTTCTCTGTGACTTTGGAGGCTGTCCTGGAAGTAGCTCTTGTAGACCAGGCTGGTCTCGAACTCACAGAGATCCTCCTGCCTCTGCCTCCCCAGCACTGGAATTAAAGGCGTGGGCCACCACCACCCAGCTTGAGAATTTTTTTTTTATCTTAAAAAGAAATTGTATTTTAAAGGGGCCATTACTGAACCTATGCAGGTATTTTAGTTTCGGTTCATCTTTAACCTTCCAAATAAGATCCTTTCCTAAAAATCATTCCAACAGAATTGTATTTAGTCTTGTTAGGAGCATGATCCAGTTTTCCTAACATGTGCCATGATTTATTTAAATGTTCTTGGGACATCTGTGGATCCACTCATGCTCGCTCTCTCTCTCTCTCTCTCTCTCTCTCTCTCTCTCTCTCTCTCTCTCTCTCTCTCTCTCTCTCTCTCTGACAACAGTGGCTTGCCAACTGTAAGGCAACGTTCGCAGGCGGATCGAGAGATGGAGTGATTACCTGCCAGCCCGGGGACTCGGAAGAAAAGGTAATGGATGCCTGGTAAGACTGTGCCTCTCCTGTGGCCTGGCTCTGTGTTGGGCTTGATCCTCACAAGCAGCATGGAACTTGAGAGAGGAAGAGGTGAAGGGAGCCATCTCCCATACATGAGTCCGACAGAGGAAGGCATGCATCTATAACATGCATGGCAGTGTGTTGACCAGACAGGGGGACTTCTGCTTTCTCCTTTCAGAAAAAATAGACATAAAATTAACCTTTTTGCCAGGTGCTTCGTAACCATGCTAATCACTTCCCAATGAGCCTGTTCTTAATCCTGAATAGAAAACCACAGTCAGCATTCCTTGCTGGACCTCTCGGTTCCTTCACTGAACCATCAAGTTCATTGAAAGAAAAGAAATTTGTCTGTTGACTAAATTTTACCATATGCCAGCAACTGATTACAAACATCTTCTATTATGAAGAAAATCAGGTAGAAGAGTGAGATAAAATTATTGTTTTGCTTACTCAAATATGGAGTTCAGAACCACAGACTGCCCTAACATCTCCAGCAACTTGTGTGTGTGTGTGTGTGTGTGTGAGAGAGAGAGAGAGAGAGAGAGAGAGAGAGAGAGAGAGAGAGAGAGAGAGAGAGAGAGAGAGTGTACCTGTGATGTCCTGCTTGCTTCAGTTGATCTGAATACCCTGATTTTCATTGCATACCCTATGCTCTTAGCAAGGACCAGAAGCACAATTTTTCTTCCCTTCTTTGTTTTTTTGTTTTGAAGATAGAATCCTCCTATGTAGCCCTGACTTTCCTAAAATTTGCTGTGTTGACCAGTTGGCCTCAAACTCACAGAAATCTACCTGCCTCCTGAGTGCTGGGATTAAAGGCATGTGCCACTATACCCAGCTTGGATTTGTTTTGTTAAGATTTGTTACAGGTGCACTGGTGCTTTGCCTACATGTATGTTTATGTGAGGGTGCCAGATCCTCTGGAACTGGAGTTGCAGTTGTAAGCTGTCGTGTGGGTGCTGGGAATTGAACCTGGGTCCTCTGGAAGAACAGCCAGTGTGCTTAAGAGCTACAACATCCCTCCTCCAGCCCCAGCTTGGATTAAAAAAAAAAAATCTACTAAGTTTCACATTTTTATGGTCACCTAAGAGGACTCACTCCTGATCCAACTTAATCATCCTGTGGCTTTACCCTTGCTGGCCAAAGTCAGCCCAGAAAATTTAGCACAGGCCTAACCCAGTTCGTGGCATAGCTTGTATATAGCATATAAAAATAGTTATCTAAGCGTTTACTCTCCATTATCAAATCCTATGACACCCTGTAAGGAAGACTCAGTTGGGGAAGTGTATTAATACATTAAAGACTTATTTAGGAATAAAGGTAGAAACCACATCTCTGATCTGTTTAGTTCCCTGGCTAGCCCTACAGTTAAGAGGAGATTGTCATCAAATCACTCTACTTTCCACATATGCAAATTTGCTTCGTTACTTCTCCTGCCCTCCAAAAGTCTTCAGGAACTATCACAGGTACTGGGAGAAGACATCTATTATCATGTATAGAGCTGATATCAAATATTTCCTTTAATCCTCCAGCCGCCCCTAAAACACCAAATCCTCACTAGCCCTCAGGGTGGGCATAGGCTTACCCAGGCATAGGTCTTTTGTTACACAAACTAGGAGCCATTCCACCATGGTCAGGCCATTCGGAGGTAACCAGCAGACATCTAAAAGACAATGGAAGATCTGAGCTCCTGGAATTATTGGCTGGGCAGGCTCAATTCTGAGACATTACCTTGGGGCCCTCCTGACAACATAGAAAAAAACAAAAACAAAAAACCAGAGAGTGACACTCAGCATAAGTGTAAGGTGGTTTTTAGGAAGCTACAGCAATAGTGAGGCTAGCCAGGCAGTGGTGGTGCAGGCCTTTAATCCCAGCACTCGGGAGGCAGAGGCAGGCGGGTCTCTGTGAGTTTGAGACCAGCCTGGTCTACAAGAGCAAGTTCTAGGACAGGCTCTAAAGCTACACAGAAAAACCCTGTTTCAAAAAGAAGCAAACAAACAAAAACAGGAATAGAAATAATGAGGCTACATGCAATACCGAGGAGTGATGATTGATTGTGGGGTTCAAAAAAATGGGGGAAAGGCAACATCTAGTCTGATGCCTTCAGCCTGCTAGTAAAACCAACTGGGTCTGCCTCCAGATAGCACTAGCATGGATTTTCATGGACACAGCAGTCACCAGGGAATTTGGGCAACAGCAGTTGTCTGGGGAAGATTCTTTTAATCTCACATATGTAATAATTTTGGAGTCTTAGTTCAGTTAATGGCCAGAGTTTCCCCATGCTTGTATTAACAATTCTCTAGGGTATGGTACAGCATATGCTAAATAGCACAGAATCAGGGTGAGCAGTTTGCTTTTGTCCTACCAGACCAGTTCTACTCACATGCACAAACTGTTGGGGAGTTTTTCCCCCCTGCCTTCACCTGTCAAGACAGAAAAATCTTTTCATGATTTGCAACCAGCCCTTCTCTAAAAGACTGGTTCCCACGGGCCTATCTGTTCTGGAGTTGCACCCCCTGGTGGTTGAAGTTCACATAAACTTAGGTCTGAAACTCACTCTCTAGACCAGGCTGGTCCACCTGTCTTCCCGCCCCCTGCCCACCCTACCCCCAGTGCCGAGATTAAAGGTGCACAGACTTCTAATGGGGTTATGTTTTAAATCCTGGGTATAAAAAAAAAAAACCAAGCCCCAAATGAAAGCATGCATTATCATTTTCCACAAGACAGCCCCATAGATAGGCAGTTCTACTCTTTTTGAAACCCTAAATGCAAATAAAGCCCCAGTCTATGGCCTGGTGAAGGAATTCCAGATAACAAAAGCCAAGGAAGCTGCCACTATTCCACCTAAGAAGGAGTGCTCAAGAGGAGTACCAGGTGCTTGGCTATCACCCAAGAAGCATAGTTGTGCCCTAATTGCTGAGTGGGAGGAATCCTGTGACATTCCTTAGGACCCAGTCAGAGCTAGCAAAGACAGTTCATTTGCCTTTTACTGACCCGGAATGACTTCACTGTCTTGATGAGTTCCTTAGATTAGGGTCTTGTTTTGTAAATGAAAACAATAGCATTCTTGATTTAGGACTATGCCATTTACCCAGCACTTATGCCATCTCACAACACCAAAAGTTAAAGTCCACAGCAGCAGAAACTGACCTGTTTCTGTACTTACATTTGATGTACATCCTATTTGATGATTCCTGGTAGTCTTCAGTGCTGCCCTGTGCAGGGCTGGAGAGATGGCTCAGTGGTGCTGAGTTCAGCTCTCAGCACCCTTATCAGGTGGATGACAGCTGCCCATAACCCCAGCTCCAGAGGATCCAACACCTCTGGCCTCCACAAACACATACACACACACACTCTTAAATGTAATTTTTAAAAACTGACCCTGTGGCCTGGTGGTGGTGGTATACACTTTTAGTCCTGGAACTCAGGAGGCAGGAGAATCTCTAACTTGAGGCCAACCTGATCTACAGAGCAAGTTGCAGAACAGCCAGGGCTGCACAGAGAAACTCTGTCTCAGAAATTCAAATTTAAAAAACTGGGTGGTGGTGGTGGTCCATGCCTTTAATCCCAGCACTCAGGAGGCAGAGGCAGGTGGATCTCTGTGAGTTCATGGCCAGCCTGGTCTACATAGTGAATTCCAGGACAGCCAAGACTACACAGAGAAAAACCCTGTCTTGAAAAACAAAACAAAACAAAATTTAAAAATAAACTGGTCCTGTGTACCAAATCTGACAGCACACTCTGTATCAGCACCTAAGAATGGAACTTGTAGACATGAAGTTTTTTTCCAGGAACTAGTAAGTGCCTCAGCCATATAATATCCAACACAGGCTTTAAGGGATTTACTTCCCTTTCAAGGCTTAGAGACTCATGACAAAAAAAAAATTCATCAGAAATTTACAGTCAACTCACATGTCACTCTCATGTGATATTGACAATGGGTGAGAGAAAGGGGAGGACCAGGAATCAGAGGTGGGGTCTAAGGGCATCTGTAGGCCCCAGTGATGAGTTGACAGTTTGTTATTCACTGGACCATGTGTTTAAATACACCGTATTAAACTGACAGCCCAAATGTATTTTTGGGTTTTTTGGAGGGAGTTGTTTTTAATAATTTTCCTTGCCAAGGATTGGTAAGGGGATGAGGTAGGTGCTTGTATATATGTGGACTCATAATCGGAATTAATCAAGCTGGTGCTTGGGGTGGGGCCTGAGACAGGGTCTCACTATAAGTCCAGGTTGACCGCAAACTCTCCAGCATCTTACTTTAGCCTCCAAATGTAGAGCCACAGGTGTGCTCCACGGGGCCTTGTTTAAACAGATTTTAGCATTTTAAACATTTTCTTCAAGTTGTGGTACCCCTTCTCAGCTACCAAAAATTCCCACACCCTGTAATTACAGTGTCACTGGTGACATTTAAGAAATGGTAGCTATAGCTGAACATGGCTCACTTTGTAAATATTCAGTATCTTCAGTTAATAACCAGTTTTAGATTATTTTTTTAGGAATTATTTAGCAGATCATAAGAATTAGAAGGATTTTGTTTTTGGTTCATAAGCGTGATGACTGGATGTTCACACCATTGCTGGACAGGTGCCTCCCTAAGACCTTGTCACAATATTGGCAATTACCTGTGAAAAAAATTGTTAATCATAAAAAAGGAAATACTTGTGTTGCATATTTGAATGTATACATCGTTTACTATCTAGCAGCCTATTTTATTACATGTTCTCAAGCAGAGGGCTGGAGAGATGTTGAGAGACGTCGTGGTTGACCATGCCCCATTCTTGCAGAAGGCCTGGGTTTTGTTCCCAGCACCCAGGTTGGGTGACACACAGCTGCTGTACACAGCTGCTGTAACTCCAGCTCCTCGGAGAATCCAGTGTCAATGGTCCCCAAGGGCACCTACACTCATGTGTGCATGCCCACACACACATCATTTTAAAAAATCATCCATACATATTCCCAGTCTGAAAGGCAATCCAATTGAAGAAAATAAGTGACACTGCAGTTGCCACGAGGGGACAGTCCTTCAGATTGCACAGCTGCCCTCATAGCTTATCATGATTCGCGCTAATGCACAGTGCACTCAACTCTTCAAGAAGCAAAAAAAAAAAGTTGCTTCTAGTCTCCCAGGTGGACTCAGAAAACCTAAATCAACTAATCAGAGAATCCCAGGACTAGGAGCCCTGTTTTCCCGGTGCCGTTGCCCACTAAAGCTTGTTTTTTAACCAGACCGCTGTGCATGTTGAACGGGTACAACGCTGGCAACTGCTGGCCAGGTCTGGGCCAGCAAAGCTAACACAGTGGCAGCTCTGCTCCTGGAAGAGGGCTGTGCTTTCTGTTGCATGCCACACTGACCCTATACTTTCTTTCCTTTCCTTTGTCTCCTGCGCCATGCTTGCTGCGTAGCAAATGGAGTCTCTTGCAGTAAGTTAACTTTCTTTCATATTCTTTGTCCACCGAGGCATGGACCCCATAATGAGCCTTATTTTTACTGTCAACTGTTGTATCTTTTAGCATGTTTTCCCTTTTTTGTTTTATTTTTCTTTTCTTCGGTAGATTGAGATGTGGCAGCCTATTGGTAGCTTTCTGGGATGCTTTCTCCCCAAAACAGAAACCTCCATTGCTATGAATTCTCATGCTCTCCATGGAAAGTTTAAAAAAAACAAATACCATCGTTTGGTATTTAGGAAAGTCAAGAGTTTTCATGGCTAGGTTTCACCCTAAATTGGGAAGATAACATTTTGAAACACCTTTTTTTTTTTTAAATTAATTTGCAAGATCCTGGCAGTTGCATTTCAGACAAGATTTTATAGGGTTTCCATTAAAAAAAAGTTTAAAATAACATACAAAATTTTACTGAAACAACCAAGGGCCAGATTTAGCTAATTAGTGAACTTATTCTTCACTCTAAAGCTATTTGCCAGTACTTCACAAAAATCTAAACAAAACTGGTTTCCTACTAGAAGGAAGAAAGTTGGAGAAAGGGGAACTTCTTTCAGCACGTTCTTAGCATGAAATATATATATGCATCAATTTTAGTAAAAATCAAAATCCAAAGACATGTCTGTGATATCAATAGAATGTACTCTAGGAAATGTAAAACTCTTGTCATTTATCTCTCTCCTTCACCTGATTTGGGGAAAGTGTTTTAAGTTTCCTCGGCTCTCTCAAGTCTGAGGTGAGTTCAGTGTAGCTCCTCAGGCAGATACAATCCCAGTTACTCTGCCTTCCCGTAGCTCTTCTTGACCCAACAATGGAGTGTTTGCATGTCGGGTTTACTCCAGGTGTGAATCGCTTTCCCCGGAGACTGAGACATGGACTCCTGCCTGCTGGAGGCTCCAACCCTCACCCCACCCCATGCTGCCCCACACACTACGAGAACCAGCCCATAGTTGACATAAGACAGGCCACGTAGAGAACACTGTTCAAAGAGTGCTGTGGACACTGGTGGTGGTTTGACTTGGGCTTTCTCATCACTGTGTGCCTCGTATTTCTGCCTTCAGGAGTGGCTGTCCCCTCGATGGCAGCCCAGACTTTATATAGCTGTCTCCCAGGTAGCGATTCAACTTACTTACACCTAGAACTAGTCTTTTGCCAGTCAGCTTTCCCTTTAATAAAAAGGATTCTTGGCTGTTTAAAAGCAGTTTGTAGCTTATAAAAATTAACACAACCACTCAGCTGTAATTTATAGGTATTTCTTTGGCAAACGCAACAGAAATGTGGTTCCCTCCATCCTTTTTCTAGTCGATTGTAATTAGTCACACTCCATTGTAGAGCAATGATGTTCTGTATTGTACTGTGACGGTCTCACTGGTTTTGCAGAGTGGGTCTGGGTTTGTTTTGTTTGGAATGTAAACAGATTGGAACCCACGTGTATGTGTCACTTGTCACCACTTTAGCAGAATGAGCTTTCACAGCTGTTCCTTCCCCTGCACCCTCCCTCTCTAGCAACTGGAGCTCTGTCAGAGGCTATACAAGCTGCACTTCCAACTGCTCCTGCTCTATCAGTCCTACTGCAAGCTCATCGGCCAGGTGCACGAAGTGAGCTCCGTGCCAGAGGTGAGTCCTCCAACTGCTCCCCCAAAACCATGTGGTACGGTGTCTTTCTTAAAAAAATTTTTTTTTTTTTTTTGGTTTTTCGAGACAGGGTTTCTCTGTATTGTTTTGGAGGCTGTCCTAGAACTCGCTCGGTAGACCAGGCTAGCCTCGAACTCACAGAGATCCGCCTGCCTCTGCCTCCCGAGTGCTGGGATTAAAGGCGTGCGCCACCAACACCCGGCCTTTCTTAATGTTTTGGTTTGGGTTTGTTTGGTTTTTGTTTGTTTTTGTCTTCCATCCTCCACCAGTTATCTTCCTTTGTTGTTGTTTTTGTTTTTTTGCATACAATTATTATTTTGTTCAAGCACCAGTGAGAAATATATTTCTATTTTCTTTGACAGTCTTTCTCTGTGTGGCTTTGGAGTCTGTGTCCTGGAAGTCTCTCTGTAGACTGGGCTGGCCTCGAACTCAGAGATCCACCTGTGTCTGCCTCTGCCTCCAGAGTGCTGGGATTAAAGGCGTGCACCACCACCACCCGTCTATTTTTAACTCTAAATGGTTCTCTAGAGCAGGGCCATAACTAAGGTGAAGAGTAAGGTACCTCACGTTCTGGGGCAGTTCTCAGACCCTGACGAGTCAGAGTCCGAGCTACTTGTGCGCAGCATGTGAGGCAGGCAGTCCCACCCCCAACCACTACAGTTACATCCTGGTGCCCCACTTGCATCACCCTTGATAAAATTAAAACCATTTGAGCACACTGCTTCCAAATGGGCTCTCGTTTTCCCTAGGTGCGAAAGTGAAGGGGTGTCGGAGTGCTCAGAGGGGAAGCACACAGCACGCATGTCTGATTTACTAAAGGCAAGGAAGGTTGGTATCTGAGAGCTGCCCTGTGGAAATCTACCCTGACCAGTTTTACAGGACAAGGGCAAGCAATGGAGCTGCATACTCAGAAAAGAACCATCTTGCTGGGCAGTGGTGGTGCACGCCTTTAATCCCAGCACTCCAGAGACAGAGGCAGGCGGATCTCTGTGAATTCAAGACCAGCCTAGTCTACAAGAGCTAGTTCAAGGACAGCCTCCAAAGCCAGAGAAACCTTGTCTTGAAAAACAAACAAACAAACAAAAACAAAACAAACAAACAAAAAAGGCAAAGAAAAGAACCATTTTTGCCAGGCTTGGTGGTGCACGCCTTTCATCCCACCATTTGGGAGGCATAGTCAGGCAGATCTCTGCAAGTTTGAGGCCAGCCTGGTCTACAGAGTTCCAGGACTGCCAGAGCTGTTACACAGAGAAACCTAATCTTGAAAAATCAAAAAAAAAAAAAACAAAAAAACAAAAAAACAAAAACCCCACCAAGAACCATCTTCATCATAAACACAGCAACATGGCCATAGAAGAAAAGCAAACACAGGCAGTTTCTATTGCTAGAATAAATGAATACCTAAAAAAAAAAGAAAGATATGCAAATGTAGAGTATATACCACTGCCTATAATTAAGAAGCAATTATATCAAGATAATAAACTAGAAGTGCCTAATGCTTAAAAGAACCCAAACAATAAAATACACACTGCCTCCAGCCTCCAAAACAATACAGAGAAACCCTGCCTCAAAAAACAAAAAACAAACAAACACACACACAGTGCCTCAAGAAAAGGTGAGTGAAAACCTTCAGAGAGAGACAAAGCCACTCATCATCCCCACCCCCAGGCTACCATCCATGGAGGATCCACTCAGATGCAAGACAGCCTCCTCCATGTGATGAAGATATAACCAGGAGGCACCCATCACCGCACCCCACCGCTGCTGCAGATTGTTAAACCTGAGAATTGCAAGGAGAAAGACCAGTTCCTCAAATATTCAATTAAAAGAATACTGGCCAGGAAAGTAGACACTGGCTAAGTCCATACCCAGGATTCCTTGAGAATGGCCAGGAGCAGCCTTGGCCAGGTGCTTATAAAGGCAAACCCACAGGGTTCCGTACTTCCTATCTTTGTCCAATCAAGGGCAAGCATGTATCCTGATGTACTTCCTGCCTATACCCAGTGCAGTTGGGTCAACCAAACTTGTTTAGGGAGGTGGAAACATGTGGACGGATGGTTGTCTTACATGAACAACAGCCTCCAGCACCTAAGTGCCTCTCCTTAGGCAAGTGGAGTTTACAGGTTAACTGTCTGCAGGTCTTTGTTGTGGAGACTCCTACCATCCTCACAGACCTGGAATACTCCAGAGAAAGCCCCACCCACTCCAGGACCCTTGCCACGGCTGCTACAGTGCACCCTGCTATGGAGGACAGTAGCTACTTCTGTCTCTTAAGTTTCTGCCATCATTGTTACCATATTCACAGACGGTAGCATACCATTCCTCAGCTGAGGGGCTGCAGCCCCCTGCCCAACAGAAGTTGCAACTATAACCTGCCCATATATAATCATATAACCCCCATCCTCCATAGAAATTGCTACTATAACCTGCCCCCAGATATTCAGAGCCAATACCCAGTGGATCAGCCATGACTCCAGCACCTAAATTGGCATGACACTTTATCCATCAGGGAGCAGCCATTCCAGGCCACCAGGAAATCCTCTCAGAGCTGGCAGAACTATGATGCCTCAGTACCTAAGGCAGCCTTCTCTAAGAGATTAGATCTTTGATCCGGGAAAGCAGGCATCACCTTGAACTTGTGACTGCATGAACAACACATGTATGTATAAGATCAAGTCACACAAAATCCCAGCATGGAGCAGGGAGGTAGTCACTAAGTCCCACCTGTGAGCTGAGCTAAGCTCCTACCAGTGAGAGGTAGAGGAACAGTCAGTTTTCTTCAAGGATTCAGGCCCTGAGAGGATATCCATGATCCAGTGACCCTGCACCCACGCACATACTGGCAGGATTGAGTGAATCTTTTTTTTTAAGATTTATTTATTGTGTGTACAGTGTTCTGCTTGCTGTTGTCCTTGCAGGCCAGAAGATGGGACAAGATCTCATCACAGGTGTTTGTGAGACACCATGTGGTTGCTGGGAATTGAACTCAGGACCTCTGGAAGAGCAGTCAGTGCTCTTAACTGCTGAGCCATCTCTCCAGCCCTGAGTGGATCTTAAAAAAATAATAGACTTAGCCAGCGCAGTTTTGGCACATGTCTTTTATCCCAGCAGAGGCAGGCAGATCTGAGTGCTGTCTACAGAGTGACTTCCAAGACAGCCAGGGTTACACAGAGAAACCTTGTCTTGAAAACCCAAATATTAATAACCATGAAGTTTGGAGGCCGCTTAGAGAAAAGAATGAGAGGGGCATGAGTGGAGGGCAACCTGATCAAAACACATAATAAACATGTATGGAATTCTCAAAAGAATTTTTTGTTGTTGTTTCTGTTGAGACAGGGTTTCTCTGTGTAGCTTTGGAGTCTCTCCTGGAACTGTTGACTAGGCTGGCCTCGAACTCACAGAGATCCACTCACCTCTGCCACCTGAGTGCTGGAATTAAAGGCATGCACCACCACCACCCCCAACTTCAAATAATTTGTAAAAAGAAAAATCATATGCACTGGGGAATTCTTTTGCAAACACTACATTAAGGGATGAAGGGTATCTAAAACATGAGAAGTCTTACAAAAACAGTTGAAAAATAAGTAGAGAACTAAACCAGACACATCTCCAAAGGAAATGCAAGTATGGCCAACAGTTACATGAAGTATTGCTCCATATTCCCATCAAAGGAATATTGATTGAAACACAGTGAGAGATCTTCTCACTACCACAAGGGGTGGGGCTACAGAGGTGGCTAACTGGTTAACAGCATGCACAGCTCTGGAAGAGGGCCAGGCTTCTGAGTACCCAGCTCTGGTGGCTTCCAACCACTTATAGCTCTAGTTCCAGGGAGATCAATGTCTCTGGCCCCCTTGTGCATCTGTGCCTGTGTATACATCACACACAGAGCCCCACACACATTCATGTAAAATCTTTCAGTAGCCTGGCGTTGGTGGTGCACGCCTTTAATCCCAGCACTCGGGAGACAGAGGAAGGCGGATCTCTGTGAGTTCAAGGCCAGCCTGGTCTACAAGAGCTAGTTCCAGGACAGCCTCCAAAGTCACAGAGAAACCCTGTCTCAAAAAACAAAAACAAAGCCGGGCGTTGGCGGCACATGCCTTTAATCCCAGCACTCGGAGGCAGAGACAGGCGGATCACTGTGAGTTCGAGACCAGCCTGGTCTACCGAGTGAGTTCCAGGACAGGCTCCAAAACAATACAGAGAAACCCTGTCTCGAAAAACCCAAAAAACAAAAAAAACAAAAACAAACAAGCAAACAAAAAGATCTTTCAGTAACATCATTAGGAGATGTTGAGGCTGTAAGACAGAAAGAAACTCGATCCACTGCAGGGAGTGTGGATTGACACAGGCTTTCTGGAAAACAGGATGGAGGAGGCTGAAGAAATAAAAACTAATTATTCTATGACAGGAATCTGCATTCCAAGCATATTCCAGAGGAGAGAGTAACCCTACTTCATTAACATATATCCCAAATTCTTTGTAGAATTATGCACAGTAACCACATCGATGATGTGTAGATTAAAAATATGTTTTGTAAGACTTTTTATTTATGGGTGTATATACCCAAAGGGGCAATCAGATCACTGGAGTTGCAGTTACAGGCAGTTATGAATGCTGGGAACTGAACTCGGGTCCTCTAGAAAAGCAAGAAGTGGTCTGAACTACTGAGCCATCTTTCCAGCCCCCACAGGGTGAAATGTTACTTATCCTTAAGAATTCCCCTGGCTGTGGTGGTGCAGTCCCCTCTAATTCCAGCACTCAGGAGGCATAGTCTGACAAATCTGAGTTTGAGGCCAGCCTGGTCTACAAAGTAAGTTCCAGGACAGCCAGAGCTGTTACAGAGAAACCCTGTCTCAAAAAAAAAAAGGTGGGGGGGGGGGCTGGAGAGATGGCTCAGTGGTTAAGAGCACTGACTGTTCTTTCAGAGGACCTGAATTCAATTCCCAGCACCCATATGGCAGCTAGCAACTGTCTGTAACTCCAGTTCCAGGAGATCTGACACCCTGATACAGACATGCATGCAGGCAAAACACCAAAGCAAATGAAATAAAAATAAGTAAAATATTAAAGAGAGAGAGAATCACATAGTCAATAACACAACCTCGCATGCAAGCTTGTCCAGAGTCTTCAGCTGCATAGATAGCCGGTTAGTAACAAAGTATCAGATAACTAGAACAGCTGGTGTGAGCTGGCTTGAAATTTGACTATAGTCCAACCCATTATGGAAAATCAACACTAGACAATTTGAAGAAGTCATAGCTAAATGAATTGAACCACATATTCAAATGAGGAATAGAACCACATATTCAAATGAGGCCACTTGCGCCCCATTGGAAAGGAAAGTGTATGCTGCATAGAAATGACTTGAAGGGATAGCTGAACCCTCCAAATGAAAATTTAGACTTTTGATTAAACTTTCTGGGTACTGCTGCTGAGTGGGAGGAAGTAATTCTGAGGCATTAATACCAAATTAAAGTATTTTTCATCCTAAAACCAACTGTGGTGATACATGCCTGGAGTCCCATTTGAGTTGGAGGGAAGATGAAAAGTTCAAGGTCATCCTTGACTGCTTCGCGGGTACAACGCCAGCCCAGGCTGTTTGGGGGGTTGGTTTTTGTTTGCATGGTTTTTCAAGACAAGAGTTTCTCTGTGTAGCTTCCAGGTCTGTCCTGGAACTGGATCTGTACACCAAGCTCACCTTGAACTCAGGGATCCACCTGCCTCTGCCTTGAATGCTAAGATCAAAGGTGTGTATCACCACACCCAGCCTCTGCCTTGGCTATAAGAATCACAAACAATTGTATCTTCCATCTTTTTTGTGGCATAGAGAAAATAGTGAGAAATCCTTTACTGTGTTTTTTGTTGTTGTTTTTTTTTTTTTTTTTTTTTTTGGTTTTTCGAGACAGGGTTTCTCTGTGGCTTTGGAGGCTGTCCTGGAACTAGCTCTTGTAGACCAGGCTGGCCTCGAACTCACAGAGATCCGCCTGCCTCTGCCTCCCAAGTGCTGGGATTAAAGGTGTGCGCCACCAACGCCCAGCGAAATCCTTTACTGTTAAAACAGGGCCCATAATATGGGCATGGTAGTGTACACTTGAGAAAAGAGACAGATCTGTGAGTTCAAGGCCAGCTTAGTCTACATAGTGAGTTCCAGGACAGTCAGGGCTATGCTGAGATCCTGTCTCAAAACAAACAGGGCCCATGTTGACAACTATGTTTAAGTACTTATGTATCAGTCTTCACTAAATATATATGTATATATATTTATATATAGAGAGAATTATTTAATATTGAAAGTAACTGTGTAATATAGGTATTAGGGTCTTGCAGCTGGAAACTCTCTCTCCTCTCTCTCTCTCTCTCTCTCTCTCATGCACAAACACACACGTAAGCTTCCCAGTAGCATAACATGATGATATTTGAAACCAGCCTCTTTATAAAGAACCGCTTTATTTAGCTCACAAATTGAAACACTAGAAACCCAAACAGTAACTGGGTGTGGCAGTGTCACTCCTTAATGGGAAGACTTTGGGTTGATCCCTCTCTCCACCATCGATGTTACTAGATTCAGTTGTTAGGGCTCCACTCTTATGATCTTAATCACCTCCCAAAGGTTCATTTCTAGACACCACAGTCTGATAAGTTCTACCCTCTTACTACCGTTAATGCAAGATTTAGAGGAAGAGAGAAAGACCTGAATGAGTTCAGAGGACAAGCCACAGCTTTCTTCTTCTGGCTCTCACTGGCTCCTGAAACGTGTGTCCTTCTCATACACAAAAATTCCATTACATAGTCCCAAAGTCAACTCATCCCAGTGTTGGTTCACAAGGCACAGAGACAACTCCTAACCTCTTATAGCCCTACGCCTGGAATTGAGTTACAGTCTAAGATACAGGTGTGGAACTAATACAGCATAAACTAACCCTCCTGTCCCTAAAGAAAAGGCTGGGCCAGAGATGTATAATGAATAGAGCTCAAGGCTCATTATTCAAGCCAATGGGGTAAAGTCACCTTCTTTCCTGTGGGGGCTTTGCTGGCCTGGGCTTTGCTGGCCTGGGCCGCTGCTCCAGGCTTCACAGGCTGGAGTCTCTTTCCACAGCTCTCCCAGGCTGGTCTTTCACACCGGTAGCTCTGTAGTCCTACCCCTGTAACTCCAGTGGGCACTGCCCTGGAGGGGGCTCTGTGCCTCAGCTCCATGTGGGCTCTCCTTGGTGTTTCTACCTCTGGGATAGATCCAGATGTTATCTTTAGTCCAGATGGGAATCTCCGTGCTCTGCCGAGCTCCACCCTCAAGGATGCTATGGAAGGTTGCAAGCCAACGTCGGTGGCTTTCAGAGGCTTGTGCGTCTCACTTCTTGCAGCTTTCTGTGGCTGCTGTTTGAGGACACTGGCTTCACTGCTTTTCCTCTGGGGTCTCCAGGGTGGCTTCACTTGCACAGCTCCGTGAGGCATCACCTCATCAGAGGATCTCCACAGAGACTCCAACCTTAAGGTAGTCTTCTTCCTGGCCTCCCAGGGTTTCCTCTTTAGCTGCGGTGAGAGCTTCTGTGACTTCGTAACTAAGTTCTCCCTGCGTGCACAGAAGGAACGTAGCCAAGGTCTGTGGCTTACAGGTGTTGCTTGTGGGCCCCTTGGAATGACTGAAGTCAAGGATCCTTTTGCCAGCAAACCAGAATCCCCAGTCAGCTTTGAGGGTCTTTTCTGGGATCCCCTCAAGGCTTCCTTCCTATTGCCAGGATTCAACACCATCACCCTCTGTTTCTCTGCTTTCATCTTCTTCACCACAGCCTGTTCAGACCAGCCTTTCCTCTTCATACCCCGGTGGTTCCTCCTCTGGCTAAGCCGCTGTGTTTCCCACTTAAGCAGCTCTGTCTTCAAATCATCCCTTTGCTCTCTCATTTGACTATAAGCCATTAAAAGCAGCCACGCAGCAGCCTGGATGCTTCTCTGTTTGGAGAGCTCCCCTGCTAGGCACACGAGTTGGTCACTTTGAAGCTCAGCCTTCCAGGGTGCCTCAGGACAAGGACACAAGGAAGCCAAACTCTTCGCCACTAGGTAACAAGGATGGCCTTTCCACCAGTTCCCAAGAGAATTGTTATTTCCATCAGAAACGGCACAGTTCTGGTTCTCGGAGCCTTCTCCCAAACTGTCTGCAGTGCAGTGGTCGGAGCTCACTGTAGCCTGCTGTTCCAAACTCTCCTGGCCTCTTCCCTTTATCCAGCCCCAAAGGGTCCTCCACATGTTCAGGCACAGTAATAGAAAGGGCCACATCCTTTGTAAAGAGAAAAAGGTCTACTTAGCTTTCGGTTTTGGAGGTTGGAGATTCCAAAGATATGTTGAAGGTGCTGGCTGCCTCACGGCATGGAGCCCAGGTAACTCTGTTTCTGTCTCTCTTTCCCTCCTCCCTATAAAACCACCAAGATTATAGAGGCCCCACCCTACCCTAATGCTTAATCTAATTTTATTTTTTAAAGGTCTTACTTCTAGAGACAGCCACACCCTCCCTTTTAATGCATTAACATAAGACTGAAGATTAGTTTACAGTAGTTTACACCTTAAAGCCCCCAGGCAGAGGCAGGAGATCTCTGAGTTTGAGGCCAGCCTGATCTACATAATGAGTTCCTGGACAGCCAGGGCTACACAGAGAAACCTTGTCTTGGAAAAAAAAATAAACTTAAAAGACTGAGTGCAAGCCAGGTGTTGGTAGTTTTCTTTGGAGGCTGTCTTGGAACTAGCTCTTGTAGACCAGGCTGATCTCGAACTCACAGAGATCTGCCTGCCTCTGCCTCCCCAGCTGGTATTAAAGGTGTGTACTGTCACCACCCATAAAGGGGAAACATTTTAAATGGTATCTCTTTTCTGTGAGGAGAGCATCCCAGCTACTGAGGCAGAGTGACTCAAAGCTTCTAACAACCCAGTCCTTTATCTATGCCATGTAGATCAGTGGGGGTTTTGTTGTTAAGTTTTGTCTATTTTGAAGCAAGGTTGCACTGGATAGCTCAGACTGACCTCAAACTCATGGTGATCCTCCTGCCTCGTTCTTCCAAGTACAGGGTTACAGGCATGTACCACCATAGCCATACTACTGCTTAACCAGACCCTCGTGACCAAATGTCTTTGAAGAGGCCACACCAGCCTGGACCTAAACATGTTGCATTTGTTTTATACAGCTGCTGAACATGTCCAGAGAACTGAGTGACCTGAAGAGAAACCTAAAAGAGGCCACTGCGGCCATTGCCACGGACCCACTTTACATCGAGGGAGCATGGTCAGAGCCGACCTTCACATCCACAGAGGCAGCCATCCAGTCCATGCTGGAGTGCCTGAAGAACAATGAACTCGGCAAAGCACTACGGCAGATCAAGGAGTGCAGGTGACTCCATCATTCCTAGAAGAGATGGTCATAGGAAACAGAAACTTAATCCTGACCGTGTAGTGGTTAGGGACACACTTGCCAAGGTCGGAATGTCTAGACATCTTCCCTGTCTCCTCTTAGGTTTCTTACCCACAACCCTAGACCTTACATGGCACATGTATTGGCGTTGGTTCTGAAAGTTGAAGTACTTCAGAACAAAGCCCCATTCAATTTCAAACTAAACTGAATGTACATGTTGGGGAGGTTTAGGGTAGTCTTCACATGTGTCAAATAAGATGGCTATAGCAAATAGGAGTTTCAGATTCAGAGCTAGATGGTTCAGTGGCTACAAGAACTGACCGCTCTTCCAAAGGACCTGGGTTCAGTTCCCAGCACTCCCATGGCAGCTCACAACTGTCTGCAACTCCAGTTCCAGGAAATCCGATGCCCTCTTCTAGTCTCTGTGAGCACTGCATACATGGGGTGTGCATAAATTCATACAAGCACATGTACATACAAAACAAGTTTTAAAAGGGTATCACATTCCATTCTGGTATTTTTTTTTTTTTTTTACGAGACAGGGTTTCTCTGTATTGTTTTGGAGGCTGTCAGTCCAGCCTGGCCTCGAACTCACAGAGATCCGCCTGCCTCTGCCTCCCGAGGGCTGGGATTAAAGGCATGCACTACCACCGCCCGGCTCCATTCTGGTATTTTTTTTTTTTTTTTTTTGGTTTTTCGAGACAGGGTTTCTCTGTGGCTTTGGAGGCTGTCCCTGAACTCACTCTGTAGACCAGGCTGGCCTCGAACTCACAGAGATCCGCCTGCCTCTGCTTCCCGAGTGCTGGGATTAAAGGCGTGCGCCACCAACGCCCGGCCCATTCTGGTATTTTTATCAGTAATAACCAACATTCTAAAACTGATTGTAGCAACATTTGGACAACTCTAAATATTCTAGGACCCAAGGAGTTATGTGCTTTAGATGAACCTATGAAGCGCTGTGATAACAACTCAGTAACAGGTTGAAGTATATTTTTATACTAACCAAGACTCGTACCTCCCACCTCCATGCCTCTAATCTCCCCTGTTCTTTCTTGACCACAGAAGCCTGTGGCCCAATGACATCTTTGGAAGCAGTTCTGACGATGAGGTCCAGACACTACTGAATATTTACTTCCGGCACCAAACTCTGGGACAAACAGGCACCTATGCCTTGGTGGGTTCTAACCACAGCCTGACGGAAATCTGCACCAAGCTGATGGAACTAAACATGGAGATCCGAGACATGATCCGCCGAGCCCAGAGCTACCGGGTCCTCACTGCCTTTCTCCCAGACTCCAGTGTTTCCGGCACTAGTCTCTGACAGGAGCCTCCCGTCCCCCATGCTTTCCAAGCTCGCAGTGCTGCCATGCTGGGGCGACGTCCTTCAGTGTCTTCTCAGCCTTCGCAAGGCTTGGACAGAGTGTTCTCCTTCTTGTTACCTGTAGGACTCTTTCTGAAGAAGATTACCCAACTTCCAATGTGTAGCAATACTGTCCACAGCAAGGCAGCGTAGGCTCCTGAGACAGACTCTACCCATCATGCTGTGTGACTGTCGTTCACTAAGCAAATGCAACCCACTATTGAAGAAATGACTTCTGTTGCATTACCAAAGTTGACCACGCTGAACGTAACTGTCCTTTCTAGAAACGGTTTTAGATTGGCAAAAGTGCAATGTTTTCTTCACATGAAAAAAAATTTATATTCTAAAACTTGTACATTCATTCTTTCTCCTATTTTCTTCCTTTTTGTGGGATTTTGTTGTTTTCTTTTTTTAAGTGGGTTGGAAGGGGGGCAGGCAGAATGAAGCTGGCCACAGAAAATCTGTAAGATGGTCAAAAGCTGACAGCCTGTGTGCTTGAAAAGGGAATTGTAAATGGACTACAATTTAATGTACACTGTATCTAAATGAGGCTGCTATGAAGTACTTTTCTTACATTGCTAGGCTACTGTTTCCGAATCTAGATACTGGACATCTCTGCACCAGGAATGGTCCAGATAGGTTCTTTTAAAGGATCTTGGCTGCTTTTTACAAGAAGTTTGCTTTAAAGAGTGTTATTTATACTACAGAAGAATGAGTGTTCATTTAACTTTGCTGTTTTGTAGAGAAACAAATTATTCACATAAACCCCAAGTCCTCACATCTGTCATGCATGCATTTTTTCGTAGCCATTTGGATGGCCAGAAGTTGAGTCATAAAGGGAAGATACGAGTTGCCACTTGAAGAATAATGTCCTGTTTTATTTGTAATATATGTGTAAAGGGTCATTCTTACAGCTTCTTCCTTAAACCCCATGCTGCCGAGTGTTAGATGTGGGCATGTGACTCTGTTGCACATCCAAAGCATATTCAGAGTTTATCTATGTAACTTATTCACTGTGTAAATACATTTAAAATTTTTGTGATGTAATCTCAATTGATAATTCTGTTGAGAATTGCCTTTAGACTAAAAAAAAGAAGACAAATTACATGTTGATCATGGATTTTATTTCTAGTTAATTAAAATATTTGCCTTTGACACATATTTGTGGTTTTGCCTGTGGCTGTGAGGTATACTGTGTGCTTGTATTCTGTGAATGACACACCCTGCAGTTGTTTAGGGTGTAGCCCCTGAATCCAGACAGAAGCATAGTCTCTTTGGAAGTAGACAACAAAGTAAGAACATGACTTTTCTTTATAGACTTATTATATTATGTGTGTGCCTGAATATGTGCGTATGTATGTGTATCATGTACATGCAATTGCCTGTGGAAGCCAGGAGAGGGCGTGGGAGTTACAGGTGGTTGTGAGCACCATTTGGGTGTTAGTATAAAAGCCTGGCCCTATGTAAGAGCAACAAGTGCTCTTAACTGTGGGGCCATCTCTCCAGCCCCTGTCCCTCTCTTTTTTTTTTTTTTTTTTTTTTTTTTTTTTTTGGTTTTAAGAGACAGGGTTTCTCTGTATTGCTTTGGAGGTTATCCTGGAACTAGCTCTGTAGACCAGGCTGGCCTCGAACTCACAGAGATCTGTCTGCCTCTGCCTCCTGAGTGCTGGGATTAAAGGCGTGCGCCCCCAATGCACGACTTCTTTTTTTTAAATTCTGCGTGTTATGTGTGCCTGTGCATGGGAGTATGCACTTGAGCACATGTACCTGCAGAAACCAGAGGAGCCTGGTCCCCCTAGAGCTGTCCTTCTGGCAGTTGTGAGCCACTTGACACAGTGCTATGACTTGAACTCTGGTCCTCTAAAAGACTAATATGAGGTCTAACCACTGAGCAATCTCTCCAAACCCAAGATTGTAGCTTTCAATAATCTTACTGACCAAAGAGAAAAATCAGAGCTGGGAATGGTAGCTCATGCCTACAGTTCCCACACACAGAAACACATATAAATGATTCAATGAGCCTGGTGCTTCCTTGCCCCTCAAATGCCCTTCTAAAGCCAGCAGAAAAAGTTTGTTTTCTAAATCCCTAAGTTGCAGGGAAAGCATCAGCTCCATTCCCCATTCAGCCTCTAGCCCCAGTCTCCATACACCATTCCACTGAACCCTCCCAAGGTCCCTTGTCGGCTCCATGTCACCCAATCTGCCTTGCCTTTGTCTACGTCATTCTTGACATGTCTCGTCTTCCCTTTTATCACTCCTCTTCCCTAGACCTCTTGGTCTCTTTTATCTCTGTTGTTGCTCACAATGATGGAATGGAGGATCCTGGGAGCCTCTGGGGACACGTTAGGTTTTTAGTATCACAGACTCTGAATCAGAACCTTCACCCAAGTTCCCCAGATGGCTCCTGGGCCATTAAAATTGTAGGCTTCCTTTTTTTTTTTTTTTTTCTTTGGTTTTTCGAGACAGGGTTTCTCTGTATTGTTTTGGAGACTGTCCTGGAACTAGCTCTGTAGACCAGGCTGGCCTCGAACTCACAGAGATCCGCCTGCCTCTGCCTCCCGAGTGCTGGGATTAAAGGCATGCGCCACCAACGCCCGGCAATTGTAGGCTTCTTGCAGTGAACACTGGTATATCCCAGGATTCTGTGACAGACATACTTTCTGAGGTGATCCCATCCAGGGTCATGACTCCAAATGCTGTTTCTTTCATTTCTATCCAATTCACATAAATCAGCCTACAGACATCTGCTTGGATAGATATCTCAGCTCCTTCAAACTTAGTATGTTGAAGACAGAAACTCATTCTATGCCATTAAAAGGATCCACCAAAATATGATATAGGGCTGAAGAGATGCTTAGTGATTAAACAGACTTGGGTTTGGTTCCCAGAACCTACATGGTGGCTCACAACTACCCATAATTCCAGTTTCAGGGGATTTGATGCCCTCTTCTGGCCTCTGTGGGCACCAGGTACTTACATGGTATATGTACATACATGCAAGCAAAATGTCTATATGCATAAAATAAAACTTAAGTTGGAGGTTAAAAGGTTTAACAGGCTAGAGAGATTATCTCAGCACTTAAGAGCAGCAGCTGCTCTTCCAGAGGACCAGGGTTCAGTTCCAGACACCTACAGGATAGAGCTCACAAGTATCTGTAACTCCAGTTCAAGGGGACCTGACACCCTCTTCTGGCCTCTGCATATGGTCTGCAGACAGGCAAAATACCTCTATACACACACAAAAAAGTAAAGGTTAAAATTTTTGTTTGTTTTCAAGACAGAGTTTCTCTGTGTAACAGGCCTGGCTGTCCTGGAACTCATCTTGAACTCACAGAGATCTGTTTGCCTCTGCCTCCCAAGTGCTGGGATTAAAGGCGCATGCCACCGCCACTGCCTGGCCCTAAAGGTTAAAATTTTTTAAGTGGCCTAAGTGATGCATAATTTGGTCAGAGAGGCACCACCCACAGAGGGGATTCATGCCCATCTCTTCGGGCCGAGTTAGGTCTCCAGGGAGTGTACTCACTCCTGTGATGGTATCTGTTCTAAAGGGAGGCCTCACGACACATTCAGTCTCTCTCACTTGCAATGCTTGCTGTCCTCATACATGACTCCCACAACACACCAGTCAAGGTGCTGCCACACAGCCAGAAACAACTTCACGGGGAGCCAAACAGACTTCGCTCCCTGATCTTAAACTTTCAGCTTCCGTGTATGAGAGCCAAATAAACCTGTGTGTTTTACAAGGTACCCCGGTTTGGCTATTTTGTTATAGCAACATAAAGCAAGGATGTGCTGGCTCTTTTTGTGCTCACACCATCACCAAGAGACAGGAACTATTATTATCTTCTTTTCATAGATAGTGAGACACAGAGACCAAGTGACTTACCCATGACAAACATCCCTTAAATACTGAGGTCAAAATGGGAGTTAGATAGTGTGGCCCAGATCATTGCTAACTCTCAATGTCATCCCCCCCTCACATCTCAAAGCAGAGATCTAAGAGTCACCATCTTGCCAGGAGGTGGTGGCACATGCCTTTAATCCCACCCCCTGGGAGGCAGAAGCAGGCAGATCTCTGAGTTCAAGGTCAACCTGGTGTAGAATGAGTTCCATAACAGTCAGGACTGTTTATACAGAGAAACCCTGTCTTGGAAGAAAAAAAAAGAGTCACCATCTTTTCCCTCCCGTTGTCAACCCTTGGGCATTTCCAAACATTATACTGGATTTATGGATTCCTTCTCTAGCTCCATAGCTACCTTTTTTTTTTTTTTCTAAGACAGGGTTTCTCTGAGTAACCCTGGTTGTCCTGGAACTCACTGTGTAGACCAGGTTGGTCTTGAACTCAAAGATTCACCTGCCTCTGCCTCCAGAGTGGAGTGCTGGGATTAAAGGTGTGTGCCACCACCACCTGGCCATAGCCACCACTTTTGCCCAAGGTGTCATTGTGCTCATGTGTCTGTTCACTTCCTCTACAGTCTCCTTCCTTCCGTCCTCTCCAGCTTTGCCTCACGTAGTGAGCTTTTAAAGTAAAATGCCTCATGTCACTGTCCTGTTAAAACCCTTTCAAGGGACTTTTGTGGGCTCTTGTGTTCTTGACTTTGGTCTTAAGAGGCTTGGCAACATGTCCCATGCTGGCCCTGGAATGTGGGAAGTACCCAGTACCCTCACGACCTTTGCCATTGACCTCAGACCCACCCCCTCTCAGCACCCTGCATCTTGAGGTCTGCTTTTTCTTGTTGTCTCCTCCTAGTCACTCAAATGTGTTTCTCTGTCTTAGTCCACACTTCCTCCATCATGCATTGCTATCCTAGTTAGAGGGAAAGCATAAACACACAAATTACAATCAGGGAGCAAGTCCTGATTAGCCCAGCTTCAAATCCTAGCTCTGCTCCATGACCTCTCTGCCCCACCTCCTCCTCTAGGAGATGTTAGTGATAGCCTGTCTCAAAAACAGAGGGAGAGGGAGAGGGGGGAGAGAAGAAGGGGGAGGAAATGCAAACTATAAGCCAGGCCAGCTGGGGCAAAAGAAACTTTGTCTTCAAAAGAAAAAGCAGGGCCGGGCGGTGGTGGCGCACGCCTTTAATCCCAGCACTCGGGAGGCAGAGGCCAGCCTGGTCTACAGAGCAAGTTCCAGGACAGCCTCCAAAGCAATAGAGAAACCCTGTCTCCAAAAAAACAAAACAAAACAAAACAAAAAAAGAAAAGAAAAAGCTGCTGTGGTATGTTACAACAATGGCACATGCTAGGTGTTGCTATAATTATGTACAGTGGGCAACAAGGACATGGTCCCCTTGAGTATTCCTATCCCTACATTCCTATTGACTATAACACCTACCAAAAAAATTTGTCACTTATGTAACCCCAGCACTAAGGAGTCAGAGGCAGGCAGACCCCTAAGAGTTTGGGGGCCAGCCTGGTCTATATAGCAAGTTTCAGGCCAGCCAGAAACTTGTCCCAAAAAATGTTGGTCATTTTTTAAATTTTTGGTTTTTGGGTTTTTTTTTTTTTTTTAGACAGAATTTTTCTGTTTAGCTCTGGCTTGCTAGAACTCTCTGTAAACCAGGCTGGCCTCGAACTCAGATCAACCTGCCTCTGCCTCCCCAGTACTGGGATTGAAGGTGTAAACCGCCACACCTGGCTTTTTCTCCTGCTTACATAATGTCAATAGCTACTGTTTCCAGTAGGATAGTGCTGTTTTGACCCAGGAATTCCTCATTAATGTGTTTCCCATGCATTCATTTTATTCTATTCACACTGTACACCTGTTTCCCAACCTATGAAAAATATACAAAAGCTTAGACAATTCTCCATCGTCCAGTCAGAGCCAGCTCCATGGAGAGCTACACTGCTGCCAAATCTACAAACCAAAGACCACGTCTGCTGTCACAGGATGAATTTGAAGCTGTAAATATTGCTACAGGAAAATTTCTTGTCTTTGCAGCGACCGCAGAGCTCCTGGCGATGTGGCCTCCTCATATCGATGTGTCTTTTCTTTTGAGGACAGCAGCAACAGGATTTTGAGCAGGTCTTTGGGAGGCAAGTTAGGACAGCAAATGATCAATCAGTGTTCCACATATAGCCCCCCCAAATGGAAATACTTCTTCCCTCCCCCTTCATCCCATAACTGTGTCTTCCTCCCAGTCCTGCAAGAAGACTATTTCCAAGTTGCACGAAGTGTCCATGTCCCTTCAAAAGCCACCTGTAAGAGCCTTGTTGCTCTTGCAGAGGATCCAGGTTTGGTCCCCAGCACCCACATGGTGGCTCACAACTGACTGTAACTCCAGTTCCAGGGGGATCTACTGCCCTCTTCTGGCCTCATTTGATACTGTACATATATGGTACACATTCATACCTGCAGGTAAAACACTCACACATGTAAAACACCAATAAATGTTAAAGCCTAGCAGTGGTGATGATGGCACACACCTTTAATCCCAGCTCTCAGGAGGCAGAAGCAGGCAGATCTCTGAGTTCAAGATCAGCCTGGTCTCCAGAGTGAGCTCCAGGACAGCCAGGGCTATATAGTGAGACTGTCTAGCAACAAGATGATCTCATCAAGTTCTGGGACTTTCTAGACTTTGGAGATCCAACCACAGCTCTAAAACTGTCTTACAGTACTGACTTTATAATCTGTAGAATGGGGATGACACCTGTCACCAAGGTGAGGCTACAGGAGGCACCATATGGAACAGTGCCTGCCAATTCTGGATGAGTGAAAGAGGACAGGAAGCTGAGAAGGAGATTAACAAAGGGATGGGGCTAAAGGGGCATACCAGAGTGAAAGAGAACCCTGCTCCAAAAGCTCAGAGCTGGTATAGCTCAGGGCTATACCTACAGAAGAAGGATTGACCAAAACTAAGCCTGCCTTCACAAATCTGAGGCTCTGTTTCAAAACAGATCAGCCATGACCGGAAAATATGCATGGTCTGAAATTGCTAGTGTCATCTATCTGCCTGTTAGAAGCAGGCACAGATCCTCTCTGGAAGAAGATGCTACCCTAAGTCACAAGCTAGTACTACAGATTGCCATATGCAATGCTATCACATCAAAAATAGCTAGGCATAGACAGATGGTGGTGGTGCATGCCTTTAATCCCAGCATTTTAGGGGGCAAAGGCTGGCAGACTAATTCCAGGCCAGCCAAGACATCGTCTCAAAAGACAAATTTTAAAAATCACATAAAAATAACTATCTTTGATGGATGATGGTGGCACACATACTGGGGAGGCAGAGGCAGGCAGATCTCTGTGAGTTCAAGGCCAGCCTGGTCTACAGAGTGAGCCCCACACCCAAACTAAAAAAGAAAAGAAAAGAACAGTCAAAATCTCATCTACCTCAGAGACTTTCCAAACATTGAAGACACCATGAAATCCAATTAAGATTTAACTGTTGGGGATCTCCCCTGGAGTTGCCCTCTTCAGACCTGAGAAAGACCACCAAGGGTCAGTTCCTCTCCCCAAGATGCTCAAGACCACACCTACAGGCTATTTACAATGCAGTCATCCTCGGCCCCACCTTGCACCTGCCACATGGTTCTCACTCATGGTTTCTCCTATTCCCCCTGGGACCACCTGGGAATGATTTGCCGAGATTAAAACCTGGGCTTTAACTCAGCCTGATCTGATTTATTGCAGCAGCAGAGAATCTTAATATCAGGGTACAGAAATTTATCATTAATCTAGTAATCTGACCTCTGGCAACCTATCACATCTCACTTGAGCTGGGCATTGTGGCCTGCAGAATGGGAACAACACCTTCACAAAGGTTAAGCCATGCCATGGAAACAGTGCATGCAAAACACCCTAGCATTTGGATGGTTATCCATCAAAAGGAGGATGTTCTAAAGGCACCCTGCATAAACACTACACTGGTTTGGTTTTGCTTGCTGAGACAGCTCAAGAAGCCCAGACTAGCCTTGAACTCTTGAATCTGTTGCTTTAGCCTCTCAGTGTCATGATTATAGTCATAATAGCTCATGCTGGCTGACACAGGAAACTTACAATGGAGTATCTTCTCCCTCTTTCTCTCAAAAAATAATGGAATTTATGCTTTTATTCCTTTTCCTAGAATAATCTAAGCTTTCACACGTACAAAAGACCTGCCAAGAGCCAGGTCTGTAAGATGAAAACACTCAGTGATGGAGTCTTCACATAGACATATGGAAACATGACAGTCAGAGCATTCTATGCACTTACCTGACACTGGATTGCTTCTACTCGGTAAGGGTTAAATTTCTTTTGGCACTTGCAACACAGTTGTTTGAAATAAACCTAAAGAGAAATTGCTTTTTTAATATAAACTAATATATGCATACATTTCCTAGGTTCCCAGTTTTTTTTAATACAATTTGCTTCTTGTTTATTTTTTACTTAAAATTTTGTGTATGACTGTTTGTATGTACACTGAGTGTGTGCAGTATCCACAAAGATCAGAAGAGGGCACCAGGTCCTTTAGAGCTGGAGTTACAGGTGGGTGTTATCTGCCATACCTGTGTTTGAAACCCACTTGGAGTTGTCTGCAAGAACAGTGAGTGTTCATAACTGCTGTGCCACATCTCCAGCCTAGCCACACACCACCTGCCCCACTTTTTTGTTTTTTGTTTTGAGACAGGGTTTCTCTGTGGCTTTGGAGGTATCCTAGAACTAGCTCTTGTAGACCAGGCTGGCCCAGAACTCACAGAGATCCGCCTGCCTCTGCCTCCTGAGTGCTGGCATTAAGGCATGCACCATCACTGCCCGTGGGGAGGGGGGCACGGTGTTCTTTTGATAGAATATTTTATATTCTTTCACTTTGTTTGCTTGTTTTGTATGTAATTTATCCTTGAGAGTTTCTCCCCCTTTGTTGTTGTTTGTTTGCCCCCATGCATATTTGAGCACCAGGTGTATGCACTGCCCAGAAGAGGCTTTGGATCCCTTGGGATTGGAGCTACGGATAGTTGTGAGTGATCATGTGGGTGCTAGGACCCAAACCCAGTCCTTTTAACCAATGAGCCAATTCTCCAGCCCTATACTTTGAGGTTTTACGCTCCGTGAGTTCTATCACTCATTTTCTATTTTCCTCAGTTGTAAATTTGAGATAGCATTCCTTTTTCTGATGTCTACTCAGCAGCATATAAAGAATCACAGTATTATAGTATTTACTCCACAGGAAGTAGCTGTTAATTAGTTTTGTTCAGCATATGGACCGATTCCTCCTTTTGCCCCCGTCATTTTGCTCTGAAATGCCTGCTTTCACACTTGAATCTAGTTCCTTGTGGCTGCTTCAGCATCATCTACTTTCTAGGCTCTGAGCATTGTCTCCTGGACATTTTTTCCCTGGTTTACTTAGCAATGTCTCCGTTTTCCTTTCCTTTTCTTTTTTTTGGGGGGGGCTGGGATGGGGTGGGGTTCGAGACAGGGTTTCTCTGTAGCTTTGAAGCCTGTCCTGGAACTCACTCAGTAGACCAGGCTGGCCTTGAACTCACAGAGATTCGCCTGCCTCTGCCTTCCAAGTGTTGGGGCTAAAGGAACTTGCCACCACTGCCTGGCTGGCTTTCTTTTTTTATTGAGAAAGGATCTCTTCTATGTAGCCCTGGCTGACCTGAGTTTGCTATGTAGACCAAGCTGGTTTCAAACTTGTAGAGATGGGCTTTCCTCTGCCTCCAAATGCTACCATGGCCTTTCTGTTACTTTAAAGCTTTCCAACGCTGTGACCCTTTGCTACATGTGTTGTGTTGACCCCCCTAACCATGAAATTATTTTTGTTGCTACTTAATAACTAAGTTTTGCTATTGTTACTACTCATGATGTAAACACCTGTGTTTTCTGATGGTCTTAGATGACCCATGAAAGGGTTGTTCCATCCAAGGGGATCTCGACCCACAGGTTGAGAATCACTGCTTTGAAGTCTTATTTGGACATCAGGATAAGGTTGAGTTTAAGAAAGGAGTTTTATTATAGAACCCCTGTACATTCAGAAGGGCTTGACCTAGTTTTGTGAGATAGGGTTATACGTAGCCCAGACTGATGTGCCTGCCTCTATTTCCTAAGAGCAGGGGTTGCAGACCTATGCCATCACACCCCACCCTACTCTAGAATATATCTCTTGAACTGACTTCTCTAGCCTGTTCTTCCCACCCTACTACTTTGGAAGTGTCTGAATGCAACCCATTGTTTTCTTCTGGTAAGAAAGAGATGGGAAGTTAATTTGACTTGGCTTTAAATTCCAGCCAGGTGTGAAGAAGGCACACACCTGTAATCCCAGCAGCGGGAGCCTGAAACAGGAAAATCAGAAGTTCAAGACCAGCCTGTGCTGCTTGAGACCCTTCCCCCAAAAGATAACAAATAACACCATAAGCAGATGAGTAAAACGGAATGAAAACTTCTGCTGCCCTTGGACTGGCTCTCCTCTCTCCCAGGGACTGGGGTGTAGCGCACAAAGGATGGACCAAACCCTACACTGTGAGAGAGCTGGCTCTATTGTTGCCACAGGCACACTTGTGGAAAACACACTTTTCAGGCTTTGAGAGGTCTAACCAGTCTGCAAGAACAAAAATGACACTTCAAGAAAATAAGCAGCGGGGCTGGAGAGAGGGCTCAGTGGTTAAGAGCACTGACTGCTCGTCCAGAGGTCCTGAGTTCAATTCCCAGCAATCACATGGTGGCTCACAACCATCTGTAAGGAGATCTGGTGTCCTCTCCTGACCTGCAGGATACATGCAGACAGAACACTGTTTATATAGTAAACAAACAAATAAATAAATAAACAGGGCACAGTGTCCCAGCACTCAGAAGGGAGAGGCAGGAGGAGCTCTGAGAGTTTGAGGCCACCCTGGTCTACATAGAAAATTGCAGGCCAGCAAGGGCTACACAGTGAGACTGTGTCAAAAACAAACAAAAGTTCAAGATCATCCTCACAGCATGTTTGTGACCAAACTGGGCTTCATGAAACCCTAACTCAAGGGAAACAAAAAGAAAGGAAAATTAGGTTTCCCAAGGACTAGGGGGTGGGGGGATGACTATACGGAAAGTAGTTAATAGACAGGAATAAAAAAAACCTGCTAATGAATTTAAAAGATATTACCAGCAGTTTTTATGAAGAGGTTTAATATCTTAACAGAAGTGCAAGACCAGACGTCTGGAGAGATGATAGAAACTCTTAAAAATAACCTTTCACTATCTAGGCACAGTGGCACAAACCTTCAATGCCAGGGCTTGGGAGGAAGAAGCAAGCAGCACTCTGTGGGTTCCAGGCAGCCAGGGTTACATAGTGAGACTCAGTCTCAAAAAATAAGAGACCTGGGGCTGGAGAGATGGCTCAGAGGTTAAGAGCACTGCCTGCTCTTCCAGAGGTCCTGAGTTCAATTCCCAGCAACTACATGGTGGCTCACAACCATCTACAATTCAATCTGGTGTCCTCTTCTGACGTGTAGGCAGAACATTGTATATGTAATAAATAAATAAATCTTTAAAAAAAAATAAGAGACCTAAGACGGGTGTTGGTGGCACATGCCTTTAATCCCAGCACTCGGGAGGCAGAGGCAGGTGGATCTCTGTGAGTTTGAGGTCACCCTGGTCTATAGATTGAGTTCCAAGACAGCCTCCAAAACAATACAGAGAAACCCTGTCTCAAAAAAAAAAGTGACCTAGGCCGGGCGTTGGTGGCACACGCCTTTAATCCCAGCACTCAGGAGGCAGAGGCAGGAGGATCTCTGTGAGTTCGAGACCAGCCTGGACTACCAAGCGAGTTCCAGGACAGCCTCCAAAAGCCACAGAGAAACCCTGTCTCGAAAAACCAAAAAAAAAAAAAAAAAAAAAAAAAAAGTGACCTAAAGACAATGTTAGTTAAAAGTAATTTTTACCTTTAATTTATAATTTATACTTATATATGAAGTGACAAGTGCAAAGAATTCCAGCATTAAAGAATGTCAAGATTTAGCCTCAGAAGAGCCTAAGTTGTTAGAGGGAGAATATAAAGGCGTTCTCTTGAGTAGATGAGGACACCCAAAGTTAACCAAGACAAGAAATATGTAAGTAGGAAGTTAAGTTTATAACAGTATTTAAGGCACAAAGCGTCACCTAGAGAATCACATCACAGAGCTGAATGACTAGGCCCAACTGAAAATGTGACTTTTAGACTATTTGTTTTGTTTCAAGATAGGATCTTACTATATATGGCTGGCTGAATTGAAACTCACTATGTAGACCAGGCTGGCCTTGAACTTGAAGATCTGCATGTGTCTGTCTTCCAAGTGCTGGGATTAAAGGTGAACCACCACACCCAGCTTGTTTGTTTTTGAGATCTAAGTAAAGGACTTTTTATGTAGCCTCAGCTGGTCTCGAACCTGATCCTTCCCCTCACAAGTGCTGCAGTTACCGACTTATATGTTACCACTCCTGGTAGTATATGTGTGTATTTACTTATCTTATTTATTTAGTCATTGATGTTCACACTCAATGGGCGTGTCAATGTGAAACTCATCATTGTTGCCTGTCAGCAAGGATGCAAAGGTGAAGGAGTAGAAACTGAGCGCTCCCACTAACACCTTCACTTTCCAGACCTCTGTCCCTCCCCCACGCATGCCACACCTAGGAACTTCTATATTTCCACTGCTGGTAGCATATTTATTTATCTATTTATTTAGTCACCTGTGTCTTCCAGGCCTTGGTGCCCCTCCCCCACAGCCATTTGCTTACTTTATTGGTACCAGAGACACACCACACGTAAGCACTCTCCCATCTGGTCTTACAATCTTTACAGTGAAAATAGCCGTATTTTGGTTCCAAAAACTGAAAAAGAAAAAAAAGAGAAATGAGAGTCTTTTACTATTGGGGGCGGGGTGGAGTGGGGTGGGGTCTAGATTCTCATTTCCTACTTGATAGCCTAAGTGAAATAATTTACTTCCTGGGCTTCACTTTCAGCTATCCCATATGTAGCTCTGTTAATTTAGCTTCTGGGCATGCTCAAGGATAGCATTTCCAGTCCATTTTCCACAGCACCACAGTCTCCCAATATAAAATTCTAGGTTCCCTCAGAGAAGGGGAATGAGGCAAGAGTTCCTGAGCAGATTGGGAGCATGGGGGGAGGGGAGAGGGAAGGAAAGAGGGAAGAAAGGGAGAGAAGAGGAGGGGAGTGGAGAGGAGGGGAGAGGAGGATGTGGGGGAGCAGGAAGGTTGAGTCGGGGGGGAAGAATAGAGGAGACCAGGATGACAGATAGCATAATAGAGGGAGTCATTATAGGTTTGTGGAGAGATCTGGCACTAGTGAGATTTCCAGAGATCTAGAAGAATGACACCAACTGGCAAACTAAGCAATAGTGGAAAGACTACACTAATAGCCACTTCTTGATGATAGGGTTGATGACTATCCTATATGCCATCCTAGAACCTTCATCCAGTGACTGATGGAAGCAGAGACAGACACCCACAGCTAAACACTGAACCGAATTCCTGGAACCCAGTGACAGAGAGGGAGGAGCGATGAGCAAAGGGGTCAAAACCGTACTGGTGAGACCTACAAAGACAGCTGACCTGACAAGGGGGAGCTCTTGGACCCCAGACTGATGGCTGAGAGACACCAGCAGGGGACTGATCCAGGCCCCCTGAATATAGTGTCAGTGAGGAGGCCTCAGCAATCTCTGGGGCCTTGGGATCTGTGTTTACCATGGTGCACAAATGAACTTTGGGAGACCATTCCACATGGAGGGATGCTCTCTCAGCCTGGACACATGAAATGACAGATTCTGGAGATCCCCCATGGAGGGCCTCACCCTCCCTAGGGAATGGTGTGGGGATAGGGCTGGGAAGGCTGGTGGAGGGGCAAGGGAGGAGGAGTGGGAGAGGGAGCTGGGACTGACATGTGAACCAAGTATGTTTCTAATTTAAATAAAAAATACAATGGAAAAAAATAAAAATTAAAAAAAATCTAGGTTCACCTTTCACACACTTGAAGCCCAGGGTCCCCTCATCATCACCAGCAATAGTGACAAGACTTTTAAGATAGGCTCCACACCCTATCTTACCAAAACTTGAAAAACTCCAGACCATATAGACAAAGCACATGCTTCCAGAACCCTACCTTCCTCACCAAAGAAAAGGAAGAAACGAGATAGTCAGTGCTTACTGCGTTTCCCATGAGACAGTTAGCACTTACTGCTCTGGAAATGGAAGGAGGAAGGACGGAGCTGGTGAGGGCTTGAGTAGAGAGAAGGCACGGTCCAGCTGGTAGCTGAGCTTCCCAAGTGGACTGTGTCTCCACATACCAGTTTGCTTTTCCTGTCCCGAGGACTGGGGGCATCTTCCTCCCCCACTTCCTTCAGCTGTGGGAGTTTCTCTTGCTTGTCACCATCTGGCCTTGATGGAGGTGGCAGCTGACTGGCCTCTGCAGGTCCGGTAAGCTCTTGGCTTTTTCTGTCTTCCCCATCCTTGGGTAGCTGGATCAAGCCTCTCTGGTAGGCTTCTGCGGGCTTCTTGAGGTTGGTTCTGTCCCAGTGGGAGCTGCTGTGTAGGGTCTGATGCCCCAGTGAGCACTGCACTGACTTGTCCACTCGAAGACTCACCTGTACACCCGCCTCCTTAGTGTTGACCTTGCAGAGACGTACACTCAGGTTGGGGTTCATCTGGGTGAGAAGGGACTGAAGCTGAGCCCTCTTGTAAGGGTACACGTAGGGCTCAGGGACATTCACTGCTACCATAGGCCCTGTCCTGGCTAGGAAAACGGGATGACCCATGTTTTGCCTCCAGTCTTGTTTACCGTGTCTCCAGAGGCCAGGGTGACTCAAAGACTGTGTGCTCCCATAGGCTTGGTGTAACCCACAGGGAACTCTGCAAAAGCGCTCCATTGGGGGAGTTTCCTCCTGGAGTTTGTGTTCTTTTGCTTTCTACCCTCACCTGTCTCTTCTTCCTTGTAGACCTGGTTCGGGTTCACCCAGGTTTCTCCATTTATTCCAGAGTGGGAGCTGCTTCCCTAGCTCCCTAATTAAAGAAGGGAGCTGTCCATGGACTACTAATTGTTTTCCTACCGTTTCAACTTGCAGTTCGAATTTTTTTTTTTTCTGTCAAGGCTGTTTTCCGTTTCTGTCTTCTCCAGCAGGCTTTGATTAGTTATTTCATTCATGTATTCTCTTGGTGACTATTTTGTTGATCTGGTATTGGTTGGTGAGAATGTAAATTAGTATAGGTATTATGGAAAACAACACAGATCTTCCTCAAGGATTAAAAATAGGAGGGCGGGAGAGACGGCTCAGTGGCTGTGTGTGCATAGTGCTCTCGCCAGGTTCAATTCCCAGCACCCACGCCGGGTGGCTCACAAACACCTGTAACTCTAGCTCCAGAGTACCTGACCCCTTGTTTGTTTTTGTTCTGGATGAACCTGGAGGACATTGTGTTAAGTGCAATAAGCTGGACAAAAAAAATTTATTATGTGATCTCATATGTAAAATCTAAGGAACTCAAATGCATAATCAGCATAATCACCATCGGGGAGTGGCATTGGTCAAAAGGCATAAAGGTGCAGTAAGTGGGACAGGTAAGCCTAGAAGTCTCAAGTACAGTGTGATGACAGCAGTTAGTAATTGTTGATATAAAAACATAGTTCTCACCTCAAAACAAATGAGAATTAGTTTGTTTTGGAGGCAAAATTGAGTCATCATGCCCAGAAACACAGATTTAGGTTACCCCAAATTCTGTCTTCCAATGTGGAGGCAGTTTCATTAAGTATCTATAGTAACAGAACAAAGAGTATAAATCAAGGAATTTTTAAAAATGTGTTGATGGGGCTGGAGACATGGCTAAGCCATTAAAGGCTAGGCCCACAACCAAAAGAAATATATTGGTAAGAACACCAGAGAGATGGCTTACAGACAGGGAGAGATCTCAGCTACAGGCCTCAGACGCTATCTGATAGCATTCTTGGACCTTTGATTGGTACAGTTTTGTTAATACATTCCAAAGGTTATTTGTTTTTTTTTTTTATAATCTTCTCATTGGGATATTAGGCCCTACACCACAGAGGAGGGCAAAGAATACATCTTTGGGGAACTAATGTCAACATGAGATAAAGTTTAATTAGGCTTTGGACCTAGAACATTCCAAACTCTCCACAGTGATTAAGTTTTAATTAACAGCTTCGTAGACACAGCCTTTTCCTAGGGATTTCCATTCACACAATATTGTGCTATATCAGAGTTTTGCTAAGAGACTAGATTTGGTACTGTCATATACCTATACATAGAACATAACTATATGAGGGTGTGACTATTGTTAATTATGTGACTTGTAGTCATTATTCGCAGTGTATATGAGCAGCAAGACAGAGCAAGTACCCGGACAGACTCTAAAACAATACAGAGAAACCCTGTCTCAGAAAAAAAAAAACAGCCCAAACCCAAACAACCCACAGTGAATTGCATCCCGTAAGTCTTGGTAGCAAACAAGCTGAACAACTGAAGGCAAAGATATGTAGCATGTTAGAGTAGATGCAGTGGCTGTGAGCGAGCTTCCTTGTACCAACAGCCAGAGACATAGTTTTAAGCTGGTGAGGGCCAGGAGTGTGTGATAATGAAACATCTTTCAGAACGTGAAATGGGTTACTGCTTCTCTTTACCCCAGCTACTCCATCTTAGTGAGACACCTCTCTCCTCCAACTTCCCCAGAGAAGAAAGAACTTCTTTACATTTTTTTTTTTTTTTTTGGTTTTTTGAGACAGGGTTTCTCTATGGCTTTGGAGACTGTCCTGGAAATAGCTCTTGTAGACCAGGCTGGTCTCCAACTCATAGAGATCCACCTGCCTCTGTTTCCTGAGTGCTGGGACTAAAGGCCTGCACCACCACCCGGCATACTTTTTTTTTTTAATAGTGTTTTGTTTCGTTGAGACACGGTTTCTCTGTGTGGCCTGGCTGTCCTGGAACTCTCTATATGGACCAGGCTGGCCTTGAATTCAGAGATTCACCTGATTCTGCCTACTCTGGTGTGTACCACCACCACCCAGCTCTAAATTATGTGAATGTGTTTTATGTATGAGTGCTTTATCAGCGTGTATACCTGCATACCAGAAGAGGGCATTGGAACCACCACATGGGTGCTGGGAATTGAACTCAGGACCTCTGGAAAAGCAGCTAGTGCCCTTCATGACTCAACCATCTCTCAGCACCCCCCCCTTTTTTTTTTTTGGTTTTTCAAGACAGGGTTTCACTGGAACTAAGTTTGTAGACCAGGCTGACCTTGAACTCAGAGATCTGCCTGCCTCTGCCTCCCTAGTGCTGGGATTAAAGACACCACAGCCCAGCCCTACTTCTTATTTATATAATGCAGATTTCACAAGGTAAGTGTATGAAGTCAAATGGATTAGAATTCAAACTTGGAACTATTACCAGGCTAGTTAAGTGACTAGTTGTGCCACCAACGCCCGGTGAGGTATTTAATTCTAATTGGACCTGTTAAGTAGGTGAGCCAAAGGTGGCTTTTGCCTTCCTTACTTTGATGGCTGCACCTTGGTAGTCAGCCTCAGGAAGTGTCCACATAAGGGAACAGACCTTGGTGGCTAGCTTTGGGAATGTAACCTAACGGTTTTTAGCAAGGCAGAGGGAATGGGGAAGAAGGGCAAGGGCTGCCAAAGCCATGTTTGCTGTGCTAGCGATGGCTCGAGACCCCTCACAATCGATGGCTCATCGATCGGTTACGGAGAAACCGCAATGGACCCACCCACATGTCCCCAGGGCGCCGAGACAAACGTGGGCTCCAGGGGTAGAAAAGGTATCGGGGACTCTGAGTGCCTGCGGATGGGCGAGTGTTCTGGGGAAAAGGTTCGCGCTTCGACCCTGGCTTCACTCGGTGAATGGAATAAGCGGGGTACGACCAGAGACCGCCGGCCGCAAAGAGCGACTGGGAGACCCGCTTCCCGGCTTCCGGTCGGCGCTCGGCGCGGCGTCCGGGTCGCCGAGTCATGACGTCAGGGCACAGAGCGGGCTTTTCGCGCGAGCCTGTGAAGTGAGACGGCGCAGCGTCTGTCAGCGACTGCAACTAGAGCGGGTCAGTGGGGCAGACGCTCGCTCCGGGGTCGCAGGGGCCGTGGGGGCACGCCTGACATCTCGGAGGAGCCCCTCGACCTCCTTCTGGGCCGCCGCCCACCCCGGCTCAGCCCTGGGCAGGTTCCCGCCCAGCTCCTTGCAGCCCGCGGGCATCCCTCCCACAGGGGTCTGGCGAGTCTCTAGAGCTCGCTGTAGCGCTAAATTCTGTAGTGACTGGATTACCGTGTCAGCTCAGCTCCGTAATTAAGTAAGCGTGATTAATGTTAAAGAATATTAAAAACTTGTTATGGGCTCGCAGCATATCCACTTTCTGGTGCATTTGCTGTATCTAGTAGCCACTTAGTTTAAGCACAATTATAAACCGTCCCCATCCTCATGGTAAATCCTGTTTTTGTCCCAAAAGGTGGGCCTGAGGTAGTCTCATTGGACAGGCTTAGCGCTTCTGATTTTACCTGTCACCAAGAAAGCAACCCTCTGAAGTGTATGTTACTTTCTCTTTTGCAGATTCTCTACCAAGCATCGGAGAAATACTGTAGAGAAAATGCCCATTGAATACAAAAGACCAACTTTTTTTGAAATTTTTAAGGCACGATGCAGCACAGCAGGTATTGATGAGTTTTTATAAAACTTGGTAAATTAAGTCACATCGAGGAAATGTTTTCAATAAAGTATGTCAAGGTGAATGCTTGCTTTAAAAAAAAGAACATTAAAACAGAAAAAAACAACAACAAGAGCACTTGGGAGACAGGCAGGTGGAGCTCTGTGAGCTTGCTGCCAGTCTAGTCTACGTAATACGATACAGGATAGCCAGGGCTACATAGAAAGACCCTGCCTCAGAAAAACAAACAAAAGTGTTTGAGCTAGGTGTGATGGCACACATTTATAATCCCAGGGGACTTGATGCAGAAGACTGAGCCAGGTGGATTAAATACGAGTTCAAGGCCAGCTTGGTCCACATAGGGAATTCCAGGATGGACTGAGCTACAGAGTTTTGGACCTAACTTTTTTTTTAAAAAAGGAGGAGGGATGGGCATGACACTGGAACGCAGCTCAGTTAGTAGAGTGCTTGCCTATCGTTTGGGTCTCTGGCTTTGTTCCTCAGCTTCACAGAAACCAGGCATTAACAGATGCCGGTAGTCTCACAGCTTGGGAGGTAGAGGCAGGAGGACCAGAGGTCGAAGGTCATCCTCAGCCTTATTGTGAGCTGAAGGCCAGTATGGGGCGCACAAGACCAATAAAATGACTCAGAGCTTGCCAGTTTTCTTTGTGCTGTAAACAGTGTGTGGTAGTTCTAGGTAACATCGTCTTTTCCTCACCAACTAGATGATATAGGGTACCTAAATAGATGGGAGATTAGCACTGTGACTTCCATTGGAAAGAGTTGTTCCGAAAGGGTTTGCAGCAAATCAGAAGCACTGATGCTGCCGAATAGTTGTCGTCATTTAAGATTTGTTTTTAATATTTTAAACCATATGTGTGTGTGTGTGTGTGTGTGTGTGTGTGTGTGTGTATGTGTATGGGTGGGTGTATGCCCATGTGTATAGGTGCCTGCAAAGGTCAAAAGAGCATCAGAAGCTCTGGAGCTAGAGTTAACAGGTGGTTGTGAGCTGCTTGCTGTGGGTGTGTGTGCTAGGGAGTGAATGTTGGTCTTCTCCAAGAGCAGTAAGCAGCCACTGAGTATTTTTCCTGTTTTGAGGACATTTTGCTGTGTAACTGTGGCTGATTTAAAACTTGGCTATGTAGATCAGGCTGGTTTCAAATTTGCAGTGATCATCCTGTGTATTGGGTTTGCAGCGTGAGCAGCCACACCTGGCTCTGAATTAGATACTGTAAGTAACTATTGACAGAGTGCATGGAAAAGAAAGTCACATCCATTAATATCACAGCTGATCTGATCCAGTAAACCTTTTGGAGTTGGGAAGAAATCAGCCACTGTGAGTGTCTAGAAATGGTTGGTTTCATTTTGAAAGCTCACATTTCATCCTTAGCAGCAAACCTTTTTCTTTACTATGATAAGCTCACTGCATTCTTGAGAAAATGTCTGCCACACTCTTCAGATTGGAACACTTGGTTTGATGAGGAAAAAAATGGCCTTTTGTGAAAAGTGTACAAGTTCTGCTCACAGCTCATCACAAGTGCTTTCCTGCTAGATTCCAGTCTGCAGAAATGCTGTTTGCATGTTTGCTTCTCAGAAAATATTGGAAGATTTTAAGCTTGGTCGAATTTCGGTGGCTTAATGGGTAAAGGTCTGTGCTACATAGGTCTGATGACCAGTTTGTTGCCCAGAAGCCACATGAAGGTAGGAGGACAGAAGCAGCTATGCACAGGTGTCCTCTGACTCCCACATGCACACCCACATACATCATCCATGCGGTAATAAGATTTAAAGATATGCCTCATGCAGTTCATTTCTACTTTGTTAGTGAGTCTCTGGCTTTCCCCTTGGGTTGGTAGGAAATGGTAAGCACTGGTGTAGTTGGGTCCACTGCCTTCTGTCACAGAGATGCACCAGTTGATTACATACCTTGTCCTTGTTCAGCTGATGCAGATGTTGACATTGTGAAAAAGGCAGAGGACATCGTGGTCTAATTATGAAAATGTATTTAACCTATTGAACCTCCTGAAATGTGAGAAACTGCTGTATGGGGTGGGTGTTTCATGTTAGACATTTTTTGTGGTTGCCATGTAAGAATCTTTTTCATATTTATTTAAAAGTGTAAAGTGTTTCTTTAACCCATACTCATAAAGAGATTTGTCCTACTGACAGAGTCTAGTCTTCATTTTTTTTTAATCTATGCAGTACATGCTTACTGTGAATAGTTTGGTGTTTTGTTTTTTCCTGAATTGATGATTGTTGTTAAGAAAGTAAAAAAAGATAATATAGCTAAATTCTATCTCCTTTTAAGGTTTTTGGTGAGTTTTTTTTTTGTTGTTGTTTGTTTGTTTTTGTTTTTTTGAGACAGGGTTTCTCCGTTTAGTTTTGTAGACCATACTGGCCTCAAACTCACAGAGATCCATCTGCCTCTGCCTCCCAGGTGCTGAAGTTAAAGACGTGCACTGCTTTCAAATTTTTGAAATTATCTGTTGCTGCACTTTCAAAAGAGTAGTTTAATGATCTTACTTAATGAACCTTAAAGTAATCCATAGTCACGATTCTTGTTTTTCTTCTTTTTTTGTTTTGTTTTTTATATTTAGCATGCTCTAGATTATGGAGTCCTTTTTTCTTCTTCCTTCTTTTTCCTTCTTCATAGTTTCTTGGGGCTGGAGAGTTTGCCCAGCGGTTAAGAGCATTTGCTGTTCTTCCAAAGGTTCAATTCCCAGCACCCATATGACAGCTCCTAACTGTTTGTAATGTAACTCCAGTTCCGTGGTACCCAACACCCTCACATTCAGGCAAAACACCAATGCATAAAAAAAAAATAGCCCTCCTCTCCCACCCCCTACCCTGAGCCTTTCTTGGTTAATGTTTAATATAGAATCTCACTATGTAGACAAGCTAGCCTGGAACTTATGACAGTCCTCCCTCTGTAACTTCCTAAATGCTAGAACTGCAAGTGTATGATACCATACCCAGCTGAGAAATGGTTTTTATATAGCTAGCCTCAAACTTGAGATCTTCCTGCCTTAATCCCCAAGTGATAGGATTACAGGTGTTTGCCACCATTCCCTGCTAGTCAACATGTCAAGTTCCTTCTGTTAAATTTTTTATTATGTATACAGTGTTCATCCTGCATGTGTGCTTGTAGGTCAGCAGAGGGTATCAGTGCTTATTATAGATGGGAAAGGGTGGTGGGGTGGTCAGTGAACAACTTGCAAGAGTCAGTTCTCTGCTTCCATCATGTGGATTCTGGGCTTGAGCTGAGGTCTCCAGGCTTGGCAGGAAGTACCTTTACCTGCTGAGGCTTCTTGCTGGCCTCAGCTTCTTGAAATGTTTTGTTTTGTTTCTTGAAATGAAGGTCTCAATGTGTAGCCTGGGCTGTTTTCGATCTTTAGTCCTCTTGACTTAGACCTACTGGAAACTGGAGTAACAGACTAGTGTAACTGTGCCCTCTCCTTTATTCTTTATTCTTTATTCTCCTTTATTCTTTGCGTCTTTTGGCATTTTTTAAATCGATTTTGCATGTATGTGTGCATGCATGTGTTTGTGCACACATATCCCATGATACAAGGTGTGTGTTTCAATGACCTTTACCAGCCCTGTTCGTTGTTACCATCTTCATTGCTCATGAGTTTCTCTGTGTCACTGATTAAATGTAAGATGGAATTTTTGCTTTTCTTGCAGACTTAGGACCAATAAGCCTCAATTGGTTTGAAGAACTTTCTTCAGAAGCCCCACCATATAATTTTGAGCCTCCAGAAGAATACGAATATAAGCCCCACAGTTATGAACCACAGCTGTTTAAAACACCACAGAGGAAGCCCTCTTACCATCGCTTGGCTTCAACTCCAATAATATTCAAAGAACAAGGTCAAACTCTACCACTAGACCAGTCGCCTTTCAAAGAACTAGGTAACTATAGCCAAATGTGGTGGTGGTGCACACCTTTAATCCCAGCACTTGGGAAGCAGAATCAGGTGGATCTCTGTGAGTTTGACGCCACCCTGGTCTACATACAGAGTTCAGAATAGCCAAAGCTACAGAAAAGAGAGACCCTGTCTCAAAAAGAAAAAGAAATACTTAGCTATAGATTAAACTTGGGCAAATGATTCGATGTCATGGAGAGGATGTGAGCTAAAACATCAGGCAAGGTCGTGTGTAATCACAGCTCTGTGATAAACTGGGTTTTATTGTGCTAATCAATCTTTCTTGACTGAAGAATGGAGATGGTGGACATTGTATGTGATAGGTTTGGGTTCAATGAAGTAATTTGGGTATTTAATAAATAATGCTTCTTTTCCTTCCTCCTATGATTAATATGATAAGTATTAGTAAAAATACTAAGATTTTTCTGAATTGGTACTCTGATATTTCACAGCCTGTGACTTGTTGCTGATGTTGACTAAGCTATGTTTTTAAATTAATTCTTAGATTATTTAACTTTTTACACATGTTACTCCCAGCTCCCTCACCCTCCTCTCCTATCCCAGCCTCCCAACCCCCCACTTCATCCCCCCCTCCACTCCCCAGGGAGGGTAAGGTCTTCCATGGGAGGATTTTCAAAGTCTGTCATATCTTCCTGGTCAGGGCCTAGTCCCTCCCCCATGTGTCCAGGCTGAGAGAGCATCCCTCCATGTGGAATGGGCTCCCTAAGTGGATGGAGGATTTTTTAATCAGTTTCTTGGGAGTATCTTAATCTGACAGCAGTTCCTCTAACTGGGTACCAGGTGTTTGTAAACACCTGTTTAGTAAGGGTGCTCATTTGTTCAATCTTGGGAACGTTTATTAAGTGTGCACTTCCCTTTAGAGTACTACTTCATGATACATGTCAGGTGGTGGTGTGATTGCTACGGATGTAAAGAATAGACTGTCTACCTCAGGAAGCTCACAGCACTGGGAGAAACTGAACAGTGTGAGACCCCTGGGGAACATGCAGGAGGGCAGGCGCATACTCTTACCCTCAAAGAGTTTCTGAACTGGGTGGTTCCTTCTTGTCCAGGGCATCTCTCCTACCAGGTGAGGATTGGATTAGTCAGTTTTCTTTTCTTTTTTTCTTTTTTTTTCTTTCTCTGAGACAGGGTTTCTCTGTGTAGCTTTGGAGGTTGTCCCGGCACTTGCTCTGTAGACCAGGCTGGCCTCGAACTCACAGAGATCTGCCTGCTTATGCCTCCTGGGTGCTGGGATTAAAGGTGTACACCACCAATGCCTGGCTTAGTCAGTTTTCTTAATCGAAGCCTGAAAGTAGATGTTCCAAGTGAAGAAAAAAGAAAGACATAGTTGGCTGTGGTGGCGCATGCCTTTAATCTTAGCATTTGGGAGGCAGAGGCAAATGAGTCTGAGTTCAAAGCCAGCTTGGTCTACATAGCAAGTTCCAAGACAGCCAGGACTGTAACCCAGACTGGGGAGGAGGTAGGGAAGGGAGACAAGCATCTTGTACATAGGTCTGCAGGTTTATCAGCACTCTTTGAGAGTAGTCATTGGTTGGGTACAACCCAAAGTGGAATGGGAAAGAACAGCATCTTACCAGCCAAGTCAAATGAAGCCATCAGGCTAGTGGGATAGTTTGGTTGTGTACGTGTTTATCATTTGATTATTTTTTTTTATGTACATTGGTTTTGGCTGCATGTATGTCTGTGTGAGGGAGTTGGTGCCCCTGGAACAGGAGTTACATACAGGTGTGAACTGCCATGTGGGTGCTGGGAATTGAACCTGGATCCTCTGGAAGAGCAGCCAGTGCTCTTAATGCTGAGCCACCTCTCCAGCCCCCACCCCCACCACCAGTTTCAGTCTCTATCACCAAAGAGAAGGAAGGAAGGGGGGGAAGTGGCCGTCATGAAGGCCTTATTTTCCCACTTTTTTATTCAGGAGTCTGAAACTGAGTGATGAAAGCTTTTCACAGAATGATACGTCAGATTGGAGTTGGTGGGTTCAATGTCTCCCTTTATTTTTACCTTCCGTGATGCCATAGCATAGGGCGCATATTACCTCTTGACATGCATTTCTGTAGGAGGCATCAGCTCCCTATACATTCTTTTTTTGTTCTTAAGTTCAAAAAGTAAAAGTTCAAAGTTCACAGTGCCTACACCCTCACTGGATTATTCTACTGTTTCAGGGAAGATTGTTGGAAATAGTAGGCATAAAAATCACCACAGAACAAAGGCCAAAGTGGACCCCATGGTTGATGTTGCCAGTCCACCTCTGAAGTCTTGTCTTGGGGAAAGGTATGTTGAGCCTGGTATATATTTAATAAATACGTACAGACTTGTGTGTTGTGTTGGTTTGTTTTCAAGGCTTGGTCTCACACTTCAGTCCAGGCTGGCTTTGCACTCAAAATTTCCCAACCTCAGCCTCCCATGAGGCTGGGGATTCTGTCATGACCCACCATGCTCAGCCCTTATTAAAATGTGTTTAAACCAAACATTTTCCTGCATGTGTCTGTCTCATAGAAATGAGCTGTCATCCAGATTGCTTTGAGTGAGAACCTACTGGAAGGACTTCTGTTTTTAAATAATGTGCAATAGAGTCCTAAGCTGAGTAGTTTTCATGTTAGAAACATTTCCTTTGAGCCAGACCTCGTAACTCACTCCTAAGATCCTAGCACTAGGGAAGCTGAGGCAGCTGGGTCCCAGTGTAAGGCGAGCCTGGGCTACGTAACAGGCTGGGTCACAGTGTAAGGCCAGCCTGGGCTATATAACAAGTCCTTGTTTCCAAAACCATAAAAACAGTAAGAGTCAGTACAGAATGATCTCTTTGCTATTGCTGTTGTCCTTTTAACCTGAAGCCATTGTTTCATTTTATGTAGCCCTCTTAATCTGCGATGCACACAGGTTGTACCACAAAGAGAAAAGCCAGGTATGAGCACAGCAAAGGTACTCATTTTTGCTGTCTTTTAAGACCTTATTTACTTTTAAATTGTCTGTATCAGTGTTTTGCCTGTGTGTGTGTGTGTGTGTGTGTGTGTGTGTGTGTGTGTGTGTGTGTGTGTGTGTGTATGTATGTGTACCCCACATGCATGCCTGGTGTCCAGAGTCCAGAAGCAAGCATTAGATCCTCTGGAACTGGAGTTATAGGTGATAGTGAACTACCTATTAGGTGCTAGGAACCCAGATCCTCTGCAAGGGCAGCCAATGCTCTTAAGTGCTTCAGCGCCCCTGGTTTTTATTTGTTGGTTGTAGAAATGTTAATAAAAACCTAATAACTTTCTGTTTTTTCACCTGCAGTGATGTGTGGAAGTTTATTTTCTACACCAAAAATCGAGGAGGTAAATGTTCTGCTTGGATTACTTACAGTATATAAGTTGAGAATGTGACAGTGTCACCCCTTAACTTGAGAGCTGCAGATCTTCACTAAGCATGCTGTCTCACAGAGGCATAAAATGTGAATGAAAAAAATAATAATCACCAGTATTTCTATAAATTAAACTGTTGTCTTTCTTTGTAGGGTCAGACACCCAAACCTATTTCGGAAAGTCTGGGAGTTGAGGTGGATCCTGATATGTCTTGGTCCAGTTCATTAGCTACGCCACCAACTCTTAGTTCCACTGTGCTCATAGGTAATGATGGCAGATGTGTGCTGTACAGGAAGAGGTAGCTGAGGCTGCTAAATGGTCATCTCTAACCTTGTGTTAAAAAGAAAACATGGGAGGGCTAGAGAGATGGCTCAATGGTTACAAGCATTTGCTGTCTTGCAGAGGACCCTGGTTCAGTTCTCAGCACAGCTATCCATAATAACTCCAATCCCAAGCCAGGCAGTGGTGGTACATATCTCCCAGCACTCTGGAAGCAGAGGCAGGCACATCTCTGAGTTCAAGGCCAACCTGGTCTTCAGAGCGAGTTCCAGGATAGCCAGGGCTACACAGAAAACCCCCATCTCGAAAAACAAAACAATAACAAAAAACTCCAGTTCCAGGGCATCTATTGTCCTCCTATGGCTTCCACAGACTCCTGTATGTATGTGGTGCACATACATACATGCAGCCAAATTCCCATACACCTAAAATAAAAACAAAGATTAAAAAAGTAAGTAAATATGAAAGCTAGCTCAGGTATTGCTGTGTGCTCAACATGTGCTTATAGTTCAGAATAATTTTCTCCTGTTTTGTCCAAAATGCCATCAAAGAATAACATTATATTTTAGGGTTGTGTCATCTATGTATGATAACTTCATCTACACATTCACTCATAATGTTTGACCACATTATGTAGATATGCTCATTCACAAGACACTGTGCTGCTCTTCTAATTATGAGTTTATACTCAAACCATAATTCTTTAGTATTTTAAGTTTTTTATTCTGTGTATGCACGTATGCACATGTGCAAATGCCTCAGCACTAATGTGAGGTCAAAGAGTAATTTTCAGGGTTAGTTCTCGTCTTCTACCATCAAAGTTCCAGGGGTTGAGCTTAGGATATCAGTCAGGCTTGGTGGGGCAAGTGCCTTTACCATCTGGGCCATCTTGCTAGCCCTCAACCAGGGCTGGGGTGATTCTAGCCAAATAACATTTCATTTTGATCCATTTAGCCAGAAGTGATTGGATCTCATTTTGTTGCTTATGCGAAAAAATAAAGTAAAAAGGCTGAAAGCTAAGAAGTAATTAATATTAATTATGCCTTTAGGCTGTATCATTGTCTAAATAGCGGGCAAATTTTCCCAGGGCAGCTTTGAAGTCACAGCCTTATAGGGCTTTCATCTGCCATTATAGAGAATATTATTATAAAGCATGTATCACCAAACCACCATTTCTTAGCATCTAGCAAGTGGCATTAAGAAACAGTGTGACAGCCGGGCGTTGGTGGCGCACACCTTTAATCCCAGCACTCGGGAGGCAGAGGCAGGTGGATCTCTGTGAGTTCGAGGCCAGCCTGGTCTACAAAGTGAGTTCCAGGATAGCTTCCAAAGCTACAGAGAAACCCTGTCTCGAAAAACCAAAAAAAGAAAAAAAAAGAAAAAGAAACAGTGTGACAAGTCAGTCCAAGTTGGCCTTTCTCATTGCTGGCTTTGGTCACTTAATTTTGTTTTAGATATGCTACTTATCAAATAGTATGTATGGGTGGGGTTGTTTCCAAAAAGAACTGTTTGTCTATTAATTTTGGTATGCACTATATAATACAGTACAGCTAAATTTAATTTCTTTTTCATAGCCCGAGATGGGGAAGCACGAGGAATTATGTTTCCTGAAGACTCTCCTGCTGTAAGTCAGCGTCAGACTGGTGATACTCATGGCATTCCTCAATCAGAATACCTTCAGTTGTTTTTTTTTTTTAATGCTTTAAAGTGTGTGTGTGTGTGTGTGTGTGTGTGTGTGTGTGTGTGTGTGCGCGTGCGCACGCGCGCTCGCTTACATACAGCATACAGCCAGGGCTACACAGAGAAATCCTGTGTCAAAGAAAAATTTTTTTAATTCTCTGAAGTGGCCATACATGTATATGTTTTGATCATATTCAACCTCTCTTGTCCTCCAATTGCCCCATGATCTTTCCCAACAAGACCCACTCCCAACTTTAATATATTCTTTTTCTTTCTTTTTAAAGTGATCGCCTAAATCCAGTTAGTGCCCTTGGATACACACGGCTGTGGGGCTGTGCATTGGAGGATGAGCAACCCACCAGTGGCCCTACCTCCCCCCAAATGACTCTCCCTTTGCCAGTAGCCGGCATAGCTTCTCAGCTGGGTTTTGTGGTGGTTGTTTTGGTTTTGGTTTGGGTTTATTTTTATTTTTGTTTTTCCGCTTTCTTGAGATGGGTTTTGCTATGCACCCCTGGCTAGCCTGAAACTGGTTGTATAAATCATTTTGGCCTCAAACTTGTGGTCTTCCTGACTTTGCTTCAGTGCTAAGATTACATGTGTGTGTCACTATGCAGCTGTCCTGCATTTTCTTAAAACTGCAATTTATAATTTTCCTAAGCTTTTGGGAATGTTTCTAAACCTGATCTCATATGTAATTTCTTTCTACAAAATTTTCCCATCTTTCTGTTTGGTAACATGCATATATACATGCACCGAAAGGGTTATACTATTTAATGATTTTGAAAATAATTTCAGCAGGTTGTGAAAAACTATTTTTCCAGCCACAGTGAAAGTCTGAAAAAGAGTGGTGGATCCGTTCCCTCTGTGACTGACAGCGAGAACAGAAACCAGGGGGAAGCTTTTAGTCACGGTAAATATCCCTGTTCTGCTGAGTTGCTGATCTCAGTTGATGTCAATGCTCTTTTCTTCAGGAGAAATGCCACTGCTTTCCTTGCTCAACCTCTGATATCAGGATACAGAAGACAGAAACTAACGTGATAGGTTTTCTTCCTAGTTGTAGTAATACAGAATTGATTGGCTACATCTGAGTTAACAGCTTTTAGACTACTAAATGGAGGAGAAGATAGCACTTTCCTTTGTTTTAGTTTTTCCAGACAGATTTTTCTCTGTGACAGTCCTGGCTGTCCTGGGACTTGCTCTGTAGACCAGGGCCTTGAACTCACAGAGATCCACCTGCCTCTGGCTCCCCAGTGCTGGGGTTAAAGGTGTCCACCACCACCGCCTGGCAAGATAGCACTTTCAAAGGCAACCCTTGATTGTGCAGAATGATAAGATGATTTAGAGATTGGAGTCTAAAGACTGTGAGTACATTGGGATCAGGTTCTAGGATAAGAACGACTTGCCAGAAGAACTAGCATTCAGAGTAACCCCTTACTGCAGAATTGTGTATTATTTAATATGAATCATCTCTGAGAAGAATTGTGAGAATAATATAAAGAATATGGTTGCATTGTAAGTGTCATAATGTGCTTTTGTTTTGAATTGTAACAGGATTGGGGAAAATGTTAGAAGATTCATCTGGTAAAACAAACAGCTTCAAAGATTGCCTTAGGCAGTCAATACCAAATGTTCTAGAAGATGGGGAAACAGCTGCAGATACTTCTGAAGAAGATAGTTTCTCGTTATGTTTTCCTAAGCGTAGAACCAGAAAAATACAAAAAGTGAGAATGGGCAAGACCAGGAAGAAAATTTTCAGTGAAATAAGAACTGATGAATTAAGTGAAGAAGCTAGAAGAGAAGCTGATGAAAAACATTCATTTGCACTTGAAATTGACCCAAGAGATAGTGATCCCTTAGATCCAGATGTGACAAACCAGAAGGGCTTTGACAATGGGAATGAGGAAATCTGCAAGGAAGTTGTACAGTCTTCAGACAGTCAATGGTCTCAGCTAACCCTTTCTGGTCTAACTGGTACCCAGGTGGGAAAAATACCTCTACCTCATATTTCTTCTTGTAACCAAAATAATTTGGAAAAAGACTTCATAAATACGAAGAAAGAAGGTATTGACTCTATTATTTCAGAAAATTCTTTGCCTCATATTTCTAGTCTCCCAGAACCAGAAAAGATGTTCAGTGAGACAACTTTGGTAGATAAGGAACATGAAGGACAGAATCTTGAATCACATGAGGACTCCATTGCAGGGAAGCAAGTGGGGTCTGGAAATTGTCAAGCAGCCTGCCTATTGAGAGAGCCACTTGAAGAGTCCACGGGTACTATTTTCTCAGAGAGTGTGTCCAGCTCAACCTTTACAGAAGAACCCAGCACCTCAGCAAGTGGACTAGGAATATATGCTGTGTGCTCACAGAGAGATGATTCTTTGTGTCCTAGTTCAGGTGACACCGGAAGCTGGCCACCAACTCTTACTCACACTTCTGCAACTGTGAAAAATTCAGGTTTAATATCCACTCTAAAAACTAAAAGAAGAAAGTTTATTTACTCTGTACGTGACAGTGCATCTCATTATGGAAAAAAACTACAGACAGACAGACAGTCAGAGCTCACTAACCCTTCAGCTCCGTTTGAAACAAGTGCTTTTGAAGCGTCATTCACGTTTACAAGTGAGAATTCAGGTATTCCTCTTTATTTCTTCTAGCGTACATGTAGTTTTATGGGTGAGGTTAAGTCCTCTGATTTGAATATACGATTTTAAAAGTTTTTTGAAAAATACCTGCTTTCTTTCTGTAGTCTTTTAGGTCTCATATTAATCTCTTATATACATTATTGTGCTTATATACATTATTGTTGAGATTTTGGGTTCAGGGTTTAGAATTGTGTCATTCAAACTTGCTGGATCATTTTGCACCGTGTGTGTGTATATGAAAATATATATGTATATATATTGGCTTTTTATAGTATTTATTGGACATATGTGTGTGGGCATATGCATGGCACAGGGTGTATGTGTGGAGGTCAGTGGACAACTTGTCTAGTTGTGTCTTACCTACCATGTAGGTCCTCAGGTCCTCAGGCTTCATGGCAAATGCCTTTGTCCACTGAGCCATCATGCCATCTGTCCCCCTTTTGTGCTCTACGCTGGCTTTGAACTTGTTCCTGACTGACCCTCCTGCCTTAGGCTCCCAAGTAATTGGGACCACAGACATGCACTGATATGTCCTGCTGCATGGCTCCTGAGACAGCTTTCTATCCATATATATTAGGAACCTGACTGCTTAGCTCCTCCTTAAAAGTGTTAATTATGCAAATTGGAAAACTCAAAGTGGTGTTTACTTGGGAAGCTGAAGCAGGAAGAGTATTTGAGCCTGGGATATTGAGGACAGACCCGTTGCCTCCATACCCCCCAACCCCCACCACCCAAAGTCAGTTTTATCTCCCTAGGAGAAAATGTAAATGGTTTGGTGACTAGGTTAGTGGTCCTAGAACATTGAAGAGTTGTTTGTACTCCAGACATCTGCCTGCCTGTGTTCCCCATCCTACAGCACTGGAGTTGGCAGATACACACTGCCATACCCCACTTTTTATGTGGGTTCATGTGGGTACTGGGGATCTGAACTCAGGTCTGCATGATGGACACTTTACTGACTGAGCTAGCTTCTCAGCCCCTTCATCTAGAAATTTAGTAACTTCAGAGTTGTGACTATGTAAGATTCTGTTTTGAATCTGTTAATCGTTCTTGCTCTTCTTATTTTAAACACTTTTAAGATGGTGAAAACATTGAGTGGATGCGATTAGTAGCACTTTAACCTGTTCTGTCACTGTGTATTCTTATGTTTAGGTTTATCAGATTCTTCTATCCAAAGAAGCTGTTTACAAAATGACCCTGAAGAGCCATCTTTGTCCTTAACCAACTCTTTTGTGACTGCTTCCAATAAAGAAAGTAGTTACACTAATACATTGATATCTCAGGATCTCCATGACAAAGAATCAACAGTCAGTGAAGAAAAACTGCAGCCATGTCCAGTCTTGGAAACTGATTGTGTGTCGTGCTTGCCAGAAAGACAATGTGAAAAGGATCCAACGGGTCCCAAAGTTTCAGACAGAAAAGAAGAAGTCTTAGTCTCAGCATGTCATCCTACAGGACAGCACACAGCAGCAGTGCAGCCCAGCAGCATTAGCTTTGAATTACAGGAAGACCCTGTTGATGGCCACAATAGCACAAGTCCTAAAGAAACTCCCAGCTCGAAGGTGCTTCTGTCAAAGCCAGTTGTACTTTCTAGAGGAAAAGTGTCATGTAAAATGCCAGAGAAACTGCAGTGTGAGAGTTATGATAATATTGAATTAAGTAAAAACATTCCTTTGGAGGTAAATAAAATATGCGTCCTAAGTGAAAATTCTAAACCCCCTGAGCTTCTACTACCTGGAAAATATGTAACAGAAGCATCCCCCACGGTGAAGTCTCAGTTCAATCAGAATACAAATCTAGCAGTCATAAAAAAGGACCGAGAAGAAGCACCTTTTATTTCAGAAGTAACAGTCAATGTGAGTTCTGAAGAACTTTCCCCAGACAATGAGAATAATTACGCCTTTCAAGTAACTCATGAAAATAATAAGACTGCCTTAGAAAGTACTGTGGAACTGCAGGAAGAAGACCTCAGCCATGCTAAAGGGCCTAATCTCAAGAACTCTCCCCCCGCAGTAGATGGAGACATAGGTGATGAGCAAGCAACTCACACACTGATTATGGAAGACTCTGATTCCTCAGCTTTAGTCCATCAGTGTACAAAGAAGAGTAGAAATGCTATAGAGCAGCATCTGAAAGGAACCACAGACAAAGATCTCAATTTCTCCTTGGATGTGAAATCAGATAGGAACAATGACTCTACAGACAAATGGCCAGGATTCTTGGATCCAGTTTTTAAGCATAAATTTGGAGGTAGCTTCAGAACAGCTTCCAATAAAGAAATAAAACTTTCAGAACATAATGTCAAGAAAAGCAAAATGTTCTTCAAAGATATTGAAGAGCAGTATCCTAGTAGTTTAACTTGTATTGACATCATTAATGCCTCACCATTAGCAAACCAGAAGAGACTAAGTGAACCTTATACATTTGATTTGCAGCCGGTCACTACCATGTCTGCCCATTCACAGAGTCAGGCATCTGTTTCTTGTGAAGATACTCACACATCACTTCAGGTGTTAACTTCAAAGCAAGATTTTCATTCTAATCACAATTTAACACCCAGCCAAAAGGCAGAAATTACAGAACTTTCTACTATCTTGGAAGAATCAGGAAGTCAGTTTGAATTCACACAGTTCAAAAAACCAAGCCATGTAGCACAGAATAATACACCACCTGAAGTGCCTGGAAAACAGATGGTTGCCATAAATACCACTTCTGAGGAGTTGAAAAGTATTGGTCTTCATCTCACATTGGATCCCTCCTCTGTAGCTCAGACAGATAACAGCAAGAAATTTGAAGGTTCTGTTGGAGTTAAACAAAGCTTTCCTTGCCTGTTGGAAAGCAGTTGTAACAAAAATACATCTTGTTTTTTAGCAAATGTAAATGAAATGGAGTTTGGAGGATTTCATTCTGCTCTTGGCACAAAGCTTAGTGTGTCTAGTGAGGCTCTGCGGAAAGCTGTTAAACTCTTCAGTGACATTGAAAATGGTGGTGAGGAGACTTCTACAAAAGTAGACCCAAGAGCTTTGTCTTCAGGTGCACATCATGATTCTGGTGCTTCAGTGTTTAAGATAAGGAAACAAAACAGCAATAAAAGTTTTGATGAGAAAACTAAGTGCCAAGTAACATTACAAAATAATACTGAAGTGACTGCTGGTATTTTTGTTGACAAAAATCCTGAAAATTATGCAAGAAATACAAAATGTGAAGATAACAACTCTACTGATTCTCAAAGAAGTCCTCATAAATTAGAAAACTTGGAGGACAGAGAATCAGGTACAAGCGGCACAGTTTCTATTCATACAGACGATGGTGAATTACCATGTCCTGCTGATCAATGCAACAAGTACCCTGAGTCGTGCTCCCAGTATGCAAGGGAGGAAAACACACAAATTAAGGAGTGTGTATCAGATTTAACATGTTTGGAAGTCATGAAAGCTGAGGAAACATTCTATATTCAACCTTCAGAGAAAGAACAATTACCTTTGGGTAAGATGGAACTAAATATAAAAGATTTTAATACATCCTTTCAGACTGCAAGTGGAAAAAATGTCAGAGTCTCTGAGGAGTCATTAAGTAAAAGTATGAATATTTTAAATCAAGAAACAGACGAATTGCTCATCTCTTCAGATTCTTTGAATTCTAAATTTCATTGTGGCATAAATAATAACAAGATGAATATTTCACATCACAAGGAAACTACCAGTATTAAAAAGGTATTTGAAGAACATTTCCCAATTGGGACTGTCAGTCAATTACCAACTCTCCAGCAGCATCCCAGATGTGAAATAGAGAATATCAAAGAACCTACTCTGTTGGGTTTTCATACCGCTAGTGGGAAAAAAGTCAAAATTATGCAGGAATCATTAGATAAAGTGAAAAACCTTTTTGATGAGACACAATATGCTAGTCATCAAGGGTCAAAACCCTTGAAGGACAGAGAGAACTACAAAGAAGAGCTTGCATTAGCATGTGAGACAATTGAAATACCTGGCTCCAAGTATGAAGAAATGCAGAAGAGCTTTCTCTCTAAGGAGACTGGAGTGCTATCTAAGCAAAGTGATCATTTGTATAGGTCAACTAAAAATCTCAGAGCATCAAATGGTACCTCTTCTAAAGCTAAAGTAGATAGAAACATAGAAAATCAAATAGAAAAAAGTCCTACAACTTGCTGCATTAGTCATTCATCTTACTCAGTCACTGAAGAGTCTGCTTTGTCGTGTGACACAGGACACACTAGAAAAACTTGTGTCAGTGAGTCTTCTCTATCCAAAGGCAGAAAATGGCTTAGAGAAGGACTGGGTGATAAGCTTCAAAAAAGAAATGCTGCTGAAATTGAATGTGTAAAAGAACATACTGCGGATTATGCTGAAGATGCCTCCTGTGAGCATAGTTTAGACAGTATCAGAAATGAAGTTGATACAAAGTGTGTCTCTGAAAATCAAACTTCAGCCCTCTTTAGTGCCTCTAGCATGAGTCATTGTGATAACATGCATAATGATTCAGGATATTTCTCAAAACATAAAATTGATTCTGATACTCAGCCAGACATGAAGAATGAAGACTCTGCCAACTTTTCCAGTGTATCTGCTACAAAAGAAGTAAATACATACCCACAAACTGTAAATGAAGATATTTGTGTTCAGGGACTTGAGACTAACTCTTCACCATGTACAAGTAAAAATGTAGCCATTGACTTGGCTATAGCAGATTCAAGGAATTGCACAGTATGCTCACCTATGTTCACTACAGATCATTCACAGGAAACTGTAAAAACAGTGAAAGCAATATTCACAGATAATGGTGACAAAACAATTAGGCAAAACACAAAGAGTAAACCAGATACTTGCCAGACAAACTGTCAGAAAGCATTGGATAATTCAGAGGATTTTATATGTCCTAGCTCTTTAGAAGATGACTATATGAAATCACAGAAGACTTTTGTTTATACCCACAGTGAACAAATATTACAGCATAACCTAAGTGTATCTGGACTGGAGAAAGCTCAAATACCACCTGTTAACTTGGAAACTTGGGATATGTGTAAATCTACAAGGGAACTTAAACAGGCAGCCTGTTCTTCACCCATGCGCGGGATTTTTAGCACAGCAAGTGGAAAAGCTGTACAGGTATCAGACGCTTCATTAGAAAAGGCAAGACAAGTGTTTTCTGAGATGGATGGTGGTGCTAAACAGTTACCTTCCACAGTGTCTCTGGAAAGTCATGAACAATCAGACCACTCTGGGAGAAGAGAAAGCTCTGTGGTGCATAACCCCAAGGGTGTATTGTCACTCCCAAAAACCTTTGCAAGCAATGTCGATTCATCTGTATTCTCTGGATTTAGTACAGCAGGTGGAAAACGGGTCACAGTTTCAGAAAGTGCCTTACACAAAGTTAAGGGAATGTTAGAGGAATTTGATTTGATCAGAACTGAACATACTCTCCAGTGTCCACCTACATCTGAAGATGTATCAAAAATACCTCCTCAATATTGTGTTGAAAAGAGAATCCCAGAATACCCTGTAAACTCTAAATTGCAGAAATCCTACGATGATAAGTTCACTTTGGGCAATACTCACTCTCTTGAAGTTTCTCCCCAACTCTCTCAGTTTAAGCAAGGCACACGGTTGGTATTAGGAACCAAAGTGTCTCTTAAGAGGGCTGATCTTGAAAAAGAACAAACCTTCCTTCAAACCATAAAAGCAGAAAGTGATGAAATGGAAACTTTTCCGGATGTTCCTGTGAAAACAAATATAGGAGACTGTTCTACTTTCACCAAAGAGCCAGAGAACTGTTTTGAAACAGAAGCAGTGGAGATTGCCAAAGCTTTTATGGAAGATGATGAGCTGACGGATTCTGAACCGAGTCACAACAGATACTCATTGCTTCCCTGCCCCCAAAATGAGGCTTTGTTAAATTGGAGAAGTATGAAGAGAAGAGGAATGGCTATTGGTGCAGTTGGTAAGGATTTACTGTTACTGTGGTCTGCTGGTCTCTGTCCTTGGTAGTCTCATAGGCCAGAGTGTTAAAGACTTTTTTTTATAGAGTTTGGAGGACAGTGATTTTGCTCTTGATATCTATAAGTCTGTACCCACAGGTAATCTTTTAAGGCTCTTTAGTGTATTTTTAGAGATTTCTAATAGTTACAGTTGAGAAATGATGCTAGAAAGTTTGATTTCCAACAAAGCTGGTGTAGTGTTAACTTTTTCCCGTGTGTGTAAAGAGGTTCCAACCCTGGAAGTTAGAAGCCGGTTTTTAGAATAGCCCAGTGACTTACTGAGTTCTGTGCATTACTTAGTTATAGTACTCTTCCTCAATTCTGAGCCTGTATCCATATACATAAAACGTACTTATTATCTCTCAGATAATTGTAAAGGTAAAATTGTGCTTAGTGCTGTCACACTTGGTATTTGATCGAGGAGTGCTTTAAAGTCAAGGTTAGCCTGGGTTAAATAGCATAGCTCTGACTCAGAAACAGCCATCATTTAATTGATTACAGTTTTTAAAATCACAAAATGTAAAATAAGTTATTTAACATTGAATCTGACATATTTCTTATGTATGCAGAGAGTTTAGTGTTTGCTTGTTTGCCTCACAAGTATTCTAAATGTAGGTGCATTAATAAATAATGCCCTATTCTTTTTCACAGTTTTTTATGTATATATGTGTTTTCTTGCATGTATATCTGTACACTAAGTACATGCCTGGTGCCCACCAAAAGAGGCATTGGATCCCCTAGAACTGGTGTTACAAAGGGTAGCACCGTGTGAGTGCTGGGAACTGAACCTGGCTCCTCTGGGAGAGCCCCCAGTGCCCTTAACCACTGAGCTATCCCTCTGGTCCCATGTCCTACTCTACATGCCATTGAGCAGTATTCTAATTTCTCTTTTAAATGTATATCTAGTGACTTAGTGAAACTATTGGTTTGACCCTAAATGTGAGTTTCTTTGGTAGTGTTTCAGAGTAGAAAGAATCTTTTTAGTATTGAATCAGCTGGCACTACAATCATGATAGGAGTCAAAACTAACATTTCAACCCTTAAGTGGATGATTTAAACAAGCTTGTGGACTTCGAGTATCGGAGTTACCATTTTTCTTCTGATCTAGCCCCATCATATTGCAGAGGGGGGCCTGGAAGTCAGTTTATTACAAGCCATTCTGTCAGAAACAGGTTTACTTCAAGTATTCTACAGGATCCATTCTGCATGAGCAAATTTAATTTTATAATACTTAAACTGTGGCAGTTTGTTTTGTTTTCATTGCTTAACATGTATGAGTCAGTACTTTAGTTTTAAAAAGTGAAATCTGGGCTTTTAAAAGGTAAAACTTGTATAATTACAAACATGTATGGAATTTTCTTTTCAGGACAACCCCCAATCAAAAGAAGCTTATTAAATGAATTTGACAGAATAATAGAAAATAAAGGAAAATTCTTAAAGCCTTCAAAAAGTGCTCCAGATGGTAAATTTTTTTATTCATCTTTCCCCCTCAACAAGTACTCTGCATGATGGTCTTCAACATCTCTCTCAGTTCTTGTTGTGTTTGCCGTGTTTCGTGAATGCCCATCCATGATGCCTAGTAGGGCACTGAGAAAGCTCGAATTGAAAAGGGTAGCATGCTTATGAAACAGTGACGTTAAACTTAATGAAACTGGTAAGTGATTTACAGCATTTCTTCAAAGTCAGGCTTTTTAAGTCACATGATCTTGGCTACCCAATGAGGTGGGCATTTTTTGGTCCTGATTTGACTCCATCTTTCAACTCACTACATAGAGTTGGGTCCTTTCCTCTTGTGCACTACAGTCTATTGACATTCCTCTTTTTTTCCCCAACAAAAACAGAGTGTGTGTGTGTGTGTGTGTGTGTGCGCGCGCGCGTACACATGCTGTGCAGAAGTCTGTTTGTGCATTTGACTGCAGTGCCCAAGGAGGCCAGGGCCATCATCAGGTTCCCTGTAGGTGGTGTTACCTTCACTTGTGTGCTGGAAATGAACTCAGGTCCTGTGCAAGAGCAGTCAGCTATAAGCTGACTATTTACTTATTTATTTATTTATTTTTGGTTTTCCTTTTTTTTAATTTATTATGTATACAGTGTTTTGTCTGCAGGTATTCCTGCATGCCGGAAGAGGGCACCAGATCTCATTAAAGATAATTGTGAGCTACCATGTGGTCGCTGGAAATTGAACTCAGGACCTCTGGAAGACCAGTTAGTGTTCTTAACCACTGAGCCATCTCTCTAGCCCCCTGGTTTTTTAGTTTTTTGAGACAAGGTTTCTCTGTGTAGCTTTGGAGCCCATCCTAGAACTCACTTCATAGACCAGGCAGGCCTCAAACTCAAAGAGATCCACCTACCTCTGCCTCCTAAATGCTAGGGTTAAAAGTGTGCACCACCACTGCCCTGCCCAAGTTGAAAATTATTGTACCCAACATTATCCACCTTTGTCACTGACATCACTTCTTAGTCTGAAAAGTATTACTTACTAGAAAATTTACAGAACCAGACCCAAACTTCCCTAAATTCTACTTGTTGTGCAAGTTCTATCTCAGACAAAAATATTGTTACTGTCCTCCTTTAAGTCATAACCTTATTTCATTTGTTTAAGAAAAACCTCAGGCTGGTGAAATGGTTCAGCTGGTACAAGCATACACCACCACCATGCCTGATGGACGTGAGTTCATTCCCCATGCTTCCTATTTTAGGAGGACAGAACTGACTTCCAAAAGTTGTTCTGTCATCTTCACCTGCGTACCATCATACACACAGGCACACACAGTGATAACAAGTAAAATCCGCTCTTCCAAAAAGACAAAAGTCTGCTGAATCCCCAAAGCTGAGCAACTAGTGGTGTTGTTTTCTCAGGTACCCATGGTAATCCTGTGGCAAAAGACAAACAAAAACAAAACAGTAGCTACTGTGTCTCAGCCTAGATGTGAAATTAGAATGTCTTGAGGTAAAGGTGGCATCTGTAGGAAGATGTACAAGCAGTGCAGAGGTTCTCCTTGACAGTGAACAGGCATACATAACAGTGCTGATAGCAGGTCCTTTTAAGAGCATTGTGGGCACTCCCACTCTGTTCCATAGACCACCCTTGATACCTATCTTCCCACAGTATAGGCATAGTCTGTGAGAGAGAGATCGACAGACAGAATTCTTTGAAGATGTGTCAGCATCGTGCTGTGTTCAGATGTCAGTCAGGATAATTCTGCATGTGCAGAATTGATACTTAGGTAAAGTTCATTTGTTTCTAGCTTTAGGATTTTCTGTTTTGTTTTGATGTGTATGGATGTTTTACTTGTATGTTTGTATGTGCACCATGTGTGTGCCTGGTGTGTGTAGAGGCCAGAAAGAAAGCATCAGATCCCCTGTAACTGGAGACACTTGTGAGTCACCATGTGGGTGGTGGGAATTGAACCCTGGTCCTCTGCAAGAGCAGCCAGTGCTAAGCCATCTCTCCAACCCACACTTTTCTTATTCTTTAATCTTACATTTGAACAAACAAAACATTTGCATAGCTCATTCATACATTCTGTAGGAAGGTATACTTGGAGAAGTCTTAAGTCCACCACAGTCACACTCCTGGCTGTTTTTCATTTTCCCCACTTCTTACTCAGTGGTTTTCAGTTTTTTCTTGTAGATATTTTTAATAGCATCTGTCTGCATTATTATACCTTGTTTGCTTTTTTTTTCCAACAGTCTCCATAGAGAAATATGTATTTCAAGGCCTCATGGCAGGGTATTGAGAAAAGTTTTTAATTAGCTATAATTGTTTGTGCCTCAGATAAACCTCACTGAGTACAATGTTGCCACTCTGCAAAGCTAGGGAATGCTGCTTAATGAATATGTAAATGTCCTTATTCATTTGCATGGTTACATAGTTACATTCTTGATCCTGTGGCTATATCATAGTTTATTCAGCTAATCCCCAATTAATGAACAAATTACATATTGAGAATTAATACTATCTAAAGCTTTGCTTCCGAACGTTCATAAAACCAAACTTCAGAGTTTGTTAACTATAATGATTGCTAACACCACTCTACTAAATTTAAAACTGATTTCTTTGAGGTTTGAAATATGGGGTTTTTGGTTTATAGTTATAATTAGCTTGCAAATGATGTGTATTCAATAATTACTTACTAAGTATCCATAATATGTATAGAAAGCTTCAGTGTCCATCAAAATTTTGTGAGCATTTACAGTAATGTGTAACAAAGAGAAATGGCAATGGAAACCTACTTTCCACTAATGTTATAGAGTGGGATTTTTTTTAGGTACAATAAAAGACAGAAGATTGTTCACGCACCACATATCTCTAGCACCGGTTACCTGTGAACCCTTCTGGTAAGATATGTGTAATTCCTTTTTTATTTTTATTATAAATTGAGTACAACTTAAGAAAAAGGTGATTCTTTTGATGTTAAGCTCTCTAATTCATTTAGAATGAATTAGAAATGTATAGATAGGACACCCCCATGGAGGGCCTCACCCTCCCTGGGGGAATGAGGGGATAACGGGGGGGGGGGTTGGGGGGAGGGCACGGGAGGAGGGGAGGGAATGGGAGAGGGACCTGGAACTGACTTGTGAAGCAACCTCGTTTCTTATCTAAATTTAAACTGGAAAATAAAATATATATATAAAAAAAGAAATGTATAGATAGCTAGAGAAGAGAAAAGAGAGAGGTTGGACTGGAAACTGCAAGAATGGCTCCAGAGAAGACTAATTACTAGCAGACAAGCTCCCTGCAGTTAGGAGAGCGCTGTGCAGAGTAGGAGGGGCACACGCTGGCAGTGCGCAGGCTCCTGTGGGAAGTAGACTGGGAATGAAGGTGAACGCTGTGGTATCGGTCTATGGTGTCAGCACTCAGAGAGCAGAGCAGTCACGGGAATAGGATTGGCTGGTAGCACTGAGGATCTGTGGGAAGGCACTCATGCATGCACATACTTTGTGTCGAACAAGCAGACTTAAGTACTCTCTCCCCAATGCAGCTCTAGCAGAGAAAGGCAAGAAATGCAGGGTCCACGTTTCACAGCACCTGCTCAAGGACTTATGTCTAAAGGGCATCCTTCTGTGCATTCGGCTTTGGAAAAATCTTCAAGCGATCCTACAGTTTCAGTCCAGCCGACACACAAAGTTTCTGCTACAAGAAATGAAAGTACAAGATGCTCCGTCACAGGCAAATCCCCCAAAGTCTTCGTCCCACCTTTCAAAATGAAATCACAGTTTCACAGAGATGAACATTTGAATAGCAAGAATATTAATTCAGAGGGAAAGAACCAAAAAAGCAGAGATGGAGACAACGAAGATGTGAATGACGGTGACATTCGTCAATTTAACAAAGGCAGCTTCCATCAAGAGGCCACTAGAATTGTCACAGAGTGTGAGGAAGAGCCTCTAGGTATTGGATGACATTTGTTTGACATGTTTTTTTTGTAATAATTTTTAAATCTTGATTTCTGTATGTGTGCGGGTACAGAAGCCACGGCACACACGTGGAAGTCAGAGGACAATTTTAGGGAGTTGGGGATTTGAACTCAGGTTGTCAAGCTTGTGCAGAAAGCACTTTTGCCTGCTGGGCCATCTGCTAGTCCTGGTTTTCACCTTTTGTTTTTTGTTTGTTTGTTTGTTTGTTTTTTGTTTTGTTTTGTTTTTTCGAGACAGGGTTTCTCTGTGGCTTTGGAGGCTGTCCTGGAACTCACTCTTGTAGACCAGGCTGGTCTCGAACTCACAAAGATCCACCTGCCTCTGCCTTCCGAATGCTGGGATTAAAGGTGTGCGCCACCAACACCCGGCTGGTTTTCCCCTTTTGATTAGAGCAGTGGTTTGCACCTTTTCTAATGCTGTGACCCTTTAATACAGTTACTCGTGTTGTGGTACAACCATAAAAATTATTTTCACTGCTACTTCATGACTGTAATTTTGCTACTGTTATGAATCATTGTGAAGGGGTCATGGCCCACAGTTGAGAACCACTAGATCAGCTAGTTCACCTATTAATGTTACCCTGAGCATTTCCTCCCTTTTATGGTAATGAGTAATTTCAGAACCTTTTTTAACATTTCAGATTTTCTGATTCCAAAGGTTAGGTTCAAATTGTTCTAATGATTCCTTTCGAGGATAACTGCTTACAGACTTTCTTGTTTTCCTCTATTTTGTTTGTTTTTTAAACAAAAACCAGGAGCTAGGGGGCTGGCTTAGTAGATAAAGTGCCTACTGTACATGTATGAGGACTTGAGTTCAAATTTCTAGTACCCACATAAAATCGAAATGTGGTAGCACATATATGTAGCTCTAGTGCTGAAGGGGCTGAGACAGGAGCATTCCTGGAGCTCTCTGGCAGTCAGCCTGGTCAAATTGGTGAGTTCTGGGACAGTCAGAGACCTTGTCTCAAAGTGGAGAGTGATGGATTAAGATACTCCATGTTAACCTGTGGCCTTCACATGCATGGGTGCGCGTGCATACACGTACATACAAGACAAACATGTTCAAAGTTCAAGACCAGGAATGATGTGCTCAGGCCTGTAAAGCCACTACTCAAGAGTCTGAGTCAGGAGCATTATGAGTCCCAGGTGAGCCCGGTCTACAGAGCAAGACGCTATCTCAAAAAAAGGAACAGATTCCAGTGGGCATCATATAAACCCAACAGTCAGGACACTGGCACAGGAAGAATTTTGAGAGTTCAGTGCTAGTTTAGACTTGAGTGAGACCTGTCCCAGAAAGTAAAGACCATTAGGTACATAATCCAGGACTACTGTGACTGACTGGAGATTTTTATTTGTTTGTTTGGTTTTTGGAGAACTGATTTTTCTGTGTAGTCTTGGCTGTCTTGGAACCAGCTCTGTAGACTACACTGGCCTCAGATTTGCAGAGATCTGCCTGCTTCTGCCTCCCAAATCCCGGGATTAAAGACAAGCTCCACCAAGGCCCAGCCAGGCTGTGCCTTTGAACTTCGCATCCATTTCACTTGTGCAAACTGTCCTTTAACAGATTTAATGAGAAGCCTTCAGAATGCCAGAGACCTACAGAATATACGAATTAAAAAGAAAGAAAGGCATCAGCTCTGTCCACAGCCAGGCAGTCTGTATCTCACCAAATCATCCACCCTGCCTCGGATCTCTCTGCAGGCCGCAGTAGGAGGCCGGCTTCCCTCTGCGTGTTCTCATAAGCAGGTATGCTGTGGTATTAACAGCCTTTACAGCGAACGGAAACCTCATGCCCTTAGCTAGAATTTTCAAATTGTCTTATTTAGAGAATGAACAGATTGCTGCTGATCAAATGAAAAAGCGATTCTGCTTCCTTATCAGTGTACATAGCAGCCTCCCTGTCTTCTGCCGGGCATGTCTTACCCTCACCAGAATGAGCTGTGCTTCAAAACTGCAGTATGTGCTTCAGCTCTTGCTCATAGTGTTGGTGTAAGTGCTCTGAGCTAGGCATTGGAAGAGTCTAATCAGCCCTGATTTAAAGTGTGAGTGGCTGATGGCCCTGCAGTGTCTGGAGGTGCTGACATTAGAGTCTAGTAAAGACGTTACTGTTTGTAGACTATTCCCAAATGGAAGGCTGTGGTGCTGACGGTGTGGACTGAAGCTTCGTAAACTCTGGGCACTCCTGAGAACTTCAGATGGCTCAGTGACACAGAGGCCCTCACCCTCTCTCAAGAAATGTCGTCTGTCAGGCGAGAAGATTGAAGCATAGAGAGGGTTAAGTCACAGCCCAAAATTGCCTGATTTGAGTGAACGAGTCGTTGCAGGGGCCAGAGCCACTCTGCCTGAAGGGAAAATTGCTTGGCTGGGCATGGGGGCGGGTTGAGAACAAGCTCCTGACAGTGCCCCGCACTTGCCCTTCCTTGCCGCTAAGAGAAATTACTAGCACATGTTTTTTGTACAACATAATGGGTTGAAACCACGAAGCACTTGGTGAATTGGCATGTCTGCCTGGTTTAGGGGGCATGCTAACCTGGGCTCCAGTCAGTTTAGCATATGTACTGCTGAAGAAGCTCAGCCTGCCACTGCAGGTGGTAGACATGGGGGCCTTGTGGCCAGGTTAGCAAGAGGAAGATATAAGAGGAAATGAAAAGTGCAACCACCCCTTGGGTACATGAGCAGTTTCTAAACATTATACTTTTAGTGCAGAGGGGGTTCGTGTTCATGTACGTGCATGTCTCTGTGTACATGTGTGTGAGTGTTTCATAGCCAGAGCTTTTTACATGCTAAACACACTTTATCAATGACCTATACCCTTGGGCCAGTTAATATATTATAGTGACTATTTTAGTATTTGAATGAAAAATTCTGGATAAATTTAGTTTTGTTTATATTCTAGGACTATGTGATTTTTATTTTATTAGGACTGTATTTGATTTTTATTTATCATCACATTTTTCTGTTTGTTTTGTACAGCTCTATATGTATGGTGTTTCTAAAGAGTGCATAAGCATTAACAGCAAAAACGCGGAATATTTTCAATTTGACATTCAGGATTATTTTGGTAAAGAAGATCTGTGTGCTGGAAAGGGCATTCAGCTGGCAGATGGTGGATGGCTGATCCCCTCCAATGATGGGAAGGCTGGAAAAGAAGAATTTTATAGGTGCTGTGTACAGAAAGAGATTTTGTGTTAACCTTCACCTATTCTGTTGTCCCTCTTTCCTTCTTTCTATTTTTTTTTAATTTTATTATATGAGTGCTCTACTTACACATATGCCTTTATGCGGAAACAGGGTGTCGCTAGAGATGGTTGTGAACCACCCTGTGGTTGCTGGGAATTGAACTCAGGACCTCTGGAAGAGCAGCCAGTGCTCTTAACCACTGAGTCATCTCTCCAGCCTTCTTCCTCTTTCCTATGGCTCTTAAGCTAAAAGTTGCACCACAGCCTTCTATTTGGGAATAGTCTACAAACAGTAACATCTTCACTAGACTCAAAGCCTCTAGACACTGCAGGACCATCAGCCGCTAACACTTTAAAGTGTATTCTGGTTCACTAAACATTCTTTTGAAGTCTTGAAAATTGAATGTGATTTATTCTGGGACTTAATGAAGTATATTCTTTGTGTATTTTAATTGGCTATATTTTTATATACATTATGGTAGAAATAGTTCAATTTGAGTTTCCTTTATGGTACTTCCCCATTTGTGTCATTTTCCTCTTTAACCCACTGTTTTAGTAAACATTAAAAATACAAGCATTCATGCTTGCTTTGACAGACTTACACTAAAATTGGAACAACATGAAGGATGACACTAAAATTTGTGAAGCGCTCCATATTTGTTGGGGAGATGAGTTGGGGGATCAGGACGCATGATGTGAGATCCACAAAGAATAAATAAAATGTTTTTTTAAAAAGTGAAGAGTTTTAAAGTATATATATAAACACTAAAATTGAAACAGAACTATTTAACTCTCAGTACATAACTAGCAAATCTCAGTACTTAGACATCAAGCGCTTAGTTGTACAGCATTGCCTTACTGGTGTGTACACACAAAAGCTCACTGCATGGTTTTCACAAGAGAACAGTGATAGCTGTGGAACCCAATACTACTGTGTGTTTTTATTGTATATTTCTTTGCTCAGGGCTCTGTGTGACACTCCAGGTGTGGATCCCAAGCTTATTTCTAGCCTCTGGGTCTCTAATCACTACCGGTGGATTGTATGGAAACTGGCAGCTATGGAATTTGCTTTTCCTAAAGAATTTGCTAACAGATGCCTAAACCCAGAAAGAGTGCTGCTTCAACTAAAATACAGGCAAGTTGAAAGGATAGCATTAAGCGACTATCATGCAGTCTGCAGGTTCCTGTGTAGCCTGTGACTTCCATATCAAAGATGTACATAAAACAGTTCTGAGTGACAGCCCCTACTTAAGGAAAATGTTCATATGCCTCTATCTCCCTCTTCCCCCACACCTCTTTTTTGACATGTGAATTATTAATTTGATCCAGTATTTAAAGATTGTCAATACAACTTTTTGTCCTGCTGGTTGGTGGTGGCACATGCCTTTAATCCCAGTACTCAGGAGGCAGAGGCCAGCCTGGTCTGCAGAGTGAGTTCCAGGACAGGCTCCAAAGTTGCACAGAGAAACACATACACACCCTATCTTGAAAAAAATGTTTGTCTTTAGTATTCTTATATTAATGATAATGATAAAAAAGCAGTGTATGTGTAGCTAATTTTTTTTCTTTTGGTTTTTCGAGGCAGGGTTTCTCTGTGTAGCCATGGCTATCTTAGAACTCACTCTATAGATGAGGCTGTCCTTAAACTCAGAGATCCACCTGCCTCTGCCTCCCAAGTGCTGAGATTAAAAGCATACACCACCACCACCTAGCTTCTAGCTAAATTCTTAAAAATCATCTTTTCAGTATTTCTTTGGTGAGATATATATTGACTTTTATTTTTTTCTTTTTTGCAGCAGGGCTTTTCTGTGTAGCCCTGGCTGTCATGGAGATTGACCTGCCTCTGCCTCCCAAGTGCTGGGACTAAAGATGTTCATCACCATGCGGGCTTAATGAACTGATTTTTTAAAAGTATTTATTAATTTGTGAGTGCATCTGGGTATCCATCCCATGTGCTCATATTGTATGTGTGGATGTATACTCCTGTATGTATGCATGGAGGCCAGAAGAGGGCATCTGGTGTCCTCCACTGGCATTCTCTGCCTGACTGTATGAGGTGGGGACTGTCCCTGAACCTGGAACTCATGTTTTCTTGGCTAGTCTGGAAACCAGCAAGCCCTGGCAATCCCTGTTTCCTGCCACCTCAGAGCTGGGGTTACAGGCATGTACTCTACACCAGCTGGGATCTAATCTCTGTTCCTCGTGATCACGTGCTCTCTTAATTGCCATGTTATGTCTGCTGCCCAATGAACTAGCTTTACTTCTCGAGTATTCAGTGGCTTTGTTTACCATGAAACCCCAGGGGTACAATTCCTAAAACAGCATTTCGTCTCATTTTCAGATACGATGTGGAAATTGACAACAGCGGCAGATCGGCCCTAAAGAAGATCCTGGAAAGGGATGATACAGCTGCAAAAACACTTGTTCTCTGTGTTTCTGACATCATTTCACCAAGCACAAATGCATCAGAATCTTCAAGCGGTAAAACAAGTGGTGCAGATCCCAAGAGCATAGACACGATCGAACTCACAGATGGATGGTATGCCGTCAAGGCCCAGCTAGACCCTCCACTTGTGGCTCTTGTAAAGAGCGGAAGACTGACTGTGGGTCAGAAGATCATTACCCACGGGGCAGAGCTCGTGGGCTCACCTGATGCCTGCACACCTCTGGAAGCACCAGACTCTCTTAGGCTGAAGGTAAATTACACTACTGAACACTCTGGGCAAGAACCAGCCCATGACTCCATTATATCCTAGAGAGGCAATTAACTGAACATGCTGTGTTTTCTTTTGCCATAAAGGACAACAACATCTCTTGACAATGTGCTGGTAATGTAAGAAGCAAATTTTTCTAAGAGTTTTTGCTGTCTAGGGGAGGCAGAGCTATTTCTTGAGCTAAATGAAGTTGCAGTTATTAAATAAGAATCAGTCTGTACCAAAATTGAATTTAGGTACCTGTACTTCTGTCTCCTCATAGCACTGGGGTTCAAGTGCCTGCCACCCCTCCTGGCATTTTCACAGTGTTTCTGGGGATAAAACTCAGATCCTTATGTGTACAGGGTGAGTGCTTTACCAATTGAGCCATCACCCACCTTAACCTATCCTAGAAATATTTAAGTAACATTGATGCTTTGTAGCAGAGGTAATCGAGCCTGTGTGTGTGTGTGTGTGTGTGTGTGTGTGTGTGTGTGTGTGTGTGTGTGTGTGTGTGTGTGCGCACGTTGCTAGGGGATCAGATCCTACACGTGCTGGGCAAGTGCTCTGTAGTAGATTGCACCCCAAGTAGAAACGTTCTTGAGAAGTACAATATAGAAGTATTTCCCCTTTTGTATAGTTTCTCTGCTTACTCCTTTTTTTAAACCTTTATCAGTCATCTTTATGAGATATTTTAAAGGTTGAATTTTTAAAAAACTTTTCTGAGTATGAGTGTTTTGCCTGCCTGTGTACCATGTGCATGCAGTTCGCTCAGACCAGAATAGGAAATTGGATCCCCTGGAACTAGAGTTGTGAGCGATCATATGGGTTCTGGGAACTGAACTCAGGCCCTCTGCAAAAGCAGCAAATACTATTAACTGCTGAACCATCTTTTTAATCACCAACACAAGTGATTTTTTTTTCTTTTTAGGTTTTTTTGTTTGTCTGTTTTAGTTTTTTGAGACAAAGTTTTGCTGTTTCGCTGTGGCTGTCCTGGAACTCTCTCTGTAGACCAGGCTGGTCTCAAACTCACAGAGATCCACCTGCCTCTGCCTCCCCAGTGCTGGAACTAAAGACATGCACTGCCACCACCCAGCAACAAATGAATAGTCTTAAAGCATCCCAAAAGATTGAAAGTTACAGAGCAGAAATCAGCATGTCTTTAACTTCTCCTCTTTAACTTGTGCAGATTTCCACCAACAGCACACGGCCTGCTCGCTGGCACAGCAAGCTGGGGTTCTTTCATGACCCCAGGCCTTTCCCTCTGCCCTTGTCCTCACTGTTCAGTGACGGAGGAAGCGTTGGCTGTGTGGACATCATTGTTCAGAGAGTGTACCCTTTACAGGTATGGTACGTTTGAAACTTACTGTGTAAGGTCTTTCTTTGGAGAGAGTCTGAATGTCCCTTCCTGTTTCCGGTACATTGTCAGTGGGTGGAGAAGACGGCATCAGGACTGTACGTATTCCGCAATGAGAGAGAAGAGGAAAAGGAAGCAGTGAGATTTGCAGGGGCCCAACAGAAGAGACTGGAGGTCTTGTTCACCAAAATCCAGGCAGAGTTTAAAGACCGTGAAGGTAGAATGGCTTCACATTACACATTGTTACTATCCACAGTGTTTTGTAATTGCATGAATTCTCATTGAGTAATTGATTGTTTTTTAATTCTGCATCTGATTTTTACAAAATACCACACATACAGAAATGAAAACTGAACTGACTCCGATTGCCATTGCTTCTTTGAGGTCTGAGACAGTGAAAGGTGACAGATAAGGTGTCAGCATTTTTCAGGGTTCTTAAATAAGTGCCCTCTTCTCTCTCTCTGTCTCTCCTTCCACCTTCCTTCCTCCTTCCTTCCTTCCTTCCTTTCTCTCCTTCTTTCTTTCTTTGGTAGGATCTTACAGAGTTGATCAACCTGGCCTTGCACTCAGTCTAGCTCAGACACTCCTTCAGCTTTTGATCCTGGGCATGAATTCATAAACCGAGTTTGAGTATCTAGGGAATCCTTGGTGTTAGAAGGGTGGCCACGAGGAGCCAGCTACGCTTCTCCCCCAGCTTCTTTTTTAACAAGGAACCTTTAGGTTTTTCCAAGACAGGGTTTCTCTGTAGATTTGGAGGCTGTTCTGGAACTTTCTCAGTAGACCAGGTCGGCCTTGAATTCACAGAGATCCGCCTATCTCTGCCTCCCGCGTGCTGGGATTAAAGACCAGCCTAAAATATTTTCTTCATTCGTTCATTGCTTGTGTGCATGTCACAGCACATATGCAGAAGTGAGGGACAATTTATAGACTCAGTTCGCTCCTTCCTAGTGGTCTCTGGGAGCAGACCAGGTTGGTAGTTTTGGTAACTGGTACCATTACCAGCTGAGCCATCCTGCTTCTCTTGGTGCCTCTTTATTGTCTAGTCTCCCTCCTCTGGGTGTGTTTTCTTGACTCTGTAGTGTTGCTTCCTAAGTTTTGGGTTAGCTAATAATGCTGCTTCCTTCCCTCCTGCAGAAGACACAGCACAGCGGCATGTGCTGTCCCGTGCACTCACAAGGCAGCAGGTCTGTGCTCTGCAGGACGGTGCAGAGCTCTATGCAGCCGTGCAGAGTGCGTTGGACCCAGATCACCTTGAGGTGAGGAAGAGCCAGGCGACAAGCTTCAGTCCCCAGCCCTGTCAAGTCCATGTTGAAAGGCTACATCTTTCAGAAGGTTTACTTCTGTGGCATGTTTTTGATTTATTATCAAGTCAAGAATGAGAAGTTTTATGAGTTCTATATATTAAAATAACATGGTTAAAAATGTCAGGCAAAAGACCAGAGAGATGGCTCTGTGGGCAAGGGCAAAGGCTCCTGCTGCCAACCCTGACGGCCTGAGTTCAATTCCTGGAACCCACATGGTGAAAGGAGAGAACCAACTCCTTTCAGTTTTCTCTGACCTGTACACACCCAAAATAAATAGGGGCAGGGGTTGTGGTTTTTTGTTGTCGTTTTTTTGTTTTGTTTTGTTTTGTTTTGGGGGGGACTGGTTTTTCGAGACAGCACTGGCTGTCCTGGAACTCACTCTGTAGACCAGGCTGGCCTTGAACTCACAAAGATCCACTTGCTTCTGCCTCCCACGTACTGGGATTAAAGGCTGAAGGCATGTGCCACCACTGTGTGGCTTTTTTTTTTTTAATGCAAGCAAAGCTTTCTTTTTAGCCAGCTGTGTGGCACATGTCTGTGTTCTTTGGGGGCCAAGAGGCAGAATGCCAAGATGTGTGCCTGGGAGACACAGCAAAATTCTGTCTAGAGAGATGGTTTAGTGGTTAAGAATGCTCAGAGTTCTTGCAGAGGACCCATATTGGGCTCCCAGCATCTGTGTTTGGCAGTTCACAACTGCCTATAACTATAGTTCTACATGCACACATAAAATAAATAGATAAACATACTACAAAGAAACCTTAAAAATTATATCTGCTGTTCCAAAGATGAATTATTAAACTAAATTATTAAATTAAATGTATTCTACAGGAGGTAAGGATAAAAGCCACTGAGCCAGCATTTCCTATATCAGCTGTGCAGCTGCTGATTCTCTCTGTGCCTCACCTTCATCAGCTCAAATGGAAACGACAGTAGCACACAAGTCATGGCATGCTTGTGAGGATCAAGTGAATTAGGACACTTCCCAGGCATAAATCCGTGGTTCTGTTAGTGTCCAGCCATGCCAACCATTTGAAATGTATTTGTGCTGGCTGTGGTTAGAGAACACTAAGTGTTAGAGGTTTGGCCCTAGGGAAGTCCGTCACAAGGACACAGAGGCAGTTTGAGGTCCCTGAGAGCACTATGATGAAATGAGTAAACACTACATCTCCTGAAGTAGGCCAGGTGTGTTATATTTCCTTCTTGTATAAGGCAGCTGGTTGGGGTAGGCAGGACTGCTGCTGTGGCTGCTCTCTGATGTTTCCAATGGCCACAGGGTTGTTTCAGTGAAGAGCAGCTCGGAGCCTTGAACAAATACAGACAAATGTTGAATGATAAGAAACAAGCACAGATCCAGTCAGAATTCCAGAAGGCCTTGGAGTCCGCTGAGCAAGAGGAGGGCTTATCAAGGGATGTTACAACTGTGTGGAAGCTGCGTGTTACAAGCTACGAGAGAAAAGAAAAATCATGTGAGTATGCAAGGATGTTACTATTAATTTTGTTAAATTAAAAAGTGAGCTTATACCAGGCAGTGGTGGCTTACACCTTTAATCCCAGCACTCGAGAGGCAGAGACAGGAGGATCTCTGTGAGTTCGAGACCAGCCTGGTTTATAGATCAAGTGCCAGGACTGTTACACAGAGAAGCCCTGTGTCAAAAAAAAAAAAAAAGTATATAAAAGGGGAGGGGAGCTTACAAATGACAAGTGAAAAATAAAATTCATGTAAATCCAGGGAATAAAATGTGCTGAGAGCACCCACAGAGCAGGGGGGCCCTTGGGTCTTGGTTGTTGCCGTGTTTCAGTAAATGGTCACCAGTGTGCCTGCCGTGTCTTCCTCTTTCACTGAACAGCTCTGTTGAGTATCTGGCGTCCATCACCAGACTTACACTCTCTGCTAACAGAAGGAAAGAGATACAGAATCTATCATCTGGCAGTATCAAAATCTAGGAGTACATTCGAACGACCTGGCATCCAGTTAACAGCTACGAAAAGAACTCGGTATCAGCAGCTGCCGGTCTGCACCTCTCCTTACACATTTCCGTTTGATAAATGTGCAGTGTTTCCCAGACTCTCCACATGCTGACTGATGTTGTTTCCCCGTAGGCTGCCAGTGAAACTGTATTCCAAGTTTACCAGCCGAGGGAGCCGCTTGACTTCAGCAGACTGTTAGAGCCAGCCTTTCAGCCTCCTTGTTCTGAAGTGGACCTTGTAGGAGCTGTAGTTTCTGTTGTAAGAACAACAGGTAATGTGCAGTGGGTTTAATGTAATGTAGCCTTTCGTTGATTCTCTTGAAAAGTGTTGCCTTTCACGCTTCTAAACCTGTAACTAGTGGGGCTACACTGATAATCTTGCTAAGTAGTGATACGAAAGAAATCTTCCTGTTTACTTATGTGTATTTTTCTGTACATGTGTGGGTGTGCCAGCATGTATGTGGAGGTCAGACGACAATGTATAGGAAGGAGTCTTCTCTCACATGGGGTTCAGAAATCAAGCTCGGGTCATTAGGCTTGATGGCAAGCACCTTTACCCACAGAGCACCCCCCCCCCCCCCCCCGTTGGCCATTAACCTCTTAGTAAAAAGCAACTCAATAGTATTTCAGGAGAAGGATGTATTCTATTCCGTGCTGTTTAACTTTGTAAAGTGTTGGTTGTTTTTTGTTTGTTTGTTTGTTTTTGTAGTAATTATGATCAAACAATTATATAGTGGAACATTTAAACCTCTGATCTCTTCAGCTTCTAATATTCCCCATCATTTTATCTGGATTCTTATCTTTTTGTTTGTGTGTTTGCTTTTGTTCATTTTGTAGTTCTGGAGATCAAACCCGGGGCTCACAGTGCTAGGCAGATGTTCCACCACTAACTCAGCCTGTTTTATTGTGCATTTGATCTACAAAGCTCATTCCTTCCCTACAGGAGTGCTACATTGATGTCAAAGTCCAGCCGAGAGCCCTGTGTAGGCACACACCTTCCATTCTTGGTTATTTCTTATATCCGGACACCTTAGCCTTAGCTCCTAGCTCTCTCCTGTTACACTTCAGCCATGTGACATGTCCTTGCTGTGACGTCCCTGAGGCTGCACTCACTGTTCCCATAGACAGCCATGGTGGCTTTTGGTGCCTTCATGTTGCTGGGTCAGGTGTAGCCTTGTAAAAGACCCTGACAGGAAGTGTCTGCTCCTCTCTAAACCAGCACTTTCCCTTTGGTTTTGTTTTCTCCTTGGCACTCCTCAGCACCTCACAGTGTACCCCACACACTCATCCCTCTTCTAGGATGTGATGCTGTAAGGGCCGGGCACCGTCTCTCACTCTTAAAAGCAGTGCATGGTGTAGGAGGCTCATTGGTGTTTGCTGTCACCGTTTCCCCATTCCTCTCTTCTCTGGTCACTCACTGTCCTTCCTGTTGTATTGGTGTTTTGTTTTAAGTCCTCTGGAAGAGCAAGCGCCCTCAACTAAGCATTTCTTAGCCCTGACACAGCTGCTGAGCACTTCTCCTTTAAGCTTCACACTCAGTGCTTTTCCTATCTCTGACCTGCATGTCCCCTTCTCCGGAGCCCTGCCTCAGGAATGCCAGTTGTCTTGTGTGACGGTGCATTTATGTCTGCTTCTATTTGGTTCTTTTTCATTATGATCACAGCAGCCTTTATGGCCTTAATTTTGCTTTCTGCATACACTGTACAGCATTGTCATGTCTCAGGCATGTGTCTGTCCCATTGTGGTGGGGGCTGTGTGCTGCCAGTTTCTGTCTTTGGTCCTGCAGCCTCCTTTCCATCTTACGGATCTGCTTGTTATCTCCAACCCAGAGCTTTTTGTACTGACTGTGTGGCCTAAAGTCCCACAGCAGAGTCACTTGTGAAACCTGTGGGAATTTTCTGTTTGGGGGCGTTCCTTATGGGGTATGTTCTGTCTTTCTCTATGCTTGCCAACCCTTCCTTCCTCTTTTCCTTCCCTCCTCCCTGCTTTCCTGTGTTTGTCTGATGTGGGGCTTTTCTCTGAATGTTGTGTTATTAAGCCACATCCCATGTCCTCCTTTGTCATGTGGGTCATGCCGTGCCTGCACACATTTGATTGTCATAGAAGGCGGGTAGCTTATTTGTGTATTCCATCAGTATTTATTGAATAATTGTTACATACCAGGAGCGTACGTAGCACATAAGAATCCCTTCCTGGGAGCACTCTGGTGAGAGGAGATGACAAACAAAACAGAATAATATGAGTGCAAAAGGGAAGGAATGAAGTCAGAAGAACAGAGTTCAGAAAAGACCTCACTGACATTGTGTTGAACTGGAAGAAACAGAGAGAAGTATGCGGAACCTGGGGAGACCTCCCAGGAAGGCTGTGCCAGGACCTGTAAGTTTTGGCAGAGGATGGAGAGAGGCAGGAAGAACCAGGTTTTTTTGTTTTATTTTGGGGTGTGTGTGTGTGTGTGTGTGTGTGTGTGAGTGAGAGAGAGAGAGAGAGAGAGAGAGAGAGAGAGAGAGAGAGAGAGAGAGAGAGAGAGAGAGAGAGAGAGGTGCAGAGGTCAAAGGACAAGACTACTTTATGGAGACAGTTGTTTCCATACACCTTGATGTAGGATCTGGGGATTGAACTCAAATTGTCACGCTTGCACAGCAATCACCTTTACCCACTGAGCCATCTTGCTGGCTCCCTTGTATATATTTTAACTTTTACTTAAAAGGTGATGGGAAATCATGGAAGGTTTCAAGCAGAGGAGGGATGGACTTTGACCCTTTCACATAACACCTGAACTGTTACTTTGGAACAGGAACTCCATGAGGAGGCCATGGTAAGAATCTAGTCAGGGGAGGATGGTGAAGCAGACAGAAGCCACAGGCATGGTGAGCAGCAGACTCTGGTTACACTCTGAAGGTAGAGGGACAGTGTGGGATGTCCGGAGCTATGGACTATGGGAATTGCCACGTGATGAAAGGGGGCAACTTGAAAACAACCAATGAGGAGCATGGTTTGCAAGTGGAGTCTTAGTCACAAGAAAAGCTTCTGAGGAGATGTGGTAGATTGACAGCTGTGTTTACAGACATCTGCTCAGAGCAATAGTCAGAGCTGAAGATACGATTTCAAAACTATCAGTACACCAGTGAGGTGCAAAGCCATGAGGCTGAATGAGGTCATGCTGTCAGTACACCAGTGAGGTGCAAAGCCATGAGGCTGAATGAGGTCACTAAGGGGACTAAGAAGAGACAAAGGACTCCGTTTTGACACTTGGACATTCAGGGATGGGGTAGATAGAAAGGAAGCAGTGTTGTATGTGCGATGAAGCCTGTCTGGAGCACTGGTGTGAGGTGAGGACCGTGACTTGGTAGTTGGCTTTGGCATCATGGAAGAACCCTTTCCATGAAGAGAGGGAACTGGCTGACTGAGTAGAACAAGGGAGCAGAGAGTGGTTCCTTTATGTGTGTCTTGTTCAAAGAGAAGGAAAAGAAAAGTGGTTGTTAGAATCACGATCAGAGTAGTTTTCAGATGAAAGTGTTACACTAAGAGGACACTGCGCTGAAGAAGCTAGTAAGAGAATAAAGACTGACCCTGAGCAGTGAGCACATGACACCTGACGTTCTGACACTGTGATGAGAAAGAAGCCTTAGCCAGCAGCAGACAGGCAAAAGCACTTAGGGCCACAAATGCAGGAACTGATGCAGAGGTAGACACCTGCATTGATACCAAAAGACAGGAAATTACCCAAGAAAGTGCAGGAGAGACTGGCCTGCGTGCTTCCCAGTGCCTGCCCTTGTCCAGTGCAGGAGAGACTGATGGCCTGCGTACATCCCAGTGTCTGCCCTTGTCCAGTGCAGGAGAGACTGACTGGCTACATCCTGGTGCCTACCCAGGTCCAAGCCAACCATAACTCTCAACAAGCCTCGTCTACTTTCTAAGTGCTCCTTTGCTTTTTGGCAACACAAGTTGCTGCCAGTTGATCTGTGTTCCCTGCCATAGTTCTGAATCAACTCAGATTCCTTTTGGGTGGGAAGCAGATAGTAAAACTAAGGTCTGTTGTTGACGGTAAGAGTCAGAGCTGCACAGAAAACTGCACAGAAGTGACTTTCCCTCCTGAGCAGACCCTGAGTCTGGTCCTCCTTTGCCCCTCCGGGCCTCAACTGTTTGATTTCTTGTTCAGCCTTCCTCATTTCTTGGCTCAAAGTAGTAGAAATGTGTATGTATTTTCTCTGTCTCCTTCCTGCTATGCAGGGTGACACTGGAGTCTTTCTGGTGGGCTTTTCCTAGTAAGCACTGTCTTGGGATTTTTCTTCATTCTTTTCACAGCTGCCTAGGAAAGCGTTGTGTGGGTGCAACACAGCTACTCATGTGTTTGAGCTGATCAGGGTTGCTTCCAACATTTTATAATAGCAGACAGAACTACAGTGAGTGACTTTGGTGCAACTATTACCATGACCCTTGCTCACATGTGTTTTACTGTTATTGGGCATCTGTCTTCAGAGTGGACTGCTAGGAATAAGAATGCTGGGTGGAAAGTAAGGTGTACATAGCTTTGCTAGGCAATGCCAAGTTTTTCTCCACAAGGATGGATCAGGTCTACATTCCCACCCGCAGTGTATCATGTATCTGCTGCCCTGTGGCCTTGGGATGTTTGCCATTGAAATATTAGCACCTTAAGCAATTGGTGATTCTGAAAATCCCATGTTTTCTCTAAACACAGGGTTTTTGTATACTAGAACAAACAAGTATATCATTGTCCTAGCAATTGTAAAAATAACAATGACTTACTTTTCATTCTAGGTCTTGCTCCTTTGCTCTACCTGTCTGACGAATGCCTTAATTTATTAGTGGTAAAGTTTGGGATAGACCTTAATGAAGACATAAAGCCACATGTGCTAATTGCTGCGAGCAACCTCCAGTGGCACCCAGAATCCAGATCAGGAGTGCCAACATTATTTGCTGGGAATCTTTCCATAGTTTCTACCAGTCCAAAGGAGGTCTACTTTCAGGAGCGAGTCAACAGACTGAGGCAAACTGTTGAGGTAAGATTAGGGAGTAGGAAGCAGTAACACAGGCGCCTGGAGCCCAGTGTTTCCACACATGAGCAGGTGTGCTCCTTAGCGCCCTCCTCCCCTCACCCCATAGCAGGAGTTGGTTTTTGCTGATGTGCGCACTTGACGGTTGCTGTCAAATCTGAAGTGTCTCACCAGGCCTGGTGGCATGTGCCTGCAATTCTAGAACTTGAGCGCCAGCCTCCTCTCCAGAGTGAGCACCAGGCCAGCTGGGCTTGCAAGACCCTAGCTAATAAACAGCAAACAAAAATGTGACTCCTTCTTTTGTTCTGAATGTTTTATTTCTGAAAGAAAATACTTTCCAAGAACATTGATGTGTGAATTAGCTTTTCTAATTTACTCTCTTAGAATATGGATACATTTTATAAGGAGGCAGAAAAGAAGCTTTTACATCTGCTTAATGGAAACAGTCCCAAGTGGTCCACCCCAAAGAAAGACTCCACTCAGCCAGCCTCCACTTGCCCTGCTTCGGAACTCCTAGCTACAGGAGGTCAGCTAGTGGTAAGTTATCAGTTTGAGAAATCACGCTGGGAAGTAACCGATGCACTGGCATGGTCTAGCAAACACGAGGTATAACTAAACTGCATTTACCCTGTGACAAGCTTGCTGTACCTGCTATGTGTGGAAATTGTAAGCTATTTGTTGAAGTATGAATATAAACCTTTGGGAGCAAACTACATTTATGGCACTCTAAGTACATTTGGGAAAAAAGCCTCTGGCGTGTTTTATCGCTAGAAGAGGTGCCCATTGATGGGGAATGTCCTTCTGTATTGTACAAGCAAGATATCACCACAGCTGGTACATACCATGTGCTAGCTGTTACACTGTTTCTAAGCTCAGTTGGCTCATTAGATGGTGGCAGGTGTCTGATTGCTAGGACTGACTGGACAGGTGGCACTGCACAGCACCCTAACTCACTAAAGCAATCCTCACTCTGTACAAGAAAAGCCATTGTTAGAGTTAGACTGGCAAAGAAGCTGAACAGTGACTCGGGACTAGGAAAAAGAAAGGTGTTAGAACTCCAGGCCAGTCAGCTGTGGCTCAGCGGGTAAAGGTGCTTGTGGATGAGCTTGATGATTCTGATATCTGTAATCTACCTGGTAGAGTGGAGGAACCTACTCCCACAGGTGTGCTGGAGCATGTGAGTGTTCGAATGCACACATACACACATGCACAACATGTACATACACTAAATGTATGAATGAATAATGTTCGGAAGAAGAGGAAGAAGTAGTAGTAGGCAGGATGTGTTCTTAAAATGATTTTGAAAAGTATGTCATTTTTAGCTTTATAACCCTTGGAAAGTGAAAGCATAAATGATGTCACATGTTGGAGTTTTTTAAAATCTTATATTAGGATCTCTTCATTTTCCTTTTCTAGTCATTTTTATACCCTCTCGTGCAAAATTATTTCCTGTGAAATGGGAATAACAGCATGGATGTTTTTGACATCATCTATCGTTCAGCAATTTGATAAGAAAGAACGTGTCCCTCTGTTTGTATTTTTTAATGAAAGATTAGGTTTTATTTTGTTTATATACAAGTACATATTATGATAGGTTCCTTTTTTATGTTTTTTTAGAGGTTTTCTCCTAATAGTGAGCAAAGTTATCAAAGTCCTTTATCACATTGCACACCAAAAGAGAAGTCTACATCCCTGGCTCAGTCAGCCCAGATGGCATCAAAGTCTTGTAACAGGGAGAAAGAGATTGATGACCCAAAAACTTGCAGAAAAAGAAGAGCCTTGGATTTGCTGAGTCGACTGCCCTTACCTCCCCCAGTCAGTCCCATCTGTACCTTTGTGTCTCCGGCTGCACAGAAGGCTTTTCAGCCGCCACGGAGTTGTGGCACCAAATATGCAACACCTATGAAGAAAAAAGAACTCAGTTCCCCTCAGAGGAGGACGCCGTTTCAGAAGGGCAGTGGCATTTCTCCTTTGGAACAAGATGTGGTAGCTGATGAAGAACTTGCCTTGCTCAATACCCAAGCTCTTGTACCTGGCTCACCACAAGGAAATCAGCAAGTATTTCCTGGTGACTCCACAAAAACTCTGTGCCCCCAGGACAAAAGAACCCCCAGCCAGCACAGAGGCCAGACCAGCATGTAGGACTCCAATTCAAGAAGGAGTGTATCTCAGGGATTACAGACGTGACGACAGTGACGGAAAATTAGCTCTTGAGTCTTAGCCTCCCAGTTTTTAAGATGTGTACAGTTCTAAAACTACACATGTGTGTGACAAGACATGAATAACTGCACATTCCTGGAGTGTTTGTATACTACACAGATGTTCTGCCTGGTTCGGTATTTGTGTAACTATTCAGTTGTCTAAAGCTGGCCAGACACCAACTAAAATTTAAGAATCTTTAAATCTCTCTGATTAGATTTGATCACTACAAGCATTATTTTATGTGCAAAATAAACATACCTTTATTGTTTAGTTTGTGTCACTGACTAAGGTAAGGTCTCTAAGTGCTATTACTTTACTAGATACTTTGTTTTAGTTTGGTTCCTGTTTTTAAGGTTTTGTAGGTAACTCATGAAATAGTGTCCTTTCACATGTGGTTGGTTCTGCTAGAGTTCCATCCTGTCAGGATAAACAGACAGGACAGTGGTGTTTACTTCTGGCCAATTTGTCATCTTTCTCAGCTCTAGGAACCCTCAAAGTCTATAATCTCTCAAATTACATTATTCCAGCTAGAAATCCAGTCAGGCATAATGATGCACACCTGTCATCCTGCACGGAGGTAGAGACGATATTGGGAATTCCAAGTCATCTTCACTACTTGCCAAGTTCAAGATGGCCTGCTATGTGGTGCCTTGCCAACCACAGCACCAACTGCAGGCCATGCTCTGTCTCACTGAGCTTCAGCCTTTAGTGTTCTGTCTACTCTCATTGGTGATTGAAGTTTTGCTCATAAAATAATTTGATCTTCGTGTCCTAGACCCAACCTAGAGCAGAGTAAACAAGTCTTACATATACTGTAATTATGCCATTTATAAAATTTAACCTTTTTGTTTGTTCTTTTGAGACAGGGTTTCTCTATATAGCCCTGGATGTCTTGGAACTAACTCTGTAGACCAGGCTGGCCTTGAACTCAGAGATCCACCTGCCTCTCCCTCCCGAGTGCTGGGACTAAAGGTGTGAGCACCACCTCCCGGCTGATAGTTGACCTTTTTTCTGGTGGATCCTATCAAAAATGCTATTACCTTCTCCATCCTGCCTCAGGCCACCTAGCACAGACAGCTTTTACATAGACCACAAACATCTGTGCTGCGTAAGCAAAGTGTGAAGCTTCAGCATGTGCACTTTTCTCCTAAAGTGACACCAATGAAAGCCAACAGTGTATGCTGCGTGGCCAGGGATAAATGGCAAAAGCATTTGGTGTTACTTGGTCTTACTGAGAGCCTTTGGGTTACAGAGCACTCTGCTAGCTCTATAAATGATGGGAGTGGAGATAAAGTAATGCAAGCCAGTGATGGCAGGTCAAAGGGTCCAGAAGTCAGGGCCAGAGAAGCTGAAAGGAAAAGAATGCATTGCTTCTAAATGGGATACACTTGGTGGCGTTTATCAGTTGTTTTTTGAGATAAGCTTGGTGGCATTTAACCAGTTGTTTTATGCTTCCAAACCAAGTATTTTGGTATCTCCTCGTAAGAGAAAGCAGAGACATAGCTGGGCAGGAACCAAAGGAAGGAAATCCCATGTGGACTCTGACCCTTCTCCCCTCTGCCAACCTAGATGCATGAAGCCATCCATTCCAAAGTCATTCTGCAGGTCTATACAGGCTCTGAGACCCATAGTTCCATGGGTCTGCTATAGGACTGCTGTGTGTTATGCTTAGCATTAGAATTTAGCAAAGTTAGAATGGCGGATTCATCCCAATTTACTATTACTCATACGCTGGGCTTTCTGTTATTCCTAAAGCACCAATTTTGAAAATGTTAAGGAAGTACATTACTTATCGTCATGAACATGTTGAGTGGATTTCAACAGTGTTGATAATGGAATGGCAAGTAGGCTTTCTAATGCAGACTTCATTCCTCCTAGTTATTAATGATTCATGAATAAGCTTATGATATATGCAAAGGTTATTTTATGGTATTAGTCCTTGGGTTGTGGCAAATGTTTTGTTGTTAAGCCAAAAATAAATTCAATGGCAAACCCAATACAAATGCAATATCATATACAATTTTAATAACCATAAAAGCACCATTATATAAGACACTTAAAGTAATAGTTCACAAAACATTAGAAAGAAGCTGTTGACCAGAAAATAAGTACAGCATACATCCCACATGGTCGTGTCATGGTCTCGTACCAAGTGAATCTGATTCCAGCCTGCTGGGATTTAATTTGGACTCATAAATTCATAACTGATCTGAGGGGCATTCCACAGTTTACTGTCAATACCACATGAAATAGCCTGTCACCTCAGTGAGCGTGACTTCACATTTCCTTGTATGACCTACACCCTAGCTGCTTCATTGCTTTGCACTCCTAAACATCCAGGTTGCTAACTAAGTACACGTTATAGCATCATTTTAGAAATCACTTGATGATTCTTTAAAACTGGTGTTTTTGCAAAAGCAGGTTTATTTACAGTGAGAGTAGGAGCCAGAGGGAGGGGTCTATCCTGCTGACACTGCAGAGCGCAGGGTCTGACTGTAAAGGTACCGGTTCTTCTTAGTTGCCTTTGTTCCTAAGAATCCACAGGCATGTTTAACAGTGACACATCATTACAATGAGAGAGGAAGTTCCCTAATGTCACCTTGAAGAGCAACATTCCCTTCTCTGCTTTCTAAAAGAAAACCAGTGCCGTTAGAATGAGGAGTTTAGTCTCTAGACACAGACTATCAGAGTAGTAATGGCACGAAGCTGCTTCCTGCCTCTGCCTCTGCCTCTGCCTCTGCCTCCCTCACTCTCCAGCTCTATGGAGAAGATGGATCTGTCTAAGACAGTGAGTGGTACTATAGCCCACAGAAATGTACCAGTAACACCTTGTTTATGACTGCAGCTAACTGATAATCTTAGATTTCAGGTTCAAATCAACTCCTTCCCTAGAGAAAGACCCTCGAGCCCTCAGCAGAACCCTCGGCATCAAGCCATATGGGTGCACTCCGACATTGCTTGTTGGAGATAACAAATATAATGACTTTTGTTCAGAAACTTCTGGGCTTTGGCTATTTACACTGGAATTAGAGCTCTGACTAAAACTGAACAAAGAATAAATACCAAAAATCGAAGTAGAAACTTCTTTAGGAAAAATCTGCAATGGCTGTGCAAGGATTGCTAATATCCATGGTGACAGCCACCTCTCCTGAAGCTCTCGTTGGAGAAGCCGCCATGAGCCCTTCTGTTGGGGAGCTCTGTGTAGGTGCTCCAGTACCCGGAACCACTGGAAGGCGCGCTGTTCCTGTCCTGGTTTCTGTTCGCTCTGCTTGGCTTTTCTGCATGAAGGACACTGTGAAAGGTAACATCGTGTTCATACCGTTCTTTCATCCGGTGTATTTTTTCTCTTGGTACTCCATGGATGTTTCTTCTACATAGAAGAAAAACCCCACAAATGTTTAGTTAAGGTGGGTTATCCAAACAAGTAGCTTACATTACAAATCCTACATTGCATGGCTCCTGCTCTGCCTCAGGACAAAAGCATATGTCCTATTGTTGAAGGGCCTCTGCAGCTCTACTGGCTCTTATGGGCATCCCAGAACAAGCCTGCGGCTAGCTTCCGAAAAGCTTTGTTTCTGGTGGTGTTGACATGAACAAACACCATATGACATAACTACTCATGTATTTAGTGATATGCCTTGGGTGACATGCATGTATCCATTATCAGTTTGCATCAGTTGGTCTCTGATACTGTCAAATGTCACTTACTAAAACAATCTTAAGTTCTAGAGGGCACAAATACCATCTGGGGATGTGGTTAGAAGTGGAATTGCCAAGATTTCAATTACAGAATAGAGTTCATTAACCTCGTCAGGTTTAACAATTAGGCAATGGAGGGAGTGACCATAGACTCGCTATGGAAATACTCTGCTTCTGCTGGATCACAGCTTCAGGGAACATGGAGAGTGGCTATCAGAAGCCATGCATTGAAAATCAGTTAGTATTATTTGGACACGTGTTGCTGTGTAAATCGAAGCAGCACTTGTAGCATGAATGAGCCACATTCTGCTTAACATTCAAAGGTCTTGCTTTAGCCTGATGCAGAAGCACCGCTGACATGTGCATCCCATGCAGAGGAAGTGTTTTCAATGCTCATTAATGAAGAAGCAACTGAGCATAAAGAAAGGTAAGGGCATCCTTCAAAAGGACCAAGTTCAAGCCAAGGGTTAGCACTTAGCATTATATTAGACATCTGACTCAAAACTCAAGTCTTCACATTAATAGTTCCAAATTTATCAATCTCTAAGAATTACCATTTCTGGCCTGAAAACTACAGTCCATTTCCAGCCTGAAAAGATGCTTTTGTTCGGTCTGAAATACCTGAAAATAGCAGGATACAGAATGAGGAACTAGGAAAACAAAGAGGTACCTTGCTAACTCTTGAACGTTGAATTTCCAGCGAGTGTCGGGTTCTCGGAATATAACTTCATAGTTATTCTCAAGTGCCTGATTTTTCAAAAGTACATAAAACATTGAAGACATGGCATGTATGCTTGGAGATGTTCGCGCTCCACTTAACATTCACCACAGTCTTGTCCAAATGTCCCCCAGTTTTACGAGTCATCCAGGCCCTGAGTCTATCTACTGCATTTTGTCCCCATATCTAGCCACTCATGTTGTGTTACATGTCTTAAAGTTTATCAGTTTTATCTAGTCTGACTCTGAGCATCCTTATGACTGATCACTGACCTCACGATGAAATGTCCCAAACACAGGTGTGAGCAATGAGCCTGGAGAGTTCCTAAAGTCATCTCCATGGTTATCATGGATTTACTTCCTCCCATCTTGGTTTGTAACTGAGAGTGCCACACAGCTTATGAAGTCAAAGTGCTTTTCACATATTTTATACAGTGTTTCTTGCAAATGCAGCTCTCCCTGCTCTGCAGTGCATGGCCCAATGCCCTGGGCCCCATTTTTGTGAGTTTCGATGATTAGTAAGGCTCTCATGTCAACAGCTAAACATTCTTTGCATTCATATGCTGACCACTTTATTCAAACAGCCTTTTGTTATCACTAGTGCTCAAGGTGTTATAAAATAGAATTAAATGAGCTAAGCTGAAGGACTCCTCAGAAGGAGGCAGCATGCATAAGGTCTGGTGTGCTGTGCTGTTACAGCAGAAGGGGTTACAGTTAATACTATACAAATCAAAACAGCCAGCAAAGAATTCTGAGTGTTCTCATCACACACCAAAATTGTATTTGTGATGACAGACAACCTAAGTTCCCTGAGTCAGTCATGATAACATCCACCAAAGCAGCCCACTGTAGTCCATGAATATGTAAGATTATTATTTATCAACTAATGAATGCATCTAAATATCCAAGTTTCTTCTCCGTCCTTTGGATAGTATGTTCTATTCGAATAGGAAAGAATTCAATCACCGTGTCTTAAGAACAGCTAATGACTGGGTCTCATTAACAGCTTTGGGTGGCTAATATCCAAAACTGAGAAGTGAAATGACTTCACGGAAACCACTGTCAGATGTTCCTTAATGCTGGTTTGGGTACACATCAGCTCTTCATGGCCCTGCTAGTCTCATGTGGCCTTGAATATGAACTGAAATGCAGGGTCTATATTCACCCAGGTTTCCACCCTGGGCCTGAGTAGATGTGTCAAGGAAGTGTCAGCAGACAGAAGTAAGGCTGTCTGTATAATGTTCTACCTAAATGTAGAACGAATCCTAAAGCTAAACTGCCTTGAGCCCCATGGAAGAGACATCACAACATACTGGGGGCCATGTGTAAGTCAAGAAGCCGTCTGCCTCCTGCTCTGCTCTGTTTGTGGAATGAAAACTTGTCCTCGTAAGATACAAACAATGTCCGAAAAGATCAGAATGGAGCCGAGTTGTGTGTTGATATTTGTGTTCTACTGCCTTAACAGGGTCATGCTGGTGATCCTAAATCTGTTTATAGACTAAGAAATTCTGTTGCCCTGGAACTCTAAGCAATAGAGGACTGAAATCCCCAGCCTGCAATCCCCAGCTCACTGGGACCCATAATCCTGCTAGTGTGTTCTCTAGTCTATAACTCACTGAAAGTATCAGTGGATGCTCACTCCCCTAAACAGAAAATAGCCTGGACTGAAAAGATAACAAGAAGGGAGGCAGGGGCAGGTAGATCTCTACAAGTTCAAGGCTAGCCTGGTCTACAAAGTGAGTTCTAGGATAGCCAAAGCTATGTAGAGAGACCATGTCTCAAAACAAAAGGAGGGAAGGGGGGACGACAACTCAGACCCTTTGAGGTAAGGAGGCTCCTCAGCAACTGAAGAGCAGAGAAACCCTAAGACAATGTTGCCTGCCCCCTGGGAGAGCTACCATTAGTGAATGTGAAATCATGGAAGGCCAGAAAAAGAAAGAACACAGGTTTCAACTTTCTCACGAAACGCCCCAAACTGAAAATTCAGAGTGATGCTTCTTCCTACCATGACTGCATAGGGCTTCATCTCCCAGGCGTGCAGGTTGGTGTTATCAATAATAATGGGGGATATGCCATTCTGCATTGCTTTCTTTGCTGTAACACAATGCAACACAACAATGAACAACATGCAGCAGTCACCAGAGCGAGCATCACCCACATTTTGTCACTTGCACTGCAGGAGGCCATCCTCGAACAGTGAACCGCTCGCTACCTAGTGCAGAACCATTCTCAGGGGGCTCCTTTTGCTGGAATCTACTACTGAGGGCAAGCCCTGCCATCCTGCTTGGGTAGAAAAGTGGCAACGCTTTTGCTTAAAGCTCCTTCCATGGAAAGTACTCATTTTGAAGCTGCTATAATCTACATGTACAACAGGGTTTCCCAGGAGTTTGGAAAGGAGTTTGTCACCTCTCTTCTGGTTCCACTCATGAGCTTCCTCCAAGAAGTCCGGGTTGAACTCATAGGCACCATCTTCCCTGAAGAAAAAATCATCGGTGCTGAAAATCAGGGCCCTGGGAAAGTCACGCTGCAGCTGTCTGCAAAGTGGAGAAATGGAAAAGGCATTTCCCAGTTACACTTGGCCGTGGGAGAACGGTTCCTCTCCATCTTTTAACAGCGAGCAGATTCTAATTCTGAGACCTCCACACTTTGAATTTCCCACTCCACTTAGGAGGAGAAGCAACCATCTCAGAGAGTCATTGGTCCTCAACGGGAGGCAGAAGCCTGAGAGGCTGCCTGTGCACGTGCCAAGCCTTGAAAGTAAGAGGTCACTGGTCACGGCCACCGCCTCGTGCAGCATCCAGGATGGACTGACACTCCAAAGCAAAGTTGAAGGCATGGTGACTGTTTCCTGAGGGACATCAGTTACCAGGGCCACTCCTCTCCAAGGCACACCAGTGCCCTCCCAGACCTCCCCTGGGGCACCGTGCCCCCACACTGCAGCCCTTCCCTCAGCCCCTAAACTCTTACCTGTCCTGGGTCCCATTCCTCGGAGCTCTGATCTCTGTAAGGACCCATCTGAGCAACTAGTTCTTGCTGAGGTATGAAATGTGGATAAAGGAGATGTGTGTGAGCTACCCTCTGAGTTCTAACAAAACCTAAACCAATGGAAAAAGCACAAGAGAAGGAGAGAGGTGAACCCAATAGTGTCCCTGTGCCTTCGGAGCTCTACCACTCGGGATCTAAATAGGAAAATGTCACAGGAAACGATAACATCACAGAGAGAGCCTTTACGAGACACGGGGGGGGGGGAGTTCTGCGGAAAAGTATTTCAAAAGAGGTTTCCACTTGGGATTGCTTTACATTTGGGGCAGGTGCTATTAAATCAAATAGTGAGGGAGGGGGGCGGTGCCGAGCTGCCGTGCCTCCTTTAAAAAACCTGCAGACGCTGATTACCTGGCAACACATGCTGCATGCCGGCGGCACACCTGGAAAGCACTCCTACAGCTGTGTGGAGAGTGGCGGGTGGGAAATACAATCCGAAAAGCAGGCACAGGTTCTGTGTGCCTTTTAAGTTTTATTCTCGGTACACACGGAGGTAGCTTATTCCCTCCCCTGTCTTGTTGTTGTTGTTGTTTTTTCAAGACAGGGTTTCTCTGTGTAACAGTTCTGGCTGTCCTGGAACCGTTCGTTAGACCACCAGGCTGGCCTCGAACTCAGAGATTCTCCGGCCTCTGCCTCCCAAGAGCTGGGATTAAGATTACTTTACTCCAGCAAGAATATGGAGCCGCAGAACTGGGTTCCACCCTCAGGTTCCCAGGCATCGTGAACTAAACTCAATTCTAAGACACAGAGCCCAATCAGTCCTAAGGACTCAAGGGGAAGCACTTGTGAGATGCTTAGCAATGTGAACAGCACCGCAAATTCCATTAGTAACAACTCAACCCCACCCAGACTGATGCAGGGACAGTGCACCTGCTCGCGTGTGTGGCCATATGGGGCTCTTTAGGTGACGCAGTGGATGTGACAGAGGGGAAGGGTAAGAGCTTCCACATTCCAGAAACAGCACACCAGCATCTCTACCTGAATTCTTCAAAAGGCCTGCCAGCAGAGTTGGAAATAATGACAAAATAAACTCATTTTGTTACAGGATACGGTGGTACATGGGTGGTGGGTAGCTTGATTTTAACAGCAACCCGACTGTCCTTGGGAGACTTGTGAGAAAATCGAGAAATATATTTCGCTTTTTTTTTTCTTTATCTCCGTGTGCGCCACCTGCACATGTGCCCATGGAGGACAGAAGAGGGCATCAGATTTCCAGGAGCTGGAATTACAGACAGTTACGCACCAGCATGTGGTACTGGGACGCAAATCCAGGTCTCTGCAAGAGCAGTTGGGGCTCTAAGCCATCTCATCGGCCCGAGATAACAAATTTCAGTATCAAAGGACTAGTGTCAGTTAGCCAGCCTATTGACAATTACCAGACACAAGAATCACATGGAGTGTTAAGGCACAGAAATAGAGGAGTCACTTTTCACAACGTGTGAGGCCTCCTACACAGTTTGTGTGGCATGTGTAGGACCAGCAAAACAAAGAGAATTTGGGTCAGAAACAACATTTTGGCAGGGAAACATTGCAAAAGAGGCAACATTTGACTTGGACCTCAAGGGTGGAGGAAACTTTTACCTCACATGAGGCGGGGGATGAGAGAAGGCGGGAAAAACATGCCCAGGGTATCTCTACACTGCAGTTTCGTTGTGGCAAACGGTTAGACATGCTGGACTCAGAGCTGAGAGCCCTTGCGGAGATGAGTTTTTTTTTCCCTGTGTAATCCCGAAGGACTCCCGCCTTGCTCTTAGTGGTTCACACTATGAACACAAGAGTCCGTTTCTCATGTTTTCTCTAAATAGACGAGGTGTGCACTTCACACTTCATTTGCCTCCTAGTCACTTCTAGAGAACATAAGATCACAGTCCTTTGTGATGTTTTACTCAGAGGAAAATTCGCGGGCCACCAGAGAGTCCTGACAGCAAATTAGCAGACAGAACTGCCATGCGCTTCGCATGGGTGGCACCCGTGGTTTCCCCCTTTCTCTGTCTTTTTACGTTTTTTTTTATACTTTTATCTAAATGCCAAATTAGTACCAACAGCCACAGCAACATCTTGCAAATTCAAGACAGTATAAACACTAGCTAAGCAGAAGTGATTAAGTGACAGTATTTAGACTGTAAATCTGAAGTGTGAGCAGTGTACCATTCCACTGGCACCAGGAGATGAGGGAAGGCCTCAGCCCTAGATTTTCTATGCCAGTCAGGAGCCTCATGCACTAGGGGAAGTGAGAAAATAAAATGCAACGCAGGAGAAAACAGACAATTACTTCCACATAGCTTCCCCTTCTTCACAGCCCCTCCCCCAATCATTACAATTACGAGAGAAACTCAGTCACTAATCTGTATTTCATAATTTATTCTCCCACGATTATTTAACCATCAAGAACTATAGTCGCCAGGTGGTGGTGACACATGCCTTTAATCTTAGCACTTAGATGGCAGAGGCAGGTGGATCTCTTGTGAGTTTGAGGCCAGCCTGGTCTACAAAGAGAGTTCCAGGATGGCCAGGGTTACACAGAGAAACACCATATCAAAACCTAGCCTCCCCCAAAAAATAGATTACTTGAATTTCAAAATTTCCACTCAGTCTCAATTTAAAATTATTTAATTCATTTTATATTAAAATATTTAAAATTTTTCTCTTACAGTTCCCAAAATATTTTTTCATTTGTTTCAAGTACCACCTTTGCTAATTGTGTCTCACTGGCGTCTTTCATCTATAATTGTCCTGGTATCTCTATGGATTTCCTTTTGGAAGAGTGCAGACGAGTTTCCTGGGTGTCTGCACAGGACTGGGTGCAGACTAGGTATTTTTGGAAGGGTGGGATGGAGAGAGGTGTGCTTCCTGATCTCCCGCGACACCCTGCCTGCTGTGCTCATGCAGACCCCTGCTAAAAGGCAGCATCAGCCAGTCTTCCACTTCCAAACAAGTTCACTGGCTTACTCAGTGATACTAACGTGTGTGTGAGTGCGAAACAGGGACACAGGACTGTCCCAGTTTCCGGCAGCCTTTCCTGGGCAATCCACACCTTTGAGATCCTGCAAGTCTTACATGGGGATCAAGGAGTCATTTGAAGTTCTTTACATATTTTCTATTTTTCAAAGATTTATTTATGATGTAGTGTTCTGTCTGCATGTACACCTGCATGCCAGAAGAAGGCACCAGATTTCATTACAGAAGGTTGTGAGCCATCAGGTGGGTGCTGGGGATTGAACCCAGGACCTCTAGAAGAGCAGTCAGTGCTCTTAACCTCTGAGCCATCTCTCCAGACACCTCTTTTCATATTTTCTAGGTAGAATTTTGTTGTAGTTTTGGTTTGGTTTGGTGTGTTTTTTTTCAAGACAGGGTTTCTCTGTGTATCCCTGCCTGTCCTTCTCTGTAGATCAGGCTGGCCTGGAACTCACAGAGATCCGTTTGCCTCCGCCTCCGAGTGCTAAGATTAAAGGAGTGCACCACCACCACCCAGCTAGGATTGTTTTACAAGGAGCCTTTTGTCTCCTCTTTTCAGAATTTGTTTGTTTGCTTACTTACTTATTGCTGTGTAGCTCACACTATTTTTGGATCCACAATCCTTCTGCCCCAGCCCCTACAGCTTGGGAATAACAGGTAGGCAGGTAGCACTGTGTCCAGCCCATGCTACACTTTGTCAGCTTGCTAGGAAACTCTGAGAGGCCTAAAGTTGGCTATGCAGACCAGGCTGGCCTCATGCTTGTGGCAAACCCTCCCGCCTCGGCTTTCCACGTGCTAGGATTACTGCATGCACCACTACACCCAACCCTGCCATTGTCCTTCCTCATGGGCCAGCTGTCCCGGGTTAGCTAGCGGTCCCCTTCAGGATGGCTCCTGTGTTTGCTGAGGAAAAGTCTCTTTTTTCTCTAATTAGCAAAGACACACATTGAAACATTAAAGTCCTAAATAAATAAATAAAGCTAGGCTCCTATATTTCTCCATCTAAAAATAATTTCTAGCATTTAGTTTCCTTTCCACTATGTAAAAGATGTTTTCTTTTAATTGTCTTTTCATTCATGAATTGTGTGTGTATGTGCACGTGTGTAAGATCAGTTTTCATTTATGAATTGTGTGTGTGTATGTACCTGTGTGAGATCAGTTTTTATTTATGCATTGTGTGTATGGGCATCTGTGTAAGGTCAGAGGACACCCTTTTGAAGTCATTTCTCTCCTTCCACCATGTGGGTTCCACGATAATCCTTGATGGCACAGTGCCATCACTGAGCCCAAATTTTATTTGCTTGTTTATTTATTCATTTATTTATTTCGGAGACAGTGTCTCACTAGGTAGCCCTGACTGGCTGACACTAGGAGAGATCAGCTGCTGCCTCCCAGGTGCCTGGTGAGTGCCTCCCAATGTATGCCTGGATACCCAGAGTAATTTTTTTTTTTTTTTGGTTTTTTCGAGACAGGGTTTCTCTGTGTAGTTTTGGAGGCTGTCCTGGCACTCGCTCTGTAGACCAGGCTGGTCTCGAACTCACAGAGATCCGCCTGCCTCTGCCTCCCGAGTGCTGGGATTAAAGGCGTGCGCCACCAACGCCCCGCCAGAGTAATTTTTTTATTTCATCTTTTTGTATAAAAACAAGAATGAGTTATAAAGCACACCAATTTTCACCAACAGTTTTTTTTCATAGCAAACTCTTTCTTACCACATGAAATATTCTTCTATGACTTTTTTGGTTAGTTGGTTGGTTTTGGTTTTTTTCCTAGACAGGATTTCTCTGTGTATTCCTGGCTGCTCTGGAACTCACTCTTCAGACCAGGCCGGCTTCAAACCCACAGAGATCCACCTACCTCTGCCTCCCAAGTGCCACCATCACTGGGCTTCTATGACACTTTAATACATGGTAGTTTACACTTATTCACAGGGATGCACCACAATTTACCTAACAATTATCCTATGGCTAACCAATGTACCTTTTCCTTCATGACCATCAAGACCATCTCCTCTGGTGTGTCAAACAGGGGCTCCTTATCAGCAGGGTTAACTTACTGAATTTCAATTCCCTATAGAAGAATTGCTTTTTAACTTTGTTTACAGCAATCTCTAGATTATAAAGTTTAAATGTTTATAAATGTACTCTAGTCACATGTAGCATCTTGCATTTTCAAATCCATGCCTTTCATGGTACATTAGAACAGTCTTTCTCACATGTCTATATTACATTTTCCTCCTTAGGCCATCTGAAATTTTGCTTATATATAGTACCAGTTGAGGATCTAACTTGATTACCTTTCTATCTAGGACCCTGGTTGTCCCCAAACCATTGTCTAAGTATTTCATCCTTCCCATCATCCTGAACCACTTCCTACACCATACCAAATGACTGCATATGACTAGAGTTGTACCGGACTTATCTGGTTTCTATGTTTGGATAGCATCCTCTTGTCTTCTTTTCTACTGGTTTTATTATATTTATAAAATGTAACCTTTAATTTATCTTGATGCAGAAGTGTGTCTGAACAATGTCAACTAAGAACACATCTTCTTTTGCTCCATGATGGTTCCAGTGACTCCTCCAGAGCAGTCAGCAGCAAACAGAAACCCATATGATCTCTCCTTAACCTTTGTACCATTTTCTGAAGTAAATAATAGTTCCTCCAGTTACAGATAAGGAAACTACCACTTGGAGAGATTAAATAACTGGCCAGGGCTCAGAGTTTCCAAGTGGCGCTGCCAGCATTTTACCTCAGGTCTAGAGAGAACCAGCCTGACTGACATCACATACTCTTAGCTCTTCTAGGTCTGAGAAAGTGCATCTCATTGTCTCACATACTGGCGACATGCACCCACAGTCTGGCATGTGTCTTAGCCCACAGCTACCATTCTGGGTTCATTATGACATTCCTTTAAATTAAAACAAAAACAAAAACAATTGATGTGTATATGTATGTGAATGTCTGTGTGTGTCTAGGCACCTTGCTTTTGCCTGGTGCTTCAGAACCCTTAGAACTGTGGGTGCTGGGAATCAAACCTTAGTCCCCTGCAAAAGCAGCCAGGGCTCTTAACCGCTGAGCCATCTCCAGCCCTGATGATGATTTTCTTACATGCCTATCATTGAACTCTGGTGACATTTCTCCCCTACTCCACCCCTCTGCGGCCACCATTTATAAGGGGTCTCTCAGTACCCCTGCTGCTCCAGCTTCCACCCCTGTTCTACAGCACAGGAAGAGGAAGAAGCCCTTGAACCTGCAGCTTCAACCACACACTGCCATGAACACCCAGAAATAGCAGCTTCTGTGACAGTCTTCTTGCGAGATATCTTGCAACCATTCATGCCATTACTGCTGAGCCTTCAAAGGTGTCACGTGTCACAGGCATTGCACAGCCTCTGTCACATCCTCCCGCTCATAATCACTTTCACATGTGTTCCTGTGTTACTGTGTGGTTGTCTGCATTTCGGCTCTACTAATCTCTGCCTCCAAGAAACTTTTAAATCTCCCAAGTTTACCCGAGAATCCTTTTACTTATTTGCTTGTTTGTTTGGCTTTTTGAGACAGGGTTTCTCTGTGTAGCTTTGTAGACCAGGCTGGCCTCGAATTCACACAGATCTGCCTGCCTCTTTAAAGCATGCAAGCATGTGTGCTCTCCTTCTCCCCCCTTCCAAAGGTCCTTTTCCTTTTTTAAAAAAATTAATTAATTTTTTTTTGAGACAGGGTTTCTATGTGTATCCCTGACTGTCCTGGAACTCGCTCTGTAGATCAGGCTGGCCTCGAACTCACAGAGACCCGCCTGCCTCTGCCTCCCGAGTGCTGGGATTAAAGGCGTGCACCACCAACGCCCGGCTCTTTCTAACCTTCTGCTTTTCAGTCAACACTTTTCCTCAGAGTCATCCCTTTTCTCTTTGCATCATAGAGAATCTTGCAACATAAAAGAGTTAAATACAGAGGCTGTGCGGGCAACGCTGTGACCTTGCGGGCCCCCACCCAGGCTTGCCAACATCAGGACCATCTCACGTTTGCTCTGTAGCTCAGTTGAGCCGGCTGCACGCATTAACCCTGCTATTCCGGGTCTCCTCTGTATATCACTTCTGCTCGAAGGCACTCCTCACCCCCCACACACAGAATTCCCTGTACTAAATACTCAATTCCCTACCACTGACATTATTGGGTCTACCTGGGTAGGACCTTTCCCCCCCCCCCCCGGCCCCCACTAGTGCTTCCCAAGTCCCCAGAACACTGCCTGAATATGGTAGACACTCGGTGGATATCTGTTGAGTGGAGAGATGGAAGAGTTTTACATATTTCACATCTGTTCATGTTGACACACAGGCTGAGTTCTTCCCCTTAGCTGTCACATCGCACGCCATTATCCACAAGATTAAAAAAAAACTATCATTAAATGCTTGCTGTGTGCCAAGTGCTAGTCTAATGGCCTCTGACTTCCTTATAATGCTCGACTAGACCAAGAAGATAGCAGTATTAAGAGCACATTACAGACTGGCAGGTGGCACCCAGGCTCTGATCCCACCCAGAGGTCAGGATGCTATAAGATAAAACTCAGCATATCAACGTCCACCCTTCTCTACAGACATTTGGAGTGCCTGCGATGATGTCATGAGCTAAGTCTCCTGGCCTGCACTGTGCTGATCTTGTGTGTGCATGTAGGGTATGCCTGGGGTGCACACCTCACGTGCAGTGCTCTGGAAAGGTTTTGGGAGTTTTCATTTGTTTGTGTGAGGTGCTTCACATGGTAACATCAATGCCTAGAAAATTACCTTATTCCTTCAGGACAAAAGGCATGTTCACTGAAGGGTTTCTGTGTCGTGTTTGCCGCTCTACCTTCAGAATGAATGTCAGGTACGCAGTATTTGTTAATACTTGGAGAAGGAGGAATGTCTCTCTCTCTCTCTCTCTCTCTCTCTCTCTCTCTCTGTCTCTGTCTCTGTCTCTCTCTCTCTCTCTCTCTCTCTCTCTCTCTCTCTCACACACACACACACACACACGTTCCTTTGTTCCACGGGGAGCTGACTGAGGTCTGGGCTTGCCAGCCCCGCATCAGGGGCTGACCCTGGGCATCCGTCTCCACTGTACCTCTCACTCCACCTGGTTATCAAAAACACATCATTAGAAACACAGCCTTCCACTTCCTGAGAAACCTCCACTGTGTCACCAGGCCACAGAGGCTGAGGGAACTCCGGGAACAGTCCCAGGCTGGCCTCTGGTTTACTGGTTTTTCTCTCCCTTCCAAAGCAGGCCATGTTTCTGAGATCCAGCAGCAGACCCCTACACAGCCCTCACCGTCATCATCTGGCAGAAGCTTCTCTTGTTAGCCGACACAAGGACAGTCTGCCATCTGTCTAACAATGGGACCTGTGCCCCGTGTCTGCACTCTGTCCATCAATCATGTGCGCCGGTTCTCAGAACTGGAGGAAGGAATCAGAACTGAAGCTTTTGTCTGTATTTTCCTCAGAAGTCTTAGGTCAGGGACAGCATAGGGTGCGGCTCTCTGGGCTAAGAGTCACTCTAGGATGTCATGTGACTGCTGTTTACAGGTGGCAGCAGCCACACCTTTGATCGTCTTAATTTTAAAGTCCTTCTTTTTTTTTTTTTTTTGATTTTCAAGACAGGGTTTGTTTGTGTAGCCCTGGCTGTCCTGGAACTCGCTCTGTAGACCAGGCTGGCCTGGAACTCACAGGGATCTGCCTGCCTCTGCCTCCCGAATGCTGGGACTAAAGGCGTGCACCACCAGTGCCTGGCCTTAAGGTCTGTCTTTAATATAGATACCAGATAAAGGGGCTGGCACATCAACTGTGTTCATGCATCTGAGTGAGTGGCAGAGCTTTTCTTCAGCCTGTGTATTCTTCACGTTGCACACCCACTCTCTCACGTCTGCTCCCATGAGCAGCCCCGTCTTTGCTCCCTTCTTTTCTCAAAAGCGGCTTTAGCATCTGGGCTGAGTCTCGGGAAAATTTCCAGTGGTACCTTTTGTTAACAAATCTAGTCATCAACTCTTTAGTGAATGCCTACAAGATGCAGGGCTTCCTTCAGAGGCAGGACAGAAAATAGAGTTTGTTTCTTTAGACAGGGTCTCACTATCTAGTCCAGGTTGGCCTCAAACCGACAACAATCTTCCTACCTCAGCCTCAGTGAGTGCTGGGATTACAGGTATGTAACACGTCTAGTTTAGATATGGTTCCTGACTCAAAGAACTTACATAACAAAGACAAAAAAAATTTACATCACACCTGGAGGTGGTGGCCCAGGTCTTTAGTCCCAGCACTCAGAGGCAGAGGCAGGCAGATCTCTGTGAGTTTGAGGCCAGCCTGGTCTATAGAGTGAGTTCCAGGACATCTAGGGCTGTTACACACATACACACACACACACACACACACACACACACACACACACACACAAACCCTGCCTTGAAAAGATCAAAAGGAAAAAACAAAAAGAACTTACATCTCATGAAACTTACAATCTATTTTTTAAAAAAGTGTGTGTGTGTGTGTGTGTGTGTGTGTGTGTGTGTGTGTGTTGGGGGAGACGACATCTATTTACAAAAGGAAAGTCCAGTACGAGCTAAAATACTGCAGAGTCCCCTTAGATAGCAGAGGAAGCCCCTCCTCCCCTCCTCCTTGTATCCCCAACTCTACAATCATACTTCAACAGGATGCCCGGTAAGTGTGGGAAGTGGCAGAGGAAGATTTGTGTCTGAACAGCCCCACCCCCATGAGCTCACCATCACATAAGTGTGCTGTGTCCCAATCCCAGTGCTCCCATGTATGAATAAAAACCACAAGACAGCTCAGCAGTTAAGAGTACCATTTGTTCTTGCAGAGGATAGGGTTCAGTTCCCAGCACCTACGTGGTGGCTCACAACCATCTGTAACTCCAGTTCCAGAGCATCCAAAGCCTTCCTCTGACGTCTGTGGGCACTGTGTGCATATGGTACACATACATACATGCCGGCAAACATCCACATGAATTCATAAGAATGAATAAATCTTGCCGGGCGGTGGTGGCGCATGCCTTTAATCCCAGCACTCGGGAGGCAGAGGCAGACGGATCTCTGTGAGTTCGAGGCCGGGCTGGACTGACAGCCTCAAAAACAATACAGAGAAACCCTGTCTCATAAAAACAAAAAAACAAAAAACAAAACTAAACAAAAAAGAATGAATAAATCTTAGGAGCACTGTGTCACTGTGTGCTGAGCCCTTCTCCAAGGCTCCCTTCCTTTTCCTGGATTCTTACCTTGGTGCAACAGAAAGCTTTCTCCCCAGTCACGTACAAGATGCAACACAAAGCCTTATGCAGGGACAGTTAGAAACCTAGCTCAATTGTTCCTCACACTGCTTCCCCCAGTCCCACACGGTTAGGCAGATTTTAGATGACTTGAAGGAACCAAAAAATAACATCTTACTGTATTTGTTAGAATCCAAACAGCCCTGGAAAGGCACCCTATATAGTGACTTCACTGCAGCACCAAGAAGGAAGGAAGTTGAATCATAAACATCCAATCATATGAGCCGATTTAGCGACTTGGGACTTGGCATTCCTCTCTGGGTATAGCATGCTCAGTGTAAACACAAACACTTCAAATCTAAAATCTGCTCCCAGTGGAATGCATCAGCCAAAATAAGAAATTCCTTGGTAATATTTTTAATTAGGAGGAACATCTCTTATTAATACTGACAATAGTAAAATTTAGCTTCCTTACCCTGAGACTTCAAATTCATACTCAATTAGACTCCTAACACGGAGGACATGGAGGATTTTCTGTCACACTTGGTGTTTCAGCAGACTCTTTTATCAGGCCCCTCCCACTTCCTTTGCTCTCGTTCAAGCCTGGGGATGTAGGTCTGTGGTAGTGTGGCTTGCCTGCCATGGGCGGGGCCCTAGGTTTCTGCCCAGGTATGGATAAACAGTGATGGCAGTGGGCTTGGGATTGATTAGCGGAACACTAGAGAAGCTTCTTATGTAGTTCCTTAGCTTTTCCTGTTGCTCTTTTATTTCTTCACATGCAACCCTCAAACCACACCTGCAGCACTACATGCCACCATGAGAGGCGTCTTCCCTGCAAGGTCCCAGCAGTGCCAGGAAACATGATGAGTGAGGTTCCTATATAATGGAGGCTACTTTCCCTAACATGCCTTTTAGTGAGTGATTACAAACCGGCATGGCATGGTAAACTCCTACTCCTTACAAAATGCATATAGCACTCAGTCTCCAATCACCTACCCTCCAGAGGGCAGCAATGGAGGAACCCTAGTCAGTAAAATTTAGGAAAAATCTAAAACATTAGTTATCATTTTCCAAGGTGGCCTAAATGACCAGAGATCTGAGATGTCACCTGCCCAGTACTGTATTTGGATATACAAATAGTGGAATGTTGCAAACTTTTGTCCTGGTCTTCCTTTAGTTTAGCAGAGCTGACACCTCATCTATACTCTGGTCCCTGTTCTCAGTGTCTCTATAGTCCACTGCTGGCATTCCTTTCTCCCTACCTGTTTGTCATTGAATCTTATCAGAAAAGCACCCTTCCATGTCCTGAGAACTATCTGGAGATGTGAAGGAAGAGAAAGGACAGCTACTAGGCAGCAGCCTTTGAGACTAACTGAATATGCATTAGGAGTCATTTGTGATGGTGCCGAAGGGATGAAGACTGCAAAGGGACCAAAATGCAATGCAGTGAGGTCGCCACATCTGGCTTTCACTGGTAAAGGTAAAGGTGTGGCGGGGAAAAAAATCCATGGAACTGACAGAAGAATGAAGAAGTTTAATTTTCCAAACAAGGTTAACTGAACGAACAAATGACTAAAAAGACTCCTATTGCATTTCACAAAAGGCACATTAGTTGTACAAGCGCACAATGGAATGTTTTATTCAGACACAAAAATTATGTCGTTCTCATACATGGCACAAGTGTGAACCTTGAAACAGTACCCTTAGCCGAGACAAAGGACAGATGCTTATGACCCACATACATGACGTCCTTAGACAAGCAAGAACACAGAGACACCCAGTAACTCAGAGGAGACAAAGGAGAGAGAAGGCATCAGGGGGCACACAGCTTCTGTTTGGGGGGATGAAATACAGTGACAATCGCTGCATGTGTACTGATATGAATCCTTTAAAGCGGTGAAAATAACCACAACAGAGACGTTTAACCACTGCCCCCCACACACACACACTGGAGCACAAACACAAAGGGAAGTGCCAAGGCACAGCCACAGACCTGTTGCTGAGGCTGCAGGAAAAGGCAAGCGCAGAATCACATGGCTGGGTCATGATGGCAGTCCTGGACCACGAGGCCAAATAAAGGGCTCAGGACTGGAACTCTAGTTCTACTTCCCCACCCAACTTTTCAAAACTATTTTTATTGTTTGTGTGCATGGTGTACGTGTTAAATGGTGTACCACAGAGACTGCGATGGCCGGAAGACGACCCTGAAGTTAGTTGTTTCCCTCTACCTTTCTGTGGGCTCTACGGATTGAACCCAGATAGTGAGACCTACACAGCAAGCACTTCCCCTGCCCAGCCTTTTCCTGGGCACCATGCCTGATGTTTAATCATGTCCTAGATGAGCCCTGGATTCACTGCTATGAAAGCTCCCCTTTAGTCAAGCCCAGCAGATCAACAGGCTCTTTCCCATCCCTGCTCCACCTCCTCTTCAAGGTCAAGACAGAACTGCCTCCACGAGTGTGTGTGTGTGGGGGGACTCTGTCCTTAGCTTTCACCCTCTGCACAGGCTCCCTTATCCCTGAAGGCTATCAGCACCAATATGCCGTTTCATCGCACCCTACTTGCCTACAGGACAGAACGGATGGCTAATTGTCAGCTTGTTTCCACTTGTTATTGAGTATAAGTCTCAGTAAGCAAGGGAACACCGCCACTGTTGATTATCGGTTGACTAACACTAGCCACAGATGGTACTCATGCATCCCATGGCATCTGTTTACTATGCTATGATCTTCACAATGAATGGATTTGTGGAGTGCTAGCTGGTGTTACTAGAGAAGAATCTAGGGAGTTAAAGAATCAAGATAAGGGCTGGAGAGATGGCTCAGTGGTTAAGAGCCTGGCGGCTTTTCCAGAGGTCGTGAGTTCAATTCCCAGCAACCACATGGTGGCTCACAGCCATCCGTAATGAGATCTGGTGCCCTCTTCTGGTCTGCAGGCATACACGCAGGCAGAACGTTGCATATATAATAAATAAATAAATCTTAAGAAAACAAGAGATAAAATGTCATTGTCATTAAAAGTTCATTTCCTTATGAGTGAGTGTCCTAGAATATGTCCAACTGGAAATTAACCCTTGAAAGACATTCACTGACAGAGTGACATAGTTAGCTAGGTCATTAAACAAACCTTCTGTTCAACTGTGACTTGATTTTTCCTTTTAAAAGTTACCAAGCAGGCTGGAGAGATGGCTCAGAGGTTACAGTGCTTGTTGCTCTTCAGAGGGCCCATGTTCGACTCCCAGCACTCACATGATGGTTCATAACCATTCTTAACTCTAGTGCCGGAAGATGTAGTACCTTCTTCTGACTTCTCTGAGCATCATGCACATGTGTGGTAAACATACATACATAAAGGCAAAGCAATCATATATGTTTAAAATGTTTTTCTTTAAGTTACCAAGCAACAGACAATTGTTGCTGAAAATTAGAAAACAAATGAAGGAAAAGTCACTACTAAAAATCAACACCTATGAGTGTGTACTTATCTCCTCACAGTTATTTTTCCCTAAGAATCTATACAGACCCTTTTCTTTGAACATAAAACAGGATGTGTGTGTGTGTGTATGTGTGTGTGTGTCTGTGTGTGTGTGTGTGTGTGTGTGCACGAGTGCCTTTCTTCTTATTTTATTTTTCATTTTTGAGACAGGATCTCATGTATCCCAGGCTGGTCTTGAACTTACTATGTAGCCAAAGATGACCTTAAACTCCAGATCCTCCTACTTCTACTTCTCAAGAGCTAGGATCACAGGTGAGCAACACCATAGCTGGTTTCTGAGACGCTGGGCTTTGTGCAGGCCGGGCACACACTCTATATCCACTGAGATACATGCCCAGTCCCATGTGTATGTTTAAGACAGGAAAGAACACATTTACAGGTCAAATATATATCTGTTTCCACCAGGGACTGTGTGACTCATACACCAATCTAACTTTATATTTATTATTTAATATTTTATATTTAATACTTAAGTTGCCTGGCATTTTTTTCTGCCACACAAAATTTCTGATGAACATTCCTCTGTGTCCGTGTGCTGGACCAAGCATTTCCTCAGGATGAGTGCCCAGAACTTGAATCACAGCAATAATCCCTTTTCCCCAGTGATACTTAACTGAACTTGGGTACTAATATACATTTAGAGAGTGCACTGACTGGAGTACTATGATGTGGTTAAAATTTTTAACCAGATAAAATCCAATCTAAATAGGAGGCTGGCACACGCCTTTAATCCCAGCACTCCAGAGGCAGAGGCAGGTGGATCTTGGAGAGTTCGAAGCCAGCCTGGTCTACAAAGTGAATTCCAGGACAGCCAGAGTGGTTACACAGAGAAACCCTGTCTCAAAAAAAATCCAATTAAAAAAGAAGAAATCCAACGAGTTCAGATTTTTCCATATCCCAGCCACTTAGACATAGGTAAATATTCTAGAATAAAACATTGACTTGAAAGACAAAACAGATCCTATTTTTAAAAGAGATTTTTATTAGTTATTTAGTCAAATGAGATATAAAAGTTAATCAGGAAAAGATAAGCTCATATTTGCAAAAACTAACTTCCTCCAATGTTAAAGAAAAAAGTTTTATTAGTCTGATTTAAGAAATACATGTTCATTATAGAAAGTGTGGAAAACATGTAGAGAAAACGACTCTCAGAATCTAGCAAATACATACTAATAACCTTATAGTTTTCTATTTTCTGCACAAGTGTATTTTAAAGCAAGTTTCCATTCTCCTCTCTCGCTGCCAACATGGTTGGCGAGGCTAGGCTGTGACTTCCTGACTGGTTCTTAAGGCTCCCCACCCCACTGAACTTTATATAAACCACAAGGCATCTGGAAGCATGCAAGGCTCCTGAGCCCAAGGCCGACAGTGACCAGCACCCCGGCACTATGGGCCCTCCTCCACAGCAAGCCAGGCTTTGCCTCCATACCTGGAGTTCATCTCAGCCTCTCAAGCACCTGTCTAGTAAATATGCCTAAAGTGTATGTAGCTACCACCTTCAAGTTTCAGGGGGTAACCTCAGATTCCATCTTCACAAACTTCCTGTGAGAACAGGAAGGATCCCATGAAACGCTCTAACTTCATCACCTCTTAGTAACCCAGAGGCAGAGGGGCTTCTGAGACAGCAGCTAGCTAGTGGTGAGGGACATTTACAGCAGGTGTCCCTCTTTCAGGCAGGGCTCACTGCATCTGTCCCTACAGGGGTTTAATGAGATGTTCTCTTGTCCGATGTCTTCTGTTTAGTCAAATGTCAAGCAGGAAATCAAATATTAAAAGTGTAGAGAATTAGAGACAGAAAGGAACCTTACAGAGCACCCCAGCCAAGCCCCTGGCTTCCCAGTGTCTTTCTCATTTCTAATCCCCACACTACACGGCTTCCTTTCTCGACAGGGGTAGAGTTGACTTGGCCAAAGGAGTAACTTCCTTCTCTGACTTTCAGTGTGTGATGGTGGTTTACAGGCTGGCAAAGTGAAAGTGAAATTGAACAAGATTTCGGCATCCTAGAGACATATGGTAACAGATGCACCATCGTGAACTGCTGTATCACAAAAACAAACAAGCAAAAAAAAAAACAACAAAAAACAAACAAACAAAAAAACAAAACCGTTGTGCCGGGTTTTCCAAGGAGGCTCTCCGCACCATCCAACCCCAAAAGGACCTACAGAAGTGTGACTTAGAAAGTGTTACGTATCCCTTTAATTTGCCAGGGTAGCAATTTTTATACCTAAATGCGTCTACTCCACAAATCAACTAGACCCCAATTACAAATGTCAGCACCTTATAGGCCACCTCAGTTTCCCCATCATTCACATCCAAGACTCAGGCCCTCCTCCCCCTATGATGGCTACCTGGTGCCATGGAAATCAGCATGTGACCGCAGGGCACCTTGATTCTTCAGCGATTCCGGGGTCCTATGGCTAGCCTTATCTGATGAGATGGAAAGCTCACAGGTGGCAAGTGACTGCTTCTAGCGACTAGTGCGTGCCAGATAATGTTCATGGAGGGTTAGGACATGGCCCTATCTTCAAGTATCTCACAGAAGGAAAGACCAATCCCGTGCAAACTAAGCGCAGTCACAGAGATGGAAACAGGAGCCAAGGCGCTGAGAAGAGCGGCTTCCAGGGCAGGGTGAGGCAGCTGCGAGGGGAGGTAACAGAACCGGTTTTTAAAGGCTAGTGCAATCAGTCGGGCAAAGGGTGGCGGTGGGCAAGCCAGGCAGGAGGGCCAGCATCATCAAGCACAGCAAGGAGAGAAAAAGTCCAACGTTGCTGGAACACCAAGTGCAGGGCAGGGAGTGGAGGGCGTTCAGGCTGGAGCGGTGGGCCTAGCAAGGTGCAGCAGGCAGCAAGCCCGCGCAGTTCTCTCTGACCCGGCACCAGGAGGGCCGCTTACGCAATTCGCAAGTGAACGATTTTGGGCGCCCGCGGAGAGGCTGTCAGTGACGATCGGTGGTGGCGCCGCCAGCCCCCCTCCCCAGAGCACCTGTGCGCCTTCGCAGCCGCCAAAGCAGACGCAGGCTGCGCCGATCCACCAGATCTCAAAGCGAACCCCGGCCCCGGCCAGCACTGCGTGCCCCCCACCCCCGCCCTGGACCCCCGAACTCGCTCCGGTGACAGTGCCTGTTGACGCACCGTGGCGGCTGCCTGCGCGCCAGCGGGCGTGGAGCGGGTTTGTTTCTCTGCAGTCGCTACCAGGTTTTCCCGAAGAGCAGTCCCCGCGGGCCTCCCCGACCCGGGGCGGGGGGCCGAAGGCTACCTCGGCTCGCCGGCAGGCACCAGGCCGGGCGCGGCGGGGAAGGGCCGGTGGCGTCTGGGGCTTTGCGCAAGGCGCAGTGCCGAGGTCCGTCCTCCCGGGCCGGCGAGCGGCAAAGGTCTCGGGCGCGCGGGGCAAGGGCAGGGGCGGCGCGCGAAGCCGCTCGGGGCAGGGGCGCGCGTGGGCGCCAGGCCGCTGTCATTACCTGGCCAGCGTGGTTTTCCCCGAGCCCGGGAGGCCGCGCAGGAGGTAGAGGTGTTTCCTAAAGCTGTGGCGACGCGGAGGTGGCCCCCGCGCGGGTGGCGGCCGAGGAGGCGGCTGCTGTTGCTGCCGCTGGTGGAGGCTCAACCTCCCAAACGATTCCAAAAAACTGTCCTCCATGGGGAGGGGGCTGGCGGCGAGAGCCCTGAGTTCCCTTCCTGAAGTCACGGTCTTGGCCAAAGCTGTTGTTTTTGTGACTCTCCGGCCATGTGATAGATGGAGGGGCGGGCGCTCGGAGCCCAGCCCCTCCTTCCCAACCGCGCGAACCGCGGGAGGGGGCGTCTCTACCTGAGAGGAGGCCGGGGTGCTAGGAAACTGACAATCAGGGAAGCGTGGGTGACGCAGCCCTCAGAGCCCCCTCCTGCCTCCCAATGTCTTCCGCTGTCCTTCCCGAGGGAAGGGGCCCCGGCACCGGGACACAGTGGGAGATTTTCCTGCAGTCACTGTGGAAGCCCAGCCCTCTGCTACAGCTCTGCCTCATCTCACTTCAGAAAGGCCTAGACCTTGAAAAATAGTTTCCGTTGGCGATTAAAGAATGTGACAAGCACATCTGAGCAGTAACAGAAAGGCCATTGTCTCCCTACTGCGTGTGTACCAGCATCTGGCTGGCGTTCTGAGGGCTGATGCACACTCCTCCAGGGTGCTGCACCATTTCTTAGTACCTCTATCTGCCTGCCAAACTATCTGGAGAACGCTTTAGGCAACTTAAGTCTCTTCTGGCTCCTTAGGTAACTTAAGTCTCTTCATACTCCTTAGGTATCAGGTGGATTTATGAGGCTGCATAGATTCTTCTCTACTGCCACATAGCAGGGGTGATTGTCCTGGGACTATTTGTAAAAAATCAAGTTCAAGTTGCAGGAGTTGGTGACAACCATTGGCAGGCACTGGTTGTGACTCTTCACTATTTCCCTATAGAAGCAACAGGATGATCCTGGTTTTTGGACCCAAACAGATAATGTTCAAAATTTACATCCTCAAAAATCTGAGATATTGGTGACTTTGGCTACAATTACTAAAAAATAAAAACATTTTATGCCTGGCACCTAAGGTGTGGACATTATGAGAAGGGACTGTGGGGAAGGAAATGATCCTTCTAAGACTTAGAATCTACATTTCCCGACCAGACCAGCCTTAGGAAGGGGCTGTGCAAGCAGGGAGGGGCTGCCTGATGATCTCTCTAGCTTTGGGCTTCCCCTGGGTTGGGTGTGGAAGTGAGGTGGGCTGCTCTCCTTGGGAATTCCCCTCACAGCATGAAGCATACTTCCTGGGTCCTTAGTACTGCAAGGACTGCTGTGCATGCTGAGGAAGATGCATTTGTCATAGAGTAGTGACCTTTAGTGTGTCTACACATCCCTGACAGAGTTCACATGTGGGGAAGTGAACCTAGGATCTCCTGCACACCAAGCACACATTGACAAACATGGTTTTGCTCAGCCTCAAATTCTACCTTTCTCATTCCAATCCTTCTCTGTCCAGTAAGGAACTACTACTAGTCACATGAGGCTGTGTCACATGTGGAGTGTGGATAGTACAGACTGGGATTAAAATACACTTTGAGGGTTGAGGAGATGTCTCAGTGGGCAAGCATGAGGACACGAGTTCAAAGCCCCAGCCCCCATGTAAAAAGAAGGGCATGACTGTACTGTACATGCTGTAAGCCTGGTGTTGAGAGGAGTGGAGATGGGTGGCTTGCCAGAGCTCATTGATCAAGCAGCCGAGGAGCTCCAGCTCCAGCTCCAGCGAGAGACCCTGTCTTAAAGAAGTAAGGCAGGGAGCACAAGACACCTGGCCCTGCAGGCATGCACTGTCACACTCTCGTGTGCACACACATGTATACACACATACATACACATACATGGCGATAGAGAGACGGCTCAAGGGTTAAGAACACTTACTTGTTGCTCTTCCAGAGGACTGGATTTTGGTTCCCAGTACCCACATCAGGTGGCTCATAAGCACCTTAACACTAGTTCCCGGGAATCTGTTGTACAGAACTATCTTCTGAACCCAACAACCTCCACCTTGAGGTATTCAGCCATTCCAGCTTGCAAAAATCCTAGCTTGTTAACTATTTATATCCCCTACTAGAGGGGTGGGGAGGAGATCATGAGACCCTCACCTGTGAATGCATCTCCTTACCACCTGTTGTATGCAACTCTGTCCTGTTGTATGCAACCTTGGGAAGGGGCTGGAGGATATTGGCGCAGAAGACTAGTAAAGAGGGCTCCGTCTGTGTGGCTGTGAAAGAGCCTTCATCCCTGCCTTTTAGGGAAGGAGCTTTTACAACCACAGGTAAAACCACTGATCTATGCTCTGTAAGAAAGCCCGAGAAACTCACTGGATGTCTAGAGTGAACTTTGGTGGAGCCCTGCCTCAGTGTGCTGTTAGGACAGTAAGAAAAGGGTGTTGTTTATGTCTCCCCTTGGGAAGGGATTTTAGCAACAGGATCTAGGGCCTTTCTGGTCTCCAGGGGCACCCAAATATGTGTGGCACACACATGCTCACACATATACACACACACAGATGAATATTTAAAAATACAAATCAGGTGTGGTAGCATGTGCCTTTAATCCTAGCATTCATGAGGCAGAGGCAGGTGAATCTTTCTGAGTTTGAGGCCAGCCTGGCCTACAGAGCAAGTTCCAGGGTTCAAAGCCAGCCTGGTCTACAGAGAGAGTTTCAGGATAGACAGGACTATACAGAAAACCCTGTCTTGAAACACAAAACAAACAAACAAAAAAGAGTCAGAGAAACAAGAAGTACAGTGCAAAAGAGAAGCTGGGCAGACAAATTCTTTGCATAACATGATGTGGACCTCCCACCTGGCCTACCCCACTCCAGCATGCCTACCCCACTCCAGCATGCCCACCCCACTCCATCATGCCCTACCCCACTCCATCATACCCACCCCATTCCAGTATACCCTACCCCGTTCACTCTTTTATAAACTTATGAGGTTCTAGGGACCAAACTCAGCACTATGGAATGCCCAGTGTATACTCTACTACTAAGCACAATCCCTAGCACCATAGTCCACTCTCTTGCTGTCAGACACTCTCTTGCTGTCAGAGGTAAGGACTGCATCTTCCATTTCAGTGGCACCTGATGTCTGCCACAGGCACAAGGACATTTGGTGTGACTGCACAAGTTTAAAGAAGATGCCCACGGCGGGGAGTAGTCCTAACCATTTCCCTAAAGCTTCTTTCTGGGAATTGGAAGGTGATAAATGTGGGGAAAGGTGTAGAAAGCTGCAGCATTCTAGAAGCCAGCATAAGGCTTGTGGCCAGGGAGCCGGTAAGCATTATTAAACCATAAAGATGTCCAAATTAGTGGCTGCCCACACCATGCCCACTGTTTAATATTTCCAATACTATCCTTAGGCACAGCTACAGTGGAGTGGCTTCTAACGTGTTCACCAGAAAGCCACAATGTTGTGCTGTTTAAGGTACCAAAGAAAGAATTTTCCAGATGCCTGTCTCCTCCCTGGCTGGCTGTTTACCCCCTCCTCCTAATTCTGCCTCCCTCCTGGTAATTCCCTCATCCCTTTTCTAGATGACTTAGAGAAGCTGTAGGAGGCAGGGGGAGGCTAGGGGACCACAGGGCTAGTTTAAATTAAATTAAGCACATTTAGTCCTAGCTAGTTGGGCGGCTGAGACAGAGCACTGAAAGTTCAATGACTGCCTGGGGAACTCAATGAAGCCCTGTCTCCAAACAAGACTGCAGGAAGGGAACAAGGACAGACATGGGGCAGATGTGTGCTGCCAGAATCCTGGGTCCTGGCCAGATATGGGCTCTGTGGATGACTTTTGGTTTTCTTGGACTCTTAGGACTTCAGAGGACAAAAGACTCGACAAACTCTGGCTCTTATCTAGACCTTCAGTCTAGCAACAAAAACTCAAACCTACACTAGGCGAAAACAGAAGAGGCACTGGGCTACTCTGGAGAAAGTGATCCACTACAGATCCACTACAGATGGCAGGATGAAGGCAACTTTACCTTCGGCTCTCCCTTGAAACCTCATTGAAGTGCAAAGGAAGCTGCTTTGGGGTCTCTCTGGAGGCCCTAGTTGTTCAGTAGTTGTCACTTTAAACAGGATTCCAGAAACTATTAGACAGCAAAAGGTCAAACGCTGATTGATTTATCAAGAGTGCCCTAAATTAGAGAGAGCCAAAATGCACAATTCATCCACATAACCCATATAGCCAGGCACTGGAAGGTGTGGGTGGAGCTTAGATAAGGTGAGTTCATAGTCCAGTTACAAAACAGAGCTGAGGGCTGGAGGTATGGCCGTGCACAGAAGGCCCTGAGTGCTTCCCTCCCTCCCCTCCCCCAGGCTCTGAGGGCTGGAGGTGTAGCTAGGCACTGAAGGCCCCCAGTCCTCCCACCCCCCAGCAACAGAAACACACACACACACACACACACACACACACACACACACACACACACACACACACTGTATCTATTCCTTGGAGGTCAGAAAGGTGGGCTGCAGAGGAAGGGCCTTTTCTGGAAGCAGTGGGGTTAAGCAAATGTCTGCATGTTGGACAGTGAGGAAGTGGACAATCACTCAGACTTCTTCAAACAACTTTTTTTGTATGTTTTAAGTACAACTAAATCAAAACCTCTAGTTATATGGTAGGTACCATGATCTCTAAGCAAATGGCTAGAGGTCAGATAGTCTGAGAACTAATCAAATGTTTATTTATTTGTTGAAATTACACAGTACAGGAATAAGGGCATGGTAATGAAAGCACACATTTCTGCAAAGAGATGTATAAATACATAAAGACTACATGCCAAGTGAGTAAATAAGAAATAAAGTCCATGTCCTGTCTATTTAGGTCAAACTTATTGACTAATTAATGTCACACTTAATTCAGAAACAAAAAGTGGATGCTGGGGTGAAGACCTGGATAGGGAGATACGGTTGGGTGAAGACAGTGGGGTCTCCCAAACTGAAAGCAGCCCTGGAGGTGGCAGCCATTGCAGTGGCAGTGTTATGAATAAAGTAAAATACACTTAAGAATGGCGCAGGTGGGGCTGGAGAGAAGGCTCAGAGGCTTTGAGCATTTATTGCTCTTGCAGAGGACCTGAGTTTGGTTCCCAGTATCTACGCCGTGGATCACAACCATCAGTAACTACAGTTCAAGCAATCTGATGCCTCTCCAGCTTGCACAGCTCCTTTATGCACTTACATACACTCATGCACACACTTAAATAAATGTGTCTAAAAGAAGGGCCAAGTTAAATATTTTATTGTATATCTTACCATTTTTACAGGCTGAATAAACAAAACGACGTTTGGATTTTAAGCCTTTTGGGATTTCAGAATTCTAGAGTTGTGGCCACAGCCCAATACTTGCATTCAGGCTACCATCCCAATCTTGGAGTAATTAAAGAGCTCTCTGTGTCTCATTTTCCTCTGCAAGATCAAGTTGTGACAAAGCTCTTAGCATCAGGCAGTGCAGTGTTCAAACTGGTACTGTTTGCTGACCAGTTTATTGATACAACTCATCAAGAGCAACAACTGGAGTGATTATCCACACCTGCTGCTGTCCCATGGGCATGCACAGGGAGACCCTCTGAGGGTCAGCGCTGGGCACCCTGGCTTTTCTGGGTGATCAGGATCCCCTGTAGCAGGCAGGAAGCAGAGATGGAGCCTGCAAACAAGCAGACACCCAGTCAGGGACAGACAGGATGCCCTGGGAAGGAGTCAGCTCCCATGTCCACTTTTCTACCCTGCTCATGCCACTCTTGTAGCATCTAGGACCTGTGCTGTCCCTTCAGTCCCTCTGCCTGCTTCTGCCCATTTCACCTACCTCCTGTTCTCACTCCCTGAGATACAGCTCTTTACAATACAAAGTTATTAATGATAATTACAAGAATTTATGCAAATTTGTAAGCAAGTTTCCGGTTCAATATTTTCCTCTCCCAAGATCACACGAATTCTATTTTGCCAGAGGGCTTTGCCCAAGGAGGTGCCAAGAGAATAGAAATGAACCGCTATTAAGAGCCTATTACATCTCAGGCACAATTCTAAGTACTTTGCACACATTATTTTATTTAATCCCCATTTAAAATCTCCACTAGAAAGTGATAATTTCAACTTATTTTTACACTCAAGAAATTGAGGCTGTGAGGAGATTAGTTTTTCAGGTCACACACAGGTGGCAGCTCCAGGACAGGCACATGGAATACATCCTCGGCCTATCTCAGCCTCTACAAAGGACTGCATCTAACAACACACATGGTGACCAGTGTAGAGTCATGTGAAACAGGCAGGCATAGCGTTGGGACTTATACAGTCCAGCAGGTTCTCCTTATAATTGCCTCTTCCTACAATTCTATTTGCCCTTTAAAACCTATTTGTCAGTACATTATGACAAACCAAAGCAGAAGGCTCTTTTTCAAAGTAACTGTAGTTGCTCATGTTGCTACGGACCTCAGAAATGTTCAAGTGAGATGAGATTAAGTATTAGAACAAGCAGGGTGGTAGTGACAAATGTCTTTAATCCCAGCACTCAGGAAACAGAGGCAAGTGGATCTGAGTTCAAGGCCAGCCTGGTCTACACAGAGGAACCCTGTCTTGAACCCCCCCCCAAAGAATTAGAATAAGGCTGTTGGAGAGAAGGCCAGAGCCATGGAGAGCAGGGCGGAGGAGCGACATAAAAACATAAAGTACATACAGAGCATGTCCTGGACACAAAATATTCACACTCAGCATGGAGAAGAGACTCAGATTCATCACAGCAAAATAAAGCCAAGCTCACTGAACACTACTTGGACAGGTGCCTCCTGTGTCATGTTAGGCTACCACACTTCGGTGAAGGAAAACATTCCCTAGCTTCAACTCTGTCATGAAAACCACAGCAGGGCTGGAAGGGTCTTACTGCTTTCCCTCAGTATCCAGAACAATATCTAATATGAGGCAACACAACACATCCGGAACAAAATGGAAGTTTTGTCCCTTTCTCCAGAGTCCCCACAGACTCTTAGCAGTCTTATCTTACTCCACAGGTCTCTCCAAATTCCTACATTCCTCCTAAGCATCCACAGTTGTCTTTCAGTGGGAGCAGGTGAAAAGGAAAACATTTCTATTGAGTACACACGTATTTCTCACTGAGAGTCAAACACAGATTACTCTTAGAAATGAGTTAGATGAAGAGAGAAAACATGCCCAACACATGTACATTCCTTTCTTACCAAGCACAGACATGTATACACTGACAATCCCAGCAGATGTATTTACTTCATAATGTCAGATTCCGGGGAAAGTGTGATGTGTTTGTTTTACTGTCACTCTCAGCATCAAGTATAGCATATGACAAGTGTCTATCTATGCCACCTCTTTTCTTAAAGCATCTGTTCATATACAATATTTACTCATAACCTACAGCCTAATTCCTAGCTCTGGTCACCTACCAGTGGTGTGTGGTGGGGGGACCTCTCACACACGGTTGCCAGAATGCTCTGAAATACATTCTAACTAATGAAATGGGGACTAAATCTTGGGAACAACAATCCAAGCTTTGTTGTAGTTCACAGAAAGATGTGCAATTGAAGAGAAGCATTGAACACGCAATAGCACAGACTGGGTTGCCATGGTAACAACTCTTCAACTGCAATACATCTGTGCTATTACAACCAGGCGATGTCAACACCCATTTCCTTCTGACCATATTGGGGGTCTCTGTGGCAAGAAGTACTTACAGCTCAAGGGATTTTCATTGCCAAGATTCTTCTGTCTTTTCTAGAAATGATAATTGAGATACATAAAATAACGATTAATTCTTCTGTGCAGGCATTCCTCAAATGTCAAAAGAAACATCACAATTGCAGTGTCAGTCTGACATGTTAGGCTCTGCTCTCTGTGTGTGTATGAATGACAATGTGGCCTCCCCAAAGACTAAGAAGAGAAGTAAGTATATACCAATGAGCAGAGCACGGTGGTCCAAGAACATAATCCCAGCATATGAGAGACTGGGGCAGGAATGTTGTTACAAATCTGAGGCTCCACAGGGCTACATAGCAAGACCTCATCTCCACAACAAAAAAGCATCCTATAAAAATGTATATTTGGGTCGGGCGTTGGTGGCTCATGCCTTTAATCCCAGCACTGGGGAGGTAGAGGCAAAGGGATCTCTGTGATTTCGAGACAAGCCTGGTCTACAAGAGCTAGTTCCAGGACAGGCTCCAAAGCCACACAGAGAAACCCTGTCTCGAAAAACAAAAACAAACAAGCAAAAAAATAATGTACATTTGGTTTCAGACACAAAACAAATGTGCTTGTCAGAAATACCTGCTACCCTTAAGCAACAGTTCCACATTTTATCTTTAAACTTAAATTTTACTCCTAATTCCAAAATGTGCTCTGGGGCCCCTTTATTTTCACTTAAATAATTATTAATAAAACAAAACAAAACCTAACTAACAAAAACAAACAAACAAACAAAAAACAAGGCTGGGAGGTGGTGGCACACACCATTAGTCCAACCAGAGGCAGGTGGATCTCTGTGAGTGGATTTCTATGAGTTCAAAAACAAAATCCAAAACATCTATGCATTATTCTTAGAGTCTACTGTGTAACAGTCCAAGCCAGTCCTCCATTAGCTACCTGTATAAAGTGAGCAGCCCTCAAGAACAGTGATGCTGTTCACTGTGGACCAAAAGATCACAGTAAGCAGGTCTGAATCTAACCTAACTTAGGGCTGGACACAGGATATACTCAATGAATGAATGACTCTCCCAAAACGGTCACTGCAGAATACACAGCCTTCACTATACTTAGAGAATTCAATGCAAGTTTCTCTTAGCACTATTGATGAATGAGATAGTTTCTTTGAAAACTTTGGAGGTCACATGCCAAAGAATGTAAATGTACTAAATAGAAGGATACAGAGTTTTTTTTTTTTTTAATGTGTGTGAGGGGGCTAGTGAGATGGCTTGGTGGTTAGGAACACTGGTTGCTCTTGCAGAAAACCCAGGTTCAGTTCACAACACCCACATGACAGCTCACAATTGACTGTAACTCCTATCCCAGAAATCTGATGTCCTCTTCTGGCTCTGTGGTATATAAACAAAACACCCATACATAGATACTAACTAAACAACAACAAAAATGTGTATGTATATTTCATCTAGGCCTAGTACCCATGGAGGCCAGAAGAGGGCATCAGATCCCTTAGAACTGGAGTAGTAGATGGTTGAGTCATCATATGGGAGCTGGGAACATAAAGTGGGTCCACAGTAAGAGCAGCAAGTGCTTTTAACTGCTGTGCTCTCTCTCCAGCAGGAAAACTCAGACATTTACAAAGACTTGATGCAAGGAATGGCAGCTTGATAGGTGAAACACTGTTCACTATGGATCCTCACTTTCACTGCTGCAGTGATGCCTAAGATCAACATTACATGATGACACTAACACAGAAGAGAACCCATGACATAAAGTATTTGCATAATTAAACTGTATTTTTGGTTCTTTGTTTTGTTTTTGTTTTTGGGGGGGACAGGGTTTCTCTGTATAACAGCCCTGGCTTTCTTGGAACTCTCTTTGTAGATCAGGCTGGCCTTGAACTCAGAGACCTGCCTGCTTCTGCGTCTTGAGTGTTGGGATTAAAAATGTGCACCACCATGCCCGTATGGACTTTTATTTTTCATAAATAAAAGCAATTTACCTTTTTGGAACTCCAGAGGATCCAAAATGTTTGACAGGGTGAAGGGCAAGCTCTTTCGATAATGGCCCACGGCACTGACGATCCAGGCTTATTAAATCCTGGCTGTCCTCAGCTGGTAAGTACTGCACTGGCTCCCAGTCTTCCCGTGTCTTCAGCTCTTCATCCAGTCTCTCACTTAAAAACTGAGTATCAGAGGAAATCCTCAAAGAGCAAAGAGCAGCAGGCTGGCCACTTAGAACATCTGAGGGAACAAACTCTCCATCGCTTAGTGTCCTATCCATGCTTTTCTGAGATTCGAATGTCAAAAGTGCTCTTTTGTTGTTAAAAGACAGCATGCAAAAACTAGACAGATAATGTAGCATGAGAGAAGGAACAGGGTTTTTATAAAAATACACAGCACACCTAACTCTGTTAAATAACAGTTGATAAGAACAAGATTGCTGGACAATACTTCGTGGAGAATCATGAAGGGGATCAAGGTGAAACCATGGCAGATGACCCACAAAGATCATCACTTTTTGCTTTGTCTCATCTTTATTGATTATTTTGAAAATATCTTCCCCTGTCAAAAAAGATTTCATCCCATGATTTTCTGTTAAGAGGTCACATTTTTCCTTTGCTTTGGGGTTTATAGGTGTCTCTTCCAGTAACTTAAAGTTTGGTGGCAAATTAAAAATCCTCCCCTGCATCCCTTGGGTATCCTTTGATGACTCTAAGAGATTCTCTGGGGAGTGCAGATGGGGGACACAAGTACTGGAGATATTTGTCTCTAGGTTTCTGGGTAAATCTACCATTTCAGCTTTAGGTGACAAATCTCTCAGTTGCTTCTCCACTGGTATTTCTGGGCCACTTCCTGAGCCTGCTACTTCTTCAGAAGTGGAAATCAACTTAAGCAGTTGTTCCTCACTATCAGGACAGATCAGTCTCCGAGATCTGTCTTTCTTGGGTCTCTGTTCATACACAAACTTATGAGGTTCCTTGGGCCAACTGCCAAAATATGGCTGGCTCTGTAATTCTTCAGACAAACTAGCTGTAAAAAAAGCCCAGCAATCACTTTTAACTCCTTCTTCCCATAAAATTTCCTCTGATGTTCTGGTTCCACTTTGATGATGCACAGCAAATTCATCTGGACAACTTTTATCTGTCACCTCTGTCTTCTGTAAAAACACACATGTGGTTTCCTGTGTATCCAAAGCTGACTTAGGTCTATTTCTCCTGTGCCTTTCCACCCTCATGCCCAAGCAGCCATCCCTCACTACTACACAAGAAGGATGTTCAATGCTTGTGTGACAAGAGGCAGAACTTTCACTTGGTACTGATGACAAAGTTAGAAACAGGTCCTCCTCTTCCTTGGGGAAGCAGTTCTTAGGTGTGTGGTCCCATGCAACTGTAGACACAACGTTATAGAAACTGTCTGAGATCTCTATGTCTTGCCAACTTTGCTCTTCATAGCCATTTATACAATCTGCTGCTTCCTTCTGTAGGCCACCAGTAAAGGGATGTCCTGGTTCTCCCATGGTATCTTCAAAACCTTCCCCTTTGCTCTGAGATAAGCCCTGACTTCCTGGTGCAAGGTGGCCTAAGGTTGCAGGTGAGTTCTTACCAAAACTGTTGTTCCCTTTCTTTCCTTTTCTGTTTCTTTTCTGTTTGGGTTTGTCAAGCCTGTATACACTTTTCTTCAAAATTCTTTCTCTGAAATATAAAGAACAAAAAAATGCATAACTTAGTTTTTATGTAAAATTGGCAAAGTCTAAAATATCACTGTGTAAAACTCATTAGTAAAAGGGCCTGCATCCTTTGTACTGTATTTACATCACTTTTTTTTCTTGTTCATGTGTGATTGAGTTTATTGTAGAGAAAGATAACAGAAATTGTGGTTGGATAAAGAAAACAGTTGGACATAGAATTAATGTGGGCCTTCTATCCACATGCCTTAGCAACCCAGCCATGGATCTGCCAAGTCCTTTAACATCAAGAAGTTAATCTTTAGAGTCATTTCCATGTTGTAGATCCCCTGGCATGTCTCATAGCTCTCTTGCTGGTAGTGGCAGCAAGGCTTCTTATAGTGGCATTATCACTTTATGATTTCCACATGCTCATCAGTGGTAAGCAGTCTGTTCAGGATCATGGATGAACCTTCATATCCTGACAGTGAACTTCAGAAGTTTAGCTGTGGTCTTGTATTCAAATCTTCATTCTTCAGGACCTGTAGACTTCAGCCTCAGCATGCCTTACAATCACTTTTAATGAGACCTTAAGATCCGCTACACTAAATATAAGTACACACTGAGGAAGTTAAAACTCACATGCACACACTCATCTCATAAGCCAACAACTTTATGAAAACCTAGTATTTATATTGAAGAAAGTGTTCCATGTATACAGAATATTTTACATTTTAAAGGAACCAACCTATGATACACAGTGACAAGATATCACATCCAAGAGAGAAACAGAATTCTCATCACTCACACTAGAAGTGCATAGCTGTTGTGAAATAATCTTTTTGTATGTTATGAAGATGTGTCTTTGCCAAGGTGCATTCTTATTGGTTTAATAAAGACCTGAAAGGCCAATAGTTGTGCAGGAGAGGATAGGTGGGACTTCAAGGTGGAAAGAAAAGAAGAGGAAATGAATCTAGGTGCCAGAGAGGAAACAGAGAGTGCAAGATGGAAGAGAGGTAAAAAGTCACGAAGCAAAAGATAGATTAATATAAATGGGTAATTAAGCTATAAAAACTAGTAGGACAAGCCTAAGCTATAGGCCAAGCTCTCATAATTAACAATAAGTCTCTGTGTAGCTTTCTGTGAGCTGATGGCCCAAAGAAAAAATCCATCTACACATGGCTCTTCATAAGTGAAGACAATACTTGACATTTCTGGGGACATCCAACCTGCAGCCCATGAACTGTATGCATCCCAGAATAGTCATGAATGTAGCCCAGCATAAAACTGTAAGCTTATTCAAATCATTATGAGATTTTTTTACTGTATGATATTTTTTCTGTAACTCAATTGCACAGTTCTCAAATGACAACATGTCTCATGTCCTAAGGGTGACACTCCTGAGAGATGATGCTAAGGATAATAGTTGGTGATTTTCGACGATTTAGTGAACTTTTTACCTTTTCACATAAAGACTAGTTTCCCCCCCTTCCACAGAGAATGATCAGAGTCAGAGACAAGGTACCAATGAAAACACACGAAAAAAAAAAAAAACAACTAGAAGAACAATAGAAATAGTTGATGGGACTGAAGAGAGGGCTCACTAGGTAAGAGCACTGCTCTCACAGAAGATCCAGGTTCGGTTCCCAGAATGCTCACAACCAACTGTAACTCCAGTTTCAGGAGATCAAATGCCCTCTTCTGACCTTTGAAGACAGCAGGCACTAATGTAACACATATACTTGGATACAGGAAAAACACACACAGGAAATAATTAAGTAAAACCATGTGGTGGCAGCACACCCTTTTAATCCCAGCAGTTGGGAGGTAGAGTCAGGTGGATCTCTGAGTTTGAGTCCAGCCCGGTCTACAGAGTATGTTCCAGGACAGCCAGGGCAACACAGAGAAACCCTGTCACAAAACAAAACAAAACAAAACAAAACAAAACAAAACAAAAGAAAGGAAGAAAGCTGGGTGGTGATGGTGCATGCCTTAAATCCCAGCACTCGGGAGACAGAGGCAGGCGGATCTCTGTGAGTTTCAGGCCAGCCTGGTCTACAGACCGAGTTCCAGGACAACCTCCAAAGCAATACAGAGAAACCCTGTCTCGAAAAACAAAACAAAACAAAAACAAAAAAAGAAAGGAAGGAGAAAGAAAAGAACAAAAGAAAGAGGAGAGAAATGCCAAGGATAGAGCAATAGAAAAATAAGTAAGGAGAGAAACATGGAAGGGTAAAAAGATGATAAGGAAAAGGCGACAGTCAGTTCTTTCCAGATTGGCCACTGGCCAATGAGCTACTTAACTAGCCTTCCTATCCCATCCATCTCTCTCTCTCTCTCTGCACAGGCCCACTGGCCTGTGAGTGCCCAGAAAAACAGAAGTCAACGTTTGTGTCCTCTCTATCACTTATCACCTAAGTATTTGAGACAAGGCCTCTCATTGGACCTGAAGTTTCCTAATTTGGGTAGACTGGATGTCCAGCAAGGCCCCAGGATTTATCTGTCTCTTCCTCCTCAATGCTGGCACATCACTGTCTGGCTTTCTGCTTCCTTATAGAGGCACAGGGGATTCAAACTCAGGTCCTCATGATTACAAAGCAAGTACCTTACCCACTAAGCCATCTCACTGCCCCCACCAATATGGGTTGTAAACCTCCTTTGGTCACCAAGCAGTATTCTATGCTGCTTTCAGAGACAGGATGTAAGAACACCTTGTGTTCATTACACCTAATTGTTGCTGCCCTTGCTCATGTATTCCCAGGTGTTGGTGTGGAAAGACCAGGAAGGAAAGCTAATGGGCCTAGAAACAGCTGTTCAAAAGACACTGCATAAAGGATGCTGTCTTTGGTAACAACCTTACTTATGCTCAGTTCTATGAACTGCAATCAGCTAGCCAATAAGCATTCTAGTTAAGTTCAAAGTACAACACTAGCTTTTAAATCCATACCTGAGGTGTCCTAGAACCACATAGCTTTGTTTCTCTGAATTCTTGATTCTGCACCAGCCTGTCAAATGTTGAGATTATGGAAATGTGCCATCAGGACCAGTTTCTGAAGTTGCTGCCGCCGCTGCTTTTGGTTTTATGAGTCTCACTGTGTGGCACTGGATAGCCCAGAACTCACATTGTACTACAGGATACCCTTGAACTCATAGAAATCTAAATGCCTTTGCCTCCTGAGTTCTGGGATTAAAGACATGTGCTGCACACAGCTATTATCACTTTGCTGGCTCGTTTTATGTCAATTTGACACAAGATAGAGTCATCTAAGAGAAGAGAACCTCAATTAAGAAAATGCACGCCTTTAGTCCCAGCCCTTGGAAAACATAGGCAGGAAGATCTCTGTGAGTTCGAGATCAGTTTGATCTACAAGAGCTAGTTCCAGGACAGCTTCCAAAGCCACAGAGAAACCCTGCCCCCCCCCAAAGAAAGAAAATACCCCTGTCTCAGAAACAGTTTCTTTTGGTGTGAAGAGACACCATGACCATGGCAATTTTTATTTGTTTGTTTGTTTCTCTGTGTAACATCTCTGGCTATCCTGGAATTTCACTTTGTAGACCAAATAGGCCTGGAATCCACTGAGATCTGCCTGTCTCTGCCTCCCTAGTGCTGGGACTGAAGGTGTGCACTGTCATGCCTAGCTACAGCTACACTTGCAAAGGAAAACATTTAATTGAGGAGACAGCTAACAGTTCAGAGGTTCAGTCCATTATCATCATGGCGGCAAGCATGGCAGTGTTCAGGCAGATATAGTGCTGGAGAAGTAGCCGAGTATCCTATATCTTGGCTTGCAGGCAACAGGAAATGGTCTCTGTGTCACACTGAAGGAAGCTTGAGTAAAAGAGACCTCAAAAAAGTGATATACTTCCTCCATGGCCACACCTACTCCAACAAAGCCACACCTCCTATAGTGCCCTATGTGCTTATGGGGGCCAATTACATTCAAACTATCACAGCCTCCATAAGGGCATTTTCTTAATTAGTGGTTGATGGTGGAGAGCCCAGCCCATTGTGTGTGGTGCCATCCCTGGGCTGGCTATCCTAGGTTCTACAAGGAAGAAGGCTAAACAAGCCACGAGAAGCAAGCCAGTGAGCAGTACCCTTCCATGGCCTCCACATTAGCTCCTGCCTCCAGGTTCCTGCCTTGTTTGAGTTCTGCCTGACTTCCTTAATGATGAACAGTGATATGGGAATGACCCAAATAAACCCTTTCCTCCTCATGTTGCTTTGATCATGGTGTTTTATCGAAGCAATAGTAACCCTATGTAGGACAACTAGTTTTTAAAGAAAATAAATGGTATATGGAAATAGCTGTGGATGTGGCTGGTGGTAGAATACATGCCTACACTCACAGGGTCCTTCGTGGGTTTCATTCTGAATAAACTGAGGATGTGACTGATGATGATAAGTCACCATGCCTGTGGAAAAATGTCCACAGAAGGAGGCTGTTCTAAAACAACAGGCAAACAAAACCTAACTCTAAATCTGAAACATCGGGTCATGTATTAAAGCATTTTACTATGAGGTCATCAGAGGGTTCTGTAAGGATTTGAATTTGGATGAACACAGAATGTGGTACAAGGTATGTGAGGATCAAAGAAGTGTGACAGAGATGTGTACCAATTCTTCATCAATGACACTTTAGACACAGTGACAGGGCATGCTGTGTGGCCCAGGCTAGCCTCAAATTCTCAGTAATAACACTTGCCTCAGCATCCCAGGTGCCAGGTTGAGAGGTATGAGCTGCAACATCCACTGATGCTGTTTGGAATTACTGTCCTTTTTCTAGTGAGTCAGGCCTTCTAGAAAACACTCATAAGCCGGCAACCCTGTGAGGCTCCTGTGAGTTAAGAGATGTGGTGGTGGTGATGGTGACTTCCGTTGCAAGGCACTCTTCTGACATAGCTGATCAGTAGATGCATTTTCATCAGGAACATGAATCTATACAGTGCAAGAGGCTCATCAGAGCTGTGTAAACCTGACCTCACTTGTGCTGATTCACTTAAGGATGAATGGCCCTGTTAGGAAAGAAAAGCATCACTAAGCAAAAGTGAGTCATAAGCAGGAAGTTGGGAGAGCTAACGCCACAGACTGAAGCCTTGAAAGGAAGGAAGAAACAAGAAATAAGCAAGGTAAATACATCTGTGATGAGTAAGACTAGACGATGGCTCAGAACCCAAGTTCGTGGGCAGGAGCACAATGTACTTTTTAAGAACTAGGAGGGGTGCTTCTCAGAGGAGAGCTAACCTGACCAAAGAGTATCCAGATGAAGCCCAAACTGACTATGGAGGAAAGCAGGGAAAGGGAGAATAAAAATAAGGGGCATGGTAAGTAATGATTCCACAAGAAAAAATAACCAGGGGAAAGGCAGATGTGCCATTTCCTCCTGCAGAACCCTATACACCAGCGTCTCCAGTGAGTGTTTGTTCCAATCAGAGATCAAAGCACATGCAGATAGGAAAACTCTAATGTATAATGACTACAGTTGGGATACAGTCCAGGTCAGCCTGGACACTGGCTCAATAATCTGCTAGCAGACAAGATCACATGTAAATGTGTTTCCTTTATTAAATGGGGGTAATGTTTCCTTCTTGCAGGAATCTAATGCAGGTGCTCTTCAATGGCATCCATTTAACATAGGACAGATGACTCAATCTTTCCTTTTCTTCTATATGACATTGACAGATAACAATGGCACCCTGAATGTTCTCAGCCAGATGGCTGCTTTCAGTAATAACTATCTTTTAGCTCCTAGTGTTTGGAACTGTGTGTTTACAAGGAGTCAATGCGTTTATCCACAGATCTGTCTACATCAGTCATAACGGTTAGGATAATGATGTGGTTTATTTTCCTAAAGATGAGGTACTAAAGCAGTTGTTAAATTAGTTGTGGGCAGGATCACCATAAAATTTGTTTCAGAAGTCATAAAACCCTGTTTTCATGCCCTCATACTGCCTTGAAAATGTCTGTGGGTTCATCTTCCTTTTTTTGTATCAATATAAACCAGAGATTCCTGGCAAGGCATAGAAGGCAGGCATAGCTTAAAAGTGAAAAGGGGAAACAACAGGATCACACAAAATGGTTGCATAAGACCGAACTAGACTCCCTTAATATGGGTGACAATGGTGTGACGAAACAAATGAGGCCACAGGCAGTGGGCCAAAGATCAAACTGACTTAGTGGAGCCCATTCTATATGGAGAGATACCTTGCTCAGCCTAGACACAGGGGTGTGGGGGTGGGGAGGTGTCTTGGTCCTGTCTCGACGAGATGATGGGACAGACTTAGTAGACTTCCTAGGGGAGGTCTTACCCTTTTGAGGAGCAGATGGGAGGTAGGGGGAGAAGTGGGGGGAGTGGGAGGAGAAGAGAGAGGGGGAACTGGGATTGGAATGTAAAAAATAAATTAATTAACAAAAAGCTGACAGACGGTGGTGGCACACACCTTTAGTCCCAGCACTCGGGAGGCAGAGGCAGGTGGATCTCTGTGAGTTCGAGACCAACCTGGTCTTCAAGAGCTAGTTCCAGGACAGCCTCCAAAGCCACAGAGAAATCCTGTCTCAAAAACAAAAACAAACAAAAAACCCAAAACAAACACAAACAAAACAAAACAAACACCCCCCCCCCAAAAAGGTTAAGAAAATGCTGGAGAAAAATGGAGAGTATTTTTTTTCTTTTCACTTTTAACTGTGCTTGTAATGAACCAAATTTTTCATGAGGGAAATCAACTGAGTTTCTGGTCAATAAAAGGAGGTTGTTTTGCCTTAAGAAAAAAAATAGTAAAAAGAGAGCTGGGAGTGTGGCCTGTAGTCGAGCATTTGCCTAGCACTCATATAAAATGTTTACAGTAATTTTGATATCTTTTCATAAGAATTCCTCAATTTGTTGCTTTTCCTTCAGTGGTTGGGACCTAACCCAAAGCCTAATACATGTAAATCAAGTGCTTATTAATATCATCATCCCTGAATCCTTATATTAATTTTTTTCAGGGAACTAAATTGAAAGGAAGAAAAATGTTATTCTGGCAGATGACATAATTATCTGAGTATACAAGCTAAAAAAATCTGTACACAAATCAATATCATTAATAAGTAAGTTTGGGAAATGCCATAGGATATAAAACCAACATTCAAGGAAACCATATGGCAGAGTAACAAACTCCAAAATGCCATCCTTCCACAGCAGCCGTGGGTAAGGACTGTCAGAATGAACTGCTTCAGGGCTCTGAAAACAAGTTAGAGCTCTACAAGAACTGGTAGTTAATCAGGAAAAACATCTCAGTAAGATGGCAAAATATCTCTTCTTGTCATTTCTAGCTCATTGGAGCCCCATCTAATGCTGTCTGTATGGGTGGTGGTCCCTAAAATAACAGAGTGAATCTCAGTGCAAGCATAAGAGGTAGCAGAAAGTCCTTATTCTCAATAATTATGGTTGTTTCAACCTCTGGGTTCATCTATTGCCTCTTTTTGTTGTTGTTTTGAGATACAGTCTCACTATGTTGCCTTGACTGGCCTAGAACTCACTATGTAGACCAGACTGACTTGAAATTTTTAGAGATCTGTCTGCATCTGCATCCCCCAATCTAGGATTAAAGAAGTGTGCCGCTACATATGGCTGCTTGCTTCCATTTGGACTAACTTGAAATTCCCTGTTGAAAATAGGGCAAGAGGCATTTGTTGAACAAATTACAATGCCAAGTCCTTTCTTCCCAAGACTCCTTCCTCCCCCACTGTCTGCCTTCTTTCTCTTTGTGTTCCACTGTTTAATTACAGTTTCCTGCATGAGCATGGGGGAAAATTCACTTGAGTAGGGACAATTTACCAGTGGACATGGCTCTTGTAATCTTTATTTTAACATTAAGTTAGCATAAAACGCAGCCATCTGATAGACAATAATTTTATTCACTGGAAACTTGCTAGTATTTCTAGGGGTTTTGATGTATGTGCAACTGTCTTCCATGTACTGCCACTTTAAATGTATCACCATTGTTGTACATAAAGAGTTTAACTTAGATTGCTTTCAGGCCATGTTTCCAGTAGCTCTACATAGGTTCTTTTTGTTTTTGTTTTCTGTTTATCTGCATTTAGTGTTTTTGTATCATCAACTGGTGTGGATGACATGGCGACCACTGCTGCTTGACAAAGTTCCAGAATTTTGACATTGCCATCACAATTCTCCAGCATCGCTGGGCTTTGGTGGCGCACGCCTTTAATCCCAGCACTCGGGAGGCAGAGGCAGGCGGATCTCTGTGAGTTCGAGGTTAGCCTGGTCTACATAGCGAGTTCCAGGACAGCTTCCAAAGCCACAGAGAAACCCTGTCTCGAAAAACAAAAACAAAATAAACAAAAAACAATTCTCCAGCATCTTTTAACTTCCACCTTTAATGGTTCTCACTGTGTTATGAGTATTTCCTTGTGCCTTTTCCTTTGGGAAATTCTGTGCAGGCTTTGGTGAGGGATGAGAATATATACAATGGCAGTCTCTTTAAACTAGTAATTCTTTGGAAAAACTCTCCACCACCATAGAACCATATAGCATGATAGCTCTGCTTACTCCCACGTAAGAATCTAATTATGCCCCCCTCAATGACACCAAGAGTAGCGAAGTTAAAGATTTACTAACTGGGCATACCTGGTCCCAGGGTTGAAAATCATATAACCAAGAGAAACAATGAACCCAGATCCAAAGCCTGAGGCCCTTCAGGGCAAGAGCTCAGTAAGTAAGTATAGAATAGTGCCCATGGTTAGTGGCTTACTGGATGAATGGTAAGATCCAGTATGCCCCATGAGAAATAGATTGTTAAAAAGTTACACTGACTTGATCCCCCTCTGCCATATATAGAAACATGCACTGAAGAAATCAAAATGGTATGATATAATGGAAAAAGAATAAGAAATCAGGACCTTCCCTTTGGGGAGCATATGAGGGCAACAAGTCATAAGACTAAGGCACAAAGGAATGTAATTGGAAAATAGCTCAATGTTTGTTTTTGTTCCATGCTGTGCTCCATGTTACAAACACTACATCATACCCCTTGAAGAATGAAAATTGCTCTAGTGGGTTTGTTTCTCAGGACTCAATGTCTGACAGCTTCTGACACGACTGAGACTGTACAGAAGGCTAAGAGGGCACCTGGAAGGTTACTGAACCTTGGAGGACATTAGGCATTTAAATTCTTGCTGAACCTATTGGGTTTTGCTCCATGAAAAATACTGTGATGACGTTGATGACCACTGTCATCCCAGAATCACTAAGCATGCTTTCAATATTACTTGTGCTTAAACTATAATACAATTATAGATTATATAAAATGTAGCCATTTTGAATAAACAAGCAGCCACCCTGGATTACCCTCAGATTGTGTCAAGTCTCCTTCTTTCACTGACTCCACACTTTCTCTTTGGGACCTGAACCCCACTGGAGCTAGATTCTGGCAATCAGCTATTTTCAGCCTTTTGGACTGAATGATTTACTCTTCTCTAAGGAGCTGACCCAACTTCGACTTCTACCACACTGGATGACAAAAAATACATAGGACTGGGAGGCCATTGAACTAACCTCCAATAGAAGGGGAATTGAAAGGTTTTCCACAGAGACTCAGTGTGCAGAGCATTTAGCAAATGAGAAGCTTCTCAGGGACATTAGTCACACCTCAGCATTTATAAAAAGAAGACCCAGACGTAAATCCAGACACCTATGGACACCTGATTTCTGATAAAGAAGCCAGAAACGCACACTGGGAAAAAAAAAGACAGCATCTTCAACAAATGGTGCTGGTTACACTAGAAGGTGCATATAGAAGAATCCAAATAGACCCATACTTACCACCCTGCATAAAATTCAACTCCAAATGGATCAAAGACCAACCACAGCATAAAACCAGATATACTGAATCTGATAGAAGAGAAAGTGGGTGTCTTAGGGTTTCTGCTGCTGTGATAAAGCACCATGACCAAAAAGCAAGTTGCAGAGGAAAGGGTTTATTCGACTCACCTCCATTCGTAGTCCATCACTGAAGGAAGTTAGAGCAGGAACCTGAAGACAGAAGATTATGCAGAGGCCATGGAGGGGTGTTGCTTACTGGCTATAAGCTAGTCTATTTTCAATCATGTTCCATTTTTTTAACAGATAAAATCAACCTTCGTATTACTGTCTTAGAGCCTCTATGAATTTCCCTTCACCGGCAGGTGGACCACAGTGAATCACTGAACCCTACCAGTTATTACTTCACATGACATACAGTGGCAAGATTTAGGCATGGACAAGAGTGACTGAAAGACAGGAGTTCTGGAGGCTCTGAGTTCTCTCTCTCCTCCCTCTGACTCCAAGAGTAAATGGGTTCAGTTGAGGACTTCCCTTTCCTATCTGTGAGCCCTGAAGGAGATGCCCTACACATTTAGCACTAGGAGCCCAGTTCTGTAGCCTGTTACACGCTACTAAACAGAAATCACTAATGATAGCAGTGCTATCTATAAAAGCAGTATCACAGGAGAAAACAAAATGTCTTCTCTTTCTACACTATAGAGCAGAAAGAACCCTGAGTGAAGTCCTAAAAGAATGTGTGCGTTGATTGTGTGCATTAACATGAGCTGGACACGTCAAAGACCCCAGAGCCACAGACCCATGGAGAAACACGCACTTCCTGTGGGGTGAGGCACAGAAGGATGGCAAAGTCTTCCTTGGGGGACCAAATATGAGTGTTGACAGTATGTGCAGAAAATGTCTACACCGGCTTTTTTCTGATGTTTACTGCCTGAAGACTGTGTCCCTGCAGGGACATCATCTGCTGAATCAGATAAACCTATCTCATCGTTCAACTGTATGTAATAAGCCCTACTCCTTGCCCAGCTGAATGTAGTAACTCTTTCTGTTCAACTCTACAACAAACACATTGAGCTTCCAGGGTGCTGCGGTTTTTCCAGCCAGGAGTCTAGACAACCTGATCCGAGCTTTTTGTCTGTCTGTCCACCTGCCTGTCTTTTCTTTATTCTCACACCACCCTAGTCAGTGCAGCATGATGCAAAAGTCATGATGGGGGCAGCAATAGTGCAAACAGTACAAACCTGTAGCATCATGGGACTTGTGGTCTCCTTTCTGGACAGTGGCTGAAGGGTTCATGGTACTGTCATTACTACTTTGCTGCACTCAGCAAAGTCTGAACTTTTCCTCACCAGTTAGCCACCTTGCCATCTATTGTTCTGTCATCCTTGTTCAAAATTTACAGTTTGATGTTCCCATAATATCCTCTTGCCTTAGTTCTTACCTTAGAATAATTACCAACGATAGTACCTTGTTTGTTTCCTAAGGACCCACCTTCCATTTTCAACATAATTTGTAGTAATGTTCATATAACTTTTGCCGCCCATACTGTCCCTGTCATTTCTACACTCAACACTTGCTTGACACCTGTACATTTAAGTGAATATAATACAAGAATTAAGAGAAAAATGAAAAGAAAAAAGAAGCAGAAACAGCAGTGGCTATTCATGAATATATGCATCCCAGACATCAAAGGGCTAACATGAAGTCCTGATTTGTAAGAACACTGAAATACTGGGGCTGGAGAGACGGCTCAGTGGTTAAGAACACTGGCTGCTCTTCTAGAGGACCCAAGTTCAATTCCCAGCTCACAACTATCTGTAACTCTAGTTCCAGGGGATTTGACACACCCACAGAGACATAGAAGCAGGCGCAACATCAATTCACATAAAATACAATAAATCATACAAAGAAAGAAAAAGCTGGGCAGTGGTGGCACACACCTTTAATCCCAGCACTTGGGAGGCAGAGATCTCTGAGTTAGAGGCCAGCCTGGTCTACAAAGTGAGTTTCAGAGTAGTCAGAGCTACACATAGAAACCTTGACTTAAAAAACAAAAGGAAACAAAACAATCAAAACAAAACACACCCTCTGCAAAAAAAAAAAAAAAAAAAAAGAGAGAGAGAGAGATAGAGAGAGAACAACCAAAAAGCTGAAATACTTATTAGGCAGACGGAACCCTAGCCTAATTCTTCAAAATTTCTACGGACCCATCAACTACATCAACTAACAAGGGTAATGACTGGGACTCCAAAGAGCCCATCAGATTCCTCTGCTGCCACAGCAACCAAGCTACATCCTAACTGGTTAATATCCATGCCATCAACTCTGCCTTACAACACCCCTCCATGCCTTTGTGCCCTTAATGGTTTCCTACAAGCTAGCTTGTACTCCTCCCTCTTCCCATCCAGACCTATGGAGACTAGTGGACCTAGTTCTCAAAAGGAACATGTTTGGTTATGCTCAGAGGCAAATCTTAGGCTGTCACTGCTAACCATTGACTCCACCGTGTCTTCATGTAGCTACCTGTAGCAACTGCAGCCTCCCTGGAGTTTTGAAGGAAGAGATGTGCTGGCTGGCAAACAGGTCCCCTATGGTGTTCCATAATCTTGGTATTATTTTTCCATAGAGGCATATGCCAAGCTACCTCTTCTGACCTCCCTTCTGACATATCCATACACTGTTCTGGCAAGAAAGTCAGATACTTACTTGTTCACTGTACTAAAAGGTTGGGTTAATAAGCAGACTACCAAATTCCCGAGCCATCTTGTTAGGCTCCTCTTGAGTCTGCCAGCTCCTCTTGTGGTATTCCAAGGCATGACAAGCTCCATGTCATGACATGCAGGGTGGGAAGGGCTGGGAGGAGAACAGCAACTGAAGAGGACTCCTACTTCTCAGAGACAAACAGGGAAAAGGAGCATGCTTGGGAACCTGATGTCCTTGCTAGCGGGTGAACCTATCTCCCAAGTAAAGTTCATGTCTTCTAATATAGAGAGGGGAGCAGAAATTCTGGAGAACCCCATCTTTCATGCTGGTGCTTTCTAACAGAAGAAACAGGAACAGCCACTGGTGAATGATGGCTCTTTCAGGACCAGGGAGGAGTACTAACTGGAAAAGGAGTAATGATTCAACTAATTGTTGGACAAATTCAGAGAGACTCCCATGCTATGGAACCTTTCGTTTTTCTTTTTTTCCAGTACTGAGGAATCAGTCAGGGCCTTGCACAATCTAGACAAATCCTCTCCTCTATTGCTGAGATAGCAGCATATCATCAATTGCTTTGCTTTTTGAGATGGGTCTCACTAAGTCACCAGGGTGGCCTTGAACTCACTGTGTAACCCAGGAAGGCTCTGAACTTGTGATCCTCTGGTTTTTTTCCTCTCTTGTGCTAGCTGACAAGTATGTACCACACTCTGCTATCTTTAGTTTCTCCTAAACTAGATGCTAGACAGTGAAAACTAAGAGCTGATTCTGTCACAGGATCTGGAACACTAGGTGACAGCAACAACTCTTCCCTGATGTCTCCCCACTTGAAATCTTTACAAACACCAAATAATCAACTTCATTAGCATGCAGTCACTGAAGTAAGCCATACCTGACCAAGATCAGAAGTACACTAAAATGACCCCAAAGCAAAGTACTAGCAGATAAGAGGAAAACTACACTAAAACAGCCAGATGTTTATGGATTCGAGTAAGCCCTCCCCTCTTCAGTCTCACACAATTGCCAAACCAGTGCTGCTAGGCTGCCTTGGCATCTCAAGCTGTTCAGCAGTATGATGTGGATAGCCTCTCAACTGATATCCAGAGGTGCCCCTATTTCTACTGTTACTAACAGGGCAACTTAAGTTGCTACCATATAGATGTTAAGATGGGAAGAGTTTTGCTACTTGTTATAAGATACAGAAGTTGTGGTTGTACTACTTAAAAGAATCTTTATAGAGTTTGACAGTGATTTTTATGTATATTAGATAACATATTTTACAGTTTTATGTATTGACTTGTATTTTAATCTTTTTTTTTTTCTAGTAGTGTACTTTACTAGACTATTATTGGCAGATCTTTTAAGATAAGGTCTCAGGTAACTCTGGCTGCCCTCAAGCTTGTTATGTGGTCAAAGATGACTGTAAATTTCTGATCCTCCTGCCTTCATATTCCAAGTGCTGGGATTACAGGCACACAGGGTAACCAGTTTTGTGTAGTGCTGCTTTTGACCTTGGGGCTTTGCACATGCCAGGCAAACCCTCTATTGATTGAGTTACATCTTTAGTCCATGAGAAATTTTAGAAAGCCACTCTTTTTTTATTTTATTTTTATTTTGTTTGGTTTTTTCAAGAAAGGTTTCTCGGTGGCTTTGGAGGCTGTCCTGGAACTAGCTCTTGTAGACCAGGCTGGTCTCAAACTCACAGAGATCCACCTGCCTCTGCCTCCCGAACCACTGCCCGGCCTAGAAAGCCCCTCTTTAAAAAAAAAATTATTATGTATACATGTATGCCTGAATGGCAGAGGAGGGTACCAGATCTCATTGTAGATGGTTGTGAGCCACCATGTGGTTGCTGGGAATTAAACTCAGAACCTGTGGAAGAGCAGCCAATGCTCTTAACCTCTCCAGCCCGGAAGCTACTCTCAACTGAACTGAGAAATACATACTTCAACCAAAAGACAATGCCTCACTTCTGTGGGAAGTCTCAAGGACTTCTAGGTGATTCCCATTGTCTGGGTCTTGATCTGGTCACTAACCACTGCTCTAGAGCAGGACTTTCAAATGGCATGATTGGCAGTTTCTCAAATGGCGGAAAAACAGAACCTGTAAGGGGGGTTCCCAAGCTTTGGAAAGGGAAGCCTCTTCTGTCAAATCTAGCAGTTTTTGTTTTTTTAGTTATGTGCATTGGTGGCTTACCTGCATATGTGTCCGTATGAAGGTACCAGGTACCCTGGAACTGGAGTTACGGACAGGTATGAGCTGCCATGTGGGAATTGAACCTGGGCCCTCTGGAAGAATAGCAGTTAATAGTTCTTAACTGCTGAGTCATCTTTCCAGCCTCCTCTAGCACAGTCTTTAAACTAAGTGGAAGGGGCTGAGACTCACTGATGCCTCCTACTGTATATGTCTTTCCCTCATTGTATTACCAGCTCAGACACAACACATTCAAGCACCTCCATCTGGATGTCTAGAATGTGCCTCAAGCTTAACATGTCCCAAACTATGTTTTCCTTCCCAAATGTGCCTTCCTGCTGAACACCTATACCACAGCAACCCCCAACTCACTATTTCTCATACCTATTACTATGCTCATTCAATAACCTGTTCTCTCTTCTCACACCACCACCTGTTCTTGGTTTTCCTGTGAAACTGGGTTTCTCTGTGTAGCCCTGGCAGTCTTGGAACATGCTCAGTAGACCGTACTAGCCTTTAACTCAGAGATCCACCTACCTCTGCCTCCCAAGTGCTGGAATTAAGGTGTGTACCACCACCACCTGGCAGCACTTCCAGCTCTTTCAGTGTAATCGGTTTTAAAACGTTGTTTGTGTACATTCGTGTGGCATATATGTACATGTGTGTGGCAGTGCACAGTAGAGTTCAGTAAAGGACACTGATGTCCTGCTCTCTCTCACACACTACCACCTTAAGTCAGGGTCTTTTACTGAACCGGAAGCTAGGCCGGCAGGCAGCAAGCCACAGTGACCCCTTGATTGCCAACCCCTATTGCTGCCATGATTACTGGTGCACGTGACCATACCTGGTTTTTTGCATGGGCTCTGGGGATTTGAACTAAGAGCCTGATGTTTGTGTGGCAAGTTCTTACCAACTGAGCCATCTTCCTAGCCTCCAACATCAGCGGGATCCAACATCTCCACACACTGCAGACACACACATGTACATATATCCTCACTGACATAATAAAAAACACATAATAAAAAATAGTATTAATAGTTCCTAACTTCAGACTGTCTCTCATCCCCTCTTCCTGTATTTTCTCAACATTTGGTGTTAAACTTTTACCATGGCTGCCTTAGACAGATGCCCACCAGAGCTTCAGGCCTGGAGATCCATTATGAGTTCTGTGTCTACCTAGTTTCTAAAATGGATGAATTCACAAATACATTTATTCATGCACTGAGGGTGTTAGCTCATTGGTAGAGTATGTCATTAGCATGTATAGAGGCCTGGATTTAATCCACAGACTACATGCCTGTATACACACACACACACTTTCCCCTCTCTCTGTATCAATTCTATACTATAAGAACTGATCCACAGTTGGGCAGTGGTGGCGCATGCCTTTAGTCTCAGCATTCGGGAGGCAGAGGCAGGAGGATCTCTGTGAGTTCGAGACCAGCCTGGTCTACAAGAGCTAGTTCCAGGACAACCTCCAAAGCCACAGAGAAACCCTGTCTCGAACTCCCCAACCCCCAAAGAACTGATCCACACCTTCCTTATAGGTCTTAATGACTAATAAAAACTGATGAGCTGCCAGGTGGTGGTAGCACACACCTTTAATCCCAGTATTCAGGAGGCAGAGGCAGGCAAAAGTTTCAGACCAGCCTGGTCTACAAGAGCTAGATCAAGGACAGACTCCAAAGCCACAGAGAAACCCTGTCTTGAAAAACCAAAAACCAAACAAAAAACTGAGGAGCTATCCTTTCTTGATTTCCGTTTCCTACTGAATGCTGTATGTATCTTGCCTACTAATTTAATTTTTGATTCAATGTCTCCCTGGGTAGCTCAAGCTCATCTCAAACTTACAATTCTATTAATTCTACCTCTTAAATACAAGGATTACAAATGTATACACCACACGCGAACAAATAAAGCCATGTTTCTAAAAAACATTGCTGAACTTTTTGTTTCTACTTCTGAGTATAGGAATCTAAGAAGTAAAACAAGAACACTGGCACGTTCTAAAAAAATTCAGAGCAGAGTTAAATTTAAAAAGTAAACAGGCTGATAGTGATGACATTCTAGTATCTTCGTCTCTCCTGCCCCTCCTGCAATGCTTGCTCACTTACTGCCTACTGAGTCTTCTGACAACCATGTCACTTCCGCAGTTATTTATAGAAATAGCCTGCATCTGCTCAATCTGATGTTCCCTTCTTGAATGACTCATTCACAGGAGTCCAGGCTGCAATTAACTAGCAATTCCACATGGGTACATGAACATCACACAGAACAGAACATTGTGTACTGTGTGTGGTTGTGTGTGTGTGTGTGTGTGTGTGTGTGTGTGTGTGTGTGTGTGGTCCCCCATGAAAAACAAGGGACAGGAATAGAGGGCTTACTATTTTCATTAAGCCCTTCCCCCAAAGATAGGCTCTGTGTAGCCCTGGCTACCCTGGAACTCACTGTAGACCAGGCTGCCTCAAACTCATAGAGTTCTGTCTGCCTCTGTCTCTGCCTCCTGAGTGCTGGGATTAAAGGCATGCACCACCACCATATGGCTTTTTTTTTTTCCTTAAAGAGAATGCCAAACAAAGCCTGACTTTAAAAAAAAACCTTGCTTTTGCTCAATAGACTGTTCCATGAAACAAATCCTACCACTTTGTTAGAAATAGGCTTATTAGCCATCACACCATTACTCATTGGTAAATCAAATCCATAATCCACAAAAGCAGCAATAAATAATTTTTTCTATCATAATAAATTATAAACAACTAGGCACATGAACTTCCCATCCTTAAACAGGATAGCAATTTTACTGGACCCTACTAAAAATCCATACAACATAGGAGAAACAAATCTTGCTAGTATTCATAAAAAGGGGCTGGAGGGATGGTGCAGCAATTAATAGAACTATGGTTCAGTTTCTGGTACCTACACTGTTGCTCACAATGGCCTGTAACTCCAGTTCCAGGGGGGGGTTGACACCCTCCTTCTGGCCTACACAGGTAGTATATGTATGTTATATATTTACATACAGGCATGCAAAACACTCATATACATAAGATAAAAACAAAACCTTTCAAAAAACATACATGCATCAGAAACTGAATTATTCTATAGGCTAATTCCTGACTTTGATAAGTAACTGACAAATCTAATAAAAAAAATCAAACTTCACTCTTCTGGGCCTTTCACAGCATCTCTAACTAGTTTGTTCTCTCCTTTGCCTATACTTAGTACATTTCAAGCATTAAAAAGTGATCATAGGGACTGGAGAGATGGTTCAGGGGTGAAGAGCACCGGGTGCTTTTTCCAGAGGTCCTGAGTTCAATTCCCAGCAACCACATGGTGACTCACAACTATCTGTAATGAGATCTGATGCCCTCTTCTGGCTTGCAGTACAGGCGCACATGCAGGAAGAATTCTGTATACATAAATTTAAAAAAAAGTATTACAAGCAAACAGAACCACAGAACTTCATGACTAAACTGCTAAATATTTAGGCTGAAACACTAACATAGTCACATTGTTTATCTCACCTGACTGACTACCTTGTTATTAAGGTACTACCATTTGTAAGGAAATCTCAGAAAATTAAAGTCACTTGCTCAAAACTGCAACTTCACATCATGCTATTTGAAATTTTATATCATACTGGCAGTTTCTCTCTCCCATTGCCCTTAAGAATCATCTGAGGCAGCTCCAAAAGAGCCTGAAGTCACATAACCACCACACACAAGTGCCTTGTGAACATTCCCAGTGACATCCTTCTCAGCTCTTGAGCTTTGATTCTGTTCCTTTCCAAGAAAGCAAGTCACACAAATGTTTTGGTTTTGCCATATTCAGAAGACATGTTTATAATACATGGTAGTCTATCCTGTTTACATTATACTACTTCATTTTTTGTGAGTGGGTTCTGCTATATGAAGTTTAATTGTCGTTACTGTTGTTTAATGTACATAAATTGTGAGTACTTTCTAACTTAGACACAAACAAACAAAAAAAACCCCACCAAATGTGTGATGGTGGCCCATGCCTTTAATCCCAGCATTTGGGAGACAAAGGCAGGCAGATCTCAGTGAGTTCGAGGTCAGTCTGGTCTACAGAGCAAGTCCCAGGACAGCCAGGCTACACAGAGAAACCATGTCTGGAAGGAAATAAAAAACAAAAACAAAGAAACAAAAAAACCACCAATTACCATCTAGACTAGGAACAACTTACATTTTTGCTGCTGACAGTACTGCTTTGATCAGCTGCTGTTGACTGAGCATGGTAGTAGATGCTGGTGGTTGTGGGATCTGTGTCAATGTCTTAAAATGATAAAGCATCTGTATTGATTGACTCTTCCCATTTAATATGCGATGCTGGCTGGTAGCATTCTGTTCACATGATTTATTTCAAAATTGAAGTCTAGCTTCTCAAAGGCCTACTTACCATCTAAATTGATACAATATTCTAAAGTGTTTGCTGTCATTTTCCCAATACTCATATTTCTTAAGGAATAGCTCTCAAGGAACTTTTCTTTGATCGTCTATAGGAAGCAACTGCAACCCCAACTATTTGATTTTACAGTGGGACTGGGGTCAGTCACATCTTCACGCTCCTTCTATTTCTAGTTCTCCTGCTATTTCCATCACTTCTGCAGTTAGTCTGTCCCCTAAAGTCTAACTACTCAGTCATTCGTGATGATAGAAATCCACTTCTGAATTGTTTCTCCTGTGAATGACAAATGTTCTCAATGACATCTTGTAACTGATGGTAAGGACTAGTGCAGCTAGAGCAGGCATGATCACACTAATCTCACAAATGTTTTCAACAGCATTCTTAAAAGACTGACCAGGTTTATATCCAAGGAACGCTTTTTCTCAGCAGGTCTAAATACTGGACTATAACCAGATGTGCTGTTATCAAGGCTTTGTTGACCCATTTATTCAGCACAGACAGGGTAGTTTCCGGATGACTAATGGTCCTAGAACTTCTGAATTTAGTAAGCAAGCACTAGGTTCAACTTAAAAGTCACCAGTTGCTATCAACTCCAATGAGACATTTAGCTTGTCATGGAAGTTCTAAAGCCAGGGCTTCTCAATAGCTATGGAAGTTCTACATGGTATCTTCTTTCAACAGAAAAGAACACTTTGCGGCTGGAGAGATGACTCAGAGGTTAAGAGCACTGGCTGCTCTTTAGAGGTCCTGAGTTTAATTCCCAGCAACCACATTTTGGTTTACAACCATCTATAATGAGATCTGGTGTACTCTTCTGATGTGGAGGCAGAACACTGTATACTTAATAAATAAATCATTAAAATAAGGCAAAGAAAAAAATCTTAATTTACAGTGAAGGTTATTTAGTGTGGCCACCTTCACCAATTACTTGGGCTTTCAACAGCAATCAAAGTACTACAGGGCATCTTCTTCCAATGGAAATTTCAGTGTGGCCAACTTCACTCAATGCCTTAGCTAGGTTTTCTGAATCATTTACTAGATTCTGTGTCAACATTTGCTTCTGTACCTGCACTTTTGTTAGAGATGGTGTCTTTCTTTAGCTCTTATGAACCACCCTCAGCTAGCTTCAGACTTATCATCTACTGCTGCCTCACTTCCCTTAGCTTTAGTAGAACTGTAGCATGTTAGGGCCATCACTTATTGGAATCTTGTGGCTAGTTTGAGTTATTCATAACCGAATTTTATCATCAGAAAGGCTATTTCTTAAAATTCTTCAAGAACTTTTATTTTGAGGGGGCTGGAGAGATGATTCAGACGTTAAGAGAGGAGCTGGGTTCAACTCCCAATCGTGGTGGTTTAACTACTCAAACACCAGTTCCAGTAGATCTGACACCTCTTCTGGCCTCCATAGGTTCCTGCACACACAGGGTGCACTGACATACATGCAGGCAAAACACTCATACATATAAAGTACATTAAAATAGTGAGGTGGCAGTGGCGTATGTCTTTAATCCCAGCACCCGAAGGCAGAGGCAGATGGATCTCTGAGTTCAAGGCCAGCCTGGTCTACAGAGTGAGTTCCAAGATAGCTAGGGCAGTTACACAGAGAAATGCTGACTCAAAAACAAAAACCAAAAAAAGTAACAGGAGGTAGTGGCCCACACCTTTAATCCCAGGGCTTGGGGAGACAGAGGCAGGTGGATCTCTGAGTTTAAGGCCAGTCTAGTCTATAGAGTGAGTTCCAAGGTTACACAAAGAAACTCTCTCTTGAAAAGCCTAAAACAAAACCAAACAAAACAACACCCCCCCCAAATAGGAAGTGAGTACATGTAGTTGAAAAAAAAAAAAAAGACAAATAGCCTTGCTCAATTCATACAAAATGCAATCTGTGAATGGCACTAAAGTACTACACAGTAAAATATGAGACATCTGTCCTGTACTTCTCTACACTGGCCTGAGAAATGACTGCAGGTAGGAAACTGTTCACTCCTGCAACAAACTATCAATGGTTAGATCTCCAACATCAAACAAAACTAAGTAAACCACAGGTATTTGTTTATTGCATGCTGTGTGATGCAATATTATGAAAACCTCTCTTAAATTCTAAGAGACTGGAACTTTAGTTGGACCTCACAGCCAGAGTTAATAATACATCTTGAGGTCACTTAAGGCTGCTGTCCTACTGTATACTCTGTTTTTAACAAGCCTTTAAGAGAAAACAATGTAAGAACCAACCTTACTTGCCTTGGATTTCTCATGTAGTCAACTTTTACAACCTAAGCTAATACACAGCTGTAATTTTAAATTAGTACACTTCCATGCCCCACCCAGAATACATGTGTATCATTTGCTTGAAAAGTAACTTCATAAAATTTACCTTAACTGTTGAAACTTACAGATAATGGTTGAGAAACAATGTTTGTCATCTGGGGCAGTTGCTGCCAGTGACTTAATCCCTTGTAAAACTCTGTTAAAAGATTTCTGAAATGTGTCCCATTGGTTCCATCATGCGATGCTTTCTATACTGTTCACTAAATAGAGACAGAAGACACAGGGAGCAAAAAGCAGAGAATTCAAATTTGGGATCTTCTTGATTAAATGACTCTGAGGGGAAATGCTTTTATTTCTTCCCTTAATTCAACACCCATGTGTCATTGCTGACAGATGTGTTTGATCCATGGATATGCATACAAAGACAAAGATGAAACAGTTGGTGTACTAAACCTTAATCCTGTAAAGCAAGACTATTCCATGTCTGAGAGCCACCACACTTTAACTGTTCCCACCACTCACATGTACCATATGTTCATCAGTCAATGCGTTCACCAGTTCATTCAAGTCTGGAAACGCCACAGGTAACATTTTAAAACTTCAGTTAGGGCTGGAAAGATGACTCAGGTGTTTCATAAGCACAAAGACGTCGTCCAGAACCCACAGTGGGGGGAAAAAAACCAACCCAAAACCTGGACATGGTGGTGCGTCCTGAGGAGGAGGATTCACTGTTCAGCCAGCTTAGCTTAAGGGACCCTATGATTTATACCTCTTCAAAGGCTTTCCCCCAAGTGGTCACATTTTAAACACAGGGATTAGGACTTCCACCTTCAAATGTGAGATTGAGATTAGACACCATCTAGCATACAACACTGCCCTCTGACTCACCAAAATTTGTCTTTCACCCATGCAAAATGCATAGGACTCCATCCCAGATAGCTCTCAAATTTTGGCCAATCTTACCAACCTTTACATCCCAAATCTCACTTAAATGCAATTCAAATCAGTATGGCTGGACTCATGATTCATTTTAAGGCAGAATTCTACTTCTGCTATGACCCTGTGAAACAAGAAAAGCTATAACCTTCCAAAATTCAAATGGTGAGATAAACATGGGAGAGACATTCCCATTCCAAAAGCAAGAATCAGATGATGCTGGCAGGTTACAGTTAAGTCTTGCAATCTGCCATTAGATGGTTTATTGGTGGTGACAGTTTTGAGACAGGGCCTTTGTAGTCTAGGTTGTGTAGTTAAGAATAGCCTTGAGCTTCTGATTCTCCTACTCCCAACTCGAACACTGTGATTCCATCAACCACCACGGCCAACTGTGTGTAGAACTGGGGATTGAACATAGGGCCTTGGGTATGCTAGGCAAGCACTTTTTTCTAATATATACAGCATTCTGCTTGCATGTATGCCTGCATTACAGGTCAGAAGAGGGTATGAGATCTCATTATAGATGGTTGTGAACCACCATGAAGATGCTAGGAATTAAACTCAGGACCTCTGGAAAAGCAGCCAGTATTCTTAACCTCAGAGCCATCTCTCTAACCCTCTAGGCAAGCACTCTTACCAACTGAGTTACACCCTCAGCCCTTAGATTTTTAGGTCTCATGAATAACCCTCCTTGAGCAAGGTCTAATGAACAACTATAATCCCACAATTTTGGGAGATGCTGGCTACTTAGTAAGTCAGTTTAAAAGGAAGAAAAATCTTTCTTGGTTCCACACTATGTTGCTTGGTCTAATTAGTGGCAACTCTACCTTTTATGCCCAGAGCAGTAAAACACCCTCTTCTACACTAGAGAGTAGCCTAATTTATAACAAGGACCCAACCACTCTGATCCTGTGGTAATAACGGCAGCCCTGATGATATATATGTTCTTGATCCTTCTTGCCCTTTATTGAAGAATAATGCATACCCACAGCTAGTTCTCTAGACTCATATGCTGGAATTCTGGAACTCTCAAAGATGTCTTTTATTTTGTTGTCATCGACCCTTAAGCTTCAGTGGGCAGCAATCCTACTAATATAAGCCCTTCTCTATTCTGGCTTAAACTAGTTTCTGCTAACTGGCCATCTAGATCCACAAACCACACATCAGCTAACCTGTTTAGTAAACAATTATCTAGCCACAACCTGCTGTTGTATCCAGAAGATTCTTTGTAATTTCTTAAATATGGTCTGAGTATTTTTCTGCATCTTCAAGCTTTGGTTCTTTTGTGCTTAAAAAGTTCTTCTTCAACTTAACTCTATCACATTTTACTATAAGCAACTAAAAGACATAAAGTCACACCATTAATATTCCCCTTAGAATTGTCATCTATGGGGCTAGCAAAATGATTCAGAAGATAAAAGTGCTTGTCACCAACCTGACAATCTGAATTTGCAAGTGTCAGGTCCAAATGAAACTCCAAATCCCCAAACTCCAAAAGGCAATCCAAATATCCAGAAATAGGCTCAATTTGGACTACAGGAAGATTTCTGTAGGTTAGATAAAAGCCAGCATTCCTCAGGAACTTGTGAAACTGGTTCCTGTCTATGGAAAGGAATAATTTCCCTTACCTATGGCAAAATGGACATATGGCTACCTGTGATGCCTATTAGCATATCAAAACACTTGCTGAGCTGGGCGGTGGTGGCACATGCCTTTAATCCCAGCACAGGGGAGATAGAGGCAGGTTTCGAGACCAGCCTGATCTACAAGAGCTAGGTCCAGGACAGCCTCCAAAGGAACAGAGAAACCCTGTCTTGAAAAACCAGGCTTCCTCAGTATCACCATTTCAAAATCCATGCTGGTAACATTCTAGCTCTTCTTACTTCCTCCTCTACCTGAGCTCAACTCCCTCCAGGTAGCAGGATTCCCTCCCACAGCTACTCATTCTCCTTATAAGCCTGGTATTCTCACTGTTTTCTTTCTGCTCTTGCTCTGCTTCTCACACTATGTTCTCTCTACTCTCTATGCCCCACTATTCTCCCTTCTCTCACAGATAGATAGCCCTGGCCATGTCTAGTCTACTTCTTTCTCTCTCTGCTCTGGACTCTTCAGGATGCTTCTGTCTGCTCTTTCATATCTACAATGAAATCCTTCCCTTTAACCACACCATGGAGCCATCATGTTGTCAGTTTATATAATAAGAACTGACTTTCCTAACTTGTCTTTGGCTACCAAACACACACCATGTCATGCATGTCTCCATCCTGACTAGGGTGCCCATACAAAACACTATATTACAATGTAATAAAATTCAAAAGGTTCAGCTAAATACCCAGATTCATCATCCCAGCACTCGGGAGGCAGAGGCAGGCGGATCTCTGTGAGTTCGAGACCAGCCTGGTCTACAAGAGCTAGTTCCATGATAGTCTCCAAAGCCACAGAGAAACCCTGTCTCGAGAAACCCTGTCTCGAAAAACCAAAATAAATAAATAAATAAATAAATAAATAAATAAATAAATAAGTAAGTTTCCTTCCTATCTGATTGTTTCAGGGAGAAGTTTGGGGCCTAGGTCTCATTCATGTTTACTGACTTCTGTTAAAGAACAAAGCTTTACAGATGCCACACACAAAGGCAATAAGATCCAAGCATCTGAGGCACTGAAATTCTTGAAATTACGACAAACTTCCCTATTCCATTCCAGTCTCTACTGGTTTTTGAACAGCAAATGGAAAGGTGTATGTGGAGGGATATATCAATTTCAAAAACTATCTTTAGATAACTGTTCCTTAGATATCGTCCCTTAGAATTTAGAGGATATCATTTCTCCATGCTTTTAATTGTTTAAAATTGTTAGCCCATTTCTATGCTTGTATTTGATTGAAATATAAATACAACAATACAATTGGATCTGTAGCCAGTGTTATAATTCACTATTTTCCAGGAATACCACATGTGCTGCTTTCCAGTTTCCTGAGCTAAAAGTAACCATAATCCATCCATAAAACCAATGCCATCTCTTCTTTCATTTAGCATTTCCTACTCAAAGCAAAATCTAAACCGCTGTCAATAAGTGATACAAAACTAACACAAATGACTCTTAAGCAATTAAGAAAAAAAAACAAGTGAGACCCAGGTTCCTTAATTTTTTTAGTTAAAACAAAGTAAGTCAAATACTAAAAACAAACAAACAAACAAACCAAAAAACAACTGCATTATATAAACATTTTTCTTGTAATTTAATTCTATGTGATTTATAATGCAAACCTAAGAAACTGCCTCTTTTATTTTTTAATTTTGGAAAATTAACTTAAAGCATCAAAAAAGGAAAATGGATGCAATATCCACAACACCCACAGCTGATACAGCTAAGATAGCAAGCAGGCATAACAGAAAAATAAATAAGACCATGTGTAAATACTGTTAATCTATTTTAAGAAAACACTCTGAAAATTAAGCATGAATAAAAAACCCAATTTATGTAATTCAATAGTTCATTTATTGAATACTACACATTTCAAATGTGAATTAAAATGAGAAAGTTTTAAAATAAATATTAAATTAAAGCATAACAGCAAGTACGAACATTTTTGTATCAATCACCATTTGTATAAAACATTTAAACGTTAGATGGTATGTATTTCTCTAATTTCAATTTTGACTGAATTCTAAATAACTACTTACAGATTCCATCACTCAACTTGATTGAAACCTCAACATAGCTTCTAGTCCTGTGAAAAGTACTGTAAAGACGCACCAAATTCTTCACTGGAATTTCTCTGCCTTGAAAAAATATCTAAATCAAAAAGAGGACTGTGTGGTTAAAGATAATATGGGATACAGTCCTCCCTAGATCTGAATTTTTCCATCTTTTACTACAGAAATATATAGAATAAATTGCTTAACTTAAAAATATTGTTTCTTTTCATAAAAGCCCATATTAGGACTATGGCTCAACACTGATAGGCATTAAACTGACAGTAGTCATTTACATAATACAAATGTTAGTAAACTCTGTAACAGTAAACTCAGCAACGTTTGTCTTTAACTACAACCTATCAACTGAAATCCCCATTATTGTAATTTGGTTGCTGAAAAATCCCCCTTAAAATCCATGCATCAAATTGTTACACAATACTAATGAGAATCTCAACCAATGAGTATTATAATAATTGATTTTTTTAACTTTCAAATAACCATTTCATATCAAAACTATACTAACCCATAGGGTCAAGAGAGTAACTGCTTTGATGTGGCCACAGGTGAAGTTCATGTAGACACTGAGTTCAGCAGAACACAGGAAGAAAAAAACAGTTACATAGTTTTGCCAGGCACTTACCCATCATCCTCACTAAGAATGTCATGTGGTTACAGGAAGACTGCTGAGCAGAAAACAGATAAGGAAAGCATAGACAGAAAGACTAAATGAAAGAAAGGAAACATGACTTCTAAGACCACTAAGAAAAAAGAACCTATTAAGTAAGCCTTTCCTAAACAAATTTTCTTTCATTTTGACATACAAAAATGAAAACAAACCAAATAACATTCAGAATGCCAACTGAAGATGGTATATTATAATTACTAGCTGTGGATCAATTTGTTAATCCTAAGAGTAAAACTTTAATTTTAGATTTCTCATATGAAAATACAAATAAATAAGACTACAATATACTGCCCAAAACCTAGCCTTTTAAAGAACTCTACTAAATGTAAACACAATTTTAAGCACAATACAATAGAGAGAAGAACCCAAGAGCTTCTCTAAAACTTCTCAACCTTTCCACTAGTTTACAAAGGAACTTTAACTTAAATACAAGCAAGAAAAAGAATTAAGAGCTAGACCCATGCCTCTAATCTTAGCACCTGGGAAGCAAACGAAAGTAGATCTCTGAGTTTGAGTTCAGCGTGGTCTACAAAGCAAATTCCAGAACAGCCAGGGCTACACAGAGAAACCCCGTCTCTAAAAGAGAGAGGGAAGAAAGGAGAGAGAGGAGAGGAGAGGAGAAAGAGAGCATGCAAACGTGCTACAGACTGACATCCCCAAAGTCTTCACTTACCACAGGTGTAATGCTGGTTAATGTGGTTCTATCTAGTTCTAAGACTACTGTCTATGGGTGTGTCCAAACTACATAAAGCATTTTATTTTTAATACAGAATACTGAAGCTAACAAACCATGTGCTGAGATGTGTATTATGTATACAATCATTGGAATACTACACCTGAAATGTGACAGGGTTACTAGTAAGAAATCTTTGAAGAAAAACAGATTATTTCTAATATAAATGACTAAAACTTCCATTAAACGTCTGAAAAAATAACCAACTAAAATTTTCCAATCTAAGGAAGAATGGTTAAGTGCCTGTAACCTCAGCACTTGGGAGGGGGCAGGAAGGACTTGGAGCTTAAGGTCATCCTCTGAAGCCATCATGGTCTCCATGGAACTATGTCTTTTTTTTTTTTTAAAGTAAAAAAAAGAATAATTGTCTTTACTGTTAATGATCTTTTTCCCAAGAATTATCTTGCAGCCTTGCAAGATGGCTCAGTGAGTAAAAGCAGTTGCCAACAAACTTGAGTAGCTACTCACATGATGGAAGAGACCAATTCTTCGAAGCTGTCCTCTGACCTCCATGTGAGTGCAATGGTACTGGCACATGTAAGCATGCATGCACACACATGCTGGCATGATTGAAAAAAATGCAAAAAAGCCAAACAAAAAGAAACCACTAAAAGTTATTTGTGACACAACATCCTTTCCTGTGCATACCCTGACAGTGACGGCATATTAATAATTTCCCTACATCATCATTTACACACATACTGCACTCAAAAATTAAATACCTATCAATCTTTCCTCTGAAATTTACATAGCACAAAACAGCAAAAATTTTTTAGGCTTTAATAGTCAACAATCTGGAAGTTATAAATGGTTTACGGGCTGCTCTCAAAGAGGAGCAAGTTCTGTTCCCAGCACCCACATGGCAGCTCACAACCATCTCTAACTCCAGTTCCAGAAGGATCCAATGCCCTCTCCTGGCATTCTTGGGAATTGCATGCATGGTGTACACATACATACATGAAGGAAAAACATTCAAACACATGAAAACAAAAACATGACATTTTGAATCAACTAAACTGAAATCAAATGAATTATTGTTTCACAAAATAAAAAAACAAAATAAATACAGATAATCACTAATGGCTCTTCTATAATCTATTTCAACAAATCTAACTCCTTGTTACCTTGAGGACAGTCTAAAGAAAAAAATCTGGTATGTATGCCAAGAAGCTATTGTTTTAATGGTACCTTAATTTTAATCAAAATCAAAATTGTTATGCCAATACTTGTTTTGTTTTTTTGAGACACTGTCTTACTGGAACTTGCTATGTAGACTAGGCTAGCCTTGAACTCAAAGATACCTGACTGTCTCTCCCAGCATATCAATATTATTCTGTAAAGACAGCCACCCCCAGCAGGCTGTCTGTCAATTGCCTAATTTAGTTTCTCTTTTCCAGTAAACTTAGAAAAATACAGCTAATAATTTAATAGAAAAAATATTCACAAATTGTGTAACTCATAAAGCTTAACTTTAAAACAATCTACCCTTTATACAATCACTGAATTACCTCTTCTGAATGATCATAGTATCAAAATGAAACTAATTCTTTTCCCACAACTCTAGTGTAATGTATAACTGTACGTGGAGTGCAGATTAACAACAGTTATAACTTTAGCCCTTCTCAGTTAGAGGATTCATATCAGTATACATTTATACACCAATGGACTTAGAGGTAACACAAGGCTCTGGGCACGGGTAATAACAGTAACAACGAATTATATTTCTCCAACATTTCAAATGGGTAACAACACACTATTTTTTTTGTTTATCTTTACTTAGAAAATTAGTTTCTGACAAACTTATAATAAAAATTTGAATGAAATATGGACATTTCAAAGAAAACTTAAACACTATAAATTACATTTGAAATTATGAATCTTTTAAAAATGTATCAATATGTAAAACTAGAAAGTTCAATAATCTATATTAATTAGAGATAAACTTAAAGTACCTAAATCAATTGTCACTTCAACAACAAACCCAATTATTTTATTTTATAATTTTACTTTTAAACACATAAACATATGAAACAATGTTTTCTTTAAAGAGGGGGAGAATAATGAAAATAAAACTTCCCACTTGAAAAGCGGCACCAAAGTTCAACTTGAGTGCTTTACTAGCAAGATTATAACAAATATAATCATAAATCTATCAATTGATCAATTAGGTAGTCATTTTTACTCAAAGGCTAAAACTAGAACAAAACCCCCAATTCTAATTCGTTCATACAGAATTAGAATGAATAGAAGCTGTGTGACACATCTTCAATATAGCACCTAACAGCTATACAATTCTTTACAGTGAAAACCACACTAAAGTGGGGTGTGGTACCAGGGGCATTAAAATTACATTCAAATAAAAGGGAAAAAATGCTAAAAACTAACAGGTAAATTTTACATTCCTATTAGTTTTTAGCACCCAATAATGAATTGATATTAGTATCTTTTATTCCACAGTCACTCATTGTTATTTTTTTTTTAAAAATGAGGCCCAATGCTTGGAAGAACTATTAAGTAATTTTCTACCTTTAAAAAGTGAGAATGCCAGTTTCCCTGCCTCAGAAAGAATAATTTTAAAAATTACACAGCAATGATTATTAGTCACAAATACAAGAAGATAAAGTTGAGTCTATAAAAGAAATCTAGAAATGTATCTATTCACAGTCTGTATCTCCCAAAGGCAATCTTCTATTCTGTCGAAATACAGTTGGATAACTAAGCTTATTATCCATAAGTTCCAGACTAATGACACTAAGACTCCTGCAGGAAGCTTCTCTTTTTTTTTTTTTTTTTTTTTGGTTTTTCAAGACAGGGTTTCTGCTCTCTGTAGCCCTGGCTGTCCTAGAACTCACTCTGTAGACCACAGAGATCTGCCTGCCTCTACCTCTTGAGTGCTGGGATTAAAGGTGTGCTCCCAGGCCGGGCGTTGGTGGCGCACGCCTTTAATCCCAGCACTTGGGAGGCAGAGGCAGGCGGATCTCTGTGAGTTCGAGACCAGCCTGGACTACCAAGCAAGTTCTAGGACAGCCTCCAAAGCCACAGAGAAACCCTGTCTCGAAAAACCAAAAAAAAAAAAAAAAAAAAAAAAGGTGTGCTCCCCCACTGTCCCGCTTTAATCATGTGTGCATGTGGGAAGTCTATGTACACGAGTACAGAGGCATGCAGAGGCTAGTGGGGTCCAGTGCCCTGGAGCTGGAATTACAGGTGGGTATGAGCCACCTTTTATGGGTGCAGGGATCCAAACTGGGTCCTCTGGAAGAGCACTTGCTCTAAATCACCCAGTCATCTCTCCAGTCCTAAATGAAGTTTTCTTATTTTCTTTTTTGGTTTCTTGGAGACAGGGTTTCTTTACACTACGCAAAGTTTCTAAAGACACAGCATATCTAACAGTTGCTTCACCTATCCCTTTTACTATGGTTTTCAAACTGTGCTGATTTAATTAACACACTGGAAAACACAAATCCAAATTAAAAAGCAATCTTATGTTAAAAAGATATGTATATTGTATAGATACACACACTTACACTCAGAACATGTGTTAGCATATTCCTACTACATGTTCAGTTAAGATGAACAAATACATATAAATGCACACATGTGCTGAAAAAGGTAAAAAGACGTAAATCAGGATCAACTCAATTATGAACAGCACAAAGCAGTGCAGGTAAATAGTAGCAGTCACAATCCTAGTAACAAGCAGCCACATGATTAAGAGACCTAGCTGAAGATACTTTTATCTAGTTTTCAGTCTCACAACTTGAAAAAAACAGTAAAAAGTTTTAAAAGACACACAAAGAACACATGATTTAAAATAGGCTATTTAGGAAAAAATTAAGAGTCATGACATATTAATATGCAAAACATACACAGGATCATGATAAATTAATTTTTGAAATTACATTGTGATTAGTTGGAAATTTTCTTAGAATAATAAACCAGAGAGTAAAGAAACATTTTCTATATAACACTGGAACAAAGGTATTCTACTAAGAGTGGTGGTGTTGCTTTCCTCGTAATGCTCAACAGGAACAGAGTAGGCAAAGCTGTGTCTGAAGATGAAAATGAATTACAAGACTCTAAAATGAAGTAGCACATCTAGAGGTTTTAAATTCTAAGAAAAGGAATTTCATCTAATAAAGACGTTAAAAACACACACACACACACACACATCTGGCTCCACAGTAAGAATTAGAACCAGGAGAAATAACACCTCACGGGACAAATGCTCTTTATCAGTGCTAAGCAATTATCCAAAATATTTTTATATCAGAAATACATTGCATCAAATTTAACAACAGCAAAAATGCTGAATCACTCAGAAGTATCTGACAGGCTTTTTAAACTATGAGTTACCTTGCCTCTAGCCCTCCTAGAACTTAATATATATGACTTGATTATATGTGCCTAGAGAGCTAAGAGCCTCCCACCTTTGCTCCTTCTGGAGAGGAAGGGGTCTGAATGTAATATATGACCCACAAACGATTAATATACCTGCTGTCTAACATTTACTGAAAATCGTTTGAACTAGATGAGATGCTAAATATGGCTTAGAGCTGAAACATAATTCACTACCGTGCCAAATTAAAGGAATCAACTATAAAGTCTTGTATAAAAAGCTGGTATTTCTGTATATTTAGGGTAATGAAGGAAAAATGTTGGTTTTTATGAAAATTTAAAAGTATGAGCTATTAAAAACCAGTTCAACAGTATTTAAAATAGTTTAAAATTCAGTTTTACAAAAAAAATCCTAGTTCCCTTTTCATTCTATTATTCATAATAACCAAAAGTATTATCACAAAAGATTATAAAAAACATTTAAAATAAATTTTATGCGATTTTTATTTGTACTTTAGGATCTAAACAATTGTAGGGAACACCCTTGTGAGACAACAGAGTAGTTTTCTTTTCATTTGAAGCTACTCCAAGTCAAGACAGACTCACTACTTTGTTCTCAAAGTAATCAGCATGCCAGCTAACCCAGCCAACTACGAGCTATCTGTGACAGGCGCTTGACTGTGTGAGCCTAGAGAGCCTCCCCACCTCGGCTCCCCTGGGAGAGGGAGGGGTCTCTGTATGCTTTTCTGTGATGGTTCCACTGAATTCATCACAATAGAGATCGACATCTGAAATTCGTAACGATCCAACATCTGAGCAATCTTCTTCCGAGACACACCATGTTTATTCCTCCTACCAAAAAAAGAAAAAGAAAAAAAAGAATTTTAAATCTTTTTTTTTTAAGATTTATTTATTTATTACATATACACCAGATTGAATTGTAGATGGTTGTGAGCCACCATGTGGTTGCTTGGAATTGAACTCAAGACCTCTGGAAGAGCAGTCAGTGCTCTTAACCTCTGAGCCATCTCTCCAGCCCCCGAATTTTAAATCTTTTCTCCCTTTTTTTAAGAAAGCATAGGTTTAGAGATTCAGCTATTTTACAGTAACAAAATAAAATCTAAATGGTATTTTACAAACATGAAGACACACTTGTTTATTCTTGCTTTATACAAAAAGATTCGTGCTTGCTATTTTCAGAGGACAAAGTTAAGTGATTACAGTTTCTTACAGAACGGCTCACTGAAAACATTGGGTATATAGCAAACAAGATGTTTTCTCTATTTTTTTTTTTAAGAGAAAGAACATGAAGCTGGAAGGTAGAATCTGGAAGGAATGGGAGAAAGGAAAGAATATGATCAAAATATATTACATGAATTTTTTTTTTAATTTTACAAGACAGGGTTTCTCTGTATTGTTTTGGAGGCTGTCGGTCCAGCCTAGCCTCGAACTCACAGAGATCTGCCTGCTTCTGCCTCCCAAGTGCTGGGATTAAAGGCGTATGCCACCACCACCCGGCCATGAAATTTCTTTAAACATTCTAAAACAGAAAAAATTTTAAAAATAAAAAATGATTATGATAGTGTTTTGAGAATTACAGAAGAAATGAATGAATTAAAATGAAAAGTAATTTATCGGTTACTTGTATATGTTATTTTGGTTTTCTGAGACAGGGTCTCTCTGGTGCCCTGGAACTCAGTATGTAGACTAGGATGACCTTAAGAACTCACAGAAATCAGTCTGTCTGTCTCTCAAGTGCTGAGATTAAAGGCGTAGAGCATCATTGCCCAGCTTTTCCTACTGTGCTTTATTATTAGAAATACAATAGGGTGTTGATTGAAATGTTAGATATAAAGAATATATATGATTTATTTTATATATGTATATGTAAGTTGAAAAAAGGCAAAAGTAAACAATGATATTAAGACAAAACTACATGGTAAAACTTCCAAAAAAAATAAAGCAGTAAAAGACTATAAGGTCAAAAAACAACAAAAACCAAAAAACAAATAAATAAAATTAAAATCCAAAGAACTGCCGGGCGTTGGTGGCGCACACCTTTAGTCCCAGCACCCAGGAGGCAGAGGCAGGCTGATTGATCTCTTTGAGTTGGAGGCCAGCCTGGTCTACAGAGCAAGTTCCAGGACAGCCTCCAAAGCAATACAGAGAAACCCTGTCTCAAAAAAACAAACAAACAAAAAAAAGAAATTATTTCACTGGGTGGTGGCAGTGCACGCTTTTACACCCAGCACTCAGGAGACAGAAGCATCAGGCAGATCTCTGTAAGTTCAAGGCCAGCCTGGTCTACAGAGTGAGTTCCAAGACAAGCTCCAAAGCTACAGAGAAACCCTGTCTTGGAAAAAAAAAAATTCCTCTGGCCATGGTGGTGTACTTAGGTGGATCAGTGTATGTTTGAGGCCAGACTGGTTTACATAGCAAGTTCCAGGACAGCCAGGACTACATAGTGAGAACCTGTTTCAAACAGAACAAAACAAACAAACAAACAACAAATTAAGTCACAGTCTCTCAAACATAAATGAAGCCATAACTATAGGACAGTTAAATCACTCAGTAATTTATATACCATGATTCAACTATCTTTGGTTTTAAATTTCCCATTTAAATTTACACTCTTCCACCATAACACACATGGTTTGGTAGGCAAACAATGCCAGTTAGACATTATTGTCTGTATATAGCACACAAATCACAACACAGGGTAGTCAAAGGAATGAAAGATGGGGAAATAAATGATTTGGGCCTCATACACAGAGTAACAGTCTGAAGACTGGGCATGCAACCAGAAAGTAAAAAATAGCAGTTTGAAGCAGGAAGGGGCAAACTTTGATGGAAGAAAAAAGTGAAAAAGGCAGTTTAAAAAGGTAGAGACATTTATACACTTCTTTTTTTTTTTTGGTTTTACGAGACAGGGTTTCTCTGTTTTGTTTTGGAGGCTGTCGGTCCAGCCTGGCCTCGAACTCACAGAGATCCACCTGCCTCTGCCTCCCGAGTGCAGGGATTAAAGGCGTGCGCCACCACCGCCCGGCTCATTTATACACGTCTATGAATTCACTTAAAATAAAATACTGAAATGTATTATTTTAAATGAGTAAATTATAAGCTATATGAATTATACCTCAATAAAACTGTTACTAGAAAGGAAGGGAACCAAAATAGGAAAAGAAAGGAGTGACAAGACAAACTGTGACGTGAAGAGAAGGACACTGGCTCCAAGTCCCGAGTCCACAGTCTCTCAAAAGGCTTTCATTCTGAAATCTGGAAAAATTGGAAGGGTACCTATCTAGTATATATGAAACTCTGGACTTATTTTCCCAGCATGATGTAAAAAAAAAAGAAAGAAAAGAAAGGAAAAGCAGAGAAAAGACCTACAAACAATCCAGAAACAAACACAGTCTCCCTGGCAGGCAACTACCCGTTCACATAAACTAGAGCATGAAGACTCTTCCTTATTTAAAGTGACTGGATATAATTTGCAGCAGAAATGTTAAGATGTCTGAAATGATATATTTCCCCTAACTCTGATGGGATATAAAACTAGCTAAATGCACATTACCATCCTAGAGAAAGAAGAGAAAAGGAATTCCCAAACACTGCAATTTCAAGGCTCTTGGGATAGAATTACGGAAAGATTGAAAAGTCAGAGCAAGACGAAAACACAAGGGACAAGTTGATGATGGATCCTACAATAGGGACATGGTGGTGGAGGGACGAGGGAGAAGCTCTGATATCACATTAACAGTCAATAAACTTCATTAAAGAATCCATGTTAAATACAAAGCACATTTAGTAAAAGTTAATAAATTTTGATAAGGCAAAGCTCTTCAAAAACTTGTTCCTCTTAAAAAGTCCCTGCTCCCAACTAACAAAGATGACAAAAAAAAAAAAAAAAAAAGCCAGAAAGAATCCAAACACACAAAGACAAATCAAAGAAACAAGGGTTAAATAAAAATGAGGCTCTTACTTTTCTAATTCTTCAGGATCAAACTTCCACCAAGTTTCCGGTTCGTGAAACTCTACTCTGTATCCTTTTCCTATGGCCTACACAGGGAAGGAGAAGACAAAACCCAGAAAGCATTCTTAAGGAAAAGAAAGCACACAGGTATAAGTCATCTGACAACAGGAGGCCACTCAACCAAGAAAAATGTTTCTTGGTAAAATGTGGCTTAGAAAATGTTAAGACTATGTAACTGGACAAATTCCAATCTTCAAGTCCAGGAGTAACTATGAAGAGCACATTCAATAATCATAAATAGCATTCCCAACCTTTTTGTTTGTTTGTTTGTTTTTTTTGTTTTTCGAGACAGGGTTTCTCTGTAGCTTTGGAGGCTGTCCTGGAACTCACTTTGTAGACCAAGCTGGCCTCGAACTCACAGAGATCCGCCTGCCTCTGCCTCCCAAGTGCTGGGATTAAAGGCGTGCGCCACCAACGCCCGGCTACCATTCCCAATTTTTAAGCTAAAAAAAGCCAATGAAACTATTTAGAAAACAAGGGAAAATGTCTTAATAATAAAGATTAAATAGACCAACATTTCAGAATATGAAAATATGTTTTAAGAACAAAAAAATTCACATCTATTATTTACCATTTCCACATATGGTTTCATTTCCCAGGCTTGTGTATTAGTGTTGTCTATTATAACTGGAGATCTTCCCTGATCGATAGCTTGTTTTGCTGAAATGAAAACATATAAATAAAATTTAAATATTTGGTATGAAGAAATACACCTTTGCATTTAAAACGAAAATTGCAGTATATCTTCAGTAAGTGCCATGAATACAAGACATACCAGACATAAAATACAAGATAATTTTCTGGACTGGATGCTGGTTTTAACAAAACAAACAAACCCAACAAACTGCTAAAACACACTTTGTAAAGTTTTGTTCATTTATGGCTAATGAAGCTTTCAGTCTAGATCCAATTTTCTTTTTCTTTTTGGTTTTTCTAGACAGGGTTTCTCTGTAGCTTTTGGAGGCTGTCCTGAAACTCACTCTGTAGACCAGGCTGGCCTCAAATTCACAGAGATCCATCTGCCTCTGCTTCCCGAGTGCTGGGATTAAAAGTGTGTGCCACCACTACCTGGCTTAGAACCAATTTTCATTAACAGAAAATATAGATGATTAAAGAATAAAGTACAATAAGCAAAGATTTACTTACACAGGAAGAAATTTTTTAATGAAAAGTGTAACAAAACACTAAGGCAATTAAATATGATCTTTTATAGGCTAAGACAGTAAATTTTTCTGTAATCTGATATGAGACAGATGGCTCCCACAGCAAAGCACCTGCCATGCAAGCCTACAAACCCAAGCCCATTCCCTGGAACCTACATCGAAAAGCAGGAGTAATGCTGTACATCTATAGCTCCAGAATTCTTACAGCAAGATGGAGGTGGAGACAGGAAACAGGCCTAAACCTTACAGTCTAGCTAGCCTGCAAGACAGAGTACAGCAACAAAAACAAGAGAGACCCTGCCTCAAAACAATTTGGAGGGAGATAATCACTATTGAAAAAAGTTGTTCTTTTGACCTCCACACAGAGTACATATGCACCTGCCCCCACCGAGCATACAGAAACACACACACACACACACAATAAAAATGAAAATGAAAGCTGGGCATGGTAGCGGTAGTACATGACTTTAATCCCAGCACTCAGGTGGCAGACGCAGGTGGATCTTTGTGAATTTGAGGCCAGCCTGGTTTACACAAAGAAATCCTGTATCAAAACAAAACAGGAATGTTTTAAGTGATGTTTTTGAATGTCAGTATAAAAGAAAGATACTACCCACAAGTAAAATTTCATGAATCAAGTAGCTCAATAGCACAGTTCAGTTATTTTTGTGGATTTCTTAGAATCATGATTCTCACATGTGTTACTTAAGAGAATGCAACTTTAATTCTAAACTCTCTCTATCTCAATGTCATCTCTTGACTATGAGGAGAAAAAAGTCACTGTCACAGTTAACCATTTGTTTATGATAGGAGTGTATGTATACCTCAGGGATATCAAACAAGAAAATTAACTTCTGGCAGGGTGGTGGTAGTGGCGCATGCCTTTAGAGCCAGCACTCGGAAGGCGGAGGCAAGCAGATCTCTGTGATTTCGAAACCAGCCTGATCTACAAAACAAGTTCCATGACAGATTCCAAAGCTACATAGAGAAACCCTGTTTTGAAAAACCAAACCAAACCAAAAAAATAAAAAATAAAAATAAAAAATTAACTTTTGAAAAATTATCAAAGTTGAGAGCAAAGATGGAAATTTTCTCAATATACTGGATTCAAACTACTAAATTGAACAAAATGAAATGAGGCCATGTCCAACCTGCATTTCATGGGCCACATGTAGCTGAGAATAGTCACGGTTTGTGGCCCAATATTTTTTTTTTTTTGTAACTAGACTGAAAAGTTCTTAAGAGTGAACTTTGCAGAGAATAGGCTTGTGGTGCAATGTCAAAGGACTGAGTGCACCTGTCTATGGTGTGAAGGGGAAAATGTCAACAACTGATCCCCTAATGGTAGAACACTGTTTTGGAAGGCTGAGGTACCTTTAAAGAGGTGGGGCATGGCTAAGCAAATGGGTCCTCTACCTCCTTCTGACAGTAGATAGTCTGTGACCAGCTGCATCATGTTCCTGTCATGCCTTCCCTGCCATGTATCCCTTCTTAAACTGAGAGCCAAAATAAATCCTTCTTTAAGTTGTTTTTTGCTGGGTATTGGGTCTCAGCAAGAAGGAAGTATCAAATAGTTATGTTTTAGGGCAGGCAGATCCTAAAGACTAGTTAATGCCTTACTCACTGAGCTATCTTGTCAGCCCAAAAGTAGGCTTGTAAAAGTAACTTACAGCACATGTTTATAGATAGTTCTAGTTCTATCACCCATTATAACCATTTAGAGAATTAAAACAAAAACAAAAAACTGGAGCTAGAGAGATAATGCAGCTGTTACAAGCACTGACTGCTCTTCAGGGGATGCAGGTTCAATTCCTTGCACCCACCTGGTGGCTCATAACTGCCTGTGTCTCCAGTTCCAGAGATCTACATCCAAGTAAAAAACCATACACATTCAATTTTAAAATGAAACTTTTTTTTTAAAGATCCACCTTTTGGCCTCATTTTAAAAATGAAGCAGAATCTCTAGGGCTGAGTCCCAAGGACAAGGCCCATTCTCACATGATTCAAATGGACTATCAGGATTGAGACCATTATTTTAGGATGGAAACAAACAGACCCATGTCTTCTAAAATTGAAGTATTTGATAATGTTCTCATAACACAGTATCAATGAGGAAAACCAATATAGGCATTTTTATTAAGACTTAAAGACATTAGCATTATACAGGGTAGAAACAGCTTTTGGAATACAAAACAAAGGTATCAGAGTTCTTTGAATTATTCATAAGATGGGAAAAAAGAAAGCACACTGAAATGTCCCCCACTTGTATTTTATCAGCTTATATTGGTATACTGTCTACAGATCATCCCATTTTATCTAAGTTCACTGATTATCTTTACCGAGAGGGCAAATATAATTACTATTTGGGACTCCGGGTTATAAACAGTCTGTCAAAGTCACTCAGCCAGTAAAAGTCTAAGTCAAAATAAAACCCAGGTAGGACTTGAGGTCAAATACTCCATCCCAGGAGTCTTGGCCCAAAACAAACCTCTGCTCTGGTTCCAGTCATGGGCATCACCAAGTTGATTAACATTGTACCTGTACCCATCTTGATGATGGAAATAGTCATCAGTGCTGAACACGATGCCATCGCGGCTCTGACCAAGCAGAATTCTGTTAACAAAAGAAATCATAAGATCTATGACTAGATAAAGGAACCATGGACAAGTTAGCAATGGACACCTGGCATTGACTCCTTAAGGACCCTGCAGGAAGAACAGCAGAGGAGCTAGTCCTTTTGGACTGCTCAGATTCTAGATATCACCTCATACTTTACTCTATCCAACTACAGATATGAAAACTCTACACCAGCATTTGTATTGCAACTTCAAACACCATGCAGCTTCCAAAATAACATCAAATAACAATTATACATGTTTTAACTTTCTGTGAGCTGATCCTGAATACCTAGAACTGTCTCTCTGGTTCTAATAACCTAAAAACCAAGTAAGATTAAGTAAGTGATTCATCTGGGAAAAACATACTTGATCAAAGACAGCTATCACCAAACTCATTTACATTAAGCACATAGATGATACACATGTAGGACGAGTATGAAATAGCCTAAGACATAAGATTGCAAACAACCTGTGATCCTTCAAAGTACAACAAACTTCAAAGATTGTTATATGAAACTAATCACTGAATAAAATAAAAATCTCTCAGGTCACATCAGTAACAAGTAAGCTCTGCTTTGAAAAAGAATGATACCATCACCAGGTGGTGGTGGTACACGCCTTTAATCCCAGCACTAGGGAGGCAGAGGCAGGCAGATCTCTTTGAGTACGAGACCAGCCTAGTCTACAGAGTGGCCTCCAAAGCCACAGAGAAACCCTGTCTTGAAAAAGTAAAAAAGATACCATCTTACAATGATATACAGTAAATGGGGACATGTGAAAAGACAATAGAATTTGAAAGGAATTCAGAATCTTAGACTACTAGTTCTAATCTAAAGTTCTTAGCTATTCAATCATTTACCTTGGCCTGTATAAGTAATTTACATCACATAAACAGAAAAGAGTATACTACTTTTTTTTTTCCTCGAAACAGGGTTTCTCTGTGGCTTTGGAGTCTGTCTTGGAACTAGCTCTTGTAGACCAGGCTAGGCTGGTCTCGAACTCACAGAGATCCCCCTGCCTCTGTCTCCCCTGTGCTGGGATTAAAGGCATGGGCCTCCATTGCCCGGCGAGAGTGTATTACTCTTATAGTTATGTTTGTTCCCTGATATTAGAAAGAGAGACCCTAGCTTGGCCGTGGTGGTACACTCCTTTAATCCCAGCACACACAGAAGGAGGATCTCTGAGTTCAAGGACAGCCTGATATACAGAGCAAGTTCCAGGACAGCCAGGGCTACACAGAGAAACTGGGGGTGGGGAGACAGGGAAGGAGACAGGACTCTTCAGATATGAAAATCTATAAATGCTCAAGCCCTGTGTATAGAATTGTGTGATATTTGCACCTGAACTACATACACTTATATATACTTTAAATCATTTTTGGATTACTTACAGTACCTAATACAATATAAACAGACATATATACTGCATTAAGAAATAATAATAAGAAAAGATGTGTGTAATAGTAAGAGAATTCTTATAATCAGAAAGATTGGGAATGTCTGGAGAAAGGGAACACACAGTAAGACAAGGATTTGGGTCCTACACAAAGTATTTTGCAGTTTCATTCTTCCCTCTCAACTGTAAGAAAATAACCAGGAAGCATGTGAAAATGTGAAGGAGCTGGAAGGGTAGATGGTAGGAGAAAGCTAAAGAGTAAGACAATGCAGTCTTGCGATGAGTCGAGTACTTCTACCAAAAAGTAGTAAGTTGTCATGTCAACTATTAACATGACAACTACCATTCATTGCTCTGACACCCCCACATCATGGACAATCTTATAATAAAAATAAATGTTGCGTATCAGTGGCAAACCTTAAACTTTAATTTGAATTACAGTTTATTATGTTATTTTGTAGCAAGTTATAGCAGAATTATAGCACACTGTATTAAACAAACTAAATGGAAGTTATGGTTTGTGTTGTCTATGTACTTCTCTGAAGGAAATGGAGTTGGATTTCAATATTTTATAGTTTTTTCCTAACTATAGCTGACATATCTGTTTTTGCATACATAGATAACTTAAGATATAAAAAAATACTGTAATCATGTGTACTTATATATGTGCTGTTTCTAGGTCAGAAAAGAATCATGAGACCAGAGATCTTATGGGAGGAAGAGAAAAAATTAACATAATATATGTGAAAAGAAATCAGGAGAATTACCTGAGGAAGGGAGGAAACCAGGTGGGATGGGGGCGGGAGTGAACAATTATGCATGAGATGCCATGATGAAATCGATTAGTTTGTATGTTAGCCTAGAAAACCTGATTTCAAAAAAGCTAAAGAGATTTTTAAGTATTTTGTGAATTGAAAAAACTTTAAAAATTAAATGTTGGGGCTACAGAGACAGCTTGGTGGTTAAGAGCACTGAATATTCTTGCAGAAGGCTCAGGTTCAATTCCCAGCACCCACATGTTAGCTGACAACTATGTATGACTCCAATGCCTCTTTCTGACCTCCAATAGCACTAGGCAAACACTTAATACACGGAATTTTTAAAATTACAAAAAAATTAATTAAAATTAAAGCATTAGCATTCTGAACCAGAGTTCAATTAATTACACTCAACAGTACCAGAGCCCAGATTGTCATCATTCCTAGATTTATGCTTTTATTTGGTTCTATATCCAATTAACAGATGTTTTTTGGGGGGGTTTTGTTTTTGTTTTTTTGAGGCAGGGTTTCTTTGTGGCTTTGGAGGCTGTCCTGGAACTAGCTCTAGACTAGGCTGGTCTCCAACTCACGGAAATCCACCTGTCTCTGTTCCCCTAGTGCTGGGTGTAAAGGCACGCGCCACCACCTCCCAGCTCAGGTGGTGTTAAGATGCTAATAACACCATTGTGCCTAAGAAATGGTTTAAGTTCTCCAAGTTAAAAGAATAGTAGTTCATCTTCATTATTAAACTAGTATAATGGAAAAGCACGAACAATCTCCTAAAGACCTTCTTAAATACATAAATCATAATAAGTAACAGTTGAGCCTGATGAGACATTTTCTTCCCAGACAGCAGGAAGTATGCACACATCCTTTTCAAACTATCTCAGGTTATTAATCTTCACTTCAGGAAATTCAAAACATGCTCATGAATCTAGGGAAATGGGATACTCTGAAGCATCTGAACCAAAAATAAAGAGTATTTTCAAAATTCTTATACTCAGAATTATCTCATCAGGTCTTCTAAATGGATTCTCAAAATGTTAGTATCTTGGGACCTAGTAAATCAAACAACTAAATACTATCAGTGGCCATTTGAGTCAGTTTCTCAAAAGAGTTATCTTTTGAGAGCTTACCATGACTCACATACATTTATGATCTCATTCAATTCTCAAAACAGACAATCTGGTATTAAACAAGTCCAGGAAAGAAAATAAATACAGAAGGTCAGCAAGTGGAGTTTAATACGCAGCAGAAGGTAAGGTTATGAAATGAGATTCTCAGTGCTGGGCACAGGATACCTCTGATTCACAAACCAAGGGTCTAAAATGATCCTTGTACAATCTCCTCCCCAGGAGGGTTCTGAATAGATTTGGTTATTAGTATGGTGGATCTCTAAGTTCCAGGGCAGCCATGAGACTTACACAGTAAGTGGTAGAGTTCTAGGCCAGACAAGGCTAGTATCCCAAACAACCAAAACAATCTAAGTAAACCTGGCACAGGTTGAGACCTGGTGCAGGGGCACTGTACCCAAGTGCTTCAGAGTATCTACCTAATTTTCTCAGGTAAGACATAAATAACTTAAGACCAGGGACAAATATTTCCTACTGAGTTCAACTAAGACCACTTTCTGTCAAAGAAAGGTAAGAAAAAAAATCTCTCTCATCACTTTCAAACAGTGCTTTTAATTCTTGTAGTTACTGCAACAAATGATCTGAAAACAACCAGAACTCATTGTCTTACAGTTTTGAAGGTCAACAGTTCAAAATCCCTTTCTCTGGCCTGTCTTTCTCTAGGCTCTAGAGAATGTCCTTGTCTTTTCTAGTTTCTACAGGTTAGGCACACTATCTTGGTTTGTAGGGCCTTTGATCATTAGTACAAAATGGACAATGGGGTCTTCCCTCCTCTCTGACCTCTGCTTCTTGTGTTTCTATCTGTGACCTTCCTTCCTGCCACCTTCATATTAAGAAGCTTTGTGATTACACTGGGCCCACACAGGATAATCACTTCATCTCAAATATTTAACCTCAAGTCCCTTTTACCTCAGAAAGTAACATGCACAGCATTTATCGCACTAAATGGTTTAAATAAAAATGTTAACACCAGCCTGGGGAGAGAAAACAAAACAAAACAAAAGGTCAACACAAAAAGTTATTTTCTCAAATTCTTTTTTAATTTCCTAGATGGTAAATTATTAGGTATTTTTAGCAGCTCTTTACTCTTTAGCAACATTTATTTTGTTGGAGGGAGGATCTACATTGCAGTGGTATTTTAAGGAATCTAGAGATCACTTAAGTACATGTGGGAATATATGTATAAGGCATATGCAAAAGTGATGCCCTTTTATTCAAGGGACTTAAGTATTAAAGGAGTTTGATACCTGTACAGAAGCCAACAACCAACTCACAAGGACCAAGGGACAAAATCCTCAGCAAAAGCTAGATATGGTGGTGCAAGCAGGAACTTCACAAGTTTTAGTATACTCTGTACTATTAAATGAGACCTTGAATGAATGATGTCATCAACAAATGTCAAGGGTACTCATCATGTTGGAGACAGTATGGATTTGGAAAAAAGTAGGCAAGTTTTGAAGTTACATGTAGAAGTCTAAAGTTCTAGTACTTATAAGAGTTGGTGTGGCCAGGCGGTGGTGGTGCACGCCTTTAATCCCTGCACTCCGGGAGGCAGAGGCAGGGGGATCTCTGTGAGTTCGAGGCCAGGCTGGACCGACAGCCTCCAAAACAATACTGAGAAACCCTGTCTCGTAAAACCAAAAAAAAAAAAAAAAAAAAAAAGTTTGTGTGAGGTAAGTTTATTAAACCATTCTATATATTCATTTGCATAACTATTATCTACCTCCTCTCTCAGGGTAGCTCTGCATATAGACAATGAACAAATTATAGCTGCTATGCCAAGCTTGGTTCTCTGCTTATGATACTGAATATATTTGAAATACAAAATATTTATTATATTCATAGTTGTTATAATTTACCTTAAAATACTTTAGCACAGATTATGAGACCTTTTAGATGATTTAAGCTATATCCTAGTCAGTTGCCTACTCAGAGAAAACATATGCTTTGCTAGCTAAGCAAGAACTAGTCTCCAAATGTGTAGTACAAGCTGTTACAAATGTTTCAACCTCCTTTTATCTATGATAATTGCCACACATTTTGCTGATGAGATTGATGACTTGTTTCTGAAAATAAGCTCACAGTTGAAATCAACAGAGAAAAGATATTAAATAGATAATATATTTTAAACCTATTCCTTTTTCCCTTATATGATTTAGTAAAAGAACTTTGATTTACAATCTACCTTTCTAAAACAAGCAAAAATCACTTAATGCTTGGTCACTAAATGGTACTAAGTCCAAACACTGGGTCAGAGCACTCTGTTTAGCTAAGGACAACTACAATACTAACAAAATTCTTCCAAATATCCCCAAATTCTGCCTCAAATGAACTTGCCAAAATGTTGTCAGGTAGCCTGAAAGGGCAGTCTCCACTTTACCATACCTACAAAGGTTGTATGAAATACGTTTCTCTTACTTAGTACTAAGTTCTGAAAGTCAGTATCTGTATTAGAATTCAGTCTAATATTTTCATTAAAAGCTAGCAGTAAGCCAAGTGGAGTGAGCCATGCCTGTAATCCTCTGAGGATCCTAAGTTGAGGCCAGCCTCTGCTACATGGCAAATTTCAGGCAAGTTTGCAATTTCTTGAAAGACTCTACCTCAAAAAACCAGGGGCTAGAGATGAAGCTCAGTGGGAGAATACTTGCACAGCATGCAGAAGGCTCAGGTTCTATCCCCAGCACATTCTCCCAAAATCAATTAATAATAATAACAACAAAAATTTTAACAAATGGGAGGCAGAGTTTTCCAAAAAAAAAAAAAAACTAACCCAAAATGGCTTAGGTCAACCATCAATGAACAAAAAGATAATGCTGTCAATCAGGCAGCGGTATCACATGACTTTAATCCCATCATTCGGAAGGCAGAGCAGGCAGATCTCTGTGAGTTCAAAGCCAGCCTGCTCTACAGAGTGAGCTCCAGGACGGCCAGGGCTACACAGATAAACCCTGTCTTGAAAAACTGTAAAGATCATGCTGTCTTGTTCAAGAACGACTAGAGCTTCTCAGTAGGTTCGGGGACATGCTGAAGGGACTACACGGTACACTATGTGAGGAGTCACACATAGAAGTACATATGTAGTAGATACTAAAAATGAAGGCAGGGACACTGAGAGATGGATAAATAAAATCTTATAGCCTTTAAAAAATGAACACATGGGGGAAACCAAAAGTACCTCATTTTGATCTTATAACTTTTCGGTTTGGGGACTTTTTTTTTTTTTTTTTTTGGCTTTTTTGAGACAGGGTTTCTCTGTATTGTTTTGGAGGCTGTCCAGGAACTCGCTCTGTAGACCAGGCTGGCCTCGAACTCAGAGATCCGCCTGCCTCTGCCTCCCAAGTGCTGGGATTAAAGACATGTGCCACCATCGCCCTGCAGGGTTTTTTTTTTTTTAAATAATTGTTTCTATTAACCTTAACTATTTCCTCTAGGCTTTGCTCCTATAAAATGAAAACACAATTCATCTCACCAAACTTTCCTATGTCAAAGTACTTTATAATTGAAAACTGTGACACAATTGGCACTTGTTATTAAGCATCCATCCACTTAGGGGAATGGTTTTATGTTGCCAAGGAGAGCCTAGAACTTGATACCTAGCCTAGATTGGCCTTGAATCTGAGATCTTGCCTTGGCCTCCTGAATAGCTAATAATTGCTGCATCTGTCCACTGTTAAATGCTCTACCTTTTCCTCAAGCAAATACCCACAGACATAATCACCTCTACCTAATCTCTCAGGTTTTCTTGAAATTCTATTGAGTTTCATTCCAACATTCTTCAACCTGTTGTCATAATTTTCTTTTATTTTTCTATATTGAGTTCTAACTAGTAGACCCACTTCATTCAATTTCCAAATCTCAACTATATGTTTTCTCTAAATCCAGAACATTGTCCTTAAGATCACTTCACTCTTCTGAATCTCAATTTCGTATTCTCTACCAATCTTCACAGAAACATCACGAATCAATTAAAATAGCTTAAAATCTTGCTTGAAAAATCTATACTATAAATTGAATTTGTGTTTTTGTCTAAAGAAATTGTATTTATTTAGACCATATTACAAGTAAATATAAATATTTATAAATTCTCCAGATACTAGTCTTCACACAAAGATACCATTTTTTACCTTCCCTATATTAATATAAGAAATTTATTTGTTTGTTTGTTTGTTTTTTGTTTTTTCGAGACAAGGTTTCACTGTTTAGCTGTGGCTGTCCTGGAACTCACTTTGTAGACCAGGCTGGTCTCTAACTCAGAAATCCTCCTACCTCTGCCTCCCAAGTGCTAGGATTAAAGGCATGTGCACCAACGCTTAGCCAAGAAATTAATAATTTGAGTTATTTTCCACAATTGAGCAAATTGTGACAATGCTGTCTTTAAATTGTGATGAAAATTAGTAATCTGAAATCTTTTGTAACAATAAAAACACCACCAGTTCTAACATCACCAATCAGAGTGCTCAATTCACCATATTAAAACTTTAAAACTAGCAGGGCATTGGTGGCGCACGCCTTTAATCCCAGCACTCGGGAGGCAGAGGCAGGCGGATCTCTGTGAGTCCGAGGCCAGCCTGGTCTACAAAGTGAGTTCCAGGACAGCCTCCAAAGCCACAGAGAAACCCTGTCTCGAAAAACCAAAAAAAAAAAAAAAAAAAAAATTTTTAAAACTAAACACAGGGATAAAGAGAAGGCTCCGTGGCTAACAACACTCACTGACTACTCTTTCAAGGGCCTAGGTTCAATTCCCAGCACTCACAGGGGGTGGCTCACAAGCCTATCACTCTAGTACCAGGGATCTTCTGAAGCCCTTTTCCAGCTTCTGGGAAGTGGTACACAGATACACATGTAAACAAAACACCTGTACACATAAAATTAAAATTTTTCTAATAAAAAAAATCAAATTTCCAATCAGGTATGAACATGGCATAATGCTTGACACACTCAAGGTGCCTAATTTATTTTTCAAATTCTAAGAAAATAAGTATCCCCCATTTAATTAACAAGCAGCAAAACTTGCCCAACAGCAGAGTGAAAAAGTACCAAAGTCCATATCTTCTAGTACCGAGTCCAGCTTTCCCTTAATAGCTTATACAGCCTAGCCATGTTCCTTTTTGTTTGTTTTGTTTTTCGAGACAGGGTTTCTTTGTATTGTTTTGGAAGCTGTCCTGGACTTGCTCTGTAGACCAGGCTGGCCTCGAACTCAGAGATCCACCTGCCTCTGCCTCCCAAGTGTTGGGATTAAAGATGTGTGCCACCAACGCCTGGCCCTAGCCATGTTCTTAAGTAGCACTGCTAATGTTTTAATTATAGTTTTTTTTAAGATATATTTATTTAATGTATATGGATGCTTTGTCTGCATGTCTATTTGCATACCAGAAGAGGACACTGGATCACATTATAGACAGTTGTGAGTCACTATGTGGGTTCTGGGACTTGAACTCAGGACCCCCTGGAAGAACAGCCAGTGCTCTTAACCGCTGAGCCATCTCTCTAACCCCTATAGTTTATTTTTAAAGCTCCTAAAAGAAGATATATATCAATTCTCCCTTTCCCACTACAATACATTCTTTTAAAGTGTTTCCAGTCAGATGTCACCCACAAAAACAGCGTATAAATTTTCTACTAGAAACATGAAAGCATTTATTACTGATAACTCATTTAAGTAATGAATCATTAAGTATTCACTTAGTACTCTTTACTTACCGAGACAATGTTGTTTTTCCAGAACCAGGGAGGCCTCGCAAAAGAATAAGTAATTTCTGCAATTTATTTAGCTTCTCCTCTTGAAACCACTGGTTCACAAACCTGTCTGTTCTACTGTGTTCTTCCATGGAAGGATCTCTCCAGCACTCTCTGATTTCACAGAAACCATTATTCACACTTTCATCTTGTACACTGTAGCCATTTCTAAAGGGATGAACATTACTGCTAGTCAAACCATAGTTAGTATACTCATCGGTCTGATCAAAAGGTAAACAGTTCCAGCTATCCTGGCAACTATCCACGTAACACCCATTCTGCATCTGACAGTCATCTTGCCCATGGAAAATATTTGGTGGTAGATTTAGTGGGGCATCGAATCTTTGAATGTTAAAAGGATAATCAAAACTGGGAAGAGGAGGACCGTGAGGTATGACAAACGGATGTACTGACTGCCATTCAGGCCTGAAGGAAGGAAATGAAGAATCACAAAATGTAGGGATCACTTGTTCATCACAGAGATATTTGCCTGGCTCATCCTCCAAGTATCGCAGGTAACCACAACGTGACTGAAGAGCATTACTGAGACCTTGGTTTTCTTCCTCAGATTTTAAGGTATCATTGGTCTGGTCGTGAGGAATTATTTGTTCCTGGGAAGGCTCTGATACCTTACAACTGCCCTGTGAAGCATCATTTTCATTTTCCAGCTCTTCAATTTCTTTGTAAAATTGGGATAATTCTGTGTCAATCTCCAATTTTATGGAGTTAAATTTCTGTTTTTCTTCTCCTCTTCTTTTGTCATCTACACCATTGGAAGTGCCCACCTCATTCTTCCTTTCTCGGCATTTCTTTTTTTCAGGGGGTTTGTAAATGGGGCCTATGAATGCTTTACTTGTGCTATAGATTTCATCATCCCTGGATAGTGATGAAGATTTTCCATCCTGCAAAGCTTGTGAACCAACAGATTCAGCACCATCTACTTTATTACCAGGCGTCTCCTTGCACAAGGGCTTCAACACATCTGTAGTTCTGGTTTTGTCTTCCTGAGGACAGTTCCGTCTTCTGAAGTTAATGGTGGCCACGGCGACCCTATTATTTTTGGTTTTCTCTTGGAATCTGTGATTAGCTGGACCACCTTCGTGGGGCAAAACACAATCATCTGCAGCTGACTTCAACTTTTTATAGCATGGTTCCCTTGTGAGCTCTTTTCCAGGTCCCAAAAACTTAGCTTCAATTTCACTATAAGGCATCTGAGGAGTAAAACATACAATTATCAGGTCATACTTTTAAAAATTTAAACGATCCAGGACAGCCTCCAAAACAATACAGAGAAACCCTGTATCAAAAAACAAAAACAAAAAAAACAAAAACAAAATTTAAACAAGAGTTTTTTCACAAGGAAGTAATTTTAGAAAGCAAAATGCGTAACATAAGCATCAAACTGTAATTTTATAACCACTTATTTTAAGTTATAACAATCATTTACAGGAGAAGTCTCACTGAAGTTAGTATCATTTAAAAATGAATGTGCACCTCACATTTTGGGAGGTGCATGCCAAACGAACACTCTGCTACAGAGCTATGTCCTACCTTTTTTCATGCTGTGAGACAGTGTCTCACTAAGTTAACAAGAGACCTTGAATTCTCTCTGTAGAGTCTGGTAAGCCTATAACTGTCCAGCCTCCTGCGTAGTTGAGATTACCTTCAAACAATCCATTCCAGACTTTAAGGACCTAAGTTTGGAAACCTGAGTTTGTATCTAGTGTATCTACATGTGAGTGTATAGATACATAACTGGCCTTTGTTTCTAAACTGGCTAAGGCCTGTTAAATCATGAACACCTTCCTGTTTACAATCACTATGTCTTTTGGAGTACAGGCTTCCGCTCCTACACTTCTACCATCTTTCTTTGGGATCCAAACATTCTACGAACTAAATCGCAGTCTCTGTGGATCATTCCCTCCCGGAGTGTAAAAGCAGTTCCAAATCGAGTGTAGTAATTTGAAAGAAAAAGAGTTTGAGTTTCATTGAGGATACAAATTATGCTTAGGAAGAAATAGTCACGAAACTCTTCAAAATCAAAGCATTCATCCTTTCTAGCAGTTTCCCTTGCTTAGAAACAAACTTTGCAGGCAGGTTGGTTTAGAACTGTAATGCAAGCATTTGACAGATGGAGGCAGGTCAGGAGTTCAAGACCAGCAGGGACTACATAGTTAAAGTTCAAGGTCAGCCTGCACTACATACGACCCGTCAATAAATTAATCAAAGCGACACTTCTCTTGACAGGCACTGATTCAAACCTGCAAACCTATCAATGGGCGATTTCAGGCCAGTATGGGCTGACTACACGGTTGGGTTCCAGAACATCCTGGCCTACAGATTATGTCTTTAAAATAAAACAAAACACAACTTCGCTTCCCTTAAAATTTCTTTGAACCCTTAAGGAAAGCAAACATCCCGTTGGGGTCAGTACTTCATTCGGCCAGCTCTTGGAATCAAAACCCAAGCCCCACAAACTAGGGAGGAAAGCAGCCAGGCCATGAGAGGAGCCGAAGGAAGCTCCAACTGCGGAGAAAGTCATCCTCCCGGGAACAGCCGCGTCTTCCCGTTTCCTCCTGCAGACGTCAGAGGTGCCGGAGGCAGGGCGAAGGGCGCGCTGGCACCGCCAGGAGCCTACCTGGGCCTCAAGGCCTCCTGGCCGCCAGGCAAGCGGCCTGGCCAGGGGCCCCGGCTTCTCCGTCCCTAAGGACAACGACGAGCTCCCGCCTAGAACCCCGACGGAAAGGCTCTCTGCGGGCTTCCACGCTCACAATTAGACGACGGAGTCGTGCCAAGCCACGAAACACTCGAGTCGTTCGCCTCCGACGAAACCGGAAGCACCTCCCCTACCCTACCCACACTGGGGCGTCTGCTCACCTCTAACCACAGGCCTGCATGGACTCCCGCCGCCACCACCCCCCAACGCAAAACAAAACAACTTCCGCAAAGACACGAACCTCGGAGAAAGCCAAAGACCGTCCGAGACGCCGCTACAAAGCAGAGACGGAGCGATGTGGGGCTGGAGCAGCTCCGTACGCAAGATGGCCGCCACCGCTCGGCTTTCCCATGCAGCGCCGCGGGCTCGCGCCGGGCCTTGTGGGAATTGAAGTCCAGCGTTCCCTATGATGCTAGTTTACCTCATGGCACCAAGACTCGGTCTTCCACAGTCCATTGCGTGGATTTGGCGAGAAACGTAGGCTCAGGCTTGTTCCCCCCACCCCGGAGTGGGAAAGTTATTTAAAGAAACACTAACTTTGACTAAAAAAGTGGCTGCCTTCTCTGGTGTTCTCCACTAAAGGAAAAGAACAAGAGTGCCTGGCGCCCCCTGGTGGATGCTCAAGCCCCTCGCAGAGAGCGAACGGTTTTCTGGTTACATTTCAAAGGAGAAAACATTCAGTATAGCAGAGTTGGGTTGCTATGGTTTCTTTTCTTTTTTCTTTCTTTCTTTTTTGTTTTTCAAGACAGGGTTTCTCTGTATTGTTTTGGAGGCTGTCCTGGAACTCGCTCTGTAGACCAGGCTGGCCTCGAACTCAGAGATCCACCTGCCTCTGCCTCCCGAGTGCTGGGATTAAAGGTGTGTTGCTATGGTTTGTACTAAACGCTACCAAGTACAATTTTTTTTTAAGCTCTTGAACTTCTGAGGAAGGCTACAGTGCCTGCACTGCAGAACTCTGTGACAGACAGGTGACACATAGGGGTAAAGTTATAAGGTATCTCAGGTCCAGGTAAGAAAATTGTTATATAAATGTGTGTTGGATTAAAAATAAATACCAACCAATTACTAGTTTCAAGTATGTACCTTTTGGTTCTCTTTTGCACTACCATTAATTAGCCTTCCCCCATTACTCCCACACCTTGTTTCTTTTGGGTCTCCACAAGGCAATATGTCTCTTCATAGTTGAATAATTCTTCTTTTGGCGGGGGTAGGGTGGGGTGGGGTGGTGTTCGACACAGTGTTTCTCTGCCAATCAGTCTTGGCTGTCCTGGAACTCACTCTGTAGACCAGGCTGGTTGAATAATTCTTGACTCCAACACAATAATGCTTTAATGTTTGAGTATAATAGTTAAAAAGTACAATGTAGGATACTTGTATCTGAATAACACTTCTGTGACCCAGAGGACTCACAATATATTCCCCTGACGAGTCTTCCTGAAATTCAATTTTCACTGCTTCCTTGTGTTTAGCTTCAGGTTATCCATGTTTTTTTTTTCTTTAATAAGCACCTATTTTATTTTACATATGTGAGTGTTTTACCTGCATGTATATATGTGCACAATGTGTGTGTCCGGTGCCCAGGGAAGCAAGAAGAAGCAGAATCTCAGAGCCCAGGCTAACTTCAAACTCCCTAGAAGCAAGAAGGCGCATGGAATTCTTGGTTACAGGCCTGTACCACCATGCCCCCCTTAAGAAATATGGTCTATTTTTTTTACATCCATGGTGATATCATATCATTGTAATATCTTACATATCAATAGCATGCCATTTGTTTGGATTTAGAGATGCAATGGAAGGTTGAATGGCAGAAATACTTTTCTCTCTCTTTTTTTTTCTGTGTTGCTAGGGGTTAAATCCAGCACCTTGTACATGGGTGTACTGCCATACCTCCAGGCCACTATTCATTCACATATTTGGGTCCTGGGGACTGAACTTAGGCTGCCCAGGCTTAGCAACAAGTGCCCTTATTCACTGAGCCATCTAGCAATCCCAAATGAAATGTCAAAGATGAAGCTTGCATGTACTCCTTGTGTTAGTCCATTTAAGTTAAGATGCCTTTCTTTCATTTCTAAATATTAGAAACTTATTTCCATACTTCCTGGGGATAGAAAGTTCAATGAGCGTCAGTGGATTTGTTATTTAGTGAGGGCATCGCTTCTGAAACATAGATTGCATATTCTGGCTATGTCTCCTCACATGACAGACGGAGAAAACAGCACCCTCTTCTAAGTTCATTGTGTGTGTGTGTGTGTGTGTGTGTGTGTGAGCACATTCTATACACTTGTGCATAAAGGTCAGAAGACAACTTTGCAGGAGCTGGTTCTCTCCTTCCACCTTGCTTTGGTGCAGAATTTCTCTTGTTTCACTGTTGCCCTGTGTATTCTGGGGTAGCTGGCCTGTAAGCTTCTGGCTGGTTCTCCTGTCTGGGTGGCCCCTCTTGCTGTAGGACTGCCAGGATTACAGATGTGCCACCTCATCAATCAGGCCCCACATGTCTTTTTTGAGCTCACTAACCTCATTCACGTGGGCTCTACACTACAGTTTGCCATCCGTAATGTTTTCAGCTAGTGATTACGTTTTGAATATGAGTGGGAGGGACACACATCTAGACCACAGCATGTCTGCCCAGAGATGAGAGGATCCAAAGAATCCCCAGAGCAGAGGGAGGTCTCAAGAGGCAAGTGTCAGAAAGAACCCCAGAAGGGTACTTGAGTGAGTTGAGAGTAACGAGTGCCATAGAAAGGTCGCAGTAAAGAGGCGAGGGTGACAAAGAGAAAGGCCGTGCCTAAGAGCACTATTTAAAAGAGAGAAAACCCACTTACTCCACGAAGCAAAGAAAAGCTGTAACCAGCATCCTTGCCCTGATTGTGTCTCATGCCTATTTCTCCCCTTTAGTTGAGAAGAATCTGGTAGAGTATTCTAGAAGGCAATCCCATACCTACTGTCTCTTCAGCACATTGGTACCTCTGTGCCCCCTAGCACCTCCCTATACTCCATCATGCCACAGCAGCTGGAAACATGCCAGACTGTTTATACTCCTTTAACACTCACTGGCTTTTTTTTTTCTTCAGTGGTGAGAATTGAACCTAGGATCTCAAGTATGGAAGGCAAGCTCTCTACCACTGAGCCACGTATTCCACGCCCCATTGACATCTTGTAACATATTTGATATTTATAAAAGTGTACTGCTGCCCATTTCAGTTTATGCTTACTATAGAGGACCAGAAGCTGAGAGCATCCTCTGAATGTAAGCACCCTTGAAAACAAGGCTTCTAGCTGGGTGTTGGTGGCTCATGCCTTTAATCCCAGCTCTCGGGAGGCAGAGGCAGGTGGATCTTTGGGAGTTCGAGATCAACCTGGTCTACAGAGCTAGTTCCAGGACAGCCTCCAAAGCCACAGAGAAACCTGTCTCGAAAAATAACAAAAAAAAAAAAAAAAAAAAAAAGAAAACAAGGTTTCTGCTATAATTGTCATAGATCACCTCTGTGATGACTTCTTCCCTCCCTCCCTCCCTCCCTCCCTTCCTTTCTTCCTTTTTTCCTTCCTTCCTCTGTGACTTTAATTCCATGCCTTCCAGCAACATAAGAGCTGGGTATTGTATATGTTTTTGTAGCACTGGCACTAGGGGGTCAAGACAGGCAGATCCTGTGTACTTACTGGCCTGTAGTCTAGTCAAAACAGTGAGCTCCAGGTTCAGCCAGAGACCATGTTTCAGAAAAATGTGTGTGGAGCAAATGACAGGGGAAGATATCTGACAGCCACCTCCACATGCACATAGTGAGACTCTGTCTCAAAACAAAACAAAACAAAAAACCTAAGCCAACCAAAACTTAAAACTTAGAAACAAAACCAAAAACCCAAATGCAGTATTTGGGCAAACTGATCGAAGCAATCCTGGGCCATAATTCCTCATGTTTAGATTAGAATTAACACTCTTACTTCCTTTAGGCAAGGTAATGGTTTTACATTTTTATTTCAGGGCTGGATGGATGGCTCAGTGGTTAAGAGCACTGGCTGCTCTTGTAGAGGACCTGGGTTTGATTCCAGCACCCGTGAGGTACCACAACCACCTGTCACTCCAGTTGCAGGGGATCTGATGTGGTGTTCTGGCCTCTGCAGGCACCAGGTGTGCATGACCTACATGCAGGTGAACACTGACACATGTAAAAATAAATACATCCTTAAAACAATTTGTTTCACAGTTTCACACATGATCCTCTTCCATTCCTTTCCTGGCACTGAGCTTCTTTCTCCAGACAGTCCCACCTCTTGCTTGTCTTTGGTGTGTGTGTGTGTGTGTGTGTGTGTGTGTGTGTGTGTTCCATGAGAAGGAACCACCTGAGCTTATGATTATAAAATCAAGCCAGCAAATGAAAATGTAGAATTTAAGAAAATTATTTGAGCCAGTTGCTAGTGGCACACACCTTTAATCCCAGTACTTGGGAGGCAGAGTCAGGCAAATCTCTGTGAGTTCAGGACAGACTCCAAAGCTACAGAAAAACCCTACCTTGAAAAACCAAAATAATATTTGAATATTCCAAATATTGAAGAAAATCTGTAAAGGGGAGCCTATTGGTCTTTCTTGGTTTTCTTTTTTTTTTCTTTAAAGTTCTATTTATTTTTATTTTATGTATCTGTAGTGGCCAGAAGAGGGCATATAATCCCTGGAACTGGAGTTAGAGGTACGTGTGAGTCACCACGTCAGTGCCGGAATCGAACCCAGGTCCGTGCTCGTAATCACTGAGCCATCTTTCTAGTACAATTTTTTAAAAAATTGTGTTTTGCTGACATGTATGTATGCACTGCATGCATGCAGTGCTCAAGGAGGCTAGATAGAAGAGGGTGTTGGAGCCCCTGGAACTGGAGTTTCTGATGGCTGTGAGCCACCATGTGAGTGCAGGGAATGCAACCCAGCAGGAGCAACAAGAGCTATTAACCACTGAACTGTCTCTCTAGCTTTCCTTCATTGAACACTGCATTCTTTATTACTAACTGTAGTTACAATTTGTGTATCATGGGCTGAAAAGGTGCCCACAGTCTGATAGTCTCTCACTCCCTGCAGTTTAGATCCACTTTCCTGGACTGCAAATAGTAATCGTGGCATCCTTTTGTGGTCTCCTGAGAATTTAAGTCCTGCCACAGACTATCAGGGATCATTTGGATGGCCTTTGGGACATGCCTTGAGTTACATGAGTATCCTCATTTCCCAATGAGCTGCCCAGATTGCTTTGTGAGGTGTAGTAAATGTTCTGCTGCTGTTGGGAAACCATTTATGGTATGTATAGGTTGCATTCAAAATGCCACAGACAACGGAGGTCTATTTAGGGTAGACATGGTATCTTCCAACTTCCTCCTAATCTCTTCAACCTTAACTTTGGACCCCACCGATAATAGCTAGATAACAAAAATAGGGGTGATGTGGTTGACAGAACAGTGTTTCCAAAGATATTCATGTTGAACCTTTTAATATATGAGGGTTAAAAATGGAATAAGTTTTCTTACCACCTGATCCTAAACTCACTTGGGCCTGAGTAATCAGGGATTGAAAAGTGGATGAGATGAGTTGAGGGGAGCAGAGAGAGACATGAGGCAAAGGCGACAGCTTAAAGAGATGCTGTGGCGTTGACTTTGAAGACAGAGAACAGACATGAACCGACAAAGTCAGTGTCCGTAGCCCAGGAAGGCACTATCTAGCATCTCGTCCAGCAGTCTGGAGAAGGGACCATAGCCCTGTGGACCCCAAAGAATTAGCTCAGGGAGACACCTGTCAGGCTTCTGAGCTCCAGCTGAGAAAGACAATTGGGTTGCTCTGGGAGACAAGCATACACTAATTTGCTATGGCATGGACCATGAACCAGGCCAGATGGGAACTGGATGTGTGTTTTTCATGATCAAAGAAAGCTGTAACCATGTCTGTATAAGTACAGCATTTTTACACCATTCCTTCTCCCAGGATTAGAAAATACAACTGGATTTTGGAATACTAGTTCCAAATTCCTAGTTATCTGAAATTATATCCCATTAGTTATTGCATATTGGTGAATTTCAAGTTGGCCATTTTAAAATCCTCAAATATAAAGAGTGTTTTTGTTTTGTGGGGATGGAGAGATGGCTCAGAGGTTAGGAGCACTTGTAGTTCTTGCAGAGGACCTGGGCTTAGTTCCCAGTACCCACGTGGTGGCTTGCAGCTTCCAGTTCCAGGGACTTTGACACTGTTCTGACCTCCAATCTGGACTCATTTGATGGCACTATTGGGAACTGGTGGAAACTAGGATGGGAACTATTATTGGAGGAAATACTCACAGGGGCCAGGCCCTGGCAGTGTAAACTGTGTTCAGAGCTAGGTCTCTCTGGCTGCCAGGAGGTGACCTACTTTACCATGATGGTCTGCCTCACCCAGGCCCAGAATGGAACCAGCCAACCATAGATGGAAACCTCTGAGTCCATGAACCAAAATAAACCATCTTTCCTTATCAAGTATTTTGGTGCAGTGTTGAAAATTGATTAATGCGTGGTAAAACTGGCCAATGGTATGACAACTCCAAAAATCTCAAGCCCCAGCCTGTCTACATATAAGATGAAAAACAACATTCTTATCCAAGTGCACCCCCAACAGAACGATTTACTGAGCACTCCTTACGTGCTAAGTGACTTGTATATTAAACAAGAGAGATCACAGCAGTGAGTAGTCCCAACGTACTTGCTCTCACTCTTACTTGGTTTGTGTCTTCAGGGGGTTCAGAATTGAGAGGGAAAGGAAATAACAACAAAGAGTTGGGCATTTCTTTCTTGTTTTGGTTTTTCGAGACAGGGTATGTAGCTCTGGAATTTACTGTGTAGACCACACCAGGCTGCCACTTGCCCCTGCCTCCTAAGCGCTGAGATTAAAGGTGTGTGGCACTATCTGTCATTGCGGGGGAACTTTAAAGTGGTACAGGAAGCTTACCTAAGGGTAAAATGGGTAGGATCTGGCCACCAAAATAGTGGATGGGGAAGACAAGCAGAGCTGTCCAGAGAACACACTGAGCCGCTAGAGGAAATGAGAGGTGTGCGTGTCTGAGGTCTGAGTGTCTGAGGTGTGCGTGTCTGAAGGTGCTTGGCCTGCCAGGCGTTACAGCTTTTCTTGCCTAGCACAATAACCTTGGCTTATAGCCCTGCATTGCCTATCTTTTGTTTGGAATGATAAATATCCTAGTGTAAGCTACGAATTCACCTCTTGTTTGTTTGCTGTTGAAACGAACCCTCTGAAACAATCAGGACCAGACACTTGATAACAGGGAGATCCTGCTCACTGCAGGGCAAGACTCTACCAAAGGGCAAAAAGAGAGCAGCTAGTCAGCTCAGGGAGGGTCCTGGATGAAGAGAAACATCCATCCCAGCTCACCCAGCCCACAGCTGTTAACAGGGAGGCCAGAAGCGGCAAGAGAGGACAAACCTTGTTTACAGGATGGCATCCTTATGGCCTTCAAATCACCCCACCCCCTACCCCGGGAGTCCTGTAACTGGTGGGATTCTTTGTTACAGGTTGAACACTGGGTCCCTAGGTCAGTCACCTCCTGAGGAGGCAAGTAGACATCAATGATCATTTACACAGCCCAAGATCTGGGCTGCATCCTAGGGTTTAAGACATCACACAAAGTGGTACACACTTTTAATTCCAGCTTTTGGGTGGCAGAGGCAGGTGGGTCTTTGTGAGTTCCAGACCAGCCAGGGCTACATAGTGAGACCCTGTTTAAGTAAACCACAAAAAAAGCCAGGAATGGTGGCACAGTACCTTTAACCCAGCCCTCTCGGGGTAGCTGGAAGAGGATTAAAGCCAGCTTGGTTACATAGTGATTTCCAAGTCAGTGAGCGCTGCATAATGAGACCCTCTTCTCAAATAAAACAATGTACTTTACACATTTTTTTTTTCCAGGAAGAAAAAAAAAAAAAAGCCAGGCGTAGGGCATATGCCAATACTAAGGAGGCAGAGGCAGGCAGATCTCTGAACTTGAGGCCAGCCTGGTGAACACAGGGCTTCATAGTAAGACCCTGTTAAAAAAAAAAAGGAAAGAAAAGTCGGGCGGTGATGGCACACTCCTTTAATCCCAGCACTCAGGAGGCAGAGGCAGGTGAATCTTTGAGTTCGAGGCCAGCCTGCTCTACAGAGCTAGTTTCAGGGCAGGCTCCAAAGCTAAAGCGAAACCCTCCCCCCCCCAAAAAAAAAAGAAAAAAAGAGGAAAGGAAAAACCAAAAGCCAGCGGCCTACAGCAATCTAGCTACACATTTCCCGCCAAAGCTTCGGAGGCTGTGTCAACGCTGAAAGCGCACTGACAGCTGTCCATCTCCCTGCTGCCTGGGAGACAGAGGCGCCGGCGCGGGCAGGGCGGAGCCTGCGCGTGCGCACCTCCTGGCGGGGGGGGGCGGAGCCCAGAGCGCGGGCTAAGGGGCGCATGCGCGCGCGCCTGGGAGAGAAGCCGTGTGGCCGGCAGGGGGCGCTGAGGACCCGCGCGCCGCTCTGCCTGCCCCCCGGGCGCCGTCCGCCGCGGTTCGATTGGAGCAGCCGCGGAGCAGCTCTTGGCGCCATTTTGAAGCGGAGAGGAGGAGGAACGGCCTGGACTGGCTGCGGAAGGGGAGGGGGGGAGGAGGCGATTGGATGCGGCGGCGGCGGCGGCGGCGGCGGCGGCGAGGGCGGCGGATCCCGGAGAGCGGCGGAGCGCGGGGAGTGTAGGATCCGGGCAGCCGGAGGTAGGAGCGATTCGGGTAACGGAAAGGGAGCGCCTCTTCCTCGCCTCGGCGCTCCACGCTCCATTTTCCAGCGGGGCGTGCGCGCGTGCAGCCGCCGCCCGCCGAGCCTCGCGTGTCCCGGTGTCCTCGCGGGGCCGTGGTGGGGCCGGGGCCGGGGGCGGGGAGGCCTCGGGCCGCCGCTCCCGCCGGCCGCGAGTGACCTTTGCGGGGGCCGCCGCCGCGCCCCTTCCCCTCCCCCGCCTCCTGAAGAGAAGCCCCCCGCGCGGCTTCCCCCTTCCGGCTGCCCGAGGGCCGGGCGCGAGGGGAGGCGCGCTCGCCGCGCTGCTCGGGAGTCGGGGGAACAGGCTGTGAGTCGGCCGAGCGAGTCCCCGGGCGAGCACGGGTGCAGCCCCACGGCTGTGCGGAGGGCGAGCGGTGCGGGCTTGCCCGCCTCTGCACCGTTATTCCACTGACACTTGAAAAGTTTGCGGTCCGGGAGAAACCCGGGCGGCGGCGACTGTGGCTGTGGCTGTGGGTCTGCTTTTTGTTTTGTTTCGGTTTTTGCTCTGTACGTTAAAGACCGCTGTTAGCACGCAGTAGCAGGCATGTACCGTGCAGCCGACAGGTGTTTGCAGGACTGACTCTGAACCCCGAAATTCAGCACCTGCTCTTCGGAGCTGCATGCTACTCCGGTGTGAGCTGCGGAGGGGTTTGAAAGAGGAGTGACCCACCCGCTCCATCCTCAAGAACCCGACTAGAGTTAACAGTCTCCCCAACCCCCCTTTTTGATCTCGAAGAACGCTTCTCTGATACTGTGTTAGGAACGGATGGGTGGCAGTGCTGCCTCCAAGGAGCGGTCTCCCTGTCGAATCCTTGTGGAAGCTTTGCCTTTAGTGTTTCATTTTGAAGGTTGGTCCGGAGAGAGTTGGGGAGTTCTGTGTATCTCCCTAATAACCTTTAAAAAGCCACGTGTATTTAGATATAGGAGGTGGACTATAGCTAAATCATAATGACTGAAATCGTGAATGGCAGTATAAGCATTGTTCTCAATGCACGTAGGTAAGAGTTCCAGGAGAGGATATTTTCTGTGTTAACTCTTGTAGAAGTCAAGTAAAATAGCACAAATTCGGGCTTCATCTCTTAGCTGTGCAGTGGTCATGTCAGATGTTAGTGTTTGGGGAACAGTAAAATGAATACTTGTGTGGTATGGTAGGTCACTGTGGGACAGTTAATCTTCCTTCTCATGGTGACAGCATAAAACCGAACTGGATTTCCAGAGGTGAATTTGGAGGTAAAAGTTACGTGGCACATGATAAGTTTATTCTCAAAACTTAAATATAAGTCTTTTGGGGGTTGAGGAGTAGTATCTCCAGACTAACCTGGAACTGGCAACCCTCCTGGTTTGATGTGCTGGGATTACACCACCACACCCAGCTCATAAAACACATCTTAAATCAAAACGTTATTTCTTTGAACTCATATTTGCATATGATGTGAATTTACAAATATATAGAGAAAAGATGTGCTTTAAAGTTTATTGCTAAAGTAGTAACTTTTTCCATTATGGCACAGATGTTTTCCCCTTAGCTGGGTCCTGTTGGAAGCGTCCCTGATGAGAAGGTAATGCTAGTCTTTTTGCTTGCTTCCTTTTGTCCTTTTGGCTGTAGCTTTAATGAAGATGCGTCATTAACTTTGCTTTCACTGCAGCTTTTGTTAATGCTTCCAGTTGCCTTTATCCCTTGGCTTTGGTACCCTCTCCCTTTCTCCTCAGAGTGAGAGGAGAGTGTGTGGTGATGGCATGTACCAGGGTTCTAGAGAGCTGTTTGATGATCACAGTTTTAATTTTTAAGTTTATTCTGAAGTTCTGTAGCTTTGTTTAACAGAACAATATTCTGAGGACTAGGCTTTGCCAGTAATTTGCTAAATCTAGGAAAACTGATTGGTGGGATACCTAAACTTTGGAGAGGGAGGGGATAATTTGGGGGCTGTGTTTTTCCTTAGTCCTTTTGGCATATTTTGAGATTGTCCTTTGACTCCCAGCATGCTACTTCTTGGGTCACATTTGCTTAGCATTAAGAGGAGAGCTCATTCTGATGGCTTATAGATTCTTAGGTGACATACTGTATATAACACTGTAAAAGCGGAAATTTGTTTCCTTTATAGGTGTTAGAAAATTACAGAGGAACTTGAGAATGGTTGCCAACCCCTTTATGGATGAGAAGTTGGGTTCAGATTATAATGTACCTGAAGTTAGCAGGGCCGCACTCATATCAAGTGGGGAGTGAGCACTCTTAGAGCTTTGGAAGCTGAGAAGTTAGTTCCCTGGTGTCTGTTGCTTTGTTTGGGACTTACTGGAACTGAAGTCGTTGGACTACAACACACTAGTCTCCATCCTGCTCTCACTTTCCACTCTTTCCACCCTGGAGGTGCAGCTTCAAAGTCAACTGTAGACTCTGGCTTCAACAACTGAGTCCAGTTCAGTTCACCTAGCTGCTCTCAGAAGATAGCTTGCAGCCTCTGTGTCCTGGAGCTGCTTCCTCTTTCATTGTTTGATACTGTTTGACATTTATTTACCTGTCTGTCTATTCATTTATTTATGCGAATAACAGTGTTTAAACTTGTAAGCCAAAGTGATGTGGAAAAGTTAGCATCGAGCTGGTTTTGTGACTGTATATATGATTATATTGTATGTATTCATATATTCATATATACAATATATTTGAGTATACATATTTATGTAATAAATGCAGTTTACGACACAAGTCATTTGTTACTGCCATTTACGACACACATTTATTTCTTTTGTGTATTTCTGCGTGTTAAAGATTCCAAAAATAATTAGTTTAAAAATTCCCCAGGAATGTTAGCCTTTGGTTTTTTTAGACACTGTCTCACTCTGTAGCCCAGGCTGTCCTCAAATTCAGCAGTCAACCCTCCCACCTCAGCCTCCTGAGGGCTGGCGTTACAGGTGTGAGCCAGCATGGTCTGCTGTTTTCTAGGTTTACCCATGGAGAAACTGCCAAGTGCTTTTCAGTCCTGAAACCTTGGAGAGTTAGCCCTTTTTTCTCATTCTGCTTTCATGAGCCACCTGATTTTCACCGTTTCCCTCAGTTACTTGAAAAATACTTTACAATCCTTTCTCACTAATTAGTTCAAAATTAATACGCTTGCAGCATTGAGAGTTAGTTTTTACTGGCACAGATTGTTGTGTGCCATGAGAAAATTAAGATGATGAAGCTCAGTGCATAAAAAGTTAATGCTTTCAAGCCGTCAATGTGAGACATTTAAAAATATCTGTAATAGTTATTGCACTTTAATGATTACACAGGAATAGCAAGCAGCTGTCAAACTGAAGAAGTGGAGGACAAACAGCAGAGCAGGAGGACATTTCAAGGCATCTAAAGTCCTCTTGTGCTCTGCTGCACCGTGTTTTGGAGAGAAGGCTGAGAACCGGGATGCTGAAGCAAACAATGCAACCTGACCTGTAGCAGTAGGGCACAGTGGTTAGGGACCTAGACCTGAATGAAGAAAGCTGAGCAGAGTAGCACCCCTGCTGCTAATGGAAAGTGAGGTTGCCATTCCTGAGTGAAACACACCACGACTAGGGACTGTAATATAAAGACCATGAGATGTCACAGCCCAGCAGCTGTCTGTGACAGTGGTCAGGGTCCTGAAAGGAAAGTAGAATTGTAAGCAGTAGTGTAAAATGTGTCTTTTCTTCCCCTCTTATTTTGCTGCAGAGATGATGTTAGGAAACGTGAAGGGATTTTAAAGGAAAAGTCCATATTACGAAGTATGCCTCTTATGGAGATTCTTTCAGGCAGTTTTAATTAGACTTCAGACTTGAAACTGGCTGGGGGTGGAGGTTGGCGCAGGTAAGATTGCTCAGTAGGTGAAGGCACTTGTAGCCAAGCTTGACAACTTGAGATCTATCTCTGGGACCCATGTAGGAAGAACCAACTCTGCCAAGTTGTCCTCTGATCTCCACATGTACACACACACAGTAAAGGAAATGCAATAAAAAGAATTGTGCATTTTAAACTAAAAAGCTGTACATATAAAGAAAAACCATATCCTTCTAGTGGTATAGAAAACTGAAAATAAAAATTATAGTTCTTCTGGAAAAGTAACCCACTGCGAGCCCCCCCCCTTCCTCCAGGCTGGCCTCAAACTCACTGAGCTCTGGGTTTAAAGGCATGCACCACCACCGCCCAGCTAAAAAATAAAGAGTATTTTATTGAAGTGCATAGCATAGTTGAGTAATTACTAGTCAGCAAGGGAATAGACATCATTGGAGTTTATTAAACTTTTTTTTGTTGCCAATTTGAAGTGTCATGTGCTAGCTAGTCTTACATCAACTTGACACACAAGCTAGAGGTATCTGAAAGGAGGGAGGCTTAACTGTGCTTTATGCCTCCATAAGATCCACTGTAAGGCATTTTCTTAATTAGTGATTGATTGGGGGGGTCCAGCTCATTGTGGGTGGCGCCATCTCTGGGCAGGTGGTCCTGGGTTGTATAAGAAAGCAGAGTAAGCAAGCCATGGGAGGCAAGCCAGTAAGCAGCACCCCTTCATGGTCTCTGCATCAGCTCCTGCCTCCAGGCTCCAGCCCTGTTTGAGTTCCTGTGCCGATTTCCTTTGTTGATGAACAGCAATGTGGAAATGTAAGCTGAATAAGCCCAATTTGCTTTTTGGTCTTGGTGTTTTGTTGCAGCAATAGAAACCCTAACTAGGACACCACACCTGTCTTATTTGAGTTTGCATTTCCAAGAGAGTATAAACATTTGTCTCTATACTCTTTACTGGGAAGCCACTGCAGACTGGTTGCAGTAGTTACCTGTTGAACCCTCCCTCTTACCTGGGAGCTCAGGTATCCGAGAAAGAAGGGTGAGACTTTTGGACTTTTGAAGAGGAATAAGATTTGGGGATAGTGACACCTTGAGGGAGATTGATGCTCTGAAGGGAAAGGCCACTGTGCTAGGCTTTGAGCAACCATGAGTCAAGCTGAGGGTTTTAGAAGCCTCTGCGGAACCAATAGGAGGAAGGAAGGGTGGGAGAGCTGGACGCCAGAACAGATGAATTTTGTGCCGAGTCAACCCTGCTTTGTACTGTGCTATCACTCACTCTTCCCACCTTCAAGTGGTGGTGCATTTATTCAGATTGCCGTTTGCTTCACTACCCTGGCATGGGGGACAATCTGGACCTTGCTCTTCCAGATTTGAGGCTTTAACTTTCTTCAAAGACAAACCGAATTTCCTTCAATGCAGTAATGGTATCAGTTGTTTTCTTAGCATCCTTTAGTTCTGTTTCCTATTCCTTATGCTGAGTGCATAGAAAACTTGGGGTGTTGGTATGTCTGTAAAACTGTGGCTTCTGTTCAATTTCTGTACAGTACATTTCCCTCCCACCCTCCCTCCCTCCTTCTCTCCTCCTTCCCTCCCTCCCTCCCTCCTTCCCTCCCTCCCTCTCTTCCTCCCTCCCCTCTGTACCATAGTGCTTGTGGTCAAGGTCAGGACATACAAGTTTTCAGGAGTGGGTTTTCACTTTCCACCTTGTTTAAGGTAGGATCTCCCCTCCCCCTCCCTTTATTTGTTTTTGGAGACATGGCTTCTCTGTTTAACAGTCCTGGCTGTCCTGGAACTCACTCTGTAGACCAGGCTGGACCAGGCTGACCTTGAACTCACTGAGCTCCACCTGTCTCTGTCTCCTGAGTGTTGGGATTAAAGGTGTGGGCCACCACTGTCCAGCTAAGGCAGGATCTTTTTGTGTTTCTGTTGCTGCACTGTACCTGTGAAGTTGCAGTCCACTTTGTCTCCACCTCGAATTTTACCACAGGAGTGCTGGGATTATAGACACAAGCTTTTTTGTTTGTTTAATGTGGATTCCAAGGATTGAACTGATGAACTGAGGTCCTTAGGCTTTCATGGCAAACACATTTACCTACTGCGTCATCTGATATCCCCAGTGTCACTTTAAAAGGGGGGGGTAGGTGGGGTTTTTTGGTTGAGGAGATGATTGGCTTAAAATGTTCTTGTCTGTCTCTACTTTTCATATGTATACATATCACCATCAAATACTGGCCCCTTTGTCATGTTTACCTCTCATCTAGGCTATTGGTTTTCAAAGGGATGATTTTGGATCCCCAGCTCTCCCTACCCTGAAGACATTTTACAGTCTGATTTTAGTTACTACTAATAGGGACAGGATAGGTTTGTCACTGGTGGGTAGAAGTCAGGTCAGACATGGGGTCTGCTAAAACATTCCGTACTTATCTAGAGCATCTTTCTACCACAAAAAATTACCTAGACTAAAAATGTCAATTATTCCTAGGTTGAGACACAACTGTCAGTGCAGAATTGACCTACTAGGCTTGTATTTACTCTAGACTTAGCTGAATTGGGCATGCCCCACAACTTAGATCATAGCAACCAAGCAGTAGTGTGCTTCATGGTCTTACACGGCATGTTTTGGGTACTTTCTCCCTCTTTATTTTCAGCACCTTTCTTTTGCCTTTTCCCTAGCTTCATAGTTAGATCAGGTCTTTATAGTCTTTATAGTCTTTCAAAGTTCTAGCACTTAAGAGTGAGAACATCTAGCCGGGTGTGGTAGTGAACGCCTTTAGTTTCAGCACTCTGGAGGAAGAGGCAGACAGATCTATGAGTTCAAGGACAGCTTGATCTACAGAGTGAGTTCTAGGCCAGCCAGGACTACACAGGGAAACTCTGTCTCAAAAAACAAACAAACAAACAAACAAAAAACAAAACAAGAAACAAAACCCAAAACCAAACAAAAAGACTGAACATTTATAGATCATATGAGTGTTTAATAATTTGCTTAATTACTGCAACTTAAGGACAGCATGAAGAGCTTGACTTACTCATTTAACATAGTCAGGACTGCTAGAGTTTCTGTCCGGTTTGTTACTAACTAGCCTCGTGTAAATCACCTAGTTTTGAAAAATCTCAATTTTTAAAATCTGTAACTAAGAATAGTAACAGATAACTCATTTTTAAAAATGGCTTTACTGATGTATAATTCACACATCGTATGATTTTGCCACTGATGAAATATATAGTTAATAGTTTTCCAGTATATTTACAGATCCATATAACCATCACCATAGCCTGGTTTGGGTGCATCTTGTTTCGTGTTACAAAGAAGCTCCAAAGCTATTAGACATTGCTTTCCATCACTCCTTATGCCATTAGTTTTTGGGATAAGCTAGGACAATGTTTAGATTGTGGGCAAGTATGTAAGGACAAAGTAAAAAATGCTTGTAACTTTTTGTGGGGTGGCCAACATGATGTTACATGTCTGTAAATACCAGCACTTGGTAGTGTGGTGTGCTGAGGCAAGAAAATTGGGAGTTTGAATCCACTATGAGCTACATTTGATACCTGTTTCAATCAAACAGAAACAGCCAAACTTATTTGCAGGGAGACTATTGGTGATAAAAGATCTAACTACATCACTTTATAGAAGACAAAGTGAGATAATGGTTGAGCGGATGTTTGCATGTTTTATTGTTTGAGAAAATTGCGCTCAGTTCTGGCTAGAGATAGAAAGATGATATTCTTGTAATAAAAAATAGACCCCTCACAAATATATTCATTCTAAAAGGGACAGTTAAGGAAATCATAAACAGCTGGGTGGTGGTGGTGGTGGTGGTGGTGGTGGTGGTGGTGGTGGTGGTGGTGGTGGTGGTGGTGGTGGTGGTTGCACATGCCTTTAATCCCACCCAGCACAGGAGAGGCAAAGGCAGGCAGATCTCAGTGAGTTCTAGGTCAGCCTCGTATACAGAACAAGATCCAGGACGAACAAGATCCAGGACAGCCAGGTCTCGAAAAACAAAAGGAAAAAAAAATCATAAATAAGGTAGACTATGGAAGGCATATTAAGCTCCAGGAAGGAGTCTGACCAAAGATGAACATTCTCTGTAGGAGTCATGAAAGACTTGTCAAAGAGGGACATTTGCTCAGGCGTTGGTCAAGTGCTGTAGAGCTGGACTTTTGTTGGTGGGGATGGCTGCTTGAAGATAGGTCTTAATTTTCCCTATGTTGCTGTTAAAAGATTGCCTCTGGTGGCTTCACCCACACTTAGATGTTTCTAGTTTACCTGGGAAAGTGTTTCACCTAAGCTTTTAGTGAGTGGTTGATGTCTTTAAAAAGAAGGTATCAACCTGTAGTCTTGAGACTGAGCAACTTGCCTTTTTAGTTTATACTCTTGAGGTTTGGTTTCACCCCAGGTTAATTGGCTTTATAGGATAAGTAATTCCTAGATAAATTAGGTCCTTATATATATTTTCCTTTGTCTCCCCTCCTTCATTAATTGCATCCTGTGGATTCTTCCAAATTTCCTTTTTATAGTATTCTCTCAGATGTGCTGTCTCTAGTGTAACATTTTGAAACTCAATTTCCTTCCTTTCCCCTAACAACTTCTCAATGTTCGCTTCAAGACAGTATTAGACTCCCCCAACATCTGTTCTACGGGATGACTGCTTTTACACTCATGTCAGAAACCTGAGTGTTAGCCTGATATCTCCATTTCTTTCGTCTTCCATCAGATAAGTTACCAAATGTTGTTAATGTTTTAGGAAACCTTAGCCACGTATAAAAAGCAGCCTATACTCTTTCCATCTATCTCATTTCCCAATAGCTATGTAATTCGTACATGTTAATGATTTCTTTTTAAAGAATTATTTGTTATTTTAACACATGTAGGGTGTGTGTGTTTATATGTAGTATGTGTACACAAGAGCAGGTACCTGTGGTGGCCAGAGGTATTAGATCCAGTGGGTTGTACGCCACCTAACTTGGGAGCTGGAAACCAAATTCAGGTCCTTTGGAAGAGCAGCAAGTGCTCTTAAACCACTGAGCCATCGCTCCAGCCCTCTGTTAATGCTCTTTGAATAATACAGCTGCGTACAGATATATCCCACCTCAGTCTTTCGGTTTTTTTTTTTCACTAATACTGGGAACCATGAACTTCTCTGCCATCCATCCATCCATCCATCCATCCATCCATCCATCCATCCATCCATCCATCCATCCATCCATTGAACAGTATACCCTTTCCGGCGTGGTGGCTTACGCTATTAATCCCAGTACTCAGGAGGCAGAGGCAGGTGGATCTCTGTGAGTTCAAGACTGGCCTGGTCTAAAGAGCGAGTTCCAGTACAGTCTCCAAAACAATACAGAGAAACCCTGTCTTGAAAAACAAAACAAAACAAAACAAAAAAAGAAAAGAAAAGAAAGAAAAGAAAAGTATACCCTAAGCTGGGCGGTGGTGGTACATACCTTTATTCCCAGCACTTGGGAGGCAGAGGCAGGCAGATCTCTGTGAGTTCGAGGTCAGCCTGGTCTACAAAGTGAGTTCCATGACAGCCAGAGCTGTAAAACAGAGAAACCCTGGAGATCTTCCTTATTTCTATATAAAGTATTCTTTCCAAAACTCTGAATAACCATAGCGTTCATTTTTATGACATACTTTCACTAGCTTATTAATTGCTTCCACTTTTTACTGTTATAAAATGGCTATTGTTTCATACATGTGAAAGTTTGCTTATAGTACAGGTTCCTAGCATGGAATCACTGGGCCAGACTGCAGTAGATAAAATTTACATAGTGTGCTTTATAGACTTTGTAGCACTGTTGTGTATGTGAAAATATTTGTTTCTCTGTAGGGTTGCTAACAGTATATAACCATCCTTTTATACCTTGTCAACCTGACAGTTGTAAAATAGTATGTCCTCTAGTCCTCTATTTTAGTTTACATTTTCCTGGTGCATGAGCCTGAGCATTGTTTCTTGTTCTTGAGCCATTTTTGTTTTTTCTGAGAAGTGTCTGTTTCTCCTTTTTATCTTTTCTTAGTGCATGACTCTTGGATATTCGAAGCCTTTCCCCTATACCTTTGTGTCTGCTAAAAGTAAAAGGTTGCTGTTACTCCCCTGCATTTGTTGTCTTGTTGGCCTCCTTGCTTACAGTCTCACCCCCTGTATCACATTGCTCATGGGTACTTCTGATCACACGTTTGAATAGCTCGTTCTTCCTTTAAAACTTCTGGGTGAATCAGGCAGTGGAGGTGCGTGCACACCTTTAATCCAAGCACTTGGGAGGCAGAGGCAGGCAGACTCTGTTGAGTTCAAGGCCAGCCTGGTCTACAGAACAAGTTTCAGGACAGGCTTCAAAGCTACATACAGAGAAACCTTGTCTGGAAACACCAAAAAAAAAAAAAAAAAGTTCTGGGTTGCTCTGTAGTTCAAACCCTTAGATGAGTATGGCTCCTACGTTTTGTTCTTTTGGTTTCTTGTAGCTTCCCTGAGTCCCCACAGACACTGAGCAGCTTCTAGCTCACTTACTGGGTTAGACCCTGTACTGGCTAATCTTCCCATGTATCTTTCTGCTGAATTTACAATGCTCATGTCTACTTGGCTATTACAAATAATGCTGCTATGAACATAGTGGAACAGACATCCTTGTATGAATTGCATCTTTTGGGTATATGCCTAAGAGTGAAATTACTGGGTCTTGTGGTAGACTGATTCCCATTTTCCTGAGGAATCTCCATACTGATTTCCAAAGTGGCTGTATGAATTGGCACTCCCACCAGCAGTGAAGGAGTGTTCCCCTTTCTCCACATCCTCTCCAGCGTAAACTGTCATCGGAGGTTTTGATTTTAGCCATTCTGACAGGAGTGAGATGGTATCTCAGAGTTGTTTTGATTTGCATTTCCTGGATGGCTAGGGATGTTGAGCACTTTAAGTGTCTCTCAGCCATTTTAGACTCCTCTGCTGAGAATTTTCTATCTAGTTCTGTACCCCACTTTTTGATTGATTCTTTGGTGTTTTGGAGACTTGCTTCTTGAGTTTATTATAAAAAAAAACCTCAGAGCCGGGCGTTGGTGGCGCACGCCTTTAATCCCAGCACTCGGGAGGCAGAGGCAGGCGGATCTCTGTGAGTTCGAGGCCAGCCTGGTCTACAGAGCCAGTCCAGGACAGCCTCTAAAGCCACAGAGAAACCTTGTCTCGAAAAACCAAAAAAAAAAAAAAAAAAAAAAAACCCAGATGTGGGGTTAGTGAATATCTTTTCCCAATCTGTGGGTTGCCTTTTTGTCTTGCTGACCGTGTCCTTTGCCTTACAGAAGCTTCTCAGTTTCAGGAGGTCCCATTTATTGTCAATCTTAGTGTCTGTGCTACTGGAGTTATGTTCAGGAAGCAGTCTCTTGTACCAATTCGTTCAAGAAAGTGCCTCCCACTTTCTCTTCTAACAGGTTCAGTGTGGCTGGATTTATGTTGAGGTCTTTGATCCATTTGGATTTAAGTTTTGTGCATGGCGAAAGACGAGGATCTATCTGCAGTCTTCTACATGTCAACATCCAGTTAGGCCAGCACCATTTGTTGAAGATGCTTTTTTTTTTTTTTTGGGACAGGGTTTCACTATGTAGCTCTGACTTTACTGAAACTCACTATGTAGACTAGACTGGCATTGAACTCAAAAGACATCCACTTGCCTCTGCTTTCCAAGTGCTGAGATTAAAGGTGTGCACTACCACTCCCACCCTCTGGTAGAATTTTTCTTCAGGTTTTTTACTTGTTAAAAAATTGCTTTGCACACTTTTTGTTTGTTTTTGGAGACAGGGTTTCTCTGTAGCTTTGGAGGCAGTCCTGGAACTAGCTCTTGTAGACCAGGCTGGTCTCGAACTCACAGAGATCCGCCTGTCTCTGCAGGATTAAAGGCATGCACCACCACCGCCGGGCACTTTGCACACTTTTTTTTTTTTTTTTTTTTTTTTTTTTTGGTTTTTCGAGACAGGGTTTCTCTGTGGCTTTTGGAGGCTGTCCTGGAACTCGCTTGGTAGTCCAGGCTGGTCTCGAACTCGAAGAGATCCTCCTGCCTCTGCCTCCCGAGTGCTGGGATTAAAGGCGTGCGCCACCAACGCCCGGCCACTTTGCACACTTTTAATCACAGCACTTGGGAAGCAGGCTGATCTCTGTGAGTTCAAGGCCAACCTGGTCTACATAGCAAGTTCCAGAGTAATAGAACTGTTACAAAGAGAAACCCTGTGTCAAAAAACCAAAGCCAAACCAAACCAAACCAAACCAAACCAAAATTGCAGTCTTAACTATTTTAAATTAATTAGTGCATTTATTGTGTGTATGTTTGTGGCACAGTGCATATGGCAGTCAGAAGACTGCTCTACTTGCAGGGATCAGCTCTCTCTACCGTTGGTTTCTGGGTACCATACTATCTTGTAGGGTCCTGATCATCTTTTTATTGTTTACTTGTAGGATTTTTTTGGTGATGGGATTCAAACCCATAGCCTTGTGAATGGGAGACAAGCATTTTGCCAACTAAGCTACATCTCCAGCCCTTCTTAATACATTCTGGGTGTAAATTCTTTATTTTTATTTTTTATTTTTTAGGTTTTTCGAGACAGGGTTTCTCTGTATTGTTTTGGAGCCTGTCCTGGAACTTGCTCTGTAGACCAGGCTGGCCTTGAACTCATAGAGATCCGCCTGCCTCTGCCTCCTGAGTGCTGGGATGAAAGGCGTGTTGCTGCCACCACCCAGCCTTTTTTTTTTTTTTTAATGTGCTTTGTCGTGAAGGTGTCAGATCCTCTGGAGCTGGAGTTACAGACAGTTGTGAGCTGCCATGTAGGTGCTGGGAATTGAACCTGTATCCTCTGGAAAAAACAGCCAGTGCTCTTAACTGCTGAGATATCTGTCTTCAGTCTCCAAGGTTGTGTGTTTTTAGGACATGGTATAAACGTACCATTGTTTTCTTACACATTCTTGGTCTGAACAGGTAATGTAGTTACCAGACACTCAGAGATGTCTGGTGAAAGGGACAGCTGCATATCTACAGTTGTCCTTTCTAAGGCACCATATATATAGCAGTGTTATACATGATGTTACTAGATGATACTGGGAAAGACAGCATTTTTCATTATTATTTTTTAAACTTCTTTTGGTGTTTGTAATATGAGGAATCATTAAAATGTTAATATTTATCTGAGTGGCTTCTGTCTCAAACCTGATAAGGTGGTTGTATGCTTATCTTTAAAATGGTTAGTTGATTAGCCAGGACTAGCTCAAGTCCAGATGACCATCAGGGTCACACTAAGTTGTTTATGGACCACTCTTAACTACAAAGATAGTAAAGTGTATTTAAGAGGTAACTAAATGTCCGGGCGGTGGTTGTGCACGCCTTTAATGCCAGCACTCGGGAGGCAGAGGCAGGTGGATCTCTGTGAGTTCAAGGCCAGAGTAAGTTCCAGGACAGCCTCCAAAGCCACAGAGAAACCCTGTCTTGAACCTCTTCCCCCTCCCCCAAAAAAGAGGCAACTAAATGAGTGAGTTTTAGAGGTGGTACATATATATATATATGTATTTTTTTTTTTTTTGGTTTTTTCGAGACAGGGTTTCTCTGTGGCTTTGGAGGCTGTCCTGGAACTAGCTCTTGTAGACCAGGCTGGCCTCGAACTCACAGAGATCCGCCTGCCTCTGCCTCCCAAGTGCTGGGATTAAAGGCGTGCACCACCAACGCCCGGCCATATATTTTTTTAATGGATTTGTTTTGTATTATTAGCACAGATATATCATCAAACACATATATTAAAATTGGACAATTTTCAATTCATTTAGAATGAGGACAGTGATTACTTGATTGTTTAGGAGTAAATCAATTGTGAGAGGGTATATTAGAACCTTTTTTTTTTTTTTTTTTTTTTTTTTTTGGTTTTTCGAGACAGGGTTTCTCTGTGGCTTTGGAGGCTGTCCTGGAACTCGCTTGGTAGTCCAGACTGGTCTCGAACTCACAGAGATCCTCCTGCCTCTGCCTCCCGAGTGCTGGGATTAAAGGCGTGCGCCGCCAACACCCGGCATATTAGAACCTTTTTAACATTTATTTACTGTCTTAGGATTTCTGTTGCCATGAAGAAACACCATGACCACGATGACTCTTATAAATGAAAACATTTAATGGGGTGGCTTACAGTTCATAGGTTTACTCCCTAATAATCTGGTGGAACATGGCAGCATGCAGCCAGACATGGTGCTGGAGCTGAGAGTCCTACATCTTGATCGGCAGGAACCAGGAAGTCAACTGAGTGTCACACACACATTATAGGATATATTTGGGGGTCAGAGGACAACTTTCAGCAATTCTTTTTCCTTCTGCCTAGTGGGTTCTGGGGATTTATTAAGCCAAGTGCGTAAGGCCCAGTAAATGTCCTAGGATTTCTATACACCCATATTAAAATAAAGTGTCACAAATCCATACAGGTAAGCCATTAGGCATAGTTATAACTATATTGAGAGAGAGAGAGAGAGAGAGAGAGAGAGAGAGAGAGAGAGAGAGAGAGAGAGAGAGAGAGAGAGAGAGAATGAATGAATATGAGAATGAGAGAGAATTTCACACCTGTTCAACTGTCTCATTGGTGAAGAAGATATGTTTAAAAATTGGAAATTGTTCTTCTAAGAAATAAATACTTTTGGACTTTAAGTGTTGGTTTAAGTGTTGTTTTTAAACTTAGATCTGCAGATAGTTTTGCTGATAAATGACCATAGCCTGTGGCTTCCTGCTTATTTAGGTTATGTGGACATGAGGAGTAGCAGCTGGAGATTGTATATATGATATATAGAGTAGTTTAGCTGCTGTATTCTCTTCTTTGTTAATTTGAGTTTGATCAGAGAAAGAAGTTGTTGCATTTATGTGGGGATTTATTTATTTATTTATCCTTATGAGATATAAGAATTAATTCTCCCTGCTCATTCTGCTGGTACTTGAAGAAGTGTGTAGGACTGGCATTTTGGAAGGGAACGTAGACATGAAGCTGAGAGCTAACTGGAGTCAGCAAGGTGAACTTGGAAATCATGGAAATGGGCTAAGCCATTAGCCCAAACCTGTAACTTTGACATTTGAAATGATGTGGGCAAGTCATAACAGGCAGAATGCACCTTGCTTTGAAGGTGGGCACATACTTAGTACTGTTTGAAAGAGCCAAAGGAGATGGACAGGAGCTAGAAAAGCTGTGAGCCCAGTTACTAACCCCAGCCTGTGAAGGTGAGCCAGGAGAACCAGAGACCTAGTTGAACAGAAGCAGGGCTGGCTACTTCTTTACTTTTTGCCTCAGGAATTTCTTTGAGGCTATCCCTAACCCATAGCCATGCAGAGAAAGAATATGGAGAAATGTAGTTAAAATCTAGACACTGATACTGTCATTTATAGTCTGTCCCTTTTAACCACACCTTTGCTATGCATTAGATGAATGTTTGTTCAGATAGCACACAAACTTAAAAGAGGATACTGTCATTTTCTCCATTTTTGAAATAGTTTCTATTTACATAAGTCACAATGAATACTCAATGTTTTGTACCTTAAATGTTACACCATGAAGTTAGCTGTTAGTAGGTGGATATAGAAAGGGAGATAAAACTGTAATTTGGTTAATATATACATACTTTTGTATTGAATTAAGCAGAAATACTCAGTTATTTCTGCTGCTAGTTATGTGGTTATAGTCATCTATAATTATCTTTTTCCACCGTCATTCTATAATCCCTCTGTCTTTGGCAGGTATTCCAGCTGTTTGTGGTTTGTTGGTGAGGTGACCCAAGCTCATTCTTTAAGGGTTTGGGCAATTAGTAGTTCTCTTGGACTGTTTCACTGACATTAATTACAGTACATGGAAATTGTCAATGCATCCTAGAGGAGCTTCTGCATTCCAGACTTTTTTTTTGGTTAGTCATCTTGTACAGTAGCAAGCCAGTTACTCTTGTTCGTTGATTCTTGACATGAAGACAAGGTGGTGGGGTGGCAGTCTCAGTTTATAGTTTAGTGCTCCTATTGCAGCATCCCTTTCTTAGGAGCCAAGAGCACACGCGTCTGAACCCTTTCCTCCACCCCATACTGGGTATTGACTCTTGTTTTTCACGGATGCTAGGCAAGAGTTACCTCTGAGCCATAGCTGCAGCTGTGACTAGGACTAGATTAACAGGAATCTTAAATTGTGAGAATAGGAAGAAAAAAAGATGGAAGAAATAATAACATCTCTATGTTGGTAGAAATGAGCTGATAAAGGAAAATAAATGATGAAGATAGAAATTTATGGTTTGCAGGAGTGATGCCCTTGAGGAAGAAAGGGTTATTAATACAAGGGTTGTTATGACTTGGAAGTGCTGACCCTTTGTGTGAGGAGATACTTGTGAGCATAGCTACATGTAGACTGTGATAGATGATGTGATACATATGTATCAGTGACTTAGGAAGCAAAGCTGGCAGTTAGAGAATGAAAGCCTGGAGTGCCCACATGCTTGGAGTAAACAAACAGAATATGAGTGAATTAACAAATGCAAACCAATATACTTATACTAGATTTCCTGATTTTAGCTGAGCTGATGTACTTGTTGGTGTGTCTTTGTTTACCTGGTAGTTTGACTGGGGCACCTGCCTGGTCTAGGCTAGTCTTTCACATTTATGGTGGGTTGACTGGTTCTCAACTGGAAGAGGGAGAAGTGGAGACAGGATTCTGAGAGTGAATGAAAACGTAAGATCTTGTTGAGTCTGCACTTGGAGCTGCTTGATGTCACTTGCTGCTGGCCAAGGCAAGTCTCAAGACCAGACAGAATTCAAGATGTAGGAACACTAGCTCTCACCATCTGTTCCTAATCTGTATAAATGGTTAGAATAATAATACTTTCTGAATGCTGATTCTTTTAAAGGAGTAAATAATCTGTGTAAGTCCTTATGGTGTAGTTTTCCTTTAGGTAAGGCTTTGCTTTTTGTTACCTGTGGTCAGCTATAGTCAGTCCAAAATTACTAAATGAAAACTTCAGAAACATTTTATGAATTTTAGATTGTGTGCTGCTCTGAGTAGTATGCTGAAATCTTGCATTTGTGACGAGAGCCTTCTGTCCAGCATGTCTTTGCTTGAGTCTGGTGCTTGTCTGTTAGCTCTCCATTAGCATCTCAGGAGGCAGAGGTAGGCGGATCTTTGTGAGTTCGAGGCCAGCCTGGTCTATAAAACTACACAGAGAAACCCTGTTTAAAACAAACAAAATGCCAAAAACCAAAAACAAACCTAAAACAAAGAAACAAAACCCACCAAAAGAATTATATATACAACATCAATATCCAGTCCATTCCCTCCCTCCCTCCCTCCCTCCCTCCCTCCCTCCCTCCCTCCCTCCCTCCCTCCCTCCCTCCGTCCCTCCCTTCGCTTCCTTCCTCTAGTTCATTTTCATTTGACAAATTTAGAATCTTTTTAGATCTCAAAACATTTTCTTAGGTAAACAATTTAAGCATTTATGGTTTTCAACCTTATAAACTTTTTTAAAAAATGAGTGATCTATCTACATGTACACCTGCATGCCGGAAAGAGGGCATCAGATCTCACTACAGATGGTTGTGAGCCACCATGTGGTTACTGGGAATTAAACTCAGGACCTCTGGAAGAGCAGTCAGTGCACTTAACTTCTGGGCCATCTCTCCAACCCCCTTATAAACTTTTAATAAACTTTTTTGAGTTTCTTTCCTGAATTTGGTAACAAGGAAAACTGTAACTATAATTGTCTTGTCTTCAACTCTGTCATAGTCCTGAGAATGAGATATTACTTGAGTGAAGAGTAGTTGCCGAGCAATCATCTTCCAAAACTATAGAAAAATGACAGAAGTAGCTAGCTGCCTGGACAGTCAGTCACTCAAGATTCCTCTGCAGTGTTGGTTCATCCATCTTTGGCCCACAGGCTGAGAATATTTGACTTTTCTGTGAAGCAGGAATTTTGAAGGACTATCCCACCTTGCTTTGACAAAGTTTAACAGTCTTTTTTTTCTTTATGTCCAGTTTGTACAGTATACTGTCATCAATCAAGGCAAGGGCAGTTTTTTTTGTTCATATGGCTGGCTTTGCCACAATTAAAACGAATTCCATATGGAGGTTCTTTGACACTCATCCTTTTATGAAGTAGATTGGTGCTACCAGGAGCAGACATGTCTCACTGTCATGAAAACCTTAAGTTATTATTATTATTATTAAACATTTTAAGCTGGGCGGTGGTGGCGCACGCCTTTAATCCCAGCACTCGGGAGGCAGAGGCAGGCGGATCTCTGTGAGTTCAAGGCTGGGCTGGACCGACAGCCTCGAAAACAATACAGAGAAACCCTGTCTCGTAAAAACAAAAACAAAAACAAAAAACATTTTAAATGCCATATTCTGTACGTCTCTGAAGCGTTTGAAGATCACCTGTTTAAAAATATCTGTTTAACCTTGAAAAGAAACCTAACACGATTGCAAGTTTGTTATAGATGACTACTATCCTGCATTTTTTTTATTATCCTAAACAGTTTCAAAGACTAGAACTTTATATTACATTTTAAAATGAGCTACATAGGTACAATACCTTAAGCAAGAGTAGAAACATATATATGGTATAACAAAAATAACCTTAAATTTGTATCAATATGCAAAAATCCAAACCAATGTATTTGAGATGAATAGTTGTCTTTTTATCCTGTATTCCTGTATTCCCCCAAACTCACTTTGTCTTGGAACTCACTCTGTAGACCAGACTGGTCTCTTGAACTCACAGGGTTCTGCCTGATTCTGCTTCCTGAGTGCTGGGACTAAAGGCATGTGCCACCACCACCCAGGTATTTATTGATGATCTAAAGAAATTTATTTTAAAAGATTTGGTATTCATGTAATTTTACCATTTATCAAAGAAAAAGTAAATTTGTATACTAGCAAAATAGATATTTTTTAACATAAAAATTGAATCTTGGTTGAGTGTTTTATACTGCAGAATTTAATATTTCAGCCTTTTTTAGCCATGAGTGTTTTTATAGTCATCAATGCTGAGAATAGCCTTCACATAAATACATAGTGCAGAATGGTAGATGCGTGTTTAGGGTGTTTTAGAAATTGTTTGAAATTCTGTCTTAATCACAAGCCAAAATATAATGATTTGTTGTTGTTTGGCCAGTGTATGTGTTGTAGTGTGTATGTGTGCTGTAGTGTGTGTGCCTGTGGGTGGGTGTGAGTGTAGGTCAGAGGATGGTGTTGGATGTCCTCCTTGGTCATTCCATCTTAATTTTGAAATAGGTATTTAGTTAAGTCGGGGGCTCACTGTTTTGGTTAGGCTGGTTGGCTGGTCAGTGAGTTCCTGGGGTCTTCCTGTGTCTCCTCCAGTGTGTGTGTCTGGGGGTGGGTTACAGACAAGCACTGACACATTCAGCTTTGTCATGAGCACTGGGGATTCAGACTCCCAGGTCCTCATGCTTGTTCAGCCTACTAATCCAATCTTCAACCCCATATTTAGCAAATTTCTTAATGAAACTCAAGTTAGCATCTCACAACAGCAGTTTTTAAAAAATCACATGCTAACACAATGCAATGCAAAAGGTGACTTAATATTTACACGCAGAAGCATGACAGTAGGCAATAGTAACTAAACCACTACAATTCTATAAGAACAGAAGACTGTGTGTACAGTGAAAACAATGCAGTCTACGGAACACCTCTCAGAATTGGGCCGAGGTATTCTGAGATGGTATTGTGTTGTGTCTCCCACACAGTGCTGTGTGTTTAGAACCAAGGCTGCATTGAAGTTGTGTGTTACAGAATGGTTGCGGTCTCATCTGTGGGCTTATTTATTTATCTGTTTGTTTATTTTGGTTTTTCGAGACAGGGTTTCCTTGTGTAGTTTTGGAGCCAGTCCTGGAACTAGCTCTTGTAGATCAGGTTGGTCTTGAACTCATGAGATCTGCCTGCCTCTGCCTCCCAAGTGCTGGAATTAAAGGCGTGTGCCACCATTGCCCAGCTTCATTTGCGTTTTGTATTCATTGTGGTCATTATGTGCTGAGAAACATTTTAATACTGCCAGAGTTTTTACAGCCCTCACATTCAATTACATGACCCCAAATGGAGCTTGTGATCCATAGCTTAAGAATCTGGGCTCTAGAAATAAATCAAATTTGTAATTATGACTTCTAGTTTTTCTAGTGTATAATCTGTCAGTAATGGGAAAGATATTTTAAAACTCGTACTGTGAGACAAAGAAAAACTCCCCCAAAATTTGTGTGTTTGTGTCTGACATAAATTAGGCTGATTAATTTTTATTTTTGTAGTTTACATAAATCTGAATCACTTTATTTGTGGCTTGAATCATAATCACTTCGAAGCTTCCTGGCTGGCCAGAGAGTCCTAGGGACCCTCTTAGCTTAACTTCCTCAGTGCTAGGGTTCCTGGGGGAGTTTTTTTTTTGTTTGTTTTTTTTTTTTTTTTTTTTTTTTTTTTTGGTTTTACGAGACAGGGTTTCTCTGTATTGTTTTGGAGGCTGTCGGTCCAGCCTGGCCTTGAACTCACAGAGATCCGCCTGCCTCTGCCTCCCGAGTGCTGGGATTAAAGGCGTGCGCCACCACAACCCGGCTCCTGGGGGAGATTTATATATGGTCTGGAGCTCAAACTCGCACTCTTAACTTGCCTTTTTTTGGGGGGGGGGATTTGAGGCAGGGTTTCTTTGTGACTTTGGAGGCTGACCTGGAACTAGCTTTTATAGAAAAAAACTGATCTCAAACTCACAGATATCTGCCTGCCTCTGCCTCTGGGTGCTAGGATTAAAAGGCGTGTGCTACCACTGCCCAGCACACTTACCTTTCAAGGCTAGCACTTGACTGACTGAGTCATTCTCTCCAGCTCTTCTTTGTGTTTTAAAAGCTACTTGGTCCAGGCCACGTGTACACACACACACACACACACACACACACACACACACACACACACACACACACACGTTTTGAAGACGAATTCCCACTAAGTAGCCTTGACTGACCTGGAACTCTATATATGCTAGGCTGGCCTTGAATTCACAAAGATAGGCCTGCCTCTGCCTTGAAAGTGCTGGGATTAATGTCGTACTGTGCCTAATGCAATTTTTAAAAACCCATTTATTATTTATTTATTTATTTTCTGTGTTTGTATATTGAGATCCTACATGCCTGTGGAAGTCAAAGGACAAATTGTGAGAGTATACCATGTTTGTTCTGGGTTTTGAACTCATTTTGTCAGACTTGATTGCAGGTGCCTTTACCTGCTGAGTCATCTTAACTGGCTCCTAGCATGTTTTGATTGGTACTGTGGGTGCTTGTTTTACTGAAAATGCCATACTCATATTTTTCATATATTGTGCATACATTTAAGCACAAATGACAGCATATTGGCTATGCCAACACAATTTGTTCTTTTTAAAAAACGTTTCTTCATAGATTTATTCCATTTGTGTGTATGTATTATGCATGTGGGCACATATAAGGAGGTCAGAGGACAAGTTGGGGGAAGTAGGTTCTCTCTCCCACTGTGTAGGAAAGTCAGGTCTCAATCTTGTCACCCTATATTTTGCTGACAAAATAGATGTATAACTCTGTCGTGGCTGTATTTTGTATTCCACAGTAATAATAGTCTATACTTCATGAAGCTATAGCCTTGTTGATGCCAGATTTTCTCGTTTATACCATAAAAGTATTTTTATTAGTGTGAGACACTTGGAAGAGAAGAATTGCTGGATTCCAGGAAATGTGTTGTAAATGTTTAATACTTACTATACACTATCCCCTCCCCCGTTAAGAAAGGTTGTAATTGCATTTGAATATCTGACAGATGAGTGGTTTTCAGAATATTCCCTGAGTACGTCCTTGACATGACATATAAGGAGTGTGTGTGTTCATTTAACACTCTTCACTCAGACAAGCACTGGGCATTGTTACCAGGTTTTGGTTAGAATGAGCTTCATGAGTGGAGTTTGAAGAATCATTCTTCTGCAGAGGAGATACCCTTCATTAACTATACCCTGTGATCACTGGCCTTTGAACATCTTGTGTTGCCACACATTGTTGTATCACTTGTTGAATAGTCTGAATTTGGCTTTCATTGAGATATAAAAATGAGTGAATAAAATGAACCTTTAGGTATAGTGCAGCTTTTTTTTTTTTTTCCTGAGACCGCTTCTCTGTGGCTTTGGAGGCTGTCCAGGCTGGTCTCGAACTCACTGAGATCCACCTGCCTCTGCCTCCCAAGTGCTGGGATTAAAAGTGTGTCCTGTCCTGTCGTCCCCCCCCAACTTTTTTTTTTATGTCAGTCAATATTCAGTAAAGACTATTATGGTTGCTTCCAGCCATGCACACATAAGCAGCAGATAGGTGTGGTTCTCTCATTCTACCATTCAGGAGCTCTTGGATGCTAGTTGAGTCATTGACATTCTCTTGGCTCATTTTTCACAGAGATACTTAAAATTTATTGCTTTCCCCAAAAGAAGTTTCAGCAAATTCAAGGACTATGTGTGTTATCAAAAAAGAAAACAAAACAACAACAAAAAGAAGATACAAACTAAAGCAGCAATCAAAGTGTAATCCTTTCAAAGTGAGTATTTGGAAAGCAAGTAGCCCAGAAAAAGAGTTTCTAGGTGTTGCTCTTTATAACTTTGAATGGTAACACAGAAAACAACACATTACTGGACACAGTTAAAGGTGCTTACATGCAAATCCCTAGAACCTGTGGTGGTAGGAGAGAACAGACTCCTGAAGAGTTGTCCTCTGAATCGTCTCTCTATAAAAGTACACATTTCCTATGTGTGCAGACTTTATATATTCTTTCACACATCTAGATAGACCTTTGATGGCTTTCCTACATGAACTTTTTAAAAAAAATATTTATTGTATTACAATATTCTGTCTGCATGTACACCTGCAGGCCAGAAGAGGGTGACAGATCTCATTACAGAAGGTTTTGTGAGCCACCATGTGGGTGCTGGGAATTGAACTCAGGACTTCTCATTCCTTTTTAAATATTTCCTTAAATGGCTTTGTAGTTATTTTTAGTCTATTTGTGTCTTTGTCAGTGAAATGCGTTTCTTGCAGACAGCAAATAGTTGGCTCCCCCCTCTTTTTTTTTTTGGTTCATTATGCCATCCTGTGTCTCAGAGTTAAGACAACAATGGTTACATTTATGGCTGTTACTGAAAGAAATCCGCTTGCCTCTGCCTCTGAGTGCTGGGATTAAAGGAGAGGACCACTACCATCTCTGGAAAGATTTTTGTTTTGTTTTGCTTCTCTCTTCATCTTAGGGGCTTTTTTGTTTACTGAGTTAATGAAATTAATTCATTCTTTTCCTAATTCTCATTCTTACAATGAAGTTACTTCTTTCTTGGACTTTCATGACTGTATCTGTCTTATATGTTCTTCCTAGAATATTTTGTGCTGTTAGCCTAATGGACTTGATTTTTGTTTTGTTTTGTTCTTTTTGAAAGCTTGTGCTTTCTGGAAGGTCCTTATTTACCTCTTATTTTAAGGGATAACTTTGTTAGATGTTGTTATTTTGGTTGGTAGTTACATTGTGACTTAATTTGAAATTCACCAGTCAGGTGCTTTCTTGGCCTTTAGAGTTTCTACTGGCAGGTCTGCTGATACTCTGTTATGTTTGCCTTTGTAAGTAACTTGGTGTTCTTCTTGTGTAGCTTTCTGGACTCTGGGCTCTTCAGTATAATATGACATGGAAAGGCATATTTCTGATCTTGTCTGTTTGGGATTCTAAAGATTCTAAATAGACATGGATTGTCATCTTTTTTGCTCCCTCATACCAATGATCATATTTATAAAGGGACAGAAAAGAGACATAAACTATTTAGGTTGGTGTAATTGTAATTTAACAAAAGTTTATTATATACGTATCGTGGAAACCTGCCACCTGTGAGTGCATATTAACATTAATTGAGCCAATGTTGTTACTTCTGATGCTAGCTTTAGTTTCTGTTTTACTATTTCCTTCCCAAATAGAAATAGAAAAACAGCAAGGTATTTTCAAAAATACATGGTTGTGTTGAACAGACTGGAATTACTGTGAACAGCTTTTTTCAGTTCAGCTGTTCTCTCATTTACGTTAGCACAAGAACCCCAGTCTCCTTGATTAGTTTGGTTACTTGATCACAGACAGACACTTTTCCTTGACCTTCATTGCAGTTTTCAGTTATTGTTCATTTGTTCTGCCTACCATCTATGTGTTACTAGCGTCTTCCTTCTTCACAGCCATTCTTTTTAATGAATGCTTAGTTGTTTTTTTGTTGTGGTTGTTGTTGTTTTGTTTCGTAATTTTTTGCTTTTTTTGAGACAGGATTTCTCTGTGTAACCCTGGTTGTCCTAGAACTCACTCTGTAGGCTGTCCTTGAACTCCCAGAAATTCACCTGCCTCTGCCTCCCAAGTGCTGGGATTAAAAGAATTTGCTACTAGTGCTCTGCAGGAATGCTTAGTTTTGATTCATCACTTCTAAGTTTAAGTTTTCTCTTAAAAATATTGGTTAATTTTTCCTTAACATTTACAGGTTTTACATTTTCTTTTACCATAACTTCATGTTCAGCTAGCACAAAAAGAAAGCTGAGAAAAATAAAAACATAAGATTTAAAGAGTAAGAGAAAAACAGTACTAAAAAGTAACAGTAAAAAGGAAAAAAAATACCAAAACAAAAACAGAAAAAGAAGATAAAGAATTAGGGAAGGTTCTTCTTGGAGTCATAATACGGGAACTTGCTAGTTGGAGAGGGTAAGGTTAGTCATGGACAATAGATTGTTATTGAGCTCTGTTGTAGTTCCTTTGTGTTCAATATACAAGTTGGTGTTTTATGCTGACTGTGGACCCACATCAGTAAGAGGCTGGGATGCATTCACTTTAGTCTTTCCCTTTTTGTTTGTATTGGTAGCTGTTACTGGCTGCAGTGAGCTTTATAGCCTGTCTGGGCACCACTACTTAGGGAGAGTACTGAGCCTTGACTAGGGTGTTGTGGTGTATGTGTGTATGGAACTGAAGGGATCAAGCTTTCTGCCTGCTGTTGGTCTCTTAGTGCTCTCAAACTTTCCTTAGCCGTAGCTGCCTAATTGGAACAAGCTGTGGAAATTCAGCAACCGCCTAGAATTGGGTGCAGTGCTTACAGAACTGCCTGGCAGCAAACTATGAATGGCAGGGAGGTACTCTTAAGGCCTAGAAATGGATGAGTTCAGTGCGTCCAGCTCCAGCTGAGTTTGCTTTTGCCATAGAGTGCACTCACAGTCACCAACCTCCATGTCTCTATGGCTAGATCTCCCTGCTGCATAGTTATTCTCTGTGGGTTTGTGTGAGACCCTAGTGCCCCATGCACCATGACAGTTCCTTTTTTTCTCTTTTGAGACAGTCTTAGGTTGCCCAGGTTGGTTTTGAACTCCCTATGCATTGAAATGGGGACTGGCCTTTGACTGCTCTTCTTCCTACTTCTACCTTTCAAGTACTTGGATTACAGGCAAGTTCCAGCACATAGAATTTCAAAGACTATTTCTTGATGTTTTTGCTGCTCAGAAAGCATGGTTGAATGTGCTCTCAGGCTCTTGGCTTATGAAACAGACATTAGAGAATTAATACTTCTTTGGTAATTATTTGAAAGAGTCATACAGGAGTGGTAGGAGAGAATATGCAGAAATTTACTTTAGACTCAGATTTCATTGGCCTGTGAGACTTGAACAATCAGTGCTAGCCAGGCATGAGGACTAAATGAGAAGTTTCTCCATGAAGCAGGATAGCATATCCCCAGACAGAAAGGTCTGGGTTTGACACTTTTAAGGTATAGACATGTGACTTTCTCATACACATAGAGTGCAATGAGGATGAGTTTAGATTGGTGTAGTTGGAGCATATTCTGGTAACAGAACTGTCTAAAAATTTCAAAGACAGTGATAGGAAGATGTTGGCATACTAAAGTCTGTAGCTACTATTTGAATAATGAATTGGAGGTAGCTCAGACTAGTTTGTTTGAAGAGATGGTTAAGTAAGGGTGGTTGGGTTTAATTTGTGTTGCAGGCAACATTTGCAGGACTTGATTATTAACTCTCAATATTGAAAAGATAGTGTCAAGGATCGGTTCTAGTTTCTGTGAGATAGAAGTAAGGTGCACAAATGTAACACTGAGACAGAGACAAAAGAATGAGGTCAGGTCTCTTAATTTGTCCTTGTCAGTGACTATCCCAATGTCAATATTAAGGAGGCTATTGTATACATGAACTGTATATTCAGAGAAGATAACTTGGTCTGTTTATTATTTTGAGGGTTTAAGGCTATTGTATGCATGAACTGTATATTCAGAGAAGATAACTTGGTCTGTTTTCTTTATTATTTTGAGGGTTTAATAACAAAGTTTTGTCATCACGGGAGAGAAATTTGTACAGTCAAAAAGAATAGAGTGGATGAATTAAGCACTGGTAGACTGTTGATATTTATAGGAGTTGCATGACAGACATTTTCTGGGGAGACTCAGCATACACAACATCTACTCACCCCAACTAGGGAACCCATTACAGACCAAATATGGATGCCACCAAAGTCCACATTGGTGAACCAGTGAGTTTTATTGGGGATACTAACAGAACTCAGGTGAAGATGAGGAGTTCCTTAGAGAAGCAGAAATGACCCAAAGACAGCTGAATCATCAAAACCCATTCAACATGGGTGACAGCGCATAAAACTGGGAACCTGGAGCAGACTGCACAGCCTGCAGGCAGCTCATTATGTTGAAGAGTATCCTTTCCAGGTAGCTCAGTTGGTCTCCACCGCTTGCATGCAGCTTGGCTGTTTTCTGCTTCTTACAGGGAGCTGTTCTGGTTTCAGTCTTCCTTTTCTTTGCAGCTCATCTTGTCTGAAAGTGACTCTCAGTGGTCTTTATTGTTCACTCTGGGAGGGAGAGGTCTAGTGAATCAGGTCAGTTTCAGGGATTTCCTGAAGCTAATTGGAGTTGTTTACCTTTTGTATTAAGGAGCTTCCCTGGGAGAAGGAATGTTTCAATCTCAGAATGTTTGAATCTCCAAGGAAGCTGCCATACAAAAAGAGGTTGGGTAGAAGGGAAGGAAATAAAGGCGGTGTGACTAGTAAAGTAGGAGAAAAAGAACTCAGCAACAAGTAAAAGGGCACTAGAAATGTAAGGAAAGTAGTGTCTTAAGAAGGAAGCTCTGGTTAGTTCTCTGTCATATTGCTAAAATGGAGTACATAAGGTGAGAAAGTCTTTCATTTGATTTAGTCACATAGAAACCCATGGCATTTATTGTGTAGCAAATCATCCGTGACTTGATTCCCAGTTCCAGTTCTGCAAATTGATAATTTGTATTTGGATGGATTTGGATGATCAGGGTGGTTCTGCAGACATGGGTGAGGCTTTCTCCAGGTGTGGATATGCGATTACTTGGTGGTTTGTCTAGGACTGACTTTGTTTGTTTGTTTGTTTTGTTTTTCTTGTGGAACTCGCTGTGTAGACCAGCCTGGCCTCGAACTCAGAGAGGTCTCCTGTTTTTGCCTCCCAAGTGCTGGAATTAAAGGTGACCATGTCTGGATTAACTGTTGCTTTCTTTGTATGGTTTTTAATTTGCTATTTTGAAATGGGGTCTCAAAAAACAGCAAGCTGTCCTCAAACTTGGTAGGTAGCTGAGGATGACCTTGAACTCCCTAATTTGTCTACCTTGTTTGGTTACAGGTATATGTCACCATGTGTGACTCTCTATTCTTATTTAACAAATGGATAATTTACAAAGGGATATTGTAGACTTGCTCAAATAAGTGTCAAGAACCCCAGACTAGTAAACTCAACACAAGGACCTTACTGAGTTTGCCTTTTTCTGGTCAGGTCAGGTAAAAGTTTGGTCAGATTGAGATTAAGGCCTAGAAACCTTTCTTAACTTGGTGGTGCTATGGGTCAAGGCCTTGGTCGCGGTAGGCAGGTGCTCTACTGAGCTATGCCCCTAGCCTATCCTCACTTCTTGATGGTAAAAGCAAGTTATATTGCATGTTTGTAAACAGAGGGAACTTTTTACCCTTTCTGCAATCTGCCAGTCACAGTGAAAGCATTACAGCTGATTTTGGTGGACCTGAGAAGTTGTATTGGATTATTATGAGAAATGTAGTCTAAGCACATGTGCTGTTTATCTTCCTTCTATCCAGGAATAGTGTTTGAATACTGAAAAGATCTAGTAGATGCAGTATGGTGGAAAGACAAGAGAACTAATGAAGTGAAGCTCTCAGAAAGCTACAGAACCTGAGATCCTGTGCACCACAGTCTTTTATGTGAAGAAACTTGTTCCTTTCTGGGAACAGTAGAAAATGTGTGCAAATATATCTAGACATTTAATTTGGTGATAGGAGGCAAAGGAAGTTCCTGTTTGAACTTCCATATTCTCAATGAAGTAGTTTACCAAGAGAAGAGGAGCAAGAATGTCTGCCTAAGATTTGATAGTAGAGAGGCTCAATAATTTTATTATGTTGTAATGGACCCTGAGTTGACTACTGACTATAGAAATAAAGGGGTTTCAATAAATGAGAGAGGTTGCTACTATTTATACAAAACATACTACTTGTAAAGAGATTTAATAGAACTTTTTCTTTTCTTTTTTTCTTTCTTTTTTTTTTTAGACTGGGTTCCATTAAGTAGTCTTGGTTGTTCTGAAACTCACTATATAGATCCAGCTGGCCTCAAACTCACATAGATCCATCAACCCTCTGCTGGGATAAAAGGTGTGTGCTACCACACCCGGCTTCTTAAAAAAAGATGAACACAAGATATGACCGTGTCTTTTTTTTTTTTTTTTTTTATAACATCAACTCAAAATTGGTCTGTTTTCTAAAAGAACTATTGGAAACTGCAGTCATTTCCCTGTGTCTGTTGGACTGGTTCCAGAATCCTCTTGGATTCCAGAATTTGCAGATGTTCAAGTCCCATGCATAAAATGACCAAATATGTGCACTAGACTCCCCACGTTTCCTTTTATATGTGGTGTCGTATCTAGATGACTTTGTTTCCTAATACAGTGAGTGCATTAAGTAGAGTTGTTAAAGCTGTACCACTTCAAGAATAACGGGAAGTCTGCACACAGCACAGAAGCAGAACATTCCTGTTCCATATCTAATTGAGCCTCAGATGTGCAACAATATAGAGGGAACAATTTATTATATTTTATTGGCACACATAAGAATAATCATTAAACAGACATTTGCACTGAAGAGAATTAATTAAAACCAGATGTGTTATAGTGGTGATTTTTCTCTCTTCATCAGACAGGGCTTTGAACATACTATCCACACTGAGAAATAATCATCTTTCAATACATGAGTGCCATTAACCCTAGAAATATTAAGGAGTTTTGACAACATCTGTGCTGTTTGAATTTGATGCTAGCTGAGTTATTATAAGCACACTGTGTGGAAACAGCCTTTTGTTTAAACAGTTGGAATATAAGTAAATATTGCTGTAAGGTTATGTATTTAAGGGAGAATAGCTTCATTTATCTTTTTTTTTGTCTTTTAGGAGTTTCTCTTACTAGATTTTTCCATTGTCCTCAACAAGAATAAGCCTAATTTCTCATTCTGTTTAATTGCTGTATGGATCGTCTTTAGTGAGTGTGCCACCTGCTGGTCCTCAGATGTACAGTCTTGACAAACGCTACAGTTGTCTTAATCCTGTCTTAAACCTGGAGGTGCAATCCCAGGAGAACAAACAACTCTTAATAAACATGACCATGTAGGGATTCTGGTAATAGCTTGTTTTGATTCATGACAGTGAACTTAATGAAACATTATGAATCATTAAGAAAATCATGAAAATGTCATACTCATTTCTTACTAGATTATCTGAAAAAATAAGCTATTGTCTTGCTCTTCATTCCTCCCAGTGCTATTTTTCTGTTTTATCCAATGGAAAGATCTTATATATCTTTTGAGTCAAGAATTGATGATTAGATTGATTTTTAAACACATTTCTTTTAGATGGTAGAGTGCTTAGCCCTAAATGGAATATGCCTATCACACTCCATCCCTAAGGGATCTTGGAGGAAGAGGGGACAGAAAAGATTTTTAGAGCCACAGTTAGTGACTACCTTCAAAGAAACAGACAAAAACAAACAAAACCCCACAACACTCATACTTGGATGGATTGGGAGGTGAAGAGGAGGAAAGTTGATGTGATCAAAATACATTGTATGACATCCTCAAAGTATTAATAAAACTACTTTTTAAAAACAATACACCTTTCGTTTTTGGGGTTACGTGTGTGTTGAGACAGGGTTTCACTATGTAGCCCTGGCTGTCCTGGAACTCACAGTGATCCTCCTGACTCTGCTTCCCCAGTGCTTGGATTAAAGGTGTTTGCTGCCACACCTGGCTTTAAAAATAAAATACACGTTTTTAAAAGAAATAACTGAGTTTTACAAAGATTATAGTATCTAGATTATTTCTTTATATCTGTTGTTTATACCAGATACAAAATGTAAATGCAATTTACATATAAATTTTAAGTTTAAGGGCTTTCTGAAAGTTTCAAATCACCCATTGAAAGTAGAAGAATTCTAGGTTGTCATCTTTTAAATTGGTGATAAATTCATTTGAAATACTTTATACTTATTTTTATTTTATGTATATGGGTGTTTTACATGTATGTATGTATGTATGTATGTATGTATGTATGTATGTATGTGCACCACATGTGCAGTACCTGCAGAGGTCAGAGAGGGAGGGCATCATGTCCCCTGAAATTTGAATTAGAGGCAGTTGTAAGCTGCTATAGAGATACTGAGAAATGAACCCAGGTCCTCTGTAAGAGCAGCCAGTACCTTTAACCACTGAGCCATCTTTCCAGTGAAATTAAAAATGTATGAGTGTTTTGTTGGCCTGTATATGTATGCACTGCATGCATGCAGTGCTCAAGGAGGCTAGATAGAAGAGGGTGTTGGAGCCCCTGGAACTGGAGTTACTGATGGCTGTGAGCCACCATGTGAGTGCAGGGAATGCAACCCAGCAGGAGCAACAAGAGCTATTAACCACTGAACCAGGTCTCCAGCCCACAAAATTTGTGTTTTACTAATTTATTGTTCAGCTTTTTGAGATGGAGTCTCACTGTGTAGCCCAGACTGCCCTTGAGCCCTAATCTTTCTTTTTCCACTTCCCAAATACTGGGGTCATAGGCATGTACCATCACCCACAGTTACAATTGGTATTTTGAAATGGAAAAGGAAGTTAATACATTGTTTCCTAGTATGTATTGCATATGCAATAGATTCTAATAAGGTTCATTTTTTAATATAAATTCTTCTTAAAGCAGTAACTCTTCATTTGTATTTTATGTTTATCAGGTGAATAGTTGCGATTCTGTTGGGATGAGTCTCAGATCTCCTTGGGTCTGTCAGTCTGGGAGGAGCATGCCTGTCTCAGTCCTACCCCCCCAACATCATTTGGCGACTTTCTCTTTTCTGCCTTGTTTCCTTTCCATCTTTTTACCTTGTGATTTGGTTTTATCTTCTAAGAACATTAAAAAAAATCCAGGTTCAAGGAAGTACTTACTGAGGTCATTTGTGTGTTTTCACTAAAGTATTTGCCACTATATATCACCCCCTGTCTTGAGACATCCCTTTTGTCCCTAGGCATTTAGTTCTATCTGTTATGCTCCTTGACTTTCAATATATTTATTTCTTCAAAGTTCAGTCTTGGGAAACTGAGCTCATCTTATACCCTCCACCCCCCTCTTTTGAGACAGTCTTACTCCTGGCTGGCCTGGAATTTGCTACATAGACAAGGCTGACCCTGGCCTTGTGGACAGCCTTGCTTCTATCACCTGAGTGCTGATATTACGGTGCCTGCCACTGTGCTGGAGTTCACATGGCCTGTCCTCTCTCCATCCTTCCCTCCCCCTCTCCCTTCATCTGTCTTCCCTGTCTCCCTTCTTGGGTGTAGTATGTATGTTTGTGCAAACGTGTTTGTCATTGTGCGTGCAGGTGTATGTGGAGTCAGCCTTAGGCATTGTTTTTCAGAAGGCCATTTCCCCCTTTTGGGTCTGCTAATCTCAGGGATCTATACAGTCCCATCCCTGCCTCCCTGGTTCTGGAATTGATTATGAGTGTACACCACCACACCTGCCCTTTTACGTGGGTGCTGGGGTCAGACTCAGATCCTCACTTTACTGCCCAAGTGTTTTCCTCAACCTCACATTAATTTTTTTATGTGAATGGGTGTTTTGCTTGTACTGAATATGTGCAGTGCCTTCAGGGGCCAGAAATGGGCTTTGGATCCCTTGGAATTGGAATTAGAGATGGTTGTTAGCCTCCATGTGGGTGCTGGGGATCAAACCCATATCCTCTAGAAGACCAGTCAGTGGTTTTTAGTGTTGGGCCATCTCTCCTTCCCCTGTTTCACATTTTCTTTATTAAACTTTTAAATTTGAAAAGCAAAAGCAGTAGATGTTATAAAAACATTGTATGGCTTTACATTTCTTTAAAACTTTAGAATCTAAAGTTTAGTTCTGTAAAATAGAGTTAGTTGCCTTTTAGATGAAACTTAATTTCCTCAAGATCTGACCTGGTTTTTCTACTATCTCTGTTATAAACCAGGCACACATTTTATATATTTGCTTGTCATCATATTTGTGAATGTGTGTTCACCTGTGTGCTCTTGTTGACACCAGAAACTGCTGTTGGGTATTTCTCTCTGTTCTCCATGCAGTTTTCCATTAGGTTCCTGTTGAACCTGAAGCTCACTATTTAGACTATATTGTCTGGCCACCCAGCCCCTTCTTCCCAGTGCTGGGCCCTGTCTTTTATGCAGGTGCTGGGGAATTGAGACTCTTATCCTTAGGCTTATGCAGCAAGCATCCTCCACATGGAACAGTCTCTTGAGCTGCTTGTTATTGTAAAGTTAGTACCTAATACAGTTAGTACCTACTGTATTGCACCAAGTGAATTCTCAGTTAATATTTCAATAAGCAGGTCTTCAGGAACAAATACTTTGAATTTTATAGTGATTCCCTCTTTTTCTATTAGAATTATTTGTAATTCTTTGAGTCAGTTTTCTTGTAGTCATTGCCTGTATTCTTTGTCATCGTTTCCTAATTGATCTCACTCTGTTTCGGTGATTCTTAGTCTGTGGGTTGTGATTCCTTTAGAGGTCAAAGACCCTTTTACAGGGGTTGCCTGAGGCCATTGGAAAACACAGTACATTATGATTCATAGCAGTACAAAATTACAGATAGGAATAATGTTTTAGTTGGGGGTAACCATAACACAAGGAGCTGTATTAAAGGGTCTCAGCATTAGGGAGGCTGAAGAAACTGTTCTATTTCCTTTTTTCCCCCATCTAGTCTGCACTGTTTATTATAACTACAACTTCTCCAAATGGTTGTTGCTTATTCAGCAAGTACTTTCTGAGAACTTACTAGTAATCTCTATCATATGTAGTAACAGTGGCATAAAGTGATGCCTGTGTTTGTCTTAAGGCATTAATATCTAGGGGAGAAAGAAGTGCAGTGAATACACTGTGATTAATGCCATCTGTGTATTAGAATGTGACTAGGTTTAGAAGGAGGAGCATAGCTCTGCTAAGTGGAGGCCAAGGAACATGTACACGTACAACTTTTAGGTTCATGGAGTTTGTTTAGTAGGTAGGGAGTGGTAAGTGTGTCTCACTCTAAGGATAGCCTGTGTGTATTCACAGCCTTTTAAACTCTGCTTGTAAGACTCAGTGCCAACTCAGAAACCTGCCCCATTGTGGACTCTTACCTTTTCTTCCAGCTACATTTACCATGTGGTGCCCCCCCCCCCCAGCTTCAGTGATAGATTCTGAGCCTTGCCTTTTCTCTTGTTTATACCATACTCTTCTCTCCATACCTTTATAGAAATGCTGTTTGCTTGAATTCTCTCCCCAGGCTTCATGTTTGCTGTTTCCAGACGTTTCAAAGGCTACAGTGCTTTAGTTATTTAGGGTTATGTATTTCTCTTGGTAGACTCTGGGGTCCATTTTAACTCAGTTCTCATAGTTACTGTTGAGATATTATGTGAAAAGTAGGTGCACAGTAATTTGAATGCACAGATACTTGCATTCTGTGCTGTCTACACTTGCACAGCGCATCTGTTCCGTTCCTACATTGCAGACGCGGTGGACAGTTGTGAAGCCTGTTGCATTTAGGTATGCTCCCCCAGAATGACTTATCCTAAGCTTTGGTGAGCTTGGACCTTGGCAGACACTGCTTATTCTGTCATCACATTCTAAAGGCGTTACATTTGGTTTTGATGCCCAGATTACTAATCTATTCAGAGTTCATTTTATGTTTGTGTGAAGTATGGGAACAGCAGTACTTTTGTTCTGTCCTTACTGACTGATACTGTCTTATCCTGTCACTATTTTCACTAAGTTTCATGTGTTTGAGTCTGTTTTTAGGCCTTCTCTTATGCTCCGTTGGATCCTTTTCCCCTCACCAATACCACATTGTCTGAGTTACTTTAGCTTTGTACTGGGTTTTACTATTTGGTAGAACCAAGTCCATTCACTGTTTTTTTTTTTTTTTTTTTTTTTTTTTTTTTTTTACGAGACAGGGTTTCTCTGTATTGTTTCGGAGGCTGTTGGTTCAGCCCGGCCTCGAGCTCACAGAGATCCACCTGCCTCTGCCTCCCGAGTGCTGGAAATAAAGGCGTGGGCCACCACCGCCCAGCCCATTCACTGTTTTTAAATCCTTTAATGTCTTGGTATTTGAGGCCTTGTATATATATTTGTAGAATAAATTTTCCAAATTTCTTTTTTCTGCCTCTGCCTCTTTTCTGTCTCTCTTCCTCCCCTTTCCTCCTCTCCTTTCCTTCCAGTCTTTCTCCCACTACCACTTCCCCACGTTTCTCCTTTGCCCCATTTCTGTCTCCTCTCTGTTTTGACTTTTTCATATCTTACTTAATTTTAAAAAATTAAAATATGACTAGATCATCCGTCTCTTTTCTTCCTACCTCCTAATTGACCCCCCCCCCCTCGCCTCTACCTTGCTCCCTCTTGATATCATGGTCTCTTTTCCTTTGTTATTGCTACATGTGCGCGCACACACACATACACACGCAGGCACACACACACACACACCCTACGTAAAGGTATGAATAGTATCCTGTTTTTTGTTTGCTTTGTTTTGTTTTTTAATACAACACATAACTCAGGCTGGCCTGGAAATTGCTACCTATCACACTAGCCTTGAGCTCCTGGTCCTGTTTCTAGGATTACAGGGCTTGCCTTGTAGTACCCAGTTGTCATGTCTGTCCCTAACTGCAAGTCCTCCTTGATTGAAACCGGGCTCTATTGGCTGAGCTGTATCCCCACATCAGAACCAAAATTTGATTTGATGACTTCATTGAATCCCTAATCTGTGCAGGAAGATGTATTTTTATAGTGTTTCTGACTTTTAGTTCTTTATTTCAGGGTTTCAGTATTTTTTCATATATTTAGAGTTTTCATAATTTTTCTCAGGCTTCATGAAAATACATCTTTCCATTGTGCTTTTTTGTGTAAATTGTGTTTTTAAATTTCTCTGTTTATATAACTAAAGTTTACTCTTTTACTTGAAAAACTTTTATTTTGAAATAATTATAAACAGAAAGTTATGCCAGGTGGTGGTTTTTAATCCCAGCACTCAAGAGGTAGAGACAGGGGAATCTCTTGAGTTTGAGGCCACTCTGGGTTTACAGAGTGAGTTCCAGGACAGCCAGGGCCACACAGAGAAACCCTGTCTTGAAAACCCTAAAACACAGAAAACCCTAAAACACAACACAGAAAGTTGCAAAAATAATATTGTCAACCCATCATGCATCCCTTTTGTGCACACTTTTGTAATGATAGCAAGACGAAGAAGTTGACTTGGGTATATCACTAGTTGGTAGATTTTACATAACTTACTCTTGAGTTTGTTTGTGTATTTTTGCAACAGGGTTTTTCTGTGTAGCCCTGGATGTTCTGGAGCTCACTCTGTAGACCAGATTGGCCCCAAACTCAGAGATCCACCTGTTTCTGCCTCCCAAATGCTGGGATTAAAGGCTTGCACTGCTGCTGATGCTGTCGCCACTGCCACCGCTACCACCACCACCACCACCACCTACCACCCATCACTTAAACCACCGTACATGTGTTTTTGCCTGTATGTATGTAGTATGTTCATTACTTTTGTGCCTAGTGCCAGCAGAGATCAGAAGAGGGAATCAGATCCCCTGGAACTGGAGTTTTTTACAATTGTGAACTGTTCTGTGGGTGCTAGGAGTTGAACCTGAGTCCTTTGGAAGAGCACCCAGTGCTATCAGCCACTGAACCGTGTCTCCAGTTCCCTTCTCCTTAGTTTTTGCTCAACATTGTTCACAGTATCTGTGTAGTTCTGTATGCCTAAATCCTATCGAGCAGTGGTTCTCAACCTTCCCAATGTATGTGACCCTTTAATACAGTTCCCCATGTTGTGACCTCCCCAGCCATACACTTATTTTTGTTGCTATTTCATAACTGTTAACCTGCTACTGTTATGAATTGTCATGTAAATATCTGTTGTTACTTATGGGGTCACGACCCACAGGTTGAGAATGACTGCTGTAGAGGTTCAATCATGCAAAATTGCTGTGAGGAGGGAGTTGCCTCCTGTTTCCCCTATTCCTCCACCTTTGTTCCCTCCAAGCTGCTCATCTGTTTTCTCTTTCTAGGTTTTTATTATTTTGAGACTGTTAAATAAGGAAACCATACCATACAACCCTTTGAGCCTGACTCTTTTCTTTGTGCATAGTGGCTGTTAAATTACTACATGTACCACTATTCTTTTAATATCAGTTTTCAACCAATAAAAAACATTTGGAATGCTTTCAATTTGGGGATATTTTCTATAAATGTAAGTTTTCATTTTAATAAGAAAGTGCCAGAATTATGTCTACTGTGACTATACGACCAATAATGTCTAACAGATTGGCTTCTTCAGACCCTTGCCTACATTCGGTGTCACTGTCATTTTATTTCAGTCATTGTGTGGTGTATAATGGTGGAGGTTTAGTTTGTGCTCTTGGAGATAATAATGCTGAATCTTCACTTACTGTTGCTTATGTATTCTCCAAACATCGTTTCTTTTCTTGATTGTTTGTTTGCTTACTTATTTATTTTACATCCCAGCCGCAGCCTCCCCATCCACCCCTCCTCCATATTCACTCAGAAAGGGGCAGGCCTCCCATGGGCATCAACAAAGTGTTGACATATCTCAGTGCCAGAGGATCAAGCACCTCCTACTGTATTCAGGCTGGACAAAGCAATCCAGAATAAGGAATAGGTTTCCAAGAGCCACCCAAAGCGCCAGGGACAGCTCCTGCTCCTATTGCTAGGAGTCCTATAAATAGACCAAGCTATACAACTGTCACATACATATGCAGAGGGTCTAGGTGGTCCCATGTAAGCGCCCTGGTTGGTGGTTCACACTCCGTGAGTTCCCATGAGCCGGGATAGCTGTTTCTGTGGATTTCCTTGTGATGTCTCTGACCCCATTGGATCCTACAATCTCTCCTCCCTCCTTAGCAGGACTCCCCAAGCTAGGCCCAATATTTGGCCCTGGGTTTCTGAATCTGCCTCCACCAGTCACTGTATGAAGTCACTCTTTGATAATAGCCATAGTAGTAGTTGTAGTAGTCACCAGTCCCATCCCAGGGGATGGCCAGTTTAGGCTGCTGGGAGTCTTAGCTGGGGCCATTCTTGTAGACTGGCGGAAGTTTCCCTTGCATCAGGCTTCTATCCAACTTGTAAAGCTCCCCTGTCCAGTCAGTATGATTGTATTTTTATAGTGTCCTTTTGAGAGTGTATATATAATATGCTGGTTTATATTTTGTGAACTTATGTGGACTGTTCACTTTTCTGTGAGTCATAAGATATATATATACACATACACATACACATATATATACACATACACACATATATACACACGCATACACACACATATATGTGTCATAGTACTACAAGTCACTTATCAGGTGTTTTACAGATATTTTCTGACTTGACTACTGGTTTAACATTGTAGAAGTTTGTCTAGTTTAGAATTTTTACATAAGCATGTACTCTGGGGTTTTGTGTTTGATGTCCTTCAATTAACTCTAACCCTAATCCTCATTGTTATTTGAAGCAATACTTGATTGACTCCATAGTTGTATTTTTGTTGTATGTTTACTTATCCTACAGTTGATAGACACTTGGGTTTGCTGTGAATGTTTGAGTATATGCCTTACATTAAACATGTGTGTTTCTCTTGAGCACATACAAATAAGTGGGCACTGGAGCTGTGTGTGTGTGTGTGTGCGTGCGAGAGAGAGAGAGAGAGAGAGAGAGAGAGAGAGAGAGAGAGAGAGAGAGAGAGAGAGAGAGAGAGATTGTGTTTTCTTTTGCTTGGTTTTCTAGGGAATATTTTTCTGATATTTTTACTTACGTAATCCTCTATCTACATTTCAAAACTTAACACAAATGAGTTTCACTATATAGCACTGGCTGGTCTAAAACTCACAAGTGATCCACTTTCTTCTCTTCACTTGATCACATGTATTATATATATATGCAAAGTATTTAATATGTGCTAAACAATGTTCTGAGTGCCTATACAGACAGCTGTCAAATTTTGTTTGGCTAATATGTTCTTTTTTTTTTTTTTTTTTTTTTTTTGGTTTTATGAGACAGGGTTTCTCTGTATTGTTTTGGAGGCGGTCGGTCCAGCCTGGCCTCAAACTCAAAGAGATCCACCTGCCTCTGCCTCCCGAGTGCTGGGATTAAAGGCGTGCGCCACCACTGCCCGGCGGCTAATATGTTCTTATTTCACCTATTCTTGACTATCACATTCCTTAGATTTAAACTTTGGGTTTGCATATTGAAGATGAGATTTTATTGTCTCCTGGCTTATGGTATTGCTACTGAGAAATTGCCTATTTAGTTTTTTTTAAATTAATTTTTATTTAAATTCAAAACAATCTTATTTTACATACCAATCCCAGTTTCCTTTCCCTCCCAACCTCCCATTCCCCCCACCAACCTCCACCCCACCTCCTATCCACTCCCCAGAGAGAGTGAGGCCTCCGATGGGGGTATCATCAAAGTCTGTCACATCATTTGGGGCAGGATCTAGGTCCGTGCCCCCCCCCCCCCCCATTTAGGCTGAGAGAGTAACCCTTCGTAGGGAATGGGCTCCCAAAGTCCATTTGTGCACTAGGTATAAATACTGGTTCCACTGCCAGAGGCCCCATAGACTGCTCAGACCCCCCCCAACTGACACCCACGTTCAGGGGTCCTGGTTCGGTCCTATGCTGGTTCCCCAGCTGTCAGACTGGGGGCTATGAGCTCCCACTTGCTCAGATCAGCTGTTTCTGTGGGTTTCCCTAGCTTGGTCTTGACCCCTTTGCTCATCACTCCTCCCTGTCTACAACTGGATTCCAGGAGTTCGGCTCAGGGGTTAGCTGTGAATCTCTGCTTCTGCTTCCATCAGCTACTGGGTGAAGGTTCATGTTTTTCATTCTGTGTCTGGGTTACCTCACTCAGGATGGTTTCTTCTAGTTCCATCCATTTGCCTTCGAATTTCAAGATTTCATTGTTTTTTCCATTGTGGCACCGCATTTTTTTTTAAAGTATTCTTCGGTTGGGGGGCATCTAGGTTGCTTCCAGGTTCTGGCTATTACAAATAATGCTGCTGTGAACATAGCTGAACAGATGTCCTTGTGGTATGAATGTGCATCCTTTGGGTATATGCCTAAGAGTGGAATTGCTGGGTCTTGAGGTCGACTGATTCCCATTTTCCTGCGAAACTGCCATACTGATTTCCAAAGTGGCTGTACAAGTTTGCATTCCCACCAGCAATGGAAAAGTGTTCCCCTTTCTCCACATAAGCTGTCATTGGTGTTTTTGATTTTAGCCATTCTGATAGGTATAAGATGGTATCTCAGAGTTGTTGTTTTGATTTGCATTTCCCTGGTGACTGAGGATGTTGAGCAATTTCTTAAGTGTCTTTTAGCAACTTGAGATACTCTGGTTTCTCTTCAGATCATATAAATCTTTTTACCTATTTGTTTTCAAATGCTCTTCTTTTCAAGGTAGTGTATTTGTTTTGAGATTTTATTCTCTTTTTAAAAATGTTTTTTAACTGAAATAGAATTACATCACTTTCCCCTCTAATCATTTATGATACTTCTTTTATTAAATAATATATTTGTATTAATCCTTGGAGAATTTCATACAACTTATTTTGATCATATTCACATTCATTCCTGCCTTTCACTTTAAACATTTATTTATTTTGGTTATTTTTTCTATTGTGTTGTGTTTTGTTGGGGAGAGTTAGTGTAAATTATACAGCTTGCTACTAATGGGAATAGAATAAGTAAATTTGTTTTTCACAGTCATTTTGGGAAATGTTCAGTAAAGTAGTTTTCACTAGATGACCAAATTACTCTGAATCAGAAGCAATTACAAATTGTTGGAGAACAACTTATCTTTTACATTTATTATAATACATGCCTGTTTTTAGTTTGTAACTAATACTTTTCTTGTTTTAGGGGTACAGACATTTCCATCATGGCTCATTCAAAGACAAGGACCAACGATGGGAAGATTACTTACCCTCCTGGTGTCAAGGAAATCTCAGATAAAATTTCTAAAGAGGAGATGGTCAGGCGCTTAAAGGTGAGTGAACAGCCGTATGGTTCAGACAGCTGGGCAGTGTGGGGCTTTCCTTTGGGATCTTCATGTAGGACCATGTAACTTGCTTTACTAGGGGAAAAAAAATTAAGATGGCAGAGAAAGGGGAATAGGGTAGGTAAGGAATAGTGTGGGGCTCACTGCTACTCAGAGAGTGATTGACAGGCACATGTCCCATGATATCTTTATACTCTCCATTATCAAGTTATCTGCTCTGTCTTCCTATTTGATGCTCACTACCCTTATCCTCACCCTCCCCATCCCCAACTCTTCAGGTGTAGGAAGGGAAGTTGTAGGTATAATTTATAAGAGTCCTTGGGTATAGGTTACCTCCTGGTAGGTTGCTTTAGAGTAGTCAGAGCTTGATTGTTAGCGTCTGCCTCTATTTCTGGCACACAGTAGCAAACCAAGATGGATGGTTACCCTTGCATGAGGCCTTCTTCTTGATAAGACTCCCTTTAGATTACACTTGAATAATGCTTCACCTTTTTCCTTAGGGCATTAATGGTCTCTGTGACTCTTCAAATGTTTAAAGCAGCATTAACAAAGTACATGTGAACCCAGTTGACCAGTTGCTCAAGATCACTCTTAAACTTGAATACTTTTTTTCCTTGTGTGTATGCATTATCTAGACATGTTTTCGCTATAGCATTATAATACTCATTCCTTTCAAATGATGCAAAACATAAAATTGTACTTATTAGTGGGTCATATGTAGTATTTCAACATATACATTCTATATATTTACTGATCTGTTATTCTGATTGTCAGTGTTGGAAAACTTCAGCACATCAGGAGGCAGAGGCAGGTAGATCTCTGTGAGTTCAAGGCCAGCCTGGTCTACAAGAGCTAGTTCCAGGACAGCCTCCAAAGCCACAGAGAAAACCTGTCTCAAAAAAAAAAAAAAAAAAAAAAGGAAAACTTCAATACTGAAGACCCAGAAGCCTTACAAAACAGTAGTTTCTTAGGTTGCTGTGTGGTGTATATATGTATGTATATATATGTAAGTGATGCTAGCACTACCATAGACTTCACTTGAAGTCTGGATAGTGTTTACTTTTCCTTAAGCTATTAGAATGCAGCTGTCAGAGGTCTATTACTTAAAAGAAAAGGTACCTTTATCATAGATAAGATATCCATCCACCTCCTGACAAGCTCAGTCTCATTAGAAACTCGTGTCTGTCTCATTCAGTAGAAACAAGCTCAGCTCTTTTATGTACGATGCGTTTACTTTTCTATGTATTTATCTTTTCCTGCCTGTTGATTTTTTGTGAAACTAACACCTTTATTTTCTCAGGTTTATCCCAGAAATGATAAGAAAAAGTGCTATGAAGATGACATACACATACAAACTGATTCACATATTTAAAATTAGAGGCCTCATCTGAGTTACAACTGAGGGTTCCCCTTCTCCCTCTTAAGGCCTTCTTGCTGTGTAGCTCAGGCTGGCCTGAAACTCCATATGTAGCCCAAATTGGCCTTGAATTTATAATCCTGCCTAAACTTCCTGAATGCTGGGATTAGCGATAGTTGTTACAATACTGTTTGAGTACGCAACAGTGAAAAATTCCTGTTATCTGTGCTAGGAGCAAATTGGATTGTTTCGTTGTCTTCACGTTCGGTGTTGTGTAGTGTGCTTTTACTGTCAGCTGCTTATAGCATCAGCACTAGTGCACATTTTCATCATTTTCCATATTTATACCTGCTACGATTTTTAGCATCTTCCTCCTCAGAGAAATAGAAAATAGATTTAATTTAAATAATACTTTTTGCTATTTACAAATAACCTATATAAGCTTTATGAATTATGATAATTGTTCACATATAGGTTGTCATTCTTACATAATTTCTGGGTTTTCCTGTAGCATTTTATTCAAAATTCACTTTCTTTCTCATTCTTGTATGAAGAGACACTTGCTCATGCCGTCTTGTGTCTTTTCATAGGCACAAAAGTGTTGAGAGCTTACATACTGAGAATAGTGCAGTTTGTCCACTTTGGTTCTGTTTGGCATGGGGCATGGCAGAGCAGAGGGGTTGCTGGTAGCATTGTCCCCGCAGCTGCTCCATGTGTCCACTGTGGATTCCAGGCCTCCAGCAAGTGGAACCCCAGGCTGTGATGCTCAGTGGCTCTGCTCACCGTTTAGTATGTGTAGCACCACCTAGTGGATGCTGTATGGTTACCTTTTGTCTGAGTGAGCATGAAATACCATGTTCTTTCAGGTTCTACTGTTTTCTTGATTCTCATTGGAAGAAAGAAGGCATTCTGTTGAATTCTATTTGAAGTAAGGGTAGCACAGATTTAGATAATCATTTCTACTAATATTAAAGTTAGAGAAAATGTTGTAGAATTTAAACTATAAAATCTCATTTAATTTGATTTCGGTTCCCCTTTTATGAAAATAATTATGAAGATAGATCTGTTTCTTGCAGCTTGTTTCTGTGTAACACATACATAGGTTCTCTCATTAAACCAATGAGATCATGCATTTGTATTTCCTTTTACTGTAGCCCAGAAGTATATTTTTTTCTATGCTTGCTTGCTGTATGTAGTCACTTCTTGGTAACTGAAGGATGCATTTTTTTGCTTACGAATACATTTTTGACATACTTTTAAAAAAGTGTTGTTTTTTCGTTTTTAATTTTTTAATTATGCGTGTCTCTAAGCTGGGCATGAACACACACACACATGAATACAGTACCCACATAATCCAGAAGAGGGTGTTGGATCCTCAGGCTCTGGAGTTACAGGCAATTGTGAGCTACCTGATATGGGTGCTGGCAACTGAATCTGGGACCTTTTGAAGAACAATAGCACATACTTGGATTATTGGGCCATCCATAAGCCCCAGACATTCTTTCTTGAAGCTGCTTATACAGTCTTTTGGGGAGGCTGAAATAGAAAAATGATATCTGGGGTGATTTAGTGGCTAAAATGATACATTTTGCTCTGGCAAAATACTTGACAAAAGCAATTTTAGGAAAGGAGAGCTTATTTTGGGCTCACAGTTTGAGGGTACAGTCCATTATGGCAAGGGAAGGCTTGGTAACAGGAGTCTCAGTGAGGCAGTTGGTCACATCATTACACCCAGTGTCAGGAAGCAAAGGGACAAGTGGAGCTCTACACGGTTTTTCCTTTTCATTCATTCAGGAATCCAAGCCACCCACATTCAGTAGTTGGTCTTATGTCTTTAGGTAAACACCAAAGGTGGGTTTCCATGTGACTCTAAATCCAGTCAAGTTGATGGTGAAAATAAACCATAATAGATGAAAACTGAAATTTTCATACTAGGGTTTTCTTTAGGATTAGAACTGTTAGAAAAGAAACGGAATGTGATTTTTTTAACATAAATTTTTATTTAAATTAGAAACAATCTTATTTTACATATCAATCCCAGTTCCCTCATCCTCCCATGCTCCCCACCAACCTCCCCATCCCCTCCCCAGGGAGGGTGAGGCCTTCCATGGGGAATCATCAAAGTCTATCTCATCATTTGGGACTGGGCCTAGGCCCTCCTCTGTGTATCTAGGCTGAGAGTATCCTTCCATGGGGAATGGACTCCCAAAGTCCATTCCTACACTAGGGATAAATACTGTTCCACTGCTAGAGGTCCCATAGACTGCCCAGATCTCCTAGCTGACACCCGCATTCAGGGATCCTGGTTCAGTCCTATGCTGGTTCCCCATGGGATGTGATTTTTAAGTGCTATAGAACTTACTACACTTGTACAAGGGAGACAACAAATCTCCACAGATACAGACCCTGAATAATGGCCCCTGCGTAGTGTGCGTTTTAAATTTAAAGTTTGATCGGCAGATACGTGAACAAATGACAAATTCTTACTTAAACCAGTGGTTCTCAATCTATGGTTGTGACCCCTTTGTGGGTCAAATGACCCTTAGAAAACACAGATATTTACATTAAGATTCATAACAGCAAAATTACAGTTATAAAGTAGCGATGGAGTAATTTTATAGTTGGGTTCACCCCAACATGAGGAACTGTATTAAAAGGTTGAAGCATTAAGAAGGTTGAGAACCACTGCTTTAAAATTAAACATTAATGAGTCTTTTTTGAGATGGGGTTTTGCTTTGTAGCCCAAACTAAACTTGAAATCCTATCCTTCTGAGTCTTGGGGTTATAGGCATGTGTAACTGTGCTTGGTTAAAAATATTTTAGTTATATTTTAAAAATTGTTTGCCTTCCACTTGTGGAAGGATCTCACTCTATACTTTTCTGATGAAACTGTATTTTGAGAGAACTTTTGTAAGTATTATGGCTTTTATCTGACTATTCATAGACAATATCTGATTATTTGATGATCTTTGTGTATAGATGGTTGTAAAAACTTTCATGGACATGGATCAGGACTCTGAAGAAGAAAAGGAACTTTACCTGAACCTAGCTTTGCATCTTGCTTCCGACTTTTTCCTCAAGCACCCTGATAAAGATGTTCGTTTACTGGTAGCTTGCTGCCTTGCTGATATTTTCAGGATTTATGCTCCTGAGGCTCCTTACACATCTCCTGATAAACTAAAGGCAAGTACTGATGGAAAGCACTGCCAGATTGACACTTTACTTTTCTGTTACATTGAATGAAATAAAGCAATTTCTTCAGATTCTGTTACATTGACTGGACCAATTTGGCATTAAACTTCTGTTTCCTGTGACACTTTTTGTTGTTGTTGTTTGGTTTTTCAAGACAGGGTTTCTCTGTGTAGTTTTTAGATCCTGCATGGAGCTTGCTCTGTAGACCAGGCTGGCCTCAAACTAACAGAGATCTGCCTGCCTCTGCCTCCCAAGTGCTGGGATTAAAGGCGTGGACCACCACCACCTGGCAACACTTAGCTTTTGAAATATAATTTCTGACCTCCAAAATAAGCAGATAAACAGAGGTACAGGCGCGCATGCACGCATGCACCCCCCTCAACCTCAGGAGGAATGAATTTATATTTTATTCTAGAGCCAAATATGAATGACTGTGGCCCAAGAACATGGATTTAGTTTACCCAAAATAACCATATTCTTCATGTGTTACCAGTTTCATGAGGCTTTTATGGTAACAGAACAATAGAAAGTTATTATCAAGGCCTCTTTTAAATACATTGGTGGAAACACCAGGTAGATGGATTATAGCAGTGTGGAGAAGTCTCTGTTACAGGTCTATGGCATAGAGCCTTTGGCTTGGTGGAAGCGTATAGCCTGTTCACATATTCCAGAAGGCACAAGTATGCTAGGTCTAACATGGAGGTCTGGGCATGAATAGTTATGAAGGGGGCCAAAGAAAGACCCAGATGATTTGTCTGTAGACCTGCACCATGCAGTCCTGCCACAGCCACAGAAGTTTTATAGCATCACCAAGGCTTGCCTTCCTTGGAACTTTGGCTTACAGAATGAATACTGTAGTTTTCATATGACACCATGGTTTTCATTATGATTTTGGGATGCTCCTTTTCCTTTTGAGCATTTATAATGAAGACCATGTTCATTGTTTAGAAGATAGCACTTAGTAGAAACCTGAATGAGAGCTGTACGAAAGATACCAAGTGACTGTGTGACAAGTCATGTAAATGATTTTGGAAGATACTGGTCAGAAAATGACTTTCCTTAGTAAGATTATTCATCCATTGTAAAAAAAGAAAGTAGCAAGCAGTTTGCTTCACTGAATGTTGTTAGTTATTTTTTGTGAACTGAGTGTGCCAGGGGTAAGGGAAAGCAACAACACCCAAATCAGACATGAGCCTTGGGCTTCTGTAATTTTTTCTTGATAACTGGAATGAGGAATGTGGTCCCTTAATACATCTGCCAACAGTGTAGCATCCCCAGTATGGTTTGGGATGGTACTGTTATAAAGAATATCAAGATGAGGGAAGTGGAGGGCAGTGTTACTGGTCAGTAAAATCTGAGTCGTGTCAGACTTAAGAATAATAGGTCATGTGAGCTGGTTGTGTAGTTACTTTTCACCTGGATTGCATGATATTTAAATGGTTTAGAGAATGATATGTTTGTTTGGTGTGTAAGTCAAGGCTATTCCTTACCAGATGTTTTGTTGATGTTGTCTAAACAAGAAGTAGACTATACTGTGCAACTTATTTACCTCTTTTTTTTGTTTGTTTTTTTTGTTTTTTGTTTTGTTTTTTCGAGACAGGGTTTCTCTGTATTGTTTTGGAGGCTGGCCTCGAACTCACAGAGATCTGCCTGCCTCTGCCTCCCGAGTGCTGGGATTAAAGGCGTGCGCCACCAATGCCCGGCTATTTGCCTCTTTTGTGGACTTTACAGATTGTATAAACAGTGTCCTAGGTCAAGGCTTAGGACTGATGAAAGGTATCACAAAAGAACAGGTACAGATCTATTCTCTATATCAAGACAGTTCTGAGAAGAATACCCAATAGATAAGATAAAGGCCTGCATGGAGTATCTGAAACATTTAAAAAGTCTGTCTCTGTCTTTAGAATCAATCTTTTGGTCTCAATTTACATACTCCCTTTTCTGTTTGGAGGATAGAACTGAAGAATCACTGTGTTTTTAAGAATGCTTTCTAAGTATTTATAGGATAGTTTTCATTCTGATTGGCTTCAAGGCCACATTTTATCTACATTAATGCCACATCAGTTAGTGTTATATAGTAGAAAATTGTCAGTCTCCTTTTTTACCTTTCAATCTTAGTTTGTTACTGCCATGAGCAAACCCTGATTGGACATTTGGCTTGTTAAGAGGTTATGAGTGAATTGGCAATTGTTTGCAACTTCTGATAGATCTAGTATGCCAGTATGTGGCTTTCAGACAATAGAGTAAGATTGTCAGAAAAGCTCGTTCATGTTTTATACATTTCTACTGTCAAAGCAGCCGTTTTCAAAGAATGTACTTTTAATAGTGCTTTTCTTGAAATATTACTCATTTGCATATAATAATTTTGCTTTTTAAAGTATATATTATTTTACTTATAGAGAAAAATTTTTCTTATTGATTGGTAACAAAATTCCTTTAGGGAATTAGTTTTTAATGTTAGTTTTTGTTTTTTTTTTCACATCTTTTCACAGTTTTCAAAAACTGAAACTCAGGAAAATTTACCTTAAAGTGACTTTTTGTCTGTTTTTAAAGACGCAATAGGTACAAAGGGAAATATAAAAAAAAATCTAAAATAAGGGGTAGGGAAAGATTGAGAAATGACTCCAGTGTAATGATGATTAAGAAGCTAGACACACAGACTTCCATTTCCATCTGCCTCAAATGTCTAAGCTTCTGTATGTGATGTGTTGTTACTTGGTAATTTTGTTTTGGGATTTTATGATTCCTCAATTGTCCTCTTGCTGTGTAATTGTGTTATTTCACGTGTTGTAGTTTTTCAAGGGAGTCCTCAGCTCTCAGTTATTGCAACACCTTTATTCTAATAATAGCATGGATTTTATTTGACTCACTTTTAAAGGCTATTAGTTTAATATGCTGTATGATGAGCATTTTCGGTACATTAACATTATGTGATCTGTGTAATGATTTTCTAAGAAGGAAAATAGGTGTATCATGGTTTTTATACATAGTATTTATTTGTAAGATACCAGAATCTTTATGTAAAGTTGTACTGCAAAAAATTCTGCCTTTCTTTTTCTTCCTTACAATTTATCCTTATGTGTCTACAATGTTGGTGGATAACTGTAGCTAGTCCTACTAGTATAATGTGTGTTTCCATTTAGCATTCTTAATCTAAGCAAAACTTTGGTTTTTTTTTTAAAGGATATATTTATGTTTATAACAAGACAATTAAAAGGACTAGAAGATACAAAGAGCCCTCAGTTCAATAGGTATTTTTATTTACTTGAGGTAAGCAATCTGCTATAACTTGAGGGGATCTAAATTTTATTTTTGTTCTTGTATACTTTTAGCAACTAAAATATTTACTTCCCTTTTTCACTTTTTTTAGAACATTGCATGGGTTAAGTCATATAACATATGCTTTGAATTAGAAGATAGCAACGAAATCTTTACTCAACTATACAGAACATTATTCTCAGTTATAAAGTAAGTTCATTTTCAAATAACACTTCATAATTGTGAAGATTTTCAGTTCACAGTGAATCCACATAGACTTACATTCTTTGTAGTTCTAAATGGATAGAACTTATTGTTATATATTTATTGGTTATAGGAACAAATTAGACTAATCTTTTGGGATTATTACTTGTTTACATAATGTATTATCTTTTTATTGCTGTTGTTGTTGAGAAAGTCTATAGCTCTGGCTGCCTTGGAACTCTATATAGACCAGGATGGCCTGGAACTCACAGAGATCAGCTTGCTTAATATTAGGATTAAAGGCGTACACCACCACTCTTGGCTTATATTGACTTTTTAATATATATGATTATTTGAAATTTTGTTCATCTGTAAAATAGAATTTTAAAATATTTTGTCCAAATTTAAGGTGAAACTGAGATTGCATTTCATTTAATTACTTTGGTTGTGAGATGGCTAAAATTATGGGCAAGTAATTATGTATATCCCCCTTGGTGTTTTTTTGTTTTTTTTGAAACAGGGTTTCTCTTTGTAGACCCAACTGTCCTGGAACTCCCTTTGTAGACCAGACTGACTTCGAACTCACAGAGATCCACCTGTCTCTGCCTTTGCCTCCAAAGTACTGGGATTAAAGGTGTGTACCACCACTGCCCAATTTAGTAACACAGTTTTAAAAATAAATTTTTATTAGTGTAAGAGCAGAGAAAAAGCAACTTGATAGTAAAATAGTTTTATCTCACCATTTTTATAAAGTATAATGTTACTAGTATCATGTGTCTCAGATACATTTGGATAAATAACTGTTTTGGATTTCAGCAACGGCCACAATCAGAAAGTGCATATGCATATGGTGGATCTCATGAGCTCTATCATTTGTGAAGGCGACACAGTGTCTCAGGAGCTCTTAGATACCGTTTTGGTAAATCTGGTACCTGCCCATAAGGTATGTGAAATGTGTCTAACTCTACTAAGCTAGTATTCAGAGTATATGCTTATGTTGTAAATAGAATTTATCCTGCTTGAAGCTTAGTTTTGTAGACTCTCAATTAATACATTTATTGTTTGAGGTATAACAAACACATTACATTTCTTAGTCACCAATTAAGTGAAGAAATAATGGACTTAGTTCATATGATAAAATATTTGTGATCTATGAGTTTTCTGTAGGATGAGTTTTACATAGTTATCAGGGCCAAAAGAAGTTTGCGAGCCTGATAACATTTCAGAGTATATGCTGACGTCCTGGCTCTTCCTCTGCCTCCTCCCCTAAACTTCAACAGCTCATGGGCTTCTCATTCCTATGTAACTACCATTTTGGCCATGTGCTGCTTTTGTTCCCTCTGGTCTTTATTTCCTCAGTTGCTCCTCCTCCCTCCTCTCAAGACCTGGTCCAGTCTGCTGACCATGTTTGGTCTTCTACTTTCCCTGCTTGGGATTCTTCCAGATGCCTCTGGCTGTACTTTCCCTCATACCTACCATAAAAACCTTCCCCTCAACTGTACCTTAGAGAGGTCATACCCTTACTTTTCTGATGCCAAAACCCCCACTTTATACAGCAGTGAGTTAATAGCTGCTTAAGTACTGTTATATGACTATGTGTTGGCACATGGAAGCAGCTGGGATCGTAGTTGAAAGATTGGGCTAATGTAGAGACAGAGAGGTTAAAGACTTTTGAAAGTACCTGACTCTTGTAAGCAGTTGGAATGGCAGTTGTATGATTGAGAAGGAGTTGATTTTAATATAGGAGCATAAAAATTACCAACAAAAGCAAACCTTTATTCAATGTTTTTCTCTGCTTAAATTTAAGGACTCTAGCATTATATTGTTTTAGTATACAATTACATAATATTGGCACAAATAATCCTTCATTGGAAATGAACCCTTAATCAAACATTGGAAATCTATTAATGATGAGAGTAAGGAGACTCAACAGTAAGCTAACATTAGACGTCAAAAATTCAGGTGATGTATTTATTAAATGAAAAATCAGAGGTGTTGATGTGGGCTTTGATTGCCTCCATCTATTCTGTTGCTATGCATGTGTCTGGTTTACCTCTTCCTAATTCAGTTCAGCTATATACCTGTCACTGATAAATAGCCATGGGAAGGAAGGCAGGAGATAGAGAACAGACTCGGAAGCATATTGTACCCTCTCCCAGGCACATTGTACCTCTTTCTGAGGCTCATAGCACTTCCTCCTGAGACTCGTAGCACCTTCTTTACCTTTAGGGCTCACATTGTTAGGATTCCTGTTACCCTGTTATTTGAAAGAACTGTAAATTCTGGGTAGCAGCCCAACCTGTTTCTTTGAGGCAACCACCAGGAAATGTGGTCTGTTGTCTCAAGCTCTTAGTTCTCTAATCAGGTAGGAGGGCCAGCCAGTATCTACCTCGGGATCTTAGAGAAGTGTTCAAGAGTTGATGAAGCAGGCTCTCCATGGTTAGCCCTCTGGGGTTCATATCCACGCCAGTACCTGGGAGGAAAGACTTCCCAGACACAGATTAAGTATCCAGCTTGGGTTTTTGCACTCAGCAGCTGACTGCTAGAGAAGTCCCAGGCCTCTGTCTCTCTGGACTGTTGTCATGAAAAAGTCCATTTATCAGGGAAAATAGACACTTTCTGGGCTAGAAGATGTAGTTCAGGGGTAGCTCAGTTGGCCTAGCATGTGTGAGATCCTATTCCCGGCACCACTTAAGTAACAGTGTACACAAATAGATATTTCCTGAGCCCTGGATTTTCCTTGGCACACTGTACTGAAGCACTTGTAGAAACAAGAATACCATCTGACCTCTCATCTTTGAGAGCAGCTGGACTCTTCATAGTTTAATCCTTGGCTTAGTCTGCTTAACTGAGATGGAACAGTTTTGGGGTGTAATTTCTGTTTTCATTCATTTGTATAATTGTAGTTCTTCATAGCTTAGTGAATGTTCTGGATGAATAGTATATTCAAACAAAATTGAAAACAAATCTTAAGCAGATTAATGATACAGTATATTTTAAGTTAGCTAAAGGCATCCAACTAAGAGTTAAGGTCGTTGAAGTGATTCAGTGATAAAAACTTGATGACCTGGAGTGTGATCCCTGTGGTCCACAGGAGAGAATCATTGCTGGAAGTTGTCCTTTGACCATTATGTGCTTCCTGTGGCATGTGTATGTACATGCACATCATACATTCTCTATATAAACAAAATAGAATAAAAATAAGAGTTGAAAACCACAGTAGCTGGACATCTAAAAAGAAAATTAGGAGAAAAGCTTACTACGCGAGTGAAATGTAATCATTGGGCTAGTTGAATGTGGTCTATGGTGTACTCTTAAAATTTTAAAGATTTTAGGATCGGCAATAATGTGAACGACTTGAGTTTATCACATAACACAAATTGTCCCATTGAGCTGAAGATTAATCCAATTGGTTATGATAGGACAAGCAGCTATGGAAAAAGCTGATTTGTAAAATTCGGAGAAAGACTTGAAAAACAACTACAATTAAAAAAGAGAAGGTTATTTTATATTAATACTAGTGACAGGGACATAGCTCAGTTGGTGAACTGATTGTGGACTCAGGTTTGATCCCCCAAACCCAAATAAAGCCCTATGTAGTGTTGTGAACATTTAATCTAGGTACTAGGGAGTTGGTGCCAGATAGATCAGCTAGCCTAGTCTACTGAAGAAGAAAAAAGCAGAGGAAGAGAAGAAAAGAGACTATTGGTATCTAAGGAATGACACCCAAGACTGTCCTCTGGCTTCATCATGCATGAGTTTTTGATCTTCTTGTCTCAACCTCTTGAGTGGGATTACAGGTGTGTGTTACCATGCCCAGTATGTAGTGCTGGAGGTCTAACCCAAGCATTCCCTCGTGTTAGACAGGCACACTCTACCAATTGATCTTTTATCTTTTTAAAAATTTATTTACTTTTAATTTATGGCAATTGGTGTTTTGCCGTGGGTGTTGGTCCCCTGAACTGGAGTTACACACAGTTGTGAGCTGCCATATGGTTGCTGGGAATTGAACCCGGGTCCTCTGAGACAGCAGTCAGTGCTTTTAATCACTGAGCCATGTCTTCAGGTCCCTGATCTTTATCTTGAGCCCCCATGCTGTCTTTAATTGGATAAAGGCAGGGTATTTCTGGTAAAATATTTAAATATTTATCTGGTAAATATGTAAAGCAAAAATTAATGAATTATGAAGACAATTAAACATTCATTATTTATTGGGTCATTTTAAGGTCCTTCCTATTAGATAAGTTAGACCAACAGTTTGTAGAAATACTGAGTGTTTGAGCCAGGCGGTGGTGGCGCACACCTTTAGTCCCAGCATGTGGGAGGCAGAGGCAGGTGGATCTCTGTGAGTTGGAGATCAGCCTGGTCTACAAGAGCTAGTTTCAGGACAGCCTCCAAAGCCACAGAGAAACCCTGTCTCCAAAAACCAAAAAAAAAAAAAAAAGATACAAATAACATGTTGCTTTTCATAGTTGAGGTACAGGTCTTGGAGTTATAATTCAGTGCGAAAGTTCAGTAAGCCCAGCACATATGAGATCCCACCACTGCAGACAAACAAGCATAGTTCACTTTGTAAATCTATGTATATATAATACAGCTACTGTTTTTGTTTTCCAGAACTTAAACAAGCAAGCGTATGACTTGGCAAAGGCTTTGCTGAAGAGGACTGCTCAAGCTATTGAGCCATATATTACAAATGTAAGTCTCACAGTTGGTTTAGAGGATTTAGTCAAACTTTTAAAGACTGTTGGAAGTAAATCTCAGCAAGTAGCCTACATTTCTTAAGTTGCTATTGCAGTTTAACCAGTGACAGTTTCATTTTCTTTCTCTCCTTTCTTAAAGTTACTTTGTTTAGTGTTTCTGGGAAGGCTAGCTCTCTTGTTTGTGCCTTTATTTGCTTCCTTCAAGTTCCTAGAGATAATAGCTTTTTTTGAGGGGGGAAGGTTAGCAAAATATAGTTTGTAATGTTAGCAATAGAGTTAAAGGTAATTAGATAAAACATATGGTACTTTCTGCTATTCAGAGAAGTTGCTTACAGCTTTTTCAAGATTAAATTGATTTGTGTAAGGAGATGATATGAACCGAACCAGGGCCTAGAAATTGAAGACAAGTATGACTGCTATAACAATTTGGTAGAAGTTTCTTATATATTGTTATTCCCGAGGGAACCCTTTTAAATATCAGCCCATCTTTGGTCACTTATGAGTGACCACCTTATATTTGTTTTAGAAGAAATAGTTCTTAGCCACGTCACTTATATTAAGTTTTATTTTCTCTCCACAGCTCTTTGAGTTGTGTCACTGCAGGTGGCACCATCCATATCATACTGTATGTGAATGGTGGCTGCCTCTTGGAGCACAAGTCTAGAGTACAGTGTTAATGATAGCCCTGGACTTGTTTAACTGTTCTTTCTACTTGTCTTCTGCTCTCACCTACCTCAGCAGCTAGAAGGATGTAAATCTGTTTGCTTGAGAAAAGTGAGACAGTCTTTTTTATATGTATTTCATTACTCTGAAGTATGTTGGTAGAGAATTTTGTTTTGTTTTATGTAAAAATTTAAAGTCAGGTTATAAAAGATACTATGAAATGGCTTCCTGAGAAAAGTAAAGCACACCGTAATGCAGAACCTTGGTAAATCCTGCTTTTGTTTCTGATTTCAAAGAATTCCAGCATATGGTGGTTTGGAAACATAAAATTTATTTTGAGGTGAACTTTCAAATTCTAGAGGATTAATGCCATGACTTACCTTAATAGCTCCAGGATTGTCAACAGGTTCCAAAATTGCTTTCTGCAATATTTTGACACTTGGGCGTTGTTTGACATTAATTGATTGAATTGAGTTTGTCATTATTGACTTTATGGCACCCCTGGTATGTAGACCCAGACTCGGGCTTTCTAATCATCCCTTGCCTTTGGTTACTTCAAGTGCTTCTGAATGAAGATTTCCACACGCAGCCTAGCCCGCAGGGTGAACCCTGCCTGGAGTCTTTTACTTAAGCCAATACTTCCAATTCAAATGCGTTTCATGAGAACACTTACCTCATTTTGATGCCTTTTTCTAAGATTTAGGAAAATAAATATTTGAGCAATTAATGAAAGAAAAATGAGTAAAAGAGTGTTTACTGGGACTACATGATTTAAGTTGATTATACTGGTCTTTGAGTTTGGGGGTATGTTTGAAAAGGCAACGAAAGATAAGGAAGGGAAAAAGGCCCAGGGAAATGTTTTCAGTAATCCCAGAGAAATGAATGAAAAAACAAAAAGCACTTCCCTTAATTTCCTGTTGTTCTTGCCTATAGACCTAGATCATCGTGATCATCATCACCTCCCCTTCCGCCATGTCCATAGTTTTCTTACACTCTTTAGAATTTCGGAGTAGGCAAAAGGCAGTAGACTAGTGCATTGCCCCTAGCATATTTTCAGTTACATACTTACTTCTGGTACCTTGTCCATTGTTTTCTTTTTTTACCCTCATTGGTCTTTCCATTTATTTATTTAGAGAGAGCATGTATGTATATCTGTATATGTGCACAAATGTATATGTGTGTTGTATGCATGTGTCTATGCCCACCCATGTGGATGTTAGTGTGCATGGTGTGTGTACATGTGGAGGCAGCGATTGATGTTGGATTTCATCTTCTATAGCTCTCTACCTTTTAAAAATTACTTACCTATTTATTTTCAAGGCAGGGTTTTTCAAAGGACCTGGAGAATGGCCTTTGGGTTAGACTGGCTGACACTGGTTAGCCACCGGGATTCTTCCATTTCTACTTCCCTATCACTAGGATTATAGGTACATGCCACTGCACCCATGTGTGCTGGATATTCAGGCCTAGCTCCTTGTGCTTGCTCAGCATACACTTGGCCCACTGAATCATCTCTTCAGCCCTTTCATGATTATGTTTTCCTTTGTTTTAATTCCTTGCTTTATTTGAGGGTCAGTAATGAAGTCATTGGGACTTGCTTTTGTTCCCTTCCTCTAAGTCATCCCCTTATAAATTGAGTTTTGTGTTTTTAACATGAGAAATTAATTAATTAGTCAATTTATTTTTGAGACAGGGTTTCTCTGTGTAGCTCTGGCTGTTCTGGAACTCGCTCTGTAGACCAGGCTGGCCTTGAACTCACAGAGATCTGCCTGCTCCTGCCTCCCCAGTGCTGGGATTAAAGGTGTGCACTGTAAAGTTACTTTGTAGTGAACTGAACGGTATAGTATAAGATCGGTGCAGTGGAGGGGCCAATCCTATTGGACATACTAGGTGAAGTGATGCTGCTTACCTTCTTCGTGTAGCAGTGACAGGAGCAGGCACTGAGGTGGTGATGATCCTGCTTACCTCCTTTCACAGCGTGTGGTTTATACTCTGGTTCATTCTGGCACGCTGAGGTCTGTTTTTTAAGTGCTATTCCTAAATCCATGGGTACTGAAGAACTCTGTCTTTGGTTTTGTCTTTGATGGGGTCTCATTGTATTGCTCACTCTGACTGTACGCTAGTGGGCTCAAGTTTTACTCCTGCTTCAGCCTCCTGAGTAGTTAAAAGTACAGATCTCCCCCATAATGCCCTGCAAACTATTTCTTTCTAAAAATAGAATTCATTGTGGAACTGGACAGATGACTCAGCAGCTAAGAACACTGGCTGCTCTTCCAGATGACCCAGGTTCAATTCCTGGCACCTACATGATGATTCATACCCATAACTCTAATTCCAGGAGATCCAGTGCTCTGTTTTGGTTTCCAAGAGCTAGGCATACACATGATGTACAGATAAATATGCAAACAAAACACTCATGAATAAAGATAATGATGATAAATTTTAAAACTAGAATTCATTTTTACAGAGCACACAGTGGGAAAAAATAAAAAGGCAAAACAGAAACTCAAAAAGAAAACATACATAGATTGCTTTTTAATGATGTTATCATTTATTTTAACCAGATATTTTTAGTCACACATTTTAGGGTACAGCCCAATTTACTTTGTTGAACTGAAAAGTGTATCAGATCTTTATGGAAACAACCAGAAGATTTTTATGTTGCTTAGTCTCAGTGAATCTGTTTTTACATATGTAAATTGGGCTAGTGCTTTGGAAGGTAGAAGAAGAAATGTTACTTAAATGAAATCATTTTTTAATTTGACTAGGTTCTAACTTAGGCTTACAAAGATGGAATTTACTGCTCACTGCTTTCATTCTGATACAGGTGTTTCTGATTGTTAATTTGTGCTATATTATTAGCCATTGTCAAATAGTTTTTTTGCTGATTTTTGGAGGGGAATATTTTAGTTAAATCTGTGTGATGTCCCTTCTAAATTTTAAAATATATGGAGGTCTTGGGTTGTTTTATATTTGTGTCAGAATAACTGTTACTTATTTATTCATTTCTCAGATTATGTATTAAAGGCCCACTTTGTGCTGGACCTGTGCCAGACTCTTACTTCTTGGTCACCGCTCTTTTAGAGATGGAGTCTGTAGATACTCAGTAGATGTTTTTCTTTTCCATTGTGGTTTCTCTTGATTTTTTTAAAATTAGTTTTTATTGTGATAAATATTAGGTTTCATTGTAATACTTTCATACATCATCATGCCGTGTTCATATTCACATCCCTCACTATACTTCCTCATCTCTTCTTCACGCCCTTTCTGTTCCTCTCCAGAAATTACTCCCAGTTCTGCCTCTCTGCATCTAGATTCTCTCATGTTTTCTCACTTTCTTTTCTTCTATCCATATATATGTACATATGGCTGTGTTTATATTTACTGTAGATATGCCTCATCTATGTGCCCCATTATTGGATGTTTTTGATGGAATGTGTGAGATACTTGTTTCCCCCCTCTAGTTTGCAAGTTTTTCCCCAGGCTAGTAGGGAAGGTAATGATGGTTTGACTACTGTGGTAGCCATATTGGCTAATGATTATTCTTTAATAAGGGAAAAGTATCCTGAGGGATTTTATTTTAGTGGTTTTAAATTTAATTTTATTATTTTGTTTATTTAAGTGTTTTGCTCTTTATTTAAGCAGATGTCTTTGCATGACATGCATGCAGTGCCCTTAAAGGCCAGAGAGGGCATCAGATCCCAGGGATTGGAGTCAAAAGTCTGTGGTGAGCTGCTGTGTAGGTGCTGAGAATTGAGCCTTGGTCCTCTGGAAGACCAGCAGTTCTCTTAACTACTGAGCCATCTCTCCAGCCTCCTTACTGTTTTTTATAAATGGGAAAAATTTTTATAAATACAAATTTTAAGGCCAATAAAATTTAACCTGAGGAATTTAATATCTTTTACGTTTCTTTTCCACAAAATTAATGAGTAGAAAAAATTCAACAAGTTGTTTTAGAAAAATCAATAAATAAAGGATGGGAGTTTGTTCTTTAAAAAAATGTTTTTATTCATTGGGAATGTCTTAGTTGCTGTTATATTTCTGTAAAGAGACACCATGACCACAACAACTCTTAAGAAGAGAGCACTTAGTTGGGGCTGGCATACTGTTTCAGAGGGGTAATCCATTGATGGAAGGAAGCATGGTAGCAGGCATGGCAGCCATGGTGCTGGTGAGGCAGCTGAGAGCTACATCCTGATCCCCAAGTAGCAGGCAGAGAGAGACAGAGCCTGGCTTGGGTGTTTAAACCTGAGTTCACTCCCAGTGACAAACTTCTTCCAACAGGGCCACACCCTCTAATCTTTCTAATCTTTTAAACAGTTTCACTCTCTGGTGACATTCATATACATGAGCCTATGGGGCCATTCTTATTCAACCCCCCACAGGGAATGTCCTACAGTGTGTTGGATCTTTGCCTTTCTTTCCCCTTGGCCTATCTTTTTGGGCTAGGCAGTCTACACTGTTCTTTGAAGTAAGACAAGGAGGTGTGAAGTCTTAGTTGTGCTTTCAGTATGGAAGTACAAGAGAAGCCAAGTTTGTGTTACTTGGCAGAGGCAAGCAATCAGAGCACCTTGTGTGATACAGATCCTTAACTCCTTCTCTGAGGAGACATAGAAAACCGCTAAGAATATATATTCTGGTCAGTTTTACACATTTTTAGAAGATTTATTTCTTTTTAAGTTTTTGAGACAGAATCTCACTGTGTAGCTTTGGCTGGGCTGGAATTTGCTATGTAGACTTGGCTGGCCTTGAACTCATAGAGTTCTTGTTTTTCCCTCCAAAATACTGGGACTAAAGGTGTGCTCTGCCACACCTGGATTCATTTTTGGGAGATTTTAAATAGAAAGAAACATGGTCATTATACCTGGTATATTTGCTCATTTGAGTTGTAGTGTGATGAATGGTTTGTCTTGGAAGTTAAAAGCCCGCTGCCTGTTATGCAATGGTTTAGTGGTTTATGGTTTAGTGTTACAAACTTTGTAAATACATACATTGTTTATCAGAATTCGAAGAAGAGGAAAAGGATTAGAAAGGCATTTTTATAATAAAAATATTTATCTGTGCTGTTGAAAAATAGAATAGGAACTTCTCTGAAGGTATAAGAAAGCTTTATTTTAAAAGCTTTAATTTTCCTTATGCTAATGTAAAGAAGATATGGTCTCTCATCATTAAGGAATTTGTCTAGTGAGATGATTAAATCATTATCATCTTAGGGTTTGTAAGAGAAACAAAACTGGTAAAATGTATGTAAGGTTGTGTATATGTGTGTATGTATGTATACTTGTATGTGTATGAGGATATTCACTAGAATTGGGTCATGCTATTTTGGAGGTTGATAAAGTCCCATGATAGAAGTTAACGAGCCAAGGAAGTTGATGGTTTAATTCCCAGTCCAATTCCAGATGGAGGTTGCTAGTACAAATCTTTGTAACCATAGTCAGGAGAACTTGGAGTTGTGATGTTCAAGGGCAGAAGAGGATGGGCACCCTCATTCCAGAAAGGAAGGAGGAGTTCACATCTCCTCTGCCTTTGCATGATGCTTGTCCACTCAAAACACTAACATCCCCACTACTACTCTGGATTGACAGTCTTCTCTGAAAACTTCTTTGAAGATAAACCCAGAAATAATGTTTTACCATTTGGGTTAACACAAAAATACCACAGTCAAAATATAATTGAGTATTTTAGTAGAGGAAGAAAATAATTGGATGGTAAGGTTGTTTGCTGATGTTGATCATTGGTGAATCAGTACAGATTATCTGTGTCATTGTCTGGAAAATGAATTCTGTGTTTTAGGTGGTTGTAGTTTCTCTCATAGAAAATGTTTCTGTGTGCTTGTTTGACTTCATTTATAACAATAAAAATTTGAATAATAAAACTTGAGACCATTTATCTGTGGCATTTCTTTTAATGGCAGATTTTCTCGACAGTTTTTTAACCAGGTTCTGATGCTTGGGAAAACATCTATCAGTGATTTGTCTGAGCATGTCTTTGATTTGATTTTGGAACTCTACAACATCGACAGCCACTTGTTGCTCTCTGTTCTACCCCAGCTTGAGTTTAAATTAAAGGTAACTATTGTAAAAATATGACTGTGTCAGCAAGTTCAACAAAGAGCATTGTTTGCTGCCTTTTAATTCTTATTATCTGTTTGCTGAATACAAAATGAGAAAGAATGTTATTATTCATCAATGGGTTTGTGTCTTGCCTGTCTCTGGATCTCTAGTGCTTGGTGTGATGTCTACCAGGTTAATAAATCCCACTTAAGAAGTGATAAGCAGAATGGCATCATCCTCCACATATGTTCTAGGATAGTTCTGGGGTTAGGTTAGCTTTTTTTTTTTTTTTTGGTTTTTCTGAGACAGGGTTTCTCTGTATTGTTTCAGAGGCTATCGGTCCAGCCCAGCCTCGAACTCACAGAGATCCGCCTGCCTCTGCCTCCCGAGTGCTGGGATTAAAGGCGTGCGCCACCACCGCCCGGCTCTAGGTTAGCTTTTGAGGCAAACATTTAGCTTCTATTTTCAAAGCACAGTTTGTAGCCATCTCCTTAACCTCTTGATTGGGCATTAAAAGTAGCTTAGAACTCATTTGTACTATGGCATGCTTTTTCTTTCTTGTGTTACAGAGCTACCTGTGCCTTAAGTTTCTTTTCTGTAGTGAAAATATGAAATTTTTAAAGCATGTCTCTATTACCTTGACATTAAAGGATGCTATGAATTCCATTTCATTTGAAGAATTGGGGCGTTTGATTTCTCTCCCAACTCATTTACAAGAATAAATATAGCTAGTTATAATTACTAGTTTTGGATGGATCCTAGTATGTAACCCAGAAAAGTAGATTTTCATGTAGCATTTTCTTATCCTATAATTTTTGATCATTGCTTTCAAAACCAAATAAAACAAACAGTTTATATTGGTATTTCACGGACACCAAATAACCAGTAACTCATACTTGTTTTAGTCTAGAGTATTTTTTAAAAATATATTTAAGTGAGCCCTTTGATTTTGTGGCCTTTTAAATATGCTTAGTAATTTGGTGAGGCAAGACAACTAACGTTTTTAATTACTTGTTAATCTGGTTTTCTCTAGAGAATCCTAATTGCATTTTCTATACACCGTGAGGAATACAAAAATAAGTAAACTATCATCCCTGCTTTCAGCCAACTAAACATGTAGTGTGGGAGGAAGAGGGGAAAAATGAGCTGTTAGAGACTGGATGCTCTAAGAATTAGAAAAGATACAGACAGCCTCAAAGAAGGCACCATGAGGAAGCACACAGAAGTAAGAAGGGGCCAGGTACATTTGGTCTACAGCGTATCAGTCACTCATGCCTCTACTTACAACCTGCATTTGTGGAGGAGCAAATGAACAAGTAGGCAGAAGAGACAGGTTATACACTCGGGGGTTCTTGGATGCTAGCCTGAGGCACTGTCTTAAAATTTAAGACTTTGAATTTGTTGATGTTTAATAGGCCGGATTGTTGCACTCTCTGTGGAAGTTTAGCATTTGAGTCGGTCATTTTAACCATTGTTGATTTACAAAATCAACAAGAAAACTGGGTTTTCATCTTCAGGGTGCCTGTCATATGGTGAATAAAGCAGAAGTGTATTTGCTGCATGCTCAGCTCCATCACACTGGTGAACTTCTTCAGGAATCTGATATTGTACAGTGTCTGGTCTTAAAAACTATAGCCTTTCAAGAGTCTTTAGTAGGTTTTAAATTTACTCTGAATAGAAAGTTACCTGAATTGTTGGAGAGGATTTTAAGAATCTTGAGACACATTTTCACATCACAGTACTGCTTTAATGAAACTTGAGATGATTAAAGCTTTTATTATAACATTTCATTTTGTGAAAAATTTTCTGAGCATTGTTATACACTTTAGCACCTGGAGTCATAGAAATCTATCTTTCCATCCTTCCTTCTTTCTCTCTCTCCCTCTCTCCCTCTCTCCCTCTCTCCCTCTCTCCCTCTCTCCCTCTCTCCCTCTCTCCCTCTCTCCCTCTCTCCCTCTCTCCCTCTCTCCCTCTCTCCCTCTCTCTCTCCCTCTCTCCCTCCCTCCCTCCCTCCCTCCCTCCCTCCCTCCCTCCCTCCCTCCCTCCCTCCCTCCCTCCCTCCCTCCCTCCCTCCCTCCCTCTCTCTCTTTCTCTCTCTCTAAATTAGAGAGTCTGAGAAATACTAGGAATAGGTCATGTTTTGAGTGTTTACTTTGAAGTTTAAAGAAATTGTGCTTTGTTTTAGAGCAATGATAATGATGAACGCCTCCAGGTTGTTAAACTACTGGCAAAAATGTTTGGGGCAAAGGATTCAGAGCTGGCTTCACAAAATAAACCACTCTGGCAGTGCTACTTGGGCAGGTTCGTGATTTTGATTTTTTTATTTGTAATAATTACATGTTTATATCTATTTCTGTTTTTTTTAATGCTGCACACATTTAAGCTGTGTTATCAAATCATAATAAAGGGTTTTCGAGTTGGGAATATAACTCATTGGTAGAGTGCTTACCTAGTGTGCCGAAGGCCCTAACTAGGAGTCCCCAGCACCCTATAAACAGTTATAGTGAGGTAAAACGATCAGAAGTTTAAGGCCAGCCTTTGCACTAGCCTGGACTACATGAGACGCTGACTTAAAAATAAATAAATCAAGCATTTTTTTATTTTGTAGTTTTCAATGTTGATAATGACTGTATTTAAAATTTTCTTTATCTTTTCATTACATTTTGTCTTTGGTGATTATTTTCTTTGAAAGATGGTATATTTTAAAGCATACCTCATAGTTTTTTTGTTACAACCATAAAATAGAAGCAATAATTCTAACTGAAAATACAGTGATATAGTTTCTCCCCCCATAGCTATATCTAATTAGACTGTTTGACTATATTGGATGGGTAAGGATACTAATGCAATTAACAGTTTACAACAAATGACTTAGCGGAATGTGGTGATGTTCATCTTTCTAGCACTTCCAAGTAGAGTCAGGCTGACATGAGCTTTTAGACCAGCCTGGTGCACCCAGCCTCCCCTCTTCCTTCCCTTCCCTTGGTCCAGTTTTCTTCCTTCCCTCCAGAGTCTTTGATTCTCCTGCTTTAGCCTATCCAGTGTTCAGGCTCTATCCTATAAGTATGTATTCCATCAAATACAGCTTCAGATTTGTTGTTTTTATTTTATTTTTGCTTTTCGAAAGAGGGTTTCCTATGTAGCTCTTGCTGTCCTGGAACTTGCTTTGTAGATCAGGCTGGGCTTGAACTCACAGGCATCCACCTGTCTCTGCCTCCCGAGTGTTAGGACTAAAGGCATGCACTGCCGCCGCCACCACCACTGCCGCCGCCGCCACCGCCACCACCACCACCACCCAGCAGCTTTTTTAAAGGATGATGGTTTTGGTTCTTTACATGCTTATAGTGGTTCATGAAACTCCTGAAATGGTTTGAGGAATGTGATTGTGTTTGTCACTTTCCAGTAGAAAGAAGTTCATTGCTTTTCTAAAGCGATCTCTGACCTTAAAAAAATAGTAAAGCACTGAAGATACTGTAACTGAAGCAACTTTGACCCTGTTAAGGGAGGATTTTGTTTCTTCAAACCATGTTCAGAACAAATAAAGCAGTAAGTCAGCAACAAACAAGATTAAAGACTTCGATTCCATTTTTGTGTTTCAGTATTTGCATTGCTTTTACTGCTTTTCTTTTTCTTTTTCATGACTGTCAGTAGTTTTACTAAATCTCATCTTTTGAGGTAAATTTTTTTCCTGTCTATATCTCTATATCTCTGTCTCTCTGTCTCTTTGTCTCTCTCTGTCTCTGTCTCTCTCTCTCTCTCTCTCTCTGCGCCTTTTTACATATTTGTTGATTTATAAATTCCCAGTCTGAGTTCTTAGCTTTGATTTTTTTTCTCAGTGATAATATTAAGTAAGGAATTTAAATTAATAAAGGTAGATTTCTCCTGCCTCTGTCTCCCAAGTGCTGGAATTAAAGGCATACACCACCATGGTCAATGTACAGTTATGTGTGGCTGAGTGAAAGAGATACATCTTTTTTGTTTGTTTCTTTGTTTTTTGAGACAGGGTTTCTCTGTGTAGCTTTGTAGACCAGGCTGGCCTTGAACTCACAGAGACCCGCCTGCCTCTGCCTCCTGAGTGCTGGGATTAAAGGCATGTGCCACCACCACCCAGCTAAGAGATTTCCATGGGAAATTTGTTATGCAAAAAAAGTACTTGCTGTACTTTCACATTAGGATTTAGATTAGTCAGGTTATCTGGTTAACTTGCCTGGAAAATACTCCACAGTAGCTGCTGCTTTTAATTTAGTGACAAAAAAAAAACTCTCACAGAATTAAATATCACTAAGTTTGGTCTGGAAATGGAGGTCAATGGTAGAGTACTAACCTAGCATTTATAAGGACTAGGGTTTGATTCTCACCACCACAAAAAGGAAGAAACCAAAAGCCTTCTAAAGCTGGTGTGGTGGTGCACACCTTTAATCTCTGCACTAGGTAGGCAGGTAGATCTCTGTAAGTTTGACACTAGCCTGGTCTACATAGTGAGTTCCAGGTCAGCCAGGACTATACAGTAAGACTGTATCTCAAACCAAACAACAGAAACAAAAGTCTCTCATTGAACTTGAGCTAAAAATATTTCAACAGATGTATTTATTTATAATGATGATAAGTATATGCTTGGGAAATGATGAGTGCTATAATGTTGGACACTTGGATTCGAAACACACCTTATGGGAGCCAAAAGAGAGTGTTGTATTCATAGAATAAACATGTTTTCCTGTTGAGAACAGCTTAAGTAATGTGCTGTTGCTGGTTTTGAAGACATAGTTTTCTTTTAAAAAACATGCAGTTTTGAGGGGTCTACAAGTACTGAGGATTGAACCAGAGTCTTGTGCATGTTTGGCATTCTTAAGGCTGCTGAGGTCCAGCCTCAGCTTCATCTTAGCCTTCGTGGATTCCAGGGATTGAATTCAGGTGATCAAGTTTTCAGATGTTTTTACCTGCTGAGCTATCTTGCCAGGCCTAGATTTTTTTTTTTTTTTTTTTTTTTGGCGTTGAGTGAGCCTTTTGGTTTTACAGAAGTGAGATACAGACTTACTGATTGGAAGCCCTTGACTTCAGTGTTGTTGATACTTAAGCAAATTTAAGTTACCGTTCCTCATTCTCTGGTGAACTGCTGTGTATAGATTTTGAACATTAATAATTGAAGCACAGTTAGATATCATGTTCATGCTATGGAGTAATATGGTGCTATATAGTAGGTAGTTTTGCTAAGAAATTTGAATCTCAGCCATGTGCCTCACTCTGACTACCAGTTTCTAAGGTTAGGAGTGAAAGGTTCCTGCAAATTGACATCAAAAGACAAAGATGAGTACATACATACATACATACATACATACATACATACATACATACATAGGCTTAGTTTTTATAGGACAGGCTTCAAAGTTACACAGAGAAACCCTGTCTTGGAAAAAAAATGATAAAAGGGTCTTGTTATACTTTGAATTTTCTTTAGTGTGTCTGTGTATTTGCATGCATGTGAGTATACCCTAGGGTATGTGCTTATGCACATGGAGGCCAGATGTTTATCTTGGGTGTCATCCTTTAAAGGCTGTCATATATTCTTGATTGTGAGCTAGAGTACCTCAGCAGTGCCTGAGTTTGGGGATTGGTCTGGGCTGGCCAGACAGGCGCTTCTGTTTCTACTTGCTTAGTTATGGGGTCATAAGCATGCGCTACCACACCTATCTTTTTATGCAGATGCTGGGAATTGAGCTCCAATCCTTTAATAATTCCACTGTCTTCCCAGGCCCCACTTTGGATTTTCATATATACATTTATTCATGACTAAGAGAAAGAAATACAAATTGAGTGTAGATTAAATTTGTCTATTGTGGTTGTTTTAGAGTATTGTTTTTTTACTCTTTTGTCAGGTTTAATGATATCCATGTACCGATACGCCTGGAGTGTGTGAAATTTGCTAGCCACTGTCTCATGAACCATCCTGATTTAGCAAAGGATTTAACAGGTAATAGCACTTATTTCTAGATGCTCTTCAGTGGGGAAGAAAATAAACCTCATAGGGAAACCCTTTCTTTTCGGTGCTGTCTTCTCTCTTCATTCATCATCATGGAGCTTACTTTCTGAAGCTACAGATTTACTGTGTTGTTATTTTGTGCACACTAGAAGCAGTTTTTTGGAAAGTAATTTCATGAATTAAAGTAGGTCTAAGAACAGCCATGCATATTTTCACATATTTGAGTTTGAATGGGTTTTGGTTTTGAAAATTTTGAAAATGCTAATGCTCTGATATTTTAAGAACTTAGTGAAAGTCATTTGACTATAAGTTAAGTTAACATAATTAATTGAGATAACTTAAAGTCTGTATAGGCATTAAGTATTTTCCAGTTTTTGAAGCAATGAGGATATCATGTATCTGTTTAATTTTGTAAACTATGAAATAGTTCATAAAATGAAGGTTAGTATAACAGCCATATGTATCTTCTACACAAATAATAGCATTTACTGTGCTCATAAGGTAGAAAAGCAAAGGAAAGATAATTACTGCTAGAATCCTTTTTTCACTAAGTTCTCCTTCATTGCTCCACAGGCACAGTTATCTCTGGAATTTGGTCTGCATTGTTTTTGTGATTTTTTTTTTTAAATGAGACAGGGTTTCTCTGTATTGTTTTGGGGGCTGTCGGTCCAGCCCAGCCTCAAACTCACAGAGATCCGCCTGCCTCTGCCTCCCGAGTGCTGAGATTAAAGGTGTGCGCCACCACTGCCCGGCTGTTTTTGTGATCTTATATGGTTATTTGTATCGTGGTGTAGCTGACTGAATGCTGTCCTGTGAAAAGCCTTTCATTGAAACTGTGTGTGACTTTGGAGTTGAACTTCTGTCTTTATTGTTTTTTTGCATTGCCTGTTTCCTTCCCTCGTGTCCTATAACTTCTTTGCTCTAGTTTTTTTTCTTACTGTTTTCTCACTCTACTCTTGCATGTAAGTCCTAAGTTGTACATTTCAGGTTGCCTTTGCTCATCAGTGTTCCTTCAAAGCCTTCTATTACTTCTGAGTTTCCTCCTTGTAAATAAAGCCATAAATTATATATATCTGTAATATTTTAAGCAGTAGCTTGTCATAGTAATGTTTCCAAGTATAAACAGTCAGATCTGTAACAGCCCATTTTTTGTTTGTTTTGATTTTAAGCCAGTATCATCCTTTTTTATGGAGACACCTTACTTGGAACCTTCTGTCTTCCTACTTATATTTGGACCACTTCTTTGTAGCAGCTGTACTGTTGCTTCTTTCCTCTTTTGCCCCCTGACCCTGCCTCGTGTGTGTGTGTGTGTGTGTGATGTCTATATTTCTCTCTCACTTCCTGCTCTCCTCTCCTCCTGCCTTCTTTTTCCCTCCCTCCTCCTCATCCTCTTTGGCAAGGGGACTTGTAGCACCCTTGTGTTACTATGAATGCAGTATTTTCTGAGTCTATTAATGTTTGTTTTGTTGGGAGGGAGTTTCCCGCTTTAAAAAAAAATTGGAATAACTGCTTTTTTTCCACCCTTTATTTGTTTCTGTGCATTAGATCCTTTCCTCAGAAATCTTGGCAATTCATAGCTATGTCCTCCTGATTAATAGTATGTGTACAATAGACAAAATCCATTTGAAAAAGTGCTAAGTATGAGCATGGGTCTGTAACTGCTAAGATTCCCTCACTGTGATGAATTGTTTTCCAGATTCTTAATTTAGATACTTGTACTTCTGTTGGATCACACTGAAGCAAGGTCTCCTCAGCTAGAATCTTATCTTTATTCCTTAGAAACGATAACACTCTGTTATTTCCCAATAACACCAGCTGAGTTGAGTATTTTATTCATTTATATGGAAAATGATTATGACATGCTTAACAGTGATGGAAAATGATTATGACATGCTTAACAGTGATACACCTTTCCATGTATGTGAGCAGCTTAATGAGTTAGAGGCAGCTGTATCAGTTTTTTTGCCCTGGAAACAGAGCAGAGTTTGTCTTTTCAGTTGTACATGATATTTAGTTTGTGAAGGAAGGACCAGCCTTACCTCCTCCCTCCTTCCTTCCCTTGCTCTTAGAATTTTCTTGAAATATTGAACATTTTCTTAGGGTTTGTTTTTACTCTGTTGTTTTTTAAAGGCCTTTCCAGTCTTCTAAAGCAGTATTAAAATAAAGTTTCCATTTTAATCAGAAACTCTTGTCTTTCAGAGTATCTTAAAGTGAGATCACATGACCCTGAGGAAGCTATTAGACACGATGTTATTGTGTCTATAGTAACAGCTGCTAAAAAGGATATTCTTCTTGTCAATGATCACTTACTTAATTTTGTGAGAGAGCGAACACTGGACAAACGGGTAAGTAGGAGAATAGGTAAATCCCAGAGGGTTTTGTCTTGTGCTTATTTGTTTTATTTCATTTCATTTTATTTTTGAGACAGTCTGTTTATATAGTCCTAGAACTCTCTATGTAGACTAGGCTGGCCTTGAACTCACAGAGATCTGCCTGTTTGTCTTCATGAATATTGGGTTTAAAGATGTATAACAATATGCGCAGTAGAGTTTTATATTTAATACTTGAAGCTTAATAGTATTACCTTTGAAAATGCCCTTTCTTTCCTAAATAAACTATACATTGAAAATATCTGAGGTCCACATAAAGGAGAGCGTATAAAATGAAGACTTGTGTACTGATGCTCAGCTAGCTTTCTTTTTCCTTCATTCAGGGACCTAGTCTGTGCGATTGTTCTGCCCACATTAAGAGTGAGTTATTCATTCTCAGTTAAACTTGCCTAGAAACACTCTTCACAAACATACCGGTTTGTTTCTTTGACAAGTCTAAGTCTAGTGGAGTTGACATTGAAGGTTAACCAGCACACTATTCTAATGAATTTATGTAAAGGAAGCTTTTGTTTTCAAGACAGGATCTCACTGTAGCTCTGGCTGTCCTGGACCTCACTGTGTAGATCAGGCTAGCCTGGACTTCACAGAAATCTTCCTGCCTCTGCCTTTCAAGTGCTGGTATTAAAGGTGTGTGCCCCTGTGCCCATTGGTAATGGAAGCATTTTTTTATTTTAAGTGGAGAGTACGCAAAGAAGCCATGATGGGACTTGCCCAGATTTATAAGAAATATGCTTTACAGTCAGCAGCTGGCAAAGATGCTGCAAAACAGATATCCTGGGTCAAGGACAAGCTGCTACATATATACTATCAGAACAGCATCGATGATCGGTAAGTTAGGGCTCACATGCAGCCATGCGTCTCAGTTATTTGGTGAGTTTTGAGTGTTATATACATTCTTTTTATTTTCTTTATGACTTTAAATTGCCCTTCTGTTTTTGGTATAGGGCAAATATTCTTGCCAGAAAAGCCACACACGAAGCAGTCATATATAAGTAACATTTTAGATGAGTAGAACTTTCTCATTTGTTCCATACATGAAGTTTTTACAGGACAGTATCTAAAAGGAGTGTAGCTGTTGTAATTTAAAGTTTTGTTTTATAGAAAAACACATTAAAAGGATGTTTGTTAATTTTTTTTCTTCAAGACAGGGTTTCTCCATGTAGCCCTGGCTGTTATGGAATTTGCTCTGTAGACAGGGCTGGCCTCAAACCCAAGAGATCTCCTGCTTGCTTCCTGAGTGCTAGGATTAAAGGTGTTATCACCACCGCCCAGCTGTTTGTTAAATTTTTAAACACAGTTCAAATGAAAATCATTTGGAAATTTTAAGTTAAAAATTCCCACTCAAAGCTGGATGGTGGTAGCATACGCCTTTAGTCACAGCACTTGGGAGGCAGAGGTAGGAGAACCTTTCTTCCCACTAGAGACTAATAAAAGTAGTGTACACATTTCTAAAAAAGATGCTATCTCTCTAAAAGTAGATGGCTCTTATATAGGTAAAAGCCAGTTAGCCTTTAGTAGATCTGTAAGCTCTGTTTAGAATTTGAGTTGACCAACTGTTAGTGTATCCAAGTGTATATGCCTGTAGTAAGCCACTTAGAAAAGAAGCCATAGAGCAGTGGTTCTCAGCCTCCCTAATGCTGTGATCCTTTAATACAGTTCCTCATGCTGTGGTGACTACCAGCCATAAAATTATTTCATTGCTCTGTTAAAGGCTTTTTTGACCTACAAAGGTCATGACCCACAGGTTGAGAACCATTGGCATTGACTGTTAAAATTTTATGATGTATTTTAGGGAGTGCTTTTTGTTAAATCAGTTTTTACATTTGAGTGTGTGGCACCAGTGCACAGATTCCTGTTATGATTTGATAAGACATTTCTGTACTCCATCCCTGGGAGTCTGGATGCAGTGGCGATGAGTGTTGCTCTGGTATTGTATAGGAGCTAGGGGTGGGCCCAAAGCAGCTCCCTGCCTTTCTCTTTGTACTTATAGTTTAGCCATGTCTTGTTTCATAATGATCTTCTTTCATAGTGACGAAAAGTCAAAGGAATCTTAAAAAGTTCTTTGAGCTTTAACTTATAAAAAAATGGTACTTGTATCTTTAGAGGGGCCTGGTGTAGTTTTCAAAACTTTGTTATACAGATATGAACGTTTAGTCGTGGGATACGCAGTTTCCAAGGTATAGGATAGTTGCAGACATACAAAACTAAGTCCTTGCCTTGGACCTCTTAGACAGAAAGACCCCTCTTCTCCATTCTGGAAAGAAGGGACTTGCTTCATTTGTGAGTTTTACAATTCTTTCAGTACACTTAAAAAGGCTTTTCTTTTACAGGTTACTTGTTGAACGGATCTTTGCTCAGTACATGGTTCCTCACAATTTGGAAACTACGGAACGAATGAAGTGCTTGTATTACTTGTATGCTACACTGGACTTGAATGCTGTAAAGTATGTCTCCAGCGTCATGTTGCCCTTTCTTTTTTGTAGTATGTGGATCGGGCATAGGCCTTGGGGATAAATCTTAAATATTTAATGTAAATTTTATAATGCAAGCATTGTTTAAAGGTTCAAGCCACAATAAGGTACTGGGCTATTTCTTCTTTTTAGAAAGTTCTGTTGCCAACATTTGATTAAACAGATGCAAAAACAGTTAAAGCTGGCTACAGCTACTTGGCATGAAATCATTAAGGATTTGATTTTTCTTTCTCTCTAGATTTTCATGTTGATGGCATTTCAAGAAAGGTGATATACCTATTCCCCCTACCCCCCAGGTGTTAAAAAAGGTCCACATTATGAAAATACTATCTTCCTACTCTTAACACGGTACTAATTTAAATTATTCTGTAGTGCAGTAGAGTACAAATTTTTATGCTGTTTGTCCTCAACATAGTGTTGTAGTTAGCATTAGGACAGGTCTTATAAATACATTTTTATTCCCATGTTTTATTCAGAAAGTACCTTTGGATGTCAGGGAAGGGAATTGGCATTTTATATATATTAGAGACACTAATAATCTAACTGAATCATTTTAAGGCCTAGAGATTTCCTGTAGGTCTAGAAATTTAGACTTACGTTATTCTAGTAAACATAATTAGAGCTATTGAGGAGTAAGCACTCTGATATTGGAAATCTAAGGACACTTGAAATTTTTAATGGACATTTGTCTTCATTTTCATAGTTGCATGCACTGTTGTTACTTCATATGGAGTTGTAGTGTGTGCTATGTTTGGAGCACTGGAATGTGTACCTCGTCTATGCTTTATACTGCAACTGAAAAGTAACAGCAGAAGTTTATGTTTTCTACAAGATAAATGTAGCCATATAGAGCTTCATTTGACAGTCAGGAAGTGGTAAGATAGCCAGGGTTTGAAGTCAGTGCTACTCAGTTACAGCACTTCACTCTTAACTACAAGTAACAACATATATACTAGTGTTTTATTTTACTCTATGTTTGAAATTTTTCTCAATTTGGAATGCATTCTCAGATTGTTGGTATATTTTAGTTTAGTTGCTCATGCTTTTCCTTTGGTACAATTGTTGGACTTTTAGAGTTGATGAAGTATGATTGGTATGCGCCTCTTAGAACACAAACACATGTTAGTTACAAATCCCAGTAATTCTGGACTTGACCAAATACTACTTAAGAGTAAATTGATAAAGATACTTTTAAGTGAGAATCCAGAAATAACACTCAGATCCTATGTGAAAGAACTTAAGAATATGAGTCTGTCTGTATATTTATTTTATTTTGAGAAAGGCAGGGATAGAAGGAAGGAATTGTCTTAAAGAAACAACAGAAGTTTCAAATGTTTTTGTAAATCTAATTGGTGATTGTGGGACTGTGGCTTTAGAAGGGAAAGTAGGAAGCATGTGGACTGGGACTTACCTAATACACTCACTGCAGTTGTACATTCTTACAAGTGTCCCGGAGCCCTCTCCTGCACAGCAGTAAGGTGTTCAGGACATTTCTTCAATGCCCGCTCTTGTGATTGGTTTATGCCATTCCTTTATGGGAGGGAAATTAATATTGTCAGATAACACAAAAGAAAATAGGCAAGAAATGAACATTAAAGTATTCTAATGTCTTCTTATATAAACACAAGGACAGAAATGTCAGCTAATTGATAAATTTGTCAGGTGTATTATTAATCATCCCTACAAAAAAGAAAAACCTTAGAAGATGTAGATTCTAAATTCAAGGAATGAAAGTTAATTAGTAGGATGTTAATGCCAGAAGTAGAAATGAAAAGAAGAAAATACCTTTAAGTAAAAGTTTATAAATAGCAGCTATAACACTAAACAAAAACTACTTTTTACTTAAATTTAAATGTATTTTATTGAATTTAGAAGTGAAGCACTCATTTTTAAAAGATGTGTTGTGCTGGATGCATGCCTTTAATCCCAGCACTTGGGAGTTCAAGGCCAACCTGGTCTACAGAGCTAGTCCCAGGACAGCCAGGACTGTTGCATAAGAGAAACCCTGTCTCAAAAAACTTAAACAAACAAACAAACAAACAAAACCCAAAAACTTAAAAAAATGTGCTGTGAAATAATATCACTAAAAAGTTGAAAAAAACTATTTGAATTATTATGTAAGGGTTTTAATTTTACAAAAATGGTCAATGAATGACATTTAACTGTTCAAGCTGAAGTACTTAAGGTAGGTATTATTTAAAAGTGATTTTTATTGTCAATGACAATGTGATATTAGCTGATCATCTATATTACCTTCATTTTTAGAACTTAAAATTTATATTCATTTGTGTTTGCCCCCAAAGCCTATACATTTTCTTGTGTGTGTGGTAATAACAAAGACCACATACATGTGAGTGATGAAACCTGGTGATACTGTATTACCCAACTATTTCATTCTCTGTCTTCTCAAAGAGATGTATGGCAGTCTTTTTCTCATCAGTTAAAATCACCTTTAAAGTACTCATATGCATGCATGTTTCCTTAATCACTTACTTTTGCACACTATGCAAATAAGATTATCAGGTGTATAATCTTCAGTTTTTCACTCTTTTTGTTTTGTTTTGAGGCAAAATTTTACTTTATAGCTCTGGCTGGCCTGATACTCCCAGAGATCTGCTTGCCTCATCCTTCTGAGTGCTGGGATTAATTGTTACCCCATTGTCTTCTGTTATCCCCTTCTATTCAGTGAATCCCTTCCCATCAAGACAATAAATATGGGCAAATTGTTTTGTTATTGAATATTTCAATTAAAATTCTTAAGAAAATTTTCTTAAATACATCATAATATAAATTCATAGTCAGTGTTTTTTTTTTTAATTTCAGCTTGGCCATACTGTTTCAACTCAAGTTATAAATCCTTCTATGAGAAAGTGTCTTTGGAGTTCAGAAATAATTTCTCAGATTGTTTCCTTGGAAGGTTTTGTTTTGTTTATACAGCACATGGTTTGTTGTAGATTTTCATAGTTCTCCAGCAATGATCACTTTGCTTTTAGCTAGTTTATGAATTCACATTAATTAATTAATTAATTAATTAATAATGCAGTGAAACTGTTACATTAAAAAATACTAAAATGTCATTACTTAAAATTTATAATGTCCAAAGATGAAGATGTTCCATACTCTTACTGTTAGCAAGTATCCAAGTTAAAGGTAGGTTTTATTCTTAAAAAACAACAACAACAACAACAACAAAAAACTAGAGGCATTTTTTAAAACATTGGTAAAGAGGACAATGGAAATATTAAACTGTTGTCTTTTCTGTCCAAGGGAAAGCTTGTTTTATGTGCTTCTGTATTTTGTCACTGTTGTCAATATGTATGGTATTGGAAGTGTAGGTAATGGAAATAAACAGTGGGCTTAGGTGGCTCAGTCCTTTCATTTATGCCTGATTGCTTCGCAGTTATGACGGCCTGCATTCAGGTTCTCAGGACCCATGGAAAAAGCCTGGTGCGTATCAGTGGTGCAGTGGAGTTGCTGGCCAGCCAGCCTAGATCACTTGGGAAACACAGGCCAATGAGAGACCCTGTCTCAAACAAAAGAAGGAAGGTGCCCAAGGAATGACCCTTGAGTTGTCTTCTGACCTCCATATGCAGGGGCAACCTACACACATGAATGTACATGTATATTCGTGTATGTACACGCCCACAAAGTAAACTGATGAAAAATACTTCTAAATAAAATTTCCGTAGAAATAAGTGGTACTGACTCTCTAACAATGTAGTTATTGGGAAGACATATTCAGAACAGTAGATAATTTCAAGTTTCCATGTAATGGAATAGATACGTTACAAACATAGACCTGTTTTCTCATGGGTCTCACTTCTGCTTCCCTTAGATGCCATCTTACCATCACCTGTTACAAGACAGGGCTTTTGTCAGTTCTTCTGTTATTTCTGAAGTTTTAGTCTTGTCAGTCCTACTTCTTAACTTACAAATATGCTCTACTTTATCTTTATACAAAGCCAAATACAGCATCACAAATTCCTGCCCAATGGCCTTGCTACTACTGTATATTTGAGTCTTTGCCTCTGGGTTGACAGCTGTTTACTCTGTGAATTTTACCTCTTTTCTCCTATCTTGGTTTTTTTTTTTAAACCTCTTACCTCCTTTTTACTAAAATTAAATAGTTGGAATATTCTGAAAGGACTTTTATCCTGTTTGGTGTTTTTTTGTATTTTTCAGAGCATTAAATGAAATGTGGAAATGTCAAAATTTACTCCGACATCAAGTAAAGGATTTGCTTGATTTAATTAAACAACCAAAAGTAAGTTAAATTTTAAAGAAAGAATTTTAGAAAGTTTGTATAATTATTACCATAACTGTAGCTTACTATCTTTGTAAGTTTACTCAGAATGAATATTCTAGTGATTATTATTATGTGGTGGTGTTCTCTGTGCATATATAGGCTTGAGAACAGTCTCAGTGCTGTCTATGTTTCTGGTTTTTTTTTTTTTTTGTGAGTTTTGTTTTGAGATAGGGTCCTTGATTGATTCTGAAATTGCCCGTTAGCTTGGGCTGAATGGATAGCATTAGTCTGGATTTCAGGAGCCATTGATACTGTAATAGGATCCAGGCAATATGATCAGGTGTGGAGTGACTCATTTGCAAAAAGCCTCCTTTTGAGACTCTCACTCTGGAGGTGCTCTTTCCTGCCTGTTGATAGAAACTTAGCCTGGTCAGGAGGCAGAGGCAGGAGGAACTATCTGAGTCTGAGGCTTACCTGGTCTACAAAGCTACACAGAGAAACCTTGTCTTAAAAAAAAAAAAAAAGCTTAGCATGGTCACATGACTTCTGTACGGTTCACTATACCCATCCATCTAGGATTTAATAATAGCTAAAGAGAGATACAGTCATGGGGAGACAGACATGGGGAGCGTGTGTGGGTCTGTAGAGTTTTTGAAGGTGCCTGTGGATTCTTCTTAGGGAATTTTAATTGTGCATTTTTGTATGTGATTTACAGACAGATGCCAGTGTGAAGGCCATATTTTCTAAAGTGATGGTTATTACAAGTAAGTTGTTTTAAATCTTTATAAGTTTAAAAGTTAATTGAAGGTTTTATATAATTTAAATTATGTTAAGATTGTGGTAATCTAAGAAATTATTAAAGTGCTTTTGCTTGATATACACCAGACATTTCAGTTTTCCTTTTTCTCTCTGATTTTCATTTATTCTGTGTGCTGTCCAGAATTTTATATTTTCTTTAGTGTCTTACACAAGAAAGCTTGAAAAATACTATATGCATTTATTTTTGAGAATTTCCATTATATGAGGTTAATTGTTAACACTGAGTCTGTGCATTGTTTCCTCCTCTTGCTGTCAGTCTCTGGCACTAGTTGCTTTTCCCTTTACCTTAGTGGTCACTGTGCAGCTTGCTGACAAGATCATCTAGAACACCTGGTAGAGTGAGTGTATCACACTTCACTTGGAAATATTGAAGAGGTTGTAGACTGAGCTAAGTACTGCAGCTGCATTGGAATGAACACCCAGACACTAGTGAACAATAACTTAGTCACTTTGTCTTGATTGCTAACTTAAACTCCATTTTGAAGAGAGCATTTAGAACTAAGGTGCTGAGAGCAGAGTAGCCTCAACCAGCCCTTTCTTGGAGCTCACCAACTTCCGGCTTGTCCTCTGCAGGATCGTTCTCTGTTGTCTGCCTTCCTTCCTTCCTTCCTTCCTTCCTTCCTTCCTTCCTTCCTTCCTTCCTTCCTTCCTTCCTTCCTCCCTCTCTCCCTCTCTCCCTCCTACCTTCTCTTCCCCCTTCTCTTTATTATTATTAATTATTTATTTTATTTTTATGTACATTGGTGTTTTGCCTGCATGAATGGATGTCTTTATGAGGGTATTGGATTCCATGGAACAGGAGTTACAGACAGTTGTGAGCTGCCATATAGGTGCTGGGAATTGAGCCTGGGTCATCTGGAAAAGCAATCAGTGCTCTTAACCACTGAGCCATTTCTCCAGCTACTCTGATCTCTTTCTATTTTTTTTCCAATATTCATCAAAAAACTACAGTCTTTTCTAGTTTCTGTTTCCAGGAATACTAGTATCCTGTAAGTGTTAATGGTGTGAGAGGGGGAAGTAAAAGGACTCCTATGGAAGTAAAAGGACTCCTATGCATTTATAAAATGCTGATTTTTTTTTTCCTTTTGGTGCTGTTTTCTCTTTCTCTGTCACTATTCTTTGTTTTATTTCCTAAAGAATAGGCCTTAATATGGTGCCTATCTATGATAAAGGAGCTCTTAAGTGACATTTTCTAAAATTATTCAACACTATTAAATCCTCAGTACTTTTAAATTCTGGTGAATTACTAATTATCTTTGGAACATAATTCATAAAGTTCTACACTGGAACTTTTAAAAGTTTGTCCCCAAGTGCCTGTGTTCTTACACTTTACTGTTTTAAAATGATTATACAGATATTTGTCTTTTATAACTCATCATGTTTATGTATTTATTTTTGAAGTAGAATTTTACCATATAGCCCTGAAGTCACATTGTAGACCAGACTGGCCTTGAACTCAAATTCACCTGCCTCTGCCTTCCAAGTGCTGGGATTAAAAGTTTGTGCCACTAAACCAGGTCTCCCTTTATTTAAGCTAGGTTTTTTTTTTTTTTTTGTATATAGAGACATTAAAAGGTCATATAGCAAGTTTTTAATATGATTAGTATAGTTTGGTATTCTTACCATAGTCAGTGATTAGCCCTTTATGCTAAGACTTAAGGATTTTCAGATTGCATATTAATTTGAAGAATAAATTTACTGTCACTTTATTTCTAATTTCTTTTACTAGTTATTTTAGTCTAGTTTTTTTCTAAGCAACTAAATAGGGAGGAAAGACAAAACCCATCACAGCCAGCACTTTGTTAGGTGTAGGAGCTGTGAGGCACATGTGAAAAGGGCTGTGGTGGTTTCTCCAGAGAGTGACTCTTTGTCACCATTAACCTAGCAGTGTGTCTGTTACCACCACATGCTGCACGTCTGTATGGAGAACCGGGGAGCCTTTTAACAGTGCACTAGGAGACTCAGAACACAATGAGCTGTCCCTCCTCGGGACTTGTGCAGAACAGTGTAAACAGTGTCTTAAGCAATAGATGGTTCAACTTAGGCAGACACTTAGTGTCTTCAAATACTGTAAGGGACTCTTCAGAAAGAGTTCTTCCTCACCTGCAGATGTATCTTTGCTCAGATACTTTTTTTTTTCATATTTTCTCCAAAGCAGGTTTCTCTCCCAGATTTTGAGTATAGATGACGCTTCACAGTTTGTTAAACTAAGGCAGTTTGTAGATAAATATTACTAGAATTGCAAATTAGAAAGCACATTAAAAAACAGTTTGAGAAATTATGAAACTATTTTATTTTAAGGAAATTTGCCAGATCCTGGTAAAGCGCAGGATTTCATGAAGAAATTCACACAAGTGTTGGAAGATGATGAGAAAATACGGAAACAGCTGGAAGTCCTTGTTAGTCCTACATGTTCCTGCAAGCAAGCTGAAGGCTGTGTGGTAAGGGGTTAATGGGAGAGCCTGCATGGCAACACAGACCGAACTCTCTTAGTACATCTGCCTCATCCATTTCTTATCATGTTAAATTTCATATCTCCACAGCATGCCATTCATGTGTGTGATATAGCGTACTGAATATTACCATTCAGGGGGCTTCTCACCCTTCCTTCTCTCTACCTTTTGAAGTGGGGTCTTGCTGCCCAGACTAGGCGAGAGCGTACACTTCTGACTCAGTTTCCACAGAGACTGTAGTCTCACACTATGCCGAGCTCTGGCTCTGCTGTCCAACACTTTCATAGCTGAATAGCTTTACACATCTTGATTCCTATATATTCTTAGACGTCTAATCACATGGATTTAAAGGACCATTTTTAATGCTATCCACTCTTTGTTAGAAACAAAACCCAAGTAAAAACAAACAAGACAGTTATTTTGATAGGAATTGTGATTTTTAGTTGCTTAGTTTCTGACCACCTTTTCCCTTCAAGTTTTTTTTTAACTATGTATGTTTCTTTTGTTAGTTGAATGTTTACAATCTTTACCTATTTTTATAGAATATTCATCTTGTAATGGTTAGTTTGTAATGTCATTGTTAAGTTGCAAATCACTTTCTGTCAGCTATATGTTGCCCTTTCCTTTTGTTTCTGATGGCCCTTTTATATCATGATTTCTAATTTTGCCTAGCTGTGGACAAAATATATGCCTTTTGGGTTTTGCTTTTGGTATCTTGATCATGACATTCCATTCTATTGCAAGTTACAATGGTTAGTGTTAATTATCAGCTTGACCCATAATATGGTCTCTGGACAGGAATGTAAGGGGTTATCTTGATTATTTGAGGTAGGAAGATGCACCCACTTGTGGGTGACACCATTCCCTAGTCAGGGCATCCTGAAAGATGGAGAAAGCTGAGCACTAGCATTGTTCTCTGTTCCTGATTACAGGTGTAATGTGACTGACTCCTTCAAGCTCAGCTGTTAGCCAAAATAAATTCTGTCTCCCTTCAGTTGTTTTTGTCAGGGTATTTTATCATAACAACAGAAAAAGACACTAATACAAGTTAGAAACATTTATTAGTGTTTTACTCACATATATTGAGATGTGTTTTAGAAAAATACCATTTATGGCTCCTTCCCAGGTAGGTTTCTAATTCTCTTTGTTAATTTTGTTTGCTGGTTTGTCTCTGCATCTCTGCTTTTACACTTATATTTTTATTCTTTTGAACTATTTTTGATGTAAGAGATAGGTATCTAACCTTGTTTATACTCAAAATATCTGTTCTTTGATATATTGGATAATGTATATCTTATTTGCTTAAAATGTTAATAATGCACATCTTATTTGCTTAGAATGTCTATAATGTACATCTTTGCTTACAATATTAATAAGGATGTACATCTTATTTATTTAGAATATACTCAGTTCTTAATCTAGCTTTTGTTACTTATTTAGCTCCTCTAGAGTTGTGTTTTCCAGTACCAGTACTACAGAATGTTACAGGTTCTTAACATTTTCAAGTTCTGCTATATTTAAATGTATTTTTTAAATAATTTACAAATCTTCATTTCAGCGTGAAATAACTAAGAAGCTGGGCAACCCTAAACAGCCTACAAATCCTTTCTTGGAGATGATCAAGTTTCTCTTGGAGAGAATAGCGCCAGTACACATAGATACTGAGTCCATCAGGTATTTGTCCTTATAATATCATGGTTTCTCAGTCATGCATTTAATAGGGTGTCACAGTCACCAAACCAGCTGCTTATCAGTATTTGAATGTGCAGTCATCTGTGCACTATATTTGTGGATACAGCTTGTGTTCATTCATGTTTAGATGGGTAGCTTTGCTTGCTTCTCATTTTGCTTTCACTTTATTTTACCTAAGAAGAGAGCATAGGTGAGGTTTTGCTTTTTGAGATACGGGAGAAAGAGTATTCTAGGCATTAAGATTGTCATAAGCCAAACTAACTAGATAGGGAAGCAGGTGTTTTGAAAGTAACTGCCATCTGTTACCTTGTAGACTAGAGAGATTTGAGTGCTGTGTGCCCAGGATCAGATATGGATACTATTAACACTGAGCTTTGGGGCTCTTGATTTACTCTTTTATTTAGTCTTTGGAAACCACAGATTGAGGTGGTAAGTGGAGGGGGGAGAAGAGAGCTTCCTCGAGGCTTTGTTGTGGTAGCCTCTGCATAGATGCTAGTATGATGGGAAAGAAAGAACGTATTTGAGGAAGGTTTGGAAAAAGAATTCCTAAGCTACTGCTTCCTGACAACACATGAGTCAGAATACAAGGGTTTGAGTGCAAATAATGAATCCTCATACTTTTTTTTTTCTTTTTTGAAGTAGATGAGAGAAAACATGTAATTATTTTGACATGGCAAGAAATTTACTTTTTCCCTTCCTTTCCTTCCTCCCCTTTCTTTTTCTGTCTTATGTTTATTTAGGCTCTCATGTAGCTCAAGTTGTCCTTGAATTCATCGTGTAGCTGAGGGTGACCTTGAACTCCTGATCCTCCTGTTTTTTTTTTACCTTCCAAGTGCTGGGATCACTGGAATAAGCCACCACATCTGGCTACATTTTTTTTCTGTAATCAAGTAACTTTGAGCTTAAAATGAATTTATGAGAATTGATTTAGGTAGAAAATGAAAAATACTATGGACAGATATGGAAACCTTTTTACAGTAGGGAAATCAGAGATGTAAGAAGACCAAGTTTTAACAGGGTCTTAAACTTAAAAAAAGGCGCAACTTTTCACAAGTAAGGTATATGCTGTGTATGAGCTGACAGACGGAGGACCAAGAACAGGCCCTTGGTTTCAGCAATCAGGAGTTTACAGTAATCTAGAAGGTGTGTTAGAACATAAATAGCAACAAGAAGTAGCAGTTTCTGCTCATAATATATGTGGGAGAATTCTCAACATTGGTGACTTTTGGAATGGGAACTGCCTTCCAGGTGCGAGGTAGTGGCTTAGGTGTTAAATTGGACTCAGTAAGTGACTGCAGAGTCACCAGAGAGATGCTAGGTTAGTTCCTCAGGCAGGCAGGCAGACTCAGGACAGCACCCTTTCAGTGTCTGCATTTTATAAATGTGGGAATGGACAGTAGCACCTTTAAGTTTTATGTTTTTTTTTTGTTACAACTGATGAACATTTGCAAATAAGGAAAAATAATTTTCCCCAAACTTTTCTTAGCTAATTGCGTTTCTTTAGGGAATTTTTCTATGGGTACTTAAGAGAAACATTTGTGGTGTTTGTTAACTGACTACAAGAATGGTAAGGCTAAGATCCCAATGCTTTCTTCTAAATATATTAACAAATATTATACTATTCTATTTGGTTTTTGGTTTTCCTCCTTTTTTTTTTTTTTACTTTGGTATGTTAAGTAGTTTTATTTTCTACATTTTCATCTGTAATTGACCTGGAGTTTAGTGTAATATGCGCATGAGAATTCTACTGTTTTTATTGTACATGATAGCTGGTTGTACTAGCTTAATCATTATTTAAAAAAGTTGATTGGTTCACAGTTGATTTGAAGTATTTCTTCATTGTTGGTCAAAAATTCTTGTGTGTTTTGCATGGACCTATGTTGATTTTGCTGAGGGTTTTTTTGGGCAGATTTGTCTCACAGAGGAAGCCTTTTCTCTCCTCTTCCCCATACTGTTTGGCAACAGGCATGCATTTGTCTTCCAGATGGTCAGGAGTGTACATAGATTCAGACTTCCCTTTCCCCGAGGACATGAGGGTTCTCTTTGCAACTTTTATTACTAGTTATTTATGTATTTGACTTCTCTGTGTGAATACATTTCCTCCTCTGTGCTTTTCAGCTGACTTTTGCTGATAGAGAAAAATTGCTGTTGTTCTGAGAGGTTTGTTTCTTTCAATCACCTTGCTGACTTCTCTTGTTAATTTCTTAGCCTAATAGACTGAGTGTGTTTCATTATATATGATGTTATACTTATCATTTGTTCTTCACTGAATACTTAAGTAGCCTTTAAAATAGTTTTTCCATCCTGTCATTTTTCTGGCTGATGTGTCCCCCAGGCTGTGTTTGTGATTAGCTCTAGTTCTGCTGCTGTCTGTCTTCTTCAGAGCCCCCATTCCTAGTAGCCCCAAAGAAGGAACTTTGGGGCTACTAACTTTCTTTGGGGCTACTGACTTTCTTTGCAGTCTTTGTTGGCTGATACTGTTAATGTGTGTGCTCACTTCCTTGTGACCTTCCTACCCATTGTTATAGAAGAAAATAAAGATTAAAAAATTTTAATGTTTCTGCTGTACAGAAGAATCTTGGTACTGTTGGGAATAAGGCTTAGGTTGGAGATTTTCTTTTTTGGTTTTTCGAGACAGGTTTTTTGCATTGTTTTGGAGGTTGTCCTAGCACTCTCTCTGTAGACCAGGCTGGCCTGGAACTCACAGATATCTACCTGTCTCTGCCTCCCAAGTGCTGGGATTAAAGGCATGGGCCACCAATGCCCAGCGGGTTGGAGATTTTCATTTGGGCAACTGGAGATATAAGAATAGGGAAAACTTATTTTATGGCAACAGGGAAAATTTACTTATGAAAATAATAAATAAATGTGTTTTTAAATTAAAAACAATCTTATTTGAAATACATTTTTAATGTGTACATGTTTGTATATGTGTATGTACATAGAGTGGTGCATCTGCAAAGACCCATATTTGGAATTTGGAACAACTTGCAGGATTAGGTCTACTGTGTGAGTCAAGCTCAGGTCTTCAGGCTAGGTGGCAAGGGCACATAAACTCTGAGCCATCTTGTTAGCCAGAAATAGACTTTGTGGGTAAGAAAATTTCAAACTCTTGTTATAGAGACAGATATACTTCATTCTTTGTTTGATACTAAATTTGAGCATAAAATATTATTCGAAGAAAAATAGCTGTACTAAATACTTCAAGCATTGTGTAAATTTTATTTTGGTATTTTTTTATGTCCATACTGTTACTTTATTACTTGATGTTTGTAAAAAGAGCAATTGCCCCATTGTGTGAATGATTGCTTTAAATCATTGTCAATGAATTACTAAATTTGCTTACAGTAAAGTCAACCTGTGTCTAAAGTTGGAAAACATTGCTGTGCTTTGTCTGGGATTCTCTTTTACAAGGTTTTGTTGCATCTGATACAATTTTAGCAGCAGGTCTGTGGTTTCTGACTCTTGGGTTTTTGTCTGACACAAATCCATGTTGCATTTTAGAGTGCTTAATGCTGCCCTTTGATTGACGTGTATTTAGACAAAAAAAATCATTTGTATATTTGATGCTAGGCCTTCTCTGGAAAAGGCATTAGTAAAGCTACAGGTGACATTCACAAAGGACAAATCAAGTAACTCTTTGGTTTCTTCTGAATTGGTGAAGGAAAAGAACTGGTTTTGAAAAAAATATTTTTCTGTAATTTGTCTTATAATAATGTTTGGTTAATGACCATATAAAATATGTACTGTGTAGTTATTTAATATTTAGGAACTTTTCTCAGATACTGCTAACGTATTCCAGTTGAAAGAAATACCCCTTTTGTTTTCTTGTCATACTTTAGTGCTCTTATAAAGCAAGTGAATAAGTCAATAGATGGGACAGCTGATGATGAAGATGAGGGTGTTCCAACTGATCAAGCTATCAGGGCAGGCCTTGAGCTGCTGAAGGTAAATACTTGTCTAAACTTGTTTCTGATTACACAACTGAGTTTTTTAATTTGTTTGTTGTTGTTGGTAGTGGTGTGTGTGTGTGTGGGTTTCCTTTTTTAAAAAAATTATTCATTTTTACTTTATGTACATTGGTGTTTTGCCATGGGTATTGAGTCCCCTGGAGCTGGAGTTACAGACATTTGTTAGCTGCCATGTGGGTACTGGGAAGTGAACCCAGGTCCTCTGGAAGGGCCGTCAGTGCTTTTAACCACCAAGCCTTCTTTCCACCCTGTGTGTGTGTTTTAAAGGCAGGGCCTTACTGTGTGTGTCTGACTGGTCCAGGACTTGCAGTGTAGACACAGGGTTCTGCTTAAGTTGCTTTCCAGGTTCTGACATTGGGGGTTTATATTGCTTGTTCTTAAGATTTGCTTCTCCAAGTTTTACAGCCTAATCAGAAAGGTTTCTTGAGCCAGGGAGTAGTGTCTCAGGCCTTTAATCCCAGCATTTGGAAGGCAGAGGTAGGTGGATTTTTGTGAGTTGGAGACCAGCCTGGGCTACAGAGTGAAGTGGGTTTTTTTGTTTGTTTGTTTTTGCTTTTAATTTCTTTTGAGACAGTGTTTCTCTGTGTATTCCTCACTGTCCTGGAACTCACTTTGTAGACCAGGCTGACCTGGAACTCAAAGATTTACCTGCCTCTGCCTCCCCATTGCTGGGGTTAAAGGCATGTGCCTCCATGCACTGCAGCAACAAAATTTTTAAGTGTGTTGGCTTTCAGCCGTTATTGAGATGGGCTGAATGGTTGGGGCATTACTTGCCTCTGAGTGCTTCCTCCGATGTAATAGATAGTCTTTTAATGTTTCCCAGAGAGGTACATCATATATACATTATCTTTTAATGCAAACTGACTCCTAGCAAAAATAATAACTGTGAACTGGTATTACTCAACTTCAGTGTATTATAACATTGCTGCTTTCTTATTGTGGCTAATTTGATTTTCCATATTTTATTCATGTAAATAGTACTAAAGTAAATATTTTTGTGTAATATCTTATTTTTTAAAAACTGAAAGTCATTACTGGGTCCAGGAGAACAAGACCTTTGAAATTCTTTGAGATACATACAATTAAAAATTTTATAGACACAATTTTTTACATATTAAATTTTGTTGTCTTACGGAGAAATTGTATATAAAAACATTTTTCATATCACTTTAGGAAAGAATTCCTGTAGGCCATCTAGAGTGTGTGAAAGTACAGTCTCTTTAATGTTCACAAGCATATCATGCTGCTGTTTTAGAAAATGTGCTAATCTGCTCAGTACAGGCAGTATTATAATTTCTGCATTGTTACGAGCGATCTACCTCTGTACATTAACAATTTCTGTTTCCCCTTCACTTCTCATCCTTTATATATCTACTGATGCCTCAATCTTTCTTTAAAAATTTGATTTGAATGAACTTTTAATTTACTTTGTTTTTTATGGGAAATATTTGATGAATAAAAATTGTTATAATTAGGTTACTAACTGTGGTATTACAATTAATACTCGTGAAAAGTAAGAAGAATTTTATTTGGTCAGTTTTGTCACTTTGACAAAGTATCTAAGAAGGTAAATTGAGGGAAGAACTTATCCTGGCTCCTGATTTCTCAGACCTTTGTCCAGAATCACTTGGTTTTCTTTGTCTCTTGGCCTGTGGTGAGCCAAGGTTATCATGGCAGCTTGGGGCATAGCAACAGGGGGCACCTTGTAGACTAGGGATGTTTTGCTTACTTTGTAGCAGTTGAGAAACTCAGAGACAAGAAAGTCTTCCAAGTCACCTTAGCTGTGAATTTACCAGTGGTGAAGTTAGAGTCCTCGTGGTCCAAGTAGTTTTCATGTGCCCATCATCTTGTAACTAAACTCTTAATTCAGGAACCTTTGGGAGGCACTTTTAGATTTAAACTATGTTATTCCACCCTGGCTTCTGAAGCTCATGTTCATCTCTCTCTCTCTCTCTCTCTCTCTCTCTCTCTCTCTCTCTCTCTCTCTCTCTCTCTCTCTCTCTCTCTCTCTCTCTTTTGTTTTTTGTTTTTGTTTTTTTGTTTTACGAGACAGGGTTTCTCTGTATTGTGTTGGAGGCTGTCGGTCCAGCCCGGCCTCGAACTCACAGAGATCGGCCTGCCTCTGCCTCCCGAGTGCTGGGATTAAAGGCGTGCGCCACCACCGCCCGGCCTCATGTTCATCTCTTATTGCAGCTTTGTGTTTCCATTTCCATGGAGCTTCAGGAGTTTTTACAGATCCATTGTTTTTAAGCAATTCACCTTCAAAATGTTTGAGAGTCAAGGCATGTCTTTGCTGAGAGTACCTGTTAAAACTCAAAAACAAATTGCATACTCTCAGTTTGCACAAGATCTACATGTCTGTCTATTCCAAAAGGGAGGAATGGTGCATAGAAAGAAGATATTGGACTGAGGCAATATCAGCTCCCATCCAAGGCAAACCCTGAATTCTAGAATTCTATGTCCTTCATCTGTGGCACAAAGAGCTTGGGCAGCCCTGCTCCTATACCTTTTCTTGCTAAAGGACCTATAGTCATTCTTTTTGTTTGTCTGTTTGGGTGTTTTATTTGTTTTTTAGTTTTTCGAGACAGGGTTTCTCAGAAATCTACCTGTCTCCTGAGTGCTGGAATCAACTGTGTGCACTACTAGGCCCAGCTCAGTTGCATTTTTTTTGTTAGTTAGCTTTTGTTTTTCAAACATGGTCTTGTGTAACCTAGGCTGGCCGTATACTGCAGATAGTTGAGGATAACCTTGACTGTCTTATCCTTATATGTCCATTCCCTGATGATGGGATTGTAGTCATGTACCACCAATTTCTGTTCTATGCACTGTGGAGATCAAACCCAGGGCTGTGTGCCTGCTAGGCATGCAGTCTCCCAAGGTGCGCTATATGCTGTTGCCTTCCTTAAAGTCTATTATGATCTCTGTCCGGGTTCTTATAAATGTTGATCTTGTTGTTTTATCTTTTTGTTTGATGATTTTCTTTACTGCTTTTGAATTGTTGATTTGGTTATTGTACTTACAGTGCATCTAATGACCTGGTAAGTATACATTTCCTAATTTACTTTTGAAAAAATACTTTTTTTTTTGTTTTTTGTTCTTTTGAGACAAGATTTCTCAGTATTGCTTTGAAGGCTGGCCTAGAACTCACAAAGATCTGCCTGCCTCTGCCTCCTAAGTACTGGGATTATAGGTGTGAGCTACCAACGCCCAACCTAGAAAAATTCTTACCTAGTCTCTTCTAATGGTTATTTAGAAAAAAGAGTGATGGTTTTATTACATTTCCTATATGTTCTCTTTTCTCCTATCCTCATGCCCTTCCCCTGAAAAAAAAAGTATCAATCAAAGTTCAAATTGTTTTGACTAGAAATATATTCACATTCTATACAGGAGCAGTTAATTTTGAATTGGTTACTGATTAGTATTATTTCTAATAGGTACTTTAGGTATATATTACAAACATGGAAAGATTTTACAGATAATGTTTATAAACCCTTTGCAGGTACTCTCTTTTACACATCCCATCTCATTTCATTCTGCTGAAACATTTGAATCCCTTCTGGCTTGTCTGAAAATGGATGATGAAAAGGTAGCAGAAGCTGCCCTACAGATTTTCAAAAACACAGGCAACAAAATTGAAGAGGATTTTCCACACATCAGATCGTGAGTTGGGCTTTTTCTGATAAATACTTTGGATATACTTTTGATTGAGTTCTGTAGTAATTGGATTTTGAGGGAAATTGTTGCAAATTATGCTAGAATGTAGACTTGTTTCTTGTGAGAACGCATTAGTTGGCATTTTAAGTTTGCAAGACAGGCATGGTACATCTTTGTGATGCTTTACTGTTGCTTTCATAAAGTAGTTACTGGTGTATGATGGCACAGGATGGACAGTTCACATTGATCTAAGCACAATAAGAAATTTCAGAAGGGCTAATCGCGCGCGCGCGCGCGCATGTGTGTGTGTGTGTGTGTGTGTACACCTTGCAAGCTCACCTGTACCTGACACATGGACAGGCCAGCGGACAACTCTCAGATATCGAGTTAGTTTTCTTCTTCCTTGTGGGTTCCATGAGAATGAACTCAGAGCATCTCATGTTCACTCTAAGTACCAAGTAATCTTGCTGGCTAGTATCCTCTCTGACTAAGGGTATGCCATCATTTTTATGACAGGGCACTTAATACAGGGAATCAGGAAAACATGGAATACTCATCTTTATAGTAGTATAAGTGTTTCAGTGGTTTAGTGTTTCCAGCATTTGGAAATTGATAAGCTGTAGAGAATCTCTGTTAAGTGCTAACAATGTTCAAGATTCTGTATCTGCAATCTCCCAATGGACTACATCTTCATTCTTTCTGTCATCACTTGCTTCTTGTATATCTTTCTCCCCAGTTTCTGGAGAGAAGATCCACATGTGGTCTTGATGACTTCTGGCCAAGAACTACCCCATCCAGGGAGCTGTTGGATGCTTCTTCAGATTGCCTGTGATCTTTTTCCTCAGTCCACATTAAGCTTTTAGAGGGAGGTGTAACTTTTGCTCTTCTGTTCTGGTCATGTGGAATGGAGAGAAATTAAGAAACCATTGGTAAATAGGACAAAGGTATTATATTATTTCAGTGGTAATCCAAACGTACTAGAATTGGGGGCTTGGAGAGATGATGACTCAGTGGTTAAGAGAATTGGCTATTCTTATAGAGGATCTGAGTTTGGTTCCCAGCACCAACATGCTGGCTTAACAACCATCTGTAACTCCAGTTCCACAGAGACTGACACCCTCTGCACGGACACTAGACATGGACATGTTATACATACAAACATGCAGATAAACGGTCATATACATAAAATCTGAAAAGTAAAAAAGCTACCAGAATTTTTATAACAGTAGTCTTTTTGGTAATAATTAGCAACACTATTGTTTGGAGCTGTCTTATTAAAAACTTTTCAATGAGTTCTGATGTATGCTTCTCCATGGGATGATGCTTTTGCTACACAAATCAGATCAGAGAGTAGAGTGGCTTTCCATGTGGACTGTGTGTAACTATATACCACATATTGTATCTTTATCTGATAAGCTATCTCAGTTAAGTTGTCTGCTATTCAACAGATGTGGTTATTAATCTAAGTGAGGAATCTAACATTCAGACAGGCAAAGTAGTTCTAGGCCATAGCTAGCAAGTGGCAAATCTGTGATTTGCATTTAGGCTTGATTCCATTATCCATGCAACCATATCCCTTTGGGCATAGTTTCTATTTTCTTCTTATTTCTCTTTCTTACTGGCTTTTTTAGTTAGCATGCAAGATAACGGAGCTCATTACATACACATACTCTCAAACATATCTGTGTATATGTGTATGTATGTCCTTTTACCTCAGTTATATCTGCCCATTCTATTACATAAAAATCTTTATCTATCTATCTATCTATCTATCTATCTATCTATCTATCTATCTATCTATCTATCTATCTATCTATCCACCCACTGAACTCTGGTTGGACATTTTGGATATTGTGAGTGGTGTAGCAGTAACATGAATTTATAAATACTTCTATGACATACTTAATATTCTTTCTGGTATATCCCCAGGAGAGGTACAACAGGATCACTTGGTAGTTGTATTTTTAGTTTTTTTAGAAAACTGCTTACTGATTCCCATAGCAGCCCTTCCAGTTCACATTGCCATCAGCTATGTATAAGATATGCTTGATAGCACTTGTTTCTTACTGAGATGGAATCTCCGTGTGTCTTAGTTAGGGTTTCTGTTGCTGTGAAGAGACACCATGACCATGGCAATTGTGTGTGTGTGTGTGTGTGTGTGTGGTGTGTGTGTGTGTGGTGTGTGTGTGTGTTTGGTTTTGGGGTTTGTTTTTTGTTTTGTTTTTTTTTTATTTGATTTTTTTGAGAGGGTTTTTCTGTGTAGCTTTGTAGACGAGGCTGGCCTTGAACTCACAAACTCACAGAGATCCATCCTCCTGCTGGGATTAAAGACATGTGTGACCACTGACAGGCTGACCATTATTATCATGGTGCTACATGATGTCGTGCAGGCAGATATTGTGCTGGAGAAACAGCTGAGAGTCCTACATCTTGATCTGCAGGCAATAGGAAAAGTGGTCCTTCTCACTGGACGTGGTTTGGATATACATCTTCAATGCCCTCCACAGTGACACACTTACTGCTACCAAGACCACATCCACTCCAACAAGGCCACACCTCCTAATAGTGCCACTCTCTTTGGAAGCCATTTTCTTTCAAACCACCACACAGTGTAATTTTACCATACCTTTTTCTGCTGGCTAAGGAGGTTGAGCACTTTTCCGATTGCTCCTTGTCATATTTTGGTAAATGTCTGTTTCACTATTTTGCTGTCATTGATTCACTTTGTGGGTGGGGATTTCTGTTTGTTTGTTTGGTGCTTTGGGATACTTTATAAATTCTAGATACTAGTTTCCTATCAGATACATAGATGGTAATTTTTTTCTCCATTCTGTATACTATTGCTTGTATTTCCTTTGTTGTACATTAGGTTTTGAATTTCATACAATCCCATTTCTTGATTCTTGGGCTTATTTCCTGAGCTATAGATAGTCCTGGCATATACCTGTATCCTGAAGTTTCCCTTTAGAATTTGCAGAATCTTACATGAAGGTCTTTAATCCACTTTTGTTCAGAGTGAGATTTTTCTGCATGCTGAAGAGATATAGTTTTTCCTGTACCAATTGAAGAAGCCGATCCTTTCCCAATGTATGCTTTTGTCACCTTCATCAAAATTTAGGAGGATGTGTTTGTTTTTAAAATCATCACTTGTGACTTTGGCTTCAAGTTTGCCTTATTACTTTTTTGAATAGTGATGCCAGCGTGATTTGCTTCCATTCACTCTTGAGTCTGTGAATGTATGCCATTGAAATATGTTTCTTGGATATAGCGGATAGCTGGATCTTGTTTATTATTCATGCAGCTAGTCTGTCTTTTAATTGCAGAGCTAACAACATTTGTGTTTAGTTAGTGAGAGAGGTTTGCTAGTCCCTGAACTTTTTTGATTATTTTTCTAATTGGTTGGATTAATGTTCATTCCTTCATTTCTTCCCTACAGTAGTAGTAGTATTAGTACGTTGAGGGTTCATATTGTTGAGTGTGGTACGTTCCTTCCCAGGTCTTCTCTCTTCATGTTTTTCTCACATGAAGTTGGTTTCCTGTACTGTGTTATTGATAGTATTTCTTCTGTTCATGGTGTTCCTCTGTGGTTCTTTTGGAGTAATATTGTGTGAGTTTTCCTTGAGATGTGAATGTTTGTCTATTTACCTCAGGTAGGTTCCTCTGTGCTTCTTTTGGAGTAATATTGTGTGAGTTTTCCTTGAGATGTGAATGTTTGTCTATTTACCTCAGGTAGGACATCATTGACAGACAGAAAAAATGAATTCCACCCAAGTTTTACTTGGTGAGCCATTGAATTTATTGGGGTTATCTGTAGGACTGTTGGTGAGAGTTTATTTATAGGGCTCCAGTGATTCAAAGGCAGTTGCAGCAGCAAAGCCAGTGTGGTCTACAGAACAAGTTCCAGGACAGCTAGGGCTGTTAACACAGCCTGCCTGTCTCCTGAGTGCTGGGATTAAAGGCGTGTGCCTCTCCTGCCCCTGGCTGGGCTCAGTCTTATGTAGGTACCCACCCCTGCTGTGGCTTCGTGGATACAACAGTCATGTCATGTCTTGAAGACAGTATTTGACAGACTCCTCCTATCCCTTTTGCCCCTTCTCTGCAGTGCTCACTGAGCCTTGGAGAGGATAATCTAGATGTCCTGTTTAAGACTGAACACTCTGTAGCTATAAACATAAAAAAATCCTTTTTTAATATCTTGCTTTTCTTTCCTTTTATTTTAGAGCCTTGCTTCCGGTATTGCATCACAAATCCAAAAAGGGACCACCTCGTCAGGCCAAATATGCCATCCATTGTATTCATGCCATATTTTCTAGTAAAGAGACCCAGTTTGCACAGATATTTGAGGTAATGAAAATTTTTTTAATTTATTAAAAAATAAATACTGATTTTGCAGAATATTCTCAATTGGAAATATATTGTGTACTGTCAGGATATGAATTAGTAAAGTCAACATTGGCAGTAATTAAAATAGGAAAACTAGTTTTTCATAGGTTTAAGGCTACTTCAGATTTTAAAGTAAAATACTGCATAATACTTTTTGATACTGTTGTATATATTGGTTTTTGGAGAGTTTTTATTGAATGATTATTGTATATAATCATAGTCAGTGACAGTATCTAATGAACTTACTCTGTCAGTTTGCAGGTTTAACAGTTTGAATTCTGACTGTAAAGTGGTCCTAATTGGTAATGTAAACAAGTTTAGATTTAATGACTGAGCTAAATGTGCTAACATGAAGTGTATCTTTAATGTTTCATACTATTTTCTCTACATATTAATTAATTTTCACCTTGAGGAGGTGCTTTATTACAGCCAGCTATGAGAGTAGTTGCTAGTATTATTAAAACAGAAGCTAGCAGAAAAGTCTGTAAAAAATGATTTATAATTTTATGTCTGGAGCTCTGAATGGAAGTCAAAACAATTTGAAGACCATACTAAACTTTATTTTGACACTCTGTCTCTGAGGTACAAACTTTTATGGTTATTTTATCATATTTTCATGTATCATGTTAAAACACCTGAATTCTGCATCTTCCAAATAGCACTTTGATTGTATAGCAAGTAACGTGCCTTAATTTATATGCATTTGGGGATGTCTGTTTTTATTTATGAAGATGACTTTATTAATTAATGTTGATTTATAGGAAACTTTTGTTTTTATTGATTAATCTTTTTTTCTTTTTAATGATGGTCACTCTGAGAATAATACTGATAATACTTGGCTTTGGTAAGATTTTTGCTGTTGCTCTTATAATGTAGAAGGTTTGCTGGTTTTTCTGAGAAAATACTTTCTCATAGTCACAAACCTTTTTTGCAGCTGCCAATATTCCATGATCTGGCCATTAATTTTTCTCTTTTCAAAAATAATTTCGTTAATGCATTGTGGAAAATTATCATCTAGTAGTAATAAAATAATTGAAAACATATTTATGCAACCATGTTTTTGTTTATAGTGTGACCAGCAGAGTGATACTTAGATATGGACACAGTGGAAGTATTAAGGGAAATGACCAGGAATAGCAAAAGGTCAAAGTCGGCAAATGTTCTTGTTGGTCTTGCTGAAACCTCATGCTGCCCTTGTGTATTGGAAAATCATAGTCTATATTGCTTGTCAAATTTGCAATAGTTGGTTTTTGGTGTTAGAACATACAACCACATTTGCTTTTTATGTATGTGTTCCTGTGTGTTTACATGTGTGCATTGTGTGTGCTGTGCTTGTAGATACCAGAGGTCAACACTGCATGTCATCCTCAATTGCTTTGCACCATGACTTTTGAAACAGGGACTCTCACTGAATCTGGAGCATTCTTTCATCTAGACCAGCTCTCCAGATAACCTAAGGGCTGCTCCTGTCTCTGTCCCACAGTGTTAGAATCACTGATGCACTCAGCCTTGTTATTTATGTGGTGTTGAGGGTCCATACTCGGTTGTTGATGCATGTGCATTAAGCACTTTGCCCACTGAGCCAGTTCCAAAGCCCTTGTATTTTCATTGAAATGCAGCAGTGTTGTTTCTGCTAAGTACCTCTGCCCATTCTAGCCAGCTATTTACTTTCCACAGGTACTATGTGTTGTCAATAATGTGCTTTTCCAGAGGTACTTTATTCATACACAAGTAAGGATATAATAAACACATACACACACACAAATTTTGTATGTCCTCCCCCTTAGTGCTTAATGATGGTGTAATTTAGTCACTCTTCTTAGTTTTCCCATTTTTAAAGTTTAGCGATGCTCTTCAGTTATCATTCTAAGTGAGTATGACATTCTTTTGTTGTAGTAAGATACTAATTTTGTTTTAAATCACATGAAAAATAGTTTTATTCTGGAATTTAATATTTGATGCTGTCATTTTTCAAGACACCCAAAAATCAATTAACTATGCATAGGAAAAGTTAGTTATGCTATTGAAAATTTTATCTCAGTGTTCGAAAGGCTTAGGGACACATATTCTTTCTGGCTAGTGGTTCATTATGTTCCCACTGGAGTCCTGCCTACTGGTCCTAAGTCAAGTAGAGTACGTATCCATGGAAAAGACACAGTGCCTCTTCTGCCTCAGTGTGCGCAAGTGTGGCCTACCTCATTTTCATTCCCATTTCCTTGACAAGATCTGACATAGACTCCTCCAACTGCAGAAGAAGCTGCAAGGCAGAGTCTTCTTTATGCTTTGGAAGGAGGAGCAGAGTGAATATTGAGTAGTCCTAGCAGTCTTTGACATTCATATACATGGTTATAAGATATATGCTATATAATAAGATTGATGCTGAAAAGCTTTCTTACCTACTTCTAAAATGTGAGTTGGGCAGAACTGAAAATGTTTAAATTTAATGTCTTCTAAATGTCAATAACTTTTATAAAAGTCTACACTTAAGCTTGAGTTGCTACTTACACAGGATCTGAACTTTTGTAGTGCTCATAATTGAAAGGTGAAATACAGGAGTAGTTTTATTTGTTATCTATAGAGAACTGAATGTATTTTCTATCCTTCATTTCCAGCCTCTGCATAAGAGCCTAGATCCAAGCAACCTGGAACACCTTATAACGCCACTGGTCACTATTGGTCATATTGCTCTTCTTGCACCTGATCAGTTTGCTGCTCCTCTCAAGTCTTTGGTAGCAACTTTCATTGTGAAGGACCTTCTTATGAATGACCGGGTGAGTGAGGTCTTTAGATTTGCTATCTTCATAGAGTTCTGCATGTAGTTTTATATTAAAGAGAGGTGGAATACATAACAACACTCCACTTGGTTGCTTTCATTTAAGGTTTTCATCAGAAATAAAGTAACACCGGCACATGTTTGTTTGAACCAGGTATTTGATCTGAAGTAGATCCCCTGGGGAGTTGTAAAATAATACCCAATTGTGGCTATTTCAGTTTTACATGAAATGAAATTGTGTAAGGACATGGAGTTTTGATTAATTGGTAGACTTTTAGTGAGGAGACAGATAACTGGAGATGTGGATAAGACGGGGCTTGAATCTGCTTGTTTGTGCCTTTTGAGTGCTGGAATTAAAGTTGTAGACCACCAATACCTGACAGCTTTCTTGTGTGTGGGTGGAGAACCCAGAATCTTGTGGGGCATTTTACCACTGAACCATATCCTAGCCTGGGTGACTTTAATATGAAAGTAGAGATAATTTCAGGTTCCCAAATTTATATTCAGCAGTGAAGATTTACTCTTTTTTGTTTTGTTTTGTTTTGTTTTGTTTTGTTTTTTTCTTCTTTGTTTTTGTTTTTTGAGCCAGGGTTTCTCTATTGTTTTGGAGCCTGTCCTGGAACTCGGTAGACCAGGCTGGGACTAAAGGCGTGCACCACCAACACCTGTCTGAAGATTTACTCTTGCTTCTGGCAGATAGTTAAGCTCTTGTCAGATCATTTTGGGGCTTCAGACTTTTTTGATAGTTTGTTTTTCTGGTGCTGGGGGTCTAACCCAGGAGCTTGTTAGTACCATTGAGCTTCACCTGTCCATGTCTTGAGTTATTGGAAGGTTGCTGTCTTCGTGTCTAGCGTGCTTATAGGCATTTTGGGCAGATAGAGATGGGTCAGGTATTCTGGCACTCGGGAGTCACAGAAGAATGCTGAGTGTTACACAGCTCAGATGGAAAGGTATCCTGGAGCTCCGGAGCCAAGGACAACCACAGGCTGCAGTAAGCTTAGCAGTTTACAGCCCTGCCTCAGGGGAAAGGCTTCCCAGTGTATCAGCTCTGCTCCGGCAGGAGAGGGAGGGTCTTCCAGCTGGGGATGTTTGCCCAGTGTAGCAGTTTTGCTCCTGCAGGAGGTTTTTCGGGCCAAGTTGCTACAGCTCAGCTCTGCTCATGGAAAGTGGAGATTGGAGATTGGAGAGTGAGAGCAGAGAGCTGAGAGCGGAGTGTAGTCTTCCAGGGGAAGGTTTCCCGGGCAAAAGTGTTACAGCCCTGCTTGCTCTGCTCTGTCTTCTTGCTCTGCTCAAGGTTGCCTCTGCTCTGCCGCGGCCACCGCCACTGCAAAAGATCGTCACCCAAAGCTCATCGAAGGGGTTTATTGTGAGGGAAGAATCCAGTAGAGTGGCTGCTCTCTGGTCCTTTTTAGCCTTTTGGCTCCAATTTTAGGGCCAGGGTGCATTTCTTTCACTGACTCTGATTCCAAGGGCAAAGTGTGTTCTTTTGGCACTGGTTTCAGGGTCAGGGTACATTTCTCTAGTTCTGGTTGCAGGGCCAATGTGTGTTTCTTTGGCTCTGCTCAGGGTGTGTTTCTTTGACTCGTCCCTTTTCCCTACAGTGTATTTGTTTGGGAGCTCCCTAAAACTCTTGATTCCTAATTTTACCCCTTAAACCCTGTGACATGGTAACAGGGTTGGTGGGCCTCTCAGCCTCCTCTTTTCCACTTTTAGAACAAGAAATCACCTTAGTCGGAAAAGTAATCTTGGTGCCATGCTCAACTCTCTTGATATATCCCTTTTGATCATCTGCCCTGCTAAATTGTTACTGCTTTGCTAATTTTTTGTGCTTACTAACTTAAAAAAAAACCCAAAACAACAACAAAAAAAACCTTTTGGTTTACCCTAATTGTTTCAGTAGGACATTTTAAAAAAATAATAATCTAGTTCTGTCTTGTCAGAGATTAAATTCCTTTGTGCCACTGTTAAACTAACAATTTGTTCTGTTTTATGTCATATAGGATATGGGTGAATGAAAGGATGTTACATTAATTTATATTGAATAATACTGTTCACTCTTTGCTTTATTACTCAATGATCCTTATTTTCTATTTCCTTCCTGTTCATTTCATATTTATCACCTCATACTTATCTCATACATGTCTGACTAGGATGCTTCTTTAATTTTGTTTGTTCTTGAGTCTTGCAAGAATTGTACCGTATGCCCTGTGCAGACATCCTTAAGTCTGGGTTCACTGTTGAGCCACTTCTCAGTTACTGCTGATGTTTCCTACCAGCATTCGTTATCAGATGGCTCACTTTGTGCCCACATAATAGATACACTCTTTTTTTTTTTCTCTTGGTTTTTTGAGGCAAGGTTTCTCTGTGTAACTGCCCTGACTGTCCTAGAACTCATTTTGTAGACCAGGCTGCCCTCAAACTCACAGAGATCCACCACCCACTGCCTTCTAAGTGCTGGGATTAAAGGTGGATGTCCCCACAGAAGTTATACTTTCAATTTGCATTTTCTTTGCTAATGATTAAACTCATTTGACTGGTTACCATTCATGTTGTCTTCTTTCTGCAGTTACTTACAATGTCCTTTGCATGTTAGGTAATCTTTCCTTTATTGGGTACATGTTGCAGAATAGCCATAAGGTCCCATTTACAATGTATATTTTCACTCTCTTTGTGTTGTCTTTTGAATAAAAGTTTTAAATTTAACATTCTTTGTTGTTGTTTTCACATCCTGTGTCAGAAACCTCTGCTCTGCTAATGTGTGAGATTTGATGTATGATTTAAGCATTATTAATGTTTCTTTTACAAATGTGTGGGACATAAATGTTCAAAATTGAGATGTCATCTTGGTGGATCTTTTCTTTAATATTAGAGTATGAAATGTCCTTCTCCATCTCTTTTGACTAATTTTGGTTTGATGTCTATTTTGTTAGATATTAGGATAGCTACACCAGCTTGGTTCGTAGGTCGATTTGATTGGAAAATATTTTTCCAACCCTTTACTGTGAGGTAATGTCTGTCTTTGATGTTGAGGTGTGTTTCTTGTGTGTAGCAGGAGGATGAATCCTGTTTTTGTATCCATTCTATTATCTGTGCCTTTTTATTCTCGGATTGAGTCCATTGATATTGAGAAACATTAATGACCAGTAATTGTTAATTCCTGTTATTTTGTTGGTGTGGTGTGGTGTGTGTGTGTGTGTGTGTGTGTGTGTGTGTGTGTGTGTGTGTGTGTGTGTGTGTGTTTCTGTTTCTCTTTGGATTTTGCTGGTGTGAGATTATATATTGCTTGTGGTTTTGTAGGTATAGTTAACTTCCTTGGGATAGTGTTTTCCTTCTAGTACTTTCTGTAGGGCTGGAATTGTGGATAGATGCTGTTTAAATTGGACTTTATCATGAAATACCTTGCTTTCTCCATCTATGGTGATTGAGAGTTTTGCTGGGTATATTAGTCTGGACTGGCATCTTTGGTCTCTTAGAGTCTATAAGACATTTGTACATGCCCTTCTATCTTTTAGAGTGTCCATTGAGAATTTGGGTGTAATTTTGATAGGTCTGTCTTTATATGTTACTTGGCCTTTTTTGTTTGCAGCTTCTAATATTCTTTCTTCTGTATGTTTAGTGTTTTGATTATTTTGTGGTTTGGGAACTTCTTTTTCTGATCCAATCTATTTGGAGTTCTGTAAGCTTCCTGTGCCTTTAGGCATGTCCTTCTTTAGGTCAGAAAAAATTTTCTTCTATGATTTTGTTAATATATTTTCTGTTTTTTTTCTTGTTGTTTGTATGTTTGCTTTTTTTTTTTTTTTTTTTTTTTTTTGAGACAGGATTTCTCTGTATAACTGCTCTGGTTGTCCTGGAACTCTCTTTGTAGACCAGGCTGACTTTTTTGGTTTTTCGAGACAGGGTTTCTCTGTGGCTTTGGAGGCTGTCCTGGAACTCTCTCTCTATAGACCAGGCTGACTTCTAACTCACAGAGGTCTCCCTGCCTCTGGCTCCTGAGTGCTGGGATTAAAGGCGTGTGCCAAAATGACCAGCTTATTTTCTGGATTTTTGACCTGTGATTCTTCTATTTTTATTATTACTAGTTTTGGTCTTTTCATAGTATTCCAGATTGCCTGGATGTTTTGTGTTAGTTTTTTAGATTTAGCGTTTTTCTTTGACCAATGAACTCATTTCTTTTATTGTACTTCAACTCCTGACATTCTTTTTTCCATCTCTTGTATTCCATGGGTGATGCTTGTATTTGTAGTTCTGTTTGCTTACCCAGAATTCCCTCAGTTTGTGTTTTCTTAATTGCTTCTGTATCAATTTTCAGGTCTTGAATAGTTTCCTTCTCTTGTTTTCTCTTGCTTCTCTTGGCATTCTTTAAGGGATTTATTGATTTTCTCCAATTTCTTTCCTTTATTTTTTTCTCCTTTTTTTTTTTAATTAGAAGCAATCTTGTTTTACATGTCAACCCCAGTTCCCTCTCTCCCCCCCCTCCCCTGCCCTTCACCGACCCCCATCCCATCCCCTTTCTGCTCCCCAGGGAGGGTGAGGCCTTGCATCGGGGATCTTCAAAGTCTGTCACATCATTTGGAGCAGGGCCTAAGCCCTCCCCCATGTGTCTAGGCTGAGAGTATCCCGCTATGTGGAATGGGCTCCCAAAGTCCATTCGTACAGTAGGGATAAATACTGGTTCCACTGCCAGAGGCTCCATAGACTGCCAAGGCCTCCTAACCTGGGTTGGTCCTATGTTGGTTTCCCAACTATTAGTCTGGGGTCCGTGAGCTCACCCTTGTTCAGGTCAGCTGTTTCAGTGGGGTTCTCCAGCCTGATTTCCTTCAATTTCTTTAAGGGAATTTTCCATTTCCTCTTTAAGGATCTCTGTCATCTTAATAAAGTGATTTTATGGTCATTCCTTGTGCTTTGGCTGTGTTGAATTTTCAGTTCTTGCTTTCACAGGATAGCTGGACTCTGATGGGGTTATATTGCTCCTGGCTATGTTGGCATTTAGACATCTGGGTTGCAATGATTATAGGTTGTGGTGTTAATTTCTGAGTGTCTTTATTGGATGGGTGTTTTGTTCGTTGGCTTTTGTTTCTTTCCTCTTTGGTTCTAGTCTTTGTGGCCTCTATTTCTGGCAGCTGGTGTGACCTCTGATCTAATGGGGCGTCTCTGTCCACGTTGGGAACAGGCCTTCTGGTGGTTAGCGTGACCTTTGTTGTATCATGGGGTCTCTGTTCTCTGACTGGTGTTGCTTGTATCTCAGCAGTGGAAGTCTGCTTGGTTAGAGGTAGGACCCAGCAGAGGCAGGGATGATGAGGTGGGAGGGCAAAGGTGAGGCCTGGGGATGGGTTTTGGGGAACAGAATCTGGGGAGTGCAACAGTTCACCCTGCAGGTAACTCACTCACATGTTGTTCTCTTATTCAGTAAATAGTAACTGAGCATGAGAACTCATGCTTATATTTTAATGTTTCCACCTTTTGTCTAGCTTCCAGGAAAAAAGACAACTAAGCTTTGGGTTCCAGATGAAGAAGTTTCTCCTGAGACAATGGTCAAAGTGAGTACCATACATAGATTTGTTTGTCTTAGTTTACTCACTGTATCAAGTAATAGATGTGGGTGGCTATTAAAAGTCAAGAATTTGCCTTTATTGTGTTACAGTGTTTCATGTATTGTGAGATTGTAGGACAATGCTGTGTAACCCAGGGCCTTGTGAGCAATAGGATGTAACCTAGTTTGAGGGGAAAAGATTTGAAAGCTGCTTCTGTATTTACCCTTTCTAGAAATTAGTCATTTAATGGAGTGACCAGTGTCTTTTCCTGGATGTACTTCTGTTTAGTAACAATGCTAACCCAGGGTTTAAAATAGTCTTTTCCTTGGGATTTACGAAAAGTTTTTGTTTAAAACACATTTAATAATTCTTGAATTTGGGCTTATACATAAGAAATTGCTTGTCACTAAAATACAGAGCATCGATTTATTAAAATCATGTGGTAAGTGTCAATTTCATTTCAGTATATTTGTCAGTTTAAATGTTAGGAGCAAATATACTTAATGTTGACTTTTTTCTTAGAATTTTTTAGCATCCTTCTGAGCTCACTCCCACGTTGTCCTGCCCTCTTCCTCTTTGCATGTATTTGGTTATGTTCCATGTCTTGAAGCATGGTAGCATATTGTTGCAGTCTCTGAGTCTGATGAGTCTGCATACCTTTGGAGCAGCCCTTCCTTTACCTCTGTAGTTATCACTGCATGATACTAGTTGCATTTGGGTCTCAGCATTAGTCTTTTTTTTGGGGGGGGAGGTGGTTTCCAGGCAGGGTTTCCAGGGTTTCTCTGTGTAGCTTTGTAGACCAGATTGGCTTCGAACTCACAGAGGTCCTCCTGCTTCTGCCTCTCCAGTGAGTGCTGGGATTAAAGGTGTGTGTTATCACCTCCCATCTCTCACTATTAGTCTTAAGCAGCAGTCTTGTATCATTGAGGCAGCACTGGATGAGAAGACAGGCCATATAGGATAAGTGTGCACTCACCAGGAAAGGCGTCTTTGGAACTGCTGTGTGCTAGCACTGTTCAAGCTCAGTTATTATCACCTTTGTCTTTTAAAAAGCTGAGATAAGTCAAAAAACAATACACAAAGAAGTTTGTCAAAGTAAGTGCAGAAGTACTCCCATGCTTCATCATCATAAGATGTAGGATCTGGTATCCATTTTTAGGTAGGCAGTTGATGCTTCATCGTCAAAAGATGAAGAAAGCTGTGTCCATTCTTAGGTAGGCAATGGCGAACTTTTTCTGCTTAGGGAAGTTACAGGATGAGGTGCATGCTTGGGAAACATTAACAGTTAACAGCAACAAACTCATCTTTAGTGAAATTACTTTTGTTTTTGTTTGTTTTTGCCACTTTCCTGGAGGTTAAAACAACTCTAACTTAAAACACTGTGTTACATTCCTGTATATATAGGAAGGAATAATTTTTGTGTTTTCTTAGGATATGTCTTCTTCTAGTTTTTAAAGTTGATGTGTAAATTCTTTAAACATAACTCTTTATTGGTCCGTTTGTCTTTTAAATAGATCCAGGCTATTAAAATGATGGTTCGATGGCTACTTGGAATGAAAAATAATCACAGTAAATCAGGAACTTCTACCCTCAGATTACTAACAACCATATTGCATAGTGATGGAGATTTGACAGAACAGGGGAAAATTAGGTATGTAGTTATTGTTTCCAGATATTTGGGTTATAGTATTTCAACTCCTGCTATAACTGTTATATGTTAGAATTTCTTCTTTAAAAAGATAATTAGTATTAATTGTAGGTATTCATGTGTTTTTATTGTAATATGCTTTTACATGATGGTTATTGCAATATAACAGCCACGTGTCTGACAAGGTTCTGCCATCTAGACACTGCAAGTATTTTAAATGATAGATCCTTGCTCTTTGTCACAGTCCATGTACATATAACTGCTAGTACAGAGATCTGTAACAAGTTTGCTAGTGTCTCAAGGGAAAAAACAAATTATTGAATCTGTTTCTAGAATACAGTAAACAAAAAATTTTAAATGTACTTGATACATGTTATTTAAAATATATAGACTGTTTCTGTTTATATGATGAAACATAATTTAGTGCTCCCTGTTCATAAGTCCACATCTGTGGACTCAGCTACTTATTGATCTACTTAGAATGCATAGACTTACCTTTACATTTCCGGCACCATGCAGCATGGCCACTGATTGTATTGTAAACTAGAGATGAATGAAGGCATGTAGGGAGATTGCACATAATCCATGCAGAAATGATGTCATTTTTCTGTGAGGACTGAAGCATTGGTTTTGTTGTCTTAGGATACCAAGGGTTAACTGACTGTACTATGACTGAAACTACATACTCCACCCAGATTCAAACCCTGGCTCCTAGCACTTTCTAGTTAGCTGAACTTTGCTAAGTTACTTCAGGTTCTCAGTGTCCCTGACATCAACTTGTCTTTAGTGTACCACTGTGGTACAGTAAAGTATATTAGGATATCTGAAGTATTCACAGCATTGCATAGCACACAGGAATATGGATGATAATAGGGATTATTTTTTATTAGCATTAGCTGAAATATAGAATTGATCTCAGATGTTGTTCAGTGACACTTCTTAGCAATCAAAAATAGAATAATTTCCCTCTTTAATACATCTAAATTCTAAATGAGGAAACCAGACAGTGTGGGCTGCTTTCCATCTCCATTCTCTGCTTCCAGTGCCCCCCCCCCCTCCATAGTGCTGGGTGTCAAACCTAGGATTTCCATGGTAAGCAAATAGTATTAACACTGAGCCAGCCTCATTACCACCCCAGGCAAATAGAATTTAACACTGAGCCACCCCGTCCACCCCAATCTGTTCTCCTTGTATGTTTTATTCATAGTGTCCCCAGTGCCTAGAAACAGTATATATTTCTGAAGTGAAATAATAAGAATAAAATTCAGTACTGTAGACATAGTTTGCTTACCATTTTTTTAAAAGATTTATTTATTGTGTATACAGTATTCTGTCTGCATGTATGCTTGCAGACCAGAAGAGGGCATCAGATCTCATTACAGATAGTTGTGAGCCACCATGTGGTTGCTGGGAATTGAACTCAGGACCTCTGGAAGAGAGTAGCCAGTGTTCTTAACCTGTGAGCTCTCTCTCCAGCCCTGTGCTTACCATTTTTAACTTAATTTGTTGCTCTCCTTCAGTGATTTAGGCATGTCCATTACATGTAATAAGGATGCTTTGATTTAAAATTCATACAGCATTTGAGATAAATTTGTATTTGTCAGTTCAGCCTGGCTGAGAAAATCCTTGTCATTAATATATTTAGTCCCAATTATTAGTTACATTGTTTTCTACATAGTTTTTTACGTTAATTATTCCTGGATATATTTAAGTTGAGAACATTGACAGACTATATACATTCAAATTCCGATCTGTGATTTATCCACTGCTTTTATTGTGAACTATTTCTTCTGTATGCCTATGGTAGTGTTACAGCTACTACACCTCCTTTCATGATTCTTGTTTTATGTTTAGTACAGTAGTTATGATAGACAAATTGGCAAGTAAAGACATTCGTGTCGACCTGTGAGTAAACATCACACACACAACTCAGTAGTACTAAACAGGCAAACCGACACACAAATAGATGTCTTCTATTCCTGCTTAGATTAGGATGTGTAGGATCAGAAAATTGAATGGCTTTAATAGTAGCTGGCAGCAACATATTTAAGAGACATTGGCATTGGTTGGGTTCTCTAAGAGCTCTGTGCTATATGTGGACTGACTGCTATGGCCCCGTGTGGCAGAAAGTACAAACAAGCTCCTCCCCCCTTCCCCCTTGTAAGTTCTGAGGGCTCTGCCCACTCAACCTCATCACCTTCCATAAAACTCCCTTGTAATACCACCTTGGCTTAGGATTTCAGAGTGTGCACTCTGAGGAGGTGAAGGATGTTCAAGCCATAGGACTTTCTGCTTTCTTCTTATAGGGGACGATTTTAAACTTTAGATGAATGAGGTAAGAATGATTCCTCCACACCAGGCATGTAGAAGTCTTACTTTTTTTTGCTTCTTTTTTAGTAAACCAGATATGTCTCGTCTGAGACTTGCTGCTGGAAGTGCCATTGTGAAGCTGGCACAGGAACCCTGTTACCATGAGATCATCACGTTGGAGCAGTATCAGCTGTGTGCTTTAGCCATCAATGTAAGGGCAGTGACTAGTGGGAATACCATCGTGTGCTCTTGTGCTTATAGGAAGAAATTGCTGCAGCAACATCAGAGCCTTGAGTGTTTGTTTTCTTTCCTGAGAAATACTTCAACGTTCTAAAATTGGCATTTGGTTTCCTAGCACAGTGTGTGGAACTACTTCAGTGTCCTAGTCTGCAAACATCACATACACACACATACACACACACACACACACACACACACACACACACACACACACACACACACACACACACACACACGCTCAATGAGGCTTGCACTAGCTGAACCATTGCTCCTCAAGGAGACAGGGCATTTGCTTTAAGACTCTAGTCACAAACTTGTTATCCACTGGTCAGTGCACAGCCTTGCTTTCTGGGTGTCTGCTTTAGAACACCTCATTTATGTTCATAGCTCTTTGATTAACCCTAAGCATCAACACTCATTCCTCGGTGAGGCTTTACTATAGCTGTGCTTTTTTTTTTTTTTTTTTTTTTTGAGGCACAGTGTGGCCTTGTGCTTAGACTGCTGTATTTGATCAGTTGTTGGGAGATGTTTAAATGTCAGTCAGCAGTAAGAACAACAGTGTACAGTGTGTCACCAAGGAGACAAAGCTGGGCTTCTCTCTAGCGATGAGCACAGTGGGCTCCCTCCATGTTTGATGCTCTGCACATCTATTTGCTGATGATCATTGCTGCAGGTGTTGATTTTGGAATTAGAAATAAATTAATAGGCAAATTCCTAAGTGTAGATGGAATCTGTGAATAAGGAGGAACAACTGCTACCAAAATTTTATAAAGCTTGTTCCTGGGCTTTTATTATTATTTATTTATTTATTTATTTATTTATTTGGTTTTTACGAGACAGGGTTTCTCTGTATTGTTTTGGAGGTTGTCGGTCCAGCCTGGCCTCGAACTCACAGAGATCCGCCTGCTTCTGCCTCCCGAGTGCTGGGATTAAAGGCGTGCGCCACCACTGCCCGGCTCTGGGCTCTTATTTTTTAAGACATAGGGTAGATAGTTTCACGGTAGAAGTATTCTAAGTAAGTTTTTAAAAATAAAATAAATCTTTTAAAAGTGAGAATACATAAACACATGTATCAGTAAATCTAAATACATGACTTAAGCTTGTCTCCCTTTGTATTTTTCCACTTGTTGCAGAAGCCTTGACTCTCAGAGCTACCTTCTTATATGCAATAACTGTCCTACTGCTGTACTCATCCAGGAGACCTTGTCTGTTGTTGGATAAGTTTCCCCAACCACAGTTCTCATCATGTTATCCTCCTGGTCAAACACATTTAAGAACTCATACTTGACCGGGCATTGGTAGTACACACCTTTAATGCCAGCACTCGGGAGCAAAGGCAGGTAGATCTTTGTGAGTTCAAGGCCAGCCTGGTCTACAGAGCAAGTTCCAGGACAGCCTCCAAAGCAATACAGAGAAACCCTATCTCAAAAAACAAAACAAAAAACAAACAAACAAAAAAAAAAAGAACTCATACTTGTTTGAAAGAAAAGAAAAAACAAACAAATGTATTTTATAACCTGACATTTGAGCCTCTCTATTGTTTGGGTCTGAACACATACTTTAATATCTTTAATACTACCTTTACAGCAGTAGTTCTCAACCTGTGAGTCATGACTATCAGAAGACCATTGGAAAATACAGCTGTTTCTATTATTGTGATTCATAGAGATAGCAAAATTACAGTTATAAAGTAGCAACTAAAATAATGTTAGGGTTGGGGTGACCACAGCATGAGAAATTGTATTAAAGGGTCACAGCATCAGGAAGTTGATAATTATTGCTTTACATTATACTACCCTTTATCTACTTCATCTCAGAAAAACTGAGCACTTTTATTTAGCCTGTTTTTTGTTTTACTTAACCCTGTTTGGCAATGAAGGTTCAAATGTGATCTTTCCCTCAAGACTTACCCTGGTTTTCTTAGCTGGATGCAGTCTTTGTTGTTTTAATTCCCTCTAGATTTTATTTTCACTCCTCTGCTACATACAAAGCTCAGTCTTGTGCTTTCACTTTTTCTGTACATGTGATATTTTTTTTCTTGAGGTGAGGCTTTTTAAAAGTAGTATTGTATATTTGAACAGACCTTAAATGTGAAGGAATAGATAGAGATTGAATAATATGACAACACATTTAATAATTGCTCAGGTATTTAGAATTTGAAATTCAGTTCATGAAAAAATGTACTTTGTATTATTTTGAGGTGTGTATTGATCGAGATTCTGGAAATACAAAGCTGAATAAGTCATGGTTTTAGTCCTCTGAAAGCTAACAGCCTCTTAGAATAGAAAATGCAGATAAGTGAAAGGGAGTGGGGATAGGGTGGGAGGCTGGGGGGGCTGGGGGGTGCGAGAGGAGGGGGAGGGAGCTGGGATTGACATGTGAAGCAAGCCCTTTTCTTAAAAAATGTAATAAAAATAATGAAAAAAGAGAAAATACAGATAAGGGTTGATAATACAATGAGGTACACAGAGTAACTCAACTACTTCTAAGGTGCTAGGAGAAGTTATAGGGATAATTTGTTTTCAAAAGCAGACTGAGGTATGGTGAAGACAAAAATCAAGCTTGTAGCAGTGAACTAGTTTTGACTGCAACTTAGTATTGGGAGGCAAAAAGTTGTAGTTTATTTTCTTATACTCAGCCAATTATTTTTTTTATAACCAGAGTTATGAAAGTATAAGTGTTTGCCTTTGTGAGAGTTTCTTTTTGGTAAAATTGTAATGCTATTCCTTATTTTACATTTTTGTTAGTAAGGCACCCATCTTGTTAATTCTCCTGTAGCGTCTCTTGACACACCCTATGTGTGCACAGTTTGTCTCTTCTGTAGTTAATTGTCAGCTTCTCCTCTGTGAGCTGAGCTAATAGTTTTCTGTCACTAATAACTGAAAGCTGTTAGTTTTGAAGTGATTGATAAGTGGCTCTGTAACAAGTTTGCATTGAGTTATTAAATGCTGAGCTGTCAGTGAGAGGGACAGAACTATCATTAAGGGGTGTGTCTCAGTAGGAGGGTGGTGTATCTTGAGTGGGCTAATTTTTTTAAAGAATGGTGTATTCACTGGTGAATATGTTTAAAATAAGTTGATTTTGGTTATGAAGTTTTAAATAGGCATTTTTGTAGTAAATTGGATATTTTCATGATAGATGTATGTTTAAAATATGATTAAAATACGGAATGATAACTTTATTGAGTATGATAGTAGAAAAACTTAATTTCTGTGGACACTTGAATAATTTTTTTTAAAGTAGTAGGTATGCCGGGCGGTGGTGGCGCACACCTTAATCCCAGCACTTGGGAGGCAGAGGCAGGCGGATCTCTGTGAGTTCGAGGCCAGACTGGACCGACAACCTCCAAAACAATACAGAGAAACCCTGTCTCATAAAACCAAAAAAAAAAAAAAAAAAAAAAAGTAGTAGGTATGCCAAAATTGAAATTAAATGAAAGGGAATATATATGAGAACTTAAAGATGGATATTTGACACATCTTTATCCCAACTGCATTAACCAGGCATAATGGTACCTGCCATAATCTCAGCATTAAGGAGGCATTAAGGCATTAAGGAGGCTGGCAAGATGGCTCACCCATTAAGAGTACTGGCTGCTTGTTCAGAACAGCTGTTTGGTTCTCAGCACCCACATGGTGATTCACAACTGTTTATAACTCCTTTTCCAGGGGATCTTACTCCCTCTTCTGGCCTCCGCAGGCACCGGGTACCCACATGATACATATTACATATGCATGCAAAACATACATGCACATAAAAATAAAACTGGGAAAGAACAAAATCAGAAAATGTCCAAGTACTAGTGGTAGAGCCCAGCTAGTGTAGAGTTCTTGTCTAACATTCTGGGGGCTCTAGGATCAATCCCTGTATTATAGAGGAATAATAAAGATAAATATACACATACACACTTTGAAGAAAAACCCAGTGGTCATTACAGACAGAAGAAATGATGTACCTAAAGTTGTGAAATAAAAGAACACACAAGTTGAGAGGGTATAATTATGAAGTTGTTTGTATGCCATGGAGACAAATTGGAGCTGTTCCTTTAGTTTTAAAGAAATTCTAATCCACTGTGTTCTGGTTACTGTGCTAGTCCTAGATAGGAGGTGCATTGTTCCTGTTTTTGAAGAATCAGCAAATGAATAAGGCAGATACCCAAACTAGCCTTAATCTGCTAAAGATATGCAGAGTGCTCAGAGCATAGGCCAGCATAGGATACAGGTTACATGCTGCTTTGAAGTAGATAGATGTGTTTCTCTAAAAAACAAGGAGTTTGCTAGAGAGAGATGGTTTGGGGGAAGCTAGTCATAAGGTAATCAGACACTTTGCCTAAGATGTCAGTGCTGTGCTAAGCTATATATGCTCAGTCCCCTTTTTAATATTGTTTTAATTATACTCAGTTAAGTTGGGAGAAGTATACTAGTTTCATCTATTTTAAGAGTATATTTATTGTTGTCTAATAGATATAACTGGTAGTTTATTGGGTCCAGTTGAATACTCCATATTCACACCCTGTATTATGAACACTGACTTAGGGGTTATGTATCAACTTGGTCATATCTGAAATTGTAACTTCTTACTGCCTTGTGGATAATACCTAGAATAATTTTATCTTTATAGGATGAGTGCTATCAAGTCAGGCAGGTGTTTGCTCAGAAACTTCATAAAGGACTTTCCCGATTACGACTTCCACTTGAATATATGGCCATCTGTGCACTTTGTGCCAAAGACCCTGTGAAGGAGAGAAGAGCTCATGCTAGACAGTGCCTGGTGAAGAATATCACTGTGAGGCGGGAGTACCTGAAACAACATGCAGCTGTTAGTGGTGAGTGCCCAGGTGCTGAAAAATGCACCTTCCGGTATGTGTGCCTGTTGCAGCGTCACAGGTGTATACGTAAAAGTCAGCATCTCTCAACAGCTACTTTTCACTTTCTGTATTTAAAAATGTATATAAGTGTGTGGTTATTTGAGTTTCGTTATCTTTGTGTAAATGGCTAAGTCTGACATTGGAGGTACTAGAAAACAGTCAGATTTGCCTACATATTTGTACTGTGTTAGCACTGTTTTGGATCTTTGTTCTCATGTGTAGCTAACATTCATGTCGGTTGCATATATGCCTGCCTTCCCTGTGATCCCTCCATCTCCTAAAGCGGCAGTTGGTATGCCGCTTTATTTCTGTGCCTTAACAGACAGCATGCATCAGCATCTACCCTGTTACCCAAGTCAGATCAGAGGCATTTTTTATGCGTGTTCTCCCTCTCTTCAGCCACCAAAACCCATTAGCCCTTCTTGCAGATGTCATGGATATCTGCTGCTCTCCTACTAGCTATACTTGACTTGGATTATTGTAGATGCACTTAATTCACACCATGTTGTAAATGCCTTGCTTCTGCCCTCCCTTCTCTTCCCATTGTATCACACTGTGTGTTACCCTTCCAGCAAAGACCAGTCATCCCTTCCTGTAGGTTGAAATACATGTAGCTTCTCAACTGCTCACAAATGACATTGAAGCACCTGATGGCTACTCAGATTTTATACTCAAGTATAAATTCTGCCCTGTTTACTTACCACTGCTGCTCCCTCCTATGTGCCTATGCTTGGTGTGCAAGGTTACTTGAGGTTTGTGCAACCTGCCTCTCCCTACTCTGTTCTGAGCTCTGGAAATCACTTCTCTTCTTCTAGACAGACAGAGCTGGGGGATATACATACTTGCATACATAAATATAGTTTACCCCTTTGAGTCATTTTAGATACAGCTTTAGCATCAGTTTGCCTCTGTGATCCTCTTTCTCTTTTTTCTCACCTTGGAAAAAGTGAAGGCTTTGTAGTCACATCCCACCTCTGCTGTTTATGGGCTGTGTTTGGCCAAGTTATATAATCCATGGCTTACTTTGCTTGTTTGTGAATTTGATATATTTACTTCTTGTGGTTGTTACATGGATTGAAAAATGATATGTATAAAGCACCTAGCATAAATAAATGGCCCAGAGAAGTCATCGGTAATGCTAGTTATCCATAGTTTCCATCTCTTTATACTTCTGTATGAGTGCCTTACCTGGTTTTATTTATCTTTATAATTTTGTATTATATAGATACAAAGTAGTAAGCACCCTATAAATGTTTGACATAATTTAACATAAATCACTGAAATTTGAGCCTTGCTATTTTTTTCTCTCATGCTTGCTTTTTAATTACCATTGACACAAACTCTTCAAAGACAGTATCATGCTTTTTGGCATGCATTATGCTCCTGGTTGAACATCTGACTAAAATGGAATTAGGAGACCGAATCCAAGTCTTTTTGTGTTAGGTTTCCCAAGTAAAGTTTGCGTGCTATTCTGACCTCTACAATATATTTTGTTAGTCTCAGTCAACAGATAAAAATACTTGAACTTAACCTGAAAAGTTGTTTGTTAGTTACACTGTCCCAGGAGCTCTGTTCTTTTGTATGGTCCTTCTGTGTTAAAAACTGACCGTTACATCTGTCTTTATGTCTCTGATAGCTTGTGAGAAAATGCCAACATACAGTTGCTTATAAGGAAGACTAGGTCTTATATCTCAGTCTTAAATAGTTTGTGAAGATATGCATTTGAATATTGAAATACTCACCCTTACTGCTCAGCACCTGGCATGCTAACTAGACAGTTTAAACTGCTCACCACATCTCTCAGCACAGGGTGGTGTTGTACTGTTCTGTCACTGGGATGTAGGAAAATATACAAAAGAGCATATGATTTGATCTTTCTAACCTGGATGTTTTTGTTTGCTTTTGTTTTTTCTTTTCTTTTTTTGTCTTGTTTTTCAGAAAAATTATTGTCTCTTCTACCAGAGTATGTTGTTCCATACACAATTCACCTTTTGGCACATGACCCTGATTATGTCAAAGTACAGGACATTGAACAACTTAAAGATGTGAAAGAGTAAGACTTTTTTCATCCCATTTTCCTATTTCTGAACGTTGTTTTTTACCTCCTTGCTGCTGGTGATAATGGGATATTAAGTATAGTTGTTATGTTTCATTTTGCTAAGGTTCTTATCGCTCTCTTCATTGTCTTTGTTATTTCATCTCTTCACATTACATTTCTTACCTAATTTCCAAAAAACGTAACTTAAACTACCAAACTTTGGTTCTATTTCTCTGCAGTTGTTACATTGCTTTTCTACTGAAGTAGTGCAGTGTGATTTTTCTCTTCCAGTTCTCATGTTTTATTTCCTTCTAAATTGTAGCTTTTCATGTGAGGAGAGTTAGTAATCTCCTCACTCAAGTAGTAAGTACATTTATCTTTGCATTAACTTTCTTTGAGAAAAAAGAATAGTTTCTTCATAATAGGCCATATTTCACAAGGGAGTAAGTAGTCTTAGTTTTAACTTCATTTCTGTTTTTCTAATTACAGTAAAGATTATTGTCTGTGTTGAGAGAGAATAGGAAAATAGGAAACTGAGAGACAGTTTAAGACCAGCATAATTCCTAGAATAAATTTGAGACCCTGGTCTTATTTCTGATATAATAAAAGGTGACTATTGTGATTGTGAATCAATTAATTTAGTATGTCTTTAATACACCAGTAAAAATGATGGTTAGTTTCTTAATTCATAGAAATATAGTTACTTATTTAAGATATTGCTTGAAACTACAATTAAATTACCATTAGCATACTATGGCAAGGGGAAAATCCATTGTCTTTTATTTGCCATATTATCTGTTTTTAGGATACTATCTAAAAATGATTTCTATGTTAGAGTGATTACCAGTAATGAGGAACCCTGGCTGCCTTTATCTGAGAACACTGGCTTGTTAAATAGGTGAAATACCTTTGGAATGCACTGGACAGTTGCCTTTCTTGATTGCCCTGCTGTCTTCATTCTGTGGAGCACAGCCTGAGCAATTGCCTCTCATTTCCCTTTCCTGTTATTTTTCTCCTTGATATGTCAGCAGTAATTCCATTCCTCTCTTAGAGCAAAGACAGTGTGTGTAATTGTCAGCCACACTTCCCTTTCTCATTTGTTTGACTGTTTCTGTCCACTGACTCAGGTATCATGAAGCTGTCCCATCAGGACTGGAGTCACCTCATTGTTTTGTGGCCAGTCTTTCTTCACTGTCATAGCAGAGTTAAAACTGTTTCGTTCTTACCATGTCTGTGTTTCTTTTAACCTTCCTCATGTAGAATTGGCTGAGATTCAGAGCTTATATCTGCATTGATGACCGTGTGTGTGTGTGTGTGTGTGTGTGTGTGTGTGTGTGTGTGTGTGTGTGTGTGTGTGTGTGTGTGTGGTGTAACTTAGGCTTTTTCCCTACTGTTTCATTTTGAGTTTGTAGCTGCTTCTAGGCTCATTATGCTAATATTGAGAATCATTGTATCTGTATTTAACAAAAGATTTTTTCCTTCTGTATTTTTCCTTGTTTTTGTGTTCTTAGATGTCTTTGGTTTGTTCTGGAGATATTGATGGCTAAAAATGAAAACAACAGTCATGCATTTATCAGAAAGATGGTAGAAAATATTAAACAGACAAAAGATGCTCAAGGACCAGATGATACAAAAATGAATGAAGTATGTAATTCGTAATAAATAATTTGATGCCATACTGATTTAAATATTTTGGTGTAGGGTACAACTTTTTAATATTTTAACAGTATTATTTTTTCTATTAATGATAATTGGAGTTGGTAACGCAGAATTATACCAATACTAGTATTAATTTAGTAGTAATTCTAATGCTGAATCATACTGATCTTGTTGTTTTAATATGCATAATAATAGAAGCCATAATATTTATCCTAAAGATTTCTTTCATTAGTTTACCATTTAGTCTAAATACATGTTCTACAATTACTCCTAATTCACAGAGTCGAAGGTGCCAATCTTTTTTTAATTTTACTTTTATTTTTAATTTTTATTTTTTATGAGGTGCCACTCTTAATAACTAACTAAAAACGTACCATTGCAGAAACTGTACACTGTGTGTGATGTTGCCATGAACATCATCATGTCGAAGAGCACCACATACAGTTTGGAGTCTCCTAAAGACCCAGTGTTACCAGCTCGGTTTTTCACTCAGCCTGACAAGGTAGTTACTGTAGGATTGTGGGAGTTGAGATGAAGTGTGTGCTCAGCACTGAGCTGTGGGGAGACACGAGGGACCAGTTCTAAGAACTGCCCACTACCAATACTTGGAAAGGGCGCTGGACTCAGAAATGTCACTCACCAAGTGTGGACTGTGGTGGAGGCCACGAAGGGATGATCTAGAATTTGTTTCAAAGTCTGAAGCCATGCCAAGAGTATAGGCAAAACTCTGCCAAAGCATTTGTGAATTAATAGCCTTTGATCCAAAACAGGAATTGAAATGCTGTCTGAAGTTGCAAGCCCTGGGTGAGGACTCAGAAAGTGGTGCGAGGAAAACAGAGCATAGATGCTGGGATAGGCCTGAGGTTCCTAGAGTGCTGTGAGGGTAGTCACAGACCACATCCCACCCAAGACAGTGTATACAGACCCTGGCAGAGACTCTTCTCTGAGCTGATTCGTAACAGCATGGGAAGCACCATCGTCTTCTGTGTATTGGAAGCAGTATACCAGTTAAGATCTTGGCAGTCTTGGCAGTGGATAGGGATTTAAAGTGGCCTTGTGGGTTTGCATAAAGTTAAAGGGCTTGTCTCTTTCCTAAGCATTCCCTTAGTTATGAGCAGCATAGCCAGGGTCTGTGGGACTTTGTCTCTTGACTGCTGTGCAGGAATGTGTGTTGCCTGTCACATTTCATATTGGAATAGCTATGAGATTAGTCTGTCAGAACCACTGCCTGAAATTTCATGTTTAAACTGATTTGTTTAAATAAATATGAACTCAGTTGGCTTTTGTCTTTTACAGAGTTGTCTTGGTATATGCTGACTGCTCTTTCTTTTGCTCACAGAATTTCAGTAACACCAAAAATTACCTGCCTCCAGAAATGAAATCGTTTTTTACTCCTGGAAAAGTATGTTTTGAGAATTGTTTTAATATTTTTGTGGTAGTTAATTTTAGTGTGATTATTGGCCTGCTTGTGCTATTTTATTTCTTTGAGAATTAAAATTATTTGTACTATGTAGATGCCAGCTAAAATGCACTTAAAAAAAAAGCTTATAGCAAAACTGTTTATCCTTTAGACTTCTTATACCAATCTTGATAAAAATCTTAAAGATGATAATGTCTTATATCCTTCCATAGCAAGGCTTTTTTTTCATAATTGCTTTACATTTCATTTGTCTCTTACAATGGAAACCTTTTCCTACAAATAATTACAACTCAATTGATCTATTGTCTTTGGAGTTTGCTGTTTGTTTGTTCTGAAATGACCTTGCTAGGTAGCCCAGGCTAGTTTTGAATTTACAGTACTCCTTCCTCAGCCTCCTAAGTGCTGGAAATACAGGCATGCACTGTTACAAGTTTTTAATTTGTGCAATGATAATTCAGTTGATCATCTTTATTTTGCTTAAGGTTAGATATACATTATTTATTTGTGTGTAAATACATTGAAATTGTTGCTAAAAGTTCTTGATATGGAAGTTTCTTTTAGTGTTAATTAAATAGGAAGAGTTACGTGTTTCTCGTTTCAGCCTAAAACAGCCAATGTTCTAGGAGCAGTTAATAAGCCGCTTTCATCAGCAGGCAAACAGTCTCAGACCAAATCATCAAGAATGGAAACTGTGAGCAACGCAAGCAGTAGCTCAAATCCAAGCTCTCCTGGAAGAATAAAAGGGAGGCAAGTGCACAAGAGATGTTGCATTTTTATATTTGATTCTAGTAAGGCTGTGAGATCTAAAATAATACAGTTACAAATATTTGATGACAGTGAGTAGAGATGAGTTGGTAGTTACTGACAAATAGTAGACAATTAGCTTTTCATATGTAACTTCCTGGGGTAATCTCTGTTAATACACACAATAGATATTTGATCTCATTGTTTACCACTTATACAGTTAGTTGTTCACTTATGGTTCATTCATACAGTGGAATACCTGAATCATTAAATATAATGAGATCAGGGGCTGGAAAGATGGCTGAGTGGATAAGAGCACTGACCGCTCTGTCATGTTACCCAGGTTTGGTTCCCAGCAACCCTTAGCTGCTCACAGCCATCCGTAACACCAGTTTTAGGGGATCTGACACCCTTTTCTGGCCTCTGCAGGCTCTGCATGCATGTAATCTATAGACATGCAAGCAGGCAAAGCACAAATACACACAAAATTCAGGGGCCAGAGGATTGGCTACCAAGATGGATAATCTGAGTTTGGTCCCTGGGACTAACATGTAGAAGGGGAGAACCAACTTCCTTGGGGTGTCCTCTGTTCTCCACACGTGTTACAGTGCTTGACACATGTACATGCACAGTAAATGAAAAGGGTTTTGTTGGCTTTTTTTTTTTTTTTTTTTTTTTTTTGGTTTTATGAGACAGGGTTTCTCTGTATTGTTTTGGAGGCTGTCGGTCCAGCCCGGCCTCGAACTCATAGAGATCTGCCTGCCTCTGCCTCCCAAGTGCTGGGATTAAAGGCGTGCGCCACCACCGCCTGGCTGGCTCTTTTTTTTTTTTTTTTTTAATTATTACCCATTAGATCTGCACTCTAATGGAAAGTCCAAGAGTGGGATCAGTTGTATAGAGCAGTATTACAGGGCCTTTACTTTGGAATGGCTTCCTAATCACACTGGTTTGCATTTATTAGGAACTTTTTGGGAAAACATACAGCATCTTAATAATGCTCACAATAACAACATGGGGTGTGTATTTTATACTGTTTGAATTTCTTTTTACTATCTATCTATCTATCTATATATATATATATATATACATATATATACTTTGTTGTTTGTAGTTTTCTTGTAAAAATATACCTTCTTGTTAGAGCTTGAGATTTATGAGTTCAGCAGATTGGTTTGTTTGTTTCGAGACACGGTTTCTCTGTAGCTTTAGAGCCTGATCTGGAACTCACTCTGTAGACCAGGCTGGTCTTGAACTCACAGAGATCCACTTGCCTCTGCCTCCTCGGTGCTGGGATAAGGTAAGGATGATGCAGAAGACTAGAGAGCATATATTTTACTTCGTTCAGCAAGTCTGTTAAGTGCCTGCTTTGAGCACTGCACAGGTTTACATACTAAGTAAAATTGTCAAAAGCAGTGCTTACGTGCATTATCAGGAGGAAGAAGTCAAGTAAGGTATGTAATGACTTTGCATGTTATTGCAACAGAGAGAAGTAAAGATGCGGGCAAGGAAGAGGCAGGGCAAGGTTAAGCTGCATGTAGACCAACTGAATGTACTAACTACAGGTTTTAATTTCCTTGCTTCTGCTTCAAAATGGAATCTAGTGTTCAAAACATCATGTGGTAAAATTATTATTTATTTCCTTAATTTATTAAATGGACTACATTGCTTACTGATTTGGTGCTAAATACAACAGGAAAAATTATCTTTAAAAGAAATGAAGTCCTTGCTTATGAAGTTATAATGCTATACAATGAAACAATCAAAAAAGGCTTTTCAGGTTATTTGATTGTAGAAGTAATTGCAGATATCTCTATTCAAAGGCTGGATAGCTCTGAAATGGATCACAGTGAAAATGAAGATTACACAATATCTTCACCTTTGCCAGGGAAAAAGAGTGACAAGAGAGACGACTCTGATCTTGTAAGGGTGAGATGCTTGGTTGACTGTGTGATGCTGTTAATAATAATAGTTTTAGTCGTTTTTGCTCTTTAGCCAAGTATTAAAATTGTAGTCAAATTTGGCATGTGATATACTTTTTGTGACTTTAGTTTCAAATTTGATATTATAGTTTAGTTGGAGTTTATGCGATTCTTGTCTTCAGGTAAATGATCTAATTCTTTGTCTTTGAGTCAAACATGTTAGTTCCATATTCAAAACTGTTTGCTTTCCTTTTTCTTTTTATACCCAGTATTTTAGTCATGGCCTTAGGAAAAGAGTGGAGTGCAGGTCCCAAAGTCGACCTTCTCCTTTTAGAAAGCCATTGTTAAGTTTTAATATATTAGTAGAAGTGGCTATAATTTCTAAATGTTTCTTGAAGACAGACAAATTTGGTGATATTTCAGTGAGATATGGAATTCATAGCCCAGTGGATTTGGTTGAGCTCTGAACATTTCTTGAGTAGCTGACTGAGTTTTCTGAATCTATTTTCTTGTCTATAGACTGGATAGTTTATGCTTTCAGCCTAATAATAATGAATTATTATTCATTGATTGAATAAATGAATTAGCCCAAATGAATTGTTGATGCTGTCTCATTGTTAAAATGATTTATGCCATTGAGCAATAGTTGCCATAAAACAAGTATATCTAATTCAGAAGCAGAGGCAGGAATTATTAATAAAATAATTATTTTTTGCTTTCTTTAGAATTTTATTTGCCCTTTTTGTTTCCCACTGGCATATTTCCATTATTTTCAAGTTTCTTCAACTTATCTAACCAGTTGTTTTATAATTAAAATTTTACTAAATCCTTATTAGCTACACTGTCAACTAGTGTTAAAAGTTAGACCCGGGGGCTGGCTCAGCAGTTATCAGCACTTGGTTCTTCTAGAGGCCCCAGGTTTGATTCCCGGCACTGTCTTTTCAACTCCAGTACCATGGCATCCAAAGACCTCTTCTGACCTTCGCAGGCACCAGATATGCGTACAGGCAAAACACCCATACACACTTATAAAGTTTTACCCAAGTAGAATTAAAAATTAGAGAAATGTAGGATCTATAAAAGAAAGAAGACATATTGCTGGGTTTCTAGAAGATAATCTTTTAAGTTAGTAAAGTATTTGTATTTTTATTTTTGTCTTAGTCAAGAAAATTTTTGTTGTATCATGCTTACAAATGAAGTAATTGAGTAGTTCATTATTTCTTTGTTTTTGGTAGCAGAAACAAGAGTGTTTGAAGTTCGAGGCCAATCTTGGCTTTACAGTAAGCTCCAGGCCACCCTGAATGCCATTAGGAGGCTATCATACTCACATGAACACACACACACACACACACACACACACACACACGCATACACACACAACCAAGGGTGTGTGGTTTGTGCTCAGCTATCATATACAAGGCCCCAAGTTTGATTCCCAACTGGAAAGGAAGATAAAGAAAGAAGGAAAACATGTCCATGTATGTTTGTTTTCATGCATGCAGCTCGCTTCTCTCAGGGTTTTACTGCACATCAGATGGGTCCTGTTCCTCATAGTAGCCTCTGTGGTACTGAAAGATAGGATGGGTATACAGTTTCAGACAGAACCTTAAACAGAGTAGTCAGCACTTGTGTGGGAGAGCTCAAAACCAAGAGACTTATGTGTTCTTCTGTGAGGAAAAAAAGGTTGAAATGGTGATAGTTTTCTCCCAGCTGAATGTGTAGTGAAATTTTAGTGATTTTTTTTCTAATGTAAAAAACAATATTAGTGGACATTAAAAGGGGACAGTATAGCTGACACCAGCCCAATAAGACACAGGTGTGTTTAGCTGTGGCCAATGAGATACAGTGTACTGCTGCTGCAGCCTCTAGACACTTTTTCCTAAGGTGGGAAAAGAGTCTAGAGTCTTAGAAATTAAGTTCCTAGAAGGAGGAGTGGACTCCATCCATCTTCCTGACTCACCTCCATCGAATTATCGCCTAAAGGTCTCATCTCATTGGGATATGCAGGTTTCACCACATGAGGGGCACAAATTCAGACTATACAAGAAAGAAAATAAAGGGTAAATATATGAAAAGAGTAGCTGAATATAGGTAAAAGTGCTAGGTTTCCCAGTAAGCAATCCAGACAAAATAAATAATACCAAGAACACCATCACCACCCGGGGCTTTTATTTTTGAGACAGTCTCATGTCACCTATTCTGGCTTTGAACTCAGTATGTAGCTTCTGATGCCTCCCCTTATGCATGCTGGGATTACTGCTGAGTACAGCCATGCTTGATTTTATGAAGTGCGGAGGATTAAAGCCAGTTTTGTACATCCTAGACAAGTACTTTACTAGCTCAGTCACTTCCCCCAAGTTACAATTTTTGTTGATTTTTTTTTTTTAATCAATAAGAGTTACTGTTTGTTTATTTGATGTGTATGGGTGTTTTACATCACATGTCTGCCCACAGAGGCCAGAAGAGGGCATTGAATTCTTCTGGAACTGGAGACACAGATGGTTGTGAGCTACCATGTGGGTGCTGGTAATCCCACCCCCCCCCCCATCACCCCCAGATAGGGTTTGTCTGTGTAGCTTTGGAGCCTGTCCTGGAACTCAATTTTTAGACCAGGCTAGCTTCGAACTCATAGAGAGTGCTGGGATTAAAAGCGTGTGCCACCACCAACCAGCTGTTATTGAACTTTTTAAGAGTGTAAATTTGTAGACTTTTTGGAAGTTGCATTTCCCTACAAGTATTCATATACCCTCTCATTCTTGGGTGTCTAAAGAATTTTCTCTATCTCCTTTTGCTCATTTATATATAAATTCTCCATAAAGTAAGATTTTATTTTAAATTTGAAAACCCCGGTGTTTTTTGTTTCTTTGGTTTTTATACTGTTTTGTTTTAAACTAGTCGAATCTGGAAAGAATGTCTCTGATTCAGTGATGTTTCTGGGTTTAGTGTGGGGTGAATGTGTTGAAATTTTGTATCCTGTAACCCTCCATTTAGAAAATAAAAACAGTTCTTTATGATATCACAAACATATACAACACATTTTTCTTTAATCACACATATTGTGTGGTTTAATTAGAGCTAGGTGAATAGACTGAGGGAATGGATGCTTAAGTGTCACCTGTATGCCCAGTGACTGCGTGTGAGGTGTTCATCTTAACTAAGAGACACGTATAATAATGTACTGATTTGAAAGGGCTCCCTTTGAAGCTCTGCATTCTAAATTTAAAGGTGAAGATGAATCAGTTGTACACCAGTGGATGGCCCCATACCCAGGAGTATATGGGCAGCACCAATTAGAACTGGGGGTTTTAAGAAGTTGGAGGGATCTTGGAAGGGTGGGGGTGAGTGTGCTCAAAAATACATTGTATCAAGTTCTGTAAGAACTAATAGAAATTGTTGTTTATTTGTTTTAAATGAAATTCTACTCTTATTCCAAGGAATTTTAAAAATCAAATTCTAGTAAATCACTTGGGGAAGCAACACACGTTTGTCATCCTAGCCACTCTGAGGTCTGACACGAGTAGAAAAGTAGAAAGATTGGTGCCAGCCTGGGCAACCTGAGGAGGCCTTGGTTTCTGCAAACTAAATAAAATAAAAGCAATAGATAGTTGTGATTGCAATATATTTAGAACTGTACATTTAGATACATATTTACGACAAAAGTAGATGACAGATTTTTAGGCGTCGTCACGTTGTACAGAATGCTAACAGTTCATTTGTTTGCTTACCATGCTGGAGCTTCAACCCAGGACCTTGCACATGCTAGGCAAGGGCCTTTCCACTGAATGACACACACAAGCCCTAATAATTTTATTTTTCAAAACTTATTTTTAAAAATTGTGATCCTCCTCCCTCCAGTCTGAGTTGGAGAAGCCTAGAAGTCGGAAAAAAGCACCTGTCGCAGACCCAGAAGAGAAGTTAGGTATGGATGACCTGACTAAGTTGGTACAGGAACAGAAAACTAAAGGCAGTCAGCGGGGTCGGAAAAGAGGCCGTGCAGCTTCAGAGTCAGACGAGCAGCAGTGGCCTGAGGAGAAGAGGCACAAAGAGGAGCTCCTTGAAAATGAGGATGAACAGAACAGCCCACCCAAAAAGGGCAAAAGAGGCAGGCCACCAAAACCACTTGGTGGAGGGACATCAAAGGAAGAGCCAACAATGAAAACATCCAAAAAAGGAAGCAAGAAAAAACATGTACCTCCTGTTATAGATGATGATGAAGAAGAAGAAAGACAAATTGGAAACACAGAACAAAAGTCAAAAAGCAAACAGCACCGAACATCAAAGAGAGCACAACAGAGGTGAGTATGTGTAACCCTACTGCAGCCATCGATGCAGCTGTACTTACCACAATATAAATCATAATTTGATGCTATCCACATTTGGGTCTTCCCCAAAGCAGAGCAGAATCTCCTGAAACTAGTGCAGTTGAATCCACACAGTCCACACCACAGAAAGGACGAGGAAGACCATCAAAAACGCCATCACCGTCACAACCCAAAAAAAATGTGTAAGTTGTAAATAATAATAAACTTCAAACCAATTTAAAATTATATTGCAAACTTCATAAATTTATAAACATAATTATTGCTGTATTTAAATTCCAAATATTTTGTCCCATTACACTAGGTAAGATGTTTTTATAAACTTACTTAGGGGATTAATAACCCAGTTAATAGTTGTACATTTTTATAGGTCTAGAGAAATCTTTATAAATGCATGCCAAATAGTTTTACAGACTTATGTTATAAAAACATTTTTCAGTAATCACTATGCATCAGCCAGGTTTCCTTGTTGCTGCAGGCTATGATTTTTCTTAATCATTTCCCTCATCAGTGTTTCCAGTGGATAAAAAGAAATGGTACTGCACCTTGGTTTTCATCCTTGGAACTTGTATAAAGTAATAGGCATTGTTTTTCTTAAATTGTGTCCATAGATATGACTGCAGGTTGCTCTTAAGCTTTTAATGTATCTGTGTGTACTTTTGGATACTTGCTCATTTAAGAGAGGCAGAACAATGAATCTGTCCAAAATCATTGCCATAATATGAGCACCAGCACTGTCAGCTGCAATCTGGGTAGGGCTGTCTTCTGTTATGAAGTAGAACCAGGATAGATAGCACATCCTATTAGTCAGAAATGTCATCTTGTTTCCTGAGCATGCTCAATATGTAACTGTACCCAGTTCTTGACTTTTTTTTTCGTAATTAAAACTTTATTGAAAAAATTGGCACTGAGATTGGAGTTCATTGTTGGGTACCTTCAAAATCAAACATAATTACATTGTCTTGGTCTACCAAGAACAATATTCTTGACTTTTTAGAGTTTCTAGCTCATCTTAGCTAAATACTTGGATATCATAGAGTTTTTCCTGTTCCTGTGTGTTGCACAGGAAGAGAAAAAGTTGCTTGAGTGTCTGTCAGTACTTTATGCCTTCTTCCATATAATTTTTCTTTAATGTTAGAAGTAAAGGTAAGTACACTATTGTGACAGCTTCATAACTATGTTTGCTTCAACAAGCAAAACCACTGTTTCTTAAGTAATAGTCAGTAGCCTGACATGAATTTTATAACAGTCATCTGATAACAGTTTTAAATATCTCAACCCTATAAGTCACCTTTTCCCTCATATCTGAACATCATAAAGTTAAGGGCTCAAGTGGTTGTGATTTCCCTTCAAGTTTCATAGCTCTTCCCATGAACATTCAAAACCTAACTCTTATCTTTTCCAGAATCAGGGCAGAAGGAGACTTTCTGTTCTATCTTATACTTTCTGGACAGTTCTTTTTCAGAGCTGAAATAATAACGTGTTATAATTTGTCTGCATTCTGTGTTCTAACTGTAATTTAATTGAAAACATTATCATCCTTGTAATTCTGTATGGTAGCACATAACAGACAAAAACTGGTGGGCAGTCACTAAGGAGTCGCATATGAATATATTTAGGGCATTATAAGAGAATATAGTGGAATGATTTGGGAGTTGGGAAAGTTTCCTTTTTGAAATGTGACAGTGAATAGACTACTTGAAAATACTAGGAGAGATGAAATGAGATAGCTCAGTGGTAAATACATTTGCTGCCAAGCCTGACTGTTTGAGTTCAATTCCCAGTATTCAATGGTAGGAGAGAACCAACTCGTTCAAGTGTCCTTTGACTTCCACAGGTGGACTGTGGCACACATGGTAACACATAGTATATAAATACAAAACAGAAGTAGGAGCTAGTAGGGAGAAGACACTTTGGATGGGCAGAATACTATAGTTGAGTTTTCTGAAGGTGTGAAAAAGTTAGAAATCAAATAAACTGGAACAGTCGGGATTTACTGAATTGTAACTGCCAGGAATAGATGGATAGGCCAGAACCATCTGAAGGAATGCACAGGGTTATTCTCAGGTCCGTGCAGGGGTTTGTGTGCAGCGACAGCATCTGTTCTGTGTTTTTAAAGGTCACTGTAAAAAGGAAAAGTCAGAGGTAGCATATCATTGGGGAGGAGTGAATGGGTTCAGATTTCCTCTGTAGTTTTGGAGGGCGAGAGGAAAGGTGCACAGTTCTACTCAGGATGCTGCTTAGAGTAGCTTAGTGGGTCAGATGTTCTGTGATGAGGAGGAAGGATGAAGTAGGCTTCAGGTTCAGGTTGTCATGAGCTCCTTTCAATAATCTCTGTAAGAGTATCAGAGTAATGCTTAGGGTCAAGATAGAAATTTATTTCTTATGGCATAATTGAGGATAAAAATGACAAGAATGCATGTAAACACACTATTTTAAGACATTTCTTCCAGTGAGTTAATCCACAACTTAAGATTGGAGCTCTCATTTCATTTGATGTGCTTTGCTCTAGCCGTGTGGGACGATCCAAACAGACAGCTACTAAAGAAAATGATTCAAGTGAAGAAATGGATGCGCTTCAGGCCAGCTCTCCTGTCAGTGATGACACTGCACAGGAAGGAACAGAAGAGGAGGACATTTCTACAGGAAACGTACGTATTACAAAATGCTCAAACAGAGCCAGTAAATATTTAGTTAGCTCCATTTAGCACTTGCTATGTATTATCTCTAATTCTAGATAATTTGTGCTTTTGTTCATTAATTTGTCGTGTTATTTACTTACCAGCTTGAATTAGGGGAGAAACAACTCTGAGGGGGGCTTGATCGTACATGACAATTATGGGTGTTATAATGTTTAGTGAATCTGTAAGCTGAATGCTGAGTGGTCCAAGGAGGGTGGCACTGGCATCCATTGATGTGTTTGTTTCTATGATAGAAAGCAAAAGAAAGCCACACTGACTAAAACTGAATCTTGAAGTAACCTTGGCCTTTGGAATTGAGTTGTGAACTGGCTTTGTATTGGCACTGGGTACTGCTTCTGGACTTTGTTCTTTGTAGGGAACAAATGGTAGTGCTAGTTACCACATACTTCTATGTATATTAAACTCGCGACTGTTACTTACCGTGAATGTGAATATGCTCACCTTAGTTATCTGTTGACTCTTCTCTTCAGGTACGACGGAGAAGTTCCAAACGAGAGAGACGATGAACACGCCAATAACGTGCATTGTGAAAGCTTTGGGGGGGAAACTTTTGTTTTTGTTTTTTGGTCAAGTATGAGGCTAAATAAAGCCTTTGATGCACAAAACGGGACTGCCAAAGTATGGACAGTTGGACCTTTGACCATGAATTTGTGGTCACATACGTCAGCCATTCACATAGTGATAACATTGACTACGGAGTCTTGTGAACGTGTCATGTGTGATGGCTGTGTAGACATTAACTAAAGAAGAACCGTGTAAATACGCCCTCCCCCATTTCTGACTTCTAAAGTGCTTGTATAGCTTTTCTCTGCGGCTTTAAACTGACAGTGCCCAGCTGCTTACTGGATCTCTTAATCTAAGAAGCATTGTTAGGATGGATCTCAAGCAGTCATCTGTCAGGGTTTGTATTTGTATTCTCTGCAATTTTACTGTGAACATTGAGTTTTCAACAATTGGTGTCATTTTCTCGATGTCACTGTTTGTTGGAGTTGAACAGTCTCTTCCTCTCTTTGTATCTCGCCTGTGTTTACCCCTGGCACCCTGCATCCCGAGAGGTGCTAGAGCATCTGCCATTACACTAGAGCAGCACCTCAGTCAGGAGGACACCACTCAGATTGTGAAATAGTCCTGAACTTATTTGATGACTTTACACCTCAGTATTGGTCCCAGAATTTTCTGGCTTTTCATGGCAATGAAAATTTTAAGAAAGAGATTTAAAATATTTTAATTTTAAAGAGTGTGTTATAAAATAATGTACTAAATTCTTTATTCCATTCTATCATCTTTTTTCAGTTTTTATTAATCTACTGTATCAATAAAATTGTGTAATTTGAATGGGCTTTTAATAGTCTAGAATGTTATTGTGTATAGATATTACTTCTTGAACATTATGTTCAGAAAATGCAAATTATTACACTATAATATAAAATCTGATATATACACATTAGAAAAGTTCTCGTTCTCCATAACCATGTAAAGTTAATCACAAACAAAAAATTTTATTGATGCAGTGTATCTTTATAAATCTGTTCTTGAAAGCCAAGTGTTTTGTATTTTATAGTGAGTTGCATGTTCATGAAAAGAATTGCTGATCATGAGATGTGCTTTTTCTGTAAATTCATACTTCGCCATAGTAGATGATAGATGAACCCTTAACATAGTTTTTCATCAAGAGTTTATAATTGTACTTTATTTTGGAGCCAAAAAAATTTTTGTTTTTGGGGGGTGGGAGGGTGGCAGTGATATATCTAGTTTGGGCTGACACTGTAGGTGTCACACTCATAAACAGTGAGTGCACCCAGAGCAGGAGAAATGGACATTTGCCTGGGTTTACCTTAGAAATCTATTCTGTTGTCATTATACCTGCAAAGTCTAAAGGTGACTATTGAGGCAGCGTCCTTTATATAGTTGTATGAACTGTACTTTGAACAGAAATGTATTGGTTACCACTTTATGCTCACCTGAATTAACTCTAGATTTATGGGTGCTGGGTTGTTTTTGCACAGTTGTTGACAACAGCAAAAGAAATCACATTTTAAATTACCAAGTTTATTATGTCAAATACAGAGCATTTTCATATAGTACACCTTTATGTTTAAGGTATGTTTCCAAAATTGGCTATAATAGATTGGGGATGCAATAAAGAAGTGACTATTTTAGAAAATGACATTTTGCTATTTTCCAGTATGTATTGCAAATGATGTGATTATTTTTCTTTTAAATATTTCCTCATGTTTATGAAACACTTTATTTTTAAAAAGGCATTTGCATTGTGTCCTAATCTTTCAGTGTTGAACTGTTCTTCCCAACAGTGCTGACAACACCAATGGCGATGGGAGGCTCTGTCTATCAGGGCAGCCAACATGGGATTATGATACTTGGATTTTAAATGTTTCCTTAGCTCTGCTCGCCAAGCAATGTTGTTGTCAATTTCAACAGTACAAAAGCATGTTTTTACATCTATGGCATAAATAATAAAGGATAGCTTTGTATTTTTGTCATCAACTAAAGTGCATTGGAAATATTTATGGAAATATATCTTTAAAGCCATTTTATAAAACATACAAAAATTATTATGGAGGATTTTTATTTGCATGGTCATCGTTCACCAAATTTCATTGCACATTAATGGTGTGTATCAGTTCATGACAAAACATGGTCATTGTAGATTTTGTGTTCTTTGCCAATAAGTCTATAATTTTAACCTGTTTGTTCACTTTTTGGGAGGCTTATGATGTAAAATTTTGATTTTTGTGTAGAGAAATAGGTGCAATAATGATCAAAGTTTCTGTCATGAGTCTTCATTCACTATTATGTTTAAACTTAACACTTCATGCACTAGTATTTGGAGAGCCTCGTATTTAAAATAAAGCTAGTTGTATATGCAGCATTAATTGCTGACATTGTTAGCACACTGTGGTGATCATACTCATCTTGAGAGTGTGTACTATCTGACATTAAGGAACGGTGTCTCATTGTAACAGGCAGACTGTGGGATCTGTTGGCCCCCAGGTGAGCTTTGCTTGCTGCACTGCGTCGCGAAGCTGCCTCAGCGCTCTACCCTGTGTGTGGGTGCGAATGTACTGTAAAACTTGGTCTAGACATTAAAGTTTAAGTGACTTTCTTGATCCTTTTACAGATTTCAAGTTTGACTTTTAAGAGTTCCCTTTGCCTACTGGAAGAATATTGGGGATTTAATGATTTGTTTAACTTAGGCATCTCTCTACCACATAGTATTATGTTATCATAACAAATGAATGGTTTTTAGACAACCAATTTTCAGACACAGTTTTAGATTTTCTGTGAAGTTAAATAAACATAAAAGCTCGTGCAATTATATTGGGGGGGGTTCGAGACAGGGTTTCTCCGTGGCTTTGGAGGCTGTTCTGGAACTAGTTCTTGTTGACCAGGCTGGTCTCGAACTCATAGAGATCCTCCTGCCTCTGCCTCCTGAGTGCTGGGATTAAAAGCGTGTGCCACCACCACCCAGCTTTTATTTTTATGTGACTCAATATATGTTTGCCAGAATAAGTCATGCTTATATTTTTCAATTTTGGAGTCTTTGCTTCTCAGTGGCATTTTTCTATACTTTATGTTTAAACTTTTCATGCAAAATCTTGGCTGGCAGAAATTTACTGAAAAAACTAAGGTAAAAAATTATACTTAACTAAAACAATGTAAAATTTCAAACTAAGTGCTATCTATGAAAGTAAGTTGCTAGGTAGCTTATTTACTCAGTAAACATTATGACCTTATTGCATGCCAGTCACTCAATTTTTATTCAGAATGAAGTTGAAGTTTGATCAAGACAGACTAGTCCCCTACCTTTGTGATACTTATGTTTCTTTGAAAGTAAGTGAATTAAAAAAGAAAAGTTGTGAAAAATGCTGTGAACAGTCTTGGAAAAGGTGATTTGGGAAGAAGCTGTTTACATAGACTTAAATAGTTGAGTTATTCAGAGATGAGATTTGGAGCTGCTGTGTGTTCGTGACTGGGATCTGTAACTATGGGTATCTTGGGCCTACGAGTGTGCTAGCTGTGTATTATCTGGTTCTGAGACCGTCGTACAGTGCTCCTCTAGCTGCTGTTTGCTGTCTTTTCTAGTGTTTGCAGCAGCATATTGATGTGGGAACCTGACCTCTAAAGAGGAGGAATCCTTTTGGTTAGTTGTAAACTATTAACTTTTGTTTCTGTTGTTGCTTTTTTTCCCCCTCTATCTGTTCTTCATTTTCTTAGACCTTTTAGCTCTATAAAATGCTTCTGTTTTATTTGATCTCTTCTAGTAGTTAATTTTAAGTTTATGCTTGGTGGTTTGATTTCCTGTAGGCTGGCATTTGCCACCTTCACCACAGATGGGAAGTTCCTAATGGTTCAACTGTTTGCTGCTACTTTGTGCAATAGCCCCTATACCTTGCAAGCATGGTACATTGGCGACTTTGTCATTACTCTGACAAAAGCAGCTTAAGGAGAGAAGAAACTATTTTGGATGTAAGAGGAAGGCACCTTCATGGTAAAGGGAGTGTTGAGACCCCTTACCTCGTGGGACAGGAAACAGGTTGGCCAATTGGTTTTCAAGGCCCTCCAGCCCCAGAGAGCCAGTTCCTCTAGCTAGACCTTACCTTCCAAATGCCACCACTTCCCAAAACCGCACAAACAGCTGGGGGCCAGATGTTCAAACATGGGTCTATGGCCTACAATTTATATCCAAATCATAACTTCCTACTTCTTCTGCCTGCTAAGGTTTAAGGTCCTCTCATAATCCAGTATGTGTTCAGTCCAACCTCAAAAGTCCCTATGGTTCCACAGTTCCAATGCTGAACAAAGTTCAAAGTCTCTTCTGAGAATCAGGGCAGTCTCTTAGATCTGAGTCCTTAAGAAATGAAAATCCATGTTAACATACATGCAACATATGAGGGGGCAGAATAAGACAGCATCCCAAAAAGGAAAAGTGTGACATAGCAAGAAATAGACCCAAACAAGACCAAGACACAGGAGGTCAAACCCAAGCCCTACTGTCGTCCCCACATCTGTTGATACCATCTGTGCTCTTGCAAGCTTTGGTAGCTCCTAGCTCTCCTGCAGCACTTGGAACCACTCATTTCCCTCAGTGAGGGCTCATGCTGTTGGCCTCTCCACTGTAACTATGGCTTCCCTAGATCTCTTGGCTTCTTTGGAAAGAATCAGATCCTCCTCCTTGGTGCCTTTATGAGGCCTTGACACAAGCTTCCACGACCTCTTCACTCATTCTTATCCAAGTTCTGCTGACTTTAGATGTAGCCTCGTTTGTTCTTTCTGCCACGGCTGCGGCAGTCAATGAGCAACTGCCTGGCTAACTACAGGCAGTTTTCCAGTAGGGAAGACTAGAACCTTTTATGGGTGGGGCCTTAACCAGTGCACAGTGTTTCTTTAAGTGCATCAGTTTCTTTACAATTACAGCTCCATTTCTAGTGTCTGCCTTGTCCACAACTGTAAACCTTTTCCCTAATAAATTATACCATTTTTCTATCTTTGTGCTCTCACTATTAACATGAGTAGTAATCACATTGTAGGCTGGCTGTTACTCTGTCTTAAAGTTTCTTCTGCCCTTTAATATGGTTTCTCATGTTGGGGTGACACCCAACTTAAAATTATTTTGTGGCTACTTCATAAATTGTAATTTTGCTACTATTATGAATTATAATGTAAATACCTGTGTTTCCCAGTGATCTTTTGTGACACCAGTGTAAGGGTCATTCGACCCCCAAAGGAGTCCCAACTCACAGGTTGAGAACCACTGCTATAGAGAGTCTTTCATCTTTGAAACTTCATGAGTTGGGCTTTTGCTGTCGGTGTTGGTCCTGGCATGCTAATCTTTTGAGGCGCATCTCCTTACAGTATAGGGTTTCCTTGCGTGTCGCTCCAACCTCTTCAGCATTTCTCCTGCAGGCCTATTTCAAGAGCCCATGAACCATGTGGTCAGAGTTATGAAGCAGTGCCCCACTTCTTGATGCCAATAATCTGTATTGGTAACGTCACTCATTTCTGTGATAGGCAATCTGATGAACACAATGTAAGGGAGGAAGGACGTCACTCATTTCTGTGATAGGCAATCTGATGAACACAATGTAAGGGAGGAAGGGGTTTTGTGTGTGTTTGTTTCCTACCTCATAGTTTGAGAGACTCCAAGTCCATCTTGGCAGGGAATATGGTTTCCTGACAGTAGAGCATTCAGCTAGGACTCCACCTGTAGGCAAAACAGGATGCAGAGCGTGGCAATAAACCTCAAACCTTATCCTCATCCTGAGTCATGTCCTTTAGGTAGGCCCCCTCTTCCAAAAAGTCCAAAACAGTGCCAGCAGCCATATACCATGTCTTGAGACACATGTGCATGTTGAGGACATTTGCCATTTAAGCCATAACTCATGGCATCTGAATGTTAGGGGCTTTGCTCATTTGGGAATGGAGACATTGTGGCTGAAGCAGATTTACATGGAGAAGTGGTTTAGGAAAAGAAAACCGTGTAGGGCATTGAGAAGAAAGCCGGCGAGAGGAGTGGCTGCAGCTTCTTGAACAGAATGGCAGTGTGAGGCTGAGGAGCCAGTGTGGTCTTTTGAGAGAGACTTGGGACAGCTAAGGGACAAAGATGGGCAGTGCGGTTAGATAGCTGTCATACAAGGAGCAGCTTAACTGCCTCAACGGTTGTCTTCAGAAGTTGTTTGCAAATAGAAATTGCTAGGACCAAGTTCTTCAGTGCCATTATTCAGACGGCAAATGCTGTGTACATTAAATAGAGGTCAGTTAAACTTTAATTTTTTTTAAAACAATTTAGAGGCAACTCAAAGGAAAATAAGAAAAGTCCTGAGATGAGGATTTGGGTGGGGCTTTTGTTGTTGTTGTTTTGCTTTTGGTTTTTGGAGACATGATTTCTCTGTAGCTTTGGAGCCTATCCTGGGACTCTCTTTGTAGACCAGGCTGGCCTCGAACTCACAGAGAACCTCTGCCTCCCAGGTGCTGGGATTAAGTGTGCACCACCACCACCCAGTCTATTTTCACTTTAAAAATTTTTTTCTATGGTGTGTATATTTCCTCTTTGTGTCCTTTCCTCCCCAAAACTTTCTTTTAGTAATTGTTTTGATGATTGGTTTTGAATTTTAGTCATACCTTGTGTCTTACTTTTCTATGAAGAGACACCATGAACCATGACTAAGACAACTTATAGAGGAACAAGTTAATTGGAGGCTTACAGTTTCAGAGGGCAAGCCCATGATCATGCCAGGAAGCATGGCAACAGTAAGGCAGGTAGTTTGGGTCTGCACATAAGCTATGTGAGCATGTCATCTTCTAGGATTCTTTACACACTAACTTTTCTTTCAGCATAGAGTGGCTTTACTTTTTTTTCACACACTATCGAAATGTTTACTTTTTAACTTTTTTTTTAAGATGTTGGGGATCACACACAGTCTGCAAATGGACTACTACTGAACTACAACCCAACCCAACCCCCCTCCTTTTTACTGTTTTGAAAAAATTTTTTTTACTGTGTTACCTAGGTTAGCTCTGAACTCACTATTTTCCAGGCAAACCTTGAGTTTGAAATCTTCCTGCATCCTGTATAGTAGTGCCTTAGTGTAGCTCAACACTACCAGGTCCAGCTTATAGAGTCTTGTCGCTATGAACTCAGCTGTGTCTGTATGTTTCATTTGGCTTCTGTTTTATGTCCATTGTAAGATGTTGAGAATACCTTTCTATTTTCTTGTAATACTTTGACTCTTTACATTGTTACTTAATCCCAGAACTATTTTTGCTTATTGCATGTCACTGTAGTTAGAAATGACACAGACCAGGAACTCAGTCTCTTGACACCTTGATCTGTTGCTGAACTTACATCATGGGTTTCTTTGTGCTTATATAAACACTACCTTTCTACATCTGTGTGATGTGTTCAGTTTTGATTTTAAAAATACCTTGATGATTCTAGTCTTGGTCCTTTCTCAGACAAACTGCTTGCTAACTTGCAGTTTGAAGATCCTGGTAGTATCTTTAGAAATGGCCTTCCATGGCAAATAGAAATCTTTATGCTTGCCTCGAGGGGACGGTTGTTGGGGTGTGGTACCAATGTCCCATTAGCACATTGACAGTTAGGCTCTGCACTTTGACCAGGTACAAGTTTCTCCATCAACTGCCATTCACTACACAAAGCCTCTCTAAGGAGCTTTGAGAGTTTTACTGATCTGTGGTGTCCTGATGCTGTACATTTGGTCAAGAGCCCATGGCTGAGCTCATCCACCTAGGGGTGAACTTACTAGTATTACTTTGGAAATAGTAGTAGAAATAGAGTATCAAGCTGCCCTCTAAAACTCTATTAACATAATGAATTCTGTTAATAGAATGCACATGTAGCCCTTGTCAAATTAACCAGCTCTGTGGGCTACTAGATTCGGTTTGCGAGCATGTTAGTATTCTTACATGCATGTAAGGTCCAGAAACTATGTTCTCCTCAATCCAGTATTGGTGTATTCCAGCATTGGATAATCTAGAATGAACTGAATTGGGAGATCTGTATGCAGTTTTCTGTGAAACTGTATTGTGTAGGATTGTTTCCTGGAATTAGCTCTGTAGACCAGGCTGGCCTCAAACTCACAGAGATCCTCCTGCCTCTGCCTTCCAAGTGCTGGGATTAAAGGCGTGCGGTAGCACCACTTGACTGTTTCTGGACATCTTTAAGATTGTACTTTGTTAATTTAATTTTTTCCTGTTAGAACCCTAACCCTAACCTATTTCTCATAATTAGGAATAGTATAGTGAAAACCGATGGTCTCATGCCAAAATGTAAAAGATGTTAGCATTTTGCTCCTCTTTGTGTTTGTTTGTACAAAGTCTGCCACTCCCTGTAGGTGAGCAACAAAATCTCTCAGGAATGTTTACCAAACTATGTTTCTTTTGCTTAAATAATGAACATTTACTATGTGTGGATGTCACAGTGGTTGTGGAATGACCAAATTTGTCCCTGTCTGTTGAAGAGAGTAAACTCACCGTTAGCAAATAGATTATCTCTGGAAAGCTACAGTTCCTTTGCTTGTCCATTTTTGAGAACTTATTTGTAGTAATAAAAGCAATGTTAAAAAGCACACGCCTTTAGTCCCAGCACTCGGGAGGCAAAGGAAGGTGGATCTCTGTGAGTTTCAGACCAGCCTAGACTACAAGAGCTAGTTCCAGGACAGCCTCCAAATCTACAGAGAAGCCCTGTCTCGAAAAACAAAAAAGTACACCTACTAGCCAGGTAGTGTTGGTGGTGGTGGTGGTGGTGATGATGGTGCACACCTTTAATCCCAGCACTCAGGAGGTAGAGGCAGGTATAGATCTCTTCGAGTTCAAGGCCAACCTGGTCTACAGAGCTAGTTCAAGGACAGGTAGGGCTACACAGAGAAACCCTATCTGGGGAAAAAAATGTACACCTAATGCTAATAGCCACACCTCATTGTTATGCCACTTTTAAGTAAAATATATGCATGTGTGTCATCCTCATGCCTGTCTCCATCTCAATTTTACACAGAATTTCAAAACATTTAGTAGAATTTGTTTTTACATTTTCACAGAAAATACCTATATTTTGAAGTTTGTGTTTGACTTTTGATATTTGCTCCTCCAAGCCTGTGTCAGAGTCAGCGATGGGGTCAGTGATCAGGTGATCTTGTCCACTTCTAGACAAGAGGATAACAGTCCTTAGAGCATTTAACTAAAAGGAAAGGATAGAAATGTGTGGGTCGTTACTTTTCTTGTTGCTATGACAAAATACTCAACAAATACAATGTAATGATTGGAGGGCTTATTTTGCTTTGGCAGAAGAGAACCACTGGCTATGGCAGTAGGAATGCGAAGCAGCTGTCACATTGCAGCCACAGCAGGAAGTGGAGGGATGAATGTTGGTGCACAGCTTTCTTTCTGTTTGACTCAGTGGGTGACTCCAGCCCACAGTCAAGGTTGAGCCTTCTCTTTAAGCCTCTCTGAAAATGTGCTCACAAACATACCTAGAGCTATGTCTCTTAGGAGATGCCAAAATCAGTTGGGTTCATATCTCAGCATATAACTGAGAGTATTTGTGCCAGAATTAAGTGATAACTATGTTACTGTGCTCTGGTATCCACTCCTGGTGTGTTTTCAAGCCCCAGACAATTGCCCATGACCCAGGCTATAGTTAGTCTTGCCTATTACTTTGTTTTGTTTCCTATTATATAGTCTGTGTTCTTAACCAAACTTGAACTGAGACCAGGCTTCATCTTCACTGTCTGCTTAGGACCTGTCCTTGTTTATTTAGCTTGTGGTTGCAGAGGAACAAAAGACTGTCGTGGTGGGGAAGTGTGGCAGCAAGTAGTGGACATGGCAGCTGGAACAGAAGCTGGGGCTCACGCCTGGAACCACAAGCACAGAGTGGAGAGAGTGAACTGGAGATGGTCCAAGCCTTTATTTTCAAGTCCTACCCCTAGTGACCTACTTCCTCCAAGGCCACACCTCCTAAGCCTCCTCCATCAGCACCATCAGCTGGGGACCAAATACTCAAATGCCTGGTACTCTTGGGGACATCTCAGTCAAACCACTATATGGCCCAGTAAGCTTATCCTCTTGGTCAGGTATGATAGTGTTGCGCCCAGACTCTGAACTCCCCAAACCACCAAGAGACCAGATATGATGCAAAAAACAAAGAGTCTTTATATTTAACTATAATTAACCAATTAACTGGAGTTAACTTGGGTCCTCTGTCGGTCTGACACAGTGGGTGGAGCAGGAGAGACTCTGAGCAGCATTGGGGCAGGGCACATATTGGGGTAGAACAAGGGGAGTGTCTGGGGGTCCCCTAGTTGCATAGCAACAGTCTCAGGATAGGTACACCTCCAGGCTAGGGCAACCTGTCCTGAGTTGATTGGGCAGCTGCAGCTGCAGAAAGGTTGGTATGCCTAGATGCCCTCCCAGGGCCGTTGCTATGCTCTGCATTCCACTATTACCAGTAAAGCACAGCCAGAGCATGCCAGCTAGCTTCTAATTGGTTCCTTGGCACATGGAGTATCTACTTCCTAGTGATTAGGGCAAGGTTGGTGTTCAGCACGTGTTGCTGAGTCAGGGGCCTACATCTTACTGGGTCTTTTCTGCAGCCTGTCATAGCTGCCAAAGCAGGGGCTGGGTGAGGGTCTGGGCCCGTCAATGGTGCACAGCTTTAAGCTCAGCTCCAGGGAGGCGCACACTGATCTCTGACTTTGAGACCAGCTTGGTCTACGTAGCACCAGGACTTGGGTTCTGGAAAAGAACTCAAAAATGACTGTGAGATAAGAATGGGCCTGCAAGCCCAATGGTGGCGCACGCCTTTAATTCCAGCACTCCGGGAGGCAGAGGCAGACAGTTCTCTTTGAGTTCAGACCAGCTTGGTCTACAGAGCTGCATAGAGAAACCCTGTCTCAAAACAAAACAAAAAAAGAATGGGCCTGCAAATAGATCGAGTTAGGATCAAAATAATGTTAAGTCCTGTGCCCATGAAATAACACCCTCTCTGGCCTCCTTGGGCACCCACACACGTGGTATTCACTTACAGGAAAACAAAAGAAACTCCTTCCCCCACTTCTGAGGTAGGGTTTTCCACTGTAGCCCTGGCTGTCATGGAACTCACTGTGTAGACCAGAGATCCTCCTGTATCTGCCAGTGAGTGCTGGGATTAAAGGTTTGCACCACCATGCCTGTCTAAAATCCAATTGCTTGGGAAATTTTTCTGGTGTTCCCAGGTCTAGTTGGGGATGGGGTGGGGGCAGGGGCATCCTAGATGAATACTTAAAATGTGCTGTAATAAAATTTGCAACTCTCAAAGGCAGGAGGACTCATTTGTTAAGTCTGGGAACCATGACATTTCCTCATATTCTCAGTTTTTCTGCTTCTCAGGCATGTAAATAACCTGGACCAAGTTACATAACTTCACAGATTCAGCCAGGCATCGTGGCAAATATACTTTAATTCCAGAACTTGGGAGGCCGAGGCAGGTTGGCTTTCTGATTTGAAGGCCGGCCTGCTCTACACAGGAGTTCCAGAGCAACAAGGGCTATATAATGAGACCGTCTCAAAAAAAAAAAAAAAGAAAGAAAGAAAGAAAGGCAAACTTTGCAGGATTGCAGTGTCAATAGATCACATACATAGAAGAACATACTCGGAACTTAAGTGCTGAAAGAAAAGTATTGCTGTTGTTTTCCAAGAGGGTCATAGTGATCGGAGCACACACACTACAGGGAGCTCTGTGCTCCCTGAGCTCAGACCACAGCACTGACACAGGCCCTTGGCCATCAGAAAGACAAAGCCTTATTCTTGAGTGAAAGAGGAAGCAAAGTAGTCATTTGCAGAGGACTCTGTTGTCATTAGGATAGACTGAAATAAGAATGGAGGCCAGAAGATCATTCAGGGTTGCTGTGTTAACACGGGTGACAGATGACTGGAGTGGCCTCAGTGGACTGGGGAGATGATGGGTATAGCAAAAGCAATTGGATTGGGATATTCATTAAAGGTAGAGGCAGCAGATGCCTGATGCATTCTCTGATGCCTTGTTGGGTATGAACTGTAAGAGAAGGCACCTGACCCAAGCAAGATGGAGTTAACATTAGCTGAGGGATGCTGAACCATCATGAGAGAAAGTTGAAATTAGTCTGTATGTAGTGCCGGTGCTACAATGTTTGTCACGGATTTGGGCAAGAGGCTGAGGACTTAAAGACAAGACAGCAGGTCACTCGTGCAAGAATGCCATTTATTGTAAAAAAAAAAAAAAAAAAGGGAAGCCTTATACACTAGTCAGCAGGCACAGTGGAAAACTACCCAGGTCGGAAGTTTACGTTCCCAGGTCCATCTGGCAATCATGCATGGGCAGATAAACAGGAACTTGTGGTCAGGTCTCCTTGGAAGGAGGGGACAAGGATGTTTTTGCTAAATAAGCTACTAGTCACAAGCTGGTCAGCAGATCCCTGTAGGGGAAGGGCTCAACAAGTCCCATACATATATATATACGCATCTGTCTTGGGTTGCCTGGGACATCAACATCTGCTTTACCTGTCATTGAAAAGCCTGCCCAGGCCCACCAGATCCTATGTGTTAGGTTGACAGACAGATGCTCCCCGAGTCTTACAGCCAGGCCTGCGCTCAGGGGTTATCTGCTGCCAAGGAAAGCATGATTTGCTTTGTTTGAAAATGGTGCTGGGCTTGTGGCCTTCCCATTGCAGCAAAGGCAGACTAAGGCTAAAGCAGTGCTGCCCAGGGCTATAATCTTGAGGGCTAGCGACCCATCCATTCCTTAATTAATTGACCTGCTAGTTGCAGTCCCCTTAAGAGGGAGTCTCCCAAAAGGGGAGACACTCTGGTCTCATTAATCTTAATAATTTGAGTAGCCAATTGGGCTGTGTGATTTGTGAAATCAACATTAGAGAAGTTTGCTGATTAAAATTTAAAGTCCCCAATTGTACTAGAGAATTGATATTATTCTGGAAACTTAAGGCAGAGGCACCCTCCCTGAGAGCTTATCCAGCCTGCCTGCCATGGCAACTGACTGAGAGATAGCAATGCCAGAAACTGTAGCTTCTATGTCAGCGGCCGCAATAGTGGCCACAGTGGCCGCCGTGGTGTCAAAATCTTTCGTGTCGTTTAAAGACAAGCTGGTTCTCTCTCGAGTGTTCTGCTGGCATAGGCACGATACCAGGTACGCGAACCACCGCCAAGGCTGATATTTCACCACTCCAACAGCTTCTCAAGCAGCATTCCTGGGGGAACAATTAAGCACTTCTCCTGAGGGAGTGTTACTGAATACAACAAAGAAAAAGGGTGAGAGAACACACACCGCTGATTTCATGGTTGTATTTTTGCTATAAGGAGTAGTCATAAACTTTACAGAATCCTCAAAGGGGGCTGAAGTAGTCCAGGAAGCTGTTGTGTTGACATAAATTATATGTCAGGTAACCAAAGAGACCATAAAGCCTGCAAAGAAACATCTTCTAAATCCTTCCTGACAGTTGCTGTTCACTTTCACATTATCACTAAGATTATCACTAAGAAGTTCGTCCTTGCCGGGCGTTGGTGGCGCACGCCTTTAATCCCAGCACCCGGGAGGCAGAGGCCGGCGGATCTCTGTGAGTTCGAGGCCAGCCTGGTCTACAAAGTGAGTTCCAGGACAGCCTCCAAAGCCACAGAGAAACCCTGTCTCGAAAAACCAAAAAAAAAAAAAAAAAAAAAAAAAGTTCGTCCTTGACAAGGCACCACAGAGAAAAGGTAGCAATTAGTATGGTATTTGGTCCTTCTTTCTGTAATGTCTTTTGTAGGTCTCCCTTCACCTGCTTCTAATCGGTGATATTAAGGCCACCAGAGATCAAAAACCAAGGGCTGACCTCATGTACAGTCTTCAAGAAGCCTTTTGCTGTCTTATGTTTAATACCTGTGCCTTGCTTTTTTAACATTTGGACCAGCTGGTCCACCATAAGAGATTGGGAAGTAACGGCACCCGTGTTCAATACACCTGATCCTTACCTTAATGAGAATGCTGGCCAACCTTCACGGGTGATCCTTCAGCTTTTAACCCTTCTTTCCCAATCTCAGTGGAACCTCCACTAGTAGCGCCAGCACTACAACGTTTGTCACGGATTCGGGTGAGTGGCTGAGGATTTAAATAAAGACAAGACAGCAGGTCACTCATGCAAGGAGTAACAAGAAGGGAGCCTTACATACTAGTCAGCAGGCACAATGGGAAACTACCCAGGTCGGAAGTTTACGTTCTCAGGCCCATCTGGCAATCATGCATGGGCAGATAACAGGAACTTGCTGTCAGGTCTCCTCAGAAAGGGGGGACTAGGAGGTTTTTGCTAGATAAGCTCCTAGTCACAAACTGGTCAGCAGATCCCTGTGGGGGAAGGGCCCAACACCTATACCCAGCTCTTAGCATGAGGCGCTTAAGCTATCACCTGTGGATTCCTGGTTTCATGCAACTATACTGTTCCCTCAAGACCCTGTAATGATTGGACAGAGGAGCCTGTGCTTTTGAGTGGACACAGTTGAGCCCAACACAGATCACTGCAGAAGCACCTCACCATCCACTATTGTCTGTTGTGGGGTTTCACTGGAGAAGACTGCTTGGAGTGGGCAAAAGCCAATAGAAAGTCTCTGTTAATCAGCCAGTTACTATCCATTGTTCGGGGTCCCAGTGTACACTGGAGCCTTTTCAGAGTGAGCTTTTAAGCACAAAAACCATGTCCTAGGTTGATATATTTCAGTTAACAAGTACAGTTGGCCAGAAGCAGAACTCCGAAGCCAAAAGCCAAGGTTAGCACATTTAGAGACTTTCCCAGAACTATGGGCTTTGATGGATCAGGCCTCTGTCTTAGTTTTGTCAGGTGGAGGTGTCTACATGCTGAGTTTTACAACGTGAATGGTACTTCTATCATGGAGTCAGTTGTGCTAAGGTCTGGGAGACCTGTTCCAGTCTCCTCCAGCCTATCCACATAGGAGCCAGACCTGCTCTGCCTCAAAATCTAGCACATGGCCACCAGAACAAATGCCAGGGTACCCGCAGTGGGTCACAGAGACCTGTGATTTCATCCTCTCCTGTTCTCTTCCGCACGCTCTACGTCCCCACAGACTTGTTCAACATCCCTCTAAAATACAGGAAATGTCCATATTATAGTACCAGTCTAGCACTCCTCCACATGTCAGTTGGCAAAGCATGCTGGTCTGACCCCTGCTTTCCTCACTTAAAACCCCATTCTTGTCGCTCTCTCCGGTTTTTACTTTTTCCTCCACAGATGCATCCCCTCCTCGGAGTAGATGGTGTAAATTTTACATTTTATTGCCTGTCACCCTCTACTTGAATGGGTGAGTCTGGCAGGCAGCCTGCACATATGCAGCTCGAACAAAGGGAATTCACTTTGTAAATGCTGAACTGAGAATAAAGAAGTCAGGTGGTTTCAACATTAACTAATGAGTTGGTAGCAGCATTAGGAGATGAACCAAGGCAACCGTGGTTCAAAGCCCTTTGTAAATGTAAACAGAACATAAACACTTTATTTATTGTACTGACACCAATATGTATGCTAATGAAAGTGTACGACTCAAACTTTCATTTCCACTTTGAAGCCTGTCTTCTGCTCCATAAGGTTATTTCTGCCCTACTCGCCAATTCTGCTTATTGCATTACTCTAATTAATCTCTAATCAGTGTAGTAAATACCGTGAGCAAGACCCCCAAAACCAACTTCCTCCATTGCCACCATAGCTGCCTCCAGATCATTATTGAACCACTAGTAATTTTTGTTAGAGTTTTATAATGTCTGTGAAAAGTATAGACCTGAGTTGGGTGGTGGTGGTGAATGCCTTTAATCCCAGCACTGGAGAGGCAGAGGCAGGCGGATCTCTGTGAGTTCCAGACTCTAGCCTGGTCTATAGAGTGAGTTTCAGGATAGGCTCCAAAGCTACAGAGAAACCCTGATTGATTCCAAGAATTGAAAGAAAAAAAGAAGTATAGACCTGATTGAAAAAACTAGGGCTACAAAAAAAAAAATGCCCTCTCCAATCAAATATGTCTCTTTGATCTTTCTGTTCAGTTCTCATTTCCCTTTCCTGTCCTGAACTTAGATGGTACCAGAGGTCCTGGTTTCTTAGTTGAGGTCACATCAATTAGAAGATGGTCAAGGCCAAGAAAGAGGCCACCTACTCTCCAGCTACCCTCTTGGGGAATTCTCCAACAATGCTACCAAGAGTCATACTTCCTCCTGAGGCCTTGGTGTGGGTCTCCAGTAACTCCAGGAGGTCTTCATTATGTTTCTGTCTGAGAGTAGTTCATTGTCCTCTTTACCAAAGAGGACAAACAGCTTTCCCCCACTTGCCTTCAAGCAAAAAATGTCATCATCTCCACCATCAAAACATGGAACCTCTCACCCTCCACACCCCATACCAATCTCCCCAGTCACCAAGAGGCACTGCCTACCATCCAACCATGGAAGGATGGGAAAATGTGTTCTCTATCTTACTTCCAACCATGGTCAAACCAATTGCATTTGCTTTTACCATAGCCTCAAATGTCTTAGGCCTTTTTAAGTCCTTTACCTATTGGAAAAGGAGCATCACCCCAAAGCAGGGAATGCCTCTTCCTAGAGGGAGACTCTCTAGGACTATATATCCCCCAGTGGCTGGCTCACTAAACCCTGGTAGGTAACAAAGGCCCACCTTCCCTCCTGCCTCACAACTGACTACCGGTAGTTGAGATCAAAAGACTACGGCCTGTCAATAGGCAAGTGAGTGGACTCCAAGAAGAAGGGAGAAAAGAGAAGACAGAAAAGAAGGACAAGAAACACGAAGAGTCCAAAAGCACAATAAACATGAGAGATGCAGCATGCCTTTCCCATTAATTAGTGCAGGAAGAAGGAGGAACCTGAGCCTGAGGTGAGGCTTCAGTGTGCCTGAGGATATGCTTTCAGGAAGGGCTGGGAACCTTGGGTAAGGCATAAGGGGGTCCCACCCATGTTCTTAACTGGAAATGTGGTGTAAGTTTTGTTCGGTTTGGATGCAATATGATTTCAAAATGTTTTTGCATCTTAGACTCTTATCATTGGTTATAATTGCCCAGTTGAAGTTTGCTTTGTGAAGAAGGAAAGCCCTGAGTTTGCATTGCCAAAGGTGTCCATAGTGTATTGGTGATTCTCTCTCATTGATACCTAGAGTATTTTATGCCAAGAAAAATTCCCTTTTAAAAGCCAAGTGGATTAAGCCAGGTGGTGGTGGTGCACAACTTTAATCTCAGCACTCAGGAGGTAGAGGCCGGGTGATCTCTGAGTTCCAGGCTAACCTGGTTTACAGAGTGAGTTCCAGGACAGCCAAGGTTATACAGAGAAACCCTGTCTTGAAAAACAAACAAAACCAAAGCAGGTTGGGCATGGTAGAACACTACTCTAGTCTTAGCACTTGGGAGGTGGAAGCAGGCAAAATCTTGGTGAATTCAAGGCCAGCCTGGTCTACATAGTGAGTTCCAAGCTAGGCAGGGCTGCATTATGAGAGCCGGTCTCAAAAACAAAAAGAAACAAACAAAATAAAATGGGCTTCAAATTTTAAAGGCATTCTTACTGTCCCTTTAAATATCCCTGGCTGTCTCCTTTTCCTTTTTCTTGGTGTTTTTCCCACTTGAGGCTCGGTACTCACTATGTTATAATTCTCCTGACCTTGTTTACTTTGTCAGTGTTCCCAGAAACAGTCCTGGTACCTCCCACAGATAGCAGAGCTTCATATTTTAATGCTGCAATTGTTCCTATAGTCTGTGGAATCTGCTGTCATGAATCAACATTTATCTTCTGGGAGACAGAAAACAGAGTATGTTGCTTACCAGGAAACTGAGTTTATTTTGATCGGAACAGGTTGATTTGGAATCATGGAATTTCATGCTTCTAATTTTCTTTTGAAAGTGCATTTACTAGTTCCATAGATACCATTCAATCAAATCAGATTTCACTGGATCACGTACTTTGGCTGCACAGGTAATTTTGTCTTGTTCTTTTGGTTATTATATGCAACTTTCAAAGCTCTTGTATTTGGAGGACAAAAGGGTGCAGACTTTGAACTAGTAATGTATTTTAGCATTTTACCTTTTAAACTAAAGGCTATATAAGCTTTCGTCTAAATAAAACACTGTCCAGGGGTACTGTGTTCAAAGATCGAAAAACCAAAGGAAGAAAATATACAGAACAAATAACAAGAAGAAAACAGAATTACAAATGTAAAGCAAGTATTCTTGAGGCAAAGCACCAGAATTTATAGTATTTATATTTATAAATATGTATTTAAATATGTAATGCTCATATTTATAAATAAAGTATTATCACTTACAATGATAAAAGATTCCTTTTCCTGTGGCTATAGATCATTCTGTCTGTGCATGAATAAAACAGCTTTGGCATGAAAAATTGTAATGAAGAGAATTAGGAAGCCTGTCACCAAAACGTGAGGTCGCAGCTGCACCCATTCTCCACCAAAAAATGATCTTACTGCAGCAGCCCGTCACTGGCCAGAGCACCGGCATGCATGGAGGTGGGAGGCCTTGGGTGGACATCGCCATCATTCCCTCCAAGGCTCCAGGAACATCACAGAAGAGAAAAGAGTAAGAGCCAGAGGACGGGGCAATGTGCAGTAATAAGATATCTTCTGGATGTGACAGAGCTAATCGCACTCATGAACTCACCCAAGCTGTGGTGATCTGCACAAGACCCACACGGGAATGGACGTGTCCGCGTTGACTCTTCATGGACGAGGAGCCCATGGGAGCCTGAGAGGTGACTGGTAGTTAGGGGTTGCTGCATGTTCCAGTTAGGTTTCTATTGCTGTGATGAAACACTGATCAAAAGCAATTCGGAGAGAATTTATTTGGTTTACACATCCCTATCACAGTCCAACATTGAGGAAAACCGAGGCGGAACCTGGAGGGAAGAACTGAAGCAGAAGCCGTGGAGGGTGCTGCTCACTGGCTTGCTCAGCCTGCTTTTTTAACAGCCCAGGACCACCAGCCCAGGGGTGGCACCACCCACAGTGGGTTGGGCCCCCTCTTTATCAATTAGCAATCAAGAAAACACCTCACAGACTGGCAAACAGGCAACCTAAAGGAGGCATTTTTCTCAGTTGAGGTTCTTTCCCATTTAACTATAGCTGTGTCAAGTCAATAGAAAACTAAACAGAATACCAGGGAAGAAAATGTCTTTTTTATTTTTATTTATTTAGAGACAGGGTTTCTCTGTATAACTTTGGCTGCCCTGGAACTCACTCTGTAGACCAATTGAACTCAGAGAGATCCATCTGGTTCTGCTTCCCGAGTGCTGGCATTAAAGGCCATGACCACAAAGGCTGACTGAACATGTCATTTTTATCAGTGATGTAGCCTCTAATAAGTTGCCCATGTTCCAATAACTAACTTCCCACTCACTGTCCTGCAAGCAACCCCAGTTAAATCCAGTGAGTCTTGCACATAATGAAGACACGAGAGTAGGAGGAAATGTTGTTGCTAAGAAGAGGCTCAGTGAGAGAGGAAAGGCATGGGGGAAGGGAATAGGGGCTAAGAATTTAAAATGGAAATGTGAGTTGGGTCCCTTTCTACTATCAAGTTGAACACTCCATGTAACAGTAAATATGATGGGTACCAAACTTAGATAATGCACACTTCCTTAGCATTCAGATGTCATCAAGCTTAGAGGCAAGTACCTTTACCTGTTGGGCCAGTTCACTCTGATAATGCACATTGTTCTCAAGCACAAAAAAAAAATTGATGTACTATTGGCTCTTAAAACAATTCTCAGCAAAGTTAGGAGAACCTCTATGGAAAATGTTATGTAGTCTGACAGTACCACCATAGAGATAGTTAAATGTCCCCACAAGAATGGAGAGGCTGTGCCACAAAGGGAGATGTCAAAAATAAACCAAGAAATGACAATACTACGATATTTGTTATGGTTGGGACAAAATCCTTGGGAAAGATAACATTAAACACATTACATATAAAGGAAACAAGGCTGAAAATTAACATCTAAGCAACTGAGATGTTGGAAAATAAAAATTAGGATAACTATTTAGAAAAAAAGGAAGCAATCAAAAAAAACAAAGAATTTGGAAACAAAGGCACACTAGACAGGAAAATAGTGAATTCTTTTTAAAAACGTATAAATATTAGATACAAGTATTGAGAGTGTGATCAAAATTTTAAAACCCACAGGGAAGGTACAAATTGCATTAACAAAGCAGACACAAGCATAGAGGCAGGAACAACAAAGAAATAACTCTACCCAACTTTATATTGCTTAACTTGAAAACTTTTGGGAAATTGACAATTTTTCTTTAAAAAACATCATTGAAATTAAAGGGGGGGGGTGGATAAAGCTTGGATGACCTTATTGGAATCAGTAAAGTATGGTATTCCTAAAAATAAACAGCTGGATCCAGATTATGTCACAGGTGAGTCTTAGCCAACCTTTGAGATTTTGTAGACTAGAGGGACATAAATGACACCCCTCAAGCCATTAGAAGTCATGAAATTATCATTAATCAAAGGGAGTGGGAAATACCCCATGGTTATATCTGTACAAAGATGTACAAATGGTCAAAAAACACCTTGAAAAGGATTGGGCATTGTGACACATGCTTGTAATCCCTGCTCTTAGGAGTCAGAGGCAGATGGATTGGCACAAGTTACTTACCTAGTTCTAGACAAACCAGGGTTACATGCATACATACAGAGAGAGAGAGAGAGAGAGAGAGAGAGAGAGAGAGAGAGAGAGAGAGAGAGAGAGAGAGAGGGAGGGAGGGAGGGAGGGAGGGAGGGAGGGAGGGAGGGAGGGAGAGAGTTGGCTTTGTGTAGGTTTTCTTTTAAAAGCTCACACACAGTAACTAACATATTTCCTCCAACAAGGCCACACCCTCCTAATCCTTCCCCAAAAGTTTCACTAACTGGGGACCAAGTATTCGAACATAGGAATCTATGGGGGCCATTCTCATTCAAGCTACTCACTACAATTGGCAATCAAAAAGGAATGCGGGGCTCATCCATGCTGCAACATGGATGAATCTTGAAAGAATGTGTATGAGGAGAACTCCAGCCAGACACAACAGAAATACATATTGTAGATTTTCAGGTCATATGATAGAGTAAGTCACTTCAAAGTCTGCACTTTGCTCTTGCATGAAAGCACATGATATGTAAAAGAATGTCCAAAGTAGTTTGTTCCCAAAAGCAGTGAGCATGAATGAACCTGAATACCAGAACACTGAGGAAGAAAAATCCGTCTGGGTTACTTGTATCAAGTTCAACATGCAAACTGAATACACATACACACTCAATACCCGTCTTTCTTTTCTTTTTCTTTCTTTCTTTCTTTCTTTCTTTCTTTCTTTCTTTCTTTCTTTCTTCCTTCCTTCCTTCCTTCTTCTTCTTCTTCTTCTTCTTCTTCTTCTTCTTCTTCTTCTTCTTCTTCTTCTTCTTCTTCTTCTTCTTCTTCTTCTTCTTCTTCTTCTTCTTCTTGTTTGTTTGTTTTTCGAGACAGGCTTTCTCTGTATTGTTTTGGAGGCTGTCCTGGAACTTGCTCTGTAGACCAGGCTGGCCTCGAACTCACAGAGATCTGCCTGCCTCTGCCTCCCGAGTGCTTGGATTAACGTTGTGCGTCACCAACGCCCAGCTAATACTGATCCTTTTTTTGTTGTTTGTCTTGTTTTTGATTTTTCAAGACAGGGTTTCTCTGTGTAACCTTGGCTGTCCTCAAACTCACTCTGTAGAGCAGGTTAGATCGCCTGCCTCTGCCTCCTGAGTGCCGGGATTAAAGGCGTGCGCCACCACCACCCTGCTAGACTATGTTTTATAAGTCCCTGTACCTCTATTTGCACATCGAATGCATTAAAATAGACACAGAAGAGAAAGGATGAACAAGGAGTGGTACCCTAAGTTTGGACACAGCTGTATCTATCTGGTGGCACTGGGGGGAGGAGCAGTCTGTAGGAGCTGGTGCTCAGTGCATTAGGAAGAGTCAGTTGCCCCATCCCTGGCCGACCATCCCCACTCCTTGGCTTCTAGAAGAAACCAAATAGCTTATGGTTTTTCTCGTATGATGAGGGTTTGGCTCAAGTCTTTGTCCTGAGGAGAGGCCTACAGACCAAAAGAGATTTGGGACACTTGTAACCAACCATCACCTAAGGAAGGGCAGCCATGTCATGGTGGTGGAGGCCGAGTAGAATCGAGGGGTACAGGTGGCTCCTGTGAGCCTTCATGGCAGTGCCTTTCAAACACTTAGGTGTGGGATGGAGGCAGAGGCCAAAGGGAATATGGTGTGTGTGTTCACCGCTCCTTAGTCAGAGCTTGGACAAGAACGAAGCTGACAGAAATAGGTGGGGCTATGGGTCCTGGGGGGCGGGGCAAAGGTCAGTTAAGGTTGATGAATGTGCCTAGGAGCTCTAGCATATAGCTTGGAAAGTGTACTTAATGTTGGATTGTGACATGGCCAAAAGTTGACCTCTCAACTGTTTTTAACACACACACACACACACACACACACACACACACACACACACACACACACATGGCAACTAGGTGAGGTATTGGCTGTGTTAGTTACTTTTCTATTCATAGCTCTCTTTGCATTATATATGTATATCAAAGCCTTCCAATAAGAACAGCATTTTATCCATCATGTGTACCGGCAACCTGTGAAAAAAAGCTGGGGAAACAACCTGATAAGACGGAACCCTTCTGTCTGGTCCTACATCCACAACAAAGGTGCCATTTCTATCAAAGAGAAAGATCTATACACGCTGTGGCTTCATGTGTTGGGTCCCAGTAACAGCTTCTCTCTCCCTTCCCTCCCACTCTGGACTACTTCAGCTCAGGGCCCTCCATCTTTGCAGTGGGATGCTGCTTTTTCCCTGGCTGTTTGCTCCCTCACCTGGTCCAAGGAGCACGCCTGTTCTCCTGCTCTGCCTTTGCTCCCAGGGCTGCGGTGTGAATAAGACATTACTGCTTCCATTTTGCCCTTTCTGTGGTATTGTGTTTCTTAACTTGACACACACTGAACAAATCTCTTCAGAACTTTCACATAATTATCTATGTTTTATGTGTAAATGCCAAGGTTGACAAACCATTCTGAGAAATTCAATTAAAAACTGAATATGCTTAGATGAAAATTGAGAAGTGGCATTTCACTTGCTCCTAAATATATTTACATATAAAGAGGATGTCATCTGAAGCTGGAACTCAAGAGATACTGAGCATGTATGAACAGATTCAAATTATGCAGATTCAATCAAATTCAACAATGCGGACCTCTGTGCTGCTAAGGCTGCTGGGGCGGGGCCCAGTAGCAACCTGTGCTGAGCTGCAGGCTGCATGGGAAGTGCTGGGGGTGTTTCTGAGACCATGCAGTGGGTTATTCTGTCGTGTACGGACACACACTTCTCTCTAGCTGGCACCATGACTCTCAGAGAGATAGCTCCTTAGATCGGATTAATAAGTGACCACCAATCAATACATTGATGCTTTAGCAGTTACAGCTGTGAGCACAAAGCTAGCATTCTGTAAAGTCATGTAGAAAGACACCCTCAGTTTCCAGAAAAGCAGCTTCGTTAGTGCCCTAGCTCTGTTGGGCTACTTATTAGAACATGATTAGATCCGTTGTCAACATTATACAAACAGCGACTGTTGCCTAATCTCTGTGGAGCCGGAGAATGAACGCTCTGATCATAAATAATACATATGTGGCAAGAACAGCTCAGGTCTTAATAGGGATAATTGCTGTGGGTGTATTTTTAATATTGACACTGTTTTTCAAGCTTCTTGATCCGTCTTAAAGGCCCTGGCATGAAAAAAAGAGCTGTGAAAACACGTATTTCTTTACAGTTGTAGCTTCAGTTAGGTTTAGGTCTTTTGTGTTATTTGTTAGGGCTCCGTTCTTTGCTTCATGTGTTAGGAACAGAAGAGACAGAATGAATATATATTGAAAGGGGGTTTATTAGATTACCCTGCACTGTAGTCTGGGTAGTCCAATAATGGCTGTCTTCACATTAGAAATGTCAGACGTTACTGGCTCCACCCGGCTGAATGCTTCAGCAGTCCCAATCTGGTGCTGAAGGCCTGGGGCTTCATGGGAAGTTACTGGTGTTGGGTCTGTGTTGGAAGGCTGAAGAAATTGGGTTCCATGTCCGGGAAGAATCCATGCAACAGCATTGTCACTGCAAGTAGCAGTGACAGCTAAGTAGATGCAGTCCCAGCAAGGCACACACAGGAAGCAAGCAGGTAACAAAGCTTTCCCCTCAGAAGGTCCCGCCCACATTTAGGGTGGGTTCTGCCTTCAAATAACCTTATCAAGAAAATCCCCACAGGTGTGCCCAGTGATTTAGCTCTTAGTCAACAGAGAAAGTATCACTTTCCAACAACCCAACCTTGACAGGGTACAGGCTGGAAATCAAGCCAGTTTCTAGTGGGTCAAATGGAGAATTATTAGACCAGTGCTTGGGAGGCAGAGGCAGGTGGATCTCCATGGGTTACAGCCAGTTTAGTTCTACAGAGTGAGTTCCAAGACAGCCAGAGCTACATAGTGAGACCCTGTGGCAAAACTAGCATCTTACACTGCAATGCTGATTTTTTTTTTTTGAGACAGGGTTTCTCTGTATTGTTTTAGAGGCTGTCCCGCCGGAACTAACTCTTGTAAACCAGGCTGGTCTTGAACTCACAGAGATCCACCTGCCTTTGTCTCCCGAGCGCTGGGATTAAAGACTTGCGCCACCACTGCCCGGCTGCAATGCTGAAATTTAAAGCAGTATCCACAAGATGAATTGTTGGCAGGACAATAAAGTTAGATCAATTAGGAATATTCTAGATTTAGGTTTATGGTAGTGATGATTTGAGATCCTGAACATATACAGCAGTTTTCTCTGCCCCAGTCCTTATAGGTGGACTGGTTAATTTGATCCTAGAAAACCCCCCATTTTGTTGGCTTAAACAAAGACAACTTACTCTACTTAACCCTAAATTTTTCATGAGGTAACTCATGGTCTGTAGGCAGTAAGGAAGGAATGATTACTGATACTGCTGCCATCGAGGTACTGAAAATTGGGGTGATGCAGGGGACGGACGGCAACTGTTCCCTCTTGTGAGTGAATACTCACAAAGCCTTTGGGGAACACGTGCAATTTCATTTCATTTTTAAAAAATGATTTATTCATTTGTATTTTATCTATATCAGTGTTTTGCCTGCATGTGTGTCTGTGTGAGGGTGTTGGATCCCCTGGAAGAGGAGTTATACACAGTTGTGAGCTGCCATATGGGTGCTGGGAATTGAACCCAGATAATTTGGAAGCACAGCCAGTGCTCTTAACCACTGAGCCTTTTCTCCAGCCCCATTTTGTTTGTTTGTTTATTTATTTGTGTGTATAGTGTTCTGTCTGCATGTGTCCATGCAGGCCAGAAGAGGGCACCAGATCTCATTATAAATGGTTGTGAGCCACCATGTGGTTGCTGGGAATTGAACTCAGGACCTCTGGAATAGCAACTAGTGCTCTTAACCATTGAACCATCTCTCCAACCCCACACAATTTCATTTTAAGTCATCTTTCAGTGTACTAACAATATTAGATTTGTTAAATAAAATCTGTTTGTGTGTGTTTGCTCAGGGAGTTAGTGATGTGTTTAATGCTGCATTTTCTACTGGTCACAGCATGATTATTTTTTTCTATATCTCTAGATACATTTCCGGCATGTTTTTAAAAATATATTTACATTCATGGCATTTTATTTTATTTAGTGATTAAAGTCTTACATTGACCTATATATGAACCAGTGCAGTGGGCTCATATTCTTTTGATTTTCAATGAAAATGGATCTTATATTTTAGTCAGGTATTTGAAAATTGTGCATTGTAGAGAATTACCATCTGCCTATTTATAAATGGACAGCAACACATTTCTTTTCAGGTGGCCTGCAGAGAGCCAAGACCTGGAGCAAAGATCCAAAAAGGCAGATTTCTTTCTGACCCTTCTTCCAGGCTCTTATGTGTGTTAGGTAATAGTGAGCTACATCTCCAGCCTACCTAGTCTTCTGCATCTGGCAGGACTACTGTTATTGACACCCAGGAATGAATGCTTTTTTAAACTTGCTGTGAATACCAAATGAGTGAAACCATCATAGCTAGATTCCATTCCCATGAGCCTCCACGTATAATCTTGGTTTATGTGTATTTCTATATAAGACACCTTTTTAAATATGTATATATAAATGAGGTGAAGTAGGAGTGGGGGCTCATTAATCCCTCCCCCAGTCCATTCTAGGGTACTGAGTGCCTTGATCTTGTACAGGCCCTGTGCAGGCACCCACAGCTGTGAGTTCACATGTGCCTGACATGTCCAGAAGACACTGTTGGGATCTGGTCCTCCCAAGTCTCTTACAGTCCTTTCTTCTCTTCCACCATGGTGCTCAGGGCTATTTTAAACAGTGCCGTTGCCAACAAAAACCACAAAAATGCACCAAGTGTGACAGTGAATAGCGGTGAGTAGCACATGAATATAACACCTACTCACACTTCCTCTGGCTGTACAAGGCTGGCTGTTGAAATATCTGCAGCATTGCCCATGCCCCTGAAGATCTTCAAAGATTTGGGGGAACAGATAAATTTTAATGACAGGGTATTCGAATAGTGAAGGCTTCAGCACCTTCCCTGTGCTTTAGTTTTGTTGTTGTTGTTGTTGCTTGTTTTTTGGTTTTCGTTTTTGTTTTACATCAGTGAACTAGAGATTTCAGTTCACATCAGAAGACTTCTGGGAAGGGTCAATGATGTAAAACAGTTGCTTGTCCTTTGTCGCCCTCCTGTCTCCTCTCCAGCTTCATCCTGACCTTGTCCTGTCCACAGGCACACCCCTCCAGTCTCCTCTCTGAGAGCCTGCTGCCTGCATTTCTCTAATCTGTGTCTTCAGGATTTGCTGAGACCTTGGCATTTGGAGTTAATCTCATGTATACGCGGTTTATCCTGCACTTGTTTAAGTGACCACTGCTTGAGTCTGGCTTTTATCTCTTGGTACCTCATCCTCTCTGAAGGTAGATGAAGATCATGCCTTCTCCACATCATGTTCCTTATACCATGGCTGGCAATCTTGAAGGCACCACATAATGACTGTATATTCACGCATGAATGTCGGAGGCAGTTTATTTTTGTGTTTATTGTTTGTCCCTTTGTACCTAGAACATATTGGTGTGTTGTTGAGCCAAATGGAAAAATATACTTGGGTTTCTCTAAGTACAGGACTCCTGTGTATCTCCTTTGTTAGTAGTTACTTTGTGACTTTCATTAAAGTCCAATTTTCTTTTCTCATTTAGGTGAAAAGTGATTTTGGCATTTAAATGTCATGATTACATTATTGATTTTTAAGCTTCTATCCACATCTTCAAATTCTTCTCTGGTATTTTGGTATTCTTATATATTTAGAAACACCTTTGTCATCTTCTCCTTTCTCTTGAATCTAGGATACACTTCAACAAAGCGAGGTCTATGAATGCAAAAATAGTTGTATTTTTATTTGCATTTATCTTCCTCACCATGCAACAGAGGCTAAGAAGTGCCCTTTCAATAACAAAGGGCTCTCCTGTTATCTTTTTGATTGACTGAATAGGCAAAGAAAATACTGTAATTATGTGAGCTGTTCTGGCCTAGAGACTAATTATAAGGCACAGCATTATCTGCTCATGAAATATGCATGTAAAGGCCCCATTTCCTGTTCCCGTATCACTGTGGACAAAAGTGGAGCAGGCAGTTAACTTGCATGAAGTAAATAAAAGACCCACCAGTTTCTAGGCCACGTCTGGGAATCTCATGATGGCCAACATATCAGAATCAAAAATTTGGGTTCATTCTCTCTTGCAGCTATCTCTCTGTGCTTGTGTGTGCATCTGTGTGTATCTGTGTGGCACCTGTGTGCGTGTGTGGGAGGGCATGCTGGTGCTGCAGGATGGATGTTTTCTTGTCTCAGAGTTCAGAGTTCCCCTTTTTGTCTACAGATGTGTTGGGGAAGTCCTGTTATTTGCCTGTTTTTTGTCAATAAAGTACTGTTGAGCCTATAGGAATCTAGATAGGTGGGTCTAGGAGTCCAGGAGGATTCTGGGAAGAAGAAACACAGGGTTAGTTCGAGATGTAACGCCATTGGGGTAGGAAGCCCGGAAACCTCTCCGGTAAGAGAAATACTTAGATTAACAATTATGGGATAATTACTTAAAGCAGAGCTAGCCAGTAAGAGACAAACAAGGCCAACAGCTTCATAATGAATATAGCCTCCTGTGTGTTTATTTGGGACTGATGCCGATCTAGAACCAGGCGGGCGGGAAGGCTTCTCTCAAGAAATAGCTTCTCATAACACAGATGCTTCCTGAATCATCTTAGGTTACGGATGGTTCCTAACTTCAGGCTATTCGGGGCTTCAAAACCAGGACTTGTGTGTGTGTGTGTGTGTGTGTGTGTGTGTGTGTGTGTAGAAAGTCCCTTTGATTCTTATAGCAGATGAATCATTAAGAAATGGATATTGGCTTATTGACTGTGTCCTTTGCCTTACAGAAGTTTCTCAGTTTCAGGAGGTCCCATTAATTAATTGTCCATCTCAGTGTCTGTGCTACTGGTGTTATGTTCAGGAAGCAGTCTCCTGTACCAATCCGTTCAAGGTACTTCCCACTTTCTCTTCTAAGAGGTTCAGTGTGGCTGGGTTTGTGTTGAGGTCTTTGATCCATTTGGACTTATGCTTTGCGCATGGAGAAAGATATGGATCTATCTTCAGTCTTCTACACACCAGCATCCAGTTATGCCAGCACCATTTTTTGAAGATGCTTTCCTGTAGAGTGAAGTTTTCCTTGCCTGCCACTTTGGTTTCTCCCCCCACCAGCTGCCTGGGCTCTGCCACAGTTGCAGTCTCCAAATAACACACAGGACGCTATATTAATTATGAAGCTGTTGGCTGTTTGTTTATTTCTTACTGGCTAGCTCTGACTTAAGTATTTAACCCATAATTGTTAATCTAAGTATTTCTCTTACCGGAGAAAGGGGTCTGTACCTCCTACTCCTCTGGAGGCTACATAGTGACTCTCTCTGCCTCTCCCAGAATCCTCCTCAATTCCTAGTCCCACCTATCTTGCTTCCCTATTGGCCAACAGTGCTTTATTGACATATACACAGGACTTCCCCATCACTTTCCTTTTTCCATTGTATAGTTTTAGCTTCTTCGTCAAAAATCAGGTATTCATAGGTGTGTGGGTTAATATCAGGGTTTTCAATTGGATTCCATTGGTCTACCTGTCTATTTTTGTGCCAATACCAAGCTGTTTTCAGGACTATAGCTTTGTAATAGAGCTTGAAGTCAGGGATGGCGATGCCTCTGGAAGTTCCTTTATTGTATCTGTAGATTGCTTTTGGCAAGATTGCCATTTTTACTATGTTGATCCTACCTTTCCAAGAGCAAGGGAGAACTTTCCATTTTCTGGTGTCTTCTTTAATTTCTTTCTTTAAAGACTCAAAGTTCTCACTCTTCAGGTGTTTCACTTGTTTGGTTAGCACTGCCATTCCTAGAGCCTTCATCCAGTGGCTGATCTAAGCAGAAGCAGGCACCCATAGCTAAACACTGAGCCATCTTCTGGAATCCAGTTGTGGAGAGGGAGGAGGGATGAGCAAATGAGCAAAGACCGTGCTGCAGAAACCGGCAGAAACAGTTGACCTGATCTAGTGAGAGCACAGAGATCCTAGTTGTAAAGCTGGAGAACCAGCATTGGGCCAAACAAATGGGCAGTCTATGTGACCTCTAACAGTGGAGCCCATGTTTATTCCTATTGCACAAATGGACTTTGGGAGCCCATTCCCTATGCAGGGATATTATTGCAGACCAGATACACAAAAGAGGGTCTAGGCCGTCTCCTAAATGATGTGTTGGACTTTTATGGTCCCTCATGGAGAGCCTCACTATCTTGGGGAGCAAGTGGGGGTGGGTAGGTTGGGGCATGGAGGATGGGAGGGTGAGGGAATGGGGGGATTGATATGTAAAATAAAATTGTTTCTAAATTAAAAAAAAAGAAAATAAAAGAAATGGATATTGGGGCTGGAGAGATGACTCAGCAGTTAAGAGCAATGACTGCCCTTCCAGGGGACCTGGGTTCAATTCCCAGCACCCACATGGCAGCTCACAACTGTCTATAACTCTAGTTCTAGAGCTTCTAACACCTTCACAGAGACATACACGAGGCAATAAAATAAAATTAAAAAAAGAAATGGATATCATCCACTCTGCTTTCCCAAGTTATGCATGGAGAAAGGAGGGAACTACAGGTCATTGCTTGCCCAGTGGGATGCATGTGTGCGTTCCTCTGGGAGCAGACAGACACGGATTGAGTTTCTTCCCTCTCCTTCCTCCATGGAGGACTTTATGCCAAACTGGGCACAATAGAACAGGTCAAGTGACGGAGACGAGGCCAGCAGCGACATTCTGCCAAGGGCTTTATGTGACTCAGAAGAGGACCATGGAAGGTTAGATGGGCTTCAGGGACCCTTTGCCCCAAATGTTTATGTGACTTATGCCCATGACATCAGAATTGATTATTCTATCCCAAGGCTTTCGCTACTGAAATTTCTTTTTGTGATTCCCTCTCCTCAGTGAGTTGCTTTAATGGTCTCAATTGTAGTGTTCTGTCCTGGAACTCACTCTGTAGATCAGGCTGGCCTGGAACTCACAAAGATCCACCTGCCTCAGCCTCCCAAGTGCTGGGATTAAAGGTGCACCACCACCACCTGGCAAAGTTTAAGGTATTTATATCAGTCCATTTTATGCTGTTATTGTCCCAATTACAATAATAAATACATATTATTTTGTACAATTGCTTAAAATTAGTTTAGAGGCAAAAGAAGGACACATGAACATTTATACATCTTTTAATTCCAGGATGACTTTACTGTTGTTTTTTGTTTTTGTGAATCACAAATACCATCTGGGGTGTGTTGGGGAAGTCCTGTGTATATGTCAATAAATTACTGCTGGCCAATAGGAATCTAGATAGGTGGGGCTAGGAGTCCAGGAGGATTCTGGGAAGGAGAAACACAGGAGAGTCGAGATGTAACACCATTGGGGTAGGAAGCCCGGAAACCTCTCCGGTAAGAGACATACTTAGATTAACAATTATGGGGTAATTACTTAAGTCAGAGCTAGCCAGTAAGAAACAAGCAAGGCCAACAGCTTCATAATTAATATAGCCTCCTGTGTGTTTATTTGGGGACTACAATGCGGCAGAGCCCAGGCGGCTGGCGGGGGATAAACCAAAGTGGCTAGCAAAGAAAAAGCTTTTCTTTACAGGGGTGATTTGGTTTTTCAGCCTGAATCCCTCCACTTTCCCCCATACAGTTGGTAAGGATTCGTTTGTCTATTAACCCAAAGCCCTAACTTCTCCCTTGGTCCCTTTTCTGTCATCTTGCCACCCTCTTCCCATGTAAGTCCCTTCTCTCATGCAACTTGAATGTCAAACACAGTTCATGACATTTCGGTTTTTTTTTCTTTTTGTTTTTTGAGACAGGGTCTCTTTGTGCAGCCCATATGGGCCTCATACTCACAGATATCTGCTTAGCTCTGCCTCCAATGGGATTAAAGGCATACGACACCATATCCAACTCATTATATTTATATTATTATTGTATTTTTAGTAGTACTATTATTAATTATCCCTGGGAAAACCCAAGCACCACTAAACACATCTAGTAGGGTCTTAGTTCTTTGCGCAGCCTTACAAATTGAGTGTCTGTAACACAGTGGATTTTGTCTTTTTCAGTTCTGGTGACTGGGAAGTCTGAGCGCCAGTGACGGTGAATTTGTTGTTTGGTAGGGACCCACTTTCTGGCTCATATGCTGTCTCCTCCCAGAGGTGAAGGAGTTCTCTGAGCTGTCTCCTATAAGGACATTACTACTACAGTACTCATGTCCCGGTGTCCTCACTTCCACGGCCAGCACATCGGGGGTTAAGATTTAAGGCATGAATTTGGGGGGATGCACACATTCACACCTCGCAGCTGGAACGTCACACATTTCTTTAGACAAGGGGAGAAACCACAACACACCATGAAAATCAAATCTCACCCTTCAAGGGTATTCTTAGACACAGTTCTAGAAACTCGGATGACCCCAAACACAGTTCATCAACTGTGACAGTAGTTCAGGACTGAATGAAAAAAAGAAGAAGAAATGAAAGAGGAGGGCAAACAAAGAACAGGCACGGAGATTTTGAGGGAGGAGGACCAACTGCAGAAGAGCATTCTCACTGCCACACGACTAAAGCGTTAAGTGTGTTAAAATGTTAATGTGTTAACATTTCTGTTAAATTGTAATTAATATGTTATTACAATGCAAATGTCAAATGTTATGTGCCACACCCGTGGACGTCAAGGATGTCTACATGTGTGACCGGAGTCTCTTTGCTCTGTGAGTCCTCAAAGAAGGTCCAGTCCTATGAGGACAATCCACACTAAACACGGTGCAGTATTCAGTTGTTGAACAATCTGGAGTGGGAGACGAGAGAGGAGGAACAGAGGTGGGGTATGTGTGGGTGGGAGGGGGGCAGTTGCTGGAGCAGGCTTGAGTGATCAAGGAGGAGAATCGGGGAAGGTATCAGCACAGTGCCGATCTGCTGGGCTGACAGATTTAGCAGCCCTGGTCCACTGAGCAGAGCATCGGGCTTCCCTCCAAGGGATGAACGGGCTGCGCTGTGTCTGGCATAAGAGAAGGCTGTTCCTCCCATAAGGAACTGCGTTTCCTGGTTTTTTAAACGACAGCTCCCTGCTGGTGCCTGAGTATATGTGTGTATATATATGTATGTATGTATGTATGTATGTATGTATGTATGTATGTATATAATTTGAATAAATCATATATATGTAATTTAAATAAATACACACACATCTATTAGCAACTACTGAGAACAGCCATAAACTTCAGACCTGGGCTCTGGAGTTCACTAACTTTTCCTTGTGACTGTTCATCTGACTTTGGAGCTTTTTCTTCAGGACCAAAGATGGGCGTGGAGAAGTGACTTCCATGAGATGGGTGGGGTCTGCCTGGGGGAGGGGCAGGACTTGGGATTAGTGAGTGTCACTGTGCACCCATGCACCCCAGCCTCTGAGCTCCTCCATGTTAGCTTGGTTGTTTAGCGAAGGAAACCATCCCCAGCTTAGCAGCCTGCACCAACTGTCGCCTGGAGACAATCAGAATAATTGTGCCACCTGGAAGGCAGGAAATACACTGGGAAAGAAAGTAAACTCTTTCCCTTAAAAGGAAGTGGATAAATAACGTCTCAGTGCCCTAAAATGAACTGTGTTCTTCAAGCCTTCATCTTCCGGGCCTTGTTTTGTTAGTGTCACATAGTGGGCACTCAGAAAACACAGTTTGATACATTTGGTTTCTGCGTTGCCTTTGTAAATGACTCAGGAATCATTGGTACTTGCAAGCTACGGTTTTAGCTGTTTTCCTCTTTCTAATAAAAACATAAGAGAGTCTTATAAATAGCATATCACTGGAAATTTTTTTTCTAAGACAGGAAGTCACCATGTAGCCTTCTCTTTCCTCACACCCCTTCCTTCTACTCATAACAGGTTTTACCCGTCCCCTCTCTGTAGCTCATGCTGGCCTTGAACTCACATTCCTGCTTCAGCTTCCTGAATTCTGGGAATTCAGATATAAGCCACCATGCTGGATTCTGGGTATCAGTCTCACCTGGAGAGCCTGGTTCCAAGGCTGAATTTAATTCTCTGGACCTGTGCACTTCTGATATATTTCTGGATCATTTTATATAAACTTGCGAGTCGAGTCTATCATATCCTGCTGGGCTTGCCCAGGCTTTGCAGGGCATATGCTATAGACTGTGGAGGCAGAGCTCAGCCACAGAGTTGGCTTCTCTCCTAGAGACAGATTTGAGTGCACCAGGTCTCTGGGTATTCAGGGCAAGGGGAAAACAGGTTTCCCTAGTGTCAGCACCCAGCTTTTCCAGTTGGATCTTCTTCCACTTCCGCAAAATGTCAGAGGAGGTAACACAGTCACTGACTACTGCTGTCAGGCATTTAGAGTGGAGCAGTTAGTTGCTCTGGGGGCCAAATCATTAAGAGCGAGCAGATAAGGGGATGCTGGCCCCTGGCCTGTTCCTCTTAGTGTCCCTCCCAGCAGCACATGGAGAGGTCCTTAGAACTCCAGGCTACTGGTGCTAGGGACTGTCCCACTGTAGTCCCTCCAGTCTCTATGGTGTCACTCTTCACACACACACACACACACACACACACACACACACACACACACACACACACACCCGTCCCCACCGCAGCAGATCACCCTTATTCACTGGAGAGGCTTGTCCGTTGGTGCTGTTTTGTGGGGCAGCCAGAGAAAGATAGGAAGTTCAGGCAGGCAGTTGATGTTCTGTCTGGCAACTTCCCTTCCAGGAGATTTGAGTGGAATATGAGCTCGGTCTTCTGATGTGGTTGACCTCTGGGGAGGTCTTTAAAAGCTGTCATGATTTTGTTGAGTCTCATCTAGTTTGGTTTGGAAAGATTTATCCCAGAGATGATTTTCTGAGTGCGTCCAAACTCCCCCTTCTAAGGAAGGAATTGTTTGGCTATTGAGAAAATGTACCGCGCCCTCCTCGCAGGCATTTGCCTCTAAGCTAAAGGCAGAAAGAAGACTCAGTGTACTTCAAATGCAGGATTCATGCCCTGGCAGTGTGCTGTCCCCGGTGTTTCAGCTGCTTCTGCTGCCTCATGGGCAGCTTGCATTCTGCAGAGGCTGTCCTACACCGTCCTGCACCCTGCTGCCCCGAGCTCCGAGCCCCAAGCCCCGAGCTCCGGGCTCTGCAGGAGTACAAGAGAGCGCTCTAGGGCAGTAGAGTTTGCCACATCTGCCTATGTGACACAGCTGCGAGACAAAACAGAGTCATATCAAAGGCCTGAGGACTCAAGTCCAGAAATATCCGTTGACAAGAGTAAACAAGCAGAGGTCTGCCTTGCACCTACACCAGCCTAGGCACAGCCCACGCTGTGCAGTTCCGACTTCTCTCTTGTCCGTTTTCCAGCTTCAAGAAGGTTACTTATGGATTTGTCTTAACTCCCTAAGCTGTTCATTTCTTCATGACTTCGTTGGACTTGTTCAACTTGGGAAGCCTTTGTGCCAGCGCTGGTTAGGGCTTTTTCTTGTCCTTTTTTGTGTTTTTTTTTTTCAATTTGACACAGACTAGACATACCTGGCAAGAGGGAATCTCAATTGAGGAATTGCTTCCATCAGATTGGCCTCTGGGCATGTGTGGAGGGTAGTTTCGTGTTAGTTACTGTAGGAGGGCTTAGCCTACTGTGGGCCATGCCATCCCCTGGGCAGGGGGGCCTGGACTGTAGCTGAGTGAGCCAGGACACAGAGTTCCTCAGAGGAGACCTTCAAGGAAAGAAAAGTGGCCACAGTCAAAGGAGACTGGGAGATAAAAGCCTTGGAGACTACAAGTAAGACTAGAAGGAACTTGGAGTGGACCTCTGTCTCTCTGTCTACGTCTCTGTGTCTCTGTCTCTGTCTCCCTCCCTCCCTCCCTCCCTCCCTCTCTCCCTCCCTCCCTCCCTCTTTCTCTCTCTCTCTCTCTCTCTATCTCTCTCTCCCTTTCTCCCTTTTTGGTTTTTTGAGACAAGGTTTCTCTGTAGCTTTGGAGGCTGTCCTGTAGCTCAGTCGCTCTGTAGACCAGGCTGGCCTTGAACTCACAGAGATCCCTCCCCAACCCCAAGTGCTAGGATTAAAGGTATACACCACCACTGTCCGGCTGGAGTGGACCCATCTCTAGCTGATCCTTCAGATGAGGGAGTAGCGCAGCCGACCCCTCAACCGTAGCTTGGTGGAAGTCAGAAGCAGGGCACTGTCAGTTGTGCCTAACTCCTGACCTACAGAAACTGTGAGGAAGTAAAGGGTTGTTTTAAGTCACTGGCTTTTAGGATGAATTGTTACATAGGTGCTGATGAGTAACACACACCTACTGACTTCCTGATGGGCTATCTATCCAGACTGAACCCAGCCCCTCTGTCCACTTTCCCCAGTATGCTGCTCTTTCTGCTGAGTCTCCCATGGCTTCCTGTCGACTTGTTGCTGGCACGTAGATACACTGTAAGGGTTCCCAGCACTTAGAAATAAGTTAGGAAATAGAAATTGATAAAGGAAAATGGATTTATTTATCGATTGGTAGAGAAGAGCAAAGCCCAGTTTCCTCCTCACAATGCCTGAGGCTATCCTTATTTATGGGAGCCCAAGACCAGGGCTATAGCAAATGCACTGTGAAACAAGCTCATCAGTCCTTTTCTAGGGGGAAGGGGACCTGGGTCCCAGCTATCTCAAGACAGCTTGTTTTGTTTACATCTGGCAGGAGAAAATGGGGTCTGAAAGAGCCATCTTCTTGAAAGCTAAAAGAACCAGGTTTATAGCCCGGTGGTGGTGGTGCACACCTGTAATCCCAGCACTTGGGAGGCAGAGGCAGGCAGATTTCTGTGAGTTCGAGACCAGCCTGGTCTACAAGAATGAGTTCTAGGACAGCCTCCAAAGCCACAGCGGAAAAAAGAAAGAAAGAAAGAAAGAAAGAAAGAAAGAAAGAAAGAAAGAAAGAAAGAAAGAAAACCATGAACGTTTCAGGGAAATGGGTGATTTGTGGAGTAGTTTGTTAGCAAGGAGACCCAAACTCAGAACACAACACACGTATTCTCTCTCACGTCTATCCTCACAGCTCGCCATGCCTAGAGAATGCTCACAATAGGCCATGTCTTCCCAAGGAAGCTACAACGCAAGACTGTATCTCGTCACTGTTAATTTCTTTAGGACACTGAAGAGCAACGATGAAAGCAGAGTGATTAAGATTAAGAGGTACCCCCTCATTTATGGTCTGGAACCCAAGATCCTGGGTCCCAGGGAGCCACCAGTGAGGGTCCTAAGCAAGATGGAGGTCCAAAACACGTGGAAGACAGTTTCTCACCCTAAGAGCAGCATTATTCCACTATTGCAGAAGGGGACCTCCAGCCATGGCCCTGGTGACTCCACCAGACCCTCTCTACAGCAGGGCTATCCCCTGCTAGGCACAGTGGGAGACACCATAGGGTGGGACAATGGCCAGAGGGACCACCATATCAACCCACATTTTTAGGAGAGCTTCAAAGTCTCTAGAATAGTGGATCTGAACCAGTGGGTTGCAATCACTTTCATATGGGCTGTATATCAGATATTTACATTATGATTCGTAACAGTCACAAAATGACAGTTATGAAGTAGCAATAAAAATATTTTTCTGTGACCATAGCATGAGGAACTGTTCTAAAAGGTCACAGCATTGGGAAGGTTGAGAACCACTGCTCTGGAACACTGCGGGGGCATGTTCCTTCCTAGGTAAGTGATGTATCGCTCTGGATAGATGTTTAAGGGAGAGGACAGTGTCTTTGCCTTTACCAGAAGGCCTCCAACCAGTCATCTCAAGATCCTCTGGGTAGCTCAGAATGTCAGTTCTCCTCCACCTAGGGTGGGGATGCCACGCAGAACCCATTCCGATGCATTGGATCTACAGTTTTAGTTTTGGGTTTCTGGGAGTAGTTACCTGACACCAGGACACTCAGAAGAAATGCCCAGGGTGTCAGGGTCCCAGCTCACAGGCAGAGGGGGCTAGTAATAGCTGTTGTTGTGGGATCAGTATGTCCTTCTGTTTTTCTCTACCTGTTTTGTGCACCCAGAAGCCACCATGAATATTACAGTTTCCCAGGACTTGAATAGCAGGGTATATCATCAACAGTGGGGAAATAGTCAACAGCGTAACACAGCTATCAGCAGTCCAAGGAATTCCCTTCCCTCAATGGGACCCTGTGATGCTTCACCTCAACTGTCAACTTGAGATCTAGAGTGTGGACATGCCCATGTGGGATTATCTTGACAAGGTTAGTTGAGGTGGGCGGCACCATTCCCTAGGCTGGAATCTTGATAAAGTAAACAGAGCACAGGAACTCACCGCTCTCTACCTGTTGGGTGAATGCTACGTGACTTTCCAACGGTGGTGGGCTGTAGCCTGAAGCAGTGAACCAAAGCAAACATTTCCTTCCGTAAGTGGCTTCTGTCGGGGTGCTTTTTATCATAAGCTCAGTGCTCAGTTCTTCACTTTTATACCACTGTCCGTGATGGAAACAGAAGCTCCTCTGGGTTGCTAATTTCTTGTTGCTTAGTGGAGTTCACTGACCTCTTGATAATGGTAATCAGACTTGTCAATGGTTTAGCCCAGTTTGCACTCTGCATAACAATATAAAGAAAACAATTTCTATAGCTATGCATATTTTCTGAACCTTTTCAGAAAAAAGAGATGAGGAACAAAAGAGGCACAGGCACGCCTGTGTGGCCCCAGGAGATGGGGATTGCAGAGGGAGGATGCTCCTCCCCACGGGGTGGTTTTCCTCTGTGGAACTTGGTATGGACCAGCAGTGGTATGCAGTGGTCCAGCCAGTCAGAGCAGGTTCTCTTCCCACCGTGCTTTGGGATCTGCCAAACTCAATTACTTTCTGAGCATCATCTGCTTCTATTTCCCGTGTGATGTTATCTCAGCTGACTGCAAAAATAACTGCAGACTTACACTTGGTAACCAGTCCCTCCCAAACCCTTTCAAGCAGATAGCCAATACGAGCTATCTCAGAAGTAGTTATTCCAGGGTACCACGGATCAGGAAGCTTTCTGAGGCCCTTTGCTTTGGAGGCAGCGGGGGAGAGGCAGAGCAATGCCAGACCTGAAACACCTGCCTCCTTTCCCTTCTTGATGGCCTTCCCTTGGAGCTGAGCTGTGGTATGGATGTGGGAAGGCAGCTCATGGACGGGGAGCCAACTTTATGGCATAGGCAAAGGAGCAAAGGCTTACGGGAGCTGACAGTAGCAGAATTAAACACATCCCATTTCCCTCAGGAAAATACCTACAAAGTATAAATTAAGTCAACTGTAAATGGCCAAAGATACACAATACATTGTGACAACATCATCTCTGTTTGAGTCCCTGTATGAAACCTGGCAGGGAGGGGGCAGGGCTCTATACACCTCTCTCCTTCTATAATGATGGTTTACAGGGAACTGGAAGTTTCCCTGTGTCTCACCTTTAATACCATCACTGGGGAGACAGAGGCAGGCAGACCTTGGTGAGTTCATGGCTAACCTGGTCTACATAGTTTTAGGTCAGCCAAGGCTGCATATTGAGATTCTGTCTTTAAAAAAAAAGACAATGGCCAGGCATTGGTGGTGCATGACTTTAATCCCAGCACTGGGGAGGCAGAGGCAGGTGAATCTCTGTGAGTTTGAGGCCAGCCTGGTCTACAGAGCAAGTTCCAGGACAGGCTCCAAAGCAATACAGAGAAACCCTGTCTCAAAAAACCAAAAATAAATAAATAAATAAATAAATACAACAATGGTGGAATGTTTATGTAGTGATTTAATACCTCGAGCAATTGATATCTGCTAGGTGTTAAGGAGACCCAGAAAGTAAATAACGGTTTCAGACCTCAGGGAACTCACAGGGACACTTACTATAATAATAAGTACCATGCATGTGAGCACCAGGATTTGTGGGGTTGCAGAAGCTCAAAGAAAGGGCTTCTTGGGGCAGATGACATGGGATCTGCAGGTTATATTATATTGACATGTCAAGAGATAATCAGGTGCATTTCAGGCAGATGGATCAGTTGAGTGGGTTTGTTTTTAAGATTTGTATTTTTTTTTACCTTGTGTGTATAAGTGTGTGACTGCATGCATGTATGTGTACCATGTGCATGCATTGCCAGTGGAGACTGTGCAGAACTGGTGTTATAGGTGGTTATGAGCCATCAAGTAGGTGCCATGTAGGTGTAAGAGCCAGTGCTCTTAACTGCGGAGCCATCTCTCCAGCCCGATGGCTGGAGTTCTTATAATGAGAGCATCAGAGAAAGGGAAGTAAAGGCCAGGTTGTCATAGTTGGGAACCGAAGGGTACAGGGGTGTGTTGTGAATATTCATGTTCCAATACAAATGTGTGTTCAAATATAATGTAAAACTGCAGAATCCCACGTTTCCCTGAAAATGATCAGAAATTGGCCCAGCAGAACAGATTCCTCTTTAATAGTGAACTGGCTTTCCACGGAAGAGGGGAAGTCCCCTGCTTCTGGAATCAGAGAATGGAAGCCACAGTGCCGAGGTCATGTTCATTCCCCGGGCCAGGGAAAAGCAGTCTCAGACCTGGGATCTTAACTTTCACTTGGCAAGAGGACATGAGCTGAGGAAAAAGACTTGCAAAGGAACCAAGCTCCTGCTTTAGCCCAGATGTTCCCGAGGTTATGTCCTCAGCAAGAGGTGATGAGACACATCTGTGCCCTGGCTCAGGAATACAGCAGGAGTGCTTCTGTCTGTGACACTATCTCTCTCTCCTTTAATTCCAGAACCGCAGGCTCCTGTCACATCTGACATGTAATTAGTGACTTTATACCACACAGGGCTCAGTGTTGCCAATTCCAAAAATTTTTTGTAAAAATATCTCTTAGATTGGGCATGTAATAGGGAAGTTTGCAGGAATAAATGTAAAAAATATAATTTATTTATTTATTATTTATTTGTGTGTGTGCATGTGTGTGTGTGTGTGTTTGGAAGACAGTTGCCCTGACAAGCTAGCCCAGGGCATCATGCATGGAGAAAAGTTTATGTTTTAGGTCACTGTAGTCTTAGGCCCTCTGCTGAAATGGTTTAATATCTCTTGGGCAGTGGTCAGTCTCATAACAGTTAACAAGCCTCAACTAAGAAATCCAAATGACACTCAACCTCAACATTTCTTCTTCTTCTTCTTCTTCTTCTTCTTCTTCTTCTTCTTCTTCTTCTTCTTCTTCTTCTTCTTCTTCTTCTTCTTCTTCTTCTCCTCCTCCTCCTCCTCCTCCTCCTCCTCCTCCTCCTCCTCCTTCTTCTTCTTGTTCTTCTTTTCTTTTCTTTTTCTTCTCCTCATCCTCATCCTCCTCTTCTTCCTCCTCCCCTTCCCCTTCCCCCTTTTTGTTTTGTTTTTGAGACAGGGTTTCTCTGTGTAGCCTTGGCTGTCCTAGAACTCGCTCTGTAGACCAGGCTGGTCTTGAACACACAGAGATCCTCCTGCCTCTACCTCCTGAGTGCTGGGAATAAAGGTGTGTGCCACCACTGCCCTGATTAAGCATTTTTCTTACTTTTTATTTTAAAACAATTTTAGGCTTTCAGAAAAGATTTTAAAAATTAGCAGCTGTTGTACATGAATTCTTTATGGCCATCCCCTAATATTAACTATCTAATATATCTATAAAATAGTTATGGATACTGGGAAATTTAATATTGAAATAATATTATTTATAGTAAAATTTCCTTTTCCAATTAAGGTCCTTTTTATAGGTCAGAGTTCAGCCCCAAATCCCAGTTTTCTTTCTGCTGTCATGTTCCCTGCTTTTGACAATCTTGGTGTGCCATGGCTTTGGCAGTTTTAAAATGCCTAATCAATTATTTTGATAAATACCCCTCAGTTTATGCTTTTAGATATTGCCTTGTGGTTAGATCAAAGCTATGAGTTTCAAACAAGATACCACCAAAATGCTGTGAGCTTCTCTGTCCATCAACTCAAGAGGCAGGTGCTGTTAACATGCTCACTATGTGTGATCTGGTCAGGTGTTTAAATGGTGTTTCTCCACTGACAGGTCCCTGTTTTCTCTATTTAATACTTTTTGGGGTGTTGGGAGATGGGTCAGGTGGTCAAGTGCTTGCTGCATGAGCATGAGCAACTGAGTTTGGATTCCAGCTTCCATGTAAAGAAACTAAGCATGTCAAGGAGCCCCATAGTCCTAACCCTGAGGAGAAGATCTCAGACTTGATGGCTAGCAATTGACTGAGACAGCGAACTTCAGGTTCCATGAGAGACTGTGTCTCATAAACACAGTAAAGAGTGATTGAAGAAGACACCTGATGTTGACCTCTCTCTCTCTCTCTTTCTCACACAACATACACATACACACATGTGCACAGACACACATACTCACATACACACACATGCACAGACACACATACTCACATACACACACATGCACAGACACACATACGGACACACACTAACACACACACACATACACACACACACACACACACACACACAGACACACACACTCTAGATACCAGAAAAGCAATACTAAAAGTAATGTAAACACCCTGCCACGTCTCACACTTCATCGCTTATCTTACCACATATAAAATTTACTTGCAACTGGCAATGGCTGTTTGTCTAGTGGTTACCCCTCTATCTTTCCCTTCCTCTTTCCCAAATTCAGATGAACGTGGTGTTTGGAGGCTGCACCTTTCAGGGAGTTAATAGACTAATCTATGTATGAGTGGCTTTGCTATAACAGCAAGATTTGTCACACTCCCTACACCTCCATCTTGCTACCAGGCAATAAGGTCTTTAGCAGACATCAACTCCTTGATAATGGATTTCACAGCCTCCAGATCTGTGAGCCAAATAAAATGCTGGTTTATAAATGACCTAGTCTCAGACATTTTGTCATAGCAACTGAAAATAGGTTAAGATCACACGGAACCATTTTTGAAGTCAGTTCAGAAACTACTTGTTCAGTTCTCTGACACAGGACTGTCTTAGTCACGGTTGTATTGCTGTGAAGAGACACCATGACCATGGCAACTCTTGCAAAGGAAAACATTTAATTGGGGCTGGCTAAGAGTTCAGAGGTTTAGCCCATTATCGTCATGGCAGAAAGCATGGAGGCATGCAGGCAGACATGGTGCTGTAGAGGTAGCTGGGAGTTCAACATCTGGATCAGCAAGCAGAAGGAAGAGAGAGATACTAGGCCTGGCTTGAGCACTTGAAACTCCTAAGCTCATCCCCAGTGATATACATCCCCAATGAGGCCATACCTACCCCAACAAGGCCACACCCCCTAACCCCTGTCAGGCTGTATCATTCCTTAATGACCAAGCATTCAAACCTATAAATCTATAGGGGCTATCCCTATTCAGACCACCACAAGGACCATGCACCAGCTGGTAGAACAACTTTCTAGTTGGGGCTTCTAGCTGTGGAGCCTTCAGAACTCAGGGAGAGGAGGAAACAGGACAAGGGGTTGTCCAAGCTACAGAGCTTCTTTTAACTAGGGAAAGAGCATATAAAGGATGAGACTTGCCCATCCATCACGACCAACTGCCAGAATGACAACTTTTTCATCAAAGCGTAAGAAAAACTAGATTAGTTTTTGAAGAGAGTAGGAGGCAACTGAGTGTTATTGGTGGGTGTTAGTGACCTTGGTGATTCCAAGCAAGATCCTCTCTGGTTTTACTGCCCTGGGGTCAGGCTCTTCCTACAGAGCATCATTCTTCTCCCACGCCTTGTCTGCAAGGATGCCTGGCTGGCCATCGTGGGGGCCAAGTCAAGTGTGTGCCCTTGTCATTTTAATGTATCTTTTTCTCCCCAGAAGCAATCAAGACTCCTAGAGGGACAAAGACAGAGGCCAGTTTTCTGGCACTATTCTTTCTAAGCTTGTTTTCCAAAGCCCCAGGATGGCAATTCAGGATGGAGAGTAGATATGAGACCCTGCTGAGAATGACAGCACAAGGACAGATTTATACTTATTAATTAATTAGCCTATAAATAGCTTAAAAATCCAGGTGACTCAGCCAGAGGATGAAACTGGGGTCTGTTTGATCTCTTCAGTGAGCTGAGGGCTGGGGCCAGGCCTGGGAAAATGGAGGTGGGGGTGGTTGGTCGATGGGAATTTAGTTGGGTCTGTGTAAGGAAATACAGGGAACATCAGGCCCATTGAGGTTCTGCTTGCTTCTTCCAATAGGAGGGTCTGTATCCACATGCCTGCTTTTTTCCTGTCCCCTGGACAGACAGGCACTGTGTTTGCAGGAGTTGGCAAGTTGGGGCTTGGGGTATCTCATCTTCTGTCTATAATGCCTCTGGCCCAGAAGGGACCAGTGTTGCAGCTCTGTTGGCTACTTTCTCTAGCCCATTGGCCCATTTCAGGGATGTCTCAGGAGTAGGACAGCTCGATGACCCCAGAGATGGATGTAAGGAAGGACTCACAGAACCGTCCTTTGACCCGGATTTAAGAATTAAATGTCAAAATAATGATGCCTAATGATATTCTGCTGTACTTATAGATTGGTGCCTAGTCCAGTTGTCATCAGAGAGGCTTCATCCAGCAACTGATGATCAGGTAGAGCTCCCAGAACCCTGCAGAAGAGGGGAAGAAAGAATTGTAGGACCCAGAGGGGTCAAGGACACCATAACAGAACCCACAGGATCAACTAACCTGGGCTCATAGGGGCTCACAGAGACAGCGTCAATCAGAAACCCTGCATGTGACTGACCTAGGCCCTCTGCATATACGGGACAGTTGTGTAGCGTGGTCTTCTTGTGGGACTCCTGACAATGGGAGCAGAGCTGTCTCTGACTCTTTTTGCTGGCTTTTGGGACTCTATTCCTTATATTGAGTTGCCTTGTCCAGCCTGAATATGAGGGTAGGTGCTTAGTCTTACTGCAACTTGATATGCCATGTTTGGTTGATACCCATGGGAAGTTGCTCTTTTCTGAATAGAAATGGAAGAGGAGTGGATGTGTGTGTTGGGGGGGCAAAGGGAAAGTGGGGGAGAGGGACTGGGAGGAGAGGAGTGATGGAAAACTGTGGTTGGGATGTAATAATAATAATAATAAATACTAATTTAAAAAATAATTAAGACTCTTAGCTAGATGTGGTAACACATACCTTTAGTCCCAGCACTCAGGAGGCAGAGGCAGGTGGGTCTCTGTGTTTGAAGCCAGCCTGCTCTACAGAACTAGTTCCAGGACAGAGCTACACAGAGAAACTCTGAAGACGGAATTTCTGTCCCACCTGGTCCTGCAGTCTTTTAGTCCCAAATAAATACAAAGAGGTTTATATTAATTATAAACTGACCAATGGCTAAGGCTTCTATCTGGCTAGCTCTCTCTTAATTATTAACCCATTTATATTAAACTATGGACTGCCACAAGGCTGTGGTTTACCCATAATGTTCCGGCATATTACTCCTTTGGCATCTACATGGTGTCTCCTCTCTGCCTTCCTCTTCCCAGCATTTTCCTAGTCTGGTAGTCCCGTCTATACTTCCTGCCTGGCTACTGGTCAATCAGCATTTATTCATCAACAAATAAGAGAAGCATATATTCACAGCATATAGAAGGACCTTCCCCCATCAAAACTCTATCACGATAAACCACTAAAAAAAATAGAATTAAGGCTCTTCTGAAATTATACCACAACAATTAGTAGGAAGAAAGAATCAACAAGACGAATAGCAAGTAACCAATAAACAATGGAATTATATGTTTAACTTGATCTAGCTGAATGGGCTACATTGACTGCATCTTTTTGAAACACAGACTTAAACTTGTGTGCTAAGCAATCACAAAAGAATCCCCTTGGAGCCTCTCACTGGTGGTTCACACCTTTAATCCCAGAACCTGAGAGGCAGAGGCAGACGGATTTCTGTGAGTTCGAGACCAGCCTGGTCTACAAGATACAAGAGCTAGTTCCAGGGCAACCTCCAAAGCCACAGAGAAACCCTGTCTCGACAAACCAAAAAAAAAAAAAAAAAAAGAATCCCTTTGGTTTCTTCCTTACACTGTTTTCAGACTTGTTCATCTGAATATCACACCCCTTCCTTTATCACAAGAGAAAAGATGTCCCTTCTCCAAGCTAAGGTTCAGTGTGTCACCCATGGGTCCAGATCTCTCTGCCCCATCTATAGCCTCCTGGGACACCGCCCTCCCTGTCCCTGTCTTCAGCTCCTCTAGTCTACTCATGATTACATCATCTCTTGACAAGTCTCAGGGCTGGTGATAGGGCTGGGCAAGGGCAGCGTTCATGGCAGCTGGTACTCATGGGGAGACATCGATGGAGCCTTCCTCAGTGGGTTAATTTTCCACGGTAGTTTTGGAGACCATTCTCATTTCTCCAGTGGACTATGGAAAGAAAACTATTCATTTCATTGTGAAGTTTAAAGCCTGCATGGGGACATGGGTGTCTTAGTTATTGTTCCATTGCTGTGAAAAGACCAAGGCAATTTACAGGAGAAAGCATCTAACTGGGGACTTACAGTTTCGAGGTTTCAAATGGTGAGTCCATAACCATCACGGTGGGAAGCTTAGCAGCAGGCTGGCAGGCATGGAGCTGGAGCAGTAGCTGAGAGCTCACATCTCATCTACAACCAGAAGCAGAAAGAGAGAGATTAGGCCTAGTGTAGGCTTTTAAATCCTCAAACTCATCCCCAGTAACAAGATTTTATCCAACAAAGTCATACCTACTCCATCAAGGCCACACCCAATCATTCCCCAAACAGTCCACTAACTAGAGATCAAACATTCCAGTATGACCCCATGGGGCATTCTCATTCAAACCATCCAAGTGGGCATGTTGGCACACATCTGTAATCTGGCACTCTGGAAGTTGAAGCAGGGTTGTGATTTTCAGGCTGGTCTGGGATATACAGCAAGACCTGTCTTAAAAGCCAAGCATGGTCAGCACCAACAGCAACAAAATAATAAATAAAATAAATAAGGGCTTTCCAGAACCCTTGTGCAGCCAGACTCAGCTAACAGAAGGGAGTCCTGGGCAAACTTCCCCAGGCTGCCTCGCTTTGCTCGGCCTCCTACCTGGCCACACATTGCTGCACACACTGTGCTGAATACATTGGCACTGAAAATTACTGAAGGAATGAGTCGTCCGTTTAGGGAGTGCACAGCCTTCAAGGCAGGAAGAGCCAGGCAGAGCGGTAGGGTGATCTCTGTATTATGGGAAAGTCAGGAGGATTCCCGGAATTCAGAGGCCTCCAAAGGCTCAGGGAGCCTCAAGACACCCTTGACCATAGTACTGAGTTCAGAGGTTGGAGTGTGTAAGTCTCTCCTGCCTTTTCCATATCACCTCACATGGGCCCTCAGGTTCAGCTCTCGCGTTGCCGCCTGTGTTTGTATATTGCTCGTTTTCCCTGCCAGCCTGGGATCCTAGGAATGCAGAAAGACAGGGCCTTCCTGATGTGTAGGAGACTGCTGCTCTGTAGAAACTGATGTGCTTCTGGGGCTGACATCTGGGGGAAGATGTCTAGCTGTGACTTCTCACTCATGCACAGAGAACAGATACACTCATGAGGTAAGTCTTAGTGATCGTGCTCTGGTGCCTACATTTGTGGAAGCTTTATCTCAGCATTTTCTCAGATCATGGCGGCTGCCATCTAAATGACTTCTGAACCATAGTGAGATTTAATTACATGGTTATTGGACAGAAAACATCCTGCAAGCTGTGTGTGCAGCAACTCACTTAATGTCAAGGATTGCAAGTGAAGCTAAATTTCTTATATTTACAGATGTGGAGATGCATAGATGTTAAGTACTGCACTCAAGAGATCCTGGCTAGTGCATTGTGCAATTATGAGTTTAACCTTAGAGTATCTGACTCTGTGAGCCATGCTCTTAATCCAAATGCTGTAGGAGAAATGAAACTATTTTAAATACATGCCCATCCATCCACTCACCCATCAGCAATCTAAGCCCCCTCTGAAAAAAAATAGATTGTTTAAAATGGCTACAGCTTTAAGAAAAATGTTAAATCTTCAGTCCACTTGTTGTTAGCTGTTAGCATGGGCAGAGAGCATCTGCAGTGGAAATGTGCCTGGTAAGGTCCTCAAGAGCAGAACATTCAGGAGACACTGATCTATCTACAATGAATGTTCTAGAAACCACTCTGTAAACTAGGCTGGCCTTGAGCTCCCAGAGATCCTCCTGCCTCTGCTTCCTTGGTGCTAGGGTTAAAGGTGTGTGCCACCATGTCTGGCTGCAGTATTGCATCTTTTCTTTCCCAGAGCTTGCAAAGGCTTTCTGTCTGCTGAGGATTAAATGGGGTTACTCAAGAATTACCTTTGGTCTAATGCAGTGATTCTCAACCTGTGGGTCACGACACCTTTGGGGTCAAACAACCCTTTCATAGGGGGTCACCTAAGACCTTTGGAAAACACAGATATTTACATTACAGTTCACAACAGTAACAAAATTACAGTTGTGAAGTCACAATGAAAGTAATTTTATGGTTGGGGGTCACCACAACATGAGGAACTGAACTGAAGGGTGGAAACATTAGAAAGGTTGAGAACCACTGGTCTAGTGGAACCATCACTGGCTGTTTAAAACAACAAAGGGAACTTGAGGTAAACCTGGACTCGGTCTTCCCAACTGTAAGTGAAGGAAATGAATGAGGCGACCCAAAGGCATTCATTTGTTCTAATAATCTTTGATTTCCTAGCTCTTCCAGTCCTGTGTCCGGAAGGCTAAGCACACTTCTTGAATATTTTTCTTACTGTGTCTGTCAAAATGCCACATCTTTGGTACTGAGTTTTCGGCATCACCATGCTTTTTCTGTCTTGGAGAAATAGCAAGGGGATGATTAAAATTCTCATTTTAGACCAATTAAAAAACTACCTCCCTCTTCTCTTTGTTCTTTACCCAGCTTTCATCAGCCAGGGATGGGGTGGGGTAGGGTGGGAGGGTGTCCCCATCACCAAGTGACCTTTAATGCTGAACCTGACCTACAGTGGCTGTCTGAGCTGCCTGCAGAATCACTTTGTAGATTAGCAGCCTTTTAACAGGGATAAAATGCTGGTGCAGCCGGCTGGTCTATTGGCTCTCGTCCCAGAATTTTGCTAATGTTGCCCTCGTATTCCAGATTTGGCTCTTTTTTTGCTCCCTGTTACCTTAACATATCTTTGTTGTTAAAAAGGAAATTCAACATCATTGAAAACTAAAAACAATGGAGTCTGAGATCAGCAGCAACTTAGTGACATGAATAATAATATTTAACATCTACTGGAGACTTCCTGTGGCAGTCACAGACAGGCTGGCTCATTTGATTTTCTACGAGGTGGATATCATTTGCTCAAAGTACCTCTACCTAGGAACAGAAAAGTAAGTTGATCCACATCACATGATTAATTTTAATGATGAAGTCCAGGTAGGTTATAGGTTAAAATCTTGCTCAAATTTGGGAAACTGTAGTCTAGTGCTTTTCAACCTTCCTAACACTGTGACCCTTTAATATAGTTCCTCATGTTGTAGTGACCCCAACAATAAAGTTATTTTCATTGCTACTTCATATCTGTAATTTTGCTGCTATTATGAACCATAATGTAAAATATTTGTGTTTTCAAGACTTACAGGTTGAAAACCAACCATTTCTGGAGTTGATGGAAGACTGGTCAACTATATTCCTGTAAATTGACATTAGCATTTATTGGGGAGAAATAAAAACCATTTCTAATTCTGGATGCTTTTGAGAACTGATGACATGCATGATAACTTCATTTATCATGAAGACATTGGTGCAACATCAGATTAGTGGCTTCTGGGACCCTCGGAAGAAACAAATGTCATTGGATGACAGCTTCCTCTAGATTGGAACGTTCAATGGACAGGGCAGGGGAGGCTCTCCAAGGGCAGGAGACACTCAAATTCAGGAGTTAAAAAAAAGATCGTACATCTGGAAAAGCCGAAACCTGCAAGATTCCCAAAGGCCCGTCTCCCTGATTTATGGCAATAGTCTACAGTTTGGGGGGAGCAGGTCAACTGTGGAAGAGACTGACCTGTGGAGCTACCTGCAGGTCACACAGAGAGCTCCAGGGATGCCGCTTTTATGGGTCATCACGTGCTGGGTGGGCTTTTTGGTGATGCTGTTGCTTTTGAGTCAGTTCCACCCTGCAAGCCACTTCGGCCCCAGTAAAAACTCACTGATTGACCAAATCGGACTTGAGTTCAATCATTGCTTTTGTGTCTTGGGTTTCCCTTTTTTGGGTGAGTAGACATGTGTGTTGTGGTGACCTCACCACAAAAAAGTTTCTCACCTGAGGCTGAAGAAAGAGATGGTGCAGTGGGCTTCCAGCTATGACAAGAGCCAACAACTAGAAACACCTTTGCTTTTAGATGACTTTACATGAATGCATAGACTGTGACCATAATAATACCATGTAGATTTAGAAGCCACAGGACACTGTCATCTTCATGATGAGAAGGATGGGCTAGGACTGGGGAAGAGTGGGCTGGGACTGACGGGAGAAGGGTGGATTGTAAACAAACAGGTGACATTTGCAGGGACAGAGAGTTGTGTCCCAGCTGATGACAGAAGATCACTGAAATGTTGACCATGATGCTGGGCTATCAGAAAACCACCTTTCTAACTATCTTAAAAGAGCAATCCATGTACCAAGTCTTTCAGGTTTCGTACATGAAACTTAGTCAGACCCCAGAAAGGAAAGAAGATTGGTAGGTAAGCAAAAAAAGCCTAGGGCAGCCCTGGCAGTTAGATGTATTTCCTATGCTTCTGACCAGGTTCTTTAAGAGATGAATGAGTGATGTAAGTTAACACGAATACCAAGTAGCTAAAGCCCAGGGTGAAGTGATCAAAAGCACACAGCAACAAAGACATCCTAACTAAAACTCCTGGAAGATGAAGACAAAGGGAATGGAATGGTCACGTTTTCAGGAGTCATTGTGTAGTTTGCCTGCCCACTTTAGGGCAGCCAGTGTTGGTAGAAGTCTTCAGATGGTGACAGACAATCTACCTTTATAGGGTTCTTCATTGCTAGGGTGATAGGGCTCTTGGAGGTCAGTCTGTGATAGGGTTCTCCGGGGGCCAGTCTGACTTCAGACATTGTGTGGACAGTTGGACCGGTGTGACATTTGTTTTTGATTTTCAGTTTAAAATGCTATTAGTATTTAGCATAAGCAAAGAAGGATTCTATACTGTGTTTCCAGCTTCCACCATTCTCCCTCACACCTCCATGTGTGCCATTTGACACATAGCAGAGTCCTTTAACCTGGAAATAACCAGACAAAACCCACTTGCAGATATAATTAATTTAGAAATAAATGAGAGGTTTTCCGTCAGGGACAGCATGCTGGCATCTGGGGAGATGGTTCAGTTAGCAAGTATGGAGACCTGACTTAGGATCCCAGCCCTCGGGCACACACCTGTAATCCCAGTGCTGGGGAGGCAGAGAGGAAGACCACAGGGTTGCCGGCCAGGCAGCATAGCAGAACCAGTGAGAGCCCTAGGTTTGCTGAGAGGATTTGTTTTAACGATAAAGATAATCAATGAAGACATCTGACAGTGGCGCACGCGCACACGCGCGCGCGCGCGCGCACACACACACACACACACACACACACAAACCCAAAAAACCTTGTCCCTAAATGTTTGTCGATATTTATTGCCCATCACAGGACCCATAGTGTTAATAGGAATCAATAAAGACCAAGAGACACAGAATTCATGGAGAAGCATGGGTATTGGCTTCAAAAAGGAGCATCTTTAGAGAATTCTGCCTGAAGGTGATGTTTTTACCTCCAGCCACAGAAGAAGCCTCCACACCATCACTTGGTTGACTGCGACTTTTCATCTAGATCAAATTGTCTCCAGATTTAACTTTTCTCATTTTCTATCGCCAAATATCATTTGTAGAGAGTGAAACAATGGGGTAATTATCTGCCTCGTTTCCAGGGTGGTCTGGGATGACAATGTTCACACCATCAGTAAAAGACTTTTTTTCCTCTGCAAGTTTTTTTTCTAGAAACAATCTTATTTTGCATATCCATCCTCCCTCCCGATTCCCTCTTCCTCCCATCCTACCATGCCTACCACTGGTCCCCCCAACCCATCCCACACCCACTCCCCATGGATAGTGAGGCCTTCCACAGGGGATAATCAAAGTCTGTCACATCATATGGGTGAGGACCTAGGCCCTCCTCCATGTATCTGGGATGAAATAGTATTCCTCCATAGGGTATGGGCTCCCAAAGTTCATTTGTGCACTAGGGATAAATACTGGTTCCACTGTTAGAGGTTCTATAGACTGCCCAAGCCTTCTAACTGGCACCCACATTCAGAGGGCTTGTTTTGGTCCAATGCTGGTTCCCCAGATTTATGATTGGGGTCCATGTGCTCTCACTAGGTTAGGTCAACTGTTTCTGTAGGTTTCTCCAGCATGGTCTTGACTGCTTTGATCATCCCTCCTCCCTCTCAACAACTGGATTCCAGGAGTATGACTCAGTGGTTAGCTGTGGATCTCTGCTTCTGCTTCCATCAGCTACTGAATGAAGGCTCTAGGATGGCAATTAAGGTAGTCATCAATCTCATTATAAGGGAAGGGCATCAAAGGAGGCCTCTCCACTACTGCCTAGATTCTTAGTTGGGGTCATCTTTGTGGATCTCTGAACATTTCCCTAGTGCCATATTTCTCTTTAAATCTCTACTAGCTACCTCTATTAAGGTATCTCTTTTCTTGATCTCCTCTATTCCTCCCCTGATTCAGTCTTCCTGATCCCTCTTGTTCTCCTCCCCTCTCCTCTTCTAGATGGACCAATAAGACAACAAAAGGAGATCAAGGGGATACAAATTGGAAAGGAAGAAGCCAAACTTTCACTATTTGCAGATGATATGGTAGTTTACATAAGTGACCCGAAAAACTCTACCAGGGAACTCCTACAGCTGATAAACACCTTCAGCAAAGCGACAGGATTCAAAATTAAGTAAAAAAAAAAAAAAAGAAATCAGTAGCCCTACTATGTATAGATGATAAACACACTGATAAAGAAATCAGAGAAATATCACCATTTACAATAGCCACAAACAACATAAAATATCTTGGGGTAACACTGACCAAACTGTACAGTAAGAACTTTGAGTCCTTAAAGAAAGAAATTAAAGAAGGTACCAGGAAATGGAAAGATCTCCCATGCTCTTGGATAGGTAGGATCAACATAGTAAAAATGGCAATCTTGCCAAAAGCAATCTGCAGATTCAATGCAATCCTCATCAAAATCTCAACACAATTCTTCACAGACCTTGAAAAAACAGTAATCAACCTTATATGGAAAAACAAAAGACCCAGGATAGGCAAAACAATCCTGTACAAAAAAGGAACTCCTAGTGGCATCACAATCCCTGGCTTCAAGCTCTAATATAAAGTCATAATCCTGAAAACAGCTTAGTATTGGTACAAAAGTATGTAGACCAATGGAATCAAATTGAAAATCCACACGAGCCGGGCGGTGGTGGTGCACGCCTTTAATCCCAGCACTCGGGAGGCAGAGGCAGGCGGATCTCTGTGAGTTCGAGGCTGGGCTGGACCAATAGCCTCCAAAACAATACAGAGAAACCCTGTCTCAAAAAACCAAAAAAAAAAAAAAAAAAAAAAAAAAAAAAAGAAAATCCACACGAACACCTGATTTTTGACAAAGAATCTAAAATTATACAATGGAAAAAAGAAAGCATCTTCAACAAATGGTGCTGGCATAACTGGATGCGGACATGTTGATGATTGCAGATAGATTCATATCTATCGCCATGCACAAAACTTAAATCCAAATGGATCAAAGACCTCAACATAAATCCAGCCACACTGAACCTCTTAAAAGAGAAAGTGGGAGGTACCCTTGAATGAATTGGTACAGGAGACTGCTTCCTGAACATAACACCAGTAGCACAGACAGTGAGATAAACAATTAATTAATGATATCTCCTGAAACTGAGAAGCTTCTGTAAGGCAAAGGCACACAGTCAGCAAGATAAAAAGGCAGCCCACAAATTGGGAAAAGATCTTCACCAACCCTACATCTGACAGAGGGCTGATTTCCAAAATATACAAAGAACTCAAGAAGCTAGTAAAAGACTTTTATAAAGAGGTAAATGAAGACTTTGCCATGTCAGTGTCATTTGAACTTCAAGAAGTGGCTCATTCTCAAAACATCTGCTTCACCATGTTTTCCATGAAACCAAAGCAAAGCTTTTTGAAGTTGCCTATTGTGAAGGGATCATTGTTTAATATCAGAGATAAAATTATTTATTTTTATGCTGACAATGACAATAATAATATTTCGTAGTTTTGAGTATTGTGGCAAAAGCAAAGTTTTCATTTTACCATATTTTTATGATTTTATTTTTAATTTATGTGTGTGGTACTTTGTCTGCATGTATGTAAGTGCACCATGTGTGTGCAGTGCTGGTGGAGACCGGATGAGGATGTGGGATACTCTGGAATTGTAGTTATAGAAAGTTGTGAGGCACTATGTGGATGTTGGGAACTGAACCCGGGTCCTCTGAAAGATCAGTCAGTGCTCTGAACTGCTGCCATCTCTCCAGTCCCAACAATGTCGCTTACTAAATGGAAAACATATGGAGCATGACAGAATGAGTTGTCAGGCATGCATACTATATTGCTTCATCAAATTAAGTTGTAATATTTTGCTAATTGAAATAGAAGCTGTGAATGCTACAATGTTAATGTTCATACATTATCACAGTAATTGAGCTATAAAACTTTTGTGATTATTACCTTTTCTTTTCATTCATCAAAAATAGATGACACTTCATCTCTGCTTTGAACTATGAGCCAGTGTTTGGTTACACCTGTGCCTCTGAGGGATGGCTTTGTGTTACAGTGGCATTGAACTTTCTGAATTTTGTTCACAATTAGTTGGCAATTTTGACTCGTGTATTCAAAGGATGACACACAAAAAAAACTTTATTCTCATGAAACTTTTGGTGAATTGTAATCATTGAGAAAACAGTTTACAAATAGAAAGATCTTAAATGCCCCTTTGAGAAAAAAAACACAACAAACAAGACAATGATATCTCAAACTACTTTTAAATTTTAATTTTGGATTACTCTATTTTCACCTTGGAATGTATTGAATTGCACAAAGATTTTTTGACGGTATTCTCATTTAATTAAAAATTTATGTTCTGTATCAAAAGAAAGTCTTTGACTTTGCTGTCTTGACATTCGAGGAAACCTTGAAAACAATCAGAGAGGGAAACAATGTAGTTGTTGAATTTTTTCTCATAGAAATGATGGTTCCTTTTAAAAACATTTGGTTGGAATGCACTTAACACATTTCAGGATGAGAGTAGCAGAGGATGAAGAAAGCCTCCCATGCTTCTAAGATGGGAGTATGTGCAAAAGTGTTGTGAGAGGAGAATGCTTGCCCTCCTTATGGCCTCAAAGCATGGCTCCTCCCTCGGTAGTGACCAGATACTTTGGAGGGCCAGGCCATATTGGAGGGCTGAGTATTGGCTTCTGTTTCTGGATAGTGGCTAATCAGGAGCCACTGTAATGAACTAAGATGTTAAAAGAGGAGGCCACAAGGGCAGCATGTCCTGCCTTGGATGAGCCAGGTTGACCGACAGGCACTAAGTGTGCTGCTTTCCTTACTGGGTGACCACGAATATCTCCATCTCTGATGTGTCTGTCAGGCATGTTCATGCTCCATGCTCATTCTGAAAGAGCCACCCACATGTTGTCACCCAGACTTCTTTGTCACCTATTCTCTCTGAGTCTTTGAGCCGGCAATCAAATGAGTCATTATGGATTTGTCCTCAGGTCATTTCTCCTACAGGAAGTGGGTGACTGGATATACCACTCAACATTCTACCCACCAGGATAATTACCCTTCCTCTCCATCTTACTGCCATCCCCTGGGCTCCTGTGGTGCTGTAGGTATTGGCTTCTGGCTGATGACCACATAGCAACCTGATTTACCTTACATAAGGCCAATGCTTTATCTCCTGATACCTGGACATACTAGAGTCACCTCAGCGCTATGGGCAAGGGCTTAGGAATCTGGAAGCAACAGACTTAGGGCCATAGAAATTAGAGCCAGTTATGCCTGTGTTTTCTCCATCTATTTGGACAGAGTTTCCTGAGGGGCATTAACAGTTTTCAAGAGTGCTTATCAATAGTTTGGAGGACTGAAATCATGATGGAACATCAATTGCATTCAACTTGATGTTCCCTAGAAGAGGTAAACTTCTATTGGGGATCAGTACCCAGAACTGGCTTGCTTTCAGGATAGAAAACTGGGTTGGGTGGGGGGCTTTCTGTCTACTGCACTGGGTCTCCTCTGACACTTCTGTGCCATTGAGTTTGCTGTGACACGATTTAAATAGTAGTAGAGTGGCTGAGGAATCCTTTCTTGGTGTCTACACTCACAACTGCTAAAATCCTGGTTTCTTAGTAAAAGAAGTATAACATGCTAAACAAAAGTTGACCCAGATTCACGTTTCTTTCCTTCTAGTAAGTGGTTTGGTTGTAACACATTGGAGAGAGAGAGAGAGAGAGAGAGAGAGGTTTCTGTCCCGCCTGTTCCCACAGCAGCTTTGCCTCAAATAAACACACAAAGACTTATATTAATTTATATGCTGTTTGACTGATGGCTCAGGATTCTTATTGGCTAGCTCTGTCTTAATTATTCACCCATTTCTATCAATCTATGAATTGCCATGAAGCTGTGGCTTACCTGTAATCTGGTATCTACTCCTTTGGCAGCATGACACTCTTCTTGGCCACTCTCTGCCTTCCTCTCTCCATTCTTGTCCTGGTCTGGTAGCCCTGCCTATGCTCTGCCTGTTTATTGGTCAATTAGTATTTTATTCATCAACCAATAAGAGAAACATATATACAGAATATCCCCCATCAAACAGACAGACAAAGGCCCATAACCTTCCCTGTACTAGTCTCATAGAAACTTTGGTATAGACCTTCTTAGAGATTCTCTACAAAGATTTGGAGTGTAGCTAGAGTTTTAGACATGAAGACGACTTGATACAACCTTCTCACCATGGCCAATATGTGTTTGGTCATCAATATAATGGAAGTACACAAAGATCTGTGACACATCATGGCAATCTTAGGTGCACAGCAGTATTGTACACGGCCTTGGGAGCTTGGGTGGGTAGAGCTAACTGTCAGTCTTATCAATGAAGATCCTGCAAAACTGTGGAAATCATTTGTAACAGTGGGGACACACAGCACAATGCAAAGTCATTCTGCACAACTGATGTGACCTTTGCACCTACCAAAAGAGTAACTAGGGATAAGACAGGAGCCATCATCTTTTCCCTCTAAGTCTTTGATGATGGCACTCATACCTGCCATTCTAGCTTTTCCTCCATGTGTGACAAAACTAGAGTAATGTCTGGATAGTTGATCTGTTAGCTTTTTTCTGCTGTATAATATGTCTGGGTTTGGGATAGAGCCACCAGCTATGCCCACAGTTTCTCACAAATCCTGCAGTTAGATGGACAAAGACCATGACTCCTTCTAACAACAGCTTCAATAAGAACTCACACTAACTTGTGGCCCAGGAGGAATCCTAAGTTTCTGTCCTGTGTGTGCATATTTAACTGGAGAGATTTTCACAGCCTATGGTTTATAGCAGTGTTGGTTTGTTGATGTTGACTTTCTGCTGTGTTGGCCAAGATGCTGTCATAGTGGGCAGGGAGAGTGTACAGGACTCCCTGAAAGTATAGTCCTCCATAACCTTCTGTGTATAATTAGTCCTAAGTGAGACTGTGTGAGCTCTTGCTTTGCCAAGGGATGCAGATTAGAGAAGAATGCAGCAAGGTCAGGATCTAGCACACAGTGTAGACCCATATGCACATGTCCACACATTTGCTGCTCCTAATTTCCCACCAGTGAGGTATGAGCTTTGAGCTAGCTATCAATCACATGTAACTCTGTAGTCTTCCCTTTGGACCCAGGGTACCTGATAAAACAGCTGGTGAAGATAAACCCCTCCCAAAGATTGGCCCCTAACCAATGAAGGTGAAGGTGACCATGACTTTCTGAAGTTGTGCATACTGGAGCTCCACCTCCACCCTCTGGGGGCAGCTGCACAATGATGCAGCATATGAAGGTTTATGTAGGAATGATCCCCATAGATTCATGTGTTTGAATGCTTGGCCTATAGGGAGTGGCACTATTAGGAGGTGTGGCCTTGTTGGAGTGGGTGTGGTCTTGTTGGAGGAAGAGTGTCACTGCGTGGGCAGGCTTTCAGATCTCATATGCTCAAGTTACACCTAGTGTGGGACACAGTTCATTTCCTGTTGCTTGCAGATCAAGATGTAGAACTCTCCTTCTCCAGCACCATGACTGCCTGCAGTCCACATGCTTCCCACCATGACGATAATGAACTAAAACTCTGAAATTGTAAGCCAGCCCTCAATTAAATGTTTTCCTTTATAAGAGTTGTCATGGTCATGGTGTCTCTTCACAGCAAAAGAAATCCTAAGACACAGAGGGTAGTGGTGGTGGTGGAAACAGTAAGAAAAGGCTCTGTGGACACAAGATCCTGAGATAAGGGTCCTGGGAAGAAGGATTGGGGCAAACAGAGACTTCTCATCTGCTCAAGAATCAAGGAGCTCTGATTCTGGCCCAACTAGAATCATCTAGAAACATGGGGGCTGCTGTTCATCTCCTGGCTCAGGCTTGTTTAAGAACTTGGGCACAGAGTCTAAATACGTAATTAAAGTTAATCTTGTTGCCATTACCTTATTCATTACTGGGATTTACTGATTGCTTTCAGGGATCATTGTAAAACCAGTTTGGAATGAAAGCTGTCGCCTCACTTTTTTCCTGTAATTTCTAAGAGTGCCTATGTTCATTGGTTGCTAAGAAACACACGGATAATGTGTTATCACACTTCTATCTGGTGCTATTTGGATAATTTCAGTAACCACTCAAGAGATTGCTTTAATAGTATATCGTCTTAAATGGGAAAAATGACTAATTCTAGGTTATTTGGAGAAAAATGACTGAAGTACTTCCTCAGAGGCAGGAGGTTCATCAGCTAAGGGAGAGAGGGCAGTACAGGCTGCATCCCTGCCTCACTACAAGAGCCTTTCAGAAGTTCACCTCTGCCATCAGCATCACAGTGTACACAGGCATCCAGAACTTTCCAGACTGTCAGATCCAGAGGAGGCATCTTTTGTTTTTTGTTTTTGGAGACAGGGTTTCTTTGTAGGTTTTGGAGACTGTCCTGGAACTCTCTTTGAAGACCAGGCTGTCCTCAAACTCACAGAGATCCACCTGCCTCTGCCTCTTGAGTGCTGGGACTAAAGGCGTGTGCCACCACCACCAAGCGATTAGGAGGAAATCTTTTAAAAAGAACATTTTGTTCCAGTGACTTTATTATTCTCTGTTAAACTGTGTAAGATGCAAGCAGGGATTAAATAAGATGATACCACCCGTGTTGTCACTGAGACTTGCTGGTCTGATCAAAGATGTATCTCTTGGATGGCATGTTCTCTTTGTCTTATATGAGTCTCCCGGAAGAGGTGGCCCAAGTTCGGAAACTGCTCGCCCAGGCATGGGATCAACTAGATACCGTGCAGATCTTAGCCCTGAGCACAACACCATGCTCACCGATCTCTTCAGCTCCCACAATGCTAAGCAGCTCATGGCCCATTCAGGTTATGGGAACACCATGAGACCCAGCAGGTTTCTTCACCCACACTTCCCTTCCGTTGCCTGGTTACCTTCCTTTATCTTGGAGTTTGGAGGGACAGAAGCCTCCCGTGGGCCTCACTGTTCCTTCAGCCTCCAGCAGGCCACTAATCTGTTCTTTCCAAGGTCAGCAGTGACCGCTGTGACCCCCATCCTGCAGGACATCTCCCATGGGACAGCGTCTCCTTATCCCTGGCTCTCAGCCATTCTATTTGAAGCTCCGTCTCTCTTCCCTTTCTTCTTAGTTTTCTCTGCCAGCTCCTCCTGTTCTTCCCCTCTTTAATCGTGGTGCTTGGGGCCGGGGTTGCTCCTTAAGCCTTTCTGCTTTTACCTCTGTCTTGGACACCCATTGGCCCAGACCTAGAGCTGTCATCTCTGTCCTACTTTGTGCCTGTACCATGCCAGTGCTGAAGACACACAGATGACTAAGCCTGTGACCTCTGACCTCACTAGTATTCTAGATCTAGAGGAAAAGACTGGCAAAGCTGCAAAGAAGAGCAAGAACAGCTGTTAGCTTTTAGCTGTTCCTCAGTCCTAGTGGGGGCCAAATCAAGTGTGCATGATGGAAGACAGGCTAGATGTCACCCTAGTAGGTACTTAACGTGTTGTATAATAATTAGAAGTGACAGCTTGGATTGGGGGGGGAGGGCTGCCATGAAAGTGATGAACGCAAACATTGTATAGAAGCAGAGCGGAATACTATTCACCTGCAAATGAGGAGAATTCCATCGTCTGCAATAATGTGAATGAACTCAGAGGATAAGCGAAATGCTCAGTGAGATAAGCTAGTCTCAGAAACAATGACTACTCTTCACCTTTGTTTCTTTACATCTGTGCAGTGCTGGGGATGGACCCTGGGCCTCGTGCGTGCTGGGTAACTGCTCCACTATGGAACTCTTAACAAGTGGAATCTAAAGCGATTAAACTCCTGGAGAGTAGAATGGTGGTCACCAGATGCTAGGAGGTGAGGGGATAAAGAAATGTAACTCTGTGCAGTGGGTTCACGCCTAGGTGGTAGCCAAGAAACACAAGAGTAGAGAAAGACTCATGTGAGAGGTAAGGAACATAGTCACTGCCCAAGCAATTCCCCTGATCCCTGACCCAGGAAAGGGAAATGTTATTGAGGCAACTATATGTTCATATAGGTCAACATACCAGGCATTTTCTTTTGGGCCAGGAACCAGCTCCCAAATCACGGCACAGAGACTTGCTAGTTTTGAATGCTCAGCCTTAGCTTGGGTCTTTTCTGGCTAGCTCTTCTAACTTGAATTACCCTGTTTCTCTTCCTCTACCTTTTGCCTCGGGGCTTTTAATTTTTCTGTCCTTCTGTGTATCTTACTTTCGCTGCTTCTCCGGTCTGCTGGCAGCTGGCTGGCTTCTTGCCCCAGGTGTGTTCCTGTTCCCTTCCCTCTTCCTTTCTCATTCCTTCTCTAGTTCCTCCCAGGCCTAGATTTCTCCTCCTCCTTATTCTCTCTGCCCACCAGCCCCGCTTATCCTTTCTGTGCCTGGCTGTTGGCCTCTGAGGTCTTTATTAGACTGCTCAGGTGCCTTCGGTGGGCAAGGTGAAACACATCTTTTCATAGCTGAAGAGCCGCAGCGCAAACAGTTGTAACACATGCTTACATCATTAAGCAAATGCAGCAAAAACAAATGTAACACATCTTGGCCTAATTAAAATAACATTCCACAACAGGAAAGTCTTTTCCAGGTAAGCTCTTCCTAGCGCATACCCAGTTAAAAGTCGTCGTTCAAGAGGGAATGATGCTGAACACACTTGGGGGCACGCACAGCCAAATCATATTTGAAAGGTAAAAATGGTGGAGAGAACACTTGGACACGCCCAGCTCATGTCGTGAAGATGACAGACAGGAATAAACGGGCCTGCTCAGTTTTCCCTCAAAAGGAAAACCCTCTTTGGAGGTTACTATAGGAATTTGCCCCTAACGTTGCCTGCCTTGTTTGGTGGCTGACAGGAAGGTGCTGGAGAGAAGGAATAGATTGGAGTTGGAAAGAAGTCTCAGCCGTTAAGAGCACTGGCTGATCTTCAGGAGAATGCTACATCCACATAGCTGTTCACAATCGTCTCTAACTCCAGCCCCAGGAGATTTGACACCCTCTTTTGGTCTCCACTGGCACTGCATGCGTGTAGCATGCAGACACACATACATGCAGATAAAACTGCCATACACATAAAATAATGAGTCTTGAGATCTATTGCCCAGTGTGGTGACTATAATTAATAACAAACTATTTTCCTTTTAAAACTGCTAAGAGTTTAAATTTCAAGTGTTATTGTGTCAAACAATAAGTACTTGAGGAGACTGATATGCTAGTTTGATTAATTAATTTTATATTGTATAAATCTACTATAACATGACCTCATTCCTCATAAGTCTGCAAAATTACAATTGGTTAAATCACAATGGTAGAACAAATAAAAGAATGGGCCCTTATTTGGAAATAGTGTCTTTGCAGATGCATTTAATGAAGATGAGGCTGGCTTGGATTAGGGGGCTGCTGATCCAATGACGGGTCCTAGTAGGAAGAGGAGACAGAGCCAGAGGAGGCATGCGCAGCACCAGCAACTGTCAGAATGGAAGAGAGGCGAGGAGGGCCTTTCCCTGGAGCTGCTAAGGAGTGTGCCCCTCTGACACCATCACTCTGGGCTTCTGTCCTCTAAATCTGTCCTTTCAGGCTGCTCAGTTTGTGGTGTATGGTTAAAGGAACCACATGTAGTGAACATGCGCATTGCTGTGGCTTCGATCAAGTAAATGGGGAGGAAGCCCCCTTATCGTACAGTGCTCCCTAGTCCCAGCTCCCAGGAAGGTATTCCAGCCTCCCACTTTTTTACATGACTTCATCCCAAACCCAGTGGCTCTCAGGGCTCTGCCTGTCCTTCCCATGGCTACCTTGCCTTCGTCTATCTCAGGAGGCATTTCAGAGAAGAATATGGGCATCTTTTTCTTGGGTCTCTACAGGTGGGATAGGCACGGAAGGTTGCATGGAAATTGTTCCAGCCTTGCTCTCCAGAGTCCTGTGAAGATGGGAAGTGAACTGGTCTCGAACATTGTGATACACGGCTATGTCCTATAAGCTCTGTCATGTTGGTGCCACAGCTTTCCTCTTGTTCTCTACCCTCCCAGCCCCATTCTCCGCTGCCTACTACCACTCCCCACACATAGAATTAGATCACAGTATTGTGGTGCCAATAGCTAACGTTTGTTAAGTATTGGTGCCGTACATTCTATTTAGTGACTTACAAGTAGCAAGCCCTTTAACTTGGCGATGCTAAAATTCCTTCTGTAAGGGGGACATAAACAACACCTTCTGAGGTCTCAAAGACACACTGAGGGAGGACACACTAGATTTCAGACTGGGGATCAATGAGTTTACTGGGTTCGCTTACAGATCAGTGGGTAAGATGTGAGGAGCCGGGACATGGGTGACCTTAAGGCAGCTGCACTGCAGGGTCTGCACCCAGCAGGGATGGTGGCTGCCCCACATCTGGGTGATATCCTTCACCACTCACATCCTCTAGCCTCTCCCAAGATCACGTGCAATTAGGAAGAAGTACATACAACTGGTTGGAAGGGGCGGGTGTATACTGAGGTGAGGTCCCATGACCCTCCCCATCCCTGCATTCCATGCAGGATGGTCAATAGCCAACAGGATACAATGCTCTTGTGCGAGTAGGCCCAGCAGAATTCCGGAAGATGGCAGCAGTTTGGCCTGGAGGACAGGACAGTCCTCTATATCACCCTCACAACAGCCCTGTGAGCTAGATAATATTGCCCCGATTGCAGATGAAAAAGCAAAGACTCAGACTAATTGACTAGCCCAAGATCACACAGTGAACAAGCAGCAGAGGAATGATTTAAATCTAGATAGTTAAACCTGAAAACCTCTGCTCTCAGTGTCCCATGTCTTTTTTTTTTTTTTTTTTTTTTTTTTTTTTTTACGAGACAGGGTTTCTCTATATTGTTTTGGAGGCTATCGGTCCAGCCCGGCCTCGAACTCACAGAGATCCGCCTGCCTCTGCCTCCCGAGTGCTGGGATTAAAGGCGTGTGCCACCACCGCCCGGCTTGTGTCCCATGTCTTAACAGGTATGTTTATCACAGCATCCTGCTTCTGTAAGATTCCAGTGTATGGCTATTTTCAATGTCCAAAAAGGCAATTTTACACAGTTCAAATGAGTATACATTGAGCATTTTGGGCTCGATACTGTGTGTAATAAGTACAAGATGCTGGGGGTCATATAATTTCTTCTTTTTTCTTTTCCTTAGGTGCTGTGCATAACACATCACATGTGCTTCCATCCAATGGGAATAGGCTTAGGGTAGGCTTTTAATATGAATCTTGACTCTGCTATTTACTAAGTGCTTGTGTGTGTGTGTGTGTAATGATGTATGTGTACAGATATGCATGCATGCGTGCGTGCGTGTGTGCATGCGTGTGTGAGAGAGAGACAGAGACAGAGAGACAGAGACAGAGAGACAGAGACAGAGAGAAGGAGGAGGGAGGAAGGGAGAGAGGGAGGAGGCCAGAGCATAGTCTTGGGGGTAAGACTGGTCATTCTTCAAGCACTGCCCACCTTACAAGCACTTTTATGAGCTGGGCAGTGGTGGCACACGCCTTTAATCCCAGCACTCAGGAGGCAGAGGCACAGGAGGTGGATCTCTGTGTGTTCAGGACCAGCCTGGTCTACAAGAGCTAGTTCCAGGAGAGGCTTCCAAGTCACAGAGAAACTCTGTCTTGAACCCCCCCCCAAAAAAAACAATAACGAGTGTTTTTATGCGCAAATTATCTCTCTTGTTTGAAGTCCAACTTCAATTCTGTGTCTGTTTGGGGTTTTAAGGAATAAGTGAAATAGTGCTGTCAAGTGCCTAGACCATAAATAAATGTTATCAACGAGAAAGAACACACCGTACCCAGCATCCTGCCTCTTCTATTCATAAATGGCTCTTACACAACACAGACAGACGAGTTGGAGAATAGCTTTGGCCAGCTGGCTGACCACAGGGTGCCCCTTGAAAAGAAATTGAGATTCTTTTTTCTCTTGAGGGAAAGTCGCAAGCCATTTTTGCTGCACAGGAGTAGGCACTGAACAGACCTGGGGACAATCCCGTGATGTCAGGTGGTGACCCTGACTCTCCTGGAGAAACAGCATATAAACCTTTGCTTTCTGAGTGGCCGAGACAAAGACATGACAGAGCCAGAGGAGCTAGGGTTTCCTGAGAGGAGAAATCATGATCCCCCTGCCCCCCAAGTCGGAGATACTGGTAAAGCAAAGGCATCATGGGAACTCAGTCAGCACAGAGCAAGAGAGGCAGGATGGTGGCCAGAGGAGGAGGAACAAAGGGGTGTTTGGGAGGGGGGTGTCCCCAGGCCTTTCTGTTTGCTTTATGCTATAATTACTACAGAAACAAAAATCACCACGAAGTAATATCTGGTCTCAAAATCACCCTCAGGGTATCTGTGAAATTATTGTCTTTTCAATGGTAACCTTATTCTGGAGGAAAGAGCATTAGCCTGAAGTGACCCATCTGAGTCGTCTGGTAGACTGAGAGACAGGGAGAGAGATAAAATTTCACCAGTTAATCCTGGGAGGAAGGAATGACTTTAGCATAGCTTGTCTTCTGTATTGTTCCGAGTGAGTACTGAAAGGATGAGGGGATGGGTCAGTACAGGACCTCTGGGTACAGATCAGTGGTCAAGGCCACACATTGTGTCACTTCAGTGATTCCCCATGGCACACCACCAAACACTGATAGTTTATGCTGTAATAAAATTCAATGGCTCAACACAGCACAAACATGTCAACACAAGCTCCAGGTTGGGGTGGGGTTTGGGGAGGGGGTTGGAAGCCTGGGAAGTATCTCACTAGGCTAGCACCAACGTGGGTAGGGCTGTACTCCAGAATCTGTCCAAGTCTTGACTCTTGGCCCCTCTTCCGTCTTTAGAGACCATGCCTCTGTCATCATATGTGTCCTAGTTACGGTTTCTGTTGTTGCAAAGGAACACCATGACCAAAATGAATGTTGGGAGCGAAAGGGTTTATTTGGCTCACGTTTCCACATCGCTGTTCATCATTGAAAGAGTCAGGGCAGGTACACAAACAAAGCAGGAACCCAGAGGCAGGAGCCGATGCAGAGGCATGGAGGGTGCTGCTCACTGGCTTGCTTCCCATGGTTTGCTCAGCCTGCTTTCTTAGAGAACCCAGGACCACCAGCCCAGGGATGACGCCACTCACTATGGGCTATACCCTCCCCCATTGATCACTAATTGAGAAAATGCCTTACAGCTGGGTCTCATGCAGGCAGTTCCTCAGCTGAAGTTCCTTCCTCTCTGATGACTCTAGCTTGTGTCAAATTGACACACAAAACCAGCAGAACAGCATGACTCAACCTCCCTTCTTCCTCTTTCATCCACATATGGAAGCCTCTGTGACTGCATTGGATACATCTAGGTAATTGACCAAAGTCTTATTTTAGGCAAGGCCGATTAGCAGACTGAATTCCACTATCTGCCTTCGCAGTTCTTGGCTTCCTGATATGATGTATTCCCAGGTCCTAGGAATTAGGATGAAGATGTTTTTCTTTTCTTTTTTCCTGTCTTGTTTTACTTGAGACAAGGTCTCACTACGTGGACCAGGCTGGCCTCAAACTCATGATCTTTCTGCCTTCACCTCACAAACACTGGGATTGCAGGCCTCGTCTACACACTGGGGTCCCCCTGAGGCTTTTCCTGTGACTACATTCTCTGTCTCACATGATCCATGGTACGGGTCATCCCAGCCTGCCACAGCTCTCAAAACACCAGTCTAAGTGTTTACTTTCTCACAGGCCTGAAGGACAGGCAGTCCAAGCTCAAGGCCGGCTGACTCGGTTCCCTTGGAAAGGTTTCTTTCTGGCTTCCAGATGGCCACCCCCACTCTGTGGCTGTAGGGCACATGAGACAGTCAAAGATGGCACTGAGGGGAAATCAGATGGGCGAGTCCTGAGTTGTTTATAGAAAAAGATGATTGGTTGCCTAGATTGAACCAGATGAGGTCACTGCATGAACAGCTCATGTTCACGAGATTAAAGCCTAGGGTGCCTAGGTGTGTGATAAGCTGACCTTTAAAATCATTGGCTGGCTGCTTTCCTGCTCTGCAGTTTTTTCCTTTAAAAGATTCTTTGTGTGGTTATAAACGATTTCTTGCTTGACTAGACTCCCTGCTGTGTCTGATTGTCTCCAGGAGGATGGGAATGGGCAAGCAGTGCACTTACTCTTCCTCAGACCCAGCTCAACCTTCCAGGGTTGGGCTAAGACCCTGCATGTGGTATCACACAGAGACCAAAGCAAAGCTTCCTGATGTCTTTTCTTTTCTTTTTTTCTTTTTTCTTTTTTCTTTTTTTTGGTTTTACGAGACAGGGTTTCTCTGTATTGTTTCAGAGGCTATCGGTCCAGCCCGGCCTTGAACTCACAGAGATCCGACTGCCTCTGCCTCCCGAGTGCTGGGATTAAAGGCATGCGCCACCACCGCCCGGCCCTGATGTCTTTTCTTATACAGTCACGCATTCCATTGTAAGGTCTTTTCTCCAGGTTAAGGGGTTGAAGTATGTGTGTGTGTGTTTGAGTGTGTGTGACTGTGTGAGTGTGTATGAACTATATATGTGTGACTGAGTGTGTGTGAATGAACAGTGTATGTGTGAGCATGTGAGTGTGTGTGTGTGAGAGAGTGTGAGTATGTGACTGTGTGAGTGTGTATGAACTGTATATGTGTGACTGAGTGTGTGTGAATGAACAGTGTATGTGTGAGCACGTGAGTGAATGTGTGTGTGTGTGTGTGTGTGTGTGTGTGTTGCATTCACACATGCAGACCAAGGATACAGGTTGGTTATGTTCCTCCTCTGCACTGAAGCTGGAACATTCCAGTTCAGCCAGCTGGGCTGGCTAGGGAGTCTCCTGTCTCTCCCTTCCCAGGGCTGAAATTATAGGTATACACTGCTACACCTGACTTTTTTTTTTTTTTTTCTGGGGATCTGAACTTGGGTCCGTATGCTTGTGTGGCAAGCACTTTATACTGACTGAGCCATATCTTCAGCCTCAGGGGTTAGGTTTTCAGTCAGGAGTTTTTGGCAGGGTTGGGGGTGGGGTGGGGAGTATAGCTCAGCCCTTTGCGCTGTTTAACTTTTATTAAAGGAAGCAACTGGAAAGTGGGGGGCATGGGGCTGGGCCAGTGCTGAGAGTGAAGGAGCCTCGAGGGAAGCAACGGGGAACTGGAGCGGAGCCGGGCTTCACTGTTTGCTGCACCCACACTCTGTGCCCTGAGAACTCACCTCCCCCACAGATCCATTGCTTCAGCCTTGACTTTTGGGTGACCGAACGGCAGGCCAGTGCAATGCAACTAGAACAAGAGGGTCCACACTGTGATTGAGGGCGGGGTTCTTTTTGGATTCTTGCACCAGACCAGTGTGTGTGTTGAGTGTAGACTTCCCTGCCATCCTCCTGGGTCCTGCCACAGTTGCACTCCCCAAATAACACACAAGACACTGAATTGATTATGAAGCTGTTGGCCATTTGCTTGGTTTCTTACTGGCTCCCTCTGGCTTAAGTATTTAACCCATAATTGTTAATCTAAGTATTTCTCTTACCGGAGAAAGGGTCCAGACCTCTCCTCCTCTGGTGGCTACATTGTGTCTGCCTGTGTTTCTCTTTCCCAGAATCCTCCTTGACTCCTAGTCCCACCTATCTTGCTTCCCTATTACCAGCAGTACTTTATTCAACAACCAATAAGAGACAGATTTACAGAATTACATCTCCCATCATCTCCTCTTTTCTGTCTAAACAAAAAGAAAGGCTTTAACTTTAACATAGTAAATTATATATAACAAAACAGTTATCAAGTAAGAACATAGTTACAATATTTTGTCCATTAACATTTAGTAAGATTTAAAGTATCTCTATCCTATCTTTGTGAGTCTAAAGTCTTATATGTAGCTTATCTTTTATCATAACTGAGGAAAACTATGATATAACTATCTGCCTTCAACTCCATCAAAGACCACAGAAGGATATTATATAAACACTAGGATTGACAGAGTTGTCTTGCTGCCTGGACAGTCACCTGAAGTTTCTCTGTAATGTTGGGGCATCCATCTTCAGCCCACAGGCCACAGTGTATCTGGAACACTTCTCAGCAAAGCAGGAAATTTCAAACTGTCCATCTGCGTGGCAGGCTATCATTCATTTTTCTGTGTCCTGGAGAAAGTCTCGTAGACTCTTCCATGAAGCAGGAACCCTGTAAGACTGAGTTCAGCAGTCACTTTCCTGTGGGTCCTACATGTCCAGTTTCTACAGCAACAGTCAAGCAGTCCAGGCAAGAGCAGTGTCTTGTCCAAATCGCTAATCTTGCCATGTTGAAAGCAAACTCCATAATGAGTTTCTTCAATGCCCATCTTCCTCTCAGACATAATTGGTGCTGCCAGAAGCAGACATCTCATTGTCAAGAAAAACCCTAAACCATTTTAAATGCCATTTTCTACAGGTCTTTGAAAGGTTTGAAGACTATCTATCTATCTCAAATATATCCCTGTATATCTAGAAAACCTAACTATAAGTTCTGACTATTATAGGTAATTATCTATAATCTGTATTTTATTATGTATTACATTTTAAAATAGCAGTATAAGCACAATACTTAATCAAGAGGAGAAATACACATATCACAAAATTGACCTTGAATTTGTATCAATAAATAAAAAACCATACCCATACCATGTATTCATTTCCATAATTCCCCTTTTACCATTAAAAAGAGATTGGTTGTGATCATTAACCAATTATAAGCAACCCCATTCAAATGAAAACAAAGATTTATAAACAATTTTTGGGAACTTGGATGTTGCTCATTCCAAACTGCTTCCTGCTGGATGGGTGTCCTGTTCATACCATGGGGATCATGACAAAACACAGAAACCAGTATAAGTCCTTATTTCCGTGGTCTGTAAGGCTGCATCATCTTAGCTGTCTTAATTGTTGGAACACCTGGCCCACTGCTTCCGGGGGGGTCTTGGTTCATCAAACAACAGAAGCCTGGAAGGAATCCACAGCTTTCCGTTTTTCTGTGGAAACATAAACAAAAACTCTTTTCCCATGTAACCGGTCCTTATATTTAAAGTTAGAGGTCAAAGCATTTTTGAAATATATAAGTTGCATTAATTCAGCAGCATTTATAATCAAGTATACTTAAGCAGTTTTTCCTTCTTTAGCAATCAAAAAACTGAAAAACACAATAGCATACAGTATCTAGACTCTGTGTATTTTCCATCTTTACATGGCTGATTTATTTATCTATTATTATTACCCTATTTCTTTTACATTTATTTATTTATTTATTTATTTATTTATCTGAAACAGGGTTTCTCTGGAAATCTGCCTGACTCTGCCTTTGAAGCAAATCCTACAGGTGTGTGCTACCACAGCTGGCTTCTCTATTTATTTACCACTATGCCGTTTCTTTTTCTCTCAATCCTATGTATATTTTTAAACACACTGTAAACCTTTAGAGGTTTTTCTTCATCTGAATCTGACTACTGTAAATCTTCATGTTTTTCTGGCCACATGTCTTATATAGGCTAAAGAACATTGCTAAAATTAAAGTGGAAACAGCCACTGGCTTTCCAACATGGCGGGCGTAAGCTTGACTGCAGCTCACCACCTCAGTCTATGCTGACATCCAGCAGCATGGTGCTGGCTTGGAGATGTGGTCACTGCCACTGCCAGACGCTCGTGTACACCATTCAATTACAAGCAGAGCCTCTTAAAAGAACCTTGCTGGCTTTTTTTTTTTTTTTTTTTTTTGCTTATGCTGAGTCAGGAAGACTCCCTTACATGAGCCCATGAGTGTCTCCTTGTCTCTAGCAAAACAGAGCCCACCTGAGAAAAATGCTATCAAGAAGCCGTGCTTCTCTCTGTTCTTTCATTTCTAAAATCCCTTTTAAGCTTTTGTCATTCTACATGGAAATTCATGATCCCACTCCTGACACCAGTGACCCTCACCCTCACTTGCAAGGTGTTGTATTGCAGTTCCCTTCCCTTGGGGAGGGGAGCTCTTCAAGACACAGGATACACGGGGAAAGGAAGGTGAAACAGCAGGGTATTTTATGTCAGCGTGTTTACAGGCAGGTGAAACAGCAGGATGCTCTAAGGGGACATGAAATCCTCCATCCTGTGGAGAGCTAATTAAGACAGGAAGTAAACAACTCATAATAGCTTCAGGAAGTTCCTGAAACCGACCAGATTCACCAGTCCCCTCCTTTCCCAAGAGTACACTAACCATAAAGACTACAAAGAGTTGCTCTTAGAGCAGATGATCTGCTTAGAAGAGGCTGAGACAGAGCAGCCCAGAAGAAGCAGAGACCAACTGAGCTTCTGGAAAAGGCTCAGACCAATGGAGCCATGGAAAGGACAGCCTCCAACCTGTCAAGCTGGCTGCAGGCTGTGCAGGGTGCTCTAGGTCCCCAGCTTTGTGAGCTGTCACCTGCACTGAGGTGGGCTTTGGTGATGCAGTTAGTTATCTTTAAATTATTTCTGCTTCTCTAGGTCACCCCTCACGCCGAGTCTTGGAAACAGCCCAGTAAGACTCACTCTTTCACCAGGTTGGACTTTGGTGGTATCTGTACTTTGGCCTGTCGTGGGTTCCCTGTCTCCCCAGAAATGTTCATATCTCCCCAGAAATAATGTCACATCACAGACAGGCCTGTGGGGCAGAGTGTACATGAGTTTGGACATCTCAGTGGTCCTCAGCTGAGGTGAGTAGAGCTACCCAGGTGACCTTCTGACCCACGAGGGACAGTGGGTCTGGTTTTAAACTACTGAGTTTAGGGGGGTGTTTGTTGAGTGTGTCAAGTGACCTATTCCACCTTCCAAAGTAGTGGTTTTTGTCAATGCTGTCAACGGGCTGTCATTTGTTTAGCCCAATCAAGTTAGTTTCATTTTCCTTTTCGCCAGATACCTTCTTTTCTGGACTTCTTGGTAGCCCTGAATGTAATTAGGGCAGTAAGATGTAAAGTAAAAATCTCATTTCTGGGGAAACGTTTTTCCTGATGGAACCAAACTGTTACACCCCCCCCCCACCCACATACACTCCAACTTCCCCCTTTCTTTTCTCTGGGAACACTGGAGTGACTGTGATGCCCAGAGCTGTGGTGGTCATCTTGTCACCTTGAGGTTATAGGTTTAAAGATGAAGGTTCCACATACTCTGGATACTCAAGAAGGCTGAGATGTTATTTGCGTAATTGAGCATTAGCACAAACCTTGGGACCATCTTTCTCCATTTCCTCATTAAAGAAACCGGGACTGTCCTTATGGCTTAAAACCCCAATGGTCACATTTCTATTGTGTGTGGCAGTCAAATGCCTTCTTGGGTAGCAATGTGCTGAAGATGGAGAAGCCCAGTGTAGGTGATGGAGCATGTCAGCTTGTGGGGAAATGAATGTTGTTCTGGGACTCAAGAACCTTCTGCTAGTGGCATTGTAGCCTTGAATAAGCCCACTCTCTCCAGACTGCAATGCCTTCTGAGAGAAGAGCCATGTATCTATATCCTGAGGTTTTGCAGATCTCTCATGATACTGAACACACAGGGAGAGTTGCCCATACCACAGCTGGGCAAATATTCACAAATGGGTTTGGAAGACATTGAATTACTTGTGGAAAGGGGAGAGAATGGTCTTTCTGAAGCCAGTGCTCTGCTCTGGATTTGGAAATGGCTTGTCATGAATGGAGTTTCGTGTTAGGTGTGGTGGCTTGAAACTGTAATTCCAGTACTTAGAAGGCTGAGGCAGAGGGCTACAGAGTGAAACCTCATCTCAAACAAATAAAAGCAGAGTTTCATAGAGACTGGAATTTGTAAAAATGAATACATACATAGATAATAATGCCCATATTCAGCTCCACTTGCTTCTGATTTCAAAGTGAATGTCTTTCACTCCAACAGGCTTCTTATTTTTCATTTTTTAAATTTTATTTAAATTAGAAACAAGCTTGCTTGACATGTCAATCCCAGCTCTCTCACCCTCCCCTCCTCTTGCGTTCCCCCCCAACCCCCACCCCATCCCCCCCTCTGCTCCCCAGGGAGGGTGAAGCCCTCCATGGGGAATCTTCAAAGTCTGTCATATTATCCCAGGCAGGGCCTAGGCCCTCCTCCATGTGTCTAGGCTGAGACAGAATACCTCCCTGTGGAATGGGCTCCCAAAGTCCATTTGTAAGCCAGGGCTAAATACTGGTCTACTATCCAAAGCCCCATAGATTGCTGAGGCCTCCTCACTGACGCCCACATTCAGGGGATCTGGGTTAGTCCCATGTTGGTCTCTCAGTCACCAGTCTGGGGTCCATGAGCTCCCCCTTGTTCAGGTCAGTTTCCTCTGTGGGTTTCACCAGCCAGGTCTTGACTCCTTTGCTCATCACTCTACCCTCTCTGCAACTGGGTTCCAGGAGTTCAGTTCAGTGTTTAGCTGTGGGTGTCTGCCTCTGCTTCCATCAGTCACTGGATGAAGGCTCTAGGATGGCATATAAGGTAGTCATCAATCTCATTATCGGGGAGGGAATTTAAGGTAGTCTCTCCACTATTAGTTAGTTTGCCAGCTGTTGTCATCTTTGTAGATCTCTGAAAATCTCCCTAGCGCCAGATCTCTTCTCAAACCTCTAGTGGCTCCTTGACTCAACCTTCCTGCTCCCCCATGTCCTCCTCTCCTATCCTCTTCTCCCCCTCTCTTTCTCCAAGCTTCCTCTCCCCTCCTCTCACCCCATGTTCCAAATCCCTTCGGGAGATCCTGTGCCATTCACCTCTTGGGTATCAAGCATATCTCTCTTATGGTTCTCGTGTTTCCCAGACTCTCTGGTGGTGGGGTTGTAGGTGCCCCTGCTCCATGTCTAAAATCCATATATGAGTGAGTGCATACCATGTTTGTCTTTTTGTGACTGGGTTATCCAACAGACCTCTGACTGGCTGAAAGTAGGCTCAGCAGACACACAGACACCAAACCTTGATGGGACCTAACTAATGGACATTTCTTAATCAATGAACAAACAGTCTTCACGGGGTCATCTCCAGAGAGTTCATGTCCAAAGTGTGGTACTAGCCTAGTGAGCCCCTCTCTCTAGATTAACCCCCCAACTCTCCCACAGCTGTGGTCCTCAGTCTGGTAGTGTTGAGAGGTGGCAGAACCTTTACCAGCTGGGAGCTAGTAAGAGGCCATTAGGATGCTGCTCAGGGAGAGGATTAAGTAGTTCTCAAGCAAGGGGCCCCAATTGGTTTATTGGAAGATGCTTATTTTAAAAGAGCAAGCCTGATTCCTCCCTGGCTTCCTTAGCTTCCTGTCTCACCATGTGACACCCCTCCCTCAAACACATTCTTCTGCCCTGAGGCTACTTGTCACCGGTTGGTGCAGGCAGGGAGTAGAGGGACCTTGCCAATGCCACCCCATGCTGTTTAAACTTTTGGCCTCTGCTAAGTAAGCTGTCAGCTATTTTGTTGTAAGCATGGCAAATGAGCCACTACCCACTTCAGTTATCTTTATGGCATGCACTCCCGTGCCCAGCAAGTTAATAAACTTGGTTTTTCTTTTTATTACTGTGTCACGCTGGTGGTCTCCATTTTACTTCCAAAGGGCTCTGTAGGGGAGTCATACTAACTGGCAATTACTACCTGGCTTCAGTTCATCCGAGCTTCTGAACATGGAGAATGACTAAAAAACCAAAATGCAACCCTAAGCCAGGGTAAACCCAACCAAAAAGCAAGAATGAAGCAATAGCTGACATCCTCCATTAGACGGGATGCTACCCCCAGAGAACTTCCAGTTAGAAATTCATTTCAACTGTACCGAGCCAGTCCCCACCGTGGTTTATGTTTTGAAGGGTCCAGCCTCCTGTTTTAGCAGCCATGACAGGCTAACATGTGCTCCTCTGACCTTGCCTCTCCTGTTCTACTCACTAGGAACCAATCAGCAGCAAAGAACCAATCAGAAGTTAGCTGGCCAGGCTGTGCTTTACAGCTCTGGGTGTGCTTTACAGACCAGTGCACAACAGTGACAGCAGAGCATAGCAACCGTCCTGGGAGGGCCTGTGGGCCATAACAACCAGTTGACCAATCATTGCCCAAGCCTGGAAGCGTACCAGTCCTGAGACTGTTGCATACCCCTAGACACTCCCTTATGTAATCCAATATATTTCCCGCCTCATGGTTTCTTGGGGTCTTTCTCCATCCATCTGTTGTGATGAATGGATGAAAGGCCCAAGCTAATGGGGTTAGATTATTAAACAACTACAATAAAAGACTCTTTGCTTTTGCATGGAAATGGGTCTCTTGGTGATTTGGGGGTTCAGAATTTGGGCACAACAGTTTGAGCATGGTTTCTAGATGTGTGTGGGGTGTCTGCAGTTTAACATTTAAAGTTTAGCAACTGATTAGGATCAGGAGCCATGATTTCTACAAAAAAAACTCACCACTTGTTACTTAATTATTTACCACATATGCTACAACGTCTAATTAGTTTAGTCAGGGCCTGGGCCTGCTCAATTCTCATGATACGAAACCTACATTGTCTCAGAAGATACCCCTCCCCCCAAATTATTGCTCATCTTATTTCCCAGTCTCATTATGACAACCTGGGAGACTTCCCTTCTAATCAGGGTTTCTACAGCACAACTTTGAACTTGGGGAATTGCCTGAGTCCTGAACATACCGCAATAAGAGAAAAATCCCATGTTTTTCCCATGAGAACACTTTCCTCCCACTTCAAGAGACCATTATTATTTGTTTCCCCCATTGGAAGATTACTAATGTACTTCATATGCGGAAAGGAAATATATTGAACATATAACAGAGTCTATTTGATCTATTTCCTGCCATAGCCTTAGCTATTCACACCAATCTTAGTTCTGCCTCTGTCTCTGCCTTTTAGTGAACTTGTCTCTTGATATAAAATGCAGAATGCTTTGCCTGTGGTTGAACTGATTAAACTCAATGTCTCTAATAGTGACTTTCCTCTTAATTGTTTCCAGAAATGACCGTTCAGTTGCTACCATCTATGGGAAGCACCTCTGGGCACCTACAAGATGCACTCCCTCTGTTCTGTTCTGACAACTCCAGACATTTTCTTCTTTCCTCCCTGTTGGGGGAGATCTGTTTGTATTGATTGTTCCAAGGCCACCAATAGAGTCCGACTTCTGTTCAGCTGGCTGGGGTGGACCGTAGAGTTTCCGGGCCCACTCCAGAGGAGGCAGAGGAGGGGCCAAGGGTTGTGTGGCCCTTTTGATTCTGGAAGTGGAGAGAGGCACAATCGTGTCTTGGTCACTCTGTGGATCTCTCAGGTTTATTCCCTAATATTTAACTCTGTTCCAAGCTAGGAGATCTTATTACAACCCTCCAAAAAATCTATCTTTGATACTTGCATACAGAATATAATGACAAAATCCCTGGAAATGAAGCCATGTAGAGATGCCACATGGGCGCAAGGTGGCCTCTTATAATGGACAAGTACACTTATCTATATCTGTTTTTCCCCCCAGGAGGCATGGAGGGAAAACAGCTTGAGACAGGGTTTCACGTAGCCCAGGTTAACTTCAAATTGGCTATGTAGCTGAGGATGACCTTCAACTTCAGGTGTTTCTTCCTCTACTTCTCTACTTAGTGCTAGGATAACAGCTGTGAGCTGCTACTCTGGTGTTCTGGAGGGAGTTTGGGGGCATAGTTGGTCTACCCCAAAAACAGCACCCCCCAGAATTTATTTCAGTGTGGCAGAGCAAGGTCTTAGTAAAATTTTGTTGTCTTCATATAAGTCACTTACATAACTTACCATATATCTATAGTTTATATTCTCACTGGTAAGATTGCAGGTGTGACACACCAGGACAACTGGGGAATATATGCTTCGATCATTGTCATCCAAGTGATCTTGCAGCCCAACATACAACTTTCTAGCTGGCTTCATTGAAATAGGTGAAGCCATTCAGTCTAGATTTCTCCAGTTGGCTGGCTACTCCAGCTCAGGCCTGAACACTAATACCTGTAGGAGGGTTCGGGGTCACCCCTGTCCTCCACATAACTGTCCCAGCAGGAGGGAGATATTCTAAAGAGAACATCTAATACTCTCAGACTATAATAATGCCCCCCCAGGAACTGGAATCCCCTGGGATCCCCTGTTGAAGGAAGGAAAAAGATGGAACCCGGTGCCAGCCAGAGGAGGAACTTCCTCCCAGGAAGAGATTCCAAATGGTTCTGACACATTGAATAAATCTCCTTTTTTCTGCTTTCACCATGACTCATGTCATTAATGGCATATTGAGGACGGTGGCAGAGCTGTCGTGGTGGAGGTTCTAACTCTGCCTATCCAGGCAGTGTCCCTGCTTTCTGTCACTCTGGGGAGGAAGGTGGAGTCGGGGGTGGGGGTGTAAACTGCCACTCTCACCAGGAAATATGGAACAGTCGGCCAAATTCACAAAGCTCCGAAATGACCAGCAGTCAGAATAGGGGCTTGATTCTAGGTGACTGGCACCCTGTACCTGGGGTTAGCTTTGCTGTGCAGGGTTAGGTGTCCCAAGGCCCTGCCAGATTGGAAGGTAAGTTGAGACTAGGGACTTGAGAGGCTCCAGGCCATAGGCATCTGCCGGTGTGCCTCACAGGAAGTTCCCACACTCCTTTCCGGATACACACTTCCAAGCTGAGGGAAAAAGAAAGATGCTGGGTCCAGAAGGGCCGTCTCCATTCCTACAGAAGCTGGAAAGCTCTTCGGGGGCTTGGATTGGTAGACAGAACAATTTCTAGGGATTTAGGTTTGGTTTTTATTCTGATTTCTATCTCAATCATTAAAATTCAAGCTTTAAAGAAAGGCCCTATCCATCAAGTTTTAATAATCCTCACTGACTATAAGGTGATTTATGATGGAAAGTTTTGTTTAAATATTAAACATTAATGGTTTTGTTCTGCTCTTAAGAACTGAAGGTGGACCGTTGGAAAGGAGCTCACAACAAGCTCTGCCCTGAGGTCTCCGTTGATGGCTAAGGTGACTTTGAGAAATGGCACCGGAGTTGGGATTGGGTACACCCCACCCTCTGCTCACAATTCCCATTGGGTCTTGGGCTGCACCCCCCTCTCCTAGCAGCTAGGGACTTGATTATTTTTAAAGCAGCTTTCAAAGCTTTGTTTGCCCCAAATGACTGATGGATGGGTTAGGAATCCATGGTTGATTGCTTCTTTTCTGTTTGATCCCACAACAGGGCTCAAAAAGCCCCCCCCCCACCTCAGTAATAGTAGTGGCTGTCTGGCACTGAGTTAACATTCTTATATGTCATTCTATTTAAAGTCTTCAAAGTATCCTGAGGTCTATGCCATAAAACTCCCGTTTTAAATATGGCGGATCCAGGTTTAGACACGTTGACTTTCTAAGGACAAGTTGTAATGAAGATTTGTAAAAGGTTCGTTGTTTCCAAATACTGAGTCCTTTCTACTGCCTTACTTGACCAAGTAAATCCCCATTATATGATCAACAGAGCCCCTGGAGACATGCACTTACTTTGTTGGAAAACCTGGATTTTGTTTTTAGGTGAGTGGTATCTTAAAGGTGATCTCAGAGTGTGGGTCACTGGGAGTAGTGACGTTTTAACACAATAGAAAACAATTTCATGGAGCTCAACTGAGTCCTGGCTACTGTAAAGTCTTTAAAGTCCTGAAGGGACTAGCCCCCTGTTTTAGCAGCCATGACTGGCTAACATGTGCTTGTGCTACCCCTAGACACTCCCCTTAGGCTGTCCTATAAGATCCCTGCCTTGTGTTTTCTCGGGGTGTTCCTCCAGCCATCTGCTGCAGTGAATGGATGAAAGGCCCGAGCTAATGGGGTTAGCTTGTTAAACAACTATAATAAAAGACTCTTTGCTTTTGCATTGAAATGGGCCTCTTGGTTATTTTGGGGTTCAGAATCTGGGCACAACAGTCCTTCTAGTAAGAGAACAAGTCAGCAGTCAGACACTTCTAAACGCATTGGTGGAAATGTTAAGTAGGCAGGTTTATAAAGCAAGAAGGAAAACTTACAGACCTTGAAACTCTGGGATGATACTCGGAGTTTTTGTTTGTGGGACCTCTGGTCTGTCCATTCCAAGGGATTTACCTAGTGGTTCCAAAGGTGCTTGGTCAGGTTCAGAGGAGGAGAAGAAATGGCTACTAAGAGGGCTACAGGTAGCTCAAGTTTGCCTCTGGTCTTTAATATTCCCGCCTCTTCATACTCACTGAAGTTCCCCGAGGTGGTCAGACTTGCAGAAGAAGACTGAGCTCTGGGTACAGCTTCTTTCTCGGAACTTTTGGCCACACCCACAGTAATCTTTTCTAAGTTCACCGTTGTATCAGGTATTGAAGAAGGAGGAAAGAAATACTGCCTTTGGTTCATGGTTCCAGTGTGATAAGCTGGCCCCATCGAGAGCAAGGCAAAGCAGAGCTGCCCACTTCATGGCAACTAGGAAGTAGAAACAGGAACAGACAGGAAGAAGTGGGGCAGGAATCCATTTAAAGTTGCACCTCCAGGGACCTGCTTCCTCCGGGTAAGCTTTGACTCTTGCCACTGGCCTGTAGTTCGTTCACATTCAAGTAATGTGTGTCCATGAAAGTGAGAGGATCATGGGAGAATTGGTTCTCTTGTAAGTCCCACCTGCCCAAGGACCAGGTAACTTCCTGGGATGCTGGGAGTTGTAGTTCTTGGAAAAATAACAAAAGCCTCATGGGAAAATATGGTGGCCATATGGGTTTATCCATAAAAAGCCCTACAACATTCATCTGGGGGTCACTCAGCTGGGAATTCCAGGGAGTGGTCCTGAAAAAAGTCCATCTTGGTCACTATTTAATTAAAGCTTGCTTCAGATTTGGTCCAGAATGGTGGAACTGGGTTCTTTCATGCAGATCGTAAGATTAACACTTTCTTTCTACCATGTGGATCATGGGAGTTGAACTCAGCCATGAGTCATGGAAGCAGGTACCTCAGCTGAGTCATCTTCCTGGCTTTGGTGTATGATTAAGGATTTCTCACTGAACCTGGAGCTCATCAATTGGCTAAACTGATTAGTAAGTGATTCCCCAGGGATCTCCAGCACTGGGATTATGGGTATGCACTGCCATGTATGGATTTTATGTGGTTGCTGGGGACTGAACTCAGGTCCTCATGCTTGCTCGTTAAGCACTTAACTGAATCATTTCCCCAGTACTCTATTTATGTTTAAATCCATCAGTAGAAGAAGAAAAAATGCATTGAAGAGGGATAGAGACCGCACAATCCTTTCTGTATCACTGCTTGTGTAAGGGACTAGGCCTTGAATCCACAAAACACGTTGTGGGACACTTCATCTCTAAGCCCCATCATGTAATATTTTAGTCCATTTGGGATGGTAGCTCAAAACAATGTGAAGTAGGTGCTTATGATTAACAGTCAAGGAGCCCACTCTCATACAGATTTGGTTTCTGGTAGAGCTTTGCCTTCAGGTCCATCATGGCCCCTTCTCAGTATGTCCTCATATAGAATGAGTATTTTTTTAAATAAGGACACTAATCCTCGTGACAAATTTCACTCAGTGTTTGATCATATTCCTAAGGTCCTATGTTGTAACCTGTACTCTTGGGGGTATCATAGCTATAGCTTGATTTTCAGCTTGACACACTTGGGGAGAGAGAGAGCATCTTGGGGAACTGCCTTAGTCAGATTGGCCTGTGGCCTTGTCTATGGGGCATTTTCTGGATTGCTGATTGATGTAGGAGGACCCAGCTCTCGGGTGGTGCCATCCCCAGACAGGTGATTCTGAGCTGTATAAGAAAGGTAGCTGAGCAAGCTAGTAAGCAGCATTCCTCCAGGGGCTCTGCTACAGTTCCTGCCTCCAGGTTCCAGCTTCGACTTTCTTTAATGATGGATTGTGATATGGAAGGAGAAGCCCAAAATGTCCCTTTCTCCCTCAAGTTGTTTCTGGTCAGTGTTTAATCACAGCAATGGAAGGCAGCCAGAATAGGGAGGGAGGCAGGATTTCAACACAGATACAGGAGGACACAAATGTTCCTTATAGGAACCCAGGCAGGGTGGATGCCAAATTCAACCTTTTCTTCCAAACCTCTCTAATCAGTATGGGTGAAGCTTCAAGGTGGCATTGTCAAGAGCATGCTATACTTGATGTAGACTGCTAGGAACCTGAAGAATTTCTGTAGGCATTTCACATTGTCAGCTCCTAGGTGGGGTGTCAGTGATGGGGGAAGTCCTGTGTATATGTCAATAAAGCACTGTTGGTCAATAGGAAGCAAGATAGGTGGGACTAGGGAGTCCAGGAGGACTCTGGGTAGGAGAAACACAGAGAGTCACGATGTAGCCCGCCAGAGAAATAAGATGTCCAGAAACTTCTCCAGTAAGTGAAATACTTAGATTAACAATTATGGGATAAATACTTAAGTCAGAGCTAGCCAGTAAGAAACAAGCAAGGCCAACAGCTTCATAATTAATACAGCGTCTTGTGTGTTATTTGGGGACTACAGCACGGCAGAGCCCAGGTGACTGGTGAGGAAAAACCAAGTGGCAGACAAGGAAAAGGCTTCTCTCTACAGTGTCAGTCCTGAAATCAGATAGAATCATCACTAGCAAATGTCTAAGTGGAGAAGGGAAGACTCATGGTTCCTTCTGCTTCCCAAAGGTGCTAGGGACTCTTCCTTCCTTTCACTGTAGATGGAAGTTTCTGTCCCGCCTCGTCCTACAGCTGTTCAGTCCCAAATAAACACACAGAGGCTTATATTAATTATAAGCTGTTTGGGCTATTGCTCAGACTTACTACTGACAAACTCTTACAACTTAAATTAACCCATAATTCTCATCTATGTTTAGCCATGTGGCTTGGTAACTTTTCTCAGTAAGGCATTCTCATCTTGCTTCCTCTGCGTATGGCTGGCGACTGCATCTCTACCTTTCTTCTTCCCAGAATTCTCCTAGTTTGGAAGCCTCCCCTATACTTCCTGCCTGGCTACTGGCCAATCAGCATTTTATTAAAGCAATATGGGTGACAAATCTTTACAGTGTGCAAGAGCATTATCCCACATCGTTTCACACCTTACGACGCTTGGGTTTCAAGCAACTCTGTGGACCTCCATCTTCTCACCCCTCTGCAGTCAGAAATTTTGTTGGTCGCCCAGCTCACAAATAATGACATGGATACTTCTTATCAATCATGAAAGCTCAGCGTTAGCTTATGCTTTTCCCCAACTAGTTCTTATAACTTAATTTAGCACATATTTTTTAACCTACATTCTTTCACAAGGCTCATCACCTTGTCTCTGTCCTGTTCACCCTGCTTCCTCCACATCTGGCTGGCGACTCTACCTTTCTTCCCTGAGTTCTCTCTCTCTCTCTGCCCGGAATTCCCACCTATGCTTTCCTGCCTAGCTATTGGAAGTTCAGCTTTTTATTACACCAATCACAGCAATACATCTTCACACAGTGTACACATATCCCACAACATCCCTCCTTACCGTCGTTCTGCTACAATAGTCCTGGACTGAGTTATCAGCATGGCTGACAGTGGAAGTGTGGAGGAGCCCTTCCCCCACCTCCCCACAGACTGCTCTGCTTCCTGTCTGGCTGCCCTATCACCCTTACTTAGTTCCTGCTGCAAATATCCTCTTGTTCCAAACATGGGTGTGCTCCTCAGAGCACCTGCACTTACTACTTGACATTTCTACTCAGATTTCTGTAGCTGTGATAGAATGACTGGGGTTCATTTGAGGGATCAACTTAGAGAAGAATGGTTGATTTCCCTACAACGGCATGCCTAGTGATCTAACTCTTATGTGGAAGTCCTGTGTGTATGTCAATAAAGCACTGTTGGCCAATAGGGAAGCAAGATAGGTGGGACTAGGAGTCCAGGAGGATGCTGGGAAGGAGAAACACAGAAAGTCAAGATGTAACTGCCATAGGGATAAGAAGCCCAGAAACTTTGCTCTGGTAAGAGAAATGCTTAGATTAACAATTATGGGGTAAATACTTAAGTCAGAGCTAGCCAGTAAGAAACAAGCAAGGCCAACGGTTTCATAATTAATACAGCGTCTTGTGTGTTATTTGGGGACTACAACACGGCAGAGCCCAGGCGACTGGCGGGTGATAAACCAAAGCGGCTAGCAAGGAAAAGCCTCCCTTTACATAACTCCTTTAGGCTCTACTTCCTGAAGGTCCCACCACCTGGGATTACATCAGCTGGGGACAAAATCTTTAATGTATCCCCTTTGTAGACCATTTAAGTTGTAAGCCACAACACACATGCCTGGGGTGTGTTTCTCTAGAGATTTCAAGTGATCATCTATTGCCTTATACAGATCCCCATCCTAATACCAACACCCAACAGGGAACCCCCCACCCCACAGGGACCCTCCAAACTCCACAGGAAACCCCTCACCTCACAGGGAACCCCCACCCCATAGAGAAATTCCTCCCATCCCCTACCCAGCAGTCTTTCCTGTGGCCTGCTTTAGTTTCCTTGTTGCTTCACACATTCACCGCCTAACACCTCTCTGTAGTAGTAAATGCAGTAGGAGCGGGACTTTGTGTCTATTCGCTACCAGGTCCCTAGTGCTTAACAGAGTGCTGGTTCCTGGCAGACCTCCAACAGACAGATAGTTGAGAGTGAACAAATAGCTGACTAAGAAGCAGTAGGTGTGAGTAGGAAGACAGCAAGGAGATGGTGCAGTCATAGAAGCCTTTTAAGAAGGAGGGCCTCCTAGTGTTGGTGGCGCACGCCTTTAATCCCAGCACTCGGGAGGCAGAGGCAGGCGGATCTCTGTGAGTTCGAGGCCAGCCTGGTCTACAGAGCAAGCTCCAGGACAGCCAAGGATACAGAGAAGACCTGTCTCGAAAAACCAATAAAGCAAAACAACACAGCAACAAGAAGAAGAAGGAGAAGAAAGAAGATGAAAAGAGAAGGTGGGACATCCACTGATGTTCTGATGGGAGGGATGGAGAAGGGACACTGAATTTGGAGGTCCGAGGGGTGGGGACACTTAGGACTGGGATCTCCTTCCCACTTTACCATTTCTGGTGTGATAGAGACTCGTTTGCAGCAGGGCAGGTTAACACAACACTGAAGCAAATAAATGTAAATAGACATCATTAATGTCATGGTGGAATGAATTATTTGATTTGTATTACAGAAGATGATGCAGTCATCCACAAAGAGAGACAGTCTATAGAATTTTCTAGAACGATATCTAGACATGTTAAATAAAAGAGTTAAGTTAGCCACACAACCCAGGTTTGAGTACTGGTATGGGACTGTTAAAATTTAGCTAAGTGTGGCAATGCACACCTTTAATTTCAGCACTCAGAAGGCAGACACAGGTAGAACTATGAATTTGAGGTCGTCTTTGTGTATATAGTGAGTTCCCGGCTAGCTAGGGCTATAGAGTGAGACCCTGTTTAAAAAAAAAAGTTGGGGCGGGCGGTGGTGGCGCACGCCTTTAATCCCAGCACTCGGGAGGCAGAGGCAGTTGGATCTCTGTGAGTTCAAGGCCAGGCTGGACTGATAGCCTCCAAAACAATACAGAGAAACCCTGTCTCGTAAAAACCAAAAAAAAAAAAAAAAAAGTTGGAACCCAGTTTTCTTTTCTTTTTTGTTAGAATATTTAGATGTCTACTAAGGAAAATTATAAATGCAACTTAATTATAAATATAAACAAAACCATAAATCTATTTCCTAAATGATTTCTGTGAGGTACTTGGGAGATTTATACATGTGCCTTTATATGGTTGTTTCTGAAATGGTAGGATAATGGGGACTCTGTTTTCTGCCGATATTTTTGAAATGATTAAAATGAAGAGGTTAACTTTACATGTACTTAAATAACTAGATGAAGGGACTGGTGGGAGCCAACTGTGAGAGGCCTGAGGAGAGAGTCAAAGCCCAGGACGCACGAATCTGTTTGTTCACTTGCGCTCTGAATGCGTGCAAGCACTCATGCAGTTGTCTCTTTGGAGCCATGCTATCAAGAAAACAAGCTGGTCCTGAGCTGCTCCGTCACTCCTTCCAGGGACCCTTCTGGTTATCGCCACTGGCTTGCCACTCCAGTGGTCTGTGCAGAACTTAAACTCAAGAAGGACACCATCATTTACTTTGCTTAATTTTTGTCATCCCAAGGTCCCTGGGACCTGCAGAACTCCGATGAAAACACAGCACTCTAATGTGGCCCTTGGCTTTCTTTCTTCAGCTTCTCCGGCTGCCAAAAGCAGTGTGCACGCTTGACTTACCTCGCACACATTTTGTGGCAACATAAAATTCACTTTTATTGAGCCGGTAAGAGCCAAGGTCAAACTCTAAAATCAATTTTCTTGAAAAGTGGAAACTAGTAACTGACCCTGTGACATACATATATGTATGTATGTATGTTTTTTGTTGTTGTTGTTGTTGTTTTGGTTTTTTGAGACAGGGTTTCTCTGTATTGTTTTGGAGGCTGTCCTGGAACTTGCTCTGTGACTAGGCTGGCCTTGAACTCACAGAGATCCGCTTGCCTCTGCTTCCCAAGTGCTGGGATTAAAGGCCTGTGCCACCAACACTGGCCTATGCCCTAACGAGAAGTTGCTTACTGTGCTGAAGAATCTACGGGGCTGGAGAGATGGCTTGGCAGCTAAAAGCACCTGATGCTCTTGCAAGGGACCCAGGTTTGGTTTCCAGCACACACGGTAGTTCTCAGCCAGCCATCACGACAGGTCCAGAGGATCCGACGCCCTCCTCTGGTCTCTGCGGGCACTGCATGCACGAGGTGCACGTGCATACATGTAGACACACCTGTATGTATAGAGACTGAGTGGGGTCCATTCCTTCCCTGCTCAAAGCTCTTGAGAGCAGTTCATACCTCTTATTCCGTTTTTTACTTCTTGCTGTTTCCCCAGCACCTGCAGCATGGCTTTCCTTCTCCTCCTTCTCATTGCTCTACCGTTTCCGCCACTCACAGGTCAAGAGGCTTCTTGTGTCTCCAGAATCTTCCCTGACCTCTGGCGTGGAGCTGCCCTTCCTACAGTACACCAGTGTTCCAAACACTCACACTGCCCTACCATTCTCCGTGTCTTCCTTTTTTGCTTGTTTGTTTTTGAGACCAGGGTTTCTCTGTGTAGCTCTGGCTGACCTGGACCTCACTCTGTAGACCAGACTGGTCTTGAACTCACAGGGATCTGTCTGCCTCTGCCTTCCGAGTCCTGGGATTAAAGGCGTGTGCCACCATACTTTTGCTCAGTGTATTTTTCACCCCCATTTTTCTACTGCACTGTCTGATCTTTCATGACTAGCTTAGCTGTATGTTCCTTTGATTCTATTCCCCATTCTGTCCAGCTAGATTCAAACTTTCCCACGTCTGTGTCCCAGTAACACTGAGAACAGACGATGGTGAGGGGATCAGAATACACCGATGAAAAAGATATCGTGTTTGCATGGAGCTATTTTATTTTATTTGTTTGGTTTGCTTTTGTGAGTTGTAGGAAAAACCTGAACCTTTAGAAAGGACTGGTGTAGGGGAACTTAAGGACCCACGAAATCCTCCGAACACTGAGATGCTAGTCTCTGTGAAGTTACCGAAACTTGGGTAGCCTACAAAATTCTCGCATCGGGTGATTTTGAGGGTAGCCACAGCTGCCTTCGGACTTCTCAGTCGTCCAAGATTAGCTCCCTGGCTTCGGAGCCAACCCCGGGGCTGTTCAAGTGCATGGGGCTATTTTAAGCAGAGTGTGTCTGCCCTTATACACAAAGGTGGAGTGTAAGTTCCCTGTGTCGGCGCCCCCCCTCCCCTCTACCGTCATGGACAGGAATGTGTACCCAGGCCGTGTGTCTGCCCTTCTCACTTACGCATGAGGTAGAGTGTAAGTTCCCTGTGGCGGTGTCTCTCTTCCCTCTATAGTCTCTAGGTTTGGTGACTCCTTTGTTCTTAGATGTTCAAATAATCACAGGATTTTTTAAGTTAAAGAAATTTTAAATTACGCTATGTACATTTTAGATGTGATTTTCTTGCAGTCTGTGGTATGCAGTGTAATGTAAGTTTGATCTTTGAATGCTCTGGGAAACCAACGATTCACTTTAATGCGGTTTTCCCTTTGCTGTGGTGGCCTGGATCCAAACTGGCCATCTCTCTGGGGGTTTGCCTGCTGTCCATGCTGAGTAGTATGTGTTTGTCTAATAAAGGAATCATTCACTGATTCCCTGTGACCCGTCACTTGTCACCTGAGTGACAGCAGCATTGTAGAGCCATTCTCAGGACACTTCCAGTTACCGCCATGCCTCTTTTCAGGTCTATGCAAGAGGTGCCTCCAGAGTTTTAAGTCTTGTTCCTGACTGTGACTCACTCTTCCTAGGTATACAATCTGCTTCCGGTCTGTAATGGTGTTTGTGAGTTTATAAAGCAAGGTGACCCTGAGAGATGATAAAAATGCAAGGCTTATTATAAACGCTTCAGAAAGCCACCGCATGATGAATGCTGCTATGAGGCAGTGACGTGGATGGGTGAGTCGGAGCCGATAAACTCTCTTCTGGCTTGCTAACTGCTCTATTTGTCCAATGAGAGGAGTGCTAAAGTCACCCCAAGGGGAGAGACTTGCTATTTACTCTTTCTCACGAGTGATTTCTTATTAAGAATAACAAATAGACAGGAAGCCAGCATTCCAGATGACAGGAGCGGGGATGGGGTGGAGCTGTCCTCCGTGCTCTAAGCCCCACGTGTGGTGCGTATAAGCACACATCAGCAGAGAGCGTGGTACATAAGTGATTGGTCCAAAGGCAGTTCCTGGAACAGTTAGAGGCATGCTCTCCACTCTGAGAACCTTCTTAGCGGTGCTCTGAGGGCTGGGGTGGGGGCAGGGCTCTTTTTCTTCAGGGGGACATCAAGTGCTGTTGGACCTTTGGTCTGCTCCTCGACAGCACCTGATGCATCAGAAATAATTAGCTGCCTCATTCCATGACTGGAGGCAGCGGCAATGCCAAATGCCAATTAGCTTGACTTAAAAATGCACAGCTTGCTGGCAGTCAGGACAAATGAAGATATATGGCAAGGACTAAACTATGACAGGAGGGCTTTTGGAGAGCAAGGGTCTCGAGTGACTACCAGCCTCTCCAGTGTGAGACAGGCACTGTTGAAATGCCTGGATTATGTCTCATAATATCATCTAATGAGTCCCACACACGCGTATATATTCTTTCTGTCAGTTCTGTTCTTTTAGAGAATCCTGACTAATACTGACAGGGCTGTGTTTTCATTCTTCTGCTTTAAGATTTATAGTTCAATGACTATATATATATATATATACATACATACATATATATGTGGGGGGGGCATGAATATATATAGTTTAGTGGCTAGTTTACTAGTTTAATGCAGAGATGTACACACATAATACACAAATGCACACACACAGTTCACACATACACACATAGTGCACCTACACAATCCACACATACAATGTGCACACACACCGTATGCATACATATACCCACAATCCACATATGCACGCATGTGCGAGAACACACACACACGTACACACACACACACACACACACACACACACACACACGGGTGCGCACACACACCAGGAATGGCAAACAACTGTTACCCAGGATGTCAGTTGATATCAGTTTGAGGTCGGTATTCAGAATTGTGAAGCTGTGGAAAATGTAATAGTTGATTAGAGACATCTGCGAAGAAATGTGGTTTGTTCTTGTATTTAAACCAGTGTGGAAGAATTAAATATCACATTGACTTAGGTTTTGAGTCCATTGGGTGCATTTTTATTTGATTTGAGCTTGTTAAAATAGCGGTGGCAGGCGCTGAGTACGAAATAATAGCCTCCTCCAAACATCAAGAGTTCAACTAGAATTTGTGTAGCAAGTGTAAAATGAGTGACTCAATTTTAGGCAGGAAGTAGAAAAGGAAACTGGTGAGCTCATTTAAGCTAATTATCTACAAAACAATTCACATCCAATGAAATGCATGTATTATCCCTTAACTGTGATTAGCCATGTTTCATGATTTCTCACTATCGACTTAAACATTGTTTCATAGACCTTAATCCTCATGAACAAACAATGGGATAAAGATGAAATTTTATAGCAAAATAACTTCTCTTTAAATTGGATGGTGTTTTCATTGCTCTTCTGTTGCTGTGATAGAACACCATGGCTGAGGTGGAGGAAGGAAGAAGGGGAGGTGTGCTGGCTGGAGCTCTCTCTGAAGCAGAGAGAGCAACTGGGAATGATGTGAGGCTTTGAAATTAAAACCCTCCCCCTCCCCCCAGCGACACACTTTCCCCAGCAAGGCTGCAGCTCTGAGATGGCCCCAAACAGTGCCACCAACGGGATCAAGTGTTCAAATGCCAAGGTCTGGGTGGACGGACACACACACACACACACACACACACACACACACACACTTCTCACACTTCTCATTCTGACTAACGCAGAAGGAACGGAAGAAACCTGTGACTTGTGAAAGAGACAGAGAGGGAGAGTGCGCATGCGCATGCACTCCAGGGACGCTTCTGTCTCCGCCTCCTCAGTGCTGGGATTATAGGGAGAGTGCGCATGCACTCCAGGACCGCTTCTGTCTCCGCCTCCTCAGTGCTGGGATTATAGGTGTGTCCACTGACGCTCTCTCTTTTTTGGGGTGCTGGGGATTGAAGTCGGGTCCTCATGCTTGCACAGCAAGCACTCTACTAACCTGTTCAGCTCCTCAGCCCGAGCTCACAGTCATCCTACTGGCTAGTAGATATTTTTAGTTTAGTTGTTTCATTTTCTAGGTCATAAATTCACCATGCTTATCAGCATGGGGTCAGGCACTTACAGCACAGCGTTGGTCTCTGTTGTGGAAATAAGCAACTTAAGGTAGAAAAGGTTTATTTAGGCTCACAGTTCAAGGGTAGAGCTCACTGTGCGGGTGTCAGGAGCGCATCACATCAAATCTTCCTCTCGCACCAGGAAGAAGAGATGAATGAGTGCATACTGCTTCTCAGCTCCTTTCTCCAAGTACACAGTCCAGGATTCCAGCTAGGGGATGGAGCCCCCCACAGGGGGCTGGGCTTCCCGTATTAATTAATGCATTCCAGATAATCTCCCCGGGAAATAGGTAATCCCAAACTGAGTGGCCCCAGGCAGTGCCAAGAACACAAGCCTCTCATAGCTTCTTGCTTTTCCATCTTCTGCAAAGTGGGCTTCATCCTCACACTTGCCCCATGGTGTGAGATGGAAGCAGCTTGGGCAGCCATCACATCTCCATTCCAGAAAGGAAACAGGGTGGAGAAATATTATTTTAAGACGTCACATCCAGATGTCCAGATGACTCTCACATCGCCTCCTCCTACCTCACCTAATGTCAAAGCCCTCAGACTAGTTTTCTTTGTAGCCTGCGACCCAGCCTGACAGTATCTGGCTTCCTGACCATACTCTGTACTTCTTGTCCCAAGGCTTTCCCATTGCCATGGAAACAGAGATGTGTGATTCCTCAGGCACAGATGAATGGGAAAACTCTAGTCTCCTCTTACTAAATGGCCAGCCTAAGGCTTGACAAAACAGGGCCTACATAGCTCGATGAAGCAGTTCCCTTACGTTGCTGGGACCTGGATATGGCAATCTTTTCAGCTAGGGATATGGATACCTGAAACAAGGTCAGATATCTGGTACCAAGGAAGGAAGGGAGAAGCTTCCAGAATAAAAGAAAAGAAACAAGAGTAGTGGCCAAGGTGACCTAAGCAGGCTTGCAGCTAGTGACCGTGAGGGTGCGAAGAGGGTGTGTGAGTTGCATCTTCTGTTCATATGGAACCCTCGGGACTTGGACTCAGGGATGGATCAAGGAGGCAAACGCTGTAGCTCAGGTTGTTCTTTCTTGTGCTGACAGCCAGATGTCTGGAAGCAGGCACGGCCCTCGGAGGCCTTGAAGAGAAGCAGGTTTTAGGGATCCTGGCACTGAGAGAGAAGTTGGCTAAGAAGGAGCCAGAGTAGCTGAGGCCGGAGGGCGGGTGTGGCGTTGCTAGCAAGGCTTGGGAGTGGTAGTCTCAGAGAGGGAGGCATTGGGGACTCAGAGCATGTTCGAGCTTTCCTAATTGCTCACAGTGGGTTAATGTTTCAGAGAACCAGAGTCCACGGGGATGCCTTGAGTCCTTGGGGTTTAGTCATCTTTATTCTGTTTGGAAGTGACTTTCAAAGTACAAAATCCCCTGAAAGAGTCATACCTAAAACACATTCATGATCCCTTTAGGGGTTGGCTGATAAATCAATCCTGAAAGCCTTGAAGCCATGGGACCATGGGGCGTGAGGTGTGGGAAGAACTGGATTAGTGTGTGTTGCGGAGCACCCACAGGCAGGGTAGGGCTTGGCGACAGCAGTGAGGCAAACTCTGGAAAGCTAGAAATACCAAAACCCACAAGCTGCCAATTATTCCACCAGCCATTTGCCCCAAACCTCATCGCCACAAGTGAACAAAGCTAGGCCAGACGGCTCACAATGTCACCGTATTAGGCATTTCTCCAACTTTGGAAATGAGGGTAAGGTCAGACAGGATGCTTTAACCTATGGGTAATAGAAAACAAACAAAAACAAAAATAGGTTAAAAAAATACAGTTTAGTGCTCTTAAGCGTCACAGCCAGATTCTGGGCTCTTGGAAGCTCATGGCACCACCAGGATCTGTTTGGTTTCATTTTCCTTCTCCACTCTGCTGTCCTGGTTGTGGCAGCTAGTCTTTTCTCCTGCCCAGTGGTGCAAGTGTTTCTTCCCAAGCTCTGTGTCAGCTAGGAACCAGAGCTGTTCCCATCCAAGCTCCATGCTGTGTCTTAGACAATTTTCTATTGCTGTAACTGAATACCCAGGGCTGAGTAAGTTATAAAGAACAGAGATTTCTCTCATTCATGGTTCTGGAGACACAGTGCCAATGAGCAGGCAGGGTCTTCTTTCTAGGCCATAGCATGGTGAGGATGTCATGGAGCACCAGAGAACGAGCTAGCAGGAGAAGGCTCACTTCTTGACACAGACAGGTGCTGGCTCACAGTCCATTAGTCCATAGGTCCATCAGGGAAGACGGAGCCCTGGGATCCAGTCACTTCCGAAATACAGTAACACACATCTCAGGATGACATTTTCAACTGAGTTTTGGTAGGGACAGGCAAATCCTGGCATGGTGGAAGGGGAAGGAGTTGCCAGGATGCTACCATGCTACTCTCCTCAGAACAGAAGCAGGGGCCGATCCTCCTCTGAGCCACCTGGTGCACCCCACATGGGTGTGAAGGAACCCCGAGTCTCCCTGACACAGGTCCGTTGCGTTGTATAGATAAGACGTGAAGAATGGACACCACAGCAAAAGGCAAGTGTCTTGGATTTCCCACTCGGATAGCTTCAGCTGCTGAGCGAAAGTCATATCAGGGAGAGCATCCCAGCTGAAGTGCCCCAGGCTCTGTTCACCCTCCCGTGTCAACCTCACTGTGTGACATCAGTGGCATTTCATGACCTGATGTAACAAATCTCTTCCTTCATCTGCTTTTGCAGCACACAACAGTGCCCAGGCTAGGGACAGCAAATTAATGGAGGCTTGAGCACATGACATTCAAGAGGGGACAGGTATGCTTTGGGGATCTCAGTCACCTCCATTGCTGTGCTCAGTAAGCTTCCTGCAGATAGTGTCCTTCATGTTCGGACTGATTCAGGGCACCCCAGGCTGCAAGCCTGTGTCTGTGAAAGGCTCACCCTGCAGCTACTCTGGCTTCCTCAAATTGGGGTTGTGGAATATTCCTTACACTGTGTGAATATATGTCACTATCATTGGTTAAATAAAAAAAACTAAAAGGCCAGTAGTTAGGCAAGATTTGCAGGGTAGAGAGAATGCTGGGGAGAAGAAGGGAGGAGTCAGGAGGAGATGCCATGAGACACACAATGAGCAGGATGGTAAGTATGTGAGGTAAACGAGCCTCGGGACAGCACATAGATTAATAAAAATGGGTTAGTTTAAGTTGTGAGAGTTAGTAACAAGTCCAAGCTATTGGCTGAGCATTTATAATCAATAAGAAGTCTCCATGCCGGGCGTTGGTGGCGCACACCTTTAATCCCAGCACTCGGGAGGCAGAGGCAGGAGGATCTCTGTGAGTTTGAGGCCAGCCTGGTCTACAGAGTGAGTTCCAGGACAGCCTCCAAAACAATACAGAGAAACCCTGTCTGGAAAAACAAACAAACAAAAAAAGAGTCTCCATGTGGTTATTTGGGAACCAGCTGGCAGGACAGAGCTGACTGTTGGGACACAGAGAAACTCCACCTACCCAGGGTAGGTTCTGGACTGAGTGAGAGGCAGGGGAATATTGGTTAAGACACAAGCTACACATGAACACTGACTCAGACATCTGTGGTGGTAAGTCACCAAGCATCTCTGCAGCTCAGTTTGAACAATGTTTTTATTTAATCTTCTAGCTGAAAAGTAACATAATGATTGGGTGTTCTGCGTGAATGTATCTGTGCATAATGTGTGTGCAGTGCTCATGGAGGACAGAAGAGGGCGCTGGTTGTTCCGGGGCTGGAATTACAGATGGTTGTGAGCTTGGAACTGAACCTGGGTCCTCTGGAAGAGCCGCCAGTGCTCTAACCACTTAGCCGTTTCTCTAGCCCAGGCCTTTTTACTATTCAAACGTTCTGGAATAAAGTGGAGAGAGCATGTGATAGAGCATCTAACATGTAGATTTATATAAAGACGGAGGAGGAGGAGGTATAGGAACACTGGATGGTGGGGAATGAAAAAGGAATAGTGTCACCAAAAGAGAAACCCAGGGTTCAGCTGGAGCGCATGAGAAACACCTGGCCTCTGAGCGGCAAGGAAAGGTGGGGGAGCGTTTGGAATTTAATTGAGAACCTTCCCTATTCACCATCAAAATGTGCAAGACTGTGCTGATACAAAAAGAAACAACAACAACAAAAAAACCAGATGCATGTTTTACAGCCACTTTGACTATTTTATAGCCAAGAGTACACTGAGCTAGAGAAAATCAAGCAGCTAAAATGCTCATGACATTTGCAGGGTGAAAAGGTAGGAAAGAAAATAAATGGGAAAAAGAAGATTGGAAGTAAAATGAGCGAGAAGTCTAGTGTACGGGCCTGGAGGCTTGGCCTGGTAGGAGAGTGTTTGCCTGACGCACGTGACCCTGATCTCTGTACTAAGAAAGGTATCTCGTGTTAAGCCTCAGTTTGTGGGAGATGAAAATAACCATGCTTTGCACAATCTGTACTTTTGGGAAGAATTAGCAAATTCTGTTTTAATTTTCCTCCTTGTTAAACACTCGAAAGTGATGTGTTCTCTACTTTGGTCTCTCTGTGTCTGTTGCTCCTGGGGAAACTTGTACCTAATGTACCATTCTGTGGCTCAAAAAATTGCCTCTAATCAGCTGAAAGATGTCAGCAGCAAGGGACCAGGTGAAGACCTGGTTGGCTTGTTAGATGAAACCTAACATGGGCTGGCTACATTCATTTCCCAGGGTCCTCCTGTTATAGGTCTGGTGTGTTGCGGTATAGTATTTATGGGTATGGAGTTTATCTTGTGCAAAGGAATTTTCATGTTTTATTTTGTCGTTTAAAAGGCTCAATAAAAACTATTTGCATTGGGATGATTAAAAATGTACTAATTGCTTCAAACTCCTGGCAGTAGATTCCCAGTCCTTGGGAAGCAGAGGCTGTTAGGTCTCTATGAGTTCAAGGGTAGCCTGAACTACATAGTGAGGTCCAGGCTAGCCTGAGCTTCACCTAAGACCCTGTCTAGACGAGGAAAGGAAGGGGAGAAGGAAGTGGTGGCAGCAGTGGCAGTCTGCGTCCGTGTGGTGTTGTCATGGTTAAAACTGGACATGGTGACATCCCACAATAAAATGGTTGACAGCTGAGAGTAATCCCCTGCCTTGTGCAGCTCAAGACTCTGTACACTCACTTGCTAGTGGCACTGCTGGGGGCACAGCCACCCCAATAGCGTCTACTGCATCATCTCTCAATGGAGGGCCTCCTGCCCTTTACAAAACCACTCTCTAAGTGTGCTCCAGTGTTCCTGGGGATCTCACATGAGTTTTTCCCAGTGACCTTTCTCAAAAGGCTTTGCCGTGTTTTCCTTCTCTTGGGTGTCAAAGCCTGCAGCAGCAGCAGCAGCGTGGGAGGCAACTGGCACCTTCCCTTGTGAGATGTGTGGGATGCAAAGCGTACTCCATGCTTTTGGAAATGGCAGGACGCCACCTCTACGTCCCTCTTAGCCCCTGCCTCCCTGGGATGCCATCTATGAAGGACAGGGAGTAGCCCGAGGGCACTTAAATAAATTTGGCCTTGATTCTGAGGCCTGACAGCTTGTCTGAGTGGGATGTTTCTGGCATCTTGGTCCCTTACAATGTCCTAGAGCATTGGTTCTCAACCTGTGGGTCTCGACTCCCTCAGGGGTCCTGCCACCTTTTCAAGGGGGGGGATGGGGGGTGGCTTAAGACCATTGGAAAACATAGATATTTACATTGCGATTCATAACAGTGGCAAAATCACAGCTATGAAGTAGCAATGGAAATAACTTTATGGTTGGGGTCTCCACAGCATGGGGGACCTGTATTAAAGGGTCGCAGCCTCAGGAAGGTTGAGAAGCACTGCTCTAGAGAAAGATTCTCTGCTCTCTGGAGGCAGAAGCCACACTTGTCCTGTTCAGCACTGATCCCCATGGGACAGGCATGCAATAAACTCTCACAGTTGTTCTGCTTGGGGCCCTGAAGACTTTCAGTAAGTCAGAATCTTCGGAGTCTGGGTCCACAAGTTTTCGAGAATCATTTAAATTTCACTTTCACCGTAAGCTGGGACCTTAATACATTTTAAATGTCTTATAAACCATTTTATTGTAGTTACTTGAGTCTAAGTTGCTTTATTCTTGGTGAGTTCAGAAACTGACATAATTGCTGCCCATATTCAACCAGGTTTTCCCTGATGACACCACTTTTTTTTTAACAGAAAGTAAACTAAAACGGGCCTTTCAACTATTTTATAATAAGTAACTGTCACTCACTTCTTAGTGTTAAGCAAAGGGAACTTGGGCTAGGGTTGCCAGAGAAAGCAACTCTCTAAATTTCAAATATGTCATGCCTTGCCTTTGGTATACACACGAGCTGTACATCTTGCCAGAGGAAAGTGTGTCAAACTTGGGAGCTGGGGTGACAGGTGTGAGCCACCACACCCAGCTCAGTTTCACTCTCCCCCCCAAAAGAGACATGTATCGGAGATGGTGGTGCACACCTATAAATCCTAGCACTTGGGAGGCCGAGGCAGAAAGATTGCAAGTTCAAGGTCTGTCTGAGCTCCATTGTGAGATCCTGTCTAAAAACAAAAGAGAAAGAAAAATGGTAAGAGGAGGGAATGAAAGGAGGGAATGAGGAAGCAAGGGAAGGAGGGATGGAGAGAGCAAGGGAGGGGTGAGGGAGGGAGGAAGGGAAGGAGGGGTGAGGGAGGGAGGGGAGGAAGGGAAAGAGGGAGGGAGGGAGGGACAGTGCTTTAATGTTCCCAAGCTCAGCTTTGAGAAGCATGTTTCCTTGAGCTACTGAAGAGGCCTGTACCCACAAGTAGCGGGCATACTGCGGGTGCTGAGAGTGACAGAATGGGGAATGTCTGGAAAGCTGTTAGGTTCAGTTGCTGTATGACCCTCCATGGAATTCCACATCCCCAATCCATGGTACAAGATGATCAGTGTTCTTTAAATAACTGTGGTGTGACTCTTCTGCTACCTGTAGCCCCAAATACCCAAACCAGCACAGTGCCTTCTGAGAGGTGGCTCTGTGGCCTCCACCATCTTGTTTGTCTCTTCCTCTCTTCCCAGAACCAGAAAGAGGCCCTGGCACAAACCTGTGACCCCTGTGTGTTTGCTGAATGGGTGAATGGAGGCCTTTAGAGTCATCGTTGCTTGGTGAGAAGACTCAAACTAGCAGGTGAGTCCCGACATTCTGAAGTCTGGGTCTGTGGACTTCAGGCCATCCGCCTCCCAGAAAGCCCAACACCTCCTTCAGGTGGCTTTAAATTAATGCTTTTGAAACCATGGGTTGTGACTTAGGGGTGGCTTCTTATTTTTTCTCTTCCTTCCTTCCTTCCTTCCTTCCTTCCTTCCTTCTTTCCTTCCTTCCTTCCTTCTTTCCTTCCTTCCTTCCTTCCTTCCTCCCTTCCTCCCTCCCTCCCTCCCCCTTCCTTCCTTCCTTCCTTCCTTCCTTCCTTCCTTTCTTCCTTTCTTTCTTCCTTCCTTCCTTCCTTTCTTTCTTTCTTTCTTTCTTTCTTTCTTTCTTTCTTTCTTTCTTTCTTTCAAGACAGAGTTTCTCTGTAGCTTTAGAGCCTGTCCTGGAACTCACTCTGTAGACAAGGCTGGACTTGAACTCATAGAGATCCACCTGCCTCTGCCTCCCAAGTGCTGGGAGTAAAGACATGCACAACCACTGCTCAGCTAGGGTTGGCTTCTTAAAAACTAAACTGAGTGGATTAACCCATCATTTAAAAGAAATAGATTAACCCAGAAGTGAGGCCATCAGAGCAGACCCTGCATTCTAAGTATGTGTCATTTTATGAGTTAATTTCAATTATATGTGAATGTGAATATATTTGTGATGTTAGGTTTCCTCTCTCTCTCTCTCTCTCTCTCTCTCTCTCTCTCTCTCTCTCTCTCTCTCTCTCTCTCAACTTGACACAGTCTAGAGTCATCTGGGAAAAAGAAACCTCAATCGAAAAGATGCTGTCATCAGATTGGGCTGAAGGCAAGTCTGTGATGCATTTTCTTGATTAATGTTTGATGTGGGAGGGCCCAGATCACTGTGAGTGGTGTCATCCCTGGGCTGGTGGTCCTGGGTTCTATAAGAAAGCAGGCTGAGCAAGCCATGAGGAGCAAGCCAGTAAGTAGCTCCCCTCCATGACCTCTGCATCAGCTCCTGCCTCCAGGTTCCTACTTTGTCTTCCCTAGATGATGACCTGTGACTTCTAAGCCTAAGATGAAACAAATTCTCTCCTCCTAAGGTTCTCTTGGTCACAATTTTATCATAGCAACAGTGGTGGGGGAAGTTCTTCTGTGTATATGTTTATCTTATTGGTTGTTGAATAAAGCACTGTTGGCCAATAGGAAGCAAGATAGGTGGGAATAGGAGTCGAGGATGATTCTGGGAAACAGAGGCACAGTCAATCACCATGTAGGAAATTTCAAACTGTCCATCTGCATTGGCAGTCTGTCATTCATTTTTCTGTGTCCTGCAGAAAGTCTCGTAGACTCTTCCATGAAGCAGGAACCCTGTAAGACTGAGTTCAGCAGTCACTTTCCTGTGGGTCCTACATGTCTAGTTTCTACAGCAACAGTCAAGCAGTCCAAGCAGTTTCTTGCCCAAATGGCTAATCTTGCCATGTTGAAAGCAAACTCCATAATGAGTTTCTTCGATGCCCATCTTCCTTTCAGACATAATTGGTGCTGTTAGGAGCAGACATTTCTCATTGTCAAGAAAAACCCTAAACCATTTTAAATGCCATTTTCTGAAGGTCTTTGAAAGGTTTGAAGACTGTCTATCCATCTCAAATATGTCTCTGTATATCTAGAAAACCTAACTAACCTAACTATAAATTCTGACTATTATAGGTAATTATCTATAATCTGTATTATGTATTACATTTTAAAATATCAGTATAAGCACAATACTTAATCAAGAGGAGAAATACACATATCACAAAATTGACCTTGAATTTGTATCAATAAATAAAAAACCATACCCATATATGTATTCATTTCCATACCATAATTCCCCTTTTACCATTAAAAAGAGATTGGTTATGATCATTAACCAATTATAAGCAACCCCATTCAAATGAAAACAAAGATTTATAAACAATTTTTGGGAACTTGGATGTTGCTCATTCCAAACTGCTTCCTGCTGGATGGGTGTCCTGTTCATACCATGGGGATCATGACAAAACACAGAAACTTGTAGAAGTCCTTATTTTTGTGGTCTGTAAGGCTGCATCATCTTAGCTGTCTTAATTGTTGGAACACCTGCCCCACTGCTTCTGGGGTCTTGGTTCATCAAACCACAGAAGCCTAAAAGGAATCCACAGCTTTCCATCTTTCTGTGGAAACATAAACAAAAACTCTTTTCCCAAGTAACTGTCCTTATATTTAAAGTTAGAGGTCAAAGCATTTTTTAATTCAGCAGCATTTATAATCAAGTATACTTCAGCAGTTTTTCCTTCTTTAGCAATCAAAAAACTGAAAAACACAATAGCATACAGTATCTAGACTCTCTGTGTATTTTCCATCTTTGCATGGCTGATTTATTTATCTATTATTATTACCCTATTTCTTTTACTTTTATTTATTTGTTTATTTCTCTGAGACAGGGTTTCTCTGGAAATCCACCTGCTTCTGCCTCTGCCTCTGGAGCAAATCCTACAGGCATGCACCACCACAGCTGGCTTCTTTATTTATTTACCAGTATGCCATTTCTTTTTCTCTCTCAATCCTATGTATATTTCTAAACACACTGTAAACCTTTAGAGGTTTTTCTTCATCTGAATCTGACTTTACTGTAAATCTTTATGTTTTTCTGGACATGTGTCTTATCTGCTAAAAACCATGGCTGTGTAAACTACAGTTTTTCCAAGATGGCGGGTGTAAGTTTGACTCCAGCTCACTACCTCAGTATGCTGACATCCAGCAAAAGCTGCCGGCTTGGAGATGTGGTCACTGCCACTTCCAGCTATACGTATACACCTTTCAATTGTTAGCAGAGCCTCTTAAAAGAACCTTGGTGTTTTTTGTTTTTTGGTTTTTTGTTTTGTTTTGTTTTTTGCTTATGCTGAGTCAGGAAGACTCCCTTAAGTGAGCCACATGAGTCTCTGCTTGTCTCTAGCAAAACAGAGCCCACCTGAGAAAAATGCTGCTACCAAAAGGCCGTGCTTCTCTCTGTTCTTTTGTTTCTAAAATCCCTTTTAATCTTTTGTCATTCTACATGGAAATTTATATCCCACTTCTGACAACCACATGTAGAGTGTTGTCTTCCCACCAGCCTGGTTCCAGAGCCGCATCAGTCCCAAATGAACACATAGGAGGCTATATTAATTATTAAGCTGTTTGTTTGTTTCTTACTGGCTAGCTCTGACTTAAGTATTTAACCCATAATTGTTAATCTAAGTATTTCTCTTACCGGAGAAAGGGCCCAGACCTCTTGCTCCTCTGGCGGCTACATCGTGACTCTCTGTGTCTCTCTTTTCCAGAATCCTCCTTGACTCCTAGTCCCACCTATCTTGCTTCCCTATTGGCCAGCAGTGCTTTATTCAACAACCAATAAGAGACAGACTTACAGAATTACATCTCCCATCAGTAGACTATATAAGATGCACATTCTTATTCAAGGTTGTGGCCATAAGGGTTGGAAAACATTGTTCTGTACCCATTGTCCCCTGAGGTCTCTGCAGATACACCCCTCCCACAGGACCTTAAACCTAGCTAGCCCTCTGTTCCTTCCACCTCTAACCACTATGCCCCAGGCCAAATGGCCAGCCCAGGGATCGATTCTCTTCTGAACACTTGGGGGAACCCATACTTTGTGACCTGCTCATTCATTTAACTACATCCTGTCTTTGGCACACAGGCTAAGCCCGTGAGTAAGTCTGTGTTTTGCTTGCTCCTGGCAATGGATCAGACCACCCAGCTTGAACCTGGAGCTGCCCAATTCTTAGGTGTGGTCCTCTTGATCCTGCCCCAGCAGGAAACTGGGTTAGAGCCAGAGCTTGGCATTCCAGGGGGTTTTGACCAGTTAGTGTGGACTGAATGTTTGGACTAGACCTCGCTTCACCTGCTGCTGGGAATGCTGAGTACATGTGATGACAGGACCTTAGTCTTGGGTCTGGGGGTCACTCTGCAGTCTTTTGGGGAAAGAGTAAATATGCAGGTCATTTTCAGTACATAGAAATCAGCTCCTCACTTTTCCCTCCCCTCCCCTCCCCTCCCTGTCCTGGTTAATCTTCACTGACAGTGTCACCGGTTTGGAGTTGCTCAGGAGACATACCTTTGGACATGGCTGTTAGGGCATTTCCAGGGGCATCTGACTGGGGCTGAATGTGAAGAAAGCCAACTGAACACCAGAAGTTGCCTCCCTCTGCTTCCTGATGGTGGTTCCAGCGTGCTCAGACACCCCGAGACTCCACTGCTGTGCCTTCCCTGGTAGAGGGACGACGCCCTCCACTGTGAACCCAAAGAAACGTGGCTTTCCTTAAGCTGCTTTGGGCAGGTATTTTGTGCCAGTAGTGAGACAAGTAACTAGCGCAATCCCTAACCCCACTGGCTATGAAAACCTGAGCAATTTTGGGTTCTGGAGAGGGACCCTATGTGTTGGAGTCTTAGCCATGTGCAAGGAGGAGCCTCCATCCCCAGTCTCTCTTGCTGGATTGAATCACACTTCCCCTGTGACTCCTCAGGCTTTGTGTGTGCCTCTGTTTTCACACAAGTCATATCTTGCCTCAAATAGTCATGGCCACTCCATTGCCTGCAGAGATGGGTTGCAGTGGGAGGGACAGGTACGGGTGGAACAGGACAATAGGAGAAGACTGCTGTCCTGGTTTTATGAGGACAACACAGGGTGTTTAATTCGTAAAATTTTAATTCTATAGCCATCTGATAGTTCCCTACCCCAGCTTCTGGTGCCACCAATGTGTGTTCTGTCCCTATGAAGTGGACTTCACTGGGCACCTGCCGTCAGGGAGTCACCTGATGTTTGCCTTTGGTGCCTGATACATTTTACTTAGCACATCTGTTTTATAGCATATGTTAGAAGACCCTCCTCTTCCTCCTCCTCCTCTTCTTCCTTTTCTCTTCTTCCTCCTCCTCCTTCTCTTCCTCTTCCTTCTCTTCCTCTTCCTCTTCCTTCTCTTCCTCTTCCTCTTCCGTCTCTTCCTCTTCCTCTTCCTTCTCTTCCTCTTCCTCTTCCTCCTCCTCCTGTTCCTCTTCATCTTCCTCCTCCTTTTCTTCCTCCTCTTCTTCTTCCTTCTCTTCCTCTTCCTCTTCTTCCTCTTCCTCCTTTCTTCTCCTCTCCTTCCTCTTTCTTCTTCTTCCTGATGCAGAGTCTTACCATGTAACTCGTGCTGGCCTCAAACTCACTATGTAGGCTAGCCTCATACACATAGTGAGTTCCAGGCTAGCCAGGACAACACAGGAGACCCTGGGGGCAGGGGGCATTCTGATGTTTTTCTGGAGTTTGAGCCTGACAGCTACAGCTCTCTGAACTTGCAGAGTGACTGACTGACAGTTCCCTTTGCTCAGGCATTTTCCAGGGCTAGAAGAAGCAGCAGCTGAGAATCTGTCCCGCGCTACTGTCTCGCCAGCAAGAACGACGCGGCACACTTAGGATCCTTCTGCAGAACAGCTTTAATGTGTCTTGAGAGGGAGAGCATAAGCTTACAGAGCAGAGACCCGGGGAGCGAAAAGCCCAACCCTTATATAGCTCAGCAGTCCCTGCCTTGGACGTGTCATCTCCTGACTGGCTCCTGCTCGTCAGCCCATATGACGCCACGGGAGAGGCAGAGAGTAAGGGATGGAAAAATAGCAGGCACGTGCGCACCAAGGTTGTTTACTCCAACTGACAACGGGTGTCGGCGCCATCTTGTAACGGAGAATGTGGGGGCGGCTCCCCACATCTCCCCCTTTTGGTTTTAATAGCAAACAGGCTCTCCCAGGACATTAGAGGGTAGACACAGTGGTTGAACTTCCCAAAGAACAAAATTAGTGAGACGTGTATGAAACCTATCCCTAGATTCATCAAAATCCGGGATGCTTCCGACCTGTCCTCTGCCTTTTTCTGGGAAAAGGGAAAAAATACAGCAGGTAACCCTTATGCAGGACAACATGTCTCTCAGAGGAAAATATCTCTCTGTGTGATGCCTTTGCTCAACACCCCTCTTGGGAGGCCAGACTAAACACTCTACCCTGTGCAATGAACCTAAGTTCCGGGTGTGCAGGAGCTGTTCAGTCGGCAGCCTATTGCTTAAGCATAGTCAACCAGATATCGGTTGACGCCCCTTGCTCGAGCGCAGCCAGTGCTTGTGCTATGACCACCTTATCTCTTTTGTTTCGGGTTCTGAGCTTGCAGACCAGCCAGAGAATAAACACTATTCCGCAGCATAGGACTGCTCCAAACAATCCCACCCCCACCCATTCTTTGAAATATGAAACAGCTGAAGAAATCCACGAAGACAATCCCTCCATGAAGGACAGGTCAACTCAAATTCATAGGTCCAATTCATTGCACGGGAATATGTCTCGCCATCCTTTTGCTCCATAACGGTTCTTGTGAGTCGTTCTGGGACCCAAAAGGGATTTTCTTCATTCTGTGGAAAAACACAAACAGCTCCCCTGGATCTTATTAGAATAGGATCCGGGCCTTTCCATTCATTAGTTAGCACATCTTTCCATTTTACAAATTCTTTGGGTCTTTGCGGATCCGAGCAATGCCTTGTTGCTGCATTTTGACCCTTATCATCCAGATTTTTAAAAATTCATAGTAAACAATGCCATGGCAATAGCCACTCTTGGTGTTGGGGGCAACTCCTTCATAATTCCCCCTTTTTGTTTTATTAGGTAAGACTTAAGTGTGCGATGTGCTCGCTCCACGATGCCTTGTCCCTGAGGATTGTAGGGCAGGCCTGTAGTATGTGTGACTTGCATTTGCGCAAGCTTCCAGTTCCTGAAAAGGGTATAAGCCTTCTCCCCTTTTTTGTTTACCTTCTAATGTCCCTCTTGGGGACTGTAAGGGCTCCCCCTTATCCTTAAATTTACCGGGTGTGGGGGGGTTATCTTTCTTAGTTACAACCGGTTTCTTTTTACGTGCACCTAACCTCTCACTACGCTCGGTTTCTGACATGCTAGACAGATTGAGAGGAGCCATGATAAAAATAAACACCTGCGGCTCAAATGAAACAAAAGTAACGACCGCGCGCAGCTCTTTTATCTACAAGAGACTAAAGCACACAGTCAGGCACTGCCGCTTATCCTAACAATTGTAACGATGTAACAATTGTAACAGAGGCTCCAATCCAAAGTCCCAGAATAGCATACCTCTCCCAGCGTAGTCACCTGCAGTTCTGAATCCTCCTTGAATCCAAGGGGTCTCTGATGGTGCTGACGATGATGAGGTCTGAGTTCCCGGGTTTCGGCACCAGATGTCCCGCGCTACCGTCTCGCCAGCAAGAACGATGCGGCACACTTAGGATCCTTCTGCAGAACAGCTTTAATGCATCTTGAGAGGGAGAGCATAAGCTTACAGAGCAGAGACCCGGGGAGCGAAAAGCCCAACCCTTATATAGCTCAGCAGTCCCTGCCTCGGACGTGTCATCTCCTGACTGGCTCCTGCTCGTCAGCCCATATGACGCCACGGGAGAGGCAGAGAGTAAGGGATGGAAAAGTAGCAGGCACGTGCGCACCAAGGTTGTTTACTCCAACTGACAACGGGTGTCGGCGCCATCTTGTAACGGAGAATGTGGGGGCGGCTCCCCACAAGAATCTTCTTCTGACTCATTTTGGAAATCTGAAACAAGAAAACCACATCTTAATACTGGTTGGGACTGGACATGGGTTGGGTGGAGATCACAAAGAAGAGGAGGGCCAAGAGCCCTGATGGACATGGGAATGGCTGATGGGGTTTGGGGCTCAGTACGTCACCTGTGGGGCAGAAGGCATCACCTGTGGGGCAGAAGGCACAAACTTCAAGGAGTAAAGAGGGTGACGATAAGACAACAGCTGCAGCTCCAGCCGAGACTGGAGTGGGGATGGCGGTAGCGTGGATTTGGAATGCTCCCCAACAGCCTGTGTGTTGAAGGCTTAGTCTCAAGCTGATGGGGTAGTTGGAGGGTGGCGGGGGCTTTAGAACATGTCCTTGAAAGGGACCCTGGCCCTTCCCCTGTCTCATTTCCTTTCCAAACTCATGAGGTGAGCAGCTTCTTTTACCACATACTGTCATGTTATATATGTCACCACAGGTCCCCAGGCAATGATTGACTGAAATCTCCAAGTGTAGGAGGCAAAAATAAAAAAAATAAACCTTTCTTCATCAGGTGCTTGCCATAGTGATGGAGAGCCAACTAACACAAAGACCCTTTGGTTTCCAGGTTCCCCAGGAGCCCTGGATTCCAGGGCGATAATGACTTTTTCTTCCGATCCGTTGGCACAGAACCTCAATTCCGAACTGAGTTGATGTGAATAGCTTTATTTCTTTTGCAACTGAGTTCTTGGCATGAGGACCGCTCCCTTTGTGCTCAGCAGTTTCCTCCTAAGGCAGCACACTGACTTCCATGCGATAAAGCAGGAGGCTACAGGAATGTGCAGAAAGGTTGCAAATGGCAGGGAAGGGGAAGGGGAGACACAGACACGCCCCGATCAGAAAACGACTGCCCATTGTTCCGGAAATTGCTGATACACCTGACACCTGTCCCAAGCAGAACACGGCCCTCATCTGTGGCTTGCACACCCGCAATATTAGTTTGATGTGATTGCATTTTTTTTTTTTATCACTAGAGCATCCAGGAAAGTCAGAATTGGTACAAAGCCTGGCTAAGTCGGCCATCATGTCCATGCTAGACTTTGCATTAAGCAAACAGGAATCGACAGAAGAAAGGCAAAATAAAAAATGTTTTTTGTTTGTTTGTTTTTCTTTCATTCTGAAATTCCTTGCATCCTAATAGGGTAAGAGGAGGGCATTGCCGGTCATTTCTCTTTACTTTTGGCTCTTCCACTGAACCCACAAACCTCATCATCAGTTACAGGAAGCTCCCTGCCAGAGAGGAGCAACCATCTCCCCCATGTAATTTAGGGTGATGACAATAAACCTGGGTCACTTTGCATCCTGGCTCAGGGCACTCTAATAAGTGCCAGGCTAACCTGCATTTGGTGTGAATGGTCATTTGGTAACTTCTGGGAGAAATGGTGCAGATTCCTGCTCTCCACTCTGGAGCCTAGGCTCCCATCTCAGCATGCCAGGTTAGCCTTTAGAGAAGCATTTGTATTCTTCCTGTGAGGCCTTCTTCAGTTAAGCAGCCAGGCTTGCCTGAGCACGGGTAGTCCCGCACGTCGCTGCACCCTATCTGAGCGGGGGAAAAAAAAAGTCCCTAGGAAACATTAATCAGGTGTGAATCTTGCAGATGAGAGCATTGTGGAGGCTACAGGGTAACGGAGGTAAAGCATCTGTCTAGTGTTTGCTGCATCACCAAGCCCAGGAGGATGGGTTGCCTAGCAACACTTAGTCACTCCAGGCTGGTGCTAGGCAACAAGATACAATCTGTCAGCTGCATTGGACTGGCGTTTTCTCCTGGTTTTTAGAAGACACATAGACATTTCAGAATCATCTAATTACTTTCTGCTTCATTCACTTCACTGTGTATATTGGGGATCTTATCTGCACCCCCTACCCCCCACTCCCGTGGTGCTCAATGCTCCAGTTTCACAGGAGAGGACTCAAGTCTTGGAGAGAAACAGCTTCCATTCCAGGGAACAGGGAGATGAAAATGTGCTGTTTTCGCTTCTCATTACGTCACTATGCTGCAGTCATTGCCCCAGGCTTACACACACACAAATTGTTAGAGGCAAAGAGCAACCAACTGACAGGTGCCAGGGGAACCAGGCTTCCTGTTTTGTCATGGGGGCAGCCCTGTTACTGCCTGCATCCTTTGATATGGGGAAATGGGGGGGTGCTGTGGGTTCATCTGACTCCTGTGGCAGAGAATTCACTTGTCTTTGTGGAGCTGACTGAGCACTCTCTTTGTGTCTGTTCTTTTGTTTCTCTTCAGTTCTTCAGTTACTATTTCCACTCCATAGCAGAGGAACCGGAAGCTCAGGGAATCTGAGTATCTGAGACACACTGTTCCTTGGTGGCTCTAATTGTTCCTTTACGCTTCACCAAAGGTGTAAGAGACCTGGGCTCTGTTCATTGGAGACTGTAATCTAGTTAGGAAACTTATAATGATTTCTAATTAGTACATTTTGTTTTAAATTGAAGACAATGTATGCTTTTGAAGGATTTCAAAGGGACCAACCCTCAGGATGCTTGTCTGAACCCTCTTTCAGCTGACTCATGAGAGCATGTAGACTTTTTTCTCTGTCTGATTTTCAGACAACTGTGCAGAAACTGGAGACCCAGGTGACCCCAGATTGCATTCTGACCCTCAGAGACAGTTGAACTCACAAGCCCTGGAATCCATGGGGCTATGTGTAAGTCACCTCTTCATGAAGGCCCTGGCTGCGGTACAAACATCTACAAAAACTGGCTTGTAAGTGGGATTAAATATTAACCCTTTGTGCCTCTCCAGTCCCCAGCTCCCAGGAGAGAGTTAGACAAGGAGTGGGAACCAAGTGACTTACAGATCAGAAAGGGGGCACAACAAAGAACTAAGAGGATTCGGTCAAGTCAAAGTAAGTGAGGAGAACTCAGAAGAACATGAGTTCTCCCCTTATTTCTAGAACAATCTCAAGTTCATTCTGCTTGTAAGATTTGAATGTTCTAGTATCAAGGCACCCCCCTTCCACACATGTGCATACAAGTGCACCCTCTGCATACACACATTCACACACAACATACACAAATATACACAGTACACAAAAACACATATGTACACAGATACAACACACATAAGCACCCACATACACACACTAATACACATACAAACAAATACACACATGGGCACACATACATAAATACATACAAATATATGCACACATATACAAACACATACATACAAATATACACATACCACCACGCAATACAATATGTATATAACATATATACACATACATACACATATATGTACATACATACATGCACACATATGTACACACAAACACATACACAAACATACACATGCATATAAACACATACCCCCTCACATATACATACACACATATACACATATACATATACAGACAGATTCACACATAGGTACACACACACACATACACACACACACACACTCTCTCTCTCTCTCTATGGATCTGTTTACCTACTGGTTCTCAGATCACCTGAAAGTTGATTAGCTATGGTAATGATTCTTAATCTTTAAAGTATATATAAATTATCATTAAAATGCAAATTATTGGGTAGGAACCCATTTTTCTAATAGACTTCCAGGTAACCACATTCTGAGTATCAGGACTGTAGAGGATCTTTGATTGGAGTCAGAAACTGGGCTATTAGACCCATGAGGTCCTTTTTACTTGCAGATGGTGTATTTGATTAGAATATTTAAATTCAGCCCACCAGATTTGTTGCCTTTAGTATTGGAAATCTCTCTTTATACTCTGGGAAATTCCTTATTGATGTCAACTATTCTTTTTTTTTTTTTCTTTCTCCCTAGCAGGAATAAGGTTTGAAGTAAGCCTTGATGCTGTGGTATAATTCCTGGAGTCCTTGCCACAGTCTTTTGAGGCTGCTCTCTTCACCTTTATTTTCCCGGTGAGGAAGTTGATGGGAGTGGCCATGCAGTCTGAGCACAGACAAAGAGAAGCAAACAATTATTAATAGCAACATCCGATGTCTGCTCCAGGGATCTTTATTACATTTGATCTAATGGCTTCATTAATGGTCTAGAAGATGTAGCTGCTAACAGAACTTTAATTAAATTCGTGGTGGTTATTAAATTGGAAACGATTGTGAATTCAGGGAAGACAGAAAGGCAGCTAAGGCTTCTTGCTGAGTAAAAAAAAAATCAAATAGAATTCAACAGTAACAGATGAAGAGAAATACTAAGGGTTTCAGTGTGTGTGTGTGTGTGTGTGTGTGTGTGTGTGTGTGTGTGTGCCAGGCTCATTCTGGACATGTCAGAAATGGTAACACAAAGTAGGTGCCTTTGTGAATCTCTGAAGACAGGAGGTTGAGGCAGGGAGGTAACTTGCATCAGGCACATGGGTAGTAAGTTGTATTGGTTACTTTTCTGTTGCTGTGATAAAACACCAAACCAAGGCACCTCGTATAGATAAAAAGAGCTTCTTTGGCCGGGCGTTGGTGGTGCACGCCTTTAATCCCAGCACTCGGGAGGCAGAGGCAGGCGGATCTCTGTGAGTTCGAGGCCAGGCTGGACCGACAGCCTCGAAAACAATACAGGGAAACCCTGTCTCGAAAAACCAAAAAAAAAAAAAAAAAAAAAAACCAAAAAAAACCAAAAAAACCAAAAAAACAAAAAGAGCTTCTTTGGCTTATGATTCCAGAGGGATGAGTCTGTTGTGGCAGGGAGGTATGGCAGCAGGAGTAGGGGACTGAGAGCTTACACCCTCAATCGTAAGCGCAAATCAGACAGAATCAGTGGGAAGTGGTGTGGAGCCATAAACTCTCAAAGTCCTCCAGTGACATACTTCCTCCAACAAGGCTTTAGCTCCCAAACCTCCCCAATCAGCGCTACCTCCTGCAGACCAAGTGTTTAAGCATCTGAGCCAGTGGGAGACATTCTCATCCCAACTGATGCACATATGGTCTAGAAATCTTACAAGTTCCCTTGAATATTCCTTCTTTTGTTGTTTCTTTTCATCTAGAGTTACAAAGAAGTTAAAAAATGATACTTTAAAATGTTATTGTTTTTAGAGGAAATGTGCGCTCTCTCTCTCTCTCTCTCTCTCTCTCTCTCTCTCTCTGTGTGTGTGTGTGTGTGTGTGTGTGTGTGTGTTATCCCAGGGATAAACCATCTCAAGAAAGTCTTTTTCATGACCACCCCAGATTTGAGTTTGTAAGTAGACTCCTCCAAAAGGGATTGGTTTTGGCCTATCTGAAGGCACTGCTGGCTGGGTGGGAGTCTCATCAGCTTTCTTGATAGGCATCCCCAGCTTTTAGAAGAGTACCCAGTGTTCTAGAAAGAATTACCAGGTTCTTTTAATGTTAGCTTTAATTTTGAATTCAGAAGCATTTGGGTAGTGTTTTATAATGTACAGGAATGCTTATTAGACTTTAAGTATTGAACAAGACAGCTTAGAAGACCCTTTAGTAACAATAACATGCAAGGATCCCTTTTTTCATTTTTTTGAGGGGGTGGGAGAGTCCACAATAACGTGTTCTAGTTGCACTTTCTTTGGACGCCAGTTCCCAAATAATGTGAAGGAGACTTCTTATTAATTATGGAAGCTTGGCCTTAGCCTTCATAATTAATATGAGTAATTACCAACTAGCTCTTATAACTTAAATTAACCTATTTATATTAATGGACCTTCTGCCACATGGCTTATTACCGCTCTTCCATACTGTGCATTGGACTCCCTCTACCCCCCAACCTGGCCTAATTCCTCGTGCCTCAGATTCTCCCCAAGTTCCCTTCTCTCCCCGGAAGTCCCACCTATCCTGCCCTGCCTAGCGATTGGCCATTCAGCTCTTTATTAAACCAACAGAAGATGCCTTAGCAGAGACACATCTTCGCAGTGTACAAAAAGATGAGCCCACAACTGCACGCAACTCATTAGTTATTACAGTTACCATCCTATGTGGTCAAGAAGCTCATTGCTCCCATCTAATTGAAAATGTGTGCCCTGTGCTGTGCACACTCCTCCCTCCACTGCTGCTAACACCATTCGACTCCCTACTTCTGTGAACCCACCTTGTTCAGAGCCCTGCATGGTAAAATCATAAGCTACTTATTTTTACCCACCTGCCTTTGCCATTTCAATATAACACCCTCTGTGTTAATCCACATTGCCACAAAGGGCAGCATTGCTTTCTCTCTTTTAATTTTATTTTTGCTTTATGTATACCTACACAACACACGGGTGCAGTGTCCACAGAGGCCAGGTGAGGGCGTCAGATCTCCTGGAACTGGAGTTACATAGGGTTGTAATCCATCATGTGGGTGCTGGGAATGAACCCAGGTCCTCTGCAGAAGTAGTCAGTGCCCTTAACCACTGAGCCGCCTCTCCAGCCAGACAACTGCCTTCTTTCTAAAAGAAAGTGTACCCCATAGGGTGTCTGTACATGCTCTTTACTCTTCTGTTGGTAGATTCTTAGGCCCATTCCATATCCCGGCTGGTGAGCAATGCTACAATAAATATGGGAGTGAAGGTACACCTCTGATGTACTGAGCTTGTTTCCTTTGAAAGTTAGAATTGCTCGATCCCACGGGAATTTGTTCTTCCCGTCCTGAGTGGCTGCACTGGTTTCCACGATGGCGGGACTGCTGTGAAGCAGTGGTGTGAAGGCTGCCGTCATCTCGTGGCCCTCCTCTCCCACCCCCTGTGCTTAGAGGTGTGTGACCCTAGCACCATTTTTAGTGTGTAGTCCAAGAAAAGGAAGAGACAAATGCAGGCTTCCCTGCCAAGAAAGGAGGACCATGGCTGTGCACTTTCTCACATGCACAGCTTGGGAGGACCGGATGGAAAGAGGGCTGGGAGGATGCGCCAGCAACCCACAGCCACTCTGTGAAGGTCTGCTGTTACCTCAGTCTAGGCCCTTACCCCAAATCTGTCAGATCTGATATCATCCCCAGCGAAACCTCACGGACGTTAGCGCTAAGCTTTCGCCTGGACAGTGTGGTTTATCACTTACGAACAGACAAGTTTCCTTCTGGAATCTTTGGGGATTAAGACCGGGAATGCTGGTATTAAACATGTCTCTATGTGATTGTTTCCCCAGGCCCCGGAATAGTGATGAGTTTGGGGGTTGAGATTTGCCTGTACGGAGAGGGTGGGGTTAGCACTGGAGGGGCAAGCGATTAGAAGGGAGGCGGATGGCCACAGGATATCAAGCTTTGGGGAAAACTGGACAGGGTTGAGTGTGGATGGAGAACGAGCCCCGAGACTGCAGAGTTCCACTTGCAGCTGAGAGTCAGATGTGACTCGTGTCTGTACGTAAAAGAGTCAGTAGTTACTAGTCCTGGTGACAGAAGACCCTCTGCAGACAGAGGTGAGATGTTCCCACACCCCTGCCTGAGTTCCCTCGGTACTTACAGCCTCACTGGCTTCCCTCCTAGGCTCAGACCCTTGCACATGGCCACAGGAAAAGTTAACCATGGCCACTTGTTGATGTCACAGTTATTCATCTTTACCAGGCCTTATGTGACGTCTGGATGATGGCAGGAGGCAAAACAGACAGGTAGGGCCCCCAGACTCTTGGGGGTCACTGTGATGTGGGGGGGACGGGGATAAACTTGAAAGCAATAACCATATACATGCACGCCCACCGCCCAGAACGCTGAACACGCTATGAAGGAAATGCCTGGGTCCATGAGGTCTGTAGACAGACCTGCGGGTGAATTGAGAAACCTCAGTAGTTACTCAAGGTGGAGGAAGCCGACTGGATGAGGGGCTTAGGGAAAAGTATCTTCAATGAAGGAGGAACAATTTCAAGGTATTCCGGGCTGTCACAGGATGCCAGGCAGGAACAAGGAGCTGGCACAGGAAGTCAGGCATTGTCTGGAGGCAGAGGGGCCTCCAGTCACGGCTCAGGTTCCAGTCTCTCTCCTGAGGGATGGAGACCCTAGTAGTTCTTAAAGATGCTGTTCTTTTCCCCGCTTCTTTTTATTTATTTATTCTTTCTGTCTCTCACACCGTGCATCTCCATCCCATTTGCTTCCCCATCCCTTTGCACCTGCTCTTAAGGAAGTTCTTAAGGGAGAGGGGCAGAGGAGGGACGAGGAAGAGGAGAGGGGTGGAGAGAGTGGAGGGAGGAGGGGAAGGAGGCAGCAAGCTGTATTGGTTTGCTCGGGGCTGCCATACAAAGTACAACCGATTAAACAAAGGAGCTTCTCTATTCTCATACAGGAGGGTATGACGGTTTACACTTGCCATCCCGGCACTTGGGCAACAGAGGCAGCAGAAGCCTCTGTGTGCTGTCTGCTGAAGTAGCTCTTGAAAGAAAAACAAATAAACACATGATAGCCTTGCTGGAGAGATTTGTCAGTAATTGTAAAGGATGGGAGAGAAGGCAAAATGATAGTATGTCATGTATTGAAAACCATTTTAGGTGCTGGTGTGAGGGCTCTGTAGTAGGTGTACCACTGACCTGAGTTCCATCCTTGAATCCACATGGTGGAAGAGAGAAGCAGCTCCTACAAATCCATCACACACACACACACACACACACACACACACACACACACACACGTGTGCAGAAAGAAAAAAATCCATTTTATTTTTCTAGCACTTGATAGTATAAGGAAAACTGGACCCGCAAACAGAAAACCGAAGCCATCCATTGACTCCCATCATCACCAGAGAACCAGATTTCAGTTCCCAGCACCCACATGGCATCTCACAACTGTCTGTAATTCCAGTTCCAAGGGCTGGGTCTGACACCCTCTTCTGGCTTCTGTAGGCACTGCATGCACATGGTGCATATACATACAAACAAAACACCTATACATGCTGGCTGTTGGTGGCACACGCCTTTAATCCCAGCAGAGGCAGGTGAATCTCTGTGAGTTTGAGGCCAGCCTGGTCTACAGAGCAAGTTCCAGGACAGCCTCCAAAGCCACAGAGAAACCCTGCCTTGAGAAAAAAAAAAAACCAAAAACCAAAACAAACAAACAAAACACCCATACACATAAAACAAAAATTAAAAAAAAAATCTAGGCAAATACACAGTGACTAGCTCCCACAGCAAGGGCAGGTCTCACTTTTAACCGAAGATGTTGAGTTTTATTGTTTTTAGGAAATATGTATCATTTCTCTTTTCCAAGTTTGGAAAAACAATCATGCAGACATCCCACAAAGTGTGACCCTAGGAAAAACTAACCATCTGGGCCATCAGCTGGAAAAAACATAAAGGTCACCCAGGCTGCACATGTGGCCCGTCAAGCTTCACTGATTCCTGGAATTCTGTAGTCATTTTCCCGAATTAATTTTTAACTTATTTAGGTATGTTACTTAAAATAAAAGTTTATCTACCTAAGGTAAAAGAGAGGAAGGAGGCAATGATTTAATCTGAAATTAGTTACACACAGAATTCAACATGTTTTACATAAATCAGAATCAAGGCAGAGCCAGACGTGGGGGTACAGGACCATAGTCCCAGCTACCCAGAAGACTGAGGTGGAAAACCACAGGCTCAAGGCCAGACTGGGCTACAGAGTGAATTCAGGGCTAGCCCAGGCTACAGAGCCACCAGAGCCAGTTGCTTTGTAGACTTTTCCACCTTAGCATCTCTCAGGACTTCAAACCCAACTTCTGAGAAGTCAAGTTCAACTCCCTCCACCCCCTAAACCACCCAGATTAAAATTGAGGCGTGTCTACAGTATAGCTACAGTGAGAAGCTCCTGGGTCCTCTTTGACAGCTTCCTCTCTGCCCACGTCTTATTTGTTAATGGGGCTTCTAATTTTTATTCATTTATTTTTGTGCATACTGGTGGGTTTTTCCCCCTGCATGTGTATATGTGCACCATGTATATGCAGGAGAGGGCATCAGATCCCCTGAAATGAGTTACAGAGAGTTTTGAGCCATCGTGTGAGTGCTGGGAACAGAACCCAGGTCTTCTGGAAGAGCAGCCAGTGTGCTTAACCACTGAGCCATCTCTCCAGCTCCACAATGAAGCGCTTTAATCCTATGATAGAAGTATCTTGGGTAGGAAGTGCCCAGTGGGTATTAGCTAATGGCTTCCCAGGGAAGTGAGCATGTGAGGCTCACCCAAGTGCCTCCCAGGCTGGAATGAGGAAAACAAGGCAGGGTGGGGTTGACTCATCTTGCAGCTGGTCCTGAGGCTGGGTGCTTGTACAAAGCGGCCTCTCCTGGGGAGGGAGACCCTGAGATGGAAACAAGTGCACGGGACAGTTACAAGGCAGCCTTCTCAGGGTGGGTCTCTTTTGCGGGAGGGAAGGGAACAAGACAGAAAGAGGGAGAGATCTGATAGCCCATGTGGAGTCCCGAAACTGGGCTGGAAACAGGCTTGTTGCCCATGTTGGCCTGTCTTAAGAGTTGAACTGCTGCAGAAAAGAGGCAGGGTCATGAGTGAAGCAGCATTCTTCAGATGAAGTCTGTGTGGTGTGTGTGTGTGTGTGTGTGTGTGTGTGAGTCTCTGTGTGTGTGAGTCTGTGCGTGTGTGAGTCTATGAGTCTCTGTGTGAGTCTGTATGAGTCTGTGTATGAGTCTGTGTGTGTGAGTCTGTGTATGAGTCTGTGTGTGTGAGTCTGTGTGAGTCTGTGTATGTGTCTGTCTGTGCATGAGTGTGTGTGTTTGTGTATGAGTATCTGTATGTGAATGTGTCAGTGTGTTTGAGTGTGTGTCTGTATGTGTGTGTATGTCTGTGAGTGTGCATCTGTATGTGAGTCTGTGTGCATGTGTCTATGTGAGTCTCTGTGTGTGTATGTCTCTTATGTATGTTGGTCTGTGTGTGAATGTGTCTATATGTGAGTCTGAGTCTGTGTGTATGTGTGTGTGTGTGTAATTTCTGTCCAGAGAGCATGTGTGGAGGTCAGGAGACAAATTTTAGAAGTAATTTCTGTCCTTCCACCACATGGGTTCCAGGAATCGAACTCATGTTGTTGGGTTTGGCAGCAATCTCCTTTACCAGCTGAGTCATTTAGCCCAGCCAAAGTCATTCTTAAGGGCTATGCTAGCTAAGAAGTGTTCTCCAGTCATATTCCTAGAAAGTGAGTGAATGTCCTTCCATCCCTGGCTAGGAGAGTTTGATGGATAGTACTCTACATTTCTTTATAGCTTGACTCTCTTGGAGCCTTTTTCTTCATATGAGTCTTGGGATTCAGTCCCTTAGGACTCTGGAGAGTCTCTTCTGGAAAAAAAAATTGAAAGGGGAATGTCATGGGAGCTCATGGCCTTGCTGCAGCAATTTTCTCATTCTCTGCTTCCTCCCTTTCCTTCCCACCTACCCTGAGCCTGAGCTGGCACCTCTGCTGTTCCAATAGGTTCACCCAGGGACAACCCAGATCTTCACCCAGGGATGCAAGTCCTCACTTGTATTTGTTTATTGGGCCATGGATGCTGTACTGTCCTAATTCAGTTCCTATTTCTGGGATAAGGACCCTGACCAAAAGTGACCTGGAGAAAAAAGGGATTATTTGGCTTGCACATCAGAATCCATCATGGAAGAAAGTCAGTCCAGGAGGCCAGAACTGAAGCAGATACTGTGTGTGTGTGGGGGGGGTGCTGTGGTGAACTGAATAGGTATGGCCCCCATAGATTCATGTGTGTGAATGCTTGGCCATAGGGAGACACTATTAAGAGGTGTGTTCTTGTTGGAGGAAGTGTGTCACTGGGGGGGCAGTCTTTGAGGTCTCATATGCTCAAGTCTGGCCAGTGTGTTTCAGTCTCCTTCTGCTGCCTTTGGATCAAGATGTAGAACTCTCAGATCCTTCTCCAGCTCCATGTATGCCTGCATGCCACCATGCTTCTTGCCATGATAATGGACTAAGCCTCTGAAACTGTAAGGCAGCCCCGATTAAATGTTTTCCTTTATATGAGTTGCTGTGGTCATGGTGTCTCTTCACATCAATAGAAACCCTAACTAAGAAACCCTGCTGCTTACTGGCTTACTCCTCATAGTTTGTTCAGTTTGGTTTCTTATACCACCCAGAACTACCTGCCCAGGGAGGGCATCACCTGCAGTGGGCTGGGCCCTCCCCCATCAATCATTAATCAAGAAAATGCCCTACATACTTGCCAAGGTCGATTGGTGAAGGCATTTTCTCAATTGAGGTTCCTCTTCCCAGATAATTCTAGCTTGTGTCAACTTGACAAAACCCCAATCAGGATATGAACTTGCTCACTTGCTGTCACTTGGCAAAGACTGGCAATTGGAGATGCCCATGTGTCTCAGCTGGATGACAAACATATTGCTTCTTGCCTCTATTTATAACAGCAACTTTATCCCTTTCTGCTGACTAGGGCTCTGTTGCCTCTGTCAAAAAAGCGATCCTGGTTTGGTGTCTGGTGTCTTGGCATAAGGAACCAACACTGTCCTGGTGGCAGAGTGCTAAAATTTTGCCGGTCTCTTCTCATGTCCACCAGCAGATATAAACTCCTTACTTTCCAGACACTGCTCTCACTCAGAGAGGTTAGAGGTGCAGGGATCTGAGGATAGTGAGGGTACCCCTGCTCCTACACCTGCTCTTGGAACATGTATTTTTCCAAGAGAGGACAGACAACTACAGACTGTTCTGGCCGAACAAGGAAACTGGGCCTAGAAGAGTGTCCCCATGGATGCCAGGGACACTATCCAAACTGGCTGTTCAGCTACACTTGTAGATGGCTCTATTGCTCCACACTCCCAGTTCAGGAGGCTAGTGGCGTGTGAGATGCCAGATAGCCATGCCATGTCTTCTGTGTTGTCAATGGGCCTCTTAAATATTCCACAGGCTGATGGGATGCCTGGGACGGGAGAACATGAAACAAACACTTGGTTGTCGGCATGAAGCAGGTTGGTGAGTGTGACCAGCAAGATGGCACTTTTGAAGCTCCCATAGTCAAAGGGGCACAGAGAGAATCAGGCCCGCAACCAACTAGGGAGCTCAAACCAACTGACTGAATCACTGGACAGCTTTCTCTCTCCTCACTGTGTCCCAGAAGAAGCAAGGCACAGGGATGACTCATTAGAAAGTCCAAAGGTGACAGCTGGGGACCGATGTAGCTCTGAGAAGGAGGTCGGGAGTCCACAGGTAGAAGACAAGGATGGATGCATTTTTAGATAACGCAAGTCCATGGAACAGTGAGCTACGCTTGTGCATTTAGGAGCAGTCGCATTTTGCAAGTGACAACATAATGTCCTTGTAGTTGAGCAGGAGAGATGTAAGTTAAAGGGCGAACGTGAAGGGACCCAGAAAAGAGCATGCTGATAGAACACTGTAGAGCTGGGTGGATGCCAAACAGCCCCGGGCACCCAGTGGAGAGAGGGGACAACAGAAACACTTTTAACAAATAATTGCACTGTGGGTGCCCAGGGCAGAGAGACTGCTGGAGGGCCACAAGGGTTGAAATGAGTTTACTGCTCACATCCGATACCGTGCCAAGGGCTCCCTGGCTTGGGGGTGACTGCAGCCAGATCTCTGAGTGTGGCATGTGTGCAGATGTCCCTCTCCCTCTGCAAGAGAAGCCCCAGTGACTCCCTGGTTCTCACTACCTGAAGTTGAGTTGTGTGAGACTGGGCACTGCTGGCAAATTTACCAAAGCCCAACAACACATGACATCTTGCTCTTAATTCCCTTGCCCACCAAAGGTGGGCGAACTCGAACTCATGTGACCCAGAGAGAAGTTTTACACTACCACCAAACCCAAGAGGGATGGTGGTGGGAGTCACCTGTATCTCTCTCTCTGACCGGTGCCATGGCTGCACTCTCTGTGTGGCTGCACAACTCAGCAGTTCCTGGGCTTACTAGCTCAGGTATCCAGTGGGATGAGGCCAAGGGCTTCATTTGATCTGTCTTCATGGAACAAGGACTTGCCCAAAGAGATGAAGAGATGTATACAAATATGCATGTTTATGTTAATAGAATGAAAGCTAGACAGGAGACCAGAGTCTTCATTGCAGTGATAAGTACTTAAAACACAGCCACTGAACTGGGCTTTGCTTGATCAAAGGCCTTTAGCATAGATGGGTAGACAGAGTTTTATATGCAAGACCACATATATGGTTTTTGAAGGTAATTCAAGTTTTCAGTGTGTCCTGCAGCTGTCATAGCTAATAAGCTCGGGTTTGGGAAAATTGAAGCCAATAATACGATTATACGGCATTAAGGCTGCTGGCAGCAGCCAGCTGTGGGAGGAGACAGTGACAGAACAAAGAAGCAGGATGGAGGTTGTGAGGTGTGCGTGTATTAGAAAGGTTAGGCTTAAATAAACACAGTGTGGGGGGGGGGTGAGAAAATCGCCTGCAGACATCTAAACAGGGTCGTTACCAGTCAGCTACAAGTGAAGGAGCAGGGAGAGGCGACCAGCAATCAATATGGCCACCGGCCTCGTCTAGCCTGATTAGTTCCATGATTTCATATGGGCTCCATCCTCATTAACGAGTGGTAGAGTGCTGCCTGCACGGTTTCTGGCAGCCCCAGAGAAGCAAAAGAAAGCTGTCAGCGCCCCAAGGGAGCTTGTGGGCTTGGGCCCATTGTACGTGTGAATTTTCCAGAGAACCCACGACTGCTTATTCTGTCATTAAAATCGAGCTCAAGGAGTACAGACACAGGTAAGAGGATGGCTAGGAATTATTTAAGGCAGTATAATTTAGATGCCAAATTAGAGGCCCGAGTGATGGATTGGAAAGGAAGAAGGGAGCTCGTGGGTGGCACGGCCAAGTGCTGGGTCCAAACACAGACTCAGGGACACAGAGGACGCTGTGAAGACAGACTTGGCCACAGGCTAAAGTGCCCGCCTACCCCAGTACACTCATTGCTCTCACCTCTCTTCAAAAATTCTTACTCTGTCTCCTTTGAGCCGCTGTTGGCCCTCAAATATTCTCCTTAGCCATCTCTGCTCCAAGCTTGCTCCCTGCAGGCAAAGTACTCACTCTCAACATCCCATCACAGGACCTTGGAGCAAAGGACTCCGAGTGGGCCGCTCAGCTCTGAACTACCACCAGAGTCCACCACAACATGCCTGCCAGATGTTGTCTGAAAATACCTCAACTAGCCGAATCTCAAGCTCATGGCTGCCTCTTCAAAATTTGCATCTGTTCCTGCTGAGAGATTATTACTGGCACTGGAGGCCAAGGCAGGGGAGCTGCAAGAGGGGGTTCAGCTGCAGAGACATCAAAGAGGGCGAGGGCTAAACACTTCACAAGAATATTTGCTCTGTTTGATTACTTTTTCATTGTAGACTTAGGGTCTGGAGAGATTGCTCAGTGGTTAAGAGCACTGGCTGCTCTAGCAGAGGACCCAGGTTCGGTTCTCAGCAACCACGTGATGGCTCACAACTGCCTGTAAATCCAGTTCCAGGGCATCCAATGCCCTCTTGTGGCTTTTGGTGGCTTTTGTAGACACCAGGCAACACATGGTGCAAGACATACATGCAGGCAAAACACTCATATATGTAAAATAAAAATAAATGAATCTTTAAAAGTAGACTTCACCTTTTAGAAGAGTTTGAGATTTACAGTAAGATTGGGAAATTTTTTTCTATTTTTTTTCCTGTCCCCATGAGTGTGTGACTTTTTCCATTGCCAGCTTCTTCCATCACAGTGGCACATCCAGTAGAGTCTAATTTACAGTGGCATTATCATCATCCAAAGTCCATGTTCTACACTGGCGTTCACATGTGCGGCTTTTGACAAATGTGTAAGGACATGTGCCCACAGTTACTCTATCACATACAATGGCCAGACTGCCCTCAAAGCCCTCTGCATTTTACTGTTCATCCCTACCCCCAGTCCTTGACAAGCGCTCATCTTACTGGCCACATAAGTTCCCCCCATTTCTGAAATTTCCCGTGACCAGCCTTTCAGATGGCTTCCCTGTTAGCAACACACACTAGGGTCCTGCATGTCCTCTTGTCGGCTTGATGACCCTTGCTCTTTTGTACTTCACTCTCACTGTCTGGTTGTACCATGGGTTACGTCCCTAGTCACTGGCTGGAAAATGCCGTGGTGACTTTGGTGGCTTTCCAGTGTAACTATGAATATTGCCCCTATAAGCTTCCATGTGAACCCTTACATTTGAAGAAGTGAAATATGTCATTGTAACCATGCTAAGTGTTTTGGTGGCATTGAGCACATTCATATTGCTGCGTAAACGTCACCACCAGCTATCTCTAGAAGTCTGTCACCCACTAATAATGAAGCCCCCTGTCCTCCCTACCTCCAGCTCCTTACAACCACCTAGACTTTAATTCTCTGGCTGATGTCTGAGTCCTTACTCATATAACCACACACCAGTTGCCGTGTTGTGACTGGTTTCTTTCCCTTATCACAGCGTCCTCAAAGTGTTGTCGTACCACATCAGAATTCCATGTTCTTTGAAGGTTAATGAGCCAATTAATCAGTCATCTCTCTACTGTCATGCTTTGCCCTGACCAGCAGGGCACAATGGGTTCGAGCCCACGGGAACCTGGAATGAATGAGACAAGAAACACAAGAGAGATGGACAGCAAGACAGACCTTCTGATCAAGCTGTCGATTAATGAGAATTCTGTACAGGCTTAAATACAGGAAATGAGGTAGGGGGATGCAGGACAATAAGGGAGGGGTCGGTGCCTAGTAATTGGCTGAGGAGTGTCTCTGGTCACGTACCCAGGAGTGTGTTTTTGGTCACGTACTGAGGGGTGTTGGCAGACCACCATTGAGGCCGAGCAGCAGGAATGAAGAGGTGTTAGTGCTAAATATCCTAATTGCAAGGAGGAGGGTTGAGTAACCTAACTGTAGATTGCTATCAGCTATTCCTGTGAGCCCAGGTTCTATTCATTAGGAAGCTGGGGAGGGGATGGACTATTCTTTAAAAAGACTGACAATATTCACAAGATGTTCTAAATAACAATGACCACTCCCAACAACGCTTTGCTTATCCATTCATTTATCAGTGGGCATTTGAGTTGCTTCTGCCGTTTAGCTATTATTGTTAATGCTACTTTAAGCATGGTATGTAGATACCTCTGAGACTCTTTCAGTCCCTTTGCATGTATACCACACGTGTGCTGGGTCACATTCTGCGTGAAGAGTTTCTTTGTGTACGCAGTTAAATGACAGTTCACTCATATGGTTAAGAGTACATTTAGCAGAAAGAAACTTTCAAGCTCTCTTCCACAGTGGTGGTCACATCATTTTGCTTTGCCAGTAGAAGTTAATGAGGGTTGCTGCTTTCCACATTTTGACCAGCTTTTGGATTTGTGTGTGTGTGTGTGTGTGTGTTTGCTTTATTGAGTACTATACCACATTCATTATATTATTTACAGTCACTAAACAATTCCGAAGGCCGCCAACAGTAGAGCTCCTTAGAAAGTTACCCTAAATCTCTTTTTTTTTGTTGTTGTTTGTTTTTACGAGACAGGGTTTCTCTGTATTGTTTTCGAGGCTGTCGGTCCAGCCCAGCCTCGAACTCACAGCGATCCGCCTGCCTCTGCCTCCCGAGTGCTGGGATTAAAGGCGTGCGCCACCAACGCCCGGCTAACCCCTAAAGCTCTTGATGGAAACTGCTGATTCACTTTTATTAGTGCAATAAGAAGTCTATGGCTTGTCAGCCACTATCTACAGTAATTCATTTGATAAGTCTGAAGAAATATTAAAAAAAAATCAGGGAAGTATTTCCATAGCTAGCCATATTTTCCTGGTTTTCTCTGTGGTCAATAACTGGGCATTTCCTGTTTTTCTGGGATGTCAAATGACCCAAAACTGAGAGGAAACAGAGAGCACTATCCACACAGAGACTGGAGCCTCTAGGTTGAAGAACCTTTCTTGCTGGCAAGGCCACCAGTCATGAGTGCCTCCTCGAGACCGGCAGGAAACCAGTTCAGTCGCACACTTACACGCTGTATCCATGTCCCAAGACATGACAGTTTACCACTCAACAGTTTCACAAGACACCCGTGCTTTTCTTGTTTGTGGAAGCCATCTCTCAGGTCATATGAAGCAGCCTGCCCCAAACTGTCAGAGTCACACTACTCCCTTCCTGGGTGACTTCAGCCTGAGACAGCAGGATGGTGTGTGGCTCTACAGGAACCTGTCCACTGTGACCCTACAAAGTATTTTACATTCAAAGACCATACACTGAGTTTTACCCTGTATGCACGGCAACAGAAGTCCCTTGACCAGAAAAGGGCTTCTAGGACTAACCACTTTGATCTCCAGGCCATAGGAAGGTAAGCAAAAAAGCTTCAGAGAAAGAAAAGGAGTCCCATGGCTGACGCTGCCCCATTGGGCCCCAATGGTGAGGTTCTCACAGTTGAAAAGATCGCAGAATGATTGTGGTTCATGGCAGCTTCATTCACAATCTGGTCAAAAGCAAGGACCATATAATTCCCAAACTGTGTTTTGGCAATGTGATAATACCTCATTATCACAATAGTGTTAAACATTTCATCTTTCCCATTATTTGTCTCATAAGCCAGGAGTTACACCGAGAGATGACACCAAAGGCAGCATCTTCACTGAATAATGCTGGTTGTAGATTTGGCCATAAGCTATCCAAGGAACTACTGACTGAAAGAGGTTGGTTGTCTTAGTTTGCTCATTCTGCAGGGGCTCTAGGTCCAGCTGGAAAGCAAGTGACACACTGGCCTACTTTGTGCTGGGTCCTGGGGTGCAGGAAGTCAGGTCAACTGCTATTTCTCTGTTCCCCCAGCTCACGGCCTCAGAAAGCTCCCTGCCACAGCCTCCTGTATTTGGATTTTCACCATTCAGAGAGATGGTAATGGTGTTTTACGGTTTCAAAGACTTATTTTATGTGTGTGTCTCTGTGTGAATATGTGCTCTGGTGCCCTTGGGACACCCCCACACCTGGAGCTGGACCCACAGGCTGCTGTGCAGTGACGTAGGTGCTGGGAGCTTAGTTTGTGACCTCTGGAAGAAGAGCAAGGGGTCACTACTGAGCCATCTTAATCACCCCTTTACTGTTTTAGATTGGAATTCTTCAATGGCATATTCCACCAAGATGGAAAGACAGGAAAATGAAGGAAACATGGGAAAAGAAAGAGTCCAAGAGTCCATCTCTCCCGGGATCTGGTTTACGCTTCTTACTGGCTGAAAGTCAAGAGTTTTGGCACTGATGACCAAACCTGAGATCATGGTCCCTCTTCTGAGAGGTTTTTTGGGATAGGGTTTCTCTGTGGCTTTGTAGGTTGTCCTGGAACTAGCTCTTATAGACCAGGCTGGTCTTGAACTCACAGAGATCCACCTGCTTCTGCCTCCTGAGTGCTGGGATTAAACACGTGTGCCACCACCGCCCGGCTTCCAAGAGGCATCTTAAATAACACCTAATGAATTGTGCTGTGGGTCTAAACATATAAGCCAAACCCGTGTGACCTTTGGCTATAATCCCATCAGCACTCCAGTCTCACTCGTAACCCTGAACTTTATAATCCCATCTTACAGTTGTGCCTACAGAAGGAAATTCAGTAATAGGAGAGAAATAAGTAACTAGGTCATTTTCATCTTAATGTTAAAACCACTTATTTTAAAGCGGTTATAAATTTACCTTTTAAACGATGTGGATGCAGAATCCACAAACACATTTATGGCTGCTGTGAAGTCATCTACACAGCCTTGATAGCATGCCTTATGTCTGTGTGTGCTTCTATTTTCTTAATGAGCACCAACCTTGCTTCACAGTTTGTCATGATGGCATGAGTGGCCATCTGGACTGCAGAATTGGCAGTGTCCAGTGGCAGCTCCTGACTACACAGGCTGTGTTGAATGGATATCTCCTCACGTGTTTCTCTTACTTCTAAAAATGGTTTATTCTATTTTATGTGTGAGTGCCTGCCTGTCTGTATGTGTACTACGTGTATGCAGGACATATGGAGGCCAGAAGAGGGTGTTGGATTCCCCCGGAGCTGGAGTTACAGTCAGTTGTAACTCTCTGATGTGGGTGCTGGGAATCGAACCTGGGTCCTCTGCAAGAGCAGCAAGTGATCGTAACGCTGAGCCATCTCTCCAGCTCTCTCTCGTGCTTCTTTTCTATCTTTGCACCGTCTCTGGTGAAGTGTCTGTTCAGCCGATTTGTTTTCTTATCATTGCGTTTTGAAAGGGCCTTGTGTTTGGTTAATAGTCCTTCATCAGGTACTGAGGTATGCAAGCATTTTCTCTAAGTTTACAGTGTGTCTTCTCTGTACAATGCCTTTCAAAGAGCAAACGTTTCGAATTCTACTGAAATCCAGTTTGTTAACTATGTCTTTCAGGGAACTTGCTTTAGTGCTGTGCCGGGCCAGTCATCACCCAGCCCATCGTTACCTGGATCTTTCCCCGGAGGTATCTTCTGTGAGTTTTAGAGTTTTGTACTTGACATTTATGCCCATGATCTGTTTTTAATTTATTACTGAGAAGGGCATAAGATCTGTATGCAGATTTAATTACCTTTGAATATGACTTCCCAGCAGTTCTAACACTGACCACAGATTAGTGGCTTACAGGATGGCCTCTTCACAATCTCTGCCTACTCCTCCCCGTTGCCCATCCGTCCGTCCATCCGTCTGTCCGTCCATCCGTCCATTCTCCCTCCCTCCCTCCCTCCCTCCCTCCCTCCCTCCCTCCCTCCCTCAGCTTTTCCCAGTCCATCAAGATGATTATATATGAACACTTGGAGGTCATTTTTCTGATGTAATAAACTTTGGATATATATATATCCAAATATGTAAAATATTTCTTAGTATCCGATGTTAAGCATTGCATTTTTAGAATTTGGGGCTGGAGAGATGGCTCTGTGGTTAGGTCACTTCCTGTTCTTCTAGAGGATCCAGGCACCCATGGTGGGTGGCTCACAACCTCCTATAACTCCAGCTCTTGGGGGATCTGAAGCCCTTGTATGCCTTCCATGGTCATCAAACACATGGTCATCACACACACACACACACACACAAATAAAATAAAAACATCTTTAAGTTTAAAATGTATAGTGATCATGTTATGCACTTGGATATGACTGACATGTTTTGAAATATGGAAGGTCTAAGCTTTACGATATGAGAAATGTAGATGCAGGACACTGAGATGTGACAGGACCACAAACCCTTCCTGCATACAGCTTGTCCCGGCCCTCCTTTTACTGTGTGCCACCATCTTGATGGCAGTGCTTGTATTCCTCTATTCCATCAGGTGGTGAGATTTATGAGTTCTTCTTCTTTTTTTTTTTTTTTTGGTTTTGACGAGACAGGGTTTCTCTGTATGAGATTTATGAGTTCTGCCTATCTTCCTCCCCTATGGCTCTCTGTACCTGCCTGGTAATGCCGAGAGTTCCTCAGTCCTGGGCGGCATGTTGGTATCAGATCCCTTCCCCCGAAGCTCAGTGATCTATGTTGAGCAGGAGCTGGAAACATTGTAAGAGTTGTCCACAGGTGGAAGATGACCCCAGGAAAACAGCGTCTTCCTGACACGACAGGGCAGATACACATAGAAACTCACAGTGGCTGTGACAACATGCACAAGACCTGCACAAGCGCAAACCACACGGAAGAGGGCACCAAGTCCCACTCCTAGCCTAGAAGCTACCTGCAGGCCATAGCTTCTGGGAGACAGGAAATTGGTTTTCTCCAACGGAGTGACAATGGGTATATCAACCACAGTCCAGGGCAGGCCCTGTGCCCGGAAGCAGTTGGCCAACACAAGCCAAACTTCATTGTTTGTGTGTGTATGTTTATGTGTATATGCATGCATGTGTGTATATGTGTGTGTATGTTTGTGTGCATGTATATGTGTGTTTTGGTTTTTATCTTGGCTTTGGATTTGCTTTTTTGTTTGTTTGTTTTTCAAGACAGTGTTTCTCTGTATTGTTTTGGAGCCTGTCCTGAAACTCAGTCTGTAGACCAGGCTTGCCTTGAACTCAGAGGTCTGCCTGCCTCTGTCTCTCCAGTTCTGGGATTAAAGATGTGGACCACCAATGCCCGGCTGGATTTGCTGTTTTTTAAAAGACAGAAAGAACATGAAGTTGGTGGGTAAAGGGGTGGGGAGGATCCAGGAAGGTTTGGGGCAAAGAATATGTTCAAAATATATAGATAAATTCTCAGTAAATAAATAAAAACATAAAATGTTGAATTCTACATAAGCATCTGGGGAGAAGACATGGTAGGCCAAATAATTACAACTTATTTCTAGATAAAAGTTCCACCTCCCTCCCCAAATGCTCTACTTCAAAGGGAAAAGTGGATTGTGACTCAGTGGGTCTGAATACATAAATTGATCAAGAGATAGATGTATCCCATATGTGTTCAAAAGCAGAGAAAAATGGTATACTGAGACTGTTACCTAGAGTGGTAACAGTAAAAAAGGTTTTTTTCATATTTATTTATTTCATGTGTACAAGTATTTTGCCTGCATGTATATATGTGCACTATGTGCGTGTGTGGCGTCCCTGGAGACCAGCATAAAAGGGGATGGATTCCTGAGAAATGGAGATGCAGGTGGTTGTGACTAACATGTGTACGCTGGATATTAAATTTGGGTCCTCTGTGAGAGCAACAAGTGCTCTTAACTGCTGAGCCATGGCTCCAGCCCTGATAATTTATCATTGGTCCAATGCCTTTGATCTGTGGGGTTTCCTACCTAGTTCATGAAGTTTCCTAACCAGGCTCCTGGGATGGTTAAATTTACATGTCAGTTTTGGAGGTTCATTTTGCTTTTTTTTATGAATTTTGGAAATTAACATTTTAGTCAATGACCATCCCATCATTCCTTACAGACCTCACAGACAAGAGGGCATTCTTCAGCAGAAATATATATATATATATATATATATATATATATATATATATATATATATACACATGTGTGCATGTTTTATATACTCCCCATCACTGTTGCTCCTCTGGAGAGCCCCGGATGAGGTTTGTATTTTCCTCAACTTACATTTGTTTTTCTCATATTGAGTTTCTACCTTCATAGAGTGAATATATGCTATTTAAAAAAAATTAGTGGAAAGTTTATTCTATATAGCTATAAAGATGGCTGTCATCCAGAGAGAGAGAGAGAGAGAGAGAGAGAGAGAGAGAGAATCCTTTCAGAAGAGCTTAACTAACACTCAAGGGGTTATTCATAGACATGTAGGCAGAACTGAGGGGACTGGTCAGGCAGAGCCAATCCCTTGAGGAAACATCCCTGGGAGGATGCGGATGAGAATGTCCCCCATAGGAGAACATGGTTAAGTTAAATACGATAATAGCAAATGGAAGCTGTGTAAGCTTAATATATGCCAGGCCACCTTAAAGAAGTTATATTAGCTAATTTAAAGTGAGAGAACAAACATAACAAAAGTATACCTTTTATTCTCTACAAAGTTAATGAAGTTTTCAAAATCTGGAACTAAGAAAATTAATAGGGTACATTTAATGTCTAATAGATTATGGTGACACAAAGAGGTGAAGTATTTGCAATGCTTCAATCTGAAAAGGGGTTGGTATCTGAGACATAAAAGGAATTTCTGGCATCAAAATAAAAGAAAAATTGGGCAACAGAGAGGCGAGTCACGGAAAAGAGTGCTTGGGGGCTAATGACATGTGAGGAGATGTTCAGACTCATTATAAACAAGAAATGAAAGTTAACCTTGAAATGTTACTCGGGTTAGCTTGACAGTTATCAAAGGTCTGGAGGGAGCCTCCTGTTGGTGATGATGGGGGTGGGGTAGGTATCCTCCTGATGGCGATGGTGAGGATGGGATAGGTGCCCCCCTGTTGCTGAAGGTGGAGTTGGGGTGGGGTAGGTGTCCTCCTGTCTTACTGATAGGATAGAAGAGTAGGACAGCTTCTTTTGGTGTCCTGTCGCTGTGCTGAAATATTAACCAAAGCCCACTTGAGGAGGGGAGAGTTTAATTTGGTTTCTGTTTCCCTGGTGTAATCCACCTTTTATGGAAATCAGGGCAGGAACTCAAGGGAGGAACCTGAAGGCAGAGGCCATGGAGGAACACTGCTTACTGACTTGTTCCTCATGGCTTGCTCAGCCTGCTTCTTACAGCATCCAGGACAGCCTGTCCAGGGTGGCACCACCCACAGTGGGCTGGACCTGCCCATGTCAATCATTAGCCAAGAAAATACCCCACAGACTTTCCTACGGGCCAATCTAATGGAGGCAATTCCTTAATTGATGTTCTTCTCAAATGAGTCCATCTTGGGTCAAGTTGGCAGCAAACCAGTTAGCACAGAGGTAATGACAGTTCTCAGCCCAGCTATGTGGACACCGACTCTATGGTCTTCTTGGCTGCCCACTGTGGGAGTGTTCATGGGGGTGTTCTCATTTCTAGGCCATGAGCGGGTTGTACACTGGTTTGGGCTGCAGGGTGCATGTGGTGGCAAGCTGGCACTCTGGCATTTATCACTGGGAATGGCAGACAGGTGTGGGCCAGATAACAGTGATGGCTAAGCCACAATCAAAAGAACAGGTTCAGTTTTCATACGGTGACACCAATGTGCCTTAAGATACTCTTAAATACAAAAGGAAGAAATGGGAAGGGTGCATGGGGTAAAAGTGTCCTCTTTAATTCACAGACTGGAATCTTAATTCCAATACAATCACGCTGGGAGATGGAGCCCGAAGGGCAATGAGAATTGATCACAAGAAGTCTACCATCATGAATGGATGAATGACAGGTAAGAAAGGCCTTGAGGCTGCAAGTTCAAGCCATTGCTCTCTTAATCACGTAGGCGAATACTTATCCTTCCTCCTCTCATGGGATGACATAACAAGAGGGTCCTCACCAACTGTGTGCCCACTAGCTTGGGCTTCCCAACTTCAAAATCCCTACCCACTGTAAATTACCAAGGCTCAGCTTCTCTTATAGCAATACCAAAAAAAAAAAAAAAGAAACAAAACCAAAAAAAGAACCAACACAGATACAGATACATACCCTGTCTTCATTCGTATGAGTTAAGAATAGATCTACTCCCTAGGAAAAATTGTAAGAGCCAGAATACCAGAAAGTCTGTTGTCTCTCTCATTCTCTCTTTCCCTGTGGTGTGGTGTGGTGTGGTGTGGTGTGGTATGTGTGTGTGTGTGTGTGTGTGTGTGTGTGTGAGTGTGTGTGTGTGTGTCTGTGTGTGTATGTTGTGTAACAAGAATCCAAGAAAAAGAGACTGTCAACTTGGCAGGCATGAGATGGCTTAGAAGGATGATAGCTGGGAGGGACTTCGGGGAGAGGGGAAGAGGAGATAATGTAACACAATTCTGTTTCAATTTAAAACATATTTTAAAAATTATGTCTGAAAAAAATAGCAGGGTGGTGGTGGCACATGCCTTTAATCTCAACACTCAAATTCTACGAGTTCGAGGCCAGCTGGGTCTACAGAGAAGTTGCAAGACAGGCTCCAAAGCTACACAGAGAAACCCTGTCTTGAAAAACAAAACAAAGAAAAACAAACAAAAAATTATGCCTGCTTCAAACAAATATGTGTGCTTCAAAAGAATTCATGCTAAGAAATATCTAGAAACAATTTTCTCACACTAGAATGCTTCATGAGAGAAGACAGTCAAAAGGAATCAGAAAGTAAGTGGAAAGCCAGGCATGGTGGCTCACACGTCCAATCTCTACACTAGGGAGGAGGCAGAGGCAGGTGGATCTCTGTGTTTCTGAAGCCAGACTAACCTACATATCGAATTTCAGGCCAGCCAGGGCTATCTAGTGAGACCCTCAAAAAACAAAAACAAAAAACAAGACCCCCCCAAACAACAACAAAACAAAATAATAATAAAATCCTGCCAAAGTAAATGGAACCCATGCCTGTGGTTCTGCAATTTAATTACATTTGGGAAGCATTGGTTAAGGGTCCACATCTTACTCCAGACCTGTGTGAACATGTGCTTCTGATCCTGTACGAGTCTAAATATGATTTATGAACACAATAAAATGAGATTTTATACTTTGAGGCAAAAAAGTACATTTGCCTAAAGAACAGAGAAAAGCAAAATAAAAATTAATTCTTGGAGAAAATTTTTCTTTTGAGCGCTTAAATAGCAGAATAAAAAAGGTATGAGATAAACGAGACTCTATCTTTGTCATAATTTTCACCTCACGTGACACTAGAAACTGTGAAAAGGTGAGAACTAGAACTAAGATAAACTATAATATAAAACAACATGGCAGTTCCAAAGACAATTAAACGCTGCTTGGTTATTTGCATAGCTAATTTCCTATGGAAATGAACACTTTAGAGGTGTACTAAGATGTATCTATTTATTAGGTTCTAGTTACCACAAAGCTACAAGCACTAATAGGTTGCCTTCTGCTTGTTAGTTCAAATATTTAGGAAGAACCTACCATATGCCAGCTACTGGGCTCAGTTAAAGTTTACATGGAGAGGCCCAACTTTCTCTTTCTGCATCAGGTTTCTATTGATTTCCAAACTCACTCTGCGGCTCTGTTCACGTTGACCATCTCAAGGGTCCCTCAAATCCAGTGTGGCCCCAGTCAATTCTGGTTCATCAAGGCAAACTGTGGCCTTGGGTTTTCCCTGAGAATTTCCCCAGCATCCATCTAAATGACACAAACCAGACATCAGGTGGTCGTCTCAACACCTCTTATTCAGTCATTTTGCCAACTTCTTGCATCTGATCTTGTAAACACCTCTCAGCCCATCACTTCCCTCCTTCAGGTGTCATCCTGGTAAAGCTGATGCTAGCTAGCCCCTCTCGTTACCCCCAGGCCCCAGATCTGCCTAGCCTTCCACCTCACTCCATGCTGGAACCACATCTGGTTATGCTGGTTCCCACCCATCCTCTGCTCTGATATTTGTCTCTGAAGGTGAAGAGAGAAGTCATAAAGTCGATCAGAGAAGTATTTGTTTGCTCCTGTCGGTTTCTTTGTCCTCATCTCATCCTTCCCTTTCTCTCTGAACTTGACTCTGGTGGACAGATTGATTTAGTTCAACATTCCTTCTCCAGGATAGTCAGATCCCACAAACTAGACCAAGTCTCCTCATCACAGGCTCTCAGAACCTCATGTTCACATCCCTGTCTCTTACCACACCTCTGTGTATTCATTTCTTTGAGGCTCTGCTTGAATAACATCTGATTCACCCGTAGTCTCAAGGATTTTCGAACAAGGACATGTCTCCTTTTACCCTTCAAGGTGCCATGAATAGGCTCAATATAGCAAATCGTTATTGACTGAATAAAATTCGAATAGAGAGCAGGCATTGTGCTGAGTGAAGTGGGAGAATGGAAAACACTACATCAGAAGGGGAGATGCTAGTCTGGAAGTGTGCATAGGAACGTGGCAGGGGGTGACAACCTAGTCTGGAAGTTTGCACAGGAACTAGAGGAACACACACCATTCCTTATTCTTAGCTTTTTTTTAATTCATTGGAGTTCTTCATGTCTGTGTGAGGGTGTCAGAAGTCCTGAACTGGAGTTACAGATAGTTGTGAGCTGCCATGTGGGTGCTGGGAATTGAACATGGGTCCTCTGGAAGAGCAGCCAGTGCTCTTAACTGCTGAACCATCTCTCCATGCCATATTTGTAGCCGTTAATGGTAAAGTTAACAGCAGTATATAATTAACAACCAGTGTAGAGAGGAGACAGTCTTAGAAGGAAGACACCAATGCAGAGTGAGAACGGAATGGGGTGGAGCACCGTGGTGGGACAGTCGAGTGGGTGGCAGTGGTTAGGAGCTGAGTCCCAGGCTAGATCTGTTTCACTCAGTATAGTGGTTACCCCACAGGTGTCCACTGAATGCATTAAACTTGGCCAGACAGGCTGCCCTAGAGGCCCCAAATACACACCATGTTTTGACAGCTTACTACACAAGTTAGTTGTTATAAATTACTCGTCAAGGGCAAAATGCACCTAGTTCTCATTCTCCAAGGAAGTTTTTATCTGTAAAGGCACCAAAAAACCAGCAAATTAGCAAGCACCACCAATCTTGGAGGCAATCTAGGCCTAGGTTTCCATGAGGCCTCTAGACACAGTATCTATCAGTGAATATACAACCCTGCTTTTGTGTATTTCTTTTAAGATAAACCTTATTTAATCTGCATCATTGATCATTGACATTGAACTCACAACAAACAATACTTTAATTCATGCTTGAATGAAGGTGAATGTGTGCATATTCTCTTAAGCACATTACGACCTTCCTGGGACAGGGATACCAAACGGTAACATTTAAAAGCAGAACCTGGTAGTACATCCTGCAATACCAGTGCTTGGGAGGTGGAAGCAGGAGAATCATGAGTTGAAAATCATACTGAGCTACACAGTGAGTTTGGCACAGCCTAGGCTACAAACACCAAAACTCAAGCATCAATAAACAGATAACATTTAAACATTGTATTTTGATCTGAACAAAAGGAAAATCAGGAAATCATGGTACAAAATGTAGTTATATATTATTTATGATTTATTAAAGCTTTCCTGAGGGTACAGAAAGTAAAGCCAGCCACATTAGTTAGGTATAGAAGCCAGGCAGTGGTGGTACACACCTTTAATCCCACCGCTTAGAAGGTAGAAGCAGACAGATGTCTGTTAGTTCAAGGCCACACTGAGCTACACAAAATTGATCCAGTCCTAAACAGAAACATCTCACACAAAGATGATGCCAGCACTTGGGATCACATGCCTTTAATCCCAGCACTAGGGAGGTATAAAAAGCAAAGGGTCTCATGTGGAGACTGATTCTCTGGCCACACTGAGGAGAGGCAGCAGTGTGAGGCTTGGTGGAGAGCTTGTGGCTTGGCTGAAGTAGAGGTAAGATCTAGTGACTGGCTGCTTTGCTTTTCTGATCTTCAACTTGAAGCTTGAATCACAATATCTGTCACTGGGTCCCTTATTACTCATGTTACAACAAAACTAGCTGCAAAATGAACTGTTGCTTTAGTGTGACGGCTGAGACCAGAAGGCAGAGAGCAGCCATGTTGATGTCCTGCAGGGCTGGAGAATGACGGAGCACCACCAAGTGCTCTTCCACTGAGCTACATCCCTGCAAAGTATTTTGTTCAGTTCCAGTTGTGTTGCTGGGGGTTTCCTGTTCCGCCAGGACCCGCCACCCTTCTCAGCCCCAAGTAAGCACATGGGCGCTATACTAATTATAAAACTCTTAGCCAAAGGCTAGGGCTTTTTATTGGCTAGCTCTGTCTTAATTATTAACCCATAACTACTAATCTATGTATTTCTACATGACCTGATCTTACCAGAGAACTCCTGGCGCATCCCATCTTCCTGGTCTCTACATGGTGTCCCCTTTTGTGGCGCCTCTCTCCCAGCCTTCTCCTCGTCTCCTAGCTCTGCCTATCTTCCTGCCTCTACTGGCTATTGGCCAAACTGTTTTATTCATCAACCAATAAGAGAGACAAATATACAGAAAGACATCCCCCATCACCAGTTGGGCATGTGTGGCTAACTCAAAATCGTTGGCGCTAGACTGAGAGATGGTATAGTGGCTAAGAGCACTTCCTGCTCTTGCAGAGGACCTGGGTTTGGGTATTAGAACCACGTGCTCACTCACAACCATCCATAACTCCAGCCCCAGGGGTCCTGGTGCCGGGAATACTAAATATTAATTTTATCACCAGCCACTAGGTGGCCTGGAACACATTAATGTACCCTCTCATTTGCATTTCATCTTGATTCCTCATCAGCATGTCTGGAGGCCTGGTCTACAGACACAAAATTACACATACCAGAGATGGTCTACATCAAGGGTTCGATGAGTAGTAAGTAAAATTAAGACATGGGGTGATCTCTACTTTTTAGATGGCTACTTTAAAACAGAGACCAGTATGTACAGTCCACTCCCCAGGCTACTACTTCCTCGCCACAAGTCCTTTTATTCTATTAGTTCTTAGTTTGCAGCAAGTCCCTTGGAGTGTTCCAAGTTCAGCTTCAGATGCCCATAATAAAGTCCAATCTGGATAAAGTAGTACATGAAGTTTTAGGTTTTTTAGTGCGCCTCTTAAAAAAAGCTACATTTGTGTTACACTATGCTGTTAAGTGGATAAGCATTATGTGCATACCCCAATTAAAATGCTTTATTACTAAAAATATAAGCAGTCCTCTTTATTGATGGAAAGGGTGCCAATGGCTTTTTAAAGTTATTTTATTTTATGTGTCGGGGTGCTTGCTTCCATGTGTCTTTGTGTACCACATGTGTGCAGTGCCCTCAAAGGCCAGAAGAGGGCATCAGGTCCCCTGGAACTGGAGTTGTGGATGGTTGTGAGCAGCCCTGTGGGTGCTGGGAACTGAATCCTAGATCCTCTGTGAGGCAGTAATTGCTGTTGCCCACTGAACCATTGTCTTTACAGCCTCTCTTTTCCCTCCTTCTTTTAATGCAGGCTACTTCAAACCTTCCACAGTGTGTATGTGTGTGTGTGTGTGTGTGTGTGTGTGTGTGTGTGTGTGCGTTTTAAGCTGTACATGCAAATCATGGTAAAGGGGAAGGGCAGTGAAATAAGGTCTGCCTCTCTGAGCAATGAGTTATGAAGATGTACTTGGGATGGAACTGCTGAAATTGAGTGCGTAGAGAAATCATCATCACAGTTTTGTTTGTGTACCTGAAGAAAACTGCTTTTAGCAAAGTGAGTTTAATTTCTTTGTATTTTTATTTCAGCAAGTGGCTTTCTAGACAGTAGCTTAGATACTGATTTTAGCAGATTATAAAGTATAAAAGACCAATTCTTTAATTACCATGTCTGAAAAATATCTATCTATAAGGTTGCCTTAGACTCTGCTGTATTCTTTCTCATTCTAGGGCCAGCTCCTTTCTGTCACTCACAGTTCAATGCCCATGCATCTGTGCAAATGGTCACTCTAGATCTTGCAGACTCACATATTGTCAATGTGTTATTACTAGTTCTTGTGCATGATGTATTTTCATAGATCATCAGCTTGATTTCTTGGTGTTTAATTCCTAAGGAAGGCATAAAGCAAATGTATTTGAACCTAATTTGAATAGATGACATAGCTTCTAATTCCAAAGTAACCTCAGAGTTAGCATTGCCACGTATTCATAGATCTATCGTTACTCTAAACATGAACCTACATCTCTTTTGCATTTCATGGTCCAGGAGGTTCCTGTTGATGCGGAATGCTTCCACCAAATGCAGTGAGGAGAAACTGCTCATTAGCTAATGCATGCATGCCAGTGCCACACACACTATTAACCTTCCCACAGAGGTGCTCTATATTCTCTCTGTAACTCGTGCTGATGTCTTTTTATCCCTGGCTGACTTTCTCACTGGGCAGATGTCTTCATTCGCTGTGATGACTCCTCAGGCGCTCCCCACATGGGTTCAGTTATTTCCGAAACTGTGGACACACATGGGCAACTCACATCTTTTCTCCCCTCTGAAATGAACTTTGCGAAGCTGGAATTTCATCAGACAACCTGTCAGTCAAGAGTCAGTGTTGCTCTGTGCTCTCCAGCCCTGGTGAACTAAGATAATAGCAGATCCCTAGCAGTTCATGACATCATCTATGAGCTGTCCTTTAGGACCAGCTCTGTAATGCTAACACCACCATTCTGGCCCTCTGGTCTCTGATTCTGCTCCCTGGCGTCTGCTGGGAATGCGCAGAAGTAGCTGCCAGCCTAGCTTGCAAACATGATACAGATGGTTTTAATTACATTCTTATGTGCCTTCATTATAAAACTAATAATCCAGAAACTTTGAAAACTATAAAAAGAGCAGGGAAAATAATGGAATGACTTGTAATCACAGAGAGGGGGATGATGTTGGTGTTTTTATACATTTCCTTTTGGCCCTAAAATAGTTTAAGGCCTCTAGCAAGGCCACATCTGTCTAAACAGTGCCACCAGCTGAGAGCCAGTATCCAAATCTCTGAGCCTGTGTGGGACATTCTCAGTCAAAGCATCAGCAAGGCTCAGATTTAAGTGGGGACTCAACCCTCTATGCACCACCATCCCTGCGACTGGGGCAGAACTTGATTTTCCTCAGATGGCTGAGTATAGTGACAGAAAGCCGAGGAACAAAGGGCCTGGGCAGGCTTTGAGAGGACAATGAGACGCTCAGCTTCAGACATGTTGAAATACAGGTGATCGAGAAGGACCATCCAGCCATCTGGATTTCCACTGCTTCAGAGATGCCCGTGGCAGGAGAGGTGGGGAGTATACTCCTGAGGGAGGAGATGGGTTAGCGAGCTGTTCTTGGGAGTCTCTGCTTGGAGAAGAAATAACCAGCAACTCTCTTGCTAGTCAGAAATACAGAAGGTTTCTGTAAATACTTACCTTGGGAATGAATGAATGAAAGAATGGATGAATGAATGAAGGTGTGTATAAATGATAGACTTTACAGAAAGTGAACTACTGGCCTGCACTTAGAACTGTCTGTAATATTGTGTTCATGAGGAGTACAACAACTTATATTGCACTTAGTTCATCTGGCAAATGTTTATAAAGACCAATTAGTGGCTTTTCCCATATGTATTCTGTATCTGCTGTATTCCATGTAAATATTTGGGGAAACCTTCAAAGATTTATGAACTAGACAACTTGATTTCAAATAGAATCTGTATCAGAGATTTGAAAAATCTACATTAATATCTGATATACATACATCAGATTATATATAGTGTCTAATTTGCATTAGTGGGGAAAACATTGCTATATATAGTCAATGTCGTGCTTGGAAATGGGCATGCTGGGCAGTTGCTTTAAAAATTAAGTTATCAAACACAGAGGTCATAACCACACAATTACAAACATCTGGAAGGAAAACCCAAGCCAAATTTTCCACATCACCAGTTTTAATACAGGGTAGGCAAAATTAATCATAAGCCTCTATGGACAGTCTGATATCTCACTGTGGAACCATGGAGACAAATCCATGGACCAGTAGTTATTGAGTGTATCTTAAATTGCTCAGTTCTTTAACATTACAGCCTTGGTTGTGTAATCAGTCCGGTTTTGTGCTGTACAAACCAGTAGAATGAGAGGCTGGCATGCACAGTCACTGCGGTGCCCTTTGTCTTGGTTGCCATGAAAGCTTGCCTCCCAGCATTCAAGATGGAAACACATCCTGTGTGAGAGATTGGCTTCTTACAAACCACAGGGAATTTCCACCCTAAGGTAGAGAGGCTTTGGGATAGAGTGAAGTCTGATTTTTGTCATTGTGATAAACCAACTTCAGATAGGAAAGTGTGTATTTTAGCTTACAGATTACAGCCCATCAAAGAAAGACATCAAGGCAGGTACTTGGAGTAGAGACCATGGGGGAATGCTGCACAAACACACACACACACACACACACACACACACACACACACACTCAAAAATGATTTAAAAATCTTTTAAAAAGGAAGGAAAGAGCTGGAGAGAGGCTCAGCTGCTCTCACAGAGGACTTGGGTTCTGTTCCTAGCACCACACAGCAGCTCACAGCTGTCTGTAACTCCAGTTCCAAGGGATCTGATGCCCTCTTCTGGCCTCCACAGGCACCTGGCATGCTGCTGATACACATACATACGTGCAGCCAAAACACTCACAGGCATAAAATAAAATGTCAAGACATTAAAAGGAATGTCGATTCTGTGTTTGAGATGGGTTTGGGTTTTTGTTTGTTTTGTTTTTCTCTCTTTACTGCCCCACATCTTCTCTCTGGAGATGGGGCTGGGTAAAGAAAAAAGCAAATGAGCCACTGACTGCATGCGCTCCTGTGTAGCATTGATTTCTGTTGGTGGCTGTACCCCCTGGCACTTACAGAACAGCTAATCCCATTGTGAGCCCCTCCCCCGCTTGCTTTTCTTGTTTTGTTTTTCTTGAGAGGTGCGAAAAATCGGAGTGATTCATAAAGTAAAAAAGGACAGGAAGAAGCAGGAAAAAATTTCACCCCCAATTGCATGTCTCAGAGGCAAGCATGTGGCATATCCCGTATTGTTAAAAGCCGAGTTTGTATGTAATTGATGTAATCTTCCTGGCTGACAGGCAATAGGGGTCTCTTTGGTGTTTTTGTCATAGGTGGGACATTTGTGTGGGTACATCCTTGGCTGCTGCAATTGCCGTGGGGTTCGTTCGTCCATGCAGTAAGAAATGCTTCTGGATGGTAAGGCATCAGCATGTGAATTTTTCTAAATAAGGGCAATTACTCCCCGAAAGATGTCAGTTTTAGAATGGCAACACTCACAAATGCGCATGTCTCCCTTCATCTAATATTGGTTCTGTCTTTGTGCTTCCTAAACTTTTATCTTGGGGCATCTCTAACAATTTCTATGATTTTGTTTCTTTATTATACTTTATACATTCTTTTAGTTTCTGTGATTTTGATACATCTGTTTTCTATATTTGTGGGTTTGTTTTTTCTTTTTTCTTTTCCTTTGTGGCTTGCTTGTCAGTATCTTTTGACGATTTATACAATGAATGTATTTATTTATTATTTAGCAGAACTAGTTATAGTCGAGGATGTTATCCTTTCTCAAATAACTGCTGTCAATTCTGTCTTGTACACAGCTCTCTTAGCAGCGCCTTTAACTACCACTCACTTCAGTTGTAATTAGCATTCCAGGTTGTTTCTGATGCCCCCAAAGGCTTTCTATAATCAAAAGACTATAAAAACGTACCACTGTCCCCGTTACTTTTCTGAATTTAAAAAATTTAAAATTTTGCTTCTCTAGTCTATTAGAGAGACTTCATTGGTATGTGAATTTGGAATTCAGTTTTGTTTTGTTTTTTCTTAACAAACAGGTATTTTCCTTTAAAAAAAAAAAAGGGGTTCCCTTCCCATATCTTCACACACACTAAGTTACTACTTACGTTTACAGAGCTGTTTACAACATTGTATTTTTCGTGTTTTTTTCCCATGATTTCTATTCCAAGAACACAGTTTTCTTTCTACAATTTTCTAGGTTCTTTTGTCCATCTTCTATCATCTCATTGCTGATCATGTTGGATGCTTTGAATGCTTTGTACCCATGTGATGTTCTCCTATAACTTCTGTGTGTGCTTTGCCAACTAGACCTGTTGGCTTTAATGGAGGCTTGAAATGTTCCAGGCAAAATGCGAGGCAGATGCAGTAGTTTAAATCCACGGTCCATTCCCTCAGGTGAAATCAAGGAGAAGCAGGCTCTTAGAAGGATGTCTGGAGAAAGCTAAATGGAGGGTCAAGGTGAGGTGGAACAGTAGATGGGAACAGTAAACAGAGAAAACAGCCACCGGAAACCCCAAAGCTAGGTACAGAAGACTTAGGCCATAGAAAATATACTGCTAATGAGATACACTCCAAATAGTTAATTCACTTTCTGTTCCAGTCAATGCCCTGATGACCTGGGGTACCAGTTTCAGAAGTAGGGCAGGCATAGAGTGATAATGAGAATGGGCTTGATGGATGTATGGTAGAATATTCCTTTACATACGTGTCTGCTGTGGTGGCGTGTTCCTTTAATCCCAGCACTTGGGAGGCAGAGGCAGACAGATTGCTGTGAGTTAGAGACCAGCCTGGTCTACAGAGTAGTTCCAGAATAGGCTCCAAAGCTACACAGAGAAACCCTGTCTGGAAAAACAAAACAAAACAAACAAACAAAAAAAAAAAAACAAAAAAAAGATGTGTCTGCTGTGGAATAGTCCTTCTGTACACGGTGAAGATGTGTTGCTCTCCTTGTTAGTAAAAAGCTAATTGGCTGATAGCTAGGCAGGATTTTCAAGGCAGAGAGAATGCTGGGGAGAAGAAGGGTGGAGTTGGAGGAGATGCCATGAGATGCAGAGCAAATAGGGTGGGAAGTATGTAATTAGGTAATTGAGCCTGGGGGCGGCATATAGATGAATAGAAATGGGTTAATTTAAGTTGTAAGAGCTAGCTAAAAGACAAGCCTAAGCTATCAGCCAAGCATTTATAATTAATATTAGGTCTCTCTGTGGTTATCTGGGGAGGGGCTGCTGAGACAGAGCTGGTTGGAGGTCTAGACAGAAAAGTCTGCCTGTACATGCCACTGAAATTGGTTTAATAAAGAGCTGAATGGTAAATAGCTAGGCAGGAAGAAGTTAGCAGGACTTCTAGAGGCAGAGGAGGTCTTGAGGGAGTAGAAAGGGGGAGTCACCAGCTGGACAGAGAGAATGTTAGATATTCAGGAGGAGAGATAAAAGCCACAAGTCACATGACAGAAATGACAGCACACAGATGAATAGAAATGGGTTAATTTAAGTTATAAAAGCTAGAGGGACAAGCCTAGGCTGTAGGCTGAGCTTTTATAATTAAAAATAAGTCTGTATGTCATTTTTGTGTATGTGAGCTGGAGGTCCAAAGAAAAAGCTTGCTACATGGATGTTCATTAGACTGTCCAAATTAAGAGCTATTGACCTTAATCCTAATAATCAAAACACTGATTATATCTGAGGAAACAGCAAATCTATTGTTCAATAGCACAAGAAATATAGCTGTGTCATTCTCACGGAGCCTAGAAAATAGTGGATTTTAAACAGCACATATAGAGGACCTGAAACACCTGAGTATGGGAGTCGAGGTAAATTGGTTTATGTAGATAGATACTTTTAATTTTTTAAAGATTTGTTTTTATTTGAGTGTCTGTCTGTCTGTATGTATATGCACCATGTGCATGCAGTGCCTGTGGCAACCAGAAGAGGGGATTCTCTGGAATTGGCGTTCTAGATGGTTGTAAACTGCCATGTGGGCCAACTCTCCAGCTCCTAACAGACGATTTTAAAATGAGGTACTACAGCTTCCGTCCTGCTGCTCAATGATGCTTCAGTCAACTTCACAAACTGTGAAGGAAATTAGCTGTGTTGGCTTCTTTCTCAGACACACTACCTCTTCCCTTCTCCTCCTCAGAGGATCCTTTTGCACTTTGGACCAAGACCTATTGACATATGTGTATGTCCCTTAACACAAGCTGAAATGTCAAATAGTGATGAAAAGCTTAGTAAAGGTCACCAGCTCTCTGATTTTATACCTTTTTTAAAATATATTTTTTCTTGAGATTTTCTAGTGACTCCTGAATCTGTTTTTGCTCTAGAAAGCCCTGCAGCGTCGCCCTCCTGAGAAGCAAACAACGCCGCTGTCTCGAACTTTCTCAAAGCTCTTCTCTGTTGCTCTTATCACAGCTTCTTGTTCACCCCCCAACGTGCTTATTACCCTCCATCGTGCATTCCAGCTGTGCACACCTGGGTTTCTGGCCTTTTCGTTATTGCCAAGAGGCTTAAAAAGACCACAGTAGGGTGGTCTGGGCCACAGCTGGTGTTGCCTTGCTGTTCTGCTTCATGGCGCTCCTGAACGCCGAGCATCTTCTCCTTTGCCCTCCTTTATCTGCACACACATAGACAGCAAGTTTACTCTCCGGAATGTTTTCTCCATTCTGTAGCACCCCCAGTGGCATGTTTGCTCTTTCTTTCTCTGCCAACCTCTACAAAGAGTGTGCCCTGTCTTCTTGCCTCCTGCAGATCCTCATTAACACCTTGCAATATAACCTGGCTTCATTCCACCACAACTGATAAAGATCTGTCCCCAAAGTCACCAGATGAGCTAACCTCTATCTAGATCAGGGCACATTTTTGACAAGTGTGATCATGGTTTTTCGTTTGTTTGTTTGTTTCCCCCACATTGTTATCTCCTAAACTGCAAAAGCCCTTCATTCTGGGATTCCTGGGCCTCCTCTGTGATTTATTTATTTATTTATTTATTTATTTCCATCTGTCAAAGTCAGGGTTTCTGTTGTCATGATTAAATACCATGCCCAAAGGAACTTGGGGGAGGGAGGAAGCTGTTTGTTTGAAAGGTTTTATTTCCACTTAGAACTCTCTGGCCACATCACTGAGGGAAGTCAGGACAGGAACTCAAGCAGGGCAGGGACCTGGAGGCAGGAGCTGATGCAGAGGCCATGGAGATGTGCTGCTTACTGGGGCCCCTCACATCAATCATCAATCAAGAAGATGCCCCAGTGGTTGACCACAAGCCAGTCTTACAGAGGCATTTTTTTTTTACTGAGAGTCTGTCTTTCGTGTGGGCCGAGTTGATGGAAAAGAAACCAGCTCACTATCTCCCATCCATCCCCCCAGATGGAGATGCACACCGGCCAGCATTCAGCCCTTGGCTTTTAATTGTTTCTCATTTACCACACTCACTTTATCCCATAACTTGGAGTCAAAATGTGTTGTCCAGTTCTTCAGTCTGTACCCTGAGCTTTGACTGTATATCTCCGTGGGTACCCTGACAAACAAACACTTGATGCCCTACTGAACATTGAACTCATCTTTTCCCAAATGAACCACACTTTATGTACTTAAGTATGGCTATGGGTGTATCTTTTAAAATCTTCAGTTAAGCAGTTCTTAATCTTCTGTCCTCTCCAGAACCCCATATTCAGATGACATTCCCCTGTGTGTCTTCCTTCTTCAGTTTTGCGTTTTCACTGTAGCTTCTTTCCGAGTGATCCTTTAGATTCTGGTAGCTTCTTTTTCAGCTAAGTCTGTACGCTACTTCCAAATTAATTGACTGGCTACTTATTGTTGTCTCTATTAAAATTGTTGTCTCTATTAAAAAAAAACTCAGAGCAAGGCAATGTCTCTTGTCTCCTAACTTCTTGGTGTCATTTATTGACACCTGACGAATTCAACGCTTATTTTAAACTTGCTCTTGATTTTTTCCAGTTGGCCTTTAAAAGTAGGGATGCTCGAGCCTTGTTGTCTCCAGCACCTCGGAGTCACATGACTTACCGCTGTGACTCCATGAACTTGCTGCTGTGGATAGAAATGTAGGCCCATGGAAGGAGAAGGTCTGTGACTGGTGAACTGAGAACTTGTGAGTGTCACATTGTGCTTGGGTATACCAGACTCAGGTTCCCTTGGCTGCAGAGGGCCCTGTGTTCCCAGGGTCAGGCAGGAGAACAGGTCTGAGGAGAGTGGATACAGGGATGTAGATGAGGGAGAAGAGGATGAACAGAGTGTTGCTCATGTTTTCCGGTCTGTGTTGTACGATGAGGATGTGAGCATGAGGACACTCTCAGGTAATCATCCTCCATTGCTCTTCCACTGCACTCACTGAGGCAGAGCTTCTCAGTAAAGCCTGGAGCTCCCAGATATGCATAGTCTGCTATCCTGCTTTCTCTGGGATGGAATTGCAGGCAGCCCATTGTGCTCACTAGGCATTTACATGGGGCTTTTGGGGACCCAAACTCAGGTCGTTGCACTTGTGAAGCAGGCAAATTAACCACTGAGCCATCTCTCCATTCCTGCTGGCTTCAGTTTGCCTGTTGAAACTAGTCTCATCACTAGGGCCAAAATTAATAAGCAAAATTTACTGAGTCTTTTCCTTTGCTGTGATTGTAACATTTTCTTCATATTCAGAGACAATCATCAGTCACTCATGGTATTTCAGATTGCAAGGCCTGGGAAGCCTACATGTTTGCAAATAAAATAAAATATGATCATGTCTTCATTTTAGAAGTCTTGTCTTCTAAGCAGAAAAACACTTTATCCTGGGGTTCCTAGTACTCCTCTGATTGACTGATGGATTTGCTTCATGTTTTACTTCATCCCACCTATCTCCCCATATGTGAAAAGGAACAGGGAGTCTTTACTCACACTTTGGAAGTACAGAACTTAATAACCACAAGCAGAACCTCAATAAACAGAAAGTTCTGGAAATCAAGGGTTGGAGAGATGACTCATCAGTTAAGGACAATCAAGAGTTGGAGAGATGACATGGCAGTTATGGGCATTTGTTCTTGCAGAGGACCAAGGTTCAGTTCCCAGCACTCACAGGGCTCTCAGCTAGCTGCAACTGTAGCTCTAGGGGTTTTGATGTCCTCTTTTGACCTCTGTGGGTACTGAACACATATGGTACACATACATACATGCAGGCAAACACATACATAAAGTAAAAATAAATCTGAAAAAAAATTTATAAGAAAGTTCTGGAAATCAAGTTTAATATCCACGGAACTGCTTATGTTCAGTTGAATTACCTGTGGTCTAGGAGCCCTGCTACCAAGTTTGGTAATTTTGGGGTCCATCTAGAATATTCATACACCACACGTCTCCCTTGTAGATGAATTTCAAGTAGGAAGCATTTAATCACCTTTTTAATCACTGCTAAAGGGAAATTCTCTTTTCTTTCTTGTATAGTTGGTATAAGTTTTTTTTTAACAAACAAAAACAATTGATGGAGTCTGCTCATTGCAAGCAGACTAAACACTAGGAAGTGAGTAGACACCCAACCCCGACTGTTTTCCTTAAGATTCATGAAGCCTCTGGTCTAGAAGAGGCTGTCGTTTTGATGCTGTGGGCAGACAAGTGTTCTGTTTCATCCCCTGCTAAGAGCCAGTGACTGGGAAGGGAGTGATTTTTTTTAATTGCTCAGGCAGCATCGTTTGTTAACTTTACATTTATTGAGATATCTAAATGCCACACTGAACAGAGTGGTGGTATCCTTATTCCTGTCTGGTGACTTCAGCTCACTAATGGTGATAATGTATGCTAGCTGGAGTTGAGAATAGTTCATCAACTACAGGAAGGAGTTTCCTGTGATGGCACTGTAACATCTCCCACTGTAACACTTGCAACTTTTCTGGCTTTCAATTTGTATGACGTTCTGAGGACAGTCACTCTCAGAGTGCCTGTACTCTACAAGGGGATTACTCATCCCTCCGTGGGCGGTGCCAGAGGCTGAGTTGTAACTGACTGAAGAGGATGGCCGGGTCTTTTGTTTTCCTGGGCTTCCCATTATGTATTCACCTTAGTGTACATTTGTCCTTTGTGCTTTGTGACACTCCCCAACAAACGCATATAGTTCACAAATCACATGTCTGTATGTGTATATGATGTATGCATACATACAGAGAGGTGTGTGATGGATTCTGTGGCTTGAAACTTCTGTTTAAAAGGCTTTGAGAGAAGTGGAAACCGTGTGCTGCCTCTATTTCATTTTAGGCATGGGAATGTTTGGGCTAACTTTCCCTCCACAGTGAGTGTCCGTGGTGGGGACAGAGGTCTCCCATCCAGCATTCTTGCATGGAGACCCCACTTGCTAAGTCGGGGCTGGAAGCTAAAATATGAATAGTCATAAGAAAGACGACAACGGATAATAAATGGGAATCTGTGTTGTGGCAGTTGAATTCCGAGTCGTTTGGGGTTTTTCTTTCTTTCAGCAAACAACCCATCCACCGCTACAAATTCACCAGAGAATTCGGAGGTATCTAATTAAGAAACACTGAGGATTTAAAGGGTTAAAGGATAACGGGATGGGGGGGGGGAGAGGAGGGGAGAGGACTTGATAGAAGGGGAGGGGAGAGGAAGGGAAACAGAAACCCTAGGCAACCAATAAATCTAAGACCCACTGTGTGTTCTTGAAGGCTTCCCAGGTTGGAATCTGAGGCAGGGCCAACTCCTGCCTTTCCGGACGGCATGAGGGACTCCCTCATCAGATGGGAACTGCCAGAACTTTCTCAGACCCGGCAAAGTTCCAACACGAATTCCCCACCCGGTCTTCCCGCTACATTCACACACTGGCAAAGCTCTCCAGGGATGTCATCTGGAAGCTCTCCCTGGGTAGAAAGCTCAAGATGGGAGAAATGGGAAAGCAGGTGTTTTACCCGGTGACTCCAAACGTCGTGTAAAGTTGGGCAGCTGCCTCTGTCCTCCATGAACACTAGTCCCAGGAAGGCGAAGGGAGTGGGTGTGGGGATTGGGTGACGTGGGAACATGTCGAAGATGGAGGATTTGGGATTGTAGGATGTGACCTGCACGATGTGGGATGCGCTGCTTCCCGAGCTGGGCGCAGCAGGTGCTTGTTCTCCGACGACCCGAAGACACCAACAGTGCTCTCTCCAGCACCCTGGTTGCCTGAGCCCCTGTCCCGCCCCCCTCCCCCGCCTGGTACTAGGCCGGCGGGGGGTTGGGGGGCGGCGCCTACTCTGGGTAATCATTGTCCGCCCGGCGGCGGGAGCGGGGTGGGCACCGCAGGGGGCGGGCGGCGGGGCGCCTGCATAAAGGGGCGCGGCGCGGTGCCCTCCCGGCTCCACAGCATGCCAGCCCGCGCCCCTCCTCGCTGCTTGCCGCGGCTGCTGCTGCTCCGTCTGCTGTCGCTGCATCTGTTGCTGCTCGCCCTGCGCGCCCGCTGCCTGCGCGCTGAGCCGGGTCAGGGCGCTCAGACCTGGGCTCGCTTCGCGCGCCCTCCTTCTCCCGAGGCCGCTGGCCTCCTCCACGACACTTTCCCCGACGGCTTCCTCTGGGCGGTGGGCAGCGCCGCCTACCAGACCGAGGGTGGCTGGCGACAGCACGGTAAAGGTGCGTCCATCTGGGACACGTTCACCCATCACCCCCCGGTCTCCCTGAGCGACTCCGCGACCGCTGTGGCACCGTCGGGTGCCCCGTGGCCTCCTCTGCCTTCCACTGGAGATGTGGCCAGCGACAGTTACAACAACGTCTACCGCGACACGGAGGGGCTGAGAGAGCTGGGGGTCACTCACTACCGCTTTTCCATCTCGTGGGCACGGGTGCTTCCCAATGGCACCGCGGGCACCCCTAACCGCGAGGGGCTGCGCTACTACCGGCGACTGCTGGAGCGGCTGCGGGAGCTGGGCGTGCAGCCGGTGGTCACCCTGTACCACTGGGACCTGCCGCAGCGCCTGCAGGACGCCTATGGCGGCTGGGCCAATCGCGCTCTGGCTGACCACTTCAGGGATTATGCCGAGCTCTGCTTTCGCCACTTCGGTGGCCAGGTCAAGTACTGGATCACCATTGACAACCCGTACGTGGTGGCCTGGCACGGGTACGCCACTGGGCGCCTGGCCCCAGGCGTGCGGGGCAGCTCCAGGCTCGGGTACTTGGTTGCGCACAACCTACTTCTGGTGAGTGCGAGGGGCCAGGCAGGGGGCCACCTTGGGGGACAGAGGGCCTTAGAAGTGCCAGGGTCACTTCCAGGAAACCGCACTTGAACCCCATTGCAAGGTCACCCAGCACTTAAAACTCGCGGAGGGGACACCCCTCAGCAGCTCCGGGGATTCCCCATTGAAATGAAGTTAGAAACTGGAGGGAAATCCCACGGTCCCCACGCGCCTAGAAAAGGGTCCCTAGAAAAGAACACAGGACTCTCCAGTGAGGAAAGAAGCCAGCGCCTTTCCCTGGGCGTTACGAAGTTCCTAGAAGTAAGGGCCGGAAGATTTGTTAGAAGTAGCTTCAGGGACGGAATAAAGAGGGTGAGTGACAGCAACACCTTTGTCCTCAAGCTGTAGACAGTAATTGCACCCTCCAAGAACTTCGTGTTAATCCAGTAAAACTCGTCTTGCTAGTGGCACAAGGTTACCTTGCATCTAGTGCAAAGGTGTCAAAACTTCATTCCTGAGCTGTTTGGGCTTAAGCTGTGTTTAGAGGTTCATTCAGAGGCAGGGTTGGCTTGCCTCCACCATCAGTAATTAGTCATCGGATTGAAGACCCAGACACAGTACAAGATGGGCATAAAAACACAGAACCGACTACAGCTTGCTTGTGGCTTCACCAACATCTTAGTTTCCACAATGCTATCTCTAGTTGAAGGGATTCCTCACTGATGAGGCAGTTGCCAGGTTTAGCCACTGGTTCTGAATACCTTGAAGATAAAGACTAATTCTAAACATGCTTTAAGCAAGCAGCACTTTAGCCTAAACTACGGTGCCAGGCCTGTTCTAAACACTTCAATTAAAGTCTTAGACAGCTGAGGCAGAACAGCGCTGGCCTATTGAATTGACTCCATGCTGTGGGGCTGCAGGTCATGTGATATTGTCTAAATGACATTGTCTGCCAGCTTCACAAAATCTGGGTTTGCTTGTGGTCTAGGTTTCGTGTTAGATGTGTATCTTTTTATACTGGCACCTTTATAATAGTGATTCCTAAGTGTTGTCAATCTGCCCATCTTTTAAGGGAACCAACAAGTTCTGAACCAGATCAGCTCAGTGGACAGATTGGCCTAGAAAAACAATCGCAGGAGTGCGGGTGAGGACAATGGGGGCCAACAGGATCCTACAAGCTTTTGAAGAAAAAAACAAACAAATTATTAGTTCCCACCGATTAGGGTCCAGCTTAAGGCTCACTCCTTAGAATTTAAATCATGCAAATTCTAGTTTTTAGAGTGCATATACTGAATAAACACCATGTCTGTGGAAGTGGGCTTGCTATTCTGGTGACTAATGGTCATTTATAACACGAAGGATGGCATGAGCTCTCCCTCCTGCTCCCTGCCAGTCCTGTGCTTAACTTTGCAGTTGTATTTTTGAGGAATTACACAAAATGCTGTCAAACACTAACTGCCCTTTGCAGAAGTGCAGTGGACTTTGTAGTCATGAGAAATTAGTAACTGGCAGGCAGGGCTCATTTTTGCTGATGTCATACATGAAACCCCAGCTACTGTAAAATATTAATTGTATTTCTTTAATTCCTATTTAGAAGTGAGGGGTCACCCATCAATGCCATTGTGTAAGATTGTTTTATTGAGCTTTGGGTGCTGTTTCTCGGTGATAGTGTGATGGGGGAGGGGTTACTTTATCTGAAAAAGTCAAAATGAGCAGATTTTGGTAATGGGAACTTTTGGTTTAGACACTGATGGATTTGGGAAGAGTTAGGGGCTCCTGAACCCTTGGAGTATTGATTTGCATTTCAGAGTGGAATGCTGGGAAGGGATACAGTGAGCCAACATCTCTCCCCTGTGCTTCTACTAATCTACAGGTGGGCTTTGGAGACTAGGCCGGGGCTGGGGGGGGGGTATGGAACCTTTCCATTAATCTACAGGCCAGCTTTGGAGACTGGGACCAGGGATGGAATCCACCTCATGGGGATTCGAGAATCACTCTCTGAGGACTTGGAGAGCCCGAGTCTGGGCAAACTTCCCGCAAGTTTGGAAGCCCTGCTCACAGTGGAGGTCTGGGTAAATTCTTTGGTAGCTTCCTGGTGTGAACTTGAACCTTGGCCCTGGGGTGGGGTGGAATGAAGGAAGGTGCTCCTTGCCGAGCATGGAACTGGCTGCTTTGCTCATCTGAGATCTACAACATGTTATGCCTTCCTCCTCTGTCTGCAGGCAAACATCTCAGTCTTCACAGCTTGTGAGATAAGGTTCTTGATACCCCTGCCCCTCCCCCCCTAAAGTTTGTAGCTGGGGAGTCTATCCTGAGTGTGCCTCTGAGATTTTGTCGCCTATGGATTTCTGAGAGATCTGGAACCAAGTTGAAGGTACATTGGCTCTACCCTCCTCATTCAGAGGGGATTTCTTGCATGTCCTGGTATCAAAGCTCACATCTTGGCTGGTCCACCACATCCTAAACTGTTGCTCTTAGTTTCTTTTATTTTTATTTTTAAATTTAAATTTAAATTAGAAACAAGGTTGCTTCACATGTCAATTCCAGGTCCCTCTCCCTTTCTCTCCCCAGACTCCACACCAGCAAGGCTCTTAGTTTCTTAACTCAATTCCTAAGCTCAGTTTTCAGATTCCCACGTCTCATGGTTTCTGTTGCTGTGATGAAACACATAATCAATAGTAACTTGGGGAGGTGTTTTTTCAGCTTATAGCTTGTTGTCCACCATCCAGGGAAGTCAGGGCAGGAACATGAGGGAGGAGCTCATGCAGAGGCCATGGAGGGGTGCTGATTACTGGCTTATTCCTCGTGGCTTGCTCAACCTGCTCTCTGATAACACCCAAGACAACCAGCCCAGGGACAGAACCACCTATGGTGGGCTGGACCCTCTTATATCAATCACCAAATAAGAAAATGCCCACAGGCTTGCCTATAACCCGATCTTACAGAGGCATTTTCTCAATGGGGATTCCTCCTTTTAGATGACTCTAGCTCATGCCAAGTTGGCATAAAACCAGCCAGCACACCCACTTTCTTCTGTGTCTTTTCTTGATAACTGGACATTCCTTTAGTCTCTGATGTGTCTGAAAAGGGTGGAAGACCCCCCCCCGCAATCCCGAACAGCCAGATTCAGTCTCTAGGTGGTACTTCTCTGAGCACCTAACTCTGACAGTCTTGTCCACTTAGCTAGTAGTAAAGGCAGGTCACAAACAACATGCCCAAGACCAAACTCACACTTTTCCATCTGTCTTAGTTAGGGTTTCTATTGCTATGAAGAGACACCATGACCCAGGTACTCTTGTAGAGGAAACATTTAATTGGGGTGGCTTACAGTTCAGAGGTTCAGTCCATTGTCACAGTGAGGAGCATGGCAACATGCAGGCAGACATGATGCTGCAGCTGAGAGTCCTATATTTTGCAGGCCACAGGAAGTTGAGCTGGGACACTAGGTGGTATCCCAAGCATAGGAAACCTCAAACCCCGTCCCACAGTGACATAGTTCCTCCAGCAAGGCCACACCCATTCCAACAAAGTCACACTTCCTAATAATGCCACTTCCTATGAGATTATAGGGAGCCTGTTACATTCAAACTACCACACCACCTGTGTTGTGGTCCTCTACTCTTTCAATTGGTCAGGCCCCAGTCTAACTCTCCCCTCCCTCCCTCCCTCCCTCCCTCCCTCCCTCCCTCCCTCCCTCTCTCCTTCCTTCCCTCCTTCCTGTTATGTCTCACTGGGATTGAACCTAGAGCCTTGAACTTGCTGGACAAGCTCTGTACCACTGAGCTATATCTATGATATGATTGGGGTTCAGGCTACCCTTGGATTTTGCCTCAGTAATGCCCTGGCTTAATCCTCTGCTCCTTGCCATGTGGCCTGATGGGTGTATTCTGAAGGAGTATCATTGTGTGACGGGCACAAACCTCTGCTTGCTGGAATCCTACCTACTCCCTGAGAACCACGCTTTTGACCTCACCCTGGAGCATCGTTCCTCCCTTCCATGGAATTCCATGATACTCTGGTGCCTCTTAGCATAGTCTCTATGTTTAACCCACTTTTCCCCTCCCCCAGTTTCTTAAGCAAGAAACTCTTGTTCCCTTCTTCTGCTTCTTTCTTAAATGTCAACCTGGGGCTGGAGTGATGGCTTTGTAGGCGAGAGTGCTCACTGCTCTTGCAGGGGGCCAGGATTCAGTTCCTAGTATCCACAGGGAAGCTCACAATGGTGGTAACTCCAGTTCTAGATGACCCAAAGACCTCTTATGGCTCCTGCATGCCCGTGATGCACATGAATTAGTAAGGTCACACACAAATAAATGAAAAACAAATCTTAAACAAAAAACAATCTAATTTGTTCTTGGTGGGCACTGGAGCTGCATCCCAGCTATTCAATGGCTTGGCTTTGTATTTATAACTTTACTCTTGGGGAAGCTATTCCTTGTGTCAGTCTGTCTATCTACCTAGCCCAATCATAACCTATCCTGACCAAGCTCACATTTTTCCATCTGTCTTAGTTAGGGTTTCTATTGTTATGAAGAGACACCTCTTGTAGAGGAAACATTTAACTGGGGTGAAATCTGGCACTCAGAGTGAAGTGTTAAGGGTCATGGCTGTATGGTTCCATTGTAACCACTTCCAGTTGGAAGCTGTCAGAAGTCTCCCTACTCCATGATGAAGACGAGTGAGTGGGGAAGTCTGTATTAACTTGAGTGAGCACTGGAGAAAACTTTGTCATCTAGTTGAATGCTCATCCCCCTAGTTAGTAATGTGCCATGCATTCAAATGACACACAGTGTGTACTTTCAAGCCACACTTCGGGAATTTCCCTCTTACTAAAATGCCTTTGGAAGTACGAACTGGGTTGAAGGTTAGTATATTTTATAGGACATGGCTGAATTCAGTGTGCAGTTCATTAGAAACAGTTGAACTGCCTCTTAAGGCATCTGACTTGCATCTCTGTGCATACCTGATTGAACACAATGTTCTCTGGAGGTTAAAGTCAAGTCCAAGAAAAAGAACGAGGGAAGTAATTTCAAGTCATACTAATGTTCTTAAAACGTTGTTCAATTGCGTGACTGTGTCGATGGCTGAGGGGTGAGAGCACACACTGCTCTTGCAGATGATCAGTCACAGTTTGATTCCCAGGACCCACACTGGGTGACTCACAACCACTTCCAAGTCCAGCCCCGGAGGATCCATCACCTCTGGCCTCCCCAGGCATGGATGATAACCCCCACTCCCACATACACATAATTAAAAAGTAGCAAAAGCAAGTCGTTACATTGTCAGTTGCTCTGAGGTGGAAAGAGAAAATGTGACTGCTAAATACTTAAATGATGTCAGAGTCCGTTTTCTGGGCACAGTCACCTTAGCCGAACTGTAGCCAACTGAACTGTAGTCAGCCCTGGCATCTGTACACTCAAGACATAAGTTAATAAGTTGTTTTTAAAAATGCCATTGTTCTGCACCACTGTTGGTCATAATTCATTTGTGGGCTAGGTGCTTTACCTCCCCGCATGCTATTTCTGAAGCATCTAGGTGAGGGGTGGGAATCGAATGCATGCCTGCTCCCGGGAGGCGGGGTCAAGAGCAGGAGTCACAGTGCCCACAGCTATTGCATGCTCTGAGATCCGCACCCTCTGCAGAAAAAGCCCCAGGAGCTATACTTACAACACACACTGAGGTGGGCACACCGTGTGCTTTTGGTGTGCTCCTGTGCTGTGTGGAGTGCTTTCGGTGTGACGTTCGTTATTGCTGTATCTTGGGATGCATTCTTACTCAACAACTTGTGAGTCAGAACAGACAGGCAGAAAGACCTTTCTCATACTTGTGACTCTTCAAGGTGACAATCTGAATGTAATACTTCTATTTTTTTAAGATTTATTTACTTTCTTTTATGTGTATGAGTGTGTTTTACCTGCATGTATGTATGTGATCACATGCATGTCTGGCGCCCTCAGAGGTTAGAAGAGGGCATCTGTCAAATTTATTTCCAGGTCAATAAGTGCCTTTTTAGTTGCTAAATAGAATGGTAGAGTATGGAAGGGACTGGGAAATCCACATCAGAGTTCCTCCCAGGATGATTCCTCTGGGGTCCTCTAACTTCTGCCAGACTCAATGTCATGTCTCTACCTCTCAAGTTGTCCCTGGGTTTCATCTTTTGTTTTGAATTGAAACCTGCTATTACAGAGCTCAGTCTCTGGTTGTCTCTTTACCTTCCTAAATCTCAAAGGATGAAATAAACCGTGTTTGCATAGGGCAGCTGCCATGGGTGGAATACTTGTCTCCCTCCAATACTCGGGCTGAGTATTAATTGCTGTTGTAGTAGGTGGAGCCTGCTTGTTGGTGAGTAGCGCCTTTGCAGGTGGGGTGGATGGTGCACTTTGAGGCTGATCTGTTGCAAAAGAGAACTTGGCCTCCGCTTGCTGTCTCTCCTGAGCATGGTGTTTTGCCAGAAGGTGCCCTCTGTCCCATGATACATTGGGAGGGCTGCATGCAGATCCTTGATCTTGGCCTTCTTAGACTTCTGAACTGTGAGTAGTAGTGTTTCTCTAAAACATTATCTAGGCTATGATACTGTTATAGCAATGGAAAATGGACAGAGGCAACAACTTTCTAAATATTTAAGAGGCCAGTGTGTGCTTCCTAAGTGTTTCCCCTGTGTGCTAAATAGTCTGCTTCAAGATGCTGGGACCCTGACACTTAGGGACCTTGTCTCAGAGCTCATAGTGCAGCAGGTGTGGGGTTGAATCCCAAGAGCACAAATGGAAACTTTGGATGGGACTCTCTCTCTCTCTCTCTCTCTCTCTCTCTCTCTCTGTCTCTCTGTCTTCCCCCTCTCTCTTGACCCCCTCTCTACTCTCAACTCTCTGTCTTCTGATCTCCCTCTCTCTTTCTCCTCTCTCTGTCTCCTGACCCCACCCCCTCCTTCTCCTGATCTTTCAGCATGAGATGGAGGCAAAGGCATGGGAAAGTAGACAAAAAGGCAGTCTGCACTGTCTGGCTCTACCCCTGCTCATAGTTCTTCACGAGCGGAGGTGATGGATGAGTGAGATGGGGCATGGAATCAGAACATGACCTGCAGAGACACGGATGCCTGGTGCCAATGTGCATTTATAGCTCCTTCTGTAGGCGTGTGGCTCTTTCTGTAGGGTGGTGTGTCCACAGCCTCAGTGGGCAAGAGGCCCTTGTAGAGTCTATGGGACTCTGTCCCCATCCTTGGTTCCTTTGAATCCCAACTGCAGGCCCTCTCCCTCCAACCCTTCCCCCACTCACTGTCCCAAGTTCTCCGGTTGAGGACCAGGTCACTCTAAATCTCTATTTCTCGCCCTAAGGCACTTCCCAAAACTCAGGTGCCTTCCCACAGATGGCCTGGTGCCATAGAGATAACCCATCGCTTACGTCACTTCTCAGCGTCTCCGGCTAACAACCTCTGCCCCACGGCCAATGCCGCATTGCCCTATTTAAGCCTGTACAGAATCCTCATTAAACGCAGCTTGAACAGCTGTGTTGTCTTGCTGTCACCTTCTCTGTCTCTTGTCCCGTCATTCCAGGTTCCCGTGGGCTCGACCCCTGCTGTGCCCTGCTGGTCAGGGCATTCTCCCACAATGCTGTGTGCTTCTCTCCACACCAGGATGCCTTGCTGGCCAGGAGGTGGGGGTAGGAGGGAGCGACCTTCTAGTCTGTGCTCAGATGTGCTCTTCCTGAAGTCAAAGGCCAGCATGGCTCTTTCTTACTGTTTGACATGCACGGAAGACCCCTGGCCTCCCATTGTATGTGACATGGGATCTTTGGGGGTGCAGTTAAATGGGGGGACTTTGCACCTCTTGCTGAATAGGGTCATGCGTCCCAGCCTGTATTACCTGATATAGGACAACAGGCTCCTTTTGCTTCTACTTTGCCCTTGACTCTGGGAGGCGCTGGGCGCAGTATGACAGGGCTTTAAAGTGACAGAGAGGGACAAAGGAAGACTCCTGTCTTACCTCACTTACAGATTAATAGGCAGGGGCAGGAGGTAACTACCATCAGGCAGTCACACTAGGATACTCGAAGGCCTTAGAAGAAATAAGTACTGGTAATAGTGGGGGCACCAAGCCAATTTTGAAGGGTGGGAGAGTAGAGCAGTGGTTAGGGAAAACCATACAGGGGAGATCAAGGGCTGCCAGCCTATCTTTGTGGAGACTGCTTTGGGCTTTCTGGGCCAGGCAGAATCTATCGGGTGGGAATTACTCTATAGAAATGAGAAAAGCCCCAAGCAGTGTGTCTGGTGGGCACAGCTGGGCTCGCATAATGCTTTTTGTATGGAAATAGCTGTCCTGTCCTGATAGCTGACCTGTCCTGTGTTGGATGAGGTGTGCCAGACACACCAAGTAGGCAGCACTTAGTGGAGGTCTGTGAGGCAGCCCCTCACAGTCTGGGTGAGTAGGCCAAAGGTGACAGCTCATTCAAGACTCGGTATATGGAAGGCATGGATGGGAAAGGACCAGAAGCTGGAGGGATGGAGCCTGGGCATCTTCAAGGTTTGCCACATTTGCTATGCAGAGCACAGTTTTCTGTTCCTGTCATTTCGGCCGCCACCCCACTGAGGCTTGGATTAGTCTGTAGTCAGCTAAAATCCTCTCAGGCACTTCGCTCCCCATGCATTGCTGTTAAGCCAGACTGTGCCCGTCATCACCTGTGGGAATTTATCTTTGCATTTGCAGTCTTACTAGATGCCATTGAGACACAGCTTCCCATGGGTGGAAAGTTTTTTTTTTTAATTGAAAATGATAGAAATGTAGGAACATCTCTGGATAAGCATAAGGAATAGAGTTACATGAATTTGGTGGAATATTCTTAACTGGCCGTTGAGACACTGACATTTGATTAGAATGCCACCCGTGGTCTACTGTGAGAAGGAAAGAGTTGGCTCTGATATGACGTCTCTGCTTCAGAAATGTGTGTGAATAACCCTGCCCCATTCGCAGTTCTCTGACGGGGGTGTCCTTTTTATTCCCAGGAACCCCACCTGGCATGCAGATCCAAGAACAGAGTAGGTTTTTCCATTTGCTCCCTCCAAATATTATACTGCCCACCAGTGCTGGAGGTCCATGTCTTACTGCAGTGTCTGCATTAACAGCCCAGACATTTTCTGTCTGTCATTTGGGAACAGCCAATGAGAACCATGACCATAGCAAAGATGCAGTGGTGCCCCCAATGAGATAGCAGCTGGTGCCATCGGCCAAGTGTGCTCCTTATGGCAGGAGGGCCAGGTGACATATTTTCATGGCTACCACAAAGACCAGTGAACAATGCCATCCCAATGAAAAATATTTCCAGCCGGGCAGTGGTGGTGCACGCCTTTAATCCTAGCACTTGGGGCAGAGGCAGGTGGATCTCTGTGAGTTCGAGGCCAGCCTGGTTTACAGAGCAAGTTCCAGGACTGCTAGGGCTACACAGAGAAACTCTGTCTCAAAAAGCCAATAAATAGATAAACAACAAACAACAAATGAATAATAAATAAATACTATTTGCAACCTAGAACTTGCCTATACTATCAACTATTCATGAGGTTAAAATATGGAAATTCTCAGATAGCCAACATCTCAAAAATAACAACAAAAACACAAAAACCACCACCACCACCACCAAAAATCTCTTCCATGAACCCTTTCTCAGGAAGCTTCTAGAGCAGTGGTTCTCAACCTCTGGTTCTCAACCCCCCCACAGGGATCACATATCAGATATTTACATTATGGTTCATACAGTAGCAAACTAACAGTGATGAAGTAGCAATGAAAATAATTTTATGGTTGAGGGGGTCACACCACAACGTGAGGAACTACATTAAAGGGTCGTAGAATCAGGGAGGTTGAGAACCCCTGCTCTAGAGAATAGCTTCCACATAAAATCAAGAAACAAAAGGAAGAAAATACGGTATGCACAGACCATGTTTAAGCCTAGAATGGAATGAGGGAGTACTGGCCAGAAGACAAGCTATGTTGCAGACATAAAGGAACCAGAGCAGAAAGGAGGAAGACCCCTGAAGTGTGTCTCCAGGCTGATGTGAGCCAATGGGAGTCTGTGCTGGAAGGATGATGGGGAGGGTGAGGTCAATGAGCCACAAGCACAAAGAAAATGAAAAAGCTATGTGATTACTAACTTCAGAGAAAACCAAACTAAGGGAAATGGACTTCATTGTCTTATCGCTCACCTGTGACTAATATTTACAAAGGTGGAACAAGACTGCACTGGATGTTAGTGAAACCAAAACTTGCAAGGCTGACTTGTCAGTGTAAGAGGGCCAAACTGTTAGTGTCCATAAAACAGGAAGCCGGTGGATACTGTCTGCTATAAGAGACTATGAACAGTGTAAATTAAAAAATAGAAAATCATGATTGCACAGTGATTTTTTTCCTCTGTGAAGGAGAGAGAGGGAGAAATGGAGTGATGAGGACAGGGGACTGTAATTTTTCATCTAGATTTCTCAGAATTATATTGACTTTTTCAAAGATTTATTTTTATTTTATGTCTATGTGTGTTTGCTTATATGTCTGCATATGCATGCACCATGTGCTTGCAGTGCCTACCAAAGTCAAAAGAGGGTGTTGAGTTCCCCTGGACCTGGAGTTACAGACACTTGTGAGATGCCATGTTTGTAGGCAGATTTTTTTTCTGTCCAGCCAGCCAGCTCCCAAATAGCCACACAGAGACTAATTATTAATTATGAAAACTGGGATGACAGCTGTAGTGCACATCATGCTCATTCTGCATCTCCTCTCTCCTTCCCATTGTCTTCTCTGCCTGAAAAATCCTGCCTAGCTATAGGCTGTTTAGCTTTTTATTAAACCAATCAGAATGATACATCTTCATAGTGTACAAAAAGATTATTCCACAACATATGTGGTGCCGGGAATTGAACTGAAGTCCTCTGTAAGAGCTGCCAGTGCTCTTCACTGCTGAGCCATCTCTCCAGCCCCAATTTTTGTCTTTTTAAATCACAGACATATATTACTGCCACAAAAATGAAAAGGAAATAGGTATTTTTTGATCGTCACTTTTAAAAATTAATTTGCCTAGTCATAACATTCCAGCCCATAGAGCTCATTTTGAGTCAAGCTTTGGAACATTTCTCTGTTTTCAGGATAGTGTCTTGTGAGTTTTCATGTCTGATTACAAACAGCAAAAGAGAAATATAGCTATGAGTACATCCTGAGGGACAGTATGAGCCACCTTTTCAAGTAGAACCTTCCCATTAGTGTTTCACATTTCTCTCAGTCTTTGTCATTAAGAAGGAACCATCACACTTTTGTTTACCACTGAATGCTTTCAAAACATTGCTCTTTAAACAGAAACTGTTCTATGTTGTATCTTTCCTGCTTTTATCCTTTTTAACCCCAAGTATGTCACACAAAGGCTTATCAAGTATAAAGTTACGACATAACAGAGATTTAACTATCACGTTGCTAGAGGAGCACTACAATACTATCAAATTATTTGAGGCTAATTTGCCAGACTTATTTTATTAATTTGTGCCATCTTTTCTTTGGCACCAATGCATTCTCTTTAACTATCACATTGCATTTTGCTCATGGGTCTATTACTATGAGATCTATATTTGCTTCCTTTTAAAATTAAGACATTCAGGGCTGGAGAGATGGCTCAGGGGTTAAGAAGGTTGCTCTTACAGAGGACCTGAGAGGATCCACATGGCAGCTCACAAATATGGTTGATTCCAGTTCCCCAGGGATCTGATGCCACCGTTTGGCTTCCTCAGACACTGCATTACGTGGTGCGTGCGTGCGTGCGCGCGCGCGCGCGCGCGCGCGCGCACACAGGCACGCACACACGCACACAGGCACATACTCATACACATAAAATTAGAATAAACTAAAAGGAAGAATGTCATCCTTTAAGTGTTCAGTGTTTTGTGATCCTTCAGGGTGTCTGATGGATGCTGTATGACCCAATGCCAGTTCTGTGAGGCCACTCTTGGAGTTGGTGGCTTTGGAATGGATGTAGACTCCTACAGACTTGCTGTCTTTGGTGCCTAGGGACCACATCAAAAGGAGGCAGGCCCATAGGAACAAACTAGGTCACAGAACCCAAATGCTGCATTCTTTTTCTTTCTTCTCATGCTTAAAATGTCCCCTTTGTGCCAGGGAAGGACAGAGGAAGCAGCTGTCCTGCTGCTGTCCCCTGCCCTCGAGACAGCAGGTCATACACTGCACCCAACATGGCATCCCTTCTGCAGCAGGTTCCCCACTCAGCCTTTTAGCCACCCCAGGGGTCCTGCCGTTGTGTTTGGGGGTCTTGTTCTCTCCTCTCTTCTTGAAACGGTCTCCCTGCCTCACCGGGCTTCTCTAGTCACAGAAACAGAAACCTTGGTGCAGAGAGGCACTTAGTAAAGACAACCCGTGCAGCATCAAAGAAATTAGGAAACCAGGAGATAATAGAAAGCGGATTTGTTTACACTTTGGCCCAAACAGAGACAGGAAGATGCTTACCTTTCTCCTCCTCTTTTCTGTAGGAGCATTACAATTTCATAGAAAAGGTGGGGGGTGGGGAAGATCCAGAAATACGCATATGTTAATGAAGTAGTCAAATCTGTGAAATCTCTCAGGGGAAGACACGTTCCTCCTCTAGCTGGCACCAGGCTTCACCTTCCTTCTCCCAGGGTTGAATTCCCGGAGCCGGGATTTATTGCTTTGAGGTCCATTGTTTTAATAGCCCAGTTGGGCGCAAGCGCGCAAGGGAGTCGCAAGAGTGGCTCTCTTTAGAACATCCTCTCTTGTCAGAGGATCAACTCTATAACCTTAATTTGTGCTCATATTCTCCACCAGATATACCCTGACCTCCTAGTGGCTCAGCCAAATAGGAAGTGAAGGAAATAACTTGGGGTGGGGGCTTCTGGGAGGCCAGGCAACATGCCACACACAGGTGCTGCTGGTAAAACTCATCACAAAGATTTATGGACTTGCTGTCTCAGCTTCTGAATAGAAGACTCAGCCCCACCCACTTTTAAAAAAGAAAACAAACAAACCCCATGTGGGATGACAATGGTTCCAGAAAATACAATCTGAGGGTTCTTGGGACACCTCCCACCCCCTCCCCACGCCGCTGCCGACACCACCATTAGAAGCCACTTCTTTGTTTCACTGTGAAGCCAAGAGGCTTCTGTGCTGCTGTAAAAACCACCAAATAAATGTTTGAAAATGAATCTGGGCAAAGTCCAGGAAGGACATCAGCAGCTTTTTCTTTGAATGATCAAAGTCATCTTTGGGAATTATTTCGGATCACAAAGGCAGGTTGAAAGGAACACTGTTCCTGGGTCCAGACACAGGCAGAAGGGTTGCCTGTGTTGGGGGCTGAGGCTCAGAGTGTAGTGACCAGCATCCCCGTTTTAGCAGCCATGACAGGCTAACATGTGCTTGCATGACCTTGCCGTTCCTGTCCTGGTCACTAGGTGATCAGATGCAAGGAACCAATCAGAAGTTAGCTGGTGGGCCTGTGCTTTACAGACAGTTCACAACAGTGACATTCATAGCATAGCAACCGCCCTGGGAGGGCCTATAGGTCATAACCAGTTGACTAATCAATACAGGGCAGGTCATCCAAACTTAAAAGCACACCAATCCTGAGACTGTTTCATACCCCTAGACACTCCCCTTATGCTGCCCTTTAAGATTCCTGCCTCGAGGTTGCTCGGGGTCTTTCTCCAGCTATCTGCCATGGTGGTGGGGTGAAGGGCCCAAGCTAATGGGTTTAGCTCGTTAAATAACTTTAATAAAAGACTCTTTGCTTTGGCATAGAAATAGGCCTCTTGGTGATTTGGGGGTTCAGAATTTGGGGACAACAAGAGAAGCAAGATTGCTGGTCAGTCTTGTTGTCTGATTCACTCTGCTACTTGCCATGGGGGAGGGAATTTAAAGTCCCATTATCTCATAGAAAATGGAGCACAATGGAGAGGCTGCTGGTAGGGTATGTGTGGAGTCTTCCCTGCAGGGATGTAAATAAAGAGGTTAGCAACAGAAGGAAGATAAACAGCCCCCTCCCAAAAAAATCAAACTAAACCACACATTTCTGAAAAACCAGCTTCCCTCTTTGTCACACCAGGTCTTTGTGTTCCTCCTCCGCACCCTCCCCCTCCCCTTCCTAGCCTTCCTCCCCTCCTCTTCCTCTTCCTCCCCCTCCTTTCTTCTTCTTCTTACTTTTCTTTCTCTTCTCCTTTCCTCTCCTCTTTCTCCTCTCCTCTTTCTCCTCTTCTTCCTCCCCTCCTCGTCTTCCTTTTCCTCTTCCTCCTTGGAGCACCTGTTGCATTCTAATGTTCTCTACAATTCACATTTTCAGTGTTTGTTGATGCCTGCTCCTCTTGCTTGGAGAACACACAAGGCCCCAGAAGCAATGCCACTGCCATTGTCTGCACTGCATGCTCATGTTTCTCTGATCCTCTCTACTTCAGTGGTCAGAGTCATCAAGGCCATGTTTGGGTAACTTCAAAACATGTGGCCTGAGTAACATTCCACCACACATAGGCAAACGGGAAGAGGGTGGGAGGGCAGATGGATTGCTTTTTCCTAATCACAAATCCATAAAGCACACCACATTTGTCTGTAATCTTTCCCCGTCTATTGACAGAGAAATGCATCCACCTGTCATCCCCCCCCCCCCCCGTGCAGCTGAGGTGTTCTTGCCTGTAAGTGGACGTGAGTTATTTAAGAAGCAAGAGAGCCTTTGGTCTGATCACCAGGAAAGGACAGGGAGAGTGGGGCTGCCTGGGTGATTGAGGCAAAGCAGGAGAACCTGGTGAGAAAGGCTAGCAGGTAGAGAGTAGAGGTGACAGTTATGTGAGAAAACACTTACCTCAGTGTTGCTGAAGTGTCGTGGTCCAGTCTGTATTGGCCCCATGCTCCAGGGGCCATCTATTCTAGACTGATATCTTTGAGGCTTCAATCAGAAACAGCTGAACAGCCCTGGGTCTGACCCTGGGTGGAGGAGTGTGGACACAGGGTAGGCTAACTACCAAGTGGCATTGAAGATGAAACAGAGACATCTGATCATAACAGGAGGGCTCTCAGTAAATAGTGAAGGCCATGGTTTATTGTAGCATCATCTTAAGTAACCACCCAAAGGTGGGGGTAATGGCAGAAGGCATCTATTATCATGTATAAAGGGCTCATAGGACATATTTCCTTTAATCCTCAAGATACTCCTAAGTAGCACCCCACACCAGCTGTCTTACTAGCCCTCAGGGTGGGTGTAGACTTGCCCTGGCCCAAGTATTTTGTTATACAGAATAGGAGCCGTCTCCTATCGAGGCCAGGCATCTGGCGGTAATCAGCCAATATCTAAAAGACAATAGAAGGCCTGAGCTCTTAGAACTCTGTGGCTGGGTAGAACATATTTCCAGGATATTATGTGGGCCCCCACACTGAAGCAAAGCTGTTTGATGAGGGTGTTCCAGAATGACACGGGCGATCATCGTGATAGATGGACATGTGAGAGCTTGTTTGACAGATGGACTGCCGGTAGCCTTTGCTGACCTTGAGATGGTGCTTATCTCAGAGCTCACAGTCTTGTCTCTGTTCTTCATCTAACCATGTGCCTCCCTCCCTGTTCCTGCATGGTTCACTGCTATTAGAAAAATAAAGGTACAAACCAGAATATTGGCATTCCTCCATGTCTCCAGTAATGACAGTGGGCTTGCCATCTAACCCAGTGACAATTCTGGCCATGAGCTGGAATATTTTATTAACAATATAACACCAGTGATTTGGGTGTGGTTTATTTTAAGTTATTTATTTTTATGTATGGGGGTCTTGCCTGCTTGTATGTCTGTGCATCATATGCAGTCAGTACCTAAGGAGATCAGAAGAGGGTCCCGTACCCTCTGGGACAGGAGTTACAGATGGTTGTGAGCCAGCATTTGGGTGCTGGGACCAGAACCCAAGTCCTCCACAAGAGTGGCTTGACTACGGAGTCACCAATTCAGGTCCTAGAAGGATTTTTGTAGAATATGATTTAGTATTAAGTAGAATGATATAGCAAATGTTATCAAGATAAATACTGAGGCACAAACCTTAGTCCAAGATTTACTGATGTTTGCCTAATGTGAGTTATGAAATTTCCTTTCCTTCCTTGGCTGTCCTGGAACTCTCCATGTAGACCAGGCTGGCCTTGAAATCACAGAGATCCTCCTGCCTCTGCCTCCCAAGTGCTGGAATTAAAGGTGTGTGCCACTATACCTGGCTTCCTTTAAAGAATTTTGAAGCAAGTGAAAAAGACTTTTTACGTACCCCACTTAGAAAAACCAAGACAAGATGATCACAAGTGACAAAATTCCAAAGCTACAACTTGATCTAAAAACCTACCCTGGCTTTCATTTTGGTGCATTGCTAGAGCATGCCAATTTGAGAACTACAAGTAAATATGTAAATCTATGCAAATATATGCATTTGATGAACCTGGACTGGGATCAGCTGGAGGAAAAGATGGGCTTTGTGAGGATGCGGAACTGAGAAGGAGCTTCAAGGACCTGACTGCAGGATGTTACTTCCATGTGTCAGTAGTATAAAACACCATTTTCCTCTTAGAAACAGACACACATACCCACATACATTTAGGCACACACAGGCACACCCACACGCGTGCACACTGCTCCTTAGTAACTGCTGTGGAAATGCCCAGTGGAATGAGACACGTGGAACAGAGCCCTGATCATCCCAGACAATCACACCCTGCATCAGGAGGTGAAGCTAGACGATGCTTGCAGGAGCCTAACCTGCCTCCCAAGTAATGGTGGATGGTGGGTGTGGGAGCAATGTTCTTTTCCATCCTGTGCTCGGAGCCACCTCTCGGAACTCCTACAGCTGTCACCTTCATCAGGACTGTAGTATTGTCTATATTTTTTGGGGAAAAAAGTCATCCCTGCCTCCACTCCAGCTGCTCACATTTTTTTCTGCAGCAGGTGATTTGAGCATTGAGACTGTGTTCATGCTCTCAGAATTTCAGCTCACCTCTTGGTGCTCCTGTCAAATCCACATCACTTCACATTAAGGATTTTCCATGCCAGCTGTGGTGGCACACACCTTTCATCCCAGTGCTTGGGAGACGGGGCAGGCTGATCGCTGTGGGTTTCAGACCAGCCTGGTCTACAGAGTTCCAGGTCAGCCAGGGCTACACAGTGAGAGCCTGTGTCCAGAAAACAAAACCAACATATATATATATATATATGCAAGCAAACACCTTCTCATATTCTGCTCTCACAGTCTCTACTGTGAACTTATTTTCTAAAAGCCATGAACTATTAATCTTTTACGCTAGCTCTGTGGGGAGCATTATTTTCACAGCACACTGAGCTTGTTCTTAGATCTGGGCCTTCAATCTGTAGTTTCTGATAATGATATTTTACAGAAGATGTTGTAAAGATTTTTTTGCTCCCAACAGGTCTACCCTAAAAGGTGGCGGAGGCTTGAAAAAAGAGCCAGTTGTTTGACTTAAGCACTATGGTCTTATGTTTCCTTTGGAGAGGCCCAGGTGATTTGGTGAAATAAAACCCAATCAAAAAGAACTATTCAATCAATGAGATCACTTGATAGACAAGAAACAGGAATCACTAGAGCAGTGGTTCTCAACCTTCCTAACACTGAGAACATTTGACACAGTTCCTCCTGTTGTGGTGACCCCCAAGCCATAAAACTGTTTCATCCATACTCCATAGCTGCAATTTTGCTACTGTTATGAGTCATAATGTATGTGTCTGATACACAGGATATCTGATATGCCACCCCCATGGGGATGGCAACCCACAGGTTGAGAACTCCTGCCCTGGCCCTTAATACCTTAGGAATTCTGAGAACAAATTAAGCATCTCTAACTATGATTTTTTTTTCGGACATTGGAAGGTTAAAATGCATGCAACTGTTGTGTTTTCACATTTGTGACAGTTAGGGATAACTGAAAGGTGCAGAAAGAGGAGATCAGTGGATCAATAATTGCTGAATGGCAAGGATTTAATTAGTCAAACGATCCAAGGCTTCTAGCTACCGAGGAATTGAAAACAGCTAAATAATCAGGATAGATGAGTGCCAGTGTAGAGAAACAGAGCAGTGGGTAATTTGCAGTGGAAATTCTCTAAGCTTGGAAATCCAGGGCTTTAAGATTTTTTTCTCATGTGATGAGCAATATGTACTCATTACATAACAGTCAGAAAACTCAGAGAACTAGAACAGCATTAGAAATATCCATGTTCCTCTAGGAGAGACAATAGATATTAATCATGTCCTTGGTACAAATCCTTGAAAATGCTGTACTAGTTGTTTTTTTGTCACCTTGACATGTTAGACGGAACATCAACTGATAACATAGCCCCCATAAGACTGGCCCGTAGGCCACAGTCAGCAGTGTTCCCCTGGGTTGTATAACGAGGTAGACAGAACAAGCCAGGGGGCAAGCCAGTAAGCAATATCCCTCTATGGTCTCTGCTTCAGTTCCCCATGTGGGGGAAAAAAGGTCACAGTTTGTTCTCTTGTAATCTTAGCACTGAAGAGCCAGAGAGAGGCTGGCTCCCGGCAGGGTCACAGGCCCAGCCACCCTAGCATAGTTGGTGGGTTCAGTCCAATGACAGACACTGTCTTGAAAAACAAGATAGAAAGCCCCTGAGGAATGATACCGGAGGTATACACACACACACACACCCCACATATACTATATACACACACCACACATACCCCATACACACCACACACACCCCATACACACCACACACATACCGCACATACTACACACATATATCACACACACCAAACACACACACTACATCCCCACACACAACACACACATACACACATACCAAATACACATAAACATGTACACACATATCCCCCACTCCCACAACATATACACACACACACACACACACACCACACACACACTACACATACCAAACACACACACATACATACCACACAAACCACACACACCTCACACATACCACACACACACACACATACACACACACGTCCTCAGTAAAGGCAAGGCAAGTCATCCTAGATGCCATGATTCTGTTCTGTTTGTCTACCTGATTGTCAGGTTTGGCACTATGCATCTTTTAAGGAACTCTGTGTGGAGACAGCTGGCTGTTTTGTGGATGGAAAATATTGAAGGTTATTTTGGGGAAATCATTAGATGAGTGTTTTGTGGGAGACTGATTGAAATTCTGTTGAGGAACTGCAGTTTATAATCCACAGAATTGTGCTGATACAAATAAGAGGATAATTTGGTCTATAAACATGGGCATTAGTCCAGTCAGCAAGCTTGTGTAACTCACTCAACATAGCAGTGACCTTGAGAAACTCCTCAAATGTGTCATTGTTCTTAAAGCTGAGGTAAGGATGACAAAAAGGAAAGTCAAAAGGAAAGAAAACAAAACCAAAACCAAAAAACATCCCTATTTTCCCTTACAATGTTTCAACCATTTTTCTTCTTAAGAAGCTCCCTCTGGGAACTTACATCACCTCTCTAGGATGTAGAGTGGTACTCAAGGATAAGTGAATTATTTTCTATTTACGGGATGTACTTCAGTTCTTTCATTGTTGGTCTCAGTTAATTTAATTAAGATTTTAAATTAATTTTCACAGGATTAAATTAATCTTCTGAGAATTATTCCCTTTTAATTTTTAGTTTTAAATCTAAGGACTAGTCAGGACAAAGTGACCCATTGAGTATGGTCCCGAGATGTGTTAGAATGAGTGCTAATATCACCTGTACTTTTTTACTTTCAGCTTCAGCTGCCCAGCTTTCTGCCAGGCATCCTCCTTGAGACAGTGGTTCTATGACTGGAAGTTAATCTGATCTCCTTGATTTGGGGCACCCTTTGTTGTCTGTGATTCCTTTCCTCGCTTACTTCCTACACGTAGCATCAGCAAGCTACACCGATTCCATTATCAGTGATAACCTAAGTCTGGCCACTTGTCACTATCTACTCCTCCAGCATCATATTTCACCTGGGCTAATGGTCCAAAGTGCCATCATCTTTTGCCTTGCACCATCATTATTGCAATAGCTGTCTAACTGGTCTGTTGGGTCCCCTGCTTCCTTCCCATTCTCCACCTCATACCCAGTCATCTTTCAAAAATCATACACCAAGTGACACTGAGACCATAGTCAAAGGATAAATGCATGGGGCTCACTAAGTGACAGTCACAATGGAAACCATCTATGTTAAGACTTCGTAAGCCTCACTCCAAGTGACTGAGATAAGAAGTCTTTCAGAACCTGGATTTTGCGACATTTTCACATACACAATGAAATGTCTTGCGGTGGGACCCAAGTTAACAGAGATTCCTTTATGTGTTGTGTGCAGAAGCTAGTATGGTCAGTCTTTACAGGGCATCTGACTCTTGAAAGAGAACCCTGACAGGAGGGCTGATGGGCCTTTTCACCTGTGGTGGTTGGATTGGGTTTCAAGGAATGTTGAGCTTTGGAGTATTTCAGAGTTAGGGTTTTGTGGGCTAGGCATATTCAACCAGTATCAACTTATTTAATCCTCAGAAGAATGGGGATGGGAGATGTCATTGCTATCCCTATTTTATATTTTTGGTTGTAAGACTAGCCTTTGATGACTGAGCCATCTCTTCAGCCCGCTATCCCTACTTTAAATACAAGAGAGAAGCAGAGCTGGTACCTGAGTCTGTCTGTGTTGACAAGGCATGGAAGAGTGCGGAATTAGAACAATCTGAGTCCATTTCCTTAGATGACTAGTGAACTCTGCCTGGGTGCCCTGCTGTCATCCTGACCCTTGCAGTACGTAAAGTCCCTCACTTTTTTTTTTTTTGGCTGGGTCTCTCCTCAAACGATGCCCTGCCAGCCCTTCTGGTCTAACGGCATGCCTCCCTACCCTGCCACCTGCTAACCCTCCTCTGTCCATCTCCTCCATGGGATACAAGCTCCATGAGAAGACACTTCTTTGAACCTCTCAGCAAAGTGCAGAGTGTGATTATTTGTTGCACACACATGAGTCTTGCTTGACTCTTGTAATTAGAAACAAAATAACTGATTTTAAAAAAATGTAATGAATTATCCCTGTAGCTGCAGAGTTGAATTTATGTTCAGAGGAAACTGGTGTTTCTTGTCACATAAATCCTGGATAATTTACAACTGTGAGTATCTTTATGACTAGTAATATACTCACAATCTCTTTCCCTATAAATCTTTAATATTTTACTGCACAATTTGATGAGTTTTGGCAACTCCACGTGTGAAGGATAATCTTGTTTGTCAACTTAATACCCCTTGGAAGAGGAACCTCAGCTGGGGGACTGCCTCCATCAGATTGGCCTGTGGGCACATCTGTGTGGCATTTCTTCTTTGGTGCATGGCAGACAGACCATCTCTGGGCAGGAAGGCCTGAGCTCTATCAAAAATCTAGCTGAGCAAGCCGGAAACTTCCTCTGGGGTCTCTGCTTCAGTTTCTGCCTGCAGGCTCTTGCTTTGTTTTCCCTCAGTAATGGGCCTGAGAATCAAATAAACCTACTGCAGCTGAGAAGGCAACCAGGACACTGTTCATCTGGGCGATAGACCCCTCTACAGAGATACAGAACCTTCCCATTGTTATATAAAACTTCCTGTGACTCCTCACTGGTCCTCACCTTCCACGGGCAACCATGGTTCTGCTTCCTGTCCCTAGACGATAATCTGGAGGTTTACAAAGGAATCACACAACAGTATAAGTGTCCTCTGTGTCCTGACTCTTTTGTTCTAGGTAGCATCTTTTAGATCAGTCTCGATTGCTGCATAAAAGGGTGGTTCATTTTCTTCTTTGGTGTTTTTTGTTTGTCTCCCAGATTAAACCTAGGGCCTTTTATGAGCTAGTAAGCACTCTACCCTTGAGATATCCTCAGTGTGCCTGCCTGCCCTGGCTCCCTGGCTCCCTCCCCCCCCCCCCCACACACACCCCTTATGCCCCCCTCCCGTCCCTCCCTCCATCCCTCCTTTCCTCCCCCTCTCTAGCCCTTTGTAAACGTTTGGAGTCAGGCCTCACCCTACAGCCCAGGCAGGCCTGGACAGTGTGCTGCTTCTCCTGAGTAACTCTCCCACCCCTGTTCTGTCGATGGGTGCCTATTAGATTCAGGACACCAGTGTTCAAAGGTCACCATCAGGACCAAGATAGGAACATGCCATCTCAACTCCTGAAGTTGGATTCCGGCCTACTCACTCTTTTCTGTTTACCTCTCAAATCTTCATGAGGTTTCCTGTCAACAGCAGAGGGAGGGAAAGTTTGATAGTGAGCAAGATAGAGAAGAGTAAACACCAGCCAGCATTGGTGAGGAGGGGCTGTCTTAGTGTTCTCCAGTCATACAAGTGGAAGTCACTGTTGCTTTGGTCAAAGGTTTAGTTTTTTGGTTTCTTCTTAGCTTATAGGCTGCTGCTTCAGATCATGAGATATTGTGCTCAATGAATGAGGCATATTGTTAACAAAAGTCAAAACGAGAGACAAACAAATTCACTTCATTGAATGGTTCCCTGAACTTGGAAGTTGGGTGATAAGACCATTCTTGGGTGGCTGGGCTGAGACAAACCAGAAGGATATTGGAGGAGAATGAAGAGGATATTTGGAGTAGTGAGAAGTTCCTCTGGCTCATGCAGGGACAGAAAAATTGGACGAGTCGTTCTGGAAACTAGACAGAGTGGAACAACAAATGGAAGGAGAGTTTCCCAAATGTGTGTCTGGGGAATAAAAGGCTGACAAATAGCCCTTGTATTTGTAGGAGGATAGGAAGAATTAATCCAGGAGGTCAAAAGTAAACAGGGAATAAAACCCAGATTAGCTCCAGTGTTTGTTAAGTGAAAAAGAAACACACGCACTGTTGGGAGTCAGGGTTTTCTGGAAAGTTGGCTGTGAAAAGGGACCCCTGGCCAAGGCCCACCAGCCCATGTCCTCACAGCTGCGCTCAGTTGTCTGTCTCCTGCTCCTGGCCCATGTCCTCACAGCTGTGCTCAGTTGTCTCCTGCTCCTGGCTTGTCTCTTGCACTTCCGGGAGCCAGCATTGTCTCAGCGGAGGGTGGGCCAAGGCACCAAGGTTCATCTTTCAGTTTATGGTGCTGATTCCCAGGGAAAAGCACGTGTTAGGATTCTGGTGATGAGACACAAATGAGAAGCAGTCGATTGACTCAAACAACCGGAGTCCATTTGAAAACACCCAGTCTCTTAGAGTAGAACATATAATCCTACTTAGAAGTTCCTGGTATGACCACGGATGGGAGATTGGTTCTTTTTATCAAACCCATTAATTAAAAAGGGACATAATCCAAAGACAATTTACCAGTAAGCTATTATAACGCATTCTTATTTTATTTATTTTTCCAGTGTGAATCATAATTACACACTCAATACAACACATTTCCGTTTTTCCATTGGCTGCTAATACACACCAGAAACCTGTCTGATCATGGTGGCAGTTCTCTGCAGGGTGGTCTTCTCTGACATAACGTGTTGGCTGTAGCTGATTGCTGTACTGTGGACGAGTCACTGTGTTATACCCCATAGAAGTCAGAAATCATCAGTGGGGCTGAGGAATCCATTAAGGATTGCATGTCTCAGCTAGGCATTGGTGGCAGAGGCAGGCGGATCTCTATGAGTTTGAGGTCAGCCTGGTATACAGAGCGAGTTCTAAGACAGCCTCCAAAGCAATACAGAGAAATACTGTCTCAAAAAAAAAAACCAAAAAAAAAAAAAAAAGGATTGCATGTCTCCTCACAATCAGGGAGAAATTCACCATGTTTTTCTCTCCATAGGCTCATGCCAAAATCTGGCATCTCTACAATACCTCCTTCCGCCCTACTCAGGGAGGCCAGGTGTCTATTGCCTTAAGTTCTCACTGGATCAGCCCTCGAAGAATGACCGACCTTAACATCAGAGAATGCCAGAAGTCTCTGGACTTTGTGCTAGGCTGGTTTGCCAAACCCATATTTATTGATGGGGACTACCCAGAGAGCATGAAGAGCAACCTCTCCTCCCTTCTGCCTGATTTTACCGAATCTGAGAAGAAGTTCATCAGGGGAACCGCTGACTTTTTTGCTCTTTCATTTGGACCAACGTTGAGTTTTCAACTATTGGACCCTCACATGAAGTTCCGTCAACTAGAATCCCCCAGCCTCAGGCAGCTCCTGTCTTGGATAGATCTGGAATATAACCACCCTCAAATATTTATTGTGGAAAACGGTTGGTTTGTCTCAGGGACCACAAAAAGAGATGATGCCAAATACATGTATTACCTCAAGAAGTTCATAATGGAAACTTTAAAAGGTAGGCTTTTAAGTAAAATTCCCATTTCCTGCCAAAATTCAGGACCACCCCCCTACATCACACACACCACACATCACACACCACACACACACACACACACACACCACATATATACCACACATCATACACACACACATTGTTCATTATATACACACCACAACACCACACATATACACACACTACATATCATACATGTACACATCATGCATACAATACCACACACACATATATCATACACATAACACACACATATACATACCACACATCACAGACACATACACAACACATACATATACACTATACACACATACCACATATTATAACACACACTACACACACACACACACTACACATATAAGACTATTGGGGAAATGTAGATACATATTTTGTCATGATGTAGATAATTTGGGTAGTAGCAAAAATATATTTATGTAACACCTCTCTCATTTGAGCCATTCAGAAACTTAGTTTTCAAAGTTCCATAAAAGGAACTTAGATAATTTGTTGATAAAACAACAAGACAGGATTAATATTTGAAATTAGTTGACTCACAGTTTCTCATTTACATTGTTAGATTATAAAATGTAATACTGCAAATCTCAGGCTATCTAGCTTCATGTCCATATTTCTAGTTCATTTGTTTTAGCTTAATAAAATGCTTTTTCTTTAATTTTTTATTCTTTGAAATTTTCATATGTTTATACAATATATATTTGTCATTTATAACCACTGCTCTCTCCCTCCTTCCACAATAAAATGTTTTTTAAAGCAAGAGGAATGTCCATGTGATCTGGATAAATTAGTAAGTTGAAGGGTAGAGACGGGGAAAGTGAGCCAGGTATAGAGTACGTGTCTGGCACCCCAGGACCCTTGGTTCCATCCATAGCCCACAAATCAAAAGAAGACACAAGTCACAATGCTTGGTGCCCAGCTTAGAGAGGAATGAGAAACTGCTACTGTGGAGGTATGACTGTCTATGAAGACACTGTTTGGCAGAGTTACCTAGATTTGATGAGAGCCTTTTGTGAGCAGGAGAACATTGTTTACTTACACAAGAAGCATTATATCTGACTTGTTTCTTTTACTGTTTTGAGATTTCATTTATTTTTATTTTATGTGTGTGAAAGCTTGCTTGCATGTGTGTATGTGCACATGCATTTGGTGCCCACAGAAGAGGGCATCAGATCCCCTGGGACTGGAGTTACAGATGTGAGCCACCATTCGGATGCTGGGAAACAAAGCTGGCTCTTCTATATAAGAGGCCAGTGCTCCTAAACCGCTGAGCCATCTCCCCAACCCCTTGCCTTGTTTCCTTAAGAGTAAAAACCCCTCAGATGCTCTTGAGTCACCTAGTGGAGGATGACACGGCTCTTATCCTTTCTTCCTCTGCAGCCATCAGGCTGGATGGGGTCCACGTCATTGGGTACACCGCGTGGTCCCTCATGGATGGTTTCGAGTGGCACAGGGGCTACAGCATCCGACGTGGACTCTTCTATGTCGACTTTCTGAGTCAAGACAAGATGCTGTTGCCGAAGTCTTCAGCCTTGTTCTACCAAAAGCTGATAGAGAACAATGGTTTCCCTCCTTTGCCTGAAAACCAACCCCTAGAAGGGACATTTCCCTGTGGCTTTGCTTGGGGAGTTGCTGATAACCACATCCAAGTAAGTCAGCTGACAAAACCCATCAGCAGTACAAGTAAGTCTCTTGCCAGTAGGTAGCGCATCCTCACCAGGCTCTTGTCTGGGATGGCTCCCACGGGGTTCCTTGTTAGGGTCTTGCTTTCTAGCTTGGTGCTGTTGACAGCTCGTTGAAGACTGAGGTGCTGGGACTACTAGGAGAGGTCTTTAGGTCACAGAGGACATGTCTGTGGGACCTCTTCCTTCCCCCCCTCACTGTCATGTGCCAGCTCCCAGGCTCCCACACCATAAGGGCCACTGATTATGGACAAGAATGTCCAATGCCATGAGCCCTAGTCAGCCTTGTCTACTTAGCTCAATTCTTTCAAACTTACTAGAATTGATGGTATGCTGGCTAACACCACAGGGATGTATGAGACACATATGGGACATGTATGTAGACAGCCATGGCAGTACTATCCTTCTCACACTCCTCATCCGTCTCCCTCTCTCTCCCTCGTTACAAGGCCAACTGGAATGTCCTACCCTACTTTGTCAGAATCTACAGGGGGAACTCAGGTGGGTTCTAAGGTGGTAGAAATGGGGATGTTAAAGAAGGAGGAGGAGGCAGAGCAGAAGAAGCTAGATACCTCCTACAACCCCTGCCTCTTTACCTGGGTTGGAGTCAGAAGTCGATTAGATGGTTCCGGGTCCTGGTTTGATCTCTCTACCTCATGAGAGGTCCCTGCTGGCCCTGCCCCTGTACTGGAAGTGCATACACACCATCTCTCATAGTAGCTAGAGTCTGGAAAGTGACAAGTTCAGTCATTTGCATTCAGAGAATACTCTGCAGAGAGGCAGGGCTATAGGGGAAGCCACCCTCCTCATACCCTGTTTCCTGGGGAAGGGTTATGTCTTGACTTCGGGACCTAGGAAATAGTGAGTGGGTGCTAGGCATATGTTCAGTGTTCTTGAAAAAGACTGGCAACCCCAATCAGAACCAAAAATAAGGAGATAATTCCTTTTTTTTATACCTGGGAAGCAACTGTTTTTTGTTGTCTATTCATTTTACAGGGTTTTGCACCTGCTGGGCCTCTTACTGAGTCCCACGGCCCAGCTCTAATGACTGGGTCAGGATCCTATCTGAGGTCAGCCATGCAGAGGCCCTCTCTCAGGTTGCACTGTCCTTTGAGATCATCCACTCAGGGTGTCTGTCCCTCTTATGTGTCCTCTGTGTCCTCTATGAACCCAGCATGAAGCCACTCTCAGTGCTGCTGGGTGTGAACACGCTGTAAGCTCGCTGGTAGGAACAGACTACTGCTAGCGTTTGCTTCTGTCTGCACATATGGCTGCCTTTCCCTCATGCAATCCATGCTCTCCTCAAGACAACTCCCTGGCTGACAAAGACAAAATAAATGCTTTCTTTGTTCTCTCAGTACAAGCTGGGAGCTGGGCGTCTTCTTGACAAGCAGTGCTCAGCATTTCTACAAAGCTATATTAATGTCTCGAAAAGTGAGGGTTTTTTTTTTAAGAATGGTTTTATTAATTCTTTGAGAGTTCTATCCAGTGCATTTTGATCATATTTGCCTCCTACTATATTCCTAACCTCTCCCAGATCCATCCATGCCTCCTCAAATCCCCAAACTTCATGTTCTCCCTCCTCTTTAAATGTGCCCCTGTGATCCTGGTGCAGGGCTGTCCACTGGAACACGGGCCACCTATCAGGAGCTACACACTTAAAAGACATTAATTCTCCCTCTCCTAGAAACCATCACCTACCCATAGCTTCTCAGGAGTGGGTGCTTTTTAAATGTTATGCTGATTTGTTGACTGGCTGGTTCGGTGAAGACAACCACAGCTGCTGGGAGTTCATGAGTCCAGGGGTTCGGATTGCCTGGAAGATGTTGTCTACTGCTGACCCTCCCCCAACCTCTGCCCTTGTAATCTTCTGACCCTTCTTAGATGGTCCCTGAGTCCTGAGTTTCTTCATTGACTGCTGTCCACTGCACCAAGAAACTTTGAGAAGTGATTTTTAAACCACTGAAGTTTCTTTTTTCCCCCCTGATTAATGCTCTTACCCAAATGACTTTGACAACATTCCCCCGTTAGAAGTCTCCTAGGGGGTGCACTCACAGGGCTGTCACTTTGCTTAGACCGGGTGTCCCAGAGTGTGGGTTTGTTTGCTTATTGCCACTGATGTTCTTAATTACCAGAGGTGAAATAGGTTACACACAACGTGGAACTTCTTTGCTGTCCATCCCGGGAGGAGAAACTTTGATCAGTAACAAATTAAATACACATTTTGTACCTATCCCTTCTCAAAGGCAGGTTTTTTTGTTGTTGTTGTTGTTTTTTGTTTTTGCTTTTTAGTAAAACCTGAGTTAATAAATTACTAAGTTAGATGGACTTTTGCCTACACACTCATTTCTAAGTGTCCCATATTTTAGAGAACTGGTTACACCACCCGAAATCTTATCATGGTCTTTCATATTTGTTTTTAGTTAGATCGAACAGAAACTCTTATTCTGGCTGGGATGGTTCTGGGAGAGAAGTTCTGAATTCAGCCCATTCAGAGCTGAATAAAAATAATCTGAGCATGCAAGCTTCTTGTAAAGCTGACAGTGAAACATTTGTGGGCATTCACAGTGGAAGGGGACTTCTGACCGGTTCCCTCAGCATCAGGAGAAGTGGGTGAGGGAACCATGGAAGTGCCCCTCAGACCAGTCAGTGGCTGTTTATTGCTCTCCTTTGTAAACACAGTGTCCCCCACCCCTCCTATGCTGACAATAAAACCTCTGCCACAGAATCAAGATCAGGGTTTATCCGACCCCTGCTCTTTCAGCCAGGTCAGAGGAAGGCACCTGTCCTCAGAGGATTATTTCCCAGCAAATCCAGCTTAGGTTGGTTGCCAGTGGCAGGTGGATTTTTCCTTTCTGTGCAAGCCACAAGATTTTATGATGTCGCCCTCACACTTGGCCTACTTTTCCTAGAGACTATTTTCGATTTGGAAGTTTACAGATCTCATGGCTGAGAAAAGTTATTGTTAATATTGTTACAGAAAAGAATAATTTAGAAAACTCAAAACCTAAAGCTACACTTAGGATTCATCCCTTCCCCTCATAGGTCAATGACAACGCTGCTGCCTTGCATACTTTCTCTTAGACTTTTTTATCATCACATTGTGTTATCTAAGTTTTTTTTAATTTTTTATTTAAATTAGAAACATGTCAATCCCAGCTCCCTCTCCCACCCCTACTCCCTTGTCCCTCCACAAGGCTCCCCCAGCCCCCCACCCAATCCCCACATCATTCCCCAGGGAGGGTGAGGCCCTCCTTGGGAGAATATCCAAAGTCTGTCATTTCATCCAGGGCAGGACCTAGGCCCTTCCCCATGTGTCCAGGCTGAGAGAGCATCCCTCTATTTGGAATGGGCTCCCAAAGATCATTCATAAACCATGGTAAATACTGATCTACCACCCAAGGCCCCAGTGATTTCTGTGGCCTCCTCACTAAGACTACATTCATGGAGTCTGGATCAGTCCCCTGTTGGCCTCTCAGGCATCAGTCTGGGATTCAAGAGCTCCCCCTTATCTGGTCAGCTGTCTTTGTGGGTTTCACCATCATGGTCTTCACCCCTTTGCTCATCACTCCTCCATCTCTGTCACTGGGTTCCAGGAGTTCAGTTCAGTGTTTAGCTGTGGGTATCTGTCTCTGCTTCCATCAGTCACTGGATGAAGGTTCTAAGATGGCATATAAGGTAGTTATCAACCTTATCATCAAGGAGGGGCTATTAATGTAGTCTCTCCACTATTGCTTAGTTTGCCAGTTGGTGTTATCCTTGGAGATCTCTCTCTCAGACTTTTTTTTATCATCACATTGTGTTGTCTAAGTTTTTTCATTGTCTTTCAAGCCAACAAAAGACAGGGTTACATATATTTGGTACCAAGAACAATCCTCAATACAGAGCATAATTTTAACAATCAGGGTTTAGTAATGCATGCCACTTTATTTCCCGACTTTATAACATTCATGACCAAATTTTCTTCTTTTCCTATTTTTTTAAACACATTTGTTTTTGCTTCTGAAAGGAAATCTTAAGGCTGGAGAGATGACTCAGTGGTCAAGAGCACTGGTTGCTCTTGCAGGGGACCCTGATTTGATTTCCAGAATCCACATGATAATTTACAGTTCTGGGGGATCTGATGCCCTCCTCTGGCCGCTATGGACACTGCATGTACATGGTGCACAGACACACATGGAGGCAAACACTCATACACATAAAACAAAACTGAATACATCTTTAAAAATAAATAAAGAGCAGTCATATACTATTAGTGGCTTCTGATATTAAAACCAAAGCACCCATTCTAGTTGCAGGGGTACACACCTGTATTCACAGCATTCAAGAGGCAGAGGCTGGAGAGACCAGTCTGGGATACATAGTATTTTTAATTAAAATAAAACAATAAAAAAGTCTCTGCTTGTATTTTGGAGTCCCATGTATAGAAACCACTAGTGTCTGTTATCTGAAGTGACAAAATTCAGAACTAAAAACCTATTTTAAGAGTTTGACTTAGCAAGAACTATGGGTAATAGACACATGCGTTTAAGAAAGGGGGAGAGTACTGTTTTCTTTCTGGTGAACAGCAGTTTAAGCATTCAGCTGGATGAGCCGAATTGTGCTGCCCTTGCTTGCTAACACTGTTGAAATATTGCCTGAGTTTTTTCGTGTCTGTCCAGGTAGGTAACAGTTGCTTGGTTCTTTGTAGGTGGACACCACTCTCTCCCAGTTTACTGATCCGAACATCTACCTGTGGGACGTGCATCACAGTAAGAGGCTTATTAAAGTGGACGGGGTGGTAGGCAAGAAGAGAAAACCCTACTGTGTTGATTTCTCCGCCATCCGGCCTCAGATAGCCTTACTTAGAGAAGTTCATGTCACCCACTATCGCTTCTCCCTGGACTGGGCCCTGATCTTGCCTCTGGGTAATCAGACCCAAGTGAACCGCACGGTTCTGCATTTCTACCGCTGCGTGATCGGTGAGCTGGTGCGTGCCAACATCACTCCGGTGGTGGCCCTGTGGCAACCAGCAGCCCCACACGAAGGCCTGCCACATGCCCTGGCCAAACATGGGGCCTGGGAGAACCCGTACACCGCCCTGGCGTTTGCAGACTATGCGGACTTGTGCTTTAAGGAGCTGGGCCACCGGGTCAAATTCTGGATCACCATAAACGAGCCCAACACACGGAACATGACCTACCGTGCTGGGCATCACCTCCTGAAAGCGCACGCCTTGGCTTGGCGTCTGTATGATGAGAAGTTTAGGGCAGCTCAGAAAGGTAAAATATCCATTGCCCTACAGGCCGACTGGATAGAACCGGCCTGCTCTTTCTCTCAAAAGGACAAAGAAGTGGCCGAGAGAGTTTTGGAATTTGATATTGGCTGGCTAGCAGAGCCCATTTTCGGTTCCGGAGATTATCCACGTGTGATGAGAGACTGGCTGAACCAAAAAAACCATTTCCTTTTGCCCTATTTCACTGAAGACGAAGAGAAGCTAATCCGGGGCTCCTTTGACTTCCTGGCGTTGAGTCATTATACCACCGTTCTTGTAGACTGGGAAAAGGAGGACCCGATAAAATACAACGACTACCTGGATGTGCAGGAGATGACTGACATCACGTGGCTCAACTCTCCCAGTCAGGTGGCCGTGGTGCCTTGGGGGCTGCGCAAAGTACTCAACTGGGTGAAGTTCAAATACGGAGACGTCCCCACCTATGTGACAGCCAATGGCATAGATGACGATCCCCACGCCGAGCAAGACGCCCTGAGGACGTATTATTTTGAGAACTACGTGAATGAGGCCCTGAAAGGTGAGCCTTTTCTGCGTAACATAATGATCTCTCTTGATTCCATTTTCCTGCAAATGACATCTTTTCGCTGAACAAAATTCCACCATGTACAGGTGCCACAATTCCTGTATCCTTTCATCTGCTGATAGATGCCCCCACAACCATTTTACCGGCTTGATGTGCTAAAAATAAAGCAAGTGTAGTTTTGATTGTGCAAAATCAGCTGTGTGGTGTAGTTCCATGTTGTCTTGGTATTTGCCTGTTTGTTCTTGTGTAAAACCTTACCCAGTGAACTCTGGTGAGCCTGAAGCCTTATTGGATGGTATCGAGGCTTTTCTTTATCCACCAAGGCTGTGTAAAAAGGTTGAATTGTGTGTTAAATATTCCAGTAACCCTCTCCTGCCCTTTGTTTCCCCAGCCTACGTGTTGGACGGAATCAACCTCCGTGGCTACTTTGCTTATTCGCTGAATGATCGTTCAGCTCCAAAGTTTGGCTTTTATCGATACGCTGTGAATCAGTTTGAGCCCAAACCATCTATGAGACATTATAGGAAAATTGTCGACAACAATGGCTTTCTGGGGTCTGAAACACAGGGAAGGCTTTGTCCAGAGGAGTACACCGTGTGCACCGAGTGCAGCATTTTTCACACCCGGAAGTCTTTATTAGTCTTCATCGCGTTTCTGGTTTTTGCTTTTATCATTTCTCTCTCTCTTATTTTTTACTACTCCAAAAAAGGCAGGAGAAGTTATAAGTAGTGCAAATGTCTTCCTGGCTGTTTGCTTTGGGATCATTACGCACATGCATCAGCTGTTAGCCATTTGTACTTCTTGTGTTGTGAAGACATCTTGCATATATTTGGATTCTAGAAAACTTTTTTTGTCACAGATGGCAGAAGCTTTGTAACAGATACTGGTGACTGTAAAATAATGGTAAGATGAATAGTACCTGAATTTGCCCTCGTTGGGGAAGAGTACCTGAATTTGCCCTCGTTGGGGAAGAGTACCTGAATTTGCCCTCGTTGGGGAAGAGTACCTGAATTTGCCCTCGTTGGGGAAGAGTACCTGAATTTGCCCTCGTTGGGGTGACTATGCAACTGTGCTCTCCACAGTTTCTACAGTCCCGCTAAGGAAGACAGGAAGCATGGTGCCAACTGGACAGAAGCTTGAAGATCAACATTAGGAACACAGATGAGAATCTGCCTGTGCCCATTTTTAAGTTTCACGCTTTTGGAAGTAACAATCTCAATTGCCATGGTACCTAAGAGCTGTCCTGATCCATTTTCATGAGGCAGCGATGAGAGAATGTATGGTAGAGATGGTCAGGAGTCCCTTGGCTGTAACAGCCCTTTTAAGAGCAGTGTTTTTATCAATGCAGCTAAGATTAATTTATGAATATCCTCAGAGAGCACATTATGGAGACTTACATTGCTGTGTGTGTTTTTGAGGTGCCCTCTAAACGCCAGATCCTTGAGGTCTCTCTCTTACTGTCTGTCCTTTGACAGCCTGCCTGTTGGAGAATTTTTTTTGATAAATGTTCACAAAAAATAAAGATGAGTCATGAGCTGCTGGCCTGTTTGGGAAACTGACTGTGGAATTTATTGCACCGAGGTGGTTCTAGGAAGAAAAAAGGAGGGAATTTTTTTCATCTTCTTTTTTTAATGAGCAACATGAGTGATTTGATTGAACATCCTTTTATCTTTGAGCAGACCTTGGAATGAATGAAATGACCTTTCACACATGAAGAAAGATGAACTCTCACTCAACCTGTGAAGAATGTCTCTGTTGCATTCTTCAGAATACTCCGTCACTGCTTCGACACAATAGTTTTCAAACTTCATAGGAGATCCAAGCACAGTCCAGTATGAACACACTGGAAATCTGTCTTTGTGGTCACCGGGAGCTGCTCTGTGCTTCTGTGCCTGTGAATGAGCTTTGAACTAGCCCCACTCAGAGCTTTGACACTAACCATGCTATTGATTTCTATCGAAAGGGCTAATTGGGTCTTCTCCTTCAACACCCTCTACCCTAAGTCTTACTGAGTCCCACATAGGGAAGTTTTCTTGCTACACCTGAGTGGTCTTAGAGATAAGCCTATACCAGACAGGCAAGATAAGCCAGGGTCACAATACCTAACTCATTACTGTGTCATACTTCATCTTGTGATGCGGTATGGTTTTCCTCATGAACAATCGGCTTTTGCTGTGGTGTTCTTTATACAACTGGACTTGTTACTGAAATCAAATGTTATAGAATCAATAGTTTATTTTATGTGTCTATTTTTGATTACAGAGTAATATATATTAATTGTAAAAATTTAAAAGACAAAAACTATATATAAAGAAAAAAGATCACCTCTAATACAATACAGAGACACCACTGACAGTTCCTATGTGCTGTGTTTTATGTAGTCATATCATGTTATACATAGGTATACATCTTCTTTATTCATTTGTATTAAATACTTTTTCTGTCATTAGTTTCCTAGAGCAAATTTTTAATGGTTATGGAAAATATTGTTAGACTAGCTCAAAAAAGTTTCATTTGTTAGGCCAATTTTCCATTAATCAGTTCAATAATAAATATCATTTAAAAACAGTATCTTGCATTGTTAACTCTATTCCTTGAATGTAAAGAACAGTAATTCTGTTTCTTGATGAAGCATTATAGCCAACTTTTGTGCATTTTTTTTATATTTTATTTTCCAGTTTAAATTTAGATAAGAAACGAGGTTGCTTCAAAAGTCAGTTCCAGGTCCCTCTCCCATTCCCTCCCCTCCTCCCGTCCCTCCCCCCAAACCCCCCCTCCGTTAACCCCTCATTCCCCCAGGGAGGGTGAGGCCCTCCATGGGGGTGTCCATAGTCTGTCATTTCATATAGGGCAGGGCCTAGACCCTTCCCCAAGAGTTCAGGGTGAGAGTGCACCTCACATTGTTCTATGGGAGTCCAAAGTCCGTGTGTATACTTGGGATGGGTACTGATCTGCTGCCCAAGGCTCAATAGATTCCCTAGGCCTCCTCACTGACACCCAGATTCAGGAGGTCTTGATCAGTCCCATGCTGGATTCCCAGGCTGATGCCTGGGATTCAAGAGTTAACCTTTGTCTGCTCAGCTGTTTCTGGGGGGTTAAACCAGCCCAGTCTTAATCCCTTTGATCATCAATCCTCCCTCTCTGTTACTGGCTTTCTTGAGTTCAGTTCAGTACTTAACCAAGGGAGTCTGCCTGTTCTTCGATCAGCCACTAAATGAAGTTTCTGTTTCCCAGACTCTCTGGCCATAGGATTGTAGGCTGGCACTCCCCAGATCTATGTCTAAAATCCATATATGAGAGAGTACATGCCATGTTTCTCTTTTTGTGACTGGGTTACCTCACTCAGGATGGTTTCTTCTAGTGTCTTCCATTTGCCTTCGAATCTCATGATTCCGTTATTTTTTTCTGCTGAATAGTACTCCATTGTGTAGATGTACCACATTTTCTCTATCCACTCTTCGGGTGAGGGACATCTAGGTTGCTTCCAAGTTCTGGCTATTACAAATAAAGCTGCTATGAACATAGTGGAACAGACATCTTTGTTGTATGAATGGGCATCTTTTGGATATATGCCTAAGAGTGGAGTTGCTGGGTCTTGTGGTAGGTTTATTCCCATTTTTCTGAGGAATCTCCATACTGATTTCCAAAGTGGCTGAACCAGTTGGCACTCCCACCAGCAATGGAGGAGTGTCCCCCTTTCACCACATCCTCTCCAGCATAAATTGTCATTGGTGTTTTTGATTTTAGCCATTCTGACAGGAGTGAGATGGTATCTCAGAGTTGTTTTGATTTGCATTTCCTGGATGGCTAAGGATGTTGAGCACTTTCTCAAGTGCCTCTCAGCCATTTTAGACTCCTCTATTGAAAACTCTCTATTTAGTTCTGCAGCCCACTTTTTCATAGGGTCCACTTTTGTGCATTTTTATCTTCTGTCATAATCATGTGCTTGTAGATTGCTAGTGGGTTTCATGCTTATTATCTGGTACTTAAAAGGCTGAGACAGGGGCCTGACTGGGAGGTCAAGGCCAGCCTGAGCTACAGAGTGAGACTGTTTTAAACATGCAATAAAGTAATAAAGTAAGAAGTATTAACAAGTTAGCTAAGGCACACAGAGGTGACCAGAGCACTACGGATCTTCAGACAGCCACAGGCGGAGAGACCTGAGAGAACAACACAGACAAAAAGTCAAAGACGACAGAAAGAGAATGGCAAAGTGCTTAGGAAGAGGAGGAAGTTCACCTCAGAACCCTTCAGCCGAATGAGGGCATCGTGGGAGCTTTGTGTCCAGTAGAACGTAAGAGAATGCCAGCCACTGGCCAGATGGAGGAGGCAGGGAGTCTCTCCGTCAGACCTGGGGACTGAGTAGGGAGGGGAGCAGGCAGAGATGGGCTATGGAGCAGGATATTCTGGCCAGTGGGGTTGTCTTAATTTTCTGCTATGATGAATGAATCCTTCAAACTAGACAACTCATAAAGAACAGAAGCTTATTCATCTCAAAGGTCTTGCCTCCTTATAAAGCCACCGCCTTCATCATAGGGATCCCATTTTCCAGACTCCATCTAATTCAAATGACCTCTGAAGACCAAATACTGTTAATGTGACTTGGGGAATTAAGAGTCCAATAGGTGAATACCTAGGGATACAAAGTAGGAGTGACAAGCCAACCCACCCTCCTTCCCACCTTCCCTCTACAGCCTATAAAATAATTCACATTTAATTCCCAGCTAGGCTAAGGTACTGGTGAAAAGTATCTCCCAAAGGTCTGTATGTGGATTGCTGCTTTTCCGTTGGCAGTGATCAAATACCTGATCAGAAACAACTGAGGGGAAGGAGTGTTTATTTTGGCTTAAATTTCAGAGACAGTCCATCACAGCAGGTGGGATGACAGCAGGGTTGTGAGTCAGGTTGCAGGTGCCCTGGGGGGTGGTGTGTGTGTGTGTGTGTGTGTGTGTGTGTGTGTGTGTGTGTGTGTGTATGTGTACATGCCTGCCTTCGGAGGAGGACAAGAGTAGGGCCAGACTGTCCAGACTCAAGGCTTGCCCCAGTAATCCATTTCAAACACCTAATGCTTTCAGAACTTCTCAAAACACCGTCATAAATCAGACACCAAGTGTTCAAACACATGGGCCTATGGGGAGCTTTACATTCAAACCATTGCATTCTCCCATGGCTCCCATAAGCTCATGGCCATCTTGTGGAACAAAATGCATCCATTCAAAAGTCTCCTATTGTGCTTTTTTATTCTTTTGAGATTTTATTTATTTTTATTTTATGCTTATGGGCATTTTGCCTGTGTAAGTATGTATGCAGTACCTGTGGAGGCCAGAGGCAGGTGTCAAATTCTCTGGAACTGAAGTTATAGATGGTTGTCAATTACTATGTGGGTGCTGGGAACTGAATCCAGGTCCTCTGGAAGAGTAGCCAGTGCACTTAACCACTGAGCCATCTCTCTAGCTGCCTCCCTGCCCCTGCCATTGTCTCTAATAATCCTAACACTGAGCAAAATTCTTAGGCTAAGGGTATTTTTGAGGGGTAGATTTATTTCATCACAGTGAAAGCCTATACACTCATAGTTTTTTTTTCTAGATTAATTCCACTTACTCTCAACATGTTTCAGATTTGTTGATAACTCAATATTTAGAACATAACATTGCAAAAACAAAGCCTGTTACTGTCAAAATGGTTTATTTACCCTGAAGCTTTAGCTATTTTATCTGTGATTTTTCATAGACACGTTCATAGATAGACTCCCTTAATAAAACTGAAAAGAAAATTCAATTCTTACATATACTTTATGGTACTAAATTATTTTGTTGTGTTATTTTGTTTAATTATACAAATGATTTATTGGTAGAATCCTGAAGACCATTTGGCAGAAAATGCTTCTATATTTGTGTATTGTACCATCTGCTCTTTTGAAACAATCTAATGACACAGACAAAACATTACAATTTCTGTATTTGTTATTTAGTTGGTAAATAGTTGCAGATTTAATTCCTTTTTCATGTATTTCCAAAACCTTTAGTAGTGTTTCTGAGTTTAGTACAATCTTTCAATATTGCCTCTTTTATGGTAAAAGAATTTAACAGGAAATGACCTTATTTATTTTGTATAAATAGCTTTCAATAGAAACATCCCCTTTCCCGTGAGTAAATTACTAGAATTGATGAGTTTGGCTGTACTATCTGCTCTCTAGCAGCTTTGAGCACATTCATATTGTTTTGGTCAACAACTGTAAGGGGCTCAATGCTTTCAATGGATCACACCCAAGTTACTAGATGGAGGAGTGTAGTGTTCAGGGTCATAGTGCTACGTTTATGACAGGAAGACTTTGTAGACTGTTTTCCCCTTAAATTACAGACTATCGTCAATCTCCGATACATAGTCCCAAGGCTTCAAACAGACATGTTTCAGTAGACGAGGTGGGGGTGAGGTGGGGATGGGGATGGAGGTTGGGAGTGGGGGATAAGAATGGAAGTGGGGGATAGGGGTCAAGTTGGGGTAGGGGTACGGGGATGCCTGTGGGAGTGAGGGTGGTGCAGAAATGCTAAGCCAGAAAGGAGAGTAACAGACAGAAAATTAGAGAAAAATTGGCAGTTAAGATGAACACACAGACAAGATGATAAATCAAGCAGCTTTTATTGTTATTGGTACCATGATAAAATGACTTTAATTTATCCCTGCCTGTCACTGAATTACCAGTCCACCTCCACAAGCACAGTGCAGATTAGTCATCCTGGCAGACTGGAAGTCGAGGTGCATGATTCCAGCCCGCCTGGAGACACATGATACCACCACGATTCACCCAGAGAAGGAGGAAGGGCAGGGACAAAGCAGGCAAGCGGGTGAGGGGAGAGGTCTCAGAGCCTGTGTGTGTCAGAATGCAGATGACTTTGGTGAAGGTGGTACACATGGGCTGGCAGGATGGCTGTGGGAGCAATTCTGGTAGTCAGCTCTCTCAAACTCATGGAGCTCTATAGAAGATGGACAAGAGCCAATTCAGCAGGTGTAAGAAGGTGAGGAAGCTGGTGAGGAGAGGAAGACAGAGTATAGAGGAGTCTTTAAGGGAGACAGTCAAGAGCATCTAGGAAGTCAGCATGAGATCTCTCTCTCTCTCTCTCTCTCTCTCTCTCTCTCTCTCTCTCTCTCTTTGTGTGAATTTGTGATTTTCCCCCCTAGTGTTGGACTGAATCTCAAACCTCATGCTGTTATTCCTTATCATATGCTCCACTATTTACTGTGCTAAATGCCCAACCACAAATTTTTTGTTGTTTTCTGTTTTTCTGTCTGAGACAAGGTCTCACATATCCTAGAATGGTCTTGAACCACTAGATAGCAGAGGATGGCCTTGAACTTCTGATCCTTCTGTCTCTAGCTCCCAAGAGCTGAGATGTCTGTGGGGCTGGGGACTGAGGATTCTTGCATCCCAAGTAAGGCCACATTCAACTGAGCCACAAACTCAGCCCCAGGAAAACACTCTTGGAAAGAAAGGATTCTGCCAATTCCTTTACATAGAGATAGAGGGTCTGGGGTGTGGAAGGATCAGGCTCTTAGGTAGGGGAGGCAGTCCCAAATCAGCTTGGAATCTTGGAATTGCTAGCTCTACTTGCAAATTTGCTTTAAAACCTGGAGCAAAACACCTTTTCATCTGGACATTGTTCTTGTCTGTAGAAAGATGGAGTTGATTATGACCAGTGGGCTCCAGCATTGGTAATACAGTTCAGTCACCCTGAGCTTTTAAAACTCCTCAGGCCTATTAAAGCATCTCCTCTGAGGGTAGAACTACCATGAAACCAAAATGAGGGCCAGTAATCTTGTCCTGACTTCTCCAACTTTTAATATGTTGAGTCAGAGTCTTATTCTGTAGCTCAGCCTGGCCTGGTACTTGCTATGTAGCCCCGGCTGTCCTGGAACAATCCTCGTGCTAGGAGCATGCCAACTTTAAAACACATATGAGTTACTTAGGCATGGTAGTTTGAATGAGAAATGGCCCCCTAAGCTCAGGCATTTGAACACTTGGCTGCCAGTCGGTGGTGCTGTGTTGATGGACAGTCAGGAGGCATGGCCTTGCTGGAGGAACTACATACAGTTCACAGTCACTGTTTCACACCTGCAGTTAAGGTGTGTACTCTCAGTTCCCCGCTCCTGCTGCCTGCTAACATGCCTACTCACCATGGCAGACTTAGTTCTCTGGAACCATAAACCAGAATACAGTCTTCCCTAAGTTGCTCTGGTAGTTTGAATGTAATGGCTTCCATAAACTCATAGAGAGTGGCACTATTAGGAGGTGTGGTTTTGTTGGAGTGGGTGTGGCCTTGTTGGAGGAAGTGTGTCACTGTGGAGGTGGGCTTTGAGGTCTCATATATGCTCAAGCCATGCTCGGTGTCTCAGTTTGCTTCCTGTTACCTACAGGGGATCAAGATGTAGCTCCTCTCCTCCCAGCTTCTTCTACAGCACCAGGTCTGCCTGCATGCTGCCCTGTCCTGCTATGATGGCAATGGACTGACCCTCTGAAACTGTAAGCCACCGATTAATTTTTTTCTTTATGAGAGGATATATATATATAATCATATATGTATACACACATGTATATAAAATACATACAATGTTTTCCTTTATAAGAGTTGCTGTGGTCCTGGTATCTCTTCACAGCAAGAGAAAAAAGTATCTAACAGGCACGGTGTGTATCTCCTAGAACACCTATCTAGCTATGGCTGATGGGTGAACAGGAATGTTAGTTATGTTTTCCCTCTGAGCGCCTCTCCACCTCTCTCTTTCCCAGATTGACTTGCCCACCTTGGAGCTGTTTCGGTGTAAAATCCTACAGATTGTGTTCCCTGCAGTGTTTCTTTCTAGCACCCCTCCCCCATACACACACACACACACACTTACAGCAGTTTCTCTTTTTGGATTCTTTGGTTAGACTTTTCCAATCATCGATGACTGATTTGCTGTGTGCCAGAGGTCATTTTTGTCTTCCATGACTTCAGTGAGCAGACCTTACTCACTACATAAATTGTTCTCTGTCTCTCCGGCCTGCTCACCTGGAAACCTCACAGAACACCCTACTGGGACTTGTCAAGTTGATTTTTTTCCATTAGATAAGGTTCTCCAAAGCAAGATCTTTATCTTATTTGTCATGCTACTCAGTAGGAGGTTTATTAATCACTCAATAAACATCTTATATAAATGGAACATAGAAATATATCACAGGTGGTTCTTTAATTACAGGTCAGGTAGCTGCTTTTTCTCCCCTCCCTGAATTGCCTGGGGCACAGTGGGATTCTTACTGGCGTTTTGCCAATTTGACATCTCATTAACAATATTTATGATGGTAACGATGTTCATGGTGACCACCTCCAGACTATAAAACATTTTAGTTTCTGTATCAGACATTTAAAAATGATCATGTTAGGATATTTATTTCATCTTAGCAGAACATCATGGACTATAGTTTTTTTGAGAATTAAAATGTTATAAAAGATACCATAAAACACACTGAACTTAATTAGTTCATTCAACAAATAATTAAGATGTAATTAATGTGTGCAAGATACTAGAGTTATCAAACATGATGTCCTTACCTAGCCAATTTAGATAGATTTGAAAAGCTTTGACCATCGGCGGTGCTAGAGAATGGTTTGCTGTAATTTATATACAGTGTGATATTTAGTCATCTTCTCAGAAGTCATTCAGCAAAATTGAGTTCTTAAAAATAGGGCTATGTGGGGCTAGAGAGTTGGTTCAATGGTTGTGATCTTACAGAGGACCCAGGTTTAATTCCCAGCACCCACATGGTAGTTCACCACCATCTGCAGCCACAGTTCCAGGGGATATAATACTTCTTTGGATTCCCATGGGTACTAGGTGCACAGTTGATACACAAGCATGCATACAGGCGAAACACTCATAAAACAAAATAAAAATAGTAACATAAAATAAGATAATGTTGTGCTGGATAACTTTTTGTCAACTTGACGTAGGCTAGAGTCATCTGGGAAGTGAAACCTCAACTGAGAAAATGTCTCTGTCAGATTGGTCTATAGGCGAGTCTGTGGGGGGCGTTTTCTTGATTAACAACTGATGTGGGAAGGCCCTGGTCACTGTAGGCGATGCCACCCCTGGGAAGGTTGTCTAGAAAAGCAGGCTGAGCAAGCCAGGGGGAGCAAGCCAATAAGCAGCACCCTCCCACGGCCTCTGCTTCAGTTCCTGCCTCCAGATTCCTGCTGGAGTCCTTGCCCTGGCTTCTTGCCGTGATGGACTGTATCTAGGACATGGAAGTAAGAGAATCCTTTCCTCCACAAATTGTTCTGAATGTAAACTGGGAGTATTGTGTGTTAAGAGTGATCACTCTCAAGTTATCTATGAAGGAAACATCTATTAAACAGACCCAATTCACAGAGATTCTTCAGTGTGTTGGTTGCCTGGTCTACCAGCACCTTTGGTCTCTGCTTCCCAGCCTTGAGTTCATCATTTTGATGTTTTAATTTCCTCTAAACAGGTCATACTTATATTTTATAAATTCTGTCAAACAAGAAACAGAAATTTGGCCAGGCAGTGGTGACTCATGTCTTTAATCCCAGCATTCAGGAGACAGAGGCAGGTGGAGCTTGTAGGGAAAAGGGACCAGTCAAAGAAACACACCCTGAGCAGAGCCAAAGAAACACACTTTGGCCCTGCAACCAGAACCAAAGAAATGTACCCTGACCCTAAAACCAGTGCCAAAGGAACACACTTTGGCCCTGAAACCAGAGCCAAATCTGACCCTAATCCTGTGTAAAAAAGTAACCAATCCCGGAGCAGAGCTCTAGCCAATCTGAGCTCAGCACTGAAATCGGACCAATCCCTACCCTGGAAAAACTTCCCCAACCCCAGGAACCCCTATATAAACCCTGTGTATGTTCAGCTTGGCTGGTCCAGCTGTCTTCCAATAAACCCCATTGGATGAGCTTCGGGTGAAGATCTTCTTTTGCGGCGGCGACAGAACAGAGGCGTCCCTAGGCAAAGCAGAGCAGAGCAAGCAGAGGCGACCCTGGGCAGAGCAGAGCAGAGGCGACCCTGGGCAGAGCAGAGCAGAGCGAGCAGCGCTGTAACACTTGCCCGGGAAACCTTCCTTGGCAGAGCAGAGTTGTTACACTCTGCTCCCGGCTCCCTGCTCTCCCTCCGCTCTCCAGGAGCAGAGCTGAACTGTAGCAACTTCGCCCGAGAAACCTCCTGCGGAGCAAAACTGCTACACTAGGCAAACATCCCCAGCTGGAGGACCCTGTCCTGCTGGAGTGGAGCTGATACACCGGAGAAGCCTTTCTCTGAGGCAAGGCTGTAAGCTGCCAAGCTTACTGCAACCTGTGGTGGTCCTTGGCTCCCGAGCTCCAGGATACCTTTCTACCTGAGCTATGTAACACTCAGTATCCTTGGCTCCCAAGCTCCAGGATACCTTTCCACCTGAGCTGTGTAACACTGGGTATTCTGTGACTCCCGAGTGCCAGAATACCTGACCCACTCCTGTTCCATCCTGTCCTGACCCATCCCGCCGAAACGCTTGCAGAGCTCTCAGTTTGAGGACAGCCTGGTCTACAGAGAAAGTTCCAGTACAGCCAGGACTACACAGAGAAACTCTGTCTTAAAACAACAAAACAGAAAGAAAGGAAGGAAGGAAGAGATATTTAACATGGCCATCTATTGTCCTACAGGACTGATTACTTTAATCCTAATTAAGCTTTTAGTATCTCCCAATGAAGTTGATGTAATTAAAATGTGAAATTTCTGGTTCTATTCTAAATTCCATTTTGCAGAACCCCAGTGGTGGCTTTATGTCTCTAATTCAGGCTGAGGCATAAAGTATGTCTGAGAGCTTCTTCTCACTCAAAGTCGAAGCAAGGCATTTCCAGAAACACCCATGTCCTGTTTTGTGTGGGAAGGAGGAATTGCTGTTTTAGACTCAGACATGGAGTAATCGCAGCCATCCAGTGACAGCCATGTGTATGTGTGTTGGAGGAAGACTATCATACAGAGGAAAGTGATGAGGTAGGTTAATTTTATTGGTGAGAAATCACTTACTTGAGAAACCAATAACCCAGGGTCAGAGCTCTGAGCATCCAATCTCAGCTGCCCTCTGAGATCCAACTGGAATGGAGAGAGAGAGAGAGAGAGAGAGAGAGAGAGAGAGAGAGAGAGAGAGAGAGAGGCGTGGTCATCATCACAGGTACCTCACAGGTACCTAGTAAGATATCTCCCTACTTATATGTGTTGCTTGTGTGCAGAGCCCCTCCCTCATGGTTTTTTCAAGTAAGGATAGGCTTCACCATATACAATCCCAGAGGCTTCTTCCTGTGTGTGAGATACAAATGTGTTTACCCTCAACTAACACTCAATTTCATCTCCTCAGCGCCCTTCTGGAGTAATTCCTGCTCCTCGGTGGGCCCTTTCAGAAAGAAAAAGGAAAGTCAGTTCAAGCATTTATTTAGAAAGAAAAATCTTAATTTTCAAAGATTGGGATAAAACACAGAGTTTGTTTGGGAAGTTTGAGGCCCAGTTGTAAAACCTTGTTTCATGATAATAAACACCAGAATCATCTTTTCCACTTCACTCCACCACACGCCATCTTTGTTCACAGCTGCGGATAGGTATGGTGGCTTGAATGAGAACGTTTCCCACAGGCATGCCATGCGTCTGAACACTTCGGACCCCTGTAGGTGGCTCTATTGGGAGAGGTTATGGAGCCTTTAGGATGTGGAGTCTTAGGAAGAACGTGACTGGGGACAGGAGCTGAGGGTGCTCAAGTCCACTCCACTCCCGTTTGACCTGCCTGCTTCTTATACATGGATGAGATGTGACCAATCAGCTTTCTGCCCCTGCCACCACGCCCTTCCCTGCCTTCCCCAGAATGAACGGAAATAGAAGCTTTCTTCCTTAAGTCACTTTTCATCTTGGTGTCTTATCGCAGCAACAGAAAAGTGACTAATTGAACAAGCTTCCTAAAGAATTTAGTATAAAGCTGGGTTCTTATCTCCTGGGAGCATCGGTGCTGTAAACTGAGAGATTGTACCCCAAGTGCTTAGGGCAGGATGGTAACAAGCACTTTTCTCTCCCTAGTTTTAAAGGGGTTTTATCCCCATCTTACACATGAGGAAATAGGGTTTGTAGATATTAATAACATGTGGGAGGGTCAGTCCAGGCAGATAAGGAGCTGGGAACTCCAGGACTCCTGCTGTGGGCTGGATTCGTGGCCATGATGTTCTCCAAGCCAGGTCACTGGGGGCTCAGGCCCAACAACCTCTTTGATTCAGTAGTGACTGTTCAAAGGTAGGTGGTCTGGGGAAGACGGCCAACTGATTTACTAGGAGAGTAGAAATGGCCTCTGGCTTTGAGGGCTACATAAAGCCTTAACCATTTCTAAGAGGTTGTAAGCATCAGATTTGCAAGGTAAATTATTTACCAGATTGGCAAAAAAAAAAAAAAAGCACATAAAGCACTTCACGCTATACCACTGGTGGGGGTGGTGTGACAAATATTACCATGGTATACCTCTGAATTCCCAGGCAGGGAGGCTTCGAGGTACTGTGATCCCTGGCTGTGCATTCTTGCCAGTGTCCATTGGCTGAATGAATGTCCCTCCACAGTTGTCTCAAAATTAAGGACATTTCCTCTATGGACTTGTGGTTTCTGATGACGTCTGATGGGTCAGTGTAACAGCGCCTCCCTTACACCAGCTGCAGTGTGACACGGATAACTGTGGATCAGCAGCAGGCCACAAGCACAGGGCCTGCCCCAGGTATCACACGCTTGCCTTGAGGCATCTCAGAAACCACCATCAAAGCCTCGCCAATCATAGACACAAGCCAGAGGCAAAATTAGAACATTCTGTGAAATCGCGTGCCTTTGCGTTTCAGGTTGCTGGAGAAACACTGTGTGTCACAGTGTTGCAGAGCATGTCCTGCAGCTCTTCCAGGGACCTGAGTTCATTTTCTAGCACACATACAGAACCAGTTTCCCTGTTTCTTAAAGGGAGGACTTTAAACTCATTACCCTCACAAGGTTGGGAAGGGAGTAGGATGCCCACCTTCCTGTGGGATGCTGACAGTTAATGGTGACTAGGGGAAGGACTGTCACTGTCTTCAGTGGTGTAACTGCTGATGGTGTTGCCCAAGCTTCAGTCATAATCTCGAACTGGCACTCATGCAAGCAACCCTGTTGAAGCTCAATGGGATAGGCAGACTATGGATGGACCCACGGGGACACACACAGACACACAGACACACAGACATAGACACACACAGACACACACACACGCATGCACACACACACACACACACACACACACGCGCGCGCGCGCATGCACGTACGTACGCGTGACATGAAAAAAGAGAAAACTTGTTTAGGGGAATGATTGGCATCTACTCAGGCCAGTAAATGCAGAGCAGCCTCTGCTTTTTGGCAGTTTTGGGGGGAGGAGGGGGAGGGTCTCTCCTCTTCTTTAGTTACAGCTCTTGTGAAAGTGCTGGCGCATATTTTGTGTGCTGTCATTCCCATCCTCTTTTCTTTCTCCAAAGTCAAGAGTTGACTTATTACATGGAGGGTGAGGTGGTTTGAAAGAAAATGACCCCAAAGGGAGTGGCACTATTAGGAGGTGTGGCTTTGTTGGAGTAGGTGCAGTCTTGCTGGAGGAAGTGTATCGCGGTGGAGACTGGCCTTAAGGTCTCACGGACGCTCAAGATAATGCCCCGTGTCTCAGGACACCTCCTGTTGCTCGTGAGTCAAACTGTGAGGACTCTAAGCTGCTTCTCCAGCACAATGTCTGCCTGCACGCCATCATATCGCACCATGATAATAAACTGAACCTCTGAAAATGTATGCCGCCGCAATCAAATGTTTTCCTTTATAAGAGTTACACACAACAGAAACCCTAACTAAGATGCAGGGTGATCTCAGAGCAGCCTGGCTATCACAGTGCTGGGGAGGAAGGCCAGTTTTGCTTTCCAGTACAGTGACCTTTTCAGTGGAGTCTTTAATTCTTCACTTTCTCAGTATGTGACAGTAAAGGGCACAGTAACAGTTGATAAATTTGCATGAAATTGCCTTGACTCGGATTAAAGAAGCAGCAGTTTTACCTACTTTTAAAAAAAATCATTAGCACTTTGGAGGCAGAGGCAGGTCACTCTCAACTGTTGCAAGTGAGCTCAGGGCTAGCGTGGGCTACAAGAGGACTCTGTCTGAGCCTTCTTCACTTGCCCCCCCCAAATATGATGGAAACAGCATGTAACTTGTCCATATTAATATAAAACCATTTGTGACCTTGCAGACCCTAAAAGGGTCGGGATTACTCTGTCTCTGCAGACCACGCTAGAAAGCATCTGAATGTATCTAACATGTGGAGCTGGCCCTATTGTCTGTCAAGGCCTAGTTCTCTGAGAGGAAAGCCAGGGGGAACAGTCTAAAAGGACCTTACATGGCGGGGTTATACCTGAACCAAACTGAGGAACATCCAAGAGTAATTAACAAATATTCAAAACATTGATTAATTGATAATTTACTATTGATAAATAATTGCAGTGAAAAATACTAATAAATGGCCAGACTTGGTGGCATACACCTTTAATCCCAGCAGTTTGGAGGCAGGTATGTGAATCTAAGGCCAGCCTGGTCTGCGGAGTGAGTTCCAGGCTGCACAGTGAGATGCTCTATCAAAGTCAAACAAGAACAATAAAGAAATGCTAGTACAGGGACTGAAGACAGTCTCTTTTGGAACCAGCATTAACAGCCTAGGTAACAGCTCAAAAGAGAAAAAGAAGCCAAGACTTCCCAGAAAGAGGATCACAGGCTTGAATCGTTCTTGGAGTACATGTCGAATAAACTACCATATATGAAAGCAGATCCAGGGGAAGAGGACCGATGAGGAAGTGACTGCTAAACTAAAGGGATAAGAAGGCTTCTCCAGCATTAAAGAACAATCTCACTGTGCAGAGTGCGACCATTCATTAAGTTCCAAGCACAAGGGATGAGACAAGAAGTCACGGATGCTAGCCTGGGAAATGTTTTAAGCCTTAAGAATGAAAAGAAAACATGACAAATTTCCAGACAGAAACAGTCACTCTGAGTAGCAGACTCAGGCTATTTATTTGATGTGCAACCCCTTAGGTGGAATTCTATAGTGTGGCATTCCTGTACACATTGAAGATGCCACTCGCCTTTCTGGGTAGAAGGAAAGATGAAGGGCTGGGATTCAAAGATCTAGTGCCAGACACTTGAGTAAATTAAAAGATAAAATCTGTACACAAACAGCACCGTCAGCACGTGTAAGCCCAGGTGCTGGGAAATTGGAAGCAGGAGGGTCAGAAGTTCAAGATCATTCTCAGCTGTTGCAAGTGAGCTCAGAACTAGCCTGGGCTACAAGAGGACCCTGTCTGAGCCTTCTCCACTTGTCCCCTCTAAAACGAAAAAAAGTTAAAAAAAATTAAAAATACATCAGTATGTCATAATAATACATGTGATATTTCTATAGCATTATTCATGTTGAACAATAGTCCCTAGAGAGAAATAATTTAATCAGTTTTTTATCACATAGTATCTTCAGCCATTAAAAAAATTAATCACAGCCAGACCAGTTAGTGGGGAATCCTTTGGAGCATTATTGAGTGAAAAACCCTAGCTGCAGAAATACATATTGCATGGGAAAGATCGCGGTTGAAGAGACCACAGACACCAAAAAAAAAAAAAAAAAAGAACAGCAAAGGGTTCAGTTTCTGTGGGAAGCAGTGCAAGTCCTTCTTCTTAGACCCATTACACGTTACAGCACTGATTACAGCATACGTAAGATGCCAATCTGTAATGTCTCACTGGAAAAGGAGCAGCTTTTTGTGTATTTCTAATTGAGCGTCATCTCAGAAGACAGTTGTGAAGAACATGATGCCTGGGCGAGGAGATGCTTGTTGGAATGTGAAGGCAGCATTCTCCCATAAGCCCAAAAATACCCTCTTGTTTTCAAGGGGCATCTGGAAAGTGCATTGACCTGGCATTATATCAGTTCAGCAAATCTCCTTCAATTGCATTTATCTAAACAGTGCTAATAAATAGTGAAGCATGTCCCTATACCCATAGTTTTTATACACATGTGAGCTGGTGAGATGGTTCGCCAATTGGATGGCCTGAGTTCAATCCCCAAGACTCCTGGAGTAAAAGAAAACAGACTCCTATATGTTGCCCTATGACCTGTACGCACATACCATGGCAATGGTGTCACCCTCACAAAATAAATAAATAAATAAATAAATAAATAAGACTTAAAAATTGGGGGCTGGAGAAATGGCTCAGCAGTTAAAAGGACTTGTTGCTTTTGTACAGAACCAAGGTTCAATTCCCAACACCGTATGGTGGTTCATAACCACCTTTAACTCCAATTCTAGGGTATCTAATGCCCCCTTCTGGCCTCTGCAGGCACCAGGCATGAAGGTAGCACACATTCACACATGCAGGTCAAACACTCAAATGTGTAAAATAAATCTGATATATGTTTGTTAGGGTATATTTGTGTGAAATTGATAACAGGTTTCTTTTTTATTTTATGTGCATTGGTGTTTTGCCTGTATGTATGGCTGCGTGGGGGTGTCAGATCTTGGAGTTGTGGACAATTGTTAACTGCCATATGGGTGCTGGGAATTAAACCTAGGTCCTCTGGAAGAGCAGTCAGTGCTCTTAACTGCCGAGCCATCTCTCTAGCCTTGATAAAAATTGGGGGCTGGAGAAATGGCTCAGCCATGGCTTAACATACTATAAGAAGAAAGAGAATTTGGAAGGAAAGTGATAGAAGATAGAGATAGAGAGAAGGGAGGTGTTGTATCTGAATCTGAAATGACTCTCAGAGGCTCGTGTTTTGAAGGTTTGTTCCCTAGCAGGCAGTACCCTGTTGGGAGGCTGTGGGACCTTGCTGGCAGAGCAGGTCACTAGGAGTGGGTCTCTGAAGGTGGTACTCACTCCCACTGGCTCTGACTTCTTGCTTACCTGTTGTCATGTGCACAGTCTCCACCATATACTCCCACCATCGTGATCTTTATCAGACTGTAGTTCTGATAAAATGATACAGTTAGGATGCAGTTATTGTCTTAGTGGGAGTTGCTATTGCTGCCATGAAACATCATGACCAAAGTAACTTGGGGAGAAAAGAGTTTATTTGCCTTACATATTCCAAGTGAAAGGACCAAGCAGATGCCATAACAGGCTGCCCAGTCTTCTCTCAGAGATCAGGCTTCAATTGTAGTGTCCTGAGGCTGAACAAGCAGTTTATGGGGAAAGTCATGAATAAAGGACAATCAATCTCCAACATCCCTAACAGCAAGGAGGAGGCCTGGTACATGCAGTACTAGGCCAGGCCAAGCCTGAACCAGTCTCCATAGCAGCTCAAGGACAGGGCCTGGGACTTGTCCAAGCCTGCCCAAAAATGGAAAACTGTAGCCCTGACCAACTCTTGACTAGCCCCAGCCAATTATTATTATTTATTTATTTATTTATTTATTTATTTTTTGGTTTTACGAGACAGGGTTTCTCTGTATTGTTTTGGAGGCTGTTGGTCCAGCCTGGCCTCGAACTCACAGAGATCCGCCTGCCTCTGCCTCCCGAGTGCTGGGATTAAAGGCGTGTGCCACCACCGCCCGGCAGCCCCAGCCAATTAGAATGTACTACTATAATTGCCACTTGCTTAAGCCAATCATATGTAAAAATGGCCTAGCTTCCTTAGATGCTTCCCTCAGTAAGGCTTAAAAGAAGCCCCCACCTCCTTCTTGGGATCGTAGCCATCTTGCCTTTGTGTAGAAAGGTTGGCCCCAGCATGCTGGAATAATCAAAAAAAGACTCTTTGCTTTTACATCAGATCTGATCTCTTGGTGCTCTTTGGGGGTCCTGACTCTGTCCATAACAACAGTCCATTGAGGAAAGTCAGGACTGAAACTCGAACAAGGAAAGAACCTGTAGGCAGGAACTGATGCAGAGGTCATAGAGTGGTGCTGCCTACTGGCTTGCTCCTCCTGACTTGCTCAGCTTTCTTATAGAATCCAGGACCACTAGCCCAGAGGTGGCCCCACCACAATAGGTTGGGTGCTCACCCATTGATCACTAACCAAGAAAATGCCCTTAAGGTTTATCTGCTTATAGCCTCATCTCTTGGAGGCTTTTCTTAGTTGAAGTTTCCTTCTCCCCTCCTCTCAGATGACTATAGCTGCTGTCATGTTGATGTAAAATTAGCCACACACACACACACACACACACACACACACACACACACACACCTTCTGAAAACATGACACCCCGCCCTGGAGTCCTCTGTCAAGAAGGTGTTCTGTCCCAGCAATAAGAAAATAAATAATTCAGGAGGGAAGGAGAAAGACAGTGTCTAACAGTTTTCTCTAGATTGAAACATTCCATGCAGCAGGGGAGCTCCTTAAGCAGGAAGGTAAACAACTCAAACAAGCTTCAGGAAGTCCCTGAAACTGACCAGATTCACCAGGCCCCTCCCTGCCAAAGAAAGCTATAAAAGCCGAGGGTCCCTCTAAGACTACTGAGATACAACTGCCTGAAAGACTGTCAGACAAGACAAGCCACAAAGAAGATGCCGACAAACAAAGCTGCAAAAGAAGATTCTGAGACCAGAAGTAGATTCTGGGAAGAAGCAGAAACCAGCAGAGATGCCTGGAGAAGCCTGAGACCAGCAGAGGCTCCCTGAAAGCACATGCTCCACCCTGTTGGGCTGCCTGCAGGTCCTGTAGTGAGCTTCAGGTTCCCAGCTTCTGCAAATCATCACCCATGTTGGGGTAGGCCTTGGTGATGCAGCTGTCTTTGGGTCATTTCTGCTCCTGTAAGTGACCCCTCACCTATATTTCTGCAAGGAACTCCAGTAAAAGTCATTGGTTTACCAACTTGGACTTGACTTTGGTAATATCCATAATTTGGTCTATCATGGCATCCTTATCTGGGGTTGTGGTGATATATTATCTGTGATTTTTTAAAGCTTGCCTGAGGGTACAAAAAACAAAGCCAGCCATGCCTTTAATGGCACCCCTTGGGAGGCAGAGGTAGACAGATCTCTTGTTAGTTCAAGGCTACAATGAGCTACACAGAGTGATAAAGTCCTAAAGAGAAACAGTTCCCACAAAGATGATCTCAGCACTTGGGATCACATGCCTTTAATCCCAGCACTAGATAAGTATAAAAAGCAAAGGGTCTCATGTGAAGCGATTAGTCTGTAGCCATGTTGAGGAGAGCATAGCAGTCTGAGTGAATCTGAGGAGCAGTGAAGTTGGGAACCATCTGAGGATCACCTCTTTGGTCTGAGTTAAGGTAGAGGTAAGAGTTGGTGGCTTGGTGGCTTGGCTGCTTTGCTTTTCTGATCTTCAGCTTGAAGCTTGAACCCCAGTATCAGTCTCTGGGTCATGTATGTAATGTGTGCTACATGGGGTGAGTGGACATGTGTTGCATTTCCCCAGGAAAAGTCTTGTCACATAACAACAGGGAAGGGGAGAGAGAGAGAGAGAGAGAGAGAGAGAGAGAGAGAGAGAGAGAGAGAGAGAGAGAGAGAGACAGAGACAGAGAGAGACAGAGAGAGACAGAGACACAGAGAGACACAGAGAGAGACAGAGAGAGAGAAACAAATTCGTGGAAAAGCCAGCACATGTGGTGTGACCTTCAAATACGTTCTCTTCTTGGAATATAAGGAATGGAATAAAACCTAGCTGTGCAAGGCAAGCTTTAGCCGTCCTCTCCTCACTGGATTTTCCTTCCTCATCGCTGTGGTAGCTGTTACCTGTCAGCCATTATTTTCCACCAGGCATGCTGGCAGAGCCTTTCTTTTTTCTTTTCATTTTCCCAGCCTATTAAATAAACACGGGCGCTCTGAATGTCTTTATGGCATCATTTGTCAGGCTGCATTCTTGCCACAGAAAGAAAGAGAACATTATATGACCATTTTGCTGAACTTGGCAGGTTAATGTACCAGCCAGCGTTTTTACCACCTCTATATTTTAAAATATTTTAATTCCGTGAAAAAAAAAAGTGGCCTGATGTAGCCGCAATTCTCTAAACTCCTTGAGGCTTGACATGCTAGGAGAAGAAACAGGAATCTATGAAATGGCAAAGAGTGGAACCAAGTCTTCAAGACTCCGTTGAGCCCTGCTTGGCCCCCACTTGGGGGGTAAAGAGGACTAAAGCGTGCCTGTGTCGGAGCTGCCCTCCTGCAAGCCACTCTCCATCCTCGGACTTTTCTCCCGCAAGGCCACTTCCTCCTCCCAAAGGGCCACTATTTCTGTTGGTTCTTTAATAAAAGTCGTAAGAGGGACTGCTCTTGCAGGGACCTGGCTTCGGTCCTAGGATGCACAATCGCCTATAACTCTAGTTCCGGGGATCTGACGCCCTCTTCTGGCCTCTGTGGGCACTGCATGAATGTGGTGCACATAAACTCAGACAAAAAAAGCCTCATTTATGTAAAATAAAAATAATAAATCTTTTTCTTTTTTAGTCTTAGGAAGATCCACTTGCTTTATTTATTGGTTACACACTTATTATCTTTATTGATAATTTATCTTTATTGATAAATGCACATCTTACATGAACTAACACTTAAGGCAAGTAGCCCTTTAAATGACTCCTTTCAAAGCTAAATGTGCGAGATCAGTCTTGGAACTCACGCCATTTGCTTCCAGAGAGAATGTCTGAGAACAAATCCTTTATAGCTTGTCCTTTAAAAAGAACACACACACACACACACACACACACACACACACACACACTCACCAGGCTTTTGTAGGGTTTCTGGCTGCTTAGAAACTGTACTTAGCATGCTGCCAAGAACAGCTCTGCCCCTGCAGAGGTGGGTGATTATGGGAAAGTAATTTTTAGAATGGCCACATTAAACAATAAGGAGAAAAGACTCCCTGGTGAATTGTGCCACTTCGTGTGACCTTCCTTAATCTAAATTTCAGAGGTGTTAATGTACCAATCAGAACAGCCGCTGTGATTTTAATTTGCATAATGATGCTCTGAGCCTAAGCTCTTTGGAGGTGGCTGGAGTGTGAGGTTGGTAGTGTCACCGGGATTCAGCAGGCCGCTCCTGTGCCCTTGGATGCCCACCCTCGAAGACTCTACCTCCACGTAGGGCTCTTAGTTTTGAACATGCGCAGTCTTGCAAACATCCACTCTAGTTGAGAATGATTGCTGTTTATCATTCTGTATGACCTTCCTGTGGCCCCACCTAGAAGGGGTGTTTACTCAGTGGCTCAGGGAAGCATTGTGGGAGGTTTGGAGGAGGCAATGCTGACAGTAACCCAGAAGCCCTATCTGTGGGGTGGGGGAGCCACGGGGGGGGGCCCTGAGTCATTCATCTTTCTCTTCCTAAACACCTTTCTCTTAACTCTAATCTGCACTCTGCCTGGAGGCGAGGTGGAAGCTGTCCTGGAATGTGGAATGTGAGCTCACACTGCCTCTCTGAGGGAAACATTGCCAGATGGTTGCTGCAGGGAACAGAACAGAATTAGGTGAGGTAGGAGGGAGGGATGCCTGATGCCTCCTGTTCCCTAGAGAGGACCCAGATAGACAGATGCACAGGCTCTGGCAGCCATGGCCGGGCTTCCTTTCCACCCCAGGCATTCACCTCTGTTGGCAGGACTGCTGCTGTCCAGCTTCATGGCTTACAGAACCAGCTTTCTGAAGAGGAAGCCATTCTGCACATTAAAGTGGCAGCATCTTTCTGCTTGGTCCCCACTGTGCCTGTCTAGGTGCCTAAGTTTGAGGGTGTTCCAGTATCCCAGTTCTGGCCAGTTGGAGAGGAAAATGGGTTCCTGCATATTCTTTAATTAAGGCAGGAGGAGTGTAAAGAGGAAGACAGTGTCTGAGCTCCATGACAGGTCCGAACCCACAGAGCAGGACACCGTTGGGCTTGCTGCCTCTTCAGCCATCACTGCTTGCTACGATCCTGTAGCCACAACCTTCTGAAAATCTATAGCAGTGAAGTGTTCAACATTTACACACACACAAACATACACACACGCACACACACAGAGCACAGTCACCGAAGCATATACTTACACATTAAATAAACATTAAATAAAAACTGCACGTGATATTGAAATAACAGCTCACACCTACTAACGCCATCATCCTTCAAAAGGTGACAGTGATAAATGTTGGTGTTGATGGGGTAGTGACAAACTGAAATCCTCAGGGTAGCTGGCAGGAGCATAAAATAGCACCTTGGCTTTGGAAATTAGCTTGGAAATTAATTAAAAGCATTAAGCATGAATGGATCACATGACTTTGCAATTCCATGGCTGAAAAATCTACCAGAAATCCACTTCCACCCGGGCAGTTACTCTTGGGTCTTTCTGCCACATTCTAATGTTAAAAGCAAGGGCAGCCTGAAGGGGAGCCTTAAATAACCAGCATGCCCTTAGTCTAACTGCTAACGGTCTTTGTATCAAACATGCCACAGCCCTGCATGAAGGGCTCTGAAGGGTTCAGAGGACAAGGCCCATTCTGGGCTGACAACTTTCCTTTCTCCAGCCACGCAATTTGCGCCCCATCCTCCCTAACTCATCCTGAGACTGTGTGTGGTGATGTCTTGCTTGTACAAATAAAGCTTGTCTGAAGATCAGAGGGTGGAGCTTGCCGCTAGCTAACCATAGAGGTCTGGAGGTCTGTATAGATAGACAGGAAGTAAGATGACTGGGTTGGGAAAGGAATATAGGTGCGAGGAAGCAGGAACTCATGCTCTTTTCCACTGGGAAGCTAGTGAGGTAAAGGTGACTTTGGCTTGCTCCTTCTCTCTGATCTCTCAGCATTTTCCCCCTATATCTGACTCTGGGCTTCTATTACTAAGACCTGTTAGAACTCATGTTACAACTGTGGGAGCCTACACTTGTTCCCAGCTCTTCCTGAGACTGTGGGAGTCTGCACTTTCTGTGCAGTATTTTTAAAATGGCGAGAGCTATAGCTCATACAAGCAAGGAGCTGTTTGCCTTTTCTCCGCTTCCATTGACATGATGAGACAGGGGTGGCTTTTCTCTTCTCTTTCTTCTGTACTAAATATGTTAAAAAAATTCTTTGTACTATTGGTTTCATGTTGTGCTGTGCTGTGCTCTGTACATTCTCAAAATCTCGGCATATTCTGCATGGCCATGCCTGCCAGTTACCACCACCTTTGAACTTGTTCTTAGTGTTTCGTCTTGTTACAAAGAAGCAAGACGTGGCTGGAGACCCAGATATGCTGAATTCTCTGATGCCTCTTTATCAGTCCTTCCCACCAGGGGTTGATAACCTACGTAGGAGCAATTGGGCACCCAAGAGCATTCCATTGACAGCTGTTCACATGAGGACTGTAGAAAAAAGTCAGGGCTCCCAATGAGTTCAGTGTGAGGACTAGCCACACCCAGACATGCCGCCCAGTGGGGAGGTGAGAGGGTGCCCTCCAGAGTTTGCTGGCCTGTGGGCTGAGGCACGTAATCAGCAATTTATGTGCCTCAGCCCCCAACACCTCTATAAAAATTCATCAAGGAGCTTGCTGTGCCGGTCGTAGTCTGCAGAGTCTTCATTATGAAGATTATCTGCAAATTACACTTAACATTTTGTTCTGTAGAAGACCATGGCTCCTGTCTCAGCAAGAAAACTCCAAGACATTTACCCTGGGTAGTCGTCACCGCCCCTCTGGAGAGCAGCCTCCTTCTCTATGAGGCAGCAGAACAAAGATTCATTTGCCAGTGTTTCTGTCCTGGGGAGGGAGGCTAACTTCAGAAAAGTTTTTTTTTCTGTGCCTCAATTTATTCTTTAAAACACAATGGCCATAGTGTTGGATTAATACATAGGTTATGTGTATGTTTAAGTTATATGAATGTGGAGATCATGGATTTGGTCATCTGCCTTGTGCTCACACATCCAACAAAGCCTCAGTAATGCAGTTGTGGTCAGTTGCCCCTTAAAGGGACCAAAACTTTCAGCCCTAGAGACTCTTCCTAGCTGCAGAACCCACAATGTCACCTTGAACAACCTATTTTCAGTCTCTGCATAACGTCTTGACTTTGGAATGTGGGAACTGGAGACATTTGTTTGTTTTACACTCCCAAATCCTTGAACCGGAATTACAGCGTGTTCTTCTGTCTTCCCTGGGAAAGCAGGTCCCCCACCCCTTCCTAGTCGGTTCCACAGCGCAGTAGCCTGGTCCAGCGAGCTGCTGTTTAAAATCCCTGCGGAGCCAGTGTGTGTCCAAGTCCTCTGCTGGGTGTCTGCTTTGCATCAAGCTGAGCCCAGAACGGTGTCTAGTTTGCCAGGACTGGACAGGGATGGGGGCCCTGTAGACCTCGGGATTCATGGGGAAAAGCAAAACAGTTTCTCAGCCTTAGTTGTAGTGGCCCTGCAGCTGCTGACACCTGCATGCCTTTCAGAGGCCGCAGAGCTGGTTGGATGTTTCTATTCCTTTGGCCGGAAGCTGGGTATAAACACTGCTGGGTTTATCCCAGAACTCCTCAAAACTAACTGAAATTGGGAATCTGCCACTTACAAGTTGCTGTGTGATTGAGTGTCCTGTTGGTGTGGGAAACTGGCACACCCTTGGTTTTACTCTCGTAAAACCAACTTGACAAAGTCAAGACTGAGACAAAGCAGACTCATCAAGAGTTTAAACAGGGTGGGACTTCCCACAGCAAAGTCAGCAGGGTTCTCCTAAATGAAAAGAGGGAGTTTGGGCAGCTTTGAGGCAAAGGAGATGGGAGAGATCAGTGGTATTTTGTTGTTAATCATAAGTGTGATCTTGATTGGACTGAGAAATACTTGGTAGATTAGTGAAACACGCTTCTGGCTGTGTTTCTAGGGCTCTAGCCTAATGAACGATTTAGCTCAGTGATGGATTTGAACGGAATATTGAGGATCAGTGGGACTGTAGAAGGTGGACCCTGGCTGAAGTTGGGGGGTGCCCTTTGAGTTGAGCATAACCCAGGCCTCCAGCTCTGCTTCCCCTCCACCATGAGGTGAATGTCTCAGTCACCCACCCCCGGCACGATGGACTGAAAACTTCTGAGCCAAAAATGAAAATGAAAATCTCTTCTCCTCACAGGTTATTTCTGCCAGGTCTTTAGAGGGATGGTAAAATTAATACATGAAGGAGGGGTCAGGTAGGAGAAGGCTTCCAGAAATTGCTCTTCTGATACCAGGGCAGAACTCTCCTGTCCTGGAATGTTCTGGAAAAGTATGGCTCCTAGGCCTCCATGGCAGTAGGAGTTATGGGGTGTGGCAGGGTAGGGGACACAGACACCGTCCTGCCGACCCCAGGTAACACTGAAGACAAGGTCATGTTGTCTCTCAGGTTGAGGCCTTCTTATGCTTTGCTGCAATTTCAGGTTTCTCTTCATCCTGGAAATAGCTCCTAGTTACCTGCAGATGCCAGAAACCTAAGGAACAGGAAAAAAGACTCTGATTCTCTGCAAAGGGAAAAAAAGACTTAATTATGCAAATGTATAGTGGAGTAGTTCATTCATATTAAAAAAAGTCAGCCAGCTTTTCTGGGGTGATTGACACTGACTGGGATGGGGAGGGCAATCTAGATCAGAGGGACTGATGGCTGATTGGCACTCCCAGAAGAAGGGACCTCAGAACAATCTCCACCAGGTTGGCCGTGGACATGTGTGTGAGGCATTTTCTTGATTGCTAATTGGTGTAGAGAGGGCCCAGCTCACTGTGGGAGGTCCTGTCCCTAAGCAGGTGGGCCTTGGCTGTCTGAACAAGCCAGAGGGAGTCAGCCAGTAAGCAGAGCTCCTCCCTGCCTATTCTGCTTCTAGCTCTTGCCTTGAGCTCCCCGAGACTTGGCTTTCCCAGATGATGGATTAACCTGTAAGATGAAATAATAAACCCTGTTCTCCTTAAGTGGATTTTAGTCACAGTGTTCATCACAGCAAGAACCCTCCAGAAAAACTTGCCCAGCCTTGCTGAAAATATGGAACCCCAGAAAGGGAAGGCGGGTAAGCCACGCCCACATGCACCACCCACTTCCCAGGGCCTTTGGAGGGCCTGGTGCTTCAATCAGGCCTGTAGGAAACTATGTGGTGTTGTTTCCCGTGAGATAACCAAGATTTAGGGAAATGAGTCAATGCTGGCCCATTGTGTGATTATGTCAGGTGAGCCACACCCCTCTGATAAATAGGTGAACTCAGGCTTCTCCAAAGGTGAACTGGTGAACACCAGACCTCATATTCTGAAGACTGCTGATAACCACTCATATCCCGAGGTCAATGCTAAGACAGGGCAGGGTGTGAGCCCCACCCTAGATCAGATCTGGGGGCTCTGTGAGCAAATGCCAATTCTGTCCCACATGGTGGGCCTTCTCTTTTTCCAGAGTGTTGAGGCTTGTTACCATATTATTGTCTTCCCCCTTAAGAGTTAATCCAGCTGGGCTAGCTAGTTACCTGGCATAGAGCATTGCTTGGGAAAGCCAATACACCTTAAGCCTCACTAAAGCAATGGGAGGAATAATTATCCCTTTGCTGAGATAATGAACTCTTGATTTCCAGAAAGCTTGGCCTCAGTGGACTGCTTACAGAATTACCATGTTTCTGTTAAGTCTGAGCACGTGTGAGCCCTAACTTAGAAAATGTAATCTCTCTCTCTCTCTCTCTCTCTCTCTCTCTCTCTCTCTCTCTCTCTCTCTCTCTCATTTACTCTCTCTCTCTCTCACTCTCAAATACTGGACAAAGCATTGACACTTTTGAATTCACTACTCTTCCTCCAACACTCCCTTCCTTTGCCATGTGGCTGCTTGCTGATTGAGAGCTCTCATGCCTGCCTACCTCAGAAGACATGGCGTTCCCTCTCTTCAGCTTCCTTCTCCTGCCTATGCTAAGATTTACAGCTTGACTGGGTGGTCTTGTTTTCATTTTCATTTTAATTAAATTGTTCTTGGGCTTCTTTATGAATCCTTTCCTAAGTTCTTTTATTAACAAGACTAAGAACCCAAGAGGAAACCCCATTTTCCTGGCCATGTGTTATCTCAGGTGGAACTCTCAGCATTCCAGATAAGAGACATCAAAGCTGGTCAGTGGGAAATGTGTGTCTGAACCCCCTGCACGGTTATGAGAGGGTTTAGCTTTTGTAATGAAGATAGCCAGGAGCTTGCTCTTTTGTCATTAGACAGAATAATTATGTGTTAAGGTCTGCAGGTGCATAACAATTGTATGGCTTAGCCTACTTTCTGATTGGTTGGAGGGCATGGCCATCTGGCATTGGCAAGGACAGTTTTCAGAGCAGCTTTTACCTAAGCTGCTGTATGTCTCCCCCTTCCCCCCACAAGGGATGGGTACTCATCACATTGGTTAAATGACAACTCCGATTCATGTAATTGCAGCAACTAGTGTAATAAAGGATGAATACTGAGGTGACAGACATCACCTGAATAGGTGTCTGCCATACCCCCCTTCCTGCCCATCTTGTCTGTAACTGCAGAACTTTCCATTGCCTGATTCTTCATCGTTCTTTATCTTATTAATTATTTTTATTGCTTCTTGGGCATTTTCTCATTAGACAAAGTGCTGTTTAGATTTTATTTTTATTCCATTGTAGCTTTCACTTTTTGTCAACTTGCCACAAGTTAGGGTCATTTGGCAAGAGGGAAACTCAATTGAGAATATGCCTCCATCAGATTGGCCTGTAGGCAAGTCTGTGGGCACATTTTCTTGGTCATTGATTGATGTGGGGTTGCTCAACCCACTGTGGGTGATGCCACCCTTGAGTTGGTGGTTCTGGGTACTATACCAAAGTGGGATGAGCAAGCCACAAAGAGCAAGTCAGTGAGCAGTGTTTAGTCTCTATAGCTTCTGGTTCCTGCCCTGACTTCCATTGACGATGGGCTACCATGTGGAAGTGTGAGCAAGATAAATCCTTTCTTTCCCAAGCTGTTGTTGGTCATGGGTATTTATCACAGCAGTGAAAATAACTAATACAGATAAGTTTAGTGTCTTACATACTTTTCATGAATATTTCTCAATGATGAACCAGCTAAAGGTTTGTATTTGTTGAAAACAAGGTTTTCATAATCGAATATTTTAGAAATAGCCACAGTTAGCTTTTTGGAATACCAGATAATTCTCTATTCTTTGCACTACTGGGTCATGTTGAAGTTATTTTCTTGGTTCTGGAGTCTTCTACAGTTTCCCTGTGTATAAATTGACAATGTGACCACTTGGTAGTATGGTAGTATGGTTAAGCAGAAGGTAGGTGAGAGAGAGAGGAAAAGAGAGATAGAGAGATAGAGAGATAGAGAGATAGATAGATAGATAGAGAGAGACAGAGAGAGACAGAGAGAGACAGAGAGAGAGAGAGAGAAGCTAGAATAGCAGGGTTATAAGGAAAATGAGTGGAGGGGGATGGGAAGCCTGTGAGCTGGAGGGAGTTTAGGATGGGGAGGAGATGAGGAGAGCGAGGCTACTAGCATGGACTTTGAACGTGTAACAGGTACTCGTGATGCTGAGGGAGCCTGGAGGCTGGTGTGGGCTTTGACAGCACAAGGAGTATGTCTCTTCTGCCTTTTGGATTTGGGGAGATGGAGTTTCCTTTGGACCTGACACACTCCATAAGGGTTTTCCTTTTATGACACCTGTCATCTTTATGCAGGGTCACATACCTGATTCATTTGGGCAAACAGAAGAGTGATGCATAAGTCAGTTCTCTCTTTCCACCATGCGGGTCTTAAGTGCTTTTACTCAAGGTCCTAAAAATTCCTTTGATTGGGTGAAACATAATACATTTACTTACGTGTCAATAACTTTAACTCTCCCATTTGATCCAAACTCCAAGGACTTGGATTGTGTTTTCCCTAACTTCCCCAGTGTATAGAGCACTTTCTGATGCATCACTCTTTGGACCTCCACAGGGGGTATGTGTGTATGAATGTGCATAGTAGTAAAGGAACACACACACACACACACACACACACACACACTAAATAAAAAGAAGTATAAAAAGAAGCAAGTATATGTGATGGGGAATATCAGGAAAGGTCATGGAAGAAATGTCTGAATAGAACCTTAAGGAATACATGGGAATAAGTGACCATCAAGGTGGACAGGTTTGCTTGAAGTCACAGAGACATAAAATAATGGTATGGCTACAACTATAGCACTAAATGCATAGACAGGGAAGGGATCAAGAATACTATGCAAATGAACCAAGTGACACATCTCCAGTCTTGCATGCTGGTCATGCTCTTGAATTTCAGACCTGTGTAGAGACAGAACCAATAGAAGGTGTGTGTGTATATGTGTGTGTGTTTGATATATTTATATAATACATAGCTAAAGCAATTATATATCATTGTTAAGTTATTATGCAGGCAACATTAATAATCAGACATTATATAAGTACACATTTTGGGTCTATATTATATTAACTCATAAAGTTATGGGGGCTGAAAAAGTCCCCCAATTCGTGATGTGCAGGCTGAAGACTTAGGGTTGTTGGTGTTAGTCCAAGTCTGAAGGATTGATAGGGCTGCTGTCATAAAATCCAGACCCAAAGCAAAAGGCATGAAATGCCCCAGCTCAAGCAGTGAGGGAGGAGTTCAAGGTCAAAGTCCTCCTTTATTTTCTTTTGACTCTGTTTGTGCCTTCAATTGATTGGATGATTCCTAGCCACCCTGGGGAGGGCCATCTACCTCACTGACTCTTCTGATCCATCTGGCCACTCTGGGTCCACTCAGATTCAGAGTGGACGATCATAGACCTGTGTGCTCAACTGATTGCTTGGCATCCCGGCTCTGAGTTCTTCATTCCTTAAGGACTCTCCACACATAAGTTTTTCCATGTTAGGAGATTCAGAGCTGTGGTTTGAATGAGGAATGTCCCCTGTAGATCATGGCAGCCTGCAGGCAGACATGGTGCTGGAGAAGAAGCTGAGAGTGCTACATTGATCAGCAGGCAGCAGAAGTCTGTGTTCCACTGGCCAGACTTGAGCTTGTAAGACCTCAAAGCCCTGCCCCACAGTGACACACTTCCTCCAACAAGACCACACCTACTCCACAAGACCACACCTCCTAATAGCGCCACTCCCTGTGGGACAAGCATTCAAATACTTGAGTCTCAGGGGTCATTCCTATTCAAACCACCACGTAAACACGAAAGGTATGGGAAGAAGGGCTCTGTTGCTGGACTAGGGGCTGGTGGAGAGGTTGTGAGTACAACTTTCCCACCATGGTACAGCACTGGGTTTGATCCCCTGGGGGCGTTCACATCCCATGAATTTTACAGTCCCATTAGTTCATTGGTCAGGGCCATCTTTTCTTAGCTATTGCTTTATAATAAAGAAATACTTCAGATAAAAGTTAGTATACAAGCCGGGTGGTGGTGGCGCACACCTTTAATCCCAGCACTCGGGAGGCAGAGGTAGGCGGATCTCTGTGAGTTCGAGGCCGGGCTGGACCGACAGCCTTGAAAACAATACAGAGAAACCCTGTCTCGTAAAACAAACAACAACAACAAAAAACAAAAAACAAAACTTAGTATACAAAGGATATATATTAAATAATGTCTTTATCAGAAACACAGTGAAACAAGGTTGACAAATATGATCGGACTCATGGGAACTCAACCCCGGGTTGCCCTTCAGAGCAGCGGCTCAGTGCTCATTACAAACAAAATTTCAAATAATTATGAGCATCGATGGTACACTCCCATCTCCATACCATGTCTGCCTGTATGTGGCCTGGCACAGAATCTACAGTTTGAATTTCAAGACAGTTAGGGCTACACAGAAAAACCCTGTCTCAAAAACAAATAGCCTCCAGATCAAACAACAATGAAACGTATGTTACTTTAATGTCTTAGGCCCAAGATGCCTAGTATCTAAAGATTTATTTATATTATTTTTATTAAGTTTTCATACAGTATATTCTGATATTTTTATTGTATATATTTTATCTCCTCCCCAGATCATCTTCTTTTTTAATGTATGTGTGTCTGCCCGTGTGCGTGTGCCTCTGGAGGCCAGAAGTGGGCATTAGGTCACCTGGCATTGCAGGTACAGGCAATTGAGAGCCACCATGTGGGTACTGGGAAACCGAACCCAGGACCGCTGGAAGAGCAGCAAGTGCTCTCAACCATGTAGTCAACCCTGATATCCACCACCTAACCTGTCAATGAATGTCTGTTGACATCTTTATGTTGGAGTCGAAGGAGTCAACCTCATGGAAAACTGTCTTTTAGAGAAGTCCGCCTCATGAAGCATGCTTTCTGCTGACAGAATGAATCATGAAAATCACATGTATTTTATAGAAAATAGGAAATATTTAATGTATATAAATTTATCTGCCTTGGCAATTATTTACAACTGATGATTGATACCAACAATTGAGGTAAAAATATACATGAGGTATAAATATAATATTTAAATGCAAATATTTTATTTCCATTGGCAAGATAACAATGAGTAAAATACTGTGGCATTTGACAAACAAGCCCGATGCATCACTTTTCCCCTCCCTTTCCTTTAAAGATGCACCTTGTGGTTAGCAGAGGTGATGTGATTAGTACGTGCATAAAATCAAAAAGTCGGGTTAGCTGGGAGAGAAAAGGGGTGAGAAATACAATCATATCATTTTATTCAGTTTTAAGCAATTCCCTGGGCCCTTGTTTCTCACCGTGTATCCTTGTGGCCAGTAACCTGCATCCCTTGGGCTCATTAGAAATATAGAATGCCCAGGGCACCCAGACTGCCTGATGAGAGCATTTTCACGAGGTCTCCAGGTGACTGACTCCCGGTGCATGCTAAGCAAGGATGCTCCTTGGGAAACGGCCATTCATTCCTGGTGCCCATGCTGCTTTCAAATGCATAGTACCCGTCTCTGGAGCGGGAACAGTGCTGAGCAGACAAAGCTCCACTGATGATCTTGCCAATACATAAAAAGTCATCCAGCATGGCTGCATGATGTCATGGCAGAAGTGGATTTGTCCAGCCCACAGAGCACTGCCCAGAAGTGACCTGGGGTCTGACTGACTCCCAGGTAGACACAAGAATGAAAACTTCCTACCCTGATTTTTCTTGTGCCAGACATACAGAAAACATCTTTATTCCTCCTAATAAAATGATTGCACACCACAGACAAAAGAAACATCACTTTAGTGTATGTAATACAACACCCACCACCCTGAAAACACACATTTGTTTTTGCTTTTCTTCCAATACCAGTTGCTGAATTAGGATACCAGTCTTTGTCTAGACAACCTAAGAAAATCTTTCCTGGAAGCCAGACACATAATAAGTTATCTCTCTGTAGATGTTGCAGTACAATAAAAATAGCAAATCCATTCTCAACGTGGTTCAGGAACGCCAGTTTGCTCCGTCTGTACAATAATAAATAAGGTTGGGGTCAAATGCATGGGTGCTGGTGATGAATAATGAAGAAACATGGGGTTGATACATCTTCCTGTAATTTTCACAAATAGCTATTGATACAGTTTTGGTCTTCTGTTAGTTTAAAACCCTGTCTTTTAGATTGCAAGGTTTTTAATGGATTCGATTTTAAGAGCATCATATATAGGATACTGTGAATTCCCTGAAGCTGTGATAACCCTGGACACTTGATGGACCATCATCGCATTTTGGCTGGTGTCCAGAGTCAAGGTCAGTGCAAGAACATGTTTAATAACTGTGGCCATATAGGCCACTGGTCAAATAGATCACTCAACAGCATTATGAGAGCTATCTGAGTCTCAAGAGGACATGGGGTTCCCTTTGGCTTTGTGGACAGGTTCTGCTGTTCACCCCTATATAGGGGTGGGTGGTACCAGTTCTGTTTCAGTCCCTGGTACCAACTCCAGCGGTCACCTGACATCTCACTTAAACTTCACAGAGTGGGCCCAGAGGCAACACAAAATTTAGCTTTGAATTTAGCAATAAACTCTTACCTGCTGCTTTGTGTTAAGGAGAAGCACATCTTATTTTTTGCTTAGCTTATCTCAGCATTCCACTCCAGTTTTTAAACATCAGAAACAAGAGACCAACGAGCAGAAGAAGCTTTTAATACTATTGTTCTTTTGCTAGCTAATCTTTGGGTTAGCATGGGCAGACTGGCAGATTACACATTGGATGCATTGGTGTTTGGCAGCAGGCTCTGCTTCAGCTGGCAGGACTGGAGGGACACAGGGTCTACAGCAACCTGGGAAGTGCCATGTGAGGAGACTCACAGAGTCAGACACTTAATTATATATAAAACCAGTATTTTACATATGTACAGCAAAGGGAGATATACACACATATACAAATGCTACAGTACATTTATTTACAGCCAAAACGTGCTTCTTAGAAGCCTTTAAATAGCAAATTAGGCAATGTATAAGGAATAACCCATTTAATTTTAAGCAACATAGACAAATGTCCAAGACATATATTAGTAGGGATTAGCCATCTCCAGGCAGGTTAGGAACGTCCTCCATGGTCTCTGGTTACCACTGGCACAGTGCTTCCTTTTCTCCGTGTCACCCTTGCACTCCACACACCTCAAGTGTCCCTGAGTTTGACGTCACACTGGGGAGAGCTCAGATTTTTGTTTCTGGACCCTCAGCAATGAGAGGCTGGAAAGAGTTTCTGATTCTGGCAACTTCCGCAGCGCAGAGGTGTCCGAAACCTTTACTGTACCATTCTGGGGAGTGACCCCTGCAGGAAGAGAGCAGAAGGAAGTGGGAAACCTGTCAGGGGATAGGGCTGTCCTGGGCTTGGGTCATCAGTAGCCTGGGAACAGCTTGTGACTGCAGCCTCAAGGGTTTGAGGACCTCATCCTGTCACTCAGTGTCTTGTCACCACGCATTCTGTCTTTACAGTTCATCAGGTTCTTCAAAATGATACCAACTTCTCAAAGTGAACAGGAAGACTCACAATGAATCTAGAACTCACCAAAAACCTACAACAAGCTGGGTGGTGGTGGTACATGTCTTTAATCCCAGCAGACAGATCTTTGTGAGTTCAAGGTCAGCCTGGTCTACAGAATGAGTTCTAGGACAGCCAGAGATACACAGAGAAACCCTGTCTCTAAAAACCAAGACCAAAACCAACAACAAAACTACACTGAATTTATATTTCCCTAAGCACAGAATTCAGTGTTAGCATCTTGAATGGCTTGAAGTGTTCAGTTCAATTTAAACTAGGAACAGGAGAGAGCAGGTGTAAAAGAAACACAGGAAGGCTTAAAGAGAAGCCTCAGCCAATAAAGAGTTTGTTGTGGGAACTTGAGAATCCTACATAGCAATCCTCTGCACCTATGAAAAAGCGGGGTGTGGCAGAAACAGGAAGTTTTTGAGGTTCCATGGCCAGCCAATCTAGCCAGTTAATGAGTGCCAGGTTCAGAGAGAGATTGTGCCTCCCCTCCCCTCCAAGCACCCAAAGGGAGCAACTGAGGAAAAGACAGTTAGAACTGACCTCTGCTTGCCCATGTCCTTCCACATGGGCACACGTGACATGAGCATGTACACACTCATATACTACATACACATGAATAAAATAAGAAACATCTGTCTCATGTTCACTGAGCCTGACGTCCTTGTGTGTCCTCAAAATTGAAAATAAGGTCACTGCCAGGTGACCTAATGACCCTGCTATTGGGTACATATCCAGAGAATATGAAGTCAACATCTCCACATTCGTGCTCACTGCAGAATTATTCATAATAGTTGAGACGTAAAATTAACCTAAATGTGCAGTTAAATGGGAAGATAAAGCAAACATGGCATATACACACATACATACATGCACACATACATTTATTTGTTTACCTACCTGTCATCCATCTATCTATCTATCTATCTATCTATCTATCTATCTATCTATCTGCCTATCTTTTCATCCGTCTGTCTGCCTATATCCACCTGATAATTCTTAGTCTTAAAAAGGGAGATGCTGCCATTTTTGCCACAGTGACAAAGCTGAAGGATATTACTATGTTCAACATGATAAGCTAAGCACAGAAGGCTAAGAACCTCATGCTCTCATTTGTACATGGAGTCTTCTAAAAACATGGAACTCATTGAATCAGAGGTAGGATAATGCTGACTGGAGACTATAGACTTGGTGTTGAGGAGAAATGTGTTGATCACATGATGCAACTTCTCATTGTGACTGCAGGTTCTAAGCAATCATGATGACTGTAGTTACTTTCCTCATCAAGAATTTAACGATCTGTGTGTCCATGTGCTGTAATCAACACACGGTAAGGATGTCTCCACTTCTTTGACTGTTGACTAAGTTTGTCTGCTAGGACTTGGGTGCCCCTCTTGTCATCTAAAATATATTACAGATGACTTTAATGGGTAGTTACCTCACTGTGCTAGAGAAGAAAACAGAAATGTTTTGGGATTTTCATTCTAACACTCCATTCCCTGACTCTGAAGACCATCATTCCACCCCATTCCACAAGGTTGACTTGCCGGCCTCTATGAGTGACCACATGCTATTTGGGTGACTGTAGAGAAACAATATGTTCTTGATCACTGTTGGATATTTTCATAGCTTGACTTGGTGATCCTGCCATGTAGACATATGTCAAAACGGTCTTATGTATGCCACAAACACTACGCCATTACATGTTCGTGAAAAGGAATGAACAAATTAGGAAAAAAGGAAAACAAGGAAGAGCACGCTCTAAAGGCCAAATGTGAGCATTCCAGGAAATGGAAAGATGAGAGTGTATGGTCCTCTGTGGAAGCTGGTTCATGGTAGTGAGGAAACAGACTAGCGGGGCTTTAAGAAATCAGAGTGACAAGCAGGGTTGACGTGCACACACCACACGAGCTAAGGCTCCTGAGAACTTGGTCTGCCAACACTCAACATGGCCACTTACTTCAGGTCTATTCTGCAGATGTGGGTCAGCCTGGACTTGCCAGAACCGCATGGTTCTATCAGGTACTGAGAATCCATCACCACCGCCCGCACGCCGCCCATCAGCTGGGCTTCTTCATGCTCCACAGACAGGGACACCAGGGTGCACATTCCTTTGGGCAAGTCAGTCTTCCAGGTCCTGGAGCCAAACAAGCCATGCTTCAGAGTGGTAGCAAGAGAGACAAGAGGTCCCGTTCACACAGCTAAACTCACACTTAAGTCCACTGGCCCCAAATCTGGGCTCTAGCGCCAACGTTAAGCACTTGGATTAAGCTAATGGTTACCATGAGCTTGTGTGAAGTTTACAGAATGAGGTTCAAAGGATGGATATCAGCTTCCTGCTCAGAGGGTGGAAGCTCTGGGACCTGGGTTTGGAACCCCAAACGGAAGCCCCATCCTGGTCCTGAAGAGGCCCCTGCCCGTCATCAAAAGGCTACCATTTAGAATGAGCACTTATTCACTCAACTGTTCTGTTTGTCTGTTGAGCACATCCATGTTCTGGGCTTGAGAAGCCATGAAAGACATGAAGATGCATACAGTCTGGGAGGAGAGACAAGCAAGTCTAAGAAGAGCCCTGAAGACAGTGTGGGGGGGTGCAGTGTGTGTCTGTACAGAGCTGGGATCAGGACGGGGTCAAAGAGGAATCCAGGGAAGGCTTCCTGGAGGAAGTGATGAAGGTTTTAGCAAACACAGGATCTGCTGATCCTGTCTTGAAAGAAACTGAACCTGTGTCGTCCTGATAGCTTCCTTCAGATAGTCGAGTAGCTCTTGAGTGGGAGAAGAAGTAAACAGTTGATTGGAGGTTGGATGGAGAGGTAGGAAGGTCATTACAGCTGAGGAGAGGAGAGCTTTCTGACTGGGCCCCATGGATGCCGTCAGATGCAGTTACTGGAAAAGCGGCTTTTCCACGGAAGCAGCTTTCTGTGGCAGGATTGCTCTGTCCTGCAATGAATGCCTTTTGCCGTGCTATGACCTGGATCTCTCCAGACTGCTCAGAGTCCGGAGTCAAGAGCTGAGTACATACACATCTACTCTCTACATACATCACTGTTTCAGATGGTTTCCGTATAAGCAACAGAAACAAGCTAAGACACTTGATGAGAATTTAAGTCTGGTGTGTCAGACAGACTGCCTCTTAACCCTGAGAGTCCCTCCTCCCTCTCCCCTCTTCTCCTTCTTGAATCAAATTAGGGAGTTAATTTCTGCTTGCATGAATCAGGCCTGGTACATGGGAGTTTTCCCGTAGAGCACCATGGTCCATCTACTTCTATTTTAAACCTTGGGCTGTATTGAGATTCCACCCTTACCATCTCCTCACATTATTTATTCCCTGTGAGATAAGTAAGCTTGAATCCTTTTCTTATTATTTATTGACTGTCCCTGGAGACTATAAAAATGATCTGAGGGGGACAGCGTAGCTGGTGAAGGAATATAAGCATAGACAACTGAGTTCAGTCCCCAGCATTGACATAAAAAGCCAGGCATGGTGGTGCACACTTGGAATCTCATCACTGGGGACGTGGAGGCAAGATGTTCCCTGGAGTTTTCTGGCCAATCAACTTAGCCTACTACCCCCAGGTTCTAAGGAGAAACCCTGTTGCAAAAACAATGAAGTAGACAGCTCCTGAGGAACAGTACCCAAGACTGACCTCTGACCTAGGCACACATGTCCAGGCATGTACTTTCTCTCTCTCTCTCTCTCACCACATGTGCACATACTCTCTTATATACTTTCACACACACTCTCTCAAACATACACAATACTCTTACATACTCTCACACACATACTCTCTCACACAACCCTCTCTCTCTCTTACACACACTGATAACTCTCTCTCTCTCTCTCTCTCTCTCTCTCTCTCTCTCTCTCTCACACACACACACACACACACACACTCAGAAATCTAAACTCTGAGAGGAGATCATGATGAGCCTGCTGTTGCCACCACGAGCATCCTCAGAGCCAGGAGCTGTGATTGGTATAAGGTCTGATGGAATGAGATATAATAACCAGCAGGATGGTGGGATCATGGTGGAGATGGAATGAGGGAAACTCTCTGCAGGGGACTCCCCATCTCCTCAGCTACTGTCTTGGACAACTCTATTTTCTGCTTGTGAGTTGGAGGGTTACATATTAATGCCACAAGGTGAGTGATGCCTTAGTAACCGCTGGAGGTACCCCAGATAATGGTCTACATTCTCTATCAGGACATGGTTGCTGGGATATACACAGAGAAACAGAAAAGTTATGGTCCCAAGTATCCAAACAAAATGCACAAAGGACTCACGAAGAGCCGACTAGCTTTAGTTTGCCCTCAAAGTTCATGTCAGAAGGCAACTGTTTCAAATATACATGTGGGGATTTCGCTGGAGAAGCCTCTGACACTGCCAATTCCTGAAGATTGTTCACTCGTGTTTTTAATAAAAAGGATATATTGCTCTAATTACATTTTGTTCATGATCTTAACTCTTCCCCAACCCCTGCTCTTGCTGGTGAAATGTGCATTTCTGTTGTGCAAACTTCCTGGGATGGGCTGAGCATCCCACTCCAAGGCCAGAGGGCAGGTGTCTGGGACTACTAACCCCTAAGCACACCAGAAACAGTATTTCAGTGGCAGACACAGGGCTCAGGAGGCTTTGCCAGGACTGAATTCTAATGGAATGCTCAGCGTCTCTACATACTGAGACTTTCAGGGCTGAGCGGCAATTTCCACGCATGGCAATTAGTTTCGAACATGTGAGGTCACACACACCCCCATCTTCAAGTTCTCTAAGATGAAGACCTGCTTTCTTCCCCAGGGAGAAAAACAGAACCAGGAGGAAAGCCAATTGGCTTTGATTTACATAATTTGGCAGACAAACTCTACCAAGGAACAGCAGTTATTCCTGGCCTCTGTTCTGAGAATGTGAATTATATTCATGGCTAATAAACTGTGTGCACCACAGGAGAGGGGCCATCAGAGAGCCGGGGCAGAGCTGTAAATTGCATGAAGATACTGCCATCAGGCATAAAGCGGCTAAGTCAGAGGGGGCGGAGCTTAGAGCCCCGGTACAGGCTGGGAGGACTCGGAGAAGCACTTCCAGCCGCTCTCCTCTTGCCTTGGAGCAGGACCTCACACACCACCGAGTCAGACTTACCTGAGAACCACGAAGTCTCTGGAGGGATGTGGGGCCATGCTGTTCAGCACGTACTGGTAGACTTCTGTTTGTCTGTCCAAAGTTTCCACCACTTTCCACTGCACGAAGTCCTCGTCCCACAGGTGGCGCTCCCTCAGCACGCGATTCAACACCACAGAGGGTGGCGCCTCCACCTCCACGGACGCCTTCCACAGTTTCAACGGATTCCCGTCCCCCACCTTGGCAAAGACATGAGCAGGAGCTGAAGAGATGACTAGGGACCACACAGACCTACCCTGCTGTGCTGGGCATTCCGAACCATCACTGGTTATATAGAATGAGCCGGCCATGCTGCGCCCAGAGTTAAAATGCAAATACCTCAATCCTCAAGCTGATAAGGACAAGAATGATAATCAAAACAGCCATAGCACAAACACACTCAAGTGGCATGAGCCAGACATGCTCTAATCCACTTGACTTTTGTGTAGTCCTCCTCTTCTCAAGTGAAAAATACTGGGCATTGATTTTCCCGGCATCATACAGAAAAGGGCACAGACCAACTGGGAATTCAGCAGCCCTTCTGCACCATTCGGGCTCCAATGAGACTGCTGTCGGTGGCCTTTGAATGACACATGGACCTTACCTGTTCGCACAGGTGCCAAGTCCCATGGTTAAGCACACATTCTGTAGCCGAAGCAAGTCTTACCTTTTTGAAAGCAAGGTCCGTGTTGTCGGGGCTGGGACAAGTGACCCATCCTTTGAATTTCTCCCTAGCTTCTTTCTGGAGCCCTTGCACGAGATGCTCCAGGTATGTGTGGAAAGTTGCTCCGCTCTCTGCCAGATGTGTTCCCAAGTCTTCCAGGCTGGGTACGTGGATTTCAGCCTCCAAGTAGGAGCTCCGGGACTGAACCACCATCTCATGTGGAACCTGGGCCAGTGAATGCATGAAAGAGCAACTTGGTGAGCTAAAGAAATCCTGAGGCTGACGGAGGAGACAAAGCTATCTCTCTACAGTCAAGGGTGAGCATGGGCTGTGGGCCTTCTAAGATCAGGTATAAGGCCGGGAGGGACCTTGCTAGAGTTAGGAAACACAAATAGGACTTGTGAGCTTGTGTTTATTATTCAAAACACCGGGAAGCTTTCCTGATCATGTGGTCCACTTTTCTTTTTATTACATTTGGCAGGAGCGGGCTCAAACAGCATCGCTCATTCATACACATTGACACATTGAGGGAAAACACAGCTATGACTCAGACATGGTTTCACGGTTTGCAGTACAGTTCTCCCACTGACAAATGCCAGTGTTGCCACAGGGAGTATGCCAGGTGTCCCATCCACTTGCCTTTTTAATGCATGTATGGCAATAGTGCTCGGCTGTCAATTATCCTAGTGACAAGGATTACTCAGTCATACTCAAGCACACGTGCATACACATACACACAGAGAAAGAGACAGACAGAGAGACAGCAGAGGACCCTAATCAAGTCTTGAGGTAAAAATTAAATGTCATATAATTGACTAAGGGGCCTTAAACCTGACAAAGGAAGGTAATTCACCTGTCTGCGTGAAAAACTGTCATCATGGTGAGCCCCCAGTGACTGTCAAAGCCTAGCTAGCTCTTCATCACCCCTGGGTGTGGAGACCAGAGCTATAGTGCACACTGCTGTCATCATAAAATGGAAAGCAGAGAGATAAGAATCATAAGCGAGAATCTCCTCATTCCCATCCCAGCCTGCTACTAGTTCCAAGACCTCACCTCAAAAAGCCGGTTGCATTCTGTGATCATGTGGGCGAGCCCCTGGGCTGCAGCTTGATTTTCATTGAGGTCCTTCTGATCTGGTTTCCCGGTGGCATATTTCTTTTGGATGACTCTGTAATTGAATATGAATATGCTAAGCAGATCCCCAGCTGGAGTGTGTTGGGATACCCGGCTTGTCCCATCTGTTTGCTGTTTATCCCCAGATGCTGCCCAGACCCCAAGCTTTCTCCTTTCCAGATAAAAGCCAATGGCCACACATCGTTAGATGCTCCAAGGCAGGCTGGCAGGCTGACAACTCACCACCAAAAGCCATGGAAAAATACAAAGACAGGAAGAGCTGTAGGTGGAAAAATTAGTATTTCTTTCCCCTTCGTTTGAAACCGCTCAACTGCAGGTCCCTGTGCTCTGTTTTTTTAAATAGAGCCTTTTAAAACCAACGATTAAAAAATTCCTTTTTGTGTATTCCTTCTCCTACCCACTCAAATAAAATAGAACAAAACTTTTTGGGCTTTCTGGATCTCAATTGAAGTCCGAAGGGCTAACCCAGTAGTGCTATGTGCCCCAGCCCAGGAACAAGGGCTCCTTGTAGTCAGTCTTCTGTCAGAACTGTACCACGGGTCTAATTTTACTTCTTAAGAAAATGGACCTTGGCAGGGAGATCTGGCTTGGGGACGACGGCCAGTGATGAGGAAAACTTACCTTGGCGAGCTTTCTTTCTTTGGTAAGTTAAGGTGAAAGAGGGAGGGGGCCAGACACACGGCCAGATTCATGGGCGTCATCTGGTTCTCTTTGACCAAGTTCACTACGTCGTGGAGGAAGCAGAGGAGTGTCTGCAAGGCCTCCCGGTTCTCATCCGCCAGCAGCAGGATGGCCGCCTGCACAGCCTGCAGCCGCTGTTCTTTGGGGACATCTGAAGAGAAGTGGGCATCAGGTTGTTAGAGGGACAGCAGAAAGAACCAGCAGGCAAGAATGCATGAGCTCCCCTTCCAGACAGAAAACACACAGAGACATTAACAGTAGCTAACACGAGAAGTCACAATGAGGAACAGAGCTGGAAGCTCATCCTGGCAAACTCCAGAACCCATCTGAGTGGCCCAGAGGTACTTAGAGCAAAGTCACCACCCTGGCGTCTCACACTGTGAGCAGGTTCTTCTGTCTTAAGACTGTCTGCTGTAGTGGTGATGGACTGGGGCTCTGTTAACCCGGTTTCTCTCTTGCGCACCCTCTTTGCCAGGCAGCCCCAGGGACATACACGGCTGGGTGGGACACACTTGTGAAAGTCACTGGGTAAAAGGACAAAAACCTGGCCTTTCCTCACCACAGTAGAGCCCCAGGCCATGTTGCTGGCATGGTACAATGAACCGTGAATAATGAGCGGGTGAGCTGTTTTCTCTTGGCTACCCTTAGGGAGCCAAGGCGAGCATGGTAGGTCCTTCCTGTCCTGCAAGTCACCAGGGCTCAGTTTGGAAAAGGTACTGACTGAGTGGTCACCCAGTGAGTGTGTCACCTGTTGGATGATCTTAGGATCATGGGCTTTGAGTTGTGCTTGGGGAACAGGAATCAGGTCCCCTACAGCTCTGGGGAGTGAATGGTATCTCCACTTCCCTTTGAAGCTGGCTCTTGAGGAGGTGGTGGGTGTTGATTATATAGGGCTGGGAGGTGAATGGCTCGAAGACACAAAGTGGAAAAGCAGAAAAACCACAACAAATCGTGTTTTGCTGCCCTCTGGCCTATGTTGGGTTCACGGTCATTTAGGTTTGCTTCAAAGACTCAGCCAGGAGCTCACTGGTGAGTCTGGCTGTCTTCCTTAAAGAGCCACACCCAGAAGCGGAGGTCTCCACAGCAGGGTGTTTGCTCTCCAGCGGTGTGGGGAGTGTGCTCATGACAATTCCTTGAACTGTCAGTTGTGCCTTACAATGTACACACCTTCTCACTCTCCATTACTGTGTCTTGAATGCGTTAGAAAAGAGAAAGCCCTCACTCAGATATCTAACACCTGTAGACATGCAGGATAGGAAAGAGATGGCACTGGCTGCTCTAGAGACGCAGTGTAACTTTCTGGTGGGTCCCAGGAGGCTGGAGGGCATGCCATCCTGCAAGCTGTCTGTGCTGGGCTCTCCTTGCCCTCTCTAGCAGAAGGCCAGCAAACCTACATTTCTAGGAAAGAGTAACCACGTGCTCGGCGTTCACCCTGTCTACTGCATATTGGCAAAAGATGTGTGACTGGGTTTTCTAGAGAAGAGCATTTGTGTCTGGGTGACAGTGAAGCTGGGTTTTTTCCCCCCTTGCTAATGCTGAAATCAGTATAACCAATGACGTAAGATTGTTGTATACCCTTGAACTGCTTGCAAGGCGGCTGGGGAAGAGATCTCCTGTGTGTAAGCATTATCTAACCTCAGCTGGCCTTGAAGTCACTGGTCATGTGCACATGCTATCTCTATGTCTTCTCTGTTCCTTTGTCTATCTGAAGATACATTTATTATGATTCTGTTGGCTTTGTTCAGCATTATGCTACACAGGACATTTTGTTACCAGGACAATCCTGCCTCTTTCTTGGTTCTTGGGAGATAGCTTTAGATGTATCTTTGTGAGTACCATAGAGTTTATGACCATGTGGTTGGTGATCTGCCCCTCACAGCCATCATACTCTCCTGACTGAACAGTTGTCTCTTTCTGCTCTCTCTCTTTTCTGTTTCCATGTCCTCCCCTCCACCTCCCTGCCACCACCAAGCCTGAAGACCTTAGGGTTGTCTCGGATTCTCACCCTCCTTTCTCTTATATGCTCGTGTGATTAAGACCTTCTCGTGACCCAACCCACACTGTGCTCAAGTTAATCATCTGACAGAGGCAAGGGAGGGTGATACAGCAGAAGACAGAGTTACTTCGAGAACTGGGAGGGAGCCAGACCTGGGTATCAGCTTGGATACCTGCCCATGGACTCTATTTGTTGGAACCCCAGGAGTGTGCCAGCTCCTTCTGTTCTTGTCTACTTGGGCCCTGCTATTCAGCAGGTCCTGATTCACAGGCCTAGAATCAGTTCTGATGAATTTTCACCCTTGTGACCCACTAAGAAGTCTTTCTTCCCTTCCCTTCTTCACTAAAAATACAAACTTCTTTTGCTTATGGGCTGCTGGGGGGTGGGGAATCCCCCTCCCTACCCCACTGATCCAGGGATGAACCACCTTGGCTCACATCAACGGTGGTCACTCGGTTCCCCTTACCACTGATCACTTTAGGGTCACTGTAAAGCAGTTTAGGCTAATGAGACTAGTGATGATGCTAGATTTGTTTGTTTGTTTGTTTGTTTTGTCTTTTTGAGACAGGGTTTCTCTGTAGCTTTGGAACCTGGCCTGGAACTTGCTCTTTAGACCAGGTTGGCCTCGAACTCACAGAGACCCGCCTACCTCTGCCTTCAGAGGCTGGGATTAAAGGTGTGTGCCACCAGCGCCAGGCAGATGTTAGGAGTTTTTGTGAGGCCCATGTTCTCTATGAGAAGAGATACGCTTGGCTCTCTCTGATTGCCTCAGAGTGTGGCTTTATGGAAACGTGGTAATTCTGTAAGTTTGGCAACTGTTCTGAGACTGAAATACTTCATAAGCACACTGAATCATGATCTTTCGAGAGTGACAAAGGCACTGGTGTCCTAGCATCACTATGGATTTAGCCAACACTGGGATGGTTTAATTTCACTTTTCTTTTTGTCACATGTACTACGAAAATGTTCTTATTGTTAAATAACTATTTGTGTGTAGGAGATTGGTCCTGCTTTGGGCATTATAGCTAAGTCTTTTAATACCCAGTGGTTCTCCTATTCTTAGCAGATCAATTATAAAACCCTTGCCTTAGTTTTTAATGCCACTTTTGTGTTACCCTGGTCTCCTAGGTTATCAGTGTCCCATGGTGTAGTGTTGTACATTTAGAATCCACAAAGGACAAATCCCCTGCACACTTCTGACACTGGCTCCTTGCTACATCCAGAATGTGTTCCTTCATAACTACATTTAGCAGAGTGGGCTTCAAATTCAGTTGGTCTTCTCATTACCCCTTTAGCTATAGTGGCTTTGTGAAGAACTACTGATTTAATGTCACTTCATATTTTCCAAGTGAAAATAGAAGTTAGCTGAATTAAGGTACAACCTTGATTTGGTTTGCTTATGTTTCACCAGTTAAAATAATCTGCTTTCTTGTTTGTTTCCAGCCTTTATAAGACATTTTACCTTGAATCTACTATCAATTTTTTTGGCGGGGGGTGGGGGTGGGGTTCCAGACAGGGTTTCTCTGTGGCTTTGGAGGCTGCCCTGAACTAGCTCTTGTAGACCAGGCTGGTCTTGAACTTACAGAGATCCACCTGCCTCTGCCTCCTGAGCACTGGGATTAAAGGCATGCACCACCAGCGCCCAGCTTACTGTCAAATTTTGTATCAAAGAATGTTTACCTTCCAAAAATTAGGTTTAATACGCACACACACAAACACACACACTAAATTCTATTGGATCCTTTTTTTAAAAAATATATTAGAAATATATTGGAAATTAGCTTGAGATTGTACTGGGTAGGCATATATTGATATTGGGAAGGTATATCCAGACACACACAAAGGCTATTTCTGAAGAGGTAGAAGGTAACTTTTATACACTTTTTCATAGATTCAAGAATTACTTGTATAATTAAAATCCTATCTCTTACAGGGCTGGGGATGTAGCCCAGCAGCTAAAAGACTTGACTATTTTTACAGAGGAGCTGGGTTTGGTTTCCCTGCACCCACATGGTGGCATACAAACCTCTGTAACCCCAGTTCCAGGGTATTGGCTCCCCCTCTGGCCTCTGTGGGCATTGCATGCATGCATGGTGCCCGTACACTCATGCAGATACACACATACAAAATAAATGAATCTTGAAAATTGCATCTTTTGACAGCCGGGCATACTGTGTTATTGCTACTCACACTGGTAAATGTGGAGGAAGGTCTCACTGAGCTTGTGGGTGAACAGGGGTTCAGGGAGGTCCCGGAAGAACTGCTTCACCATGTCGGCCACATCATATGCAGACTGGTCTTCGTAGCTCACGCTCTCAGGGAAGTTCTCATTCATTTGGCGTAGAGCAAGGATTCGAGACTTCACTCCTGACTTGCGGAAAAGACCCACCTGAAATGAGTCACAGGGATGTGTGAGCCAGGTCTCCTTTCTCCTCACAACTCCTTCCTTGGGGTAGGAACCCTGTATATGAAGAGGCAGTCTGGGGCCAGGACTGGATGAGCTGGAACTCCATCCTACCTTCACAATTCTGAATTTCCAGTGTAGCTACTTTAGGTGGCAGTTAAACATTGACTCCCTCTTCTATCAAATAAAGACATGGATGATATCTCACCCCACAGGGCTACTGTGGAAACTGAATGTGCAAACATGTGGGATTTGCTTTCAGAGTTGCAAGCTCTTATGATAGTGGATGGTGCAATTGTATTCATTTGTTTCAACAAGTATTTGTACAAGGCATTCTTATACTAGAAGTCATTAGTGAGCAGAGAAGGAAAAAAAATTCCCTCTCCTTTAACATCTGAACTTTCGTGAGAGAATTTTGAAATGCCCCCCCCAAACCCTCGAGTGAGGTTTGGTCAGATGACGTGCTTGGAGAATGGAAGAGTCTCAGAGATGAAGGCATATCCATCCCTTTGGGGGATGAGTCTATGGGAACAGGCTCCTCATATTCTGAGTACCTTATTTGACTTTCTTTCTCTAAAATACTTGGCACCTGTGATATGTGTTTCTCACATTATGCCTGTAACTTTACATGACCAGTGGGGGCAGGACATGGCTCATTCCTGGGTAGCTTTTTGTTGACATTATCGTATGATGTAGGAAATGTAAAAGAAACAGACAGTTAAGTAAGAGAAAAGCTCTATTTAAAAAAAAAGAGCACGAGGAAGCTGCTTGGTAGACATCCCGGTTTTTCCAGGATCACACTTCCTGAAATCCAAGTATGTGCACAGGTTTTACCTAATGCTCACAACTGTGTCCTGCCCATCAACTGCACCACTTTAAATCAGCCGAATGCATAACCTGTGAGGCCGAGCTCTGCACTCAGAGGCATGGACCACTGCCGCCTGTGCGTGCACACTTATGTGCAGCTGTGCACCCTCCTGCAGAAGGAGACCTTGATCTTTTCTTTTCACCTTGGCTAAAGATGACGGATTATGAAGCTATTTTCTGGAGATCCCAGGCCCATTTCTTACATCCTGTCACAGCCTTTCACCTTTAGCACTTAGACCCCTTGCTGCCTGATAAACACAGTGTAATGAGCACAGTAAAAATGCCTTTTAGTCAGGTGGTGGTGGTGCATGCTTTTAATCCCAGAGCTTGAGAGGCAGAGGCAGGTGAATCTCTGTGAGTTCGAGACCAGCTTGGTCTACAGAGCTAGTTCCAGGTCAGGCTCCAAAGCCACAGAGAAACCCTGTCTTGAAAAACCAAAAAAAAAAAATGCCTTTTAGATATGTAGAATCATCTTAGGAAACCCACTACATCCAAGGCAGTACCTAATAACCAGAACTCAGAACTCAGTGACATCACACACTCAAGATAACCAGACCCTCCTAGAACCATATGATACCCACTGGATGGTCTACAAGCAGAGACCAAGAGCAATGCTCTGCTCTGCACTTCTGGAGAGGCATCACCTTGATCTGCCCTGTGGCTGGAGAGTCTCCCCCAGGATCAGGACCCTCAAACCTGGGACTTCTGTTAGAGACTGGACCTGACCTTCAGCTAAGATATGTCATACATGTGAACAACCTTGGGGAGATAGACTTAGGACCATGGTTAGGAATTTAGACTGTGAACCCTGTGTGATGCCCCTCAGCACAATAAAATATAACTTTTGTCATACTATGCATGTTACACTAACTATACTAACTATGGGTGTCTACCATCTTGCTTGTGACACATAGCAATAAGATACACAAAAGGTAAGGACCTTAAAAGGGACAAGTGAGCTGAGCAGAGCCCTTAGGGAACAATGAAGATCCTGAGAGGAATTGGATAGAGAAAATTCAGGTACCTCGGAGCCCTCTACCTCAGGCTTGCCCTATCCGAATCATAGCTGAGCTTGCCTTGGCTTAGATAGGTGAACATGGAGTTCCCAACACCCTGCCAGGCTCTCTGTTTCTGCTCTTCATTCTCCTCGCTCCCCAGTGGCATACAGACTAGCTCACTTCTTTGAGAACAAGGTGTGATGTTCCCGAGTGTCTAGACAGACAATCAGTGGCACGTGGGATAGGCCATTTCTCTTTCCCAGATACCTGGAGAAATACATGTCTATAGTTGTCATATTAACCCTGGTGCCTCTTACTTGTTGCTAGAAATGAAAGCAACAGTATCATCATCATCATCATCATCGTTAAACTGCAGGAACAAGGGGCAAGTTCTAAGCCATTAGAGAGTTTGTACATGTCACCTGCATGACCACAGGGGAAATTATCAACATTGCTACATTCTCTGGTCATAAGAATAGAATTCTTAGGAATAGCTCCTTGCATTCCAGGACTTATCTTCGATATTCAGGCAGATTGCTAACTAATGTGCTAGTTACTTTGTTCCAAGTTTGCAGTGTCTAGAAAACACTATTGTTGGATAATTCTCCACACCGAATCCAGAGAACATTTATTTTTCCTGCTCTGACAGGGATTTCAAATTGCATCACAGTGCACAGGAAAAAGGTATGCATTGTCAGTAGGAAAAAAGAAAAGAAAAGAAGTCAAGATAGGTAGCAGGTGCTTGTTGACGTGAGATCCAGCTTGCTCACATCCTTGAGTCTGTGACTTTGGAAGCAGGCTCTGAACTGTGCACACCTCAGAGCCGAGTTCCACTGGCCTTGCCAGGCTTGCAGTGCCCTGAGGGTGTGTCCTTAATCGTGACTCACAACTCTTTATCCTCATTTAATTGTTTTCACTCCCAGCAGAGAAACATCAGTGGATGCGTGAGCTGTTACGGCCCAGCTCTGTCCTTGGGCCCACTGTGTCCTGTGGCTCTTTGGGAGTCTGCACACATGGACACCCCATGCTCTCTTTGTATTGTTAGGGTCCCAAGTTTCTTCTTTCAGAAAACATTGTGATTTCAATTATTTCAAATCTGTCGGGGTACTCTACCTGCAGGCTTCTCTTAGCTTGCAGGCTATTTGGAGGGTCATAGGGAATTGATTCATTCTGCTTCCCCTTCTGACAAAGACCTCTTGCTCCCCTGCCCCCCCCCCCGGGATGTGGGCAATATTCCTGGCTTCTGTGCATTGTGTTGGACGTCTAGAAGAAAAACTGCTTTCCTACACTTAGAAAAGGCAAAGTGGCCTCAAGAAAAACAAAAAACAAAAAAAACCCCAAAACAACAACAACAACAACAAAAAACCCAGATCATATTCTAGGGACAGTAGGTAAGAATGGCCCAAGAAATGCAGTCTTCAAGAAGACACCGGTGAGCTGACAGATGAACAGACCTAGGAATTTCTGCTGTCCGACCCTTACTGTTTCAGTGTGAATGAGGTGGTGAATTTCCTGATGTCTGAGGACTGGGGGTTTCTGCTAGTAGCAGTCAGCAGTGCCAGGACACAGTAAGAAGACTCTTCCTGAAGGTGCCGCAGTGCTGAGCCAAAGGGAGGGCATCACCTATCTACCTGTGACGGGCAGCTAATTGCCAACAGCTCCCCCTGCACAAGATGCTGCATTCCAAGTAAAAAACACAAAGTGCCTGCTGTGTCTGTCACTAGTGAGTGGGCAACCTGGGTAGTTGTGCAGAGACCCACAGTCTTTTGAAGGTTTTGTCGTCAGTTTTGAGATGGCTCAGGGGCTAGAGCCCCTGGTTAGAGCAGAGGACCTGGGTTTCAGTTCCCAGCACCCACACGGAGGCTCACAATGACCCATAACTCCAGTTGAAGGGGATCTGACGCCCTCTGCTGGCCTGTGTGGACATCAGGCATGCACAGTGCACATTCACACATGCAGGCAAAATAATCATACACATAAGACCAAAAATGACTAAATCTTTTAAAAAATGAAACAAAAAACTGGACAAGGAATGGCACGTCTTCATGTTGTACTGGGTGCCAGCAACCACACAGCAGGCTTGCTCTTTAAGTGCCTTTAACGCATCTCCAATACTGCAGTCTGGAGGAGGTGGATGGTGCCCAGCTGTGAAACCCCCTGCACAGGCTCCTCTCTGGCCGGTGAGCTCCCCACTGAACAGCAGAAGGACGGTGGTGAGTGTCCCTTGGGGTTACTCACATTCTTTTTTCTCTTTTGTTTTCAGTCCCTAAACCCAGCTATCTAAAAGCCAGGGCTCCGGGAGTAGTTGGTAGAGAAGGATGCGGCTCATCCTTTATCCTGTCTCAGGTAGTCAGCAGTGATGAGTGGGCGGCAGGCAGAGAACACTTCCAGGGAGTGCGGAGTGTCTTCCTAGGGTTATTAGGGTTTTAAATCTCGTGGCTCCATTAGAAGGAGTGGTTGGGCTCTGAGTGCTGCATTAGAATTCAAATTCATCTAAACTGCATTAAATCTCCGCCTTGGCATCCTGTTTATGCTAATCCTTGCAGGGCTTAATGATGTTTATCAGGACTTCCCATTTCCACTTCTTTAGGAATGGGCTCAGCTAACGAAGCAAGGTTGGCTTTATTCAGAGAGTCACAAGTGGAGTGTGATGGGTAGCGATTCTGCAGTCTTGGCTTAGTCTTTCAACGCAGGGGCTTCGAGGCAGGAGCCAGGGGTAACCTATGCTGCAGCGGATGGGTGAATCCGGACAGCCGTGAAAGCTCACACAACAAAGCAAGGCTGGTCGTCTAGGCTGCCATGTCTGAATACAAATGGCTGCAATTGAAGGCTAAACCTCTCCATTTCATCTGCAGCCATCTGCAAGGGTGAAGAGGGATACGCTGCACTTCCTCACCTACGAACTGCACTGCGCTGGGGAGCAAGAGAAGAAAAATGCTGGCACTGTCTCAGGGCTCAGCCCTCTGATGAATGCTGACACTCCAGGCGAATGCTTAGCCTTTGGGAAGGGACCCCGCCACCTGCACACTGTGTTCAATGACAGAGCCCCAAGGATTCAGATGATGGCTCCCATAGAATGTTGGCTTAAGGGAAAGATGTTTGGGGGGCATTCTTGTCTTCCACAATCCTGAGTTGAGTGTGCAAGGCCCTGTGCACAAGCGAACCATTTCAATTCCAGTGAGACGCCATTGACAGAGAACGAGCACCTGCTTCCTGTCCCCTTCCTAGCCCTGCCTCCTGCCCTTTGGGTTCATTAGCTTTCGTGTGCACTAGATCTCCAGGGCAGCCTCCCCCCTCCTCCTCTTGGCATCTTCCTGCTTCTCTATTTTCCTTGTTTCTGCTCCTTTGTCACCTCTCTGCCACCTGGAGGCACTGTCTCTGTGCTCCCCTATATGCGATATGCAAAGGGAAGGCCAGACACAACGTAGGGCCATTGCAGGGCCAAGGTGGACAGTAGCTATGTCCCTTCAGACATCCTCCAGCTGCTTTCTTGTAACTGACCCAAGAGAAGCTCTGCCTTCCCTGCTGGCTACACTGATCATCTGTGTCCTTGACAGGGGCTCTTCCCAGCAAAGCTCTGCACACATTTTTTTCCACCACGGGATTCTTGGAGACTGATACTGGGGAGAAGCTAGAAGTAGGGCTGTATGCCCATTTTCCTTTCTTCCTATGACTTAATTCTCTCTCTACAGTTTCGGCTTCAGAAGGGAGATGACATCAATCATAGGGGTGATTCCAGTGCAGACATCACTAAGAATCTGTGGGACGGGGGTGGGATGGGGTGAGGGTGGGGTTTCTATCCAAGTGGCATTACAATTCATTTGTTTATATCCAAACTAGTTTAAGAAAGAAGATGACTTATAATGATCTACAAAAGGTTCACTGAAAGATGTTAGAAGGGAAAATTACAACAAAGGGAAAATAAGATTGCAAAAGGGGTAACTGAGGCTGGGATGGAGGTTGCAAGGAATGTGTCCTGAAGAGGTACCAGTATCTATGGTAGGCGGAATGCGCATTTGGCTCGGAGCTCTCCAGCAGGCAGTACAGAGAGGAAAACACACCCAGTCAGATGAACTTGGAATTTACAATCCAAAACCCAGGCCAGTGGGCCAAAAGAAACACATGGCTCTCAAGAACTGAAGCCAGGGGCGAGGGGGCTCTTCCTCTCATTCTTACAGAAAGGGCAACCCATGACACAATGGCCAATGCTTTCAACAAAATCTTGACAGTGGATTTATCAATGAGGGTTGTAGTGGAGGGCAGCGTCACACCCAGTCCAATGGGGGAAAATCCCTTCTAATGGTGCAGTGACTGATGCCATGAAAAATGAAGGGAGATTTAGGGGCTGTTGACCTCACTGTGGAGACCGGGGTGTTGGCACTGCCTCCGGCAGGTGTGAACAGAAGGGAGGCAAGGAGAACAGAACGTGGTGCGCTTGTCTGAAACACAGGATTGTGGATGGACTGCATTTCCTTTAGGTGTTCCCGGGCATATGTCGCTTGTCTTGTGAGTACTTTCGTTGGCCATGCCTTTGGTACACACTGTCCTTTAGATTTCAGGAAGGGACAGATTTAAGAACTCTTAAGAGAACCATGAGAGACGGGGGTTTTTGTACACACTCAAAGGCCTGGAAAAGGTGTTTGCATCCAAAGCTATATACTCTCCGTGAAATAGAATCTTGGATGTGTACCAACAAACCAACCAAATGTAATTGGGGCCATAAAGTTGTATTGGAGGGCATCACTGTAATAACTTTGCCATTGGGAAAGAGGTTCAAGTTTTTTCTCAGTAGAACACCTATAGGAAATTAACTCTGATTCTATATACATATGTGTGGTGGGACCACTACTGAAAAAAGTTACCAAGTAGTAGCAAGATTCATTGACTTGCTCTGTTATGGTGTTACAATAAATGACCAACATTTTGTTGAAAACAAAACAGCCATCTACCCAAATATCCAAAACAGTAGCCACCTGTCCTGTACTGTGACATAAAAATATGCAAAACTGCATCTGTATATTCTCTAGATTATAAAGGTTCAAGGAGATCACTAGCTAGTTCAGCCCAAGAGGCTTGCAAATGGCATTCACCCTCATCAAGCTGTCATTGTGATTTTAAGTACAGCCTCTGTTTTTGATATGGCTACAAGTGTCAGCAGCCAACATCTGTGAGTTCATGTAGCTTAGCCCCCTCCTGCGCACTGAGTAAATCAATAAAACACAGCTGGGAGGCTGCTGTGGGTTTTCCTGCACCATCCATGAGTGTGCTGAACCAAGGTGGCTACAGAGCGCTGGGAGCATGGCTGCTCAAGGGGCGGTCTGTGAAGCGTGAGTGTGGCCTCTGTTTTGGGCACAGTATGGAAGAGAGGAATAGATGGTAATTTGGAGGAGCTTTGTAAATTATGGGACGGATCTCATTCTGTGCTTGGTCAGAGCCCACTATCATCATAGTCCTCAAACTGTCCTGGAGGCAGAAACTGATTGGAGTTTTTCCATCCCCATGACCTTTCCCAGCAATGCTCAGGCAAGGGGCTATTTGATTCAGCTGATATGCCTTTCACATGTTACTTGTGAATTTTGAAAAAAATGTAAGTAAATCTGTTTTGCTCACTGTGCTGCTTTGAGAAGTTAATAAAGGGAGATACAGAACTAAATTCTTTTTTTTCTTCTGGAAACTGTAACAGTGATAAAAGAATGTCCTGGAGTGAATAATAGCATTGGGATAGTAGTTTAAAATGTAGTGCAGTCCATAGCTTGCTTCCCAAGTTCAATGGAGTGCAAATTAGAAGTTACAGATGTAAGTTATTAACATCAACTTCCTTTGATCACCCAGGGTGTCACTCAAGTAGCCAAGGAGGAAATGTTGTCCAAAGCTAGACAAGTATGTAGCCTGGCCATGTTAAACCTTGACATTGAAGATATCAGTGCTGTTTACCTTTGGTGAGGTATGCCTTGTACTGGAAAGGCCCAACCCAGTCCGCCATCCCCTCACCCCAAGCCCATGTTTGGGATTTACCACTCTACCTGATCCAGACAGTTGCTACGTAGATACCTCAGTGCTTGCTGAATGCTCTGAGGCAGGGGTTGTCCTGTTCTCTGGACATGGACTATGAGAGGAACACCAAAGACAGCCTTGTCTTTGTAGTCAGGCACCTTCATCCTCTTCATGAACTTCGGAACGGACCTGGAATTCACAGAAACCAGGTCATGCAAGGCCCCTGGGGCGCACCGTGCAGAGAGGCTGTGGAAGCAAGCAAGAGGGAGGCCAAGGTCCGGTTGGAATCTCTCAGAGGCAAAGACAGAATCAACCTTCTCTACGTCAATCACAGTCTAGGGTGCTCTATGAGCAGCCCTTGCCTAAGCGTCATTTCTGTTAAACAACATGATTCACATTAGCAAATTGTCTATGTAGCTCTGTTTTTCAAGTCGGGAGTGGTGGGCACTTTTCCAATTTAATTGTGACTGGAAACAGCTCCCTCATATGGCGAACACTTAAAACTCCCCAATGGAGCAAAACAAATTGTATGTAAAACTTACAAGAGAAAGAATAAATCTGTCTGGGGTTGAAGAAACTGAAGGGGGGAAAAGATGAGCCGTATTTTCTTGGCTATGTCTTTAGTTTTCTAGAGCCAGCCTGACATTTTAAGGGGGATTTTAACACACGTGCATACATTGGTTTGATCACACAATTTATAACCTTTGAGAACATTTTTATAAACACACCATTGATTCTTCTATACATATGACATAATGCTTTATGTTTTGCAAATTCACTCATGCATTCATCCCCAGTAAGTCTGCATACACTATTGATTTCATCAGCTCCTTAATTCCAAAGGTATACTGCAAAAATCTCATTTTTACTTGCCAGTGGAAGCAGAAATGTACTTGAAGAATCAGTGAATCAATGCTGTAAGGGGTGGGTTCTGCACCCGGCCACAAGGTCCCAATGACAGGTGTTTCTCCACAAACTGCCAGCAATGTTTTGTGGCAGGTTTATTCCTAATTCCTCTCTTCACAGTTTATCACCCTTTGCTGCCCTTGTTTCTGTCTCAGAGCCCTGACTCCCTTCCCCGGAAGCCAACCGAGAGCTACAAATAAAGCACTGTTTCCCGTGTGCTTAGCAGGCCTTGCTCGGCTGCCCAGAGGGCAGATGACAAGCAGGGGGCCCTGTGGTTTCCAGGAGAGGGAAGTGCAGTCAGTGCTCCGTTCTCCAGACACCAGAATATAAGCACTGGAGGCTTTTTGCAGCTGCATACTTAGCTCTGAATATGTGATCCCTGGTATGTGCTACGTACCAGGCCCAGCCGTGCTTGTTGGACATGGAGTACTTCTCCATGATGGCTGTGAGGCGAAGCAGCGAGAAGCGTTGGAGCAGGTTCAGCTGGGCCGCAGTCTGGCTGCTGATATGCGGGGTGGCTGGAGATGGCTGAGGCTGGTGTGAGAGCTGGAAGCTGCTCCATCGTAGTCGCCTGGAACAAAGATGATCAGAGCTGCCAGTCACCCGGTTGATGGTAGCTGGGAAGCTCGAGCTAGCTAGCCCTTAGGTACAGATGGCTGCCCAGGAGTTTCTGAACCAAGAAAATCACAGGGCAAAGGAACACAGACAGAGCTGTGGGCATAACAAGTTGTGTAAACCCAGGATAGGGCACATTTTGGTTATTTCATCATGGGATTTAAATAAGTGATATCACAATCCTTTTTTTTAAAAACAAAACAAAACAGAACTTTGCTTATTTTTAAATTCACTTCCAAAGTGTTCAGAGTAGCTAAGTCAGGTGTGTGTGTGTGTACACGAGCACCTGTATGTGTGGAAAACTGACAGATGACAGAAAGAGAAAGAAAAAGTAAGATGAAAGAGAGACAGATGGAGACAGAGAAATGGAAGATATAGACAAAGAGATAGAGACATAGAACAGAAGGCATGGGAGGAGAGAGAGAGAGACAGAAAGAGAGAGAGAGAGAGACAGAGACAGAGACAGAGACAGAGACAGAGAGAGAATATGCCAGGGAGACTCTCAAGACTCTCAAACAGTGAGGTTGTACAGCATTTCCTACTTTTTATGCCTGCCTCCTCACTGTCCTTTGTGGTGGAGATGGCACTGGAACCCTGGTGGCACACACGGATGACAGGAGTCAGAGCCCCTCAGTTCATTTCTGGGGCGCTTCTGCACATCAGCTTGGTGTGCTGCGTGAACAGTTACCTTCAGCAGTCAGGAGCAGGCACGAAGCATAAACATGCCTTACATGTCATAGAATTAAAAATAAAATTGTGCACAGGGACTGAGCCACAGTTGTCTGTGACCCTCCATCTACAGCGCTTGTTTAGATTTTTCGTGAACAAAACTAAGTTTGAAACAAAGGGCAAACAAAGAAATGAATGTATACCAACATGGATTCAGTCTCCCTCCCTGCCTGTAAAAACAACGCCTCTGTTGAAATAGTTCCTAACCACGTGTGCACTTAGAACAGCCCCAGGTGATCGCACAGTCTATCCATCTGTGTTAAGGGAATAACCAAAGAGGGGCGGGAAAGAAGGCTCAACAGCTAAAAGTACCGGCAGCTCTTGCAGAGGACCTGGGTTCTGTTCCCAGCACCCACAAGGTGGTTCACAAACATCTGCAACTCCAGTTCGGGGGAATCTGATGCCCCTTTCTGATCTCCGAGGGTACTGCAAACATACGCACAAAGTAACAAAACAAAACAAAACAAAAAGCACAGCCACCACAAAACAGAAGAATTCATAACAGCACGTGACCCACCTGTTTGGCCTGGTCAGAGAGGCCCCCACACCAGAGTCCCTTCTTTCTTTGACCCCAGCGGCCTCGGATTCGTTCAGAGAAGTCCCATCCCTTTCCACGTCACTGGGTGTTGTCCGACCTTCGGACATCGAGTTGCCTTCAAAATCTAAAGTGATCTGATTGGGAGACGGAAACGGGGATAAAGCAGGCTCCCCTGCCAACACGTTGTGACTCTGCAGTTCCGGTAAGATATGTTTTGACCAGTCATCCACCACCTCTTGGATGCCGTTGACATGCTGCAAAATGTCATCCAGCTGTGGGAGGAGGCCATCTTTCTCCAGGTCCAACAGATCTCCTGTGCTGGCATACAGATGTGAGCCGGGGACGTTGTCATAGATACTGACTCGGCTGGCTCTGTGGCAGGATGCCATGAGCCTGGGTTCCCTCACGCCCGGGCCCTGTTGTCTGCCCAGGGAGATGCCCCCGGTCCTCCAGTTGACCCCGTTGCTGTTGTCTGTGGGTGAGAGGCTCTCTATCGACAGTGCCTTCGGGAACGTCCCTGGTTTGTGATCCTTGGGAATATGCACCACCAAGTTCTCTTGAGAGTGAAATCCATGTGTGTGGTTTTGGTCCCTGGTGTCTGGTAGCTCTGTCCCTGCCAGCACATCCAGGTCCTCCAGGTACATGCCCCCACGCTTGTTGGCCTCATGGTGGCACTTGCGCTCCTTCATACATGGAGTGCTCACTCGGCTGTTGTTCTCCAAGGGGCTATTCTCACCACTTGACTTGCTGGAGCATGGAAGCCCTTTCCTGCAGGCAGCTGGAGGCGAGGTCTGTACATCCCCATTGGGCATCTGGACATGCTGCATGGCCTTAAAGGACTCTGGCTCCTGTTGCAGCACAGGGCCACTGATGACCAGGCCACCTGTCCGCCCTGACCCCTTATGCCTTCCGTGCGCTCCCTTAGCTCGCAGGGTATCCATGCGTTTCAAAAATGATTTGGCCCTGGCCCTGGCGGGTTTCTCATTCTTGGGGTGAGAAGGGTAGCTGAGGCTGTCTCGGGGAGACTGTGGGAGGCTGCTGCTAACTAGGGTGCCCTCCAGCACCAGCGTGCTGTCGGCACAGGGATGTCCCGACTGGCTTCGGCTGTCACTACCTCCACTGCTTTCGCTGTGGATGGAGCAGACCTCTGGCTCACTCAGGTCCGTGAGCACGCTCTCACTGCTGGCCGTGTTTCTCATCCTAGGGCCTCCTGGAGACCCGTTTCTGTCTGCGCCGGGGACCAGTGTGTGCAGGTCGTCCACACGGGACCACCTGCGGCTGGTTCTCTGGAAAGTCCATTTGTTGCTGATGCACAGATCTTCCTCATCTGAGTCGTCACCCTGTGAAAACATAGGGAAAATGCTCATGTCCACAGATCATGGCTTCATGGTGCTCCCATCGTGCTCCCTCTGTCTTCCCATATGCATGTATATGAAATATGTGAGATGTATGAAACCTTCATTCATATATATATGTATATGCGCATATATAATTTTATTTTCCCACTTTTTCCTTGCCTCTAAGGAGTTTTCCCTTGCTAGTTACTGAGTGTGCAAGCACCACCTGACAGTGCAGCCTTTCCAAAGCCATTCGGCCCCACCAACACAGGGTCCTTCTTTCCTCTCCAAACACCTCTCTGCTGAGTTCAAGGACCACTGTTTACAGCTCTCCTCCTCCGAACCTCTGCCTCATTATACCTTGATGGTGACATCCCTTACCTCAGTCTCCAAAAGCCCCGATTCTTATCATATATTCTCCATAAGAATTGCCATCGAAATCACAGGCTGAACTCTGGACAGTGAAGACCGCACCAAACTGAAGCTCACACTTGAAGAGAGAGCCCAAGCCCGCCGCTCTGGGGACCAGCCCCCTTGTGTTGAATGAACTTGAATCACAGTGCCTTCGGCTGCACACACCTTCCAGTTGCTGTGGCTGCAAAGTTTTGCATTCTGCATGTCACACACTGGCCTATCTGTTTCTTGATGGAATGTGCAGCCTGTGACACACAGAAGTCTGCATTTCCTGAGGCTAGCAGTGTCCCTGTTCATATTTTTTGTGAATCCCTGAGGCTCAGAAATCACTTACTTCCCCAAATGAATGGAGACATCTGCTCGTACCCCCTCCTTACCATGGTTATCGCTAAGACCCAACTTGGAGCTGTTTTTCAGATCAATTCCCAGGTTTGTGTCTTTTTTTTTTTTTTTTTTTTTGGTTTTACGAGACAGGGTTTCTCTGTATTGTTTTGGAGGCTGTCGGTCCAGCCTGGCCTCGAACTCACAGAGATCCGCCTGCCTCTGCCTCCTGAGTGCTGGGATTAAAGGCGTGCGCCACCAACGCCCAGCCGCAGGTTTGTGTCTTAACTCTCATTTTCTTACTCTGGGCCCTCAACACCACTCTCTGAATGTATTACAGGAAAAAACTGGCTAGAATCCTGATCTCTAGAATGTTCCCCATCTCACCAGCTTCTCATAATGTGATCTGTTCTCTCAGCTTAGATGCCCCCAGCTTGAGCGCCTGCTCTCTCAAGTGTTAGGAAATGGGGCCTGTCTTTATTCACGTTGCTCATAGTTAGCTTCTCCCCAACTATAGCCACACCCATAAGAATTGTTTAATTCCCGCTGTTCGCTGAATTTATCTTTCTTTGGCATCTGGCTAAAAGCCCTGGCTCTGAGTGATGGTGGTGCCACAAGCCCCTTACCTCCTCTGTAGTAACTTTCCATTACCTATAAAGTCAGGCTAAAAATAGGCTCTGACTCATAGGTTTTCCTCAGGGAATTAAATAAGGCGGTGCATTTAGCAGGGGAGTTTTGTTCTTTTCAATGTTTGTTACATTGTTTGTCTATCTTTTTACTCCTCTAACATCCACCTTAGCTCCCTAACCTTCCAAATTATTGTTTTCAAGGCAAAGCACAGGTTTACATTAGTCACTGGTCTCTTCTCTCGGAAGGCTTACTCCATGCAAAGCCAGGCTCTGAGCTGGACTCAGTTGGAGTATCCAAGCATAAGACACTGTCAAAGGCATGCCCAAGAATTTCACGGCATCACAGTGGGAAGATTTAGCTTTGATTTTTAAAACACAAATTTGTGCCTTTAATCCCAACACTTGGGAGGCAGAGGCAGGCAGATCTCTGTGAGTTTGAGACCAGGTTGGTCTACAGAGTGAGTTCCAGGACAGCCAGGACTGTTTCACAGAGAAACCCTGTCTCGAAAAAACCAAAACAACAACAACCGCAACAAAACAAACAACAAAAAAATTGTATAACGTTTCAGTGAAACAAATAGAAAAATTAAAGCTGTGCACACAGAGCTAGGGTAACTCAAAATAGACTTTTTGATACTTTCTAGTTATTGTCATGATTTTTATCATGAGACAAAACAAAACAGCAACAAGAAAACATCAGAGCTGTTGATGCATAAGGCACCACACAGCTGAGGCTGAATTTACTGGATTTCACAGCACATTTTGGGGAGCTTAGGAGAAGGTGACAAAATTGTAGGGCAGGCAAATGAAGGAGCCACTACTTTTAAAGAAAATATAGGTGCTTTAAAATAGAAACCATAATATATATATATATATATATATATATATATATATATATATATTTGGTTTTTTGAGGCAGGGTTTCTCTGTATTGTTTTGGAGGCTGTCCTGGAACTAGCTCTTGTAGACCAGGCTGGCCTCGAACTCACAGAGATCCTCCTGCCTCTGCCTCCTGAGTGCTGGGATTAAAGGCGTGCGCCACCAACGCCCAGCTAGAAACTATAATATTTAATGTTGGCTCCAACTGCTCTCTCTACCCCATTACTAACACTAGAAGACCACATACAAGTTGGATAAGGTCTTCTTTATTTAGGTTAAGAAAGGATCCAAGCCAGGCTCTGAGGACTGGAGGCAGAGAGCTGGTCCCTTCTGTGGGGCTCAAGTTGCTCATTTATTACCCCAACCTTAGCCTGCAGGAAAAAGGTCACAACCAACCCAAGGCATGCGACAAGATGGTAGCTCCTAGACTCCTTGAGAAAGAGGAGCAGCAGAGGCCTGTTCTGGGGCAGTTAAGTTCTTTGAACCAAATCAAGTAAAGGAAACCAAAGCGGGGGGGGGGGTTGGGGTGGGAGGTGGGTGGCAAGGAAAATGAAAACTGCACCATTACTCTTCAGCATCCAGAGCAGAAAACAACCAAAAGCAACCTAGTGCTGCGTCTTTCAAACTACTGATGGTGACTGAGGGCGAGAGCTGTATTTTCCTCACCGCAGAGAAGATGCAACCATACAGCACCAACACACAAAGCATCATGCTGGAATAACCATTCTCACTTGCTTGTTTGAATGGGTTGGGTTTCCCCAATCCAAATAATTCAGTTTGTTTGTTTGTTTGTTTGTTTGTTTGGCTTTTCGAGACAGGGTTTCTCTGTATTGTTTTGGAGGCTGTCCTGGAACTCACTTTGTAGACCAAGCTGGCCTTGAACTCACAGAGATCCACCTGCCTCTGCCTCCCGAGTGCTGGGATTAAAGGCGTGCACCACCAACGCCTGGCAATAATTCAGTTCTAACATGCTCCAGAATCCAAACATTTACAAACACTGACGTGATAGTATAGCTAAAAAATGTTCACACCTGGGCTTGTGTAATGGATTGTAGTTAAAACAAAAGAATGCAGGCACTCTAAAACTGTACACATTACCTCATGGTCATATGCACAGGATGTTCGTGAAACATCAATTAATTTCATGCTTAGATTTTGTTCTCATCCCCATATAATATAGATATTATACATACACAGTATACATATATTATACATACACATATAAAAACTATACATTATGATTGTGCAAATATCAAGGTTCCAGAAATATCTAAATATGAATCACTGCCAGTCCAATCATTTCAGATATGGAATATTCAACCCGTAGTGTGGTTTAGTCTATTTATTTCTAAAAAGTGTTGCATGTGAATTCACAAATTTATTTAACAATGTGCCACATAGCCCTGACCTACAATGTGTAAAAAACACCATTGTTCCAAAGTATAAATTTCTTTCACATGCTTGGGACAAAGTAAAGTATCAGGTCCACAGCAGACTCGACAGTAGGACTCGTAGTATACTGACTGTTTAAGAGACCATCAGATTTCACTGGTTGGTCCTTTCTTTTTGGACTACAAACAAATAGTCTGTGTTTATATAGAATTGTGAAATGGAGATCTAGAGATCTGATCATGTTTATAGAGAAAGAGACATCTCAAACTGACTTTATTCTCCGGCAGGAATGGTTTAGCATGCTACAGAGACACGATGGGCACAGAGCATCAGAGTGCAGCAAGTCAGTAGGTAAAGTTCTGCTGGGGTGCTGCTGTGAAGAAGGAGGCTGTGCTGGATGCTGAGAGGGTTTGTTAGTAAGTGAAAATGGGTACCACCACCAAGGCTTGATCAAAAGACAGGAAGCAGCTGTGGAAGGGAATCTCTGGAGGTATGCCAGAGGTCATGCCCACTTTAAGCTTAGTGTGAAAACAGAGAATTTATGCTTTTAAATCACAAAGATAGCATAAGGTCATGCCTGAAGGATCTTAAGCTGGGTACCCTCTTTAGGAACCAGTTTTCTTCATCACAATATGAAAGATGGCAGAACACACACACATACACACACACATACACACACACACACACATTAGCTCATAAACAGAACTAAATGTAACTATATGTTACAAAGCTACCTAAACCTCAAAGTGATAGATAGAGCCACAGGGTGAGCACTGCTGGCGACACCCTCATACACCAAATCTGAGATCTACAAACAGTGAAAGTTCTGAAGGCTAACATGAATACATGTGGAAGGTTGTATACCATGAATGTTTACTTCATAGGATTAGAGCCAGTTCAGTTGGTAAAAGTTCAGGCTCACACCTAAAATGATAGGAGCTCAATTCCCAGCACACAGAGACTTCATGGCATCCACATACAGGCATGCATCAAGAGAAAGAAAATTTAAAAATAATAAAATAAATCTCTAACAAAAGAAAACTTTGCTTTATGCACAAGATTGATGAAAATATTGCATAAAATTTGTTGTAAATTCTGAATCACATATATGTGAAGAGGAATGAATTTCATGTAAGACTTGGGCCCATCTCCAATATATCTTTTTGCATGCATAAACTTTCTAAATTATGAAAAAAATCAAATCTAAACAACTTTCTTCTGTAGCATTTTGGATAAAAGGCAAGGGGCGTAGGACTGAAGGATGTCCTTCAAAGAAACTGAAATTGCTTGGAGTAAAATATAGTTTATCCTTTTAAAAGATTAATTTATTTTTACTTTATGTGCATGAGTGTTTTGTTTACATATGTGTACGGGCACTGCATGGGTGTCTGATGCCAGTGGAGGCCAGAAGAGGATCTCAGCCTGAGCTTTTCCTGCCATAACCTAGAGTATCATGTGGGACCCACTGTAGCCTCATGCCTGCAGGGCACGGCTCACCGCAAAGGATGAACTTTAACAACACGGCTTCACTTCACTGTGAATTTTCACCTACTTTCCATTCTATACTTTCTAATACCTACTCTACTTTTTAAAAATTAGAAGCCAATTATGTGCTGGCCACATTTAATATTAAAAACATTTATTCTCATACTTTCTGTTTATTTCTTAAAATTTGTATGTCTGACAATTCATTTGTATTAAAATTTACAAAAAAAGTCAGTGTTGACTGGCAGAGAAACTAAGACACATAGGCAATTCACCACAGTCAACTTGAGGAAATTTTGTTCTAGGTCCAGTGTCTGTAAAAGGTCAGCTGTGTAGTTTAGGCTCACGGGCCATAGGGTCTCTGGCGGAGAATCTGTTCCACTTTGCTGGGTGTGACTGTGTTCTAATAAAACTTTATTTGTAGGGACAGGAGCAGCAGCTTGCCAGCCTGTGTCATAGGAGGGAAAGTAGAGAGGCTGCTGTGGTGAGAAGGAAAAGCCCTTTTCTGTGTCTTTCCAGAGAAAAGCAGTAGCTTCAGGTTCACCAGCCATTCATTATTTATTACACGAGGACTTTTAGATAGAAAGAGTTCACCCTGCAGAGGGATTTGTGGAGGATGCTCTCAGAAGGAGATCCTGTGGTGACTGGGAAGGAGGTTGGAAAACACGACAGGAGACCCTTCCCAGCACACATGTTATCTGCAAGCCACGTCTGTTAACATTCCCCAGTCCCTCGGATGGTGGCTACCATGTTCACTTCCTCTTCCTCGCCTCTGCTGCTTAGAGCTGCCAGGAAGGGCTAGGTTTGGTAGTAGATGTGGGACGTGGAAGTCAATGTCCCAGGGGTGAGGGTGGAAACTGGGTCCCCTTGTCACAGTTGCAGGAACTCAGTAATGCCCTTGGCATCCAGGTGGGGAGGTTCTGGTCCAAAGGCTTTACTCATGGTTTCTGTGTGCCTTTCCACCTGGGAAAAGTGTTATTCAAATGCTAACTTTAATGGGAGCCTTCTTCTGGAGAGCTCTTTCCCTCTAACGCTGGCCACAAAGGCCATTCAGTGTCATTGTGATGCCAGTGTGGATTGGTTGGTAACACTTTTCCAAGGTCAGGGACCTTGGCTTTGCCTTGTTTTTATTTTGGATGCGCCTCCTGTGTTTGACATTTTTCTAAATGAGAACACTCTTTAAAAATTACATATTCCTTAGAGATGGATGCCCCTGGAAACTGAGAAAAGGGGCTTTTTTTTTTGGTTATGGGAGTCACCCAAATCTACAGTTGGGATAGGAGGCTAATCCACAGGTACATAGACATTAGAAGCTAAAGTTGTGGCTTCCATTAACGTGGTATGTGGGCAGCCTGAGGAACCAGTCCAACTGCTGGAGCGTGCTCACTTCAGAAATGCCTCTCACTAAGGTTTTGGTGAGTCTGCAGCTGAGATGCTTAGTGAGGGTCAAGAGCCCTCCACACAAGGGCAGGTGGCATGTGACATGTATAGAAGCAGAACAGATGCCAAGCCGTCTTCAGTTCCTTTGTCTGTTTGTGGACTTCCATTTTGTCCCTTGGTTCAGCTCATTGAATTTTCAAAATTAATTCCCATAGATAGGCACAGTGAACTATGGACCTTAGTACTGATGGCAAGGCACATCTCTGTGTTGAAAACAGTGCACTGCCTGGATGGCTTAGGCCAAGGGACTGACACACATTTAGGGTCTAGAATAATTTTCAAAAGGTGAAGAGGTGGTTGGGTTCAAATCTCACCCTTGTTTTGTGTGTGTGTGTGTGTGTGGTTTCAGCTGACTGAATTGTTGAGTTTCTTCATCTTTAACACGGAGCCCAGGGACTCTCAGAGAGGTCCCATGTCAGCACTGCCAGCTACCCTGGCTGCCAAGCAAGCCCAGAGAGCTTTTCCATAGGTCCGACCACCTCCCAGGGAGTACTGTGGCATTGGATGGTTAAGGCATGTATGGCCCATACAGTTCAAGTCTACAATTCTTACAGAGTGAAGATGCATATTGTTTCATAGATTACTTAAAAAGAGGATAGCCACAGGACACTGATGTCTCAATCCCCTTAATTCTCATTGTCACTTACTTTCTGTTTGTGTCCAAAGCTGGCTGTAGTTGCATGGAGCACTTGACTCTCAAGACTCTGTCTCTGTCTCTCCTATCAGTTGGCCTAGTCCTAGTTCCTATTCAAAACAGTGTTTTTGTTTGGTAATAAAGTAAGGGACCAGCCTACAGTTTATGGCAGGGCTAGCTCTCAGAACTGGGTGCTGCCCCACGGCACACTCCTGTGTGGTTGCTGGAGACCAGCCACAGACGCGAGCCGGGGCTGCCAAGTGAGGGTAGGCCACGTGTTGGAATGTTTTTATTTGAATTTACAGGGTGAAAAGCAGTGTTTTATTCACAGGCCTCCATAGCTAAGTGGAGAGTGAAGGGGTACGCACCACAGCAGCCGACACAAGAGCTATCCCAAGTGTGTCAGAACATCGAGGTGACTAATTCACAGCGAGGCTTTTGTGTAGGCTGCACAGAGAGCCTTGACAATGTCATTCATGGATATCTTGCCTGAGGGCTCTGGAAAGCAGGTGACAGCAAAAAATCCCATCACTTCACACTGTGGGAAGCAACTTGTGTCATCAGTTTTAGCATTCTCTTTGTGAGAGATCCATACGCACCAGCCACCTGAGGCCCTTGGTTTAGACTCACAAGAATGGCTGTATTTGGTTTAATAAGAACCATGTGTTATAATGAAAACAACATCTGACCCGCATGCTTCAAATAGTAAGTGCACTTCTCAAGGGGTCTACTTAGCCAGACAGCTGTTGGGAGATCTGTTCCCACATTTTAAATTTGTCTGCAGCCTGGATCATTCACTCATGTTTGGATATTTCCCTGGATATTGTTTTTTTGCTCTTCTACTTCCTCAGCTGAAATCCTTGGTTTCCATATCCAACCCCAAACTGCTTCTAGGGTGAAGTCAAGCCAAACTAATTTAGAATCTTCGGGGGTGTTACTTTGGAGTAGAAACCCGGGGGATTGGTTTTGAAGGGCTAGGGTACCCCAGAGTGAGTTAAAATGTATTAGATGTAATTGTTGCTCTGTGCAAGCCAGAATAAAGGTCGCTCTCTTTGCTTGGAAATAACCCCAGATTTGACTGACTACACATGGAGATGCTACAGGACAAAAGTCTTCTGTGATTCCATCCTGAATTTCCTGGAGAGGACCAATTCAGTGAGATTGGGGCAGAGCAACAGAGAGAGGTGGAGTCTTTGTTTTGGAGTCAGCTGCTCCTAAGAACTCCCCTGAGGTCAAAAGCCAGCTGTGCGACTCATCCAGGGGCTCTGAGCACATGGCAGGCTTAATTTCCTTTTGTAGAACCCAGAGAAGTTCTACATGAATGAGATAATCCAATGAGCAGGGCTCTTAGATGATACTCATAAATGGGAAGCAAATTGTGTTTGCCTTACCCACAATGCTCAGGACCAGAAAGAAGTGTTTGCCATGTTAGACTTGACTTGTGTTTGATTCTGGAATGTCCTCAGAGGCTTTAGTGCTTAATTCGAAACCATGAAATCCATGCTTGTCTGAAATCTAGAACTTTTGACCATCACAAACACTCTAACAATTTAGATTTTATAAGTATTGGTTCACATCTGCCATCTTAGCACTTGGGAAGCAGAGGTAGGAGGATCTCGGGAGTTCAAGGCCAGCCTTGACTACACAGAAAGTTCAAGGCTAGTCATATGAAACTCTGTCTCTAAAAACTTAAAAACAAAAACAAAACAAAACCACAAACCAAAAAACAAAAACAACAACAGAAAACAACAACAAAAAAAGATTTTGGGCTATCACTGATTTCAGATGCATTATGGATGCTAAATCTTTTGTTCCTTCCTCCATCTTCATCTCTTCCCTCCCCCTCCTTCATCTCTCCCTTCTTTTGTCCCTTCTGTACTGAATCTTGGGCCCAGAATATTGTACACAAGTGCTCAACCACTGAGCTACATCCTAGCTTTACTGCTTCATTTCAAAACTGAGATCTCCACTCTTGTGCAAATGAAGAGAACACTTTGCAAGATGTCCTGGGAGAAGCAGGGGTCTAGTAGTTGTTAAAGCGGAAACAAATTCCTTGTGACTGGGGCATGCCTAGGGGAGGGTGGTGAAGAACAAGCCAGATGCAGTGGCCTGGAGTTGCACTGTCCCCCAGCTCCTGTACTCCCACCACCAAATGACCCTTCCACAGAACGGATGCAACTCTGACGTGTACGTGAAGGAACATGTGACGAGAACAGCTGGATGCTGCTTGGTAAGGATGGGCCCATTAGCCCTTCCCTGGATCTCTTCATCCACTAAACACTGTGGGGCACCTGGAGTCACATGTGGGGTGACAATTACAGCTGTCAACCTTCTGAAAGGGATGCCAAAGGACTGACTTTTTTTTACCCAAACTTTTAGATAAAGAAAACGACAAAATAAAAACCCCACAAACAAACAAAACAGCAACAACCAAACAAACCACTAGAACAAGTTAAAGCAGTGACTGCCAAATACACCCTTTCAGTATGGTCTTTTAACAGACCTACTTATGGTAGTGGGAATAAGATCGGATATTTGTAAAGGAGACAGATGGGAATTTTGCCTTGGTTTGATGCTTTTATTTTTTAAAGGTGTGTGTGTGTGTGTGTGTGTGTGTGTGTGTGTGTGTGTGTGTGTTTGTCCATCCATGGAGGCCAGAAGAGAGCATGAGATCCCCTGGACCTGGAGTTGCTGGCAATCACATGGGTGCTGGGAACCAAATGTCCCCATTCTGGAAGAGTAGCAAGTGCTCTTAACCGCTGGGCCAGCTGTCCAGCCCCGCATGTTTTTTCAGCCTGTGAACACAGGCCGCTCTGTTAGTGTGGTCATGGTCTCTGGGAGGTACACCCACCTTTTTTCTTGGGAAGTTCACATCAAGTCTCATTGAGGCACACTTGTTCAATGTATTAAGTCGTCTAAGAAAAAAAAGAGGAAAATTTGATGATTTACTAATGGATGCACACCTTCCTTCCAGTCTGCTGCTAACCTTTTTTTTTTTTTTTTACATTTGGTAAATCTCAAAGTGTAGAATCAACCAGTTATGTTGCAAGGCATTGATTGCAGCATCCCGAGAAAATGAGCTACAAAATGATTTAAAATAGTTTCATTTTTTTTCTCTGGCCTATTTCCTCATCAGGGAGCCTTGGAATCCCCAACCCTTTCCTGGTCTAAACCAGGCCCTTTCTGGCCTCCTCCTTTCTGAGGAACCACAGGGACAGTTTTAACGTGGCTTTCAGCAGCCCCATCCGTATTCATTGTTCACTGACCACTTGGGTCAAGTCCATCCTGCTATAGGTCCTCTCGGGCACGTTTTTTATTTTTGTTTTCCCTGCAGCTGTGAGTACACATGGGAAAACAATTCACACCACAGTGATGAATTATTCATGCTGTGTCTTCCCACACACTTGTACATTGAAACCACAGCCCTGGTGTAACTGAATTTGGAATAGAGATGTCACCAAAGCCAACGGAGGCCATAAGGGAGAAACCCTGACCCCGGGGATCAGCATCCACTTAAGAAAAGATGCCAGGGATTGCATGTTTGTCCTCTCCTACTTCAGCACATGGGGAGATGGAGGCTTACTCCAGGAAGGAGGTCACTAACAACTAAATTCTTGACCTTGAAGTTGACTTACGAAAACTAAGTACCCCCCCATTAAGCTGCCCAGTCCCTGGCATTCTGCTGTGGCAGCACATGCCAACTAATAAATACATTTGGTTTTCACCCTCAGCTGGACTCTCAAAATTGCTACCCAGCAGAATTCCTTCTAGACCGTCACCCCTGCTCCCCCCCCCCCACACACCATGTGGCTCTCAGACCCAGACCAAAGATTCACTTCTACATCTAATGACTTCACCACCACTGCCAACTGGAAAGGGAAAACAAAGCAGCTAGCAGGCTCGCATTCTTGTAATACTCCTTTCCTTTGTCATAAATTGTATCTCCTCCTTGTTTGTTTACCTTGCTGGGGTGGCAGCTTCCAAGGGAAAGATGGTCTTTTTGTTTTTCAGAGCTAACTCTTTAGTCTTGCTTGTGATGACAGCATTCACTGTGGTGTCCAATCTTTGCTATTTATGCCTCAAATTCTCCCAGCTGCTGCCCTCCCTGAGCCCGTTCTAATTCTGATTACCCAAGCAAGTGACCATCCTCCCCCAATCCTGTCTGTCACTATTGCTTACAGTGTCCCAACTGAGAACAGCCTCCATTTTCATTCATTCTTGAGTCTCCCTCAAGGTCAGAACTCTTGGCCAACACCTTTATTATTTTGTGTGTGTGTGTTTTAAAGTTTCCATGTGACTTAAGAGTCATCACTTATCACTCTTGTATTTGTGCCACTCTTTGGGCAGTTCTTGTAACTCTTTCATGTAGCATTATCTCCAAAGCCATTTTTATACCTTCCAGTTTGGTTACTCCTGTATTGAATTTGTTCTTTAGAAGCTGAAGATTTATTTTCTTTCACTCTCTATTCCCCCACCCTTTGCCTGATCCACATATAGTTGTGTTACAGTATCATACGGTTTTGATAAATCCATACTTGATTTTTTTTTTTTTTTTAGTTTTACGAGACAGGGTTTCTCTGTATTGTTTTGGAGGCTGTCGGTCCAGCCTGGCCTCGAACTCACAGAGATCCTCCTGCCTCTGCCTCCCGAGTGCTGGGATTAAAGGCATGCGCCACCACCGCCCGGCCCATACTTGATTTTTATTACGACTATAAAATTCTGTTCCCACGTGTACCATACTTGAATAATCTTCCTTTCATTTTCTACTTTTCAGTGTCCCTAGAGTTAATGCCCATATAGTTTGTTTACTTTGCTCTTGTGTTTATTCCAAATATCTCCAATTATCTAAACCCTGTCAGACAGTTTATCAAGTTAATTTCCTTGGACAGATGTCTCTCAGTTCTGGTTATTTCTTACAGTTAAGATCCCTTTGAAGTATCCCATGAACTGCCCTAGAGCCCAGTAGAGTAGTACAAAAGGCCTGGGGACATTGATCCTCAGAAGGCAGGCAAACTGTCATGTGGGCCCTGTTTCCAACAGAGTACCCACTTTCATCTGTGCCTAGTACCTTAATTTCTCTGGGGATCAGCTTGTATTTTGCTGATGAGAGGGAGATAAATTACCCAGTATAGACCCAGGGATACAGAGCAAAGTATTTCCCACATCTTTGTCACCAATTCTTGAACGTCACAGAGTATCTGCAGTGAAGATGGTGTTCTAGTAGGAATTCCTCCACTGACAGATTTCGTTTCCTGAGCACACTGAATCTTCTACTGTAGATTTATTCTCCTGCTTTGGAAATGCTATAGGTCTCTGGGTGGACATCTGATTTTGTGAAGGAAGAGATGACTCTGAAAGTTGGTAGTGTGTTTTTGATGCAAGTAAATTCAGTGATTAATAAGTTCTTTCATTATTGTTGTTTGTTTTTGTCAAGACAGGGTTTCTCTGTGTAGCCCTGACTGTCCTAGGGCTCATTCTGTAGACCAGCCCTTGCCTCAAACTCAGAGATTTGCCTGCTTCTACCTCTCAAGTACTGGGACTAAAGGCATGCATCACCATCACCCGACAATAATCTCATTTTTGAACAATAACGTTTTGGTATGCATAGATCATGCATTTTTTTCATCTCAGTGAGCTCTGGCTGCTGTAAGTTGCCTCAAGAGAGATAAAGAATATCTCTTTACCACTGGAAGTGTCTTCTGTGCTCCTTATTGCTGAATCTACCAATCACAACATCAACTCCCAGAGCCATTTTCACTGACTTTCATCTTCCATATATTAGTTTTGTTTATTCTTGGCCACCATAGTAATGGAATTATATAGTATAGAAAGGGTCTGATTTTTTCCCATTTCACAACTGAACCTGAGTTTCAGTTTCTTAAAAGGACAACGAAGGAGATAGCATGTAGGCAGAGATGAGGGAGACAGCATGTTCCAGGCCTGAGCCAGCCTCACAGTACCTCAAGGTAGTGACCAAAAAGGACAGTTGTTGTAATCTCCCTAACACATACCCTGCTTTTCCCAAGTATGCCCCAAAATGGTACTATGCTGCTTTCTTGGATTTGCTGCTACAACTGGCAGACTCTCTTCCTGGCTAGTTCCACGGATGTTAACATGCCCACCTAAGGGTGGTGTGTTAATTAAAAGGTGTTCCTGTTCCCCTTTGGCAGCTCTTCCGTGGGTTTGTCTAGGGAAGGCCTGCATGTTGTTTATACAGTATACTTACAGAGCACACTTGTTCCTCCCTTGTGGCTGGAGGCACAAACAAATCATTTAACTTTGTGAAAGAGGGTTTGATTTACAACATGCACAAGAACATTAAAGGGCTCATCCTTCTTACAGTACACATTTAAATATACTTTATAGTCAAGATTCATGGAGACATTTTATCATTTTTGAAAGCTGGAAGCTAGATTTATCTTCACAGACTTGGTCTTTTAGACAAACCTAAACTCAACAATATGTCTTCACTTAAAATTACTTTTCTATTTGAAGAAAATACTCAGGAAACGTTTTACAATACTATATATAGTCTCTGCTAAAGCACTCTGTAAGTACACAAAGAACTCTTTATTTTATTTATTTATTAATAAGTATACAGTGTTTTGCCTGCACGCCAGAAGAGGGCACCAGATCTTGTTACAGATGGTTGTGAGTCACCATGTGGTTGCTGGGAATTGAACTCAGGACCTCTGGAAGAGCAGCCAGTGTCCTACCTTCTGAGCCATCTCTCCAGCCCCCACAAAGAACTCTTAAATTCAGTAAGTCAAACAACTTGATTTTTTCCCATGGTCTAACCTTGTGAAGGGATACTTCTAAAAGATAATATACAAGTGGCTGGTAAGCATTCAAAAAGATGTTCAACATTTGTTTGTCAGGGGAGACATACAAATTAAAGTCAGGAAATGCTACTTCACGCATGCCAGAGGCTCAAATTAACAACACTGACAGCAGGGGCTGGAGAGACGGCTCAGTGGTCACAGCACTGGCTGCTCTTGCAGCGCATCTGGGCTTGACTCCCAGCACCCACATCTGTAACTCCAGCTCCAGCGGAACCAATAGTCTCTTCTGAACTTTAGAGGCACCATGCATACACAGGGTGCATGAACATACACGCTGGGAAAACACCCAAACACAGAAAATAAAATAAATACATCTTTAAAAAAGCTGCAAGTAGGGACCACAGATCCTGCACTGCCAACACATCTCTTGTCAGAGAAGGAACAGGGAACTGGCACTCTCCCAGTTGAAAATTTACAATGAAGAAACAACTGTTAAGTCGGAGGAATACTGGGCAGGATTCACAGTGCTGACTATAGACAAATACAGTCACCTGACCTTCAAAAGGAGCAAAGGCAAGGTAAGAGATAAAATCTAATCTCTTAATAAATGGTGTCAAAACAGCTAGATAATCACATGAAAATAAACCAATCTAGAAGGACTCAGAATGGACCCCAGCCCTAATCGTAACATATAACTGTAGAATTAAAAAATGAAAATAGGGGAAAATTTAGATGGCCTTGAGAATATGATGACTTTTGGATTCAACAAAGGTGCAGCCAAGTGATAACATTGAAAATTCTGCTCATACAGAGGATGAGATGATAAAGAAGCCTGGAAGAAAATATTTATGAAAGATAACTGATGAAGTTTATAAAATAGACAAAGAACTCTGAAATCCACAGTAAGAACACAAATGGCCCAGTGTAAAAATGGGTGAATTATCTTTACCCAAAAAAGAGAGGTACAGTAGGAATATTGAACTGTTCTCAATATTGGGCTGAAGAGATGACTCAGAGGCTAAGAGTCTCTGCCACTTTTCTTGAAGACCTGAGTCCAGTTCCCAGCACCCACACTGGGAGGGTCACAACCACCTACACTTCTGGCTCCATAGGCGCTGACACCATCTTCTGGTCTACAGGTACTTTACTCATGTGTACACACACACACACACACACACACACACACACACACACACACACACACGAGAGAGAGAGAGAGAGATAAAAACACAATTTAAAGTGTTCAGTATCACCTGTTAATTGCAAAATAAAACTATCATGAGCTACCACTGTATATTTAAACAATGTTGGTAAGAATGAGAGCAACAGAAACTCAGTCGTTGCTGGTGAGGATGGCAAATGGCTCAGAGACTTCAGAACACAGTTGAACAATTTCTTACTGCAAAACAACTACAGATCCAGCAGCTGCACTACTTGGTGTTTACCCAAATGGCTTTAAGATTTATTTCCATGTGTAAACCTTCTCTTGGTGTTTACAGCCACTCTAGTCATCATCAGTGAAATTCGAACGCAATCAAGATGTCAGGTGAACGGGAAGATGAACTACGATACAACCAGACAATGGAATGTTGATAACTGGAAGTGAGTAATAAAGATACAGATGGCATGGAGGAAACTTAAGTGAGTATGACAGGTCAATAGGAAAAGGGTGTAAATTGTGATTCTAATTATAAAGCATTGTGGAAGAGCTAAAAATTATGGAGATAGCAAAAAGACCAGCGGTTTCCAGAGACTTGGGAGATGGAAGGATGCCCATGTATGTAAGACAGGATTTTTAGGGCAATGAAACAGTTGTTTATGCCTCAGTGGTGGATATGTGTCCTTATTCACTTGTGAAAAACACAGAATTAGAATAGGAAGCATGAGCTGTAATGTACACTGTGTACTCTGCGCTGTAACAGATGGCCCACCCTTTGGGGCATGTTGACAGCAGTAGAAATGTGTGTGTGAGGGTAAGGTGCAGATGGGGGCACTGTGCTTTCTGCTAAACTATTATGAAATTCAAAGTACTCTAAAAAGTCAATTGAAAAGGCATAATTTTTATTATAGTTATTAATTTTACTTACTGGACTTTGAAATTATGAGTATAAAGTGATGTATTTCTTTTGTTTTTTCTTTGCATTTGTATGTGTATTTGTACATTCGTGCGTGCGTGCATACATGCGTGTGTGTGTGTGTGTGTTTTGGTCAATAGTTATCATTGAGTATCTTCATCCATTACTTTCCATCTTATATATTAAGCCAGGGTCTCTCATTTTAACCCAGAGCTCGCTCAGTCTAGATAGGCAGCTTGCTCTGGTGCTCTCCTATCTGCGTGCCCTATGTGCTAGTGTAACAGAACTGTTGTCATGCCTGCCTAGGATTTTGGGGCAGTATGTGACAAATGACCCTTTAAAAGGGTCCACATAAGACCACTGGAGAAAAGAGATATTTATATTATGACTCATGACAGTAGCAAAATTACAGTGATGAAGTAGTGACGAAAATAATTTTATGGTTGGGGGCCCCACAGCATGAGGAACTGTATTAAAGGGTCACAGCATTGGGAAAGCTGAGAACCACTGTTGTGGAGCATGACAGAGGAAAATACTCTTGAAGGTGGTCTGAAACAATGTGTTTCTTCGTGGCGTGGTATAGCACTGGTTTGTGATTTATTTCACATACAGTGAAGAAAACAATGGCTAACCTTTCTAAGCACACAGACCGGATGAAGCATACATTGTACAGACATGACAGAATTACCTCTCTCAGATTTGGCTCCTGTAGGTAAGAGACAATTCATTACACTCTATCAAAAATGCTTTAAAATTCTGGTGCGAGTGAAGCCAACCTTCAGCAAGGACAGATATGTGGTTTCTGGTATTTATTCCCATTTAAACTTAATCATAAGTAATAAGACCAATTCTCAAATGGTCTGGGTTGGTCCATTAATGATTGTGGAACAGACTGTTTCAACACGAATGAAAATTTCAATTATAGGATGTATTTTGCTTTACATGAATAGAGTTCCATTGGACTGGAGCCTCTCGAGTTTATACCATAATTTATTAATTCTTGGAAAGCCTAGAAGGAACATTGCTTACACTAGTCTACACTCCTCTGCTCTACCAACTGAGCTACCGAAGGATGCTTACGCAAGTCTAGAGGTGTCACTGGATCACTGTGATCATTTTCACTAAGTCAGAACAGCAGAACCCAGTGTACTGAACATGACACTGTACTTGATTTGCCTCCTTACAGCCAAACAAAGATACAAGGCAAAGGGAGTCAATTCAATGGATGTGAAGGGAACATGCTGTCCAACCCCAGGACCATTTGCACTGCCTCTTTCAGACAAGGAGACAGGCCTCTGGGAGGATCACCCATACAGAAAACAGAGGTAAGCGCCATGCTCCTGGGTGTCCCTTTCTCCACTAAAAGAGAAACCCCATAGTGAGACCTGTCCTTTTCACACTTGAAGCCACCTGGGCTTAGTTATTAATGCAAACAAAACAGTCAAAGCCTTTCAGGAGAAACTGCCCCGGAAATTTTTCAATTTTTGCTGCTGTTGTCATAATCTTATAGATGGGCTAATACACCACCAGAGGGGAAGTACTGGTTTCATTTTAAGTACCAAACTTGGGGTTCTACTAAGGAAGTCAGTAGGGAGAGAAAAACTGATATTCATTTATCTAAGGCTGTGTGCTCTGTGCCCCAGGAAGACACTGAGAATACAGAGATGAACAAAAGATAGTAGTTCTTATCCTTGAGGCTCTCACAGTCCCATGTGGGCTGCGAGCATGATAAATAGGAGAAGCTAGTCACTTCCTGAGTGTACCAGACCAAGAAGATAATACTTGAGCAAGACTGTGAAGAGCTAAGAGAGATGTGCTGCCCAGTCTTGGATAACTGTAGGCAAAGGAGATACTCATCACATAGGAGGATGTGGTCTAGGGATTGTGAGTACCTGAATAGGAATGTAAGTCTAGAGAGGTAGGCAGGGACTGGACCATGGAGAATGGGGATGAAGGAATTAGGAACAGAATGTGGACAAATGGGGAGATATTGAAGGATATTGGACGAGGGAATATCATCATACTTAGACATATACCTAAGGTGGGATGGAGAATGAATTTAAGAGGGACAGTAAAGAGATGGCTCAGGAGTCTGGATGAGGTACTGGGAAGATGGCTCAGTAGTTGACAGTACACACTGCTCTTGGAAAGATGGCTCAGTATTTGACAGCACACACTGCTCTTGCAGAGGACCCAGGCTTGGTTCTCAGTACGCACACGTGTGGTTCACAACTGCTGATAATTCAAATTTTAGGGCATCCAATACATCCTTGGGCACTTGTATGCATTTGGTGCATATAAACTCATGCAGGCACACACGAGCACACAAATAAAAAGAAAATAAATCACATTTTAAAGAATCTGAATCAGATATTGCTGCTCTGTTCATAATGCTCCAAAACTGGAAACATTCTATATTTCCATAAATGGAAGAATGGATAAAAATGCTGTGTGTTTACATAATGGGATATCACTCAGCTGTTAAAAAATGAAATCATGAAATTCGAAGGTAAATGAGTAGGGCTAGAAAAAAAGTCATCTTAAGCGAGGTAACCCAGACCAAAAGGACGAATCGAATATGTTAAGTGTTTGATTATACATGGATGTTAGTTGTTAAGCCTTCGATAAAAAGGCTACAATCTGTGTAACTGCAGGGGTTAGGTACAGAGTAAGGCACTAGTGGGGAGGAAAGGATCACCCTAGAAAGGATAAATAGAAGAGATAAGTATGAGTGGAAGGAGTGGGGTGACTGGAATGGGAGGATCAAATGGGGAGGGGAAAGGAAGATGAGTAAGGGAGAAACTATGGAGAGGGACAGTTAAAATGAAGAGCTATTGAGGGGTTATATAGAAGTCTACAGGAAAGGCTTCTTTAAACATGTACATGTAAGAAAGAAACCTAAATTGAATCAGCAAATAAAGAGGAAGACAAAGCCCAAGTCACTAAAGGAAACCTCCACTTCTAGGAGTGGGTTACAATTGAGTTGTTAGTTACAGGGGCCCCATGAAGAGCCCCAAACAACAAGCAATTGCCAAAACTATTGGTTTTCCTCCACAAACTGACAGTGGGGCCCTGTTGCTGAAGACAACTCTTATACAACTCATTGAATATGGAGAAATCAAACTGGCGCCTTCTTAGAGCCTTTACCACTCTACTGACTCATGTTCACGGTCCTGGAAGGAACTCTGCACTACCGGAGGGGAAATGTGAATACCAACACAGTTATAAAACCTGAAATCCACAATGACCACATAACTGCAAGATACATTGGTGTAACAGTGGCATAAAGTTTGTGGGAGTAACCAACTACTATCTGATTGGATTTAAGACCCACTCCATGAGATGGAACCCATACCTGACACTTCTTGGGTGGTCAAGAACCTGAGGCTAGATTGGCCAGGGACCTAGGGGAAAACCAAATACTACTGTTTTGCTAAAGGAACATAGCAACAAAATGACTCCTAATGACATTCTGCCATAATCATAGATCAGTGCCTTGCTCAGCCATCATCAGAGAAGCTTCCTCCTTCCTGCAGCAGATGGGAACAGATACAGAGACCCACAACTGGACAACGTGCAAAAAGTGAGAGACCTCGGAACACTCAGTCTTAAATGGGATGTCTCCATCAAACCCCTCCCCTCAAGGCTCAGAGAACCCTGTGGAAGAGGAGGTGGAAAGTTGTAAGAGTCAGAGGGGATGGAGAAAGCCAAGGAATCAAGGCCTTCTACCCACAGCAGGACCAACGCACACACTGTGGCAGCATCCACAGAGCCTGCACAGGTCTGCACCAGATGAGCTCTCAGTGCTATGAGGGGCAAGTGGGCACCAGCTTCCATCTCTAATTGATGACTGCTTGCAAATGAAAAATTAGTTTTCTCCCAAGGAGTCTCAGGTCACATTTAAGGGCAGGCCTGGTGTCCAGAATAGATAGCCACCACAAAACAAACTCAATATTTTTATGGAGTCCTTTTTTTTTTTTTACTCACAATGCTTTGTCTAGGCTGTTTTCTTTTTTAAACCATATAGGTCTTCTTTCTGTTTATACATTATGGTTGTGTGGGGACATGTATGTCTCTGTATCTATATATTTCTTCAGCTCTTTTTCTTCTATTTGTTCTGTCCTATTCTGGTTTGGCTTTATTCTATTTTATTATTATTATTTTCTTGGTGCCTGTTTGTATTCTAATGAGAGAAAGAAAGGGCGTGGATTTGGGTGAGTGGGGGATGGGGAGGATCTGGGAGGAGTTAGGGGAAGGGAAACCATAACCAGAATAGATTGCATGAAAAAAAAAAAAAAGAACTATCTTCAATTAAAGAGAAGTCTAAATTCAAGAAAGCAAAGTGATAAGGAGCGGTGTCTATGTGAGGGCAGGACATGGCGGTTGGCTCATATGGAAGACAGGAAGGTAAAGAGATAGCATCAGAGGCAGCTATGTGAGGGCAGGGCATAGCTATCAACACATACGGAAGATAGGAGGGCAGAAGGGCCACGTCTCAGATTTCAAATTTCTTGTGAATGGGCCATCAAGTGTAGACAACAATAAAATATGAAAGTCGGGGGGGGGGGGCAGGGATATGAGGAAGACAATGGACTCTGGTCTGCATGTGTTGTTTGTGACATCCAGACCCACTTGATGGTGAGTGGAATACAGGTGGGAATTGCAAAGCACACATAATGGAGTAGATCCTCTATATCTTTGGGAGACGATGGGTTCCAGGAGTGCAGCATGCAAATCCTCTGATGCTCAAGTGCCTCGTGGAACACGGCATAATGTTTGTATATAATGTCTCACAGTTTCTCCTGCATTTAAAATCACTCCTGAGTTATTAACAATACTCAGTACAATGCAGACATCATGTAAGTGGTTGTTTCATGTTTAATGTGAGGTTGGCTGAATGCAGGGATGCTGACCCCATGGATTTCCAGGGCGGAATAGAACTAAAACCCAGCAAGCTGGGAAACGAATTCAGAACCCTGGTGAATTCCAGTGTTTAGGACTTGGGGCCAAGGAAAGAAGGCAGCCTCAGGAAGGCAAAAGCCAGTGTAGAGCAGCAGCAGGAACCAGCTGAAGGTGGCACCTTAGAAGCCAAAGGACTTACACTCAGGGAAGGAGGGAGCAGTTAGCTGACTGTCAAGTATTTAAGAAAGAACCAGTGGTATGAAATCTTCACATTCCTTTGGTAACGTTTAGTGTTTGGAGAGGGCGGTGTGGAGTAGGCAGAGGGAGGAGGACTGGGAGTGTGTGGATCCTGAGAGGTGGAAACTAGTGGACACCAGATGTTTTTAAGAAGTTCGTGAAGGTTGGGTGTGGTGATTGATGCTTGACTTTAACCCTAGGCAGAGGCAGGAGGATCTCTGAGTTTGAAGCTAGCCTGGCCTACAAAGCAAGTTCCAGGCCAGCCAGGATTGCATAGTAAGATCCTACCCGAAGAAAAAGGAGGAAGAGGAGAAAGAGGAAGAAGAGGAGAGGGAAGAGAAAGTCATCAGCAAAGGGTAGCATTTTAAGCTATTCAGGGGAGAAAACACAGTTTATCATCATAGTATTTTCTAACCAAAAAACCCAATGTAGTAATTTGTGGGTTGAAAGGTTATTTCTGCCAAGCCCTGGTTCACCTTAACAAATATTTACTGACGTCTCATTTGGGACAAGGCCCTGAATCATGACGTGCGGTTGAGTAAGATGAAGCCCACGACATGGAGCTAGAAAGTCCCCTAGAGCTCAGAGGACAATGGCAGGAGCCAGGCAGTGGATAGAGTGAAACACGGGAGGGGAAGGCAGACTGAGAGGATTCTGGGGTCAGGGAAGATGGTTAGACTGCACGCCGGTGGCAGGAGGAAGGCCGTGATGGGGGCAGGGCAGCAGGGTCGGCATGAGGGGCCAGGTGCAGGGTGTCAGGTCCTGATTCATGCTGTACTCAGCCTGGGGACACTCGCAGGCCCTCGTTCCTCCCTCAGCGACCATAGGAAAACAGGAGGTCCTTTCCTGCCTCATACTTTGGGCTCATGTTTAACATTTCCACAGCCAGACCTCAGATGGGTTACGAGGTCTCTTACACTGATTTAATGGGCTGGTTTCCTGTGATATTTTTTTATTTTCCTGCCAAAGGCATGGGAGGAATAGCAAGCAGAGATGGGCGTTCGTCTTTTCCAGATCATTCTGACTCAATGCCAACGGCCTGACCTTCTTACCCTGGGCTCCTGTCAGGGCGGTGGATGGAACCCTGTGGACTAAGGATCGTCCTGGGTGGGAACTTCAAAGACATTCAGGGACCAAAGCCAGTGAAGATGTGTTCCCAACCCAGGGTCATGGGGGTTCCTCCATGTGCTGCGGCCACAGGGCGTGGGAAAGGGCTTAGCGCTAACCAAGTCCAGCAGACACAGATTTCAGTGTAGAGTGGATACCCCATGCCAATACACAACTCGGCTACGAGATTCCCAAGACGCGAGGGCGTTCAAAAGTCACAGGCCATGCATGCATAGGACGACTTGCGATGTGTGCGGTGGGAGCGGGGATGATAAGGGCATTAGAAATATAGTCTGAAGTAAGCAAATGACTGTCCCCATGCCCACCGTGGAGCCAGGGAAGGAAGGCTGTGTGCCTCCCTCTGCTTTCCCTTTCGGCTGTTCCAACAATGCTTGCAGCCGGAGAAATCATCCCTGTGCTAGGGCTTAGAGCCAGGCATCGCCTCTCAACATTAGCTGAGGTGTTGGAGGAAAGCAGGGTGAAAGGTCACCTATATAAGAAAAAATACAAGCTGTGTTGTAAGAGGTGCGTGTGTGCGTGCGTGTGTGTGTGTGTGTGTGTGTGTGTTAATCACCTTGCACAGAGACGGTTATTATCATCATTATTTTATTGTTTGTGTATATGGATGTTCTGCATGCATGTCTGCACTCGTGCGCCTAGCACTTATGGAGGCCAGAAGAGGGCGTCAGATCCCTTGGTACTGGAGTAACAGTTGGGAGCCACCATGTAGGTGCTGGGAATTGAAACTTGGTCCCCTGAAAAGCAGAAAGCACTCTTAACCACTGAGACATCTCTCCAGCACCCTCTATGACAGGTATTTTTAAAGGAGAAAGATCTGTATTCTTTTCACGGAGATTGTCATTGTTGAATATTAACAATGTTAACACACTCAAATCCAACAGGGGTGTATACAGACATCCATGACAACACCCTTCTTTTTAAAAAGTTAATGTTTTTAAAATTTAAGTTAGAAACAAGCTTGTTTCACATGTCAATCCCAGCTCCCTCTCCCTCCCCTCCTCCCCCGCCCTCCCCATCAGGTCTCCCAGTCCCCTACCCAATCTCTACTCTGGTCCCCAGGGAGAGTGAGGCCCTCCATGGTGGATCTCTAGTGACTGTCATTTCTTCCAGGGCAGGGCCTAGGCCCTCGCCCAAGAGTCCAGGCTGAGAGAGCTTCCCATATTGTGGCATGGGCACTCAAAGTCTATTTGTACGCCAGGGATAAATAATACCCAAAGCCCCATAGATTACCCAGGCCTCCTCACTGACACCCGCATTCAGGGGGACAACACCCTCTGCCCTGCATCTTCCCCTCTTGCTGCTCTTGCTTCTTGAGACTCATCTCTTCTCATCCTTTTAACACAGAGGGGAAAGCAGCGCTGGGTAGTCATAACCAGGTCCATCACCACGCGACAGTGAACACAGCTCATGCCCTCATTTGTCATATACCGTAATTAAACAGCATCTATTAACACCTCACATTATGCAAACAAGTTGCCATCTTCACATTCATTTAGGAACTCAAAGGTCATGTTTGAGCATCCAGGCCTCTGTCCGAAGCCAGCTGCAATGAATACTGCAGCCCAGCAGTGCCCATGGAACCCCTCTCCTCAGCTGCAATAAATACTGCAGCCCAGCACTACCCATGGAACCCCTCACCTCCCCAGGGCTTCGACTGCTGCGATTTGCCTCAAAGGACGAACTTGGCAAGCTATTTGACACCTTTCATGTCCTCAAAGTGTCCCATAGAGCTAAATTTCAACTAGCTCACTTAGACAATTGGTTTTGCAATGAACTTTTTGTGACACATGGGGAAAAGGCTTTTCAGTCACAACCAGGAAAACAGTTGTAACTGTGGCTGCTGAGAAATACTAGAAACGCTCTTCCAGCCTGCGGCAGGCAGCAATCATCTCTGTGGAGCCTGCAGGATGCAGCCCGTCCTGCCAGCATTCCTGCAGCCACACAGAAAGAACTCAGCTGGCATTCGGTGGCTCATATTTTCAGCAAAGGCAGCAAGTCTGCCTGGTTTCTGGGGACTAAACCTGGGAACTACAAAAAAGCAAGAGGCAGACAGCTACACACTCACCCTGATCCTTCTGGGCAGTCTCAACCTCAGCAGGATCTGCAGTTTTAAGCTACACTGTTCAACAATTTTCCAGTAAACTGGGATCTGAGACACGGTCACTTGTCTACACAGGTGAGTAACGTCTCTGGGGTGAGTGCCCCTTTGTAGGTGACTCTAGCTCTGCTGCCTGCCTCTGTCTCCCTGGAAGGAGCTCCCTCGGGCTGTGATTCCTTCTACCATTCTTCAGATCCTCAGCATTTCAAACAAGCATGGGAACTGATCAGCTCACCAAGATTTAAAAATAAAGCAGAGGGATGGGTAAGGCGGATTAGCAGGTAAAGGTACCTGCAGCAAAGCCCGGTGACCCAAGTTCAATTCCCAAGACCCATGGAGTGAGAGGGGAGAAGCAACTCCTGAAAGGTGTCCTCTGGTCATACATGCACACATAACAAACAGACAAACAAATATATAAACATGTAATTTCAAAAACAACAAAAAAAGAATAAAAATTCACTATCTTTGTGAATACATTGCATAAAGGGATGAAAGAATTTTCACCCCTTACTGTTTGCCTGGCATTAATCAGGACTTACCCTCTGAGTAGGCAAGTTTCTAATTAACTGCTCATTAATCTCAAAGTTTTAGCAGCACCGTCGTTCTTCTCTGGTGGGAGATCTGCTGCTTTCTGCTGTTTGCAAGGCAGGAAATATGTACTGTGTGGAACTCACAGCGAAGAAAAAGCAATTCCCCGCCGCTGCTGCTTTTCAGCCAGCCACCTCTGGCTCTCAACCTACCCCTCACTTCCTTTGATCCGCCCAGGGTGTGACTCTTCCTTTGGCCTCTATTCTACTCCGAGCTCCTGTACCCTGAGAACCGAGGTTCACATACCTCCAGCCAAATGCTTTCTCACAAGGATTAATAAAACCGCTTAGAAAGATCTTACAGGATATAAAAAATATAAAGAACCGACATTCTAGTAATAGAAAACTGAATGTAAAATAGTAGCATGCTGTAAACTAGAGTTTGCTGTTGTAAACATCAGGAGACCTAAGCAGATACTGATTACTAATCAACACATACATTTAGGGCCAGTGAGATGGCTCGGTGGGCAAAGGTACTTGCCACCAAGGAGGACAACCTGAGTTCAAGCCCCAGACCGCAGAAGGTGGAAGAGAGCACCTGCAAATTGCTCTGAGCTCCACACAAGCACTGTAGCACACGTGTCATAGACTCACACATATCGCACACAAAAGTGCACAAGTGTGCGTCAAAGTGACTTGATGAAGGTGCTAGTGCAGTCCTTTCAACAGGTAGTTGAAACAATTAGACAATGAAATGCAATGAATGAATTCTGGCCCAGGCCTTGCTCTTACTAAGAGAAACTCAGATTCAAACTGTACAAGATAACATACTTGTGACCTTATTTTAGGCAAAGACATTTTTACGTACACTCTTAAACCGTGGACAAAATAAACAAATCTGGCTAGCAAAAACAAAACAAAACAAATGTCCCCATTCTACAGGCTGGCAGAAAACATTTACAAAACACATTGTCTTTGGAATGAGGTATTTATAACAACAACAGCCTCCAAACTCAACAGTAAACATCATTAGTCAATCAAGAATGAGAAAAGGATTGAATAGATATTTTGCAGGAGAAGATAGGTTGACGAGACAAGGAAAGACTTCTAGTTTTATTGGTCACTAAGAAAATGCACATTAGAAGTCACAATGCAATGATAGTCAGACATGTTAAAATGTTCATGAGTAAAACAAAAGCATACTAACAAAGGAACACATAACTGGACCCATCACATGTTGTTGGGAATACAAAGTACCAGGGTCACTGAAGTGGTTACTGCCTCTTAGCTAAGACAGATTTGTCGTAAGCACTCCCCACAGCCCCATTCCTAAAATTTTAGTGAAAAGAAATACACACTACGCTCAAACAAACCATGTATATTAATGTTCAAGTGCCTTTATAGCCTCACATTGGGAACCCTGAAGTCTGTTTGTACAATGGAAAGGAATATATTTTTGAAATGGAAAGTAACACAAATTAATCTTAAGAACATTGCACCAAGGGAAAGGAGCCAGGCAAAACAGCCACACACTGCTCCATGCCATATCTGTGATACCGTGATGAAACCCAAACTGCAGGCACAGAAAACAAATCTGTCGTTGCCAGGGTTTGGGAGTAGGGGCACATGGAGGATGAAGAGGAAGTGGGGGCTTCAGGAGCAGCAGATGGAGCTTTTCCAAACCTTGATTACAGACTAGTACTAGTCCATTTAGAATATATACATATATGTGTATACACATGTATAAATATAATGCTATAAGTAAGTCATTTTACAGTAAACTAATGTAGAAGGCTTAATGGGAAAAGATCACAACATATAATTTTAAAAATAGGATTTATTTTTAATGCCTGCCAACAGGAATATACTCAACACCAAGAGGAAGAACAGCCTGAGGCACTAATTGGATTGTACTGTGTGGAATGAGCCTTTTCCAGAAGGGTCTGTCATGCTGCAGGTGTGCCTCTGGAAGGAGAAGAGGACACACTGCTCTTTCAAGTCAAAGCATTTGAAGAATCACAAGGAAATCATCCGCTCACCTCACAGGCTCACACGGAGGCCCGCCATGGTGTGTTTATTTGTTTTCTAGCCTAAATGGCCCCTATTCAAATCACCCAAATCTATCCTCTCTCTGTCCCTCTGTCTTTCTCTCTGTATCCATGACATAGTACATGTGTGGAGGTCAGAGGAGAACTTTTGGGAGTTGTTCTCTCCGTCCACCATGTGGGTCCCAGGAATCAAACTCAGGTAGTTATGCTTGGCAGCAAGTGTATTTAACCTGTTGAGCCAGACAGCCCCCAAGTTTATGACTCAAATAGTTCTTTTCTCTTTTAAGTGACAGGATTGATACTTCAAGCTTAAGCAGATACACAGTACTATCTTTATGAACAGCAGAGGCTATTCATTAACACAAATCTACTTTTTCGTCATATGGGAAACGGCTCTGAACAGAAGACAGATATTGCGGATTCAGCAAGCCTAAGGCCATTTATGCTGTGCTCATCGTTAGCTTCCTCTTAAATAGTCATATGCATTAAATGCAGGGTACACAAGCGAGAACAGTAGACTGAGGGTCACAAGTTCGGGACCTCCAAGTCCTCTGTTCCCTGAAGAGTGATAGTGTCCTGCAACTAGTGACATCCACCCACACTCTCCAGAGTGTTAGCCGGGAAACCACAAAGTTCTACAGACACAGTTAGCTTTTCATGCAGAATTTAATTGTCCAAGAATATGGATTCCATTGGCTTTTCAAAATTATTGACCAAAGCTCATTCTTTTGCTCCCACCTCATCTCTTCACCTGGGCTTCTCCCACTACTCTGTGAGGAGTTTGGGGGGGGGCGGGATTTGTCACATAACAAAGGTTTAAATAGGTCAGTTTGCCACTCGACTTTACATATTCAGATTTGAAGATAAAACTGCTTGACTTAATATATGTAAAACAAACTTAGGTTAAGTTGAACACACTCAAAGGCTGTCTCAAACTCTGCCCTGACAACGCATGTTCAGGTGATGGCTGACCATGCTGCCCTCACCCACTTCGTCTGTGCTGCCTATCACTGCCCTTATCGTTAGTTTCACCTCCCTCTCTCTTCTTTCCCCTTCTGTCTTCCCCTTCTCCCTCTCCTTCCTCTCTCTTTTTCCTAATCTAATGTCTAAAGCCACCCATTAGGATTTAACTTCTAGAAAAACAGGCACGGAGCATGCTCAGGGTACCAGGACCTACGTCTGGTGAAAGTGGCCACACAGTAAATGTTTACTGAGTCACTAAACTCAACCTTCAACTTTGTGCTACTTCAGTGGAGATAGACCAAGGAAATACACAAAAATCAAAGCTACTTCACCCATCTGACTTACCTGCAAAGAGGTTCTACAAGGTCCCTTTCAAGAAAGTCATGGTCTTTTTTGACGGCCACAATGTTGATGGGGAACTGTGAATCTAAGAGAGAAAGGGGAAACTGAGGTATGCTCTTCACTGTATGTGAACACGGGCCAGGGCACTCGGGCTGCCGTGTTCTGCACGAATCCCCATCTTAACCACAGTTACAGCTTAGAACTATTGCGGATGGCATTTAAACATAGCACACGATTTTACCACAGAAAATGCTTTTGAGGGAAACATAAGTGTGAAATATGAAAACAAGCCCCTGACCTTGGACATGATTAAACGTTATGTGCCCTTGGTGGCCATCCTTATCAGACTCGCCTCAAGTGGAGGTGGGGAAGGACTTCAACATTTTCCCCATACACACAGCACAGGTCACACATGGGAGATTTAATAGAACTCTCAGTTTGGCTGATTTTTCCCCCTCACAAAGGACATTTCCAAAAATACCCCAGTTCAATGATCTCAGATTTTTTCTCTTCCTTCCTTCCTTCCTTCCTTCCTTCCTTCCTTCCTTCCTTCTTTCCTTCCTTCCTTCTTCCCTCCCTCCCTCTCTCCCTCCTTCCTCTCATTTATGGTAGCAGAAGAGATGAGATTCCAGCCCCATAACTGTTCCCCAGAAGAGGGCTCATGCTAACCTGGAGGGTTCCTACCAATATCAGAAGGTGGCTTTAATTACAGGTGTATCTTTTACATAGGAAACCCTCCGGACATCACTTGGAACAACAGCCAAGGTCAAATTTCATGCCAGTTCACTGTTACTGCCACGCCTTCCTATTTCATACTTCCATACCTTCCTAGTCATAACGAAGCTAATGTTTCTAAACCTTCCTGAGTCGGAAGCAGATACTACCCCCATCTTTGCCTCTTTAGATCACGGGCCACACAGCAAAAATTTTAACATCATCAGCTTGCTGAGATATTTACTTGGCTTGACAAACTGCTATCTGAAGACATAACCACTTGGTTTTATTAAAAAAAAAGATCCAGTCAAGTTAGATGAACTCAAAAGTATTTCACAGAAACTGAATCCTTCCTGGTCCCCAAAAGAACTACACGCCATCACAGTCACGATGGCTCCTTTATGGTGGAAGTGTGAATACTGGTTTTTGAATAATAGCTGGCACAGAGAAAGCCTGTCCTCATCGTGTTTATGCAATATTGATGGATTAGACACAATCTGGCATGTGCATGTTTCTGAGTCAACAGCGCATCTTAGATAATTATGGGCTACTCGCATTTAAATCTCATGATAGCTGAGGCATATACATTACCATGTATACATTTATATGTATCTACTCATCAAGAATCAAAAGGCTGGCATTTTTAGTTTTTGTCCTCCTACTTAAGGAGAGTGGCTGATTGTTGCTTTTGTTTTTCTTTTGACACAAACCTAGACATGTTTGGGAAGAGGGGATCTTAATTGGGAAATGCCTCCATCGTATAGGCCTGCAGGCAAATCTGTGCTGCACCATATTGACTAGTGATTAATGGGGGAGGACCTCACTCACAGTGAGTGGTGTCACCGCTGGGCAGGCGGTCCTGGGTTCTATAAGAAAACAGGCTAACCAGCCAAGGTGAGCAAGCCAGTAAGCAGCACTCCTCCGTGGCCTCTGCATCAGCTCCTGCCTCCAGGTTCCTACCCTGCTTGAGTTCTTGTTTTGACTTCCCTTAGTGATGGAATATGACCTGAGAGTTATAACATGAAATAAACCCTTTCCTCCTTATTTTGGTCATGGTGTTTGTTATAACAGAAACTCTAACTAGGACAGAGAGTCACTTTGACATTCTAGGCTTTTTCTTCCTGATTAGTAAATTGCTGGTAGGAAGAAGGAATTGGGAATAGCTTAGCCTTAAACTATAGGAATCTTTTTTTGTTTTTTGTCTAAAAGGCTCTATATAAAACTAAGCTTCAAACTACGTTCTAACATTACCTCTCCTTTGCCTTCACAGAACTTAAATGAACAAAGTAGAAAAAAGTTTGTTTTTTATATAAAATTGAGATTTTTTTAATGAAAGGACAGGAGTCATCTCTACGTAAAGATTAATTTTGTTGGCTCTTTCTATCCTACACGATGTTTGTCCCATTAGGAAGGGAAGCTGCTTCTTTTCATGTGTTAGGCACCCTCTCTTGAACCCCCAGACCCACTCTGCTGCCCCCCCACTTTGCTTTATGCTTTGAGATCCACTGGGAGAGTGGATGGTGTCCAAAGACCCCTGTGCCATCTGCCTTCCTTTCGCGTTTGATCAATGGGAAGCCATGGCTGAGACGTGAGGAGGCATCCCTTGGCTCTGCCTGGGGCCAGCCGTGTGCTCCCTCCAGGGATATGTGTGAGCTTCTTCTTTCCTGGGCTCTGGCATCATCCCCCTGTAGTAGTGACAGCTTCAAGAACTATAAGTCCTTGACTCCTTCTTTGTGTATATCTTATCTACAGCTTTGTAATAAATACCAGCTGTAATTTTCCACAGATGATCTCATGTGGCACCTACTCACTACTAGGACCTGACTACTTTTATGACGTATGAGGATGATCCACAAAACAGAGAAGATCTGATGATAAGTAAGAGAGAGACAAGTCAAAATGGGGGTTGAGTGAGAATGGCCCCATCGGCTCGCTATGTTTCAGTGCTTGGTCCCTAATTGGTAGAATACTTTGGAGAAGGGTTAGGGAGTGTGGCTTTATTGGAGGAGGGGTGTCATTAGAGGTGGGCTTTGAGATTTCAAAAACCCATGTCATTCCCAGTATTTACCCTTTCTGCCACTTGCTTGTGGATCAGATGTGAGCTGTCGGCTACTGCTCCCGCTCCATGCCTGCTTGACTGCTGGCTGCCATGCTCCCCACCATGATGGCTGTGGACTCTAACCCTCTGAAACTGTAAGCCCCAAAGAAACTTTTTCTTTTATAAGTTACCTTGGCCGTGCAATAGAAAAGTACCTAAGACAGTGAATTTATTAACTATTAATTAAAGAAAAAAAAACCCCAGAAGTATAATGCTGGCAAGAAAAGCCATTTATTCAAAACTCAGAAGACTAAGATCTGCTCCATAATATTTGATTTAAAATGTAAAATAAGCATAAGCAAGGGCTATCCCCAAACAACTAGTTTAGAGACGTCTAGGAAACTTACAACAAATTCACTGCAATCTCAGGAGAACTGAGCACAATAAGATAAAACAAGGAAGACCATGCTAATCTGCAAAGTGAGTTGTGGCAGACACTGGAAAGACATCAATGAGGGAAGGGGAGAGCGCTCATTTCCAGACGTGTCAGAATGAGCTTAGTGTTGTCAAGGCCGAGGGGGTTGGAAGCAAAGCCACGCGTGTCAGAGCAACGAAGCAGAAAGCACTGGACAGGTCTCACACGGTTCATCCCGAGTTTACGCTCTTTGTAGAGGAGGAAGGGAAAGGCTCACATACCTTCATACAGCTGAGCATACTGCGGGAACCCGGCAGCTCGCAGCCAGTCACATGCTTCTTTCGCCTCGATTTCTGAAACATACAAGAAAAAGAACACTGTGAGTCTGACAGCCACACCCGGTTTTGCTGGTGTGCTCTGTGACAGTCATTACGAGGCAGAGCTGATCCTGGGTAACCTTGTGTAAATTAGCTGTGTCTGCTCAGATTATCTCCTCTGTGGAGCCACAGTTCATGGGTTGATAACCGACTACAGAGGGCAGATCACAAAGGCTGAATGCCCTACAGGGAAAATACCTTATTTAAGCACCAAGCAACTAGGTGATGAGGGAGGAGAAAAAGACTTATTATAATAATCATAACCCTCTTTTTAACGGACCCTTTAAACCTTCCAAGATAATACGCCTGAGATTATTTATTCAACCTTGCTTTACTCTTTCACTCAAGATAAAAAAAAAAAAAAAAACCAAAGCGACGGTGTATTTTCTCACGAATGAAGGCATTACAAAAATCTAGTTTCACCGATGGTTTTAATTCCCAACACATCACATGAAGATGTTCATTGGTCAAAACTATTGGAATGACTTCAAGGGGAAGGAAACTGAGACCCAGAGTCTCACGGAGCTGCCAGAACTGAGAAGGCCACACCCAAGAGGCTGGCCAGTCCTCTGGGTGACCCTTTGTGGGGTGGATATACCAGCTGCCCATGCAAACAACCTCCCTGAGGGAATCTGTGGGGTGAGATGGGGGGAGTGACAGCGTGTAAACCAGGTCATCCTCTCACCCTGTGAATTCTGGATTATTTCACAACCACCATGCTGTTAGATAAACATCAGCCCCGGGAAAGAAGTTCCTCTGTCAAGAGTTCAGGTTCTCCAAACAGAAGTAAAAAACCTAGGGAAAGGTCCCTGCCAAGGTTCGCCTCAGCTGCTGAGATGCTCAGTCAATGTATTTCCATCTTCCCTGGGGTGCTTGTTTTCCTCTGTGGTCAAAACTTCTAGGAGAGGCCTTTCTTGAACCCTACACACACACACACTCTCTCTCTCTTCTAGGAGAGGCCTTTCTTGAACCCTACACTCTCTCTCTCTCTCTCTCTCTCTCTCTCTCTCTCTCTCTCTCTCTCTCTCTCTCTCTCTCTCTCTCTCTCCAGGAACATGGACCACAGGCCTGAGACTGTGCCCTTTCCTAATAAAATCTCAGCAGCTGTCCAGCACGTTTGACATGATAAAGTCATTTGATGTGCATTAAAACAAACCAAAGGTCAGATCTTAGCCCCTAAAGATGCACAAAAGCAAAATCTTCAGGGAGGCAGAGCTTTGCTTAGCATCCCAAATCTGCTACCACCCCAGGACACAAAACATCCAAGTTCTGATTTTTGTAGTGTTGAGGGGTTTCTGCTAATTCTCACCAGCATGGATTTCATATTCACGGCAAGTTTCAGGCTGCATGTCTACTGCCTGCTTCAGATGACACAGAGGGCCGAAATTAGAAAATAGCTGATTGGTTTTCAGACATGCTTTTAGCTTAGTTATGAGTTGGTTAGGAATGGCAGAATTCTGCATTTTCTAGTGAGTCATACCAATTATGCATTTTGCCGTTTTATTTTTGTTTGCACTACGATCAAAAGATCAAAACGTAGTTTTGAGCAAGAAAATCCCAGGCAGCTAGGAAATGGAGACATGGAGAGACCTAGAAGTAAGGACTTTATAGCATAAGAAAACTCAGAGAGAAGGGGAATGCATGGAAACAGAGGGCATTAAACAAACCCCTGGTACAAAAATGATGACAAGATGTGGGGAAACCAGAGAGTCACGGTTCTGTGTAGAAAACCTGACGAAACTGAGAACTGCGGTCAGGCAGTGTGGGATGGGACAGGAGCGAGACAGAATGAGTTTACATAAGGTCTCTCTAGACCATTTCCCTTCAATGGAAACACTGATAACGAACTAAAATCCCATTCACACACAACACAATCGAACCTTAGCCAGAACCTAAGTCAGTCACTCAAATAAGCTAATTTTTAAAAACTCTTGTGCCAAGTTTGTTTTTGTTTCAAACTCGAATCACAAATTATGAGGAATAAATAATAGTAAATTAGAAAACGCCAGTCATCAAGTCATGGTGTTTGTCTGTTTAGACCACGCCATGCTCAATTGCTTTTCTATTTGCCTAAATGTCTACCAAATGCATACCATGCTTTTGCACTCTCCAGTAAGATTCAGTAATAGGTTTTCCAACTGGAGGACTTGTTCAGCTTTAAGGACATGCAGAGCTTAAAATGAAAGGATGGAAAGGGATACTGTGCCTTATGGTTTGGATGGGAAATGTGCCTTATGGAATCATGTGTTTGGACACTTGGTCCCCACATGGTAGCAGTGTTTTAGAATCTTAGAAGATGGGATCTAGCTGCAGGGGGTGTGTCACTGGGGAGGGTGTGGGGATGGGCATTGACGATTAGAGGTCAGCCTTCCTTTCAAAGCCTGTCCAGAGATGAGGAAGCCCCTCACCATGCTGAAGGCAAGTACTCCCTTAAAATCCCTTCTTTCAGGTATTTTGTCTCCATTGTGAGAGTGGCAACTAATGTTAGAAGAGTGGAAACCAGAAGAGAACAGGAAGAGTTAGGTCTACAAATGGTGATAAAGGAATCAATACATCTAGAGGGCGCAGCAGCTATATACACACCTAGTATTGGCACCTTAACAGGCAAAGTGAATATTCAGACAACAGAAGGGAAAAATGGCTGCTGGCCTAGTGTCTGGACATCCCAGTTGAAGAGCAAAAGAAATGTACCAGCCAAAACCAGAACGACCTTGTATAATTACCACCACCATTTCACTTTGACTGTTCGGCTAAGTTGGAAAGAGGCCTTATAGTGTTTATGACTCACACACAACAGTCTCTTCTAACCTCTACCAGACAAATGCTGTTTCCCCAGGGCCTTCGCAGTGACCAAAATGCAGGAAAATTAGGAGGGAGTCATATTGCCAGTGTCATTTCCCAAAGATCTATGTAATGAGATTTAAATTACACTTGATGAGGAAAAGTGTGGACATTTATATTTTAATGTGCTCTCAGTAACCATCACTGTATTATACAGAAGCATTAAGAGCCATTAAAATCACATTTTGACTATTCCATTTGTTCCCCATTTGCAACCCTCACCTGCTCTTGTAGCAGCCACAGGAATACATCAATTCATTGCAGCTTTCTTCTGAAAGCACGAGCTGTGGAGGTGGAACCCAGGAATGCCACTGGACCAAAGGGCACACAGATCTCCACTGATGCTATTGTACTAGAGATGTCCCCCTTTACCCACAGAGGCATGGCCCAAGATTCCCGATGGATGGAGAAACCCTGTTTGTGGTCAAAACCCATTATATGCCATGACTTTTGATTTGATAACTGAGATGGCTTCCAAGTGACTATCAAGCAGGTAACACATACGGTGTTCGGATTCAAGACAAAAGGACAATTCCCATCCTCAGTGTGATACAGTGGGACCCTGTGGGACTGTGTGAGATTTCACCATGCTCCCAAAATCGTTTGTTTATTTATTATTTATTTATTTATGTTCAGTGTTTTCTGAGACAGACTTCAAGTACCTGGAGTTATGGAAAGGGAAGTTGAGTTGTACTCCATTTGGCCGGCTATTCTGACAGGACTTCAGAACTAAGGAATGAATTTGTGTGTGTATATGTATGTTATATGAGTGTGTATATGTACCAGTGTAGGTGTGTATGCAGATGGTCATGCATGAGTGTGAGGATATGGAGGCCTGAAGTTGACTTTCCTTATTGTTGCTTGAGACAATGTCTGTCTCTCTCACTGAATCAAGTGCTCAGCATTCAGCTAGACCACCTGGCCAGCCAGCCAGCCCTGAGGAACCTCCACTGTCTCACTCAGTGTTGGGATTACATGCAGGCATGCACCACAGAGACTATGTCCTGGGGATCAAAAGCAGGAAAGCATCTTGCATGGTGAGTGCTTGACCAATGGAGCCCTCTTCGAAGCCCCTCCAATATTAGTTTTGTAACGAGTCCACATAATAAGTCATTTGACTCATTTTGCCCAACATTCTTTTGGTGGGTGCCTAAAACCCTCCTCAACATGGTCTACTTCTAATAGCAGGACCTCTTTACATAATGGACCTCTTCCGATTGGTTTAAGGGAGGCTGGCCATTCTGATTCCCAACTGCGCACCACCCATGTGCTCCTCAACAGTCTCCTTCTCCCACAGTGTAGACTGAGGAGCCCTAGGCTCAACTGCATTTGGGGCTGAAAACAACTTGTGTTTCAGTGGCTTATGCAACAAGTTCAGTAGGTGTCTGGTTAGGGTTGTGTACTCTCTTTTGTTGTTGTTTGTTTTTAATTAGTTAATTATATTTTATGTGCATTGGTGTTTTGCCTCCATGTATGTCTGTGGAGGGTGTCAGATCCCCTAGAACTAGAGTTACAGACATTTCTGAGTTGCCATGTGGGTGCTGGGAATTGAACCTGGGCCCTCTGAAAGATCAGCTAGTGTTCTTAACTGTCTCTCCAGCCCCAGACACTCTCTTTTGAGACCCATGTTCCAACTTGACAGGAAGTCACAGGTGTTCCCTCAGGTGTCTTCTCTTGCTGAGGGACCAGTTTGGCTGTGCTCAGTGTGACTCCTCACCTAATCCACAGCCAGTTGCTTAGAATATGACAGAAAGTCTGTTCAGGGACAGATCTAGTGGGGTGGGGGATGGGGACTATGGGGGCAGGCTACCTCAGCAGTGCTGGAGTGCTGTATGGTCCTATGGGTATGAGAATAAAGGCAGCATAGACACAAATCCTGGCTAGTGACATGATTTTACAAAATTGTACCGTGTTTCTTAATAATTGTACACATTCAGTTTTAAAACATCCAAGAAGACCTGAAGGGTACAATCAAAGTAAAGTTAACTCTTGTCTCATTACCAACACATAATTTAATGTATGTTATCTGCCAGAGTGGTGACATAATAATATCTTAGCTCAACTGCTGTTCACAAACATAATTATACACTGTGAGTATGTTCCCATATAATGACATTATTTATACAAAACATTTCTTAAATATGTTGATATTTGAATACTACCAAGTTGTATTTTGCCGGAGGTTATACCACTGAACAGAGCCAAGATAAATCCCTTCAGTAAATCCCCCCAGTGCAGACCGAAGGCTGGAGCTCTGCAGACGTAGAGGACATGTAAACTATTTTGCTTAAAGGAGACACTACTTAGCAAATTAGGTTAGCAGTGGCTGTCCCAGACTCAGGACGGCTGGAGTCAAGGCAAGGGTTTGCTGAGCTTCAAGGATCTGCAGCACAAGTTTGCAGCACTGCCCTCAAGTCACAGACTTACTGTATTTTCAAACGGGCGCACCTATCAAAACAGAAATGCCTAGCTAAAGCGCTTTAAGGACATTTGGGTTCACATTATGCTCTGTGTAGCACACAGTCTTCCATAGCTAACCCAAAGGGATTAAGGAGTCTTTCTAAATGGCTAAAAAATCGTGCCTGGGCCACATTAGGATGAATTATGAGAAATCTGGCTGGCTGGAAGGCCCAGGGATCCTCTACTGTGAGTTATATTATTGGAGTATTCACGACCACTGTCCTTACAAAACTCCTGCAAGCTTCACAGACAGACTGGCTCCAGTGTGAGGCAGTTGTTTCCAAAATGTTCATGAAAACGCTCAAGAGGAGTGATTCATGAAAGTGGGCTTGGGCACCGCTGGCTGTCCCCCTCCACTGAACTGGCTAGCATATTGTGCGTCTTGTTCCTAAAGAAGATCTTACTTGCAGTGAGGGGTGACTCAGCCGCCATGGGATGTCTCCTTGGATGCTATTACCAGCATTATAGTATCTGGAAGGTGCTAAGATTTCAACAGGCTCGTGGTTATAGGTTTAGGATAATTCATACCAATGAGTTAGCTTCATGATTAATGTATACTTAAGGCAAACGACACCTTTGCCTTTCGAGAGAACTTCTCAGGTGAAGGCCCTGCTTATTAAATGTGTATTTCTTTGGTCAGATACGAGACGGATTCTGTTTAAGTTAATGCCAGGCTATTTCATCTCTATACGGCCATGAATAACATGCTCGTTAAGATTACACAGAGCACACACTTCCCCAGATCCTTCTCCCAGGAGGGCATTATAACCTAAATTATAGGTGTAGAGCAGCATATTATGGTTTCTCTGCCTTCAATTTGGAGTCCACGGCCTGATGTCAGGATCCATTATTTTTCTTGCACTTTGAGAATCTGTATTGTTTGTTTCGATGTTTTCAATATCTGAGTAATTCTCATGTGTATATAACAAGTAGGCTTTTTTGTGTAACATTTTCTTTATATGATATTCTAAGTAAGGGAAAGGGAACTAAAACACAGATTATTTAGGGCACATTTAAGATTACCAGTCATCACGTTTCAAAACATCAAGTCAATTTATAAACAATTGTTTTTATCTCACCATGGCTTCAAGCAACCATTTTCTTGATGCACAACAAAACATATTCCTGTCACCAAGTATTTGACCATAGGGAGGAAAAAAACCTGGCAGTTCATAGATGTGAACTATGTTGTGGCATCTAAATCCATTTCATCAAAATAGAAATGCTTGGCTCTGAGCATGTGTATTTCTTTCTCCAAAGACAGAGTCACATGATGACATCATATCCCATCAATTCTTTTTAAAAATTGTGTGTGTGTGTGTGGGGGATAGGGGAGGGTATGTTCTCATGAATGTAGTTTTCACAGAGGCCAGAAGGGGTAGTTGGCTCTCCAGGAGGTGAAGTTACAAGTAGTTGTGAGGCACCATAAAGGTGCAGGGAACTGAACCCAGGTCCTCTGTAAGAGTAGCCAGTGCCCTTTACCACTGAGCAATTGCTCCAGCCTTTTGTCCTAATGTTAGCCTTATTTCCTAGTTTTGAAATACCAACTGCAAGATGGATTAATAACAAATCTAGTCACTAAAATAATTTCTATTACAGTGAAAGGGGGTAAGTATATTGTAAGAAATAGGCTTATTCCTAATCACCGAAGAACTGTTTTAAATTCATTTTCAGCCAAGTTGGGAAAATCATGTGTATGTGTATATGTGTATGACACTCATATAGCACATATCTATAATGTGCATAAATATGCAAATTAAGCACTTTAAATGAATAATCAAATATATAATTAAAGTATATACACACATGTCAGCTTTTCCTTTTATGCTTCCAGTAGCCTCTACCCTTTCCAGCAGCCATGTGGACCTCTTCTGGAGTTAGCTTGGCCATAAGATCCACTTCACCCAATGAGAAGTAAGCAAAAGCAATACATACTAACTAAAAAACAAAATCCTAAACACTTAACCATTGTCACCTGTCAGTTTTCCCTTTCTTGTCCCTGTATCACAAGGGTGCGTGTCCTAGGAAGGGTTGACACTTCAGCCTGGGTCTCAGAATGATGACAAAGGGGTCAAAGCCACAGCAAGTCAGCCACTGGCATTAACCAGAAGCAAGGAGCATGATTTCGGTTTTTTTTTTTTATCACATGACTGTTTCAGAGGTTTGCTGAAGCAGCACTGTTTCCTTCGAGCTAATTTAAGTCACTGCCATTCCCTATGCGAAGCATACAGAAAACACTGAGACTTTTATGTCTACTGGAAACTGGAGTTGAGTGTCTGCTGCTGCAGCTCCAGAATGCAGACAGTTGGAATCGCTTCTTCCCCCAAATTTGCATTCTTGCACCCAGCCTGTGTGCATCCAGAAAATGAAAAAGGTCCCCCTTGTATCACAGAAAAGGCTGAGTTCAGTTGCAGCAGGACAAGAAAAGCTTTAGGGGTATAAACACCATTCTCTAGGCCCCAAATCCTTGGTAGTATTTAATGAGATAAAAATGTACAGTCTTCTATACATTCAGTATTAAAGGGGGAGCTGAGAAGATACGCTTGTCCAGCCAAATGATTTCTGACCAGATTGTGTTGATTTGAGTTTTCCATTAGGCAGCGGAGAGCTCTAGTCTCCTTTTTCATCTGGGACAGACTGTTCCCATCAGGCCCTTGTGATATTTCCCAGGAAAGCTGTATGCGTCCACGAGTGTGTGAACATCCCCAGCCTTTTGAAGCCTTGGACACACTGCTCACCACTAATTCTCAAGAGAGTCTTCAAGATGAAGTCAGTCAAGCAAATGAAACTAAGGTAGGGAGACAAGAGTTGATTCAATTAGAAAGACCAGAGTTTGCAGGTGTCGGACCAAGTGCCTCGATTGTTGACCTACCATGACAGTGGCTTTCCTAACCCTGCTAGCCCCTTTTGGAGTGAGTATGTGAATTTGGATACTCCTCTGTCTCTGTCTCTCTGTGTCTCTGTCCCTGTCTCTCTCCCCACTCCCTCTAGTCTTGTCTATCTTCTTCTAGCAAGGCAAAGAACCAGCAGGAGTTGTCCTGAGGTTGCCTCTCCAGCTCAAAGGCACACACACACACACACACACACACACACACACACACACACACACATACACACAACATTTAAAAATTAAAAATGCTTTCAGAGCAATGTAGGATTCAAAAGTGCCTCTTGGGAAACAAGAAACTAACAACCTGCAGTTTACAACTGGAGTGGGGCTCTACATTGGAAGGGCTTTGATCCAAGCCCCACTCCAGTTGTAAACTGCAGGTTGTTAGTTTCTTGTTTCCCAAGAGGCACTTTTGAATCTTACATTGCTCTGAAAGCATTTTTAATTTTTAAATGTTGTGTGTATGTGTGTGTGTGTGTGTGTGTGTGTGTATGTGCCTTTGAGCACAGGTGCCTCAAAAGGTCAGCAGAGGGCATCAGACCCTCTGAAACTATAGATGGGTGCTGGGAACCAAACCAGGTCCTCCACAAGTGCAGCAAGTGCTCTTAACTGCTAAGGCATCACTCCAGCCCTTAAGATTTGTTTTAAGATGTTAAGACATATGCATGCTCTTAGGGACTACTCTTGTAGTTGTTTTCAGAAGATGTCTGAATGTCTGTATATGGAAGAGGTGATCAGTTTAGCTCAACTCTTCCACAGCACTGAGACTCCAATGATACCAGGAGCCTTCCCGAGATTGGTGAAAACCTTGCCATGTGGGTAAAAGAAGGAGCCCAGGTAATTTTTTTAATAAAGCAATGCCACTCATCCTGCACCCTTTCTGTATGTTATCACTTCTCATAGGACTGGCGCTGCAAAACACAACTTAGCCAAAGCCCCTGGCACCTTTCTCAAGACCTGTGATGTACTTCTCTCCAACTGCAATGCCTGGATCAAATAAAAACATTTTGTTTAATTTAATCCCGAGGAAATGTTTGTGCAACTCAGGAATAGCTTTGTTACCTGACTCTACGTAAAAACTTGATGTTGTGCATGTGTGTTTCCTTTTACTGTTTGGCATAGGTTTAGACTGTAAGTAAAATATTGACTGAAGGTTTTTTGGTGTGCCTTTGGTAGCTTCTGGGAAGCCTTCTTTCTGGTTGTTAAATTTGAATGGCATGGGTTCTGCAGATGATTTTCTGCAGATGGAAACAGGACTCAGAAATTAAGTTGTCATTTGTTTTAGCTGCTGATTCTTTATTGTTGCCTTCTTCAAGAAGACCACCAAGTAAAGAAATTTGCTAAGTACTGTGGTTTTTATCTGGGCGTTCATTAACAGTTCCTTGCAGAGGGACTTTATGAGTGAGTCCAGCTAGCTGAAATACCTTTACCTGATTTGGGATAGAGGAGTCCCAAAGTTTAATTGATGCAGTGGGAAATAGACTGGCCAATACAACTGTGGTGGTTTGAGTAAGAACGGCTCCCACAGGCTCATATAAGTTTAAAGCCCCTAATTAAATGCATTCTTTTCTAAGAGTTGACTTGGTCACGGTATCTCTTCATAGCAATACAACAGTGACTAAGTCTCGACCCTTTTCTCCATCAGACACACGGACACAATGCTGACTCGTGTCAATCTATGGTCTATGTACATGGCACGCCGGTACTGAAGTCAGTTGGAAATATTGCATTTCTCTCGTAGGAGAGCTGGAGATTTAAATAAATGTGTGTAGGTATGTATGCATGCATGTGTGCATATATGGCATTAAAGCAGGAGACCATTTGTGAGGGGGAAGGGGACCAGCAAGGAGGGAAATGTAGGAAAGGGGTGATTCTGAACCAAACAGCATGGTGTATAAGTATGAAAATGTCATAACAAAACACTATTTCATGTAGTAATTAAAATTAACAAAAAGTAAAAGACAACTGAGACTGCCCACACATGCATGATGAATATCTTAGGTAATAAATATAAGTGTGCTTATAAGAGTTTTAAACCCTTACATAGTTCACTTTGAATAGCAGGTAACTCAGAATTGTAAAGCATTCTTGTGGCACTTGTCATTTGTGCCTATATAGGAACAAAACAGGGAACAATAGATGCATAATCACATAAGTACAGAACTACTCATAAACAGAGATCCATAATGTGCACACCTTGCATGACATGAATGTAACTTAGTGCCATACCTAGCTTTCAGGGGCATAGCCCTTTATTCATGTAGTTAGTACGACAAGAGTCTTGTCTAACATGCATGTCCAAATACTGACTAGATTCAAATACTGAAGGGTAGTTTTGCAGGGCTGGAGAGGTGGCTTAGCAGTTAAGAGCACTGGCTGCTCTTGCAGAAGAATGGTGTTTGGTTCCCAGTACCCACATGGTGATTTACAACTATCTATAACTACAGTTCCAGGGGATCCTACATCCTCATTTGGCCACATACACAGTGGCAAATAGTCATACAAATGAAATAAAGTCTAAAAGAGATAATTTTCATAAGAACAGACTTAAGGTGGTGAAGTAACTTTGTATTCTTCCTTAAATGGAGTCTACTGTAAGGAGAGCATATTTGAATCATAGATTTAAACACCCATGGACACTCCAACAAAAGCTTACCAAATCAACAATTCAAAGTGCTGCCAATGCTCTGTTCATCACTGCAGCACCAGCCAACAAGGGAAGGGACACAGTGATAGGGCTTGGGAGATGCTGCTTACAGGGTGTCACTAAAGCCTGGCCTCTGCACAAACTGGCAGAGCTGTGAGGATACCTGGTAGGACTACCAACAGGGGGCCACACTGGTTTTCAGCTACACTTAGACTGATAGAAAGATAGACCACCTTAAAGAGCGCCAGAGCACTTCTGTATAAAGATACAATGTTTATTTTCAGATATCAAATAAAAATACAGCTGGATCTCCAAGTTCTCTGTATCCTGTCTGCATGAACTCAATTAATCTCAAAGATATTGAGGTGACATGAGCCTGGTCTGAACAGGTGCAGACACTTTCCCTTGCCATTGTCCCATGAGTCTTACAGTAAGATGATTAGTGCCATAGCATTTCTATCATTTGAAGTATCTGGAGCAAGTCACCGAGAGATTAAAGAAAAGACCGGAGGCTGCTCCTAGGTAGCATGCAAATACACCACTGTCAGCAAGTGAGAGACATTTTATGGATTTCGGTGTCTGAAGGAGTGGGTAGAGGTGCTGGGGCAAATCCAGGAAGATACCAAGGGGCAGGGTAATGCCAACCTTCTCTTTTTGAGTAAAAAGACAAACAAAAGGTGAAAAAAATGAAAAGAATGAAATGGAAAATCACCTTAGAGATGAACATATTTAGTTAGTATACAGTTACTGTCTTGAAAAACAAACAAACAAAAATTAGGAAAAAATACAAGCAAATCACACATGAACTCACTACCCACTTGCAGGCAAGTAATAACAATCAAAGATGAAATATAAAATGTAGAAAAGCCTTTGATAGAGTCCAACAAGATTTATTTAATTTTAATTGTGTGTGTGTGTGAATGTGCACTTGAATGCACGTGCCTGTGGAGGCCAGAAAAGGGAGTCAGATCTCCTGGAATTCAAATTGTTCCACTCTGGCAACAAGCACTTTTACCAGCTGAGTCATATGGTCTGCCCTAATATAATCCCCTAAAAACTTGTATTTTCAGTAGACAATGCCACCAGACATTCTTTCAAACATTCTAGGTGGCAAAATAATATTCTGCTGCCATTAGTTTAAGACTTTCTTATCAACTAGTCTTCCACACTCCTGAGTTTAAAATAAATTCATTTCTCCAGAGGCTTTTGTCCTAAGTATAAAAAGAGAGTATGCAGGTCCTAATGAATGAGTTTCTGAGACTGTTCTCTAGGTTGACATTTCCCATGTTATTTTACATTCTGGATTAAGAAACATCTCATCTGGTTCTGATTTATATTCTCAGCAGACTTCACAGAGGGAATTCCAAGTGGAGGTCTATTCATGCAGCAGAGTCTGCTTCAGTGATGCCACAGGGATGCCTTAAGCTAACAGGCGTCAGGAAGTTCAAGGTCAAGGGTGAACCACTCTCCCATCTCTTCCTTCTTGGAAGTCTTGGGTGTTCAGACAGCAGATGTCTATGTGACATCTGCTCCCTTATCTTTCAGATCCTCTATACATATTGACACAATTTCGAGGATGAATTTCACTCTAGGTATGAAATGGATATTTCTTGAATGCTAAAGTTTCAAGGTTTGCTGAGAGAGAGAGACAGAGATAGAGACAGAGAAAAAAACAACACCAAATGAAGGCAAATTGGACATCTTTTAAAAAGGAACATGTGAACTCTAGTAGACTATAGACCCCACAAGTCATACACATTTTCAAACACACAGTGTGTGCCTTTTTCATGAAATTAGCAAATTCGCTCACAGTGAACATCTGAAAAGATAAGGTGATTATGCAAAGTTAATGTCACGGCTTTCCAGGGACTTTGAAACAAATAACAATAAAAAAGGATGTATTCTAGCTTCATTTTGCTCACTTTTTTTTCTCGATGAATAATATACTTTCCTCTCCCAAGAAAGCCCATCAGTTTATCCAGGAAGCAGTCCTAGGATACAAACAGACTAAGAGGATGCTGGGAGGGAACAAAGCTGAACACGGTTGACAGGGAAGGCTGGGTTTAAATTCCAGCTCCATGTTTCAAGACCTCCCTGACCCTGGGTAGGTTGGATTTATAGGCCCCAGTTTTCTTATCTACAGAATAAAACTATACAACAGTGCCTCCCTCAGAGCGCTGTAAAGAATTACATAACTGAAAAGTCATTATACTCTTATTGGAGCACAGTCTTTGTTACTCTTACATATGAGGGTGGTGGGTGCTGACTGTTTTACTGTAATAGACAGAGCTGTTTCTAAATTTAATATCCCGATATCTACCCACTTAGCCCTTCATCTGGCCTCAAAACATGGAAGACACTTACATATTTATCCTACTGACAGTTGCAGAATGCCCCAATGAAAGCCTACTGTTAAGTGCTATAGAACACCACATGGCTCCTGACACACAGGGCTCTAAGGCAGGCAGAGAAGACAAACACCTGGTCCCAGCACAAATCAGGAAACCACACCCCTGTGGGGATCACAGCGCTCTCCAGGGCTCACAGCAAAGAATGTGCTTTTGGATAAAGTGACCACTCAAATCCCAGCAGAGATGCGAAATTTGAGTCAGACAGTTCTGCCATGGAGAACCCTTCTTCTGCCCACCAAGAGCCTTGGAATCTCATGAGCTCATGCCTTCCTGGCAGCAGGTTCTTCTGGGACTGTAGGAGTGCCTGCTGGAGGGCCCCGAGGCCACATGGCACCTGTCAGCTTGCATCCAGTTCCTCCTTTGACAAGGTGTTTAACATGATTCATTCTGTATCCCATGGAAGGCTACATTACAGCCTCTCTACTAAACGATGTGTGGCGAGAGTCATAAATGAGATGTGACACTTTGAAGGTGGCAGTAAAGGCTTCTCCTAAATGGCTGTTACTTTGGGGATATGAACACCAGCCGGAGGAAGGAGGTTTTGCGATTACAATTTACAATGTGCTTACTAGTTAATAAGTAAAATATTAGCCTCCCTATGCCTGATACTCAGAGAACTCAAGGTCAAAGATGTCTTAAATGGAGCTAAACACAGCAAACCTTGGGAAAAAGATATCTATCAGACATGTGGGCTCCATTAAGGGAAATACATTCGGAGCGTTGGTTTTTCCATGTCACGAGGAAAATCTGACGAATGACGTATGAACAAAGGAAAGCGCTTTCTGTGCGTTAATGACTCAGAAAAGTTGGGAGTTGATGCGCAGTCCAAGGTCACCGACTCAACAAGAGGTCCTAATTCTCCCAGGTAGGCTTCATGCAGAGTCCATACTCACTGTGAAAAATACTTCAGGGGTCTGCTTTGCAGGGAGGTTACATGTGAACTCATCCAGACATTGTGCAAACAAGCTGAGCTTCAGTTACCTTTAGACCAAAGAACTACTTTGTCTAAAAGATTATAATGAATGTTCTCTGGCTGCTCAAATTGCACCTGATGCTGAACAGAAGCTTTTGAGAACAGGCCTCCATGAACCTGTTTTCCCAAAGTAAAGAATAAGTAAATACTCATATATAATTAAAAAAATACTAGGAAGTCTGTCTTGATCACACCAATGGATGATCTGGGGCCCAGTTTTGCAATTATTAGTATCAGTTTTAAAATTTATCCTTTGAGACTTTATAGATGTATGAAATATATTTTGGTTCTATCCATCCCCCACCGCCAATTCCTCCAAAGTCCTCCTCCCAATGCTATCTATATCCTCCCATTGAAAGAAAATCTACTGAGTCCAACTACTGACTCCAATTATGTGCATAGTGTGGGACTGTTCACTGTAACACAGGCAACCAATCAGGAAAGGCAACTACCATCTCCAGGAGCCAACAGTCACCAACAGCTCCTCAGCTGAGGGTGGGACCTCATGTCCTTTTCCTGGCCTGGGGGTTCTTAACCTGGGACTCTAAGATAGGATCCAGAGGTCTGGAAAGCTTGTGGCATACAAATGTTGCTCTGTGTGTATGTGTGCATGCCTGTGTGTGTGTGTGTGTGTGTGTGTGTGTGTGTGTGTGTTGCTTACTCTATCACCACAGTGCTCATATTTTAGCTCAAAAGAAGAAAACTGTGCACTTTGGGAAGTCAAAGATGGCCAGTTCTGTTTTATTCTGCTTCAAGTTGGCAACAATTTCTGAAACTTGAATAAATAAACAACCAGCGCCCCCCCACATGTACTTGCATTCTGTAACTATGTAAAAGACAACGTTGTAAGCATCCTTTAAAACTATGAGGGCAGCCGGGCGTTGGTGGCACACACCTTTAGTCCCAGCACTTGGGAGGCAGAGGCAGGTGGATCTCTGTGAGTTTGAGACCAGCCTGGTCTACAAGAGCTAGTTGCAGGACAGCCTCCAAAGCCACAGAGAAACCCTGCCTAGAAAAACCAAAAACCAAAAACCAAAACCAAAACAAACAACAACAACAACAAAAACTATAAGGGCTTTGCACCATCTTAAATGATGACATCATAGATAAACAATGCCAGAATGGATCTTCACATCTGCAGTTCATTAAAAACAACAACACTTCCAGATACCTATCTGTGTTGTGGTGTGTGTGTGTGTGGGTATGCTCGCGTGTACCCACACGCACACATCATGGTGGTCACCCTGGTACATGTGTGAAAGTCAAAGGACAACTTGTGAGGATGAGTTCTCTGCTTCTACCATTCGAGTCCTGTGGATGGAACTCAGGCTATCAGGCTTGCAAGCCCTGTACACACTGAACCTCCCCACTAGTCCTAGTTTTCAGGCTAAGGCCTTGTGAATGGTTTCTATTGAGTGAGTGTTGACGGAGGGCATGAGTGACTCTATTAAAAACAAAATGCAGATCTGGAGGCCAACAAGCTCAAAAATATATCCCTCAGATAGTCAGGTCCCTCTGACCCTGCAGGTCTGTGCCAGCACAGGTAAAACATATGATGAAGTGCCCTGAGCTGGGAAACCCTCATGAAGAGAAGGTAATGGGGGCTGGAGAGATGATTCAGCATTTAGGAACACCTGTTCCATCCTTAAGTTCAGTTCCAGGATATTTGATGCCCTCTTCTGACCCAAAACACATGGTACACATACATACAGAACACTCATGCATATTACATAAAATAAATAAATCTGCAAAAGAAGAAGGCAACACTGTTCCTCTAGTTGTGAAACTGACGCTGGGGAATTGTCTGTGGCTATCCCTGGGTGGCAGTGTTTCTGCACATCTGGATGTTACCCCACTGTCCTGTGCCGACCGGGACAATTGTTCCTGGTGGCTCTGATACTGTAATAAAAAAAAAGGCTCTAGAAAGAAAGATGGTATGCACTAGAGTTCAAGCGGGGGATTTTTTTTATTAGGGGAAAAGGATCGTAAAAGGGGAAAGGGGAGAGGGGAGACCAGCCTCTGGGGACAGGAGCAGTGTGAGAGAAGAAAGAGAGGGAGAGAGAGAGGAAGAGGGGGGAGAGAGAGACAGAGACAGACAGACAGAGAGAGAATGGGGGAGGAACAGACAGACATTGAAAGGGAGGGAGGGAGAGAGAGGGAGAGGGAGAGGGAGAGAGAGGGAGGAAGAGGGAGGGAGGGAGGGGGAGAGAGAGGGGGAGAAAGAGAGAGAGAGAGAGGTGGGAGGTGGGCAGGGTTTTTTTAAAAGGGAACCTAGCAAATGTGCACAAGTGGTGCTCTTAGTGGTAGCAGCTGAGGGCGTATCCTGTCAGGACTCCAAAGGCAGGCCAGTACAGATGCCTGAATACTAATATCTGATACCCCTTAACACTGCCCCTGCTTCAAATTCTTAGGAATTCCAAGCATACATGAAACTGCAAGGGTTGATGTTAGAAGAGAAACTGTAAGAAAAGGCGGAAGGCAGTGTGGTGGGTCATGCCTGCAATCCCAGCACTCTGGTCTCTGAGGCTCAGGATTGCTGAGAGTCGTGTCAGCTCCATTACACAGTGAATTCTAGACCAGCTTGGGCTTCAGTGTAAGATAGTGTCTCAGAAAAAAAAGGAGGAAAGAAAAAAGAAGGAAGGAGGGTGTTGGGGAAGTCCTGTTATTTGCCTGTGCATTTGTCAATAAAGTACTGTCTGGCCAATAGAAAACCTAGATAGGAGGGACTAGGAGTCGAGGAGGATTCTGGGAAGGGGAAACACAAGAGAGTCAACATGTGACGCCATGGGGGTAGGACGCCGGGGACTATTCTCCGGTAAGAAACATACTTAGATTAACAATTATGGGGTAATTACTTAAGGCAGAGCTAGCCAGTAAGAGACAAACAAGGCCAACAGCTTCATAATTAATATAGCCTCCTGTGTGTTTATTTGGGACTCATGCGGATCTAGAGCCAGGCTGGCGCGGCAGAGCCCAGGCGACTGGCGGGGGATAAACCAAAGCGGCTAGCAAAAGAAAAAGCTTCTCTTAACAGGAGGGAACAGAGAGGAAAAGAAAATACTACTTCATTTATTATCATAGATAATCATTGTCCCTTTTTAAGTAATCAAGCACTACAGGGATATAGTCATACTTGAAAAATCACTCATGGTTGAGTCACAACCACAGAAAAGAATAGTGTATAACTTTCAAATGTCTGATCACATCTTTATTGTAAGATAAAGAAATATAATTCATATTGTGAGCAGACACACACTTACATCTGCACACACATAGACTGACACAAATTTTCACAAATAATAGTTACCCTTTACGTACACAAACCCACTTTGCCTTCCCTTCCCATCCCATTTTATCCTGCCCTATCTGACATTGCTGGTCATACACTAGCATCATTAGTCTTAGTGGAAAGCTCCTAAGAGATTAATTGACTGTACCTCCAGGTGTGTCAGGGGAGATTAGTTGGATACACCCCAGGTGTGTTCAAGGTGGGGAGATCAGTTGGGTGCACTCCAGTGTGTGTGTGTGTTTGTGTGTGTGTATGTGTGTGTGTGTAAGATCAGTTGGGTGTACTGAAAGTGTGTGTGTGAGTGTGTGAAGATTAGTTGGATGTACCTCCAGTGTGTGTGTGTGTGTGTGTGTAAGATTATTGGGTGCACCTTCAGGTGTGTCAGGGGGGAGATTAGTTGGGTGCACCTCCAGGTGTGTCCAGGGTGGGAGGGCTTCTAGAAAGCATTGCCTAAGTGAGGAAGATTGACCCAAATGGGGCAACAGTGTCCTGTAGGTGAGGGACCCAGATGGAATAAGAAAAGCCCCCACTCCTCTCTCCCTCTCTCCATCCTGGCCATCCTGTCTCCCTATCATGGTAGGGAAACTTCTGGAACCCTGAGCCAAAATAAAGCCTTCCTCCTTGTTTTTCTCGGGTGCCTGTCACAGCCATGGAAGTCTGGTTAACACACATCTTGACTTTGTGTTTAGTAACTCTTGGTTACTTGAGAAGAATCTAGTTAAACGAATACATTGAACGGCATTCTTCTCCTTAGACTCCCCTTCTTTCTCAATTCCCCAAAGTCTCACCGCGCAATCCCAGCACCCCTGAATCTGTTATGAGACATTTCCCAAACACCTCTTTTCCTCCCCACCATTCCCTCCTTGGTTTAGACCCTGTACCCAGGACTATTGCAAGGGAATCTCAACAAGTCTCCTTCAGTGAGCATCCCTGAAAGCTTTTATCATTCCTGTCCCCAGCAGAACGGAGTGTCAACTCATCATCACATGGCCACTGTGCCTTCCTGTCAGCCGCTGCCAGTCAAGGCTCACACACCGCTGCCCAGCACTGCTCAGAGCTCCCCAGCCCAGTCAAGGCTCACACCCCACACTTCCTGGATCTTTCATCCATCACAGTCCTACATCATCCCCTCCCAACCCACTCTCTTTTATGTCTGTTCTCCCACGATTCAGTGGGGACACTGGAATCCCAGGTTGGCCTGGCTCTGGGCTATTATATTCCTTATAAGATAACATTGGCATGTTCTCAATGAACATCTGACTCCTCCATCTGACCTCAGCTCTTTGGGGGCCTTACTCACTCTGACACCATGAGTGCCTGGCAGAGCTCATGGAACCTGGTGTGTGATCTGTAGGTGTTGAGCCGAGAGCAGTTGCGCAGGGCTTGCCTTGTTCCGTAGGAATCTTGGGCCAGAGTGGACTGCAGACTTATTCTTGCCAAAGGACTCTAAGAAGTCTCTGGACCTTCTTCTCCCTGGAAAACCTCCTTTGCTGTCCTTCCCCTTGCCTGGTTTGATTAAAAGAGGCTGGGGGTGGGGTGGGGTGGGGTGGAGCACAATCTGGGCACCATAGCTTTCTGTTATCTCCATTTGAGAAGCCTGATGCACCTGTTACTGGGGCTGGAGTTGGGCAGCATGCCACACACCCCCCCAGGCGTAATCAATAAGCACGTATGGCATGGAATCTCATGCAGCCTGGAGGCCTTCCAGAGATGGCTTTGGAAGAGTACTGGGGAGACAGATGTGGCCTAGGAGAATGAAGCTTGTTCTGGTCGTAGATCCAAGGTTGGATTCAGTGTGGACATACCAAAACTCCCTGGATATGCCCTGAAGGAGCCACAACTAACCCTGGCATACTCATTTGTATCCCAGAGGCAATCGTCCAATTGGCCACGATGGGGAGTGGGGATATGGGATGCTGTTAATGATAGCAGTGCCTTCCATCCTTTGAGATGCTCGACTATGACTACTTGGGTTCTCAGCGAGAGGGTAATATATGGGGTGAGCTGACTTGGGGCCCTGAACTGCTGTATCTGCCTCTAGCACCCTTCTTTCTACTCTGCTTAAATAAGCCCTTTCCTTTCTCAAGGGTGCGGCTCACTAGACTGCCTCCTTGGCACCATCTAACAAGATGGCTACCTCTACACTATGGTGCATGGCCACCTTGAATTACCACTTGATCTGTTTCCTGTGACCAGGACTTCCATCTCTTTACTATGAAAGTGTAAGCATGGTGGACATGGAGACAGCCATGTAGGTGTGTGGTACTTGTGGTACTGCCAATAACAGAGAAAAAAATGAGCCTGTACATGGGCGTGGCTGAGGATGCCAGTGACAACAATGATGGAGGTGACTTTTGTTAATCTCCGGAAAGGGAAAAGTGATGGAGACAGGAGAAAAGAGTGAGCATCTTTACTAAATGAAATAAAAACAGACAGAAGGAAGAACAAGTAGAGATCGTGGACAACCTTGACAACAACCACAAACCAAGAAAACACCTTGACAAAAAGGTAGCATTTACACTATAGAGCTCCTATCCACTAACCCAAGCAAAGGGCTCCGCAACCCAAGCCTCAGTTTCCTGATACGCACGTTTCTCTCATTACCTGTACTCATCAGTGAAGCTGTGAGGGTATGAGGAGCCCAGAGAAAGGAAGGGCAGTTAGCTCACCCTGCAATCCTGTCTTAGATACAGGGATTTGGTTTCATTTTGTGTTTAACAACGGCTGAACAGAATGAATTCTCTATATTGACATGCATTTAAAAACCTGAAGCCTGAGCTGGAGAGATGGCTCAAAACAGTTAAGAGCATTGGCTGCTTTTCTAAAGGACCCAGGTTCAATTCCCAGCACCACATCAGGTAGATCTCTCTCTCTCTCTCTCTCTCTCTCTCTCTCTCTCTCTCTCTCTCTCTCTCTCTCTCTCTCTCCCTCTCCCTCTCTCTCTCATACACACACACACACACACACACACACACACACACACACAGATATGCAGGCAAAACACCAATGCACATAAAAAATAAATTCAAACAAACAAACCCTGAAGCCATTATTCTTCCCTAAAATGAATCTTGCTTTTTTTCTCCTTTCCCACTGATATACCTGAACAACAGAAAGAAAAGGTTCCCTCAATGAATTTTACATTTTCCTATATGTAGTTAGAATGTAATGAGTTCATACTTTTTTTTAAATACAAAAAGCTCTCCTTCTGAGGAAAATGATGCTTCAGGTAGATATATGATTCTACAGACTCTCAAGACCCCTGGGCATTCTGTCTCTCTGATGAAGCTTGCATGCGCTTTAAAAAACAACAACAACAACAACAACAACAACAACAAAAAAAAACCCTTTCTTCAGAGAGACCTGTTTATTCATTTCTTTATAACTGCCCCTCTATGTACCACAGGAATTCTAACGCCATAGTGAGAGCCAAAGGCTCAGCTCTAAAGAACCGAGAGACACACGGCCAAGGGCTGGCAGAGGTCAGCTAAGCACAAGCTCACAGGACGAATGCAGACTCTGCTCAGCAACATTAAGTGCTGGCTTGCAAACAAAGACATTCTTGAACATATTTCCTTGAAGCAGCAGCATGTCTCAAGTGCATTTTACTCAAGAATGCAGCCAACCTCATGCAAGGTGATGACTGCAGAGACAACCCGAATCCTGTTTAGTATCCATGGTTCTCGAACTCTTCAAAGTAAAAAGCCGCGCTCTTCCGGACATCATGGAATCCCTGTGCACAGGGCTCAGTGGGAGGCCACTCTGTACCTCTGGCTTCAAGGCCCGCTGAGTAGGGGTGCCAAAGAACCAGGGATTCTCCGAACTGCCTCCGACCCCGCTCCCATCATCTTCTGGATGTCATTTTTCCATCCAGGACGGCTTTGTCCCACTCCATCCCACCAGCCAAGTCCATTCATTTCCCCTTCTTTACCTCCTTAAACATCAGCTCTTCCTGTAACCTTTCTGTGTGTCTCCCTCTCCTGCCACCCAAGGTTGGTTGGTTCACGCTCCCCTCCCTCAACCTCCTGTGTCCTTCCACCCACACTTACCCCAGCACTAGAATTTTTGGTCTACTCCGCTTTCATGTTCCCTCCACAGCCGTCTGCCTCTGCATCAGCCCAGTGCTAAGCACCGCAAAGGGGTTTGATGAATGTTTTCGGGAAGATGAGGGAGCTTCCAGCATGGACGTTCTGACAGCCTTATAGCAGGGAACAGATGATCATTCTCTCTCCCGCTTCCGGCCACCAAGAGCAGAAAGTAACCTCACTGGTCCCCAGTGACCTGTGGGGCCTCGGCTGAGATTCCAATCCTCCACACTTCCTCTCCCCATTGTTTTCATTCACGTTAAAAAGAAACATCAGAGCCTCAAGAAGGAAGACCGTGTTTGGAGCAGAAAGCGGCATGCACTGTCTGATGAAGGCGTTCCTCGGGGCGACCGAGGTGAAGGCAGAGTGTGTTCCACTGACCCCGTTGTCCACAGTCTTTCGGAAGAGGACGGAGGGAACCGGCCACCCCTAAAGGAGTAGCACATAACTCATCCTGAAATACCGATGGCCTATTAGCTTCTGTTGGAAATTTCCAGATCTTTTCTTACACACTCTTGGAGATTATAAACACAAGTGAAAATGTTCCACTGGCCGGGGATACAGCTCGATGGCAGCATCCTTGCCTAGCAAGCAGGAGGCTCTGGCTAGACAAGCCAAACAAAAACCGGGCACAAGCACATCCCACAGCTAAGATGGGTTTTTAAGAGACTGCCTCCTTCTTGGTACAAAGGTTCAATGCAGGTCCTATGTGTCCATTTATTCTCTTTGTTCTAAATTTAATTCAACTTTAGTATTTTTGAAACAGGGGCTTGCTGTGCAGCCGAGGCTGGCCTTGAATCCTCTATGTAGCTCAGGCTTGCCTGAAACTTGCAAGCCTTCTGTCTCTGCTTCCAGAATGCATATGACCTTTTAAATGTTACAAAGCTCCTCTCATTTGGCAAGTGTAATTTCCATTTACAATATAAGCTATATGTTAATTATGTATTCCATAGTGGTACTTATTTCCTAAAGTGATTATAGTGTCAATCAGTTTAGGATATTTGAAATGATTAATAGCATACACATGCACTCTTAGGTTTACCACATCGTAGATTTTTAAAATTCATCTGTGGCACCATGGCTTTATTATCAAAGACCAGGGTCCACTAAACTGTTTTTTCCAGAACCTTCCTGAGAAGGCCTTTGAGCATCTGCACCCATTCCCTCAGGCTGTATAACGTACTTCCTTGCTTCACAACAGCCCTCGGTGACAGACAGAGATGACTGTCTTGGGCAAGTAGGGGGAGTAACCCTGGAGCTGACGTCATTGTCATTTCTGACATTCCAACTCTGTTCTCTCCCCCATAGGGACACTTTTTCAGACCTATAGCTCACTGCTCACTGCCCACACCTGACTCCCAGGCCACTGAGTCACTTCCTGCCTTCCAGACTTGCCGCTAAACTTGCTTTTGTAAAAACAAAATTAAGTTAAAGTTTAAAGACTACTGTGACAGAAACAGAACGGCCATGTAACAACTGTAGGTTAATAAACATACAGTGGACTGTGAGTCCCAGAATCCTTTGTGGTTAGGCCTTGAGAGGGCACTCACCAAAGGCGTGTGGGTGACTGAGCCAGTGACTCCTTCCTGCTCTCCTTCCCCAGATGAGCCAGAGACCTCAGAAGCTACATGTGGAGGTGGCAAGCACTTAATGTGTCCAGACGCGAAGACTTTCCCACCTCTAGGGTGAGTAGGAGACACATAGATAGTTGTCAAAGCTCCTGAGCACTTTGAGAATAGAGAACTCTGCCTGATCTGATGGTGGATCCCCAGTGGCCACTGTGTGTCTGGAAAACTGTGGGTATGTAGCCAGCATTTGTGGGAATACTGAAAGTGAATAAGTTATATAGAGTATGCGCATAAGAAACAAAAATGAATAGTTAGTTCTGCAGAAAATTGCTGGGCATGTTTTTCTGCTATATATACACACACACACACTCACACACACAACCTCACTCTCAATATTACTCAAAAACTCTTTTGTCTCTGCATTCATTTTTGTTTCCATGGAAGGCACCCAACTTTCAGCAGGCACCACACCAAGCTAGATTGTGTAATGGCTGCTTTTGAAAAGGATTCAATTTTTTCCCCTTAAATGACTATTTCAGTTGACCTAAGAGTTTTACCTTAGCACTGTTTAGTTTTAGAGAATTAAACGCGTTTAAGAGCAACTGGGGATTTTCAAGACTTTAAGGGCAAATCCCCTAAGGGGACACCGGCTAGGTGGCTCAGGTTTCCTTGCTCTGGTCTCCTCATGAAGAAAGCTCTTGTGCCTTTTGGCATTGTCAGTCCATGAAAATGACAATTATGACAGTTTCCCATAATAAAGTCTTCACAAAACTCTCCATATGTTTGCAATTATTTTCATTCTTGTTACCAAAACATTTATAAAAATTTCAGCCTTTAATCCCAGCACTCGGGAGGCAGAGAGCAGGCGGATCTCTGTGAGTTCCAGGCCGGGCTGGACCGACAGTCTCCAAAACAATACAGAGAAACCCTGTCTCGTAAAAACCAAAAAAACCAAAACAAAAACAAAAACAAAAAACCCCAAAAAACTGTCAGTTTTTTTTTAATTTATAAAGTCAGAAAGTAAAGGGAAAGAGCTTGCAGAGTATAGGGGCTTTTTACAGGGCAGGTTATTATTTCAGAGGTGATTTGAGATGGGCATAGAAGTCACTCTGCAGTTGCTTGCTAGCTGAGTGATTTTGGCTGCAAAACTTGGCCCTTCCAAACCTTAAACCTTCTCCTCAGTCAGAGGAAGCCTCTTGGTCAGTCTTTTGGATGCACTGAGAATCCTGTGATCTGCATGATGGAATGCAATGCTAATGGTGCCTATAATCGCAGAAGCCCATGCCCTGGATGGTGTCACAGGACTCAAAACACAAACCTGTACTTCTGTCCTGGCTGTCTGAGGGAAGACAATGGCTACACTCATGCTAACTCTATCAAGAAAAGCCCTGGGAATGTCAGGGAATATCATGGAATGTTGAGGTTTATCTGACTCTTGCTTTGCTCGGAAAGCTTTGTTGGTGAGTCTTGATCCCGGCGGTTGACATGACATCATAGTGTGGTCTCTGACATAGCAGGCTAAGCCTCTCCACAAAGCCACAGGCTCAGCAGCTGACTCTTGGTCCCTTGCGTCAGCCCCAATGCATCCTCTCTCAATTGGGGGATCAAATGTAACATTTCTAATCTCTCCCTGTTTTGTGATCCAATTCTAATGAAAGTGAGCGTGAAGGCACGATGCCAAACGCAGAGTCTGAGTGAAGCCATGTTTTAAAGCCAGGTTTTAAGTCTAAGGCAGGATGTTTAGGCAAGTAAATGACCACGGACTGCACCAGCCTATAAACCAGCTGTGCAAGTTGGCCTTCGTGCATTCAGCCTTGGCTGGCTTTCTCTGAGGTGGACTCAAAGGTGGCCATGAGCCACGTGTCTGTTTATTAGCAGTTCCCACGGCACTTGACCAGTGTGAGGCACATAGCACATGGTTAAACATGGCAGCAATTCACCCAGCATTGGCACTGAAAAGGAAAAGAAATGTTCTACAGCATGCAAAGGCTTTAGGTATTTTGTGGTTTGACTGGAGATAAACACTTGCTATAATTGTAGTATTTACTGAGCAGGGGATAAGCTGTTTGGAAGCTAAAGATGTATCCTGGTAACACAGTGTTCCGTATTCCTTAATTTCCCCCCAGAGACATATTCTGGAATGTCCTCTTTAGCATAAATCATATGAGAAAGGTTTATAAGACTCACAAAGTATGTGTAATTTTTATTAAAACAAAAAATGTCTTCCTAAAAATAAAGTCTTCCTATATACCGTTCAAATATTCTGTTAAAAGGAACCGGCTATTGTTGGTACAACAGATGAGGTGCCATATCTAAAGCTTTCTGTAGAATGGCTCCTTTAACCATCCCCGCCATAAGGAAGACAAGACCAAGACTCACCCAGGTTTTGCATTAGGATGCTGACACTTGAAATAGCATTTCTGTTTCCAGCCTTTGCCTATAACTGTGAACTCTTCCAAATCCTTCTGAAGAAGCTAGACTATAGATAGAAACACACCAAAAGTTGCTCATATAATTTCTCTCTCGCTGTGTGTGTATGCATTAATTGGTCATTAAATATGCATGTTAACACTGCACCAATAGACTAAGAAGTGGAGAAATGCCACCTATCAAGAAGAATTTATCAAATTCTGCTAAAAATAGAACTTGCTGTTGCCGAAAATGAGGAGGAAAAGTGGAATCACTAAGTAACATTTTCCACAGGTCTTGGTGGCTTTCCAGAAGATTCTATGGGAGAACACTGGGTTTCCTGTTGGAGTCAAATCCCTAAGAGTTTTTAATGGAGGTGAGGGAGGGGGACATTTGAAAACCACCAAAACAGTGTGTGATTGGCCACCCAGCTAAAGCCCCTCGTGTGACTTCTTGCCCTCACGATGTCCTGAAGTTAACTTTACCAACACCACTTCAGACATGAGCAACCCAGGACTCAGAGCCACAGGAAAGCTTGTACACAACCAACAATGGTCTCTAGATTCAAGCCCAAACCATTCTGAGCCTCAAAGCCAGGCTTCTCAAAGTTGCCTTTGGGTCTGTTGTAGTTGTTGGCTGGTACACCGTATTTTCAGCAGGAGAACAAAACAGAGCTCTTGTGACTGGGGACAGGGAAGAGAAAGCACAGGGACCAGTAAAAAAAGACAGGAGGCCTGTCCAGTCACCTATACTATTAATTAAGCTTTGCTGCCTGCCAGCTAAGCCCTGCATGGCTCCATGGTGATTATCAAGGCAGTCAGGACTTCAAATGGCTCTGATAACAGAACATAATCGGATTATGCGCAACCACTCCTGTCCCCTGTCCTGTAGCTTAAGCAAAAACAAAACAAAACAAAAAAACGTTCTTTTAAAGCCAAGGTTTCTGTGTTGTTTTTTCTATTAGTTACTAGTTCAGAGTGACCCTAGAGACCTCAAAGATTGTCAGAGCTGATTTTCACATACCAGTGGAAAGAGAAAGAAGTCGTTCTCACTGAGTGGAAGTGAGAACTGAGTGACACACTCATGTAGCCTCTTCTTGTGTTCAGTGTGGACTTGACAATCAGAGGCTCCACGCAGTGGGAAAGCCACAGCAATGGAGCACCGGACACAGCCCGGGTCTAATAAAAACATTTTCGTTTATGATGCCTGGACCACATACACATTTCATTTTAAAACCAAGCATTTCCTTAAGTACTTAGAGCAATTTTGCAAATAAACTAAATTTAAATGTGGGGAGATGGTTAAAACTTTATTTTGGAAACATTCTGCTTTGAAATTGACTTTATTGAGGTGAAGCTATTTTATTTTTATTTTTCAGGTTTATTCATTTCTTTGCGTGTATAGGGGTTTTGCATACATGTACTATGCGTACCACATCACACAGCATCGGAGGCCAGAAGGGGGCGTCAGATCTACGACTGGAGTTACAGACAGCTGTAAGTTGCCTTGCTGGTGCTAGGAACTGAACCTGGGTTCTCTGCAAGAGCAGCCAGCGCTCTGAACTGCTGAGCCCTCTCATTCTCTATTGGCAGCTTTTGACTTTCAAAAACTGTTCTGAAATTTTTAAAAAACCCTCTTACTGTGTATCTTGCAAATGTAGACCCTTCTACGACAGGCTAATCGGTGTTCAAGTATGAAAGTAGATAACTGTTTAGACATTATATTTTAGGGTATCTAGCATGCAGTGGAAAGTTTGCTTTCATAGGAACTAGGTATTGAACAGTCAGTTTGTTAACAGCAAACTCATCAATGGTCTGGTGCTCTAGTATTATCAGGGAAAATATGGGATAGACCCAAAACAGTGAAGAAGCAAAAGGAAAAGACACTTGGTTCTCAACTCCCAGCTACGTTTCTCAATTTGGAGAAGATGAAAATGCATTTCGTTTAACTAAAAAAAAAAAGAATGATAAAGCTCATTTTAGTAAGGAGGATATATATGCTGTCAATCCTTCTGAAAAATGACCCTGCTTTCCAGAAGCCTTGATTGACATTTCTGTTGGGACACTCCTCCTTTGGATAAACACATACACATGTCCGGGTTTCATATGAGCTGCAGTCTTGCAGGGACTTCAAGGAAAAACTTAAACAAAACAAAAAACTCTCATATTTTCCCAGGCTTTTTTTTTACTTCTTGTGTAAGAACTTTTATGACATTGGAGTAAACTGTTTTATTTATTTTCCTTTGTTCTTCCCGTCTTACTGGAAACCAGTATTATCAGGATGGAATCATCTTCAATAAGAATAAATTGGGACTAAGGAGACGACTCAAATTAATGACTAAGAGTTAAAATGTTTAGTTCTGCCGCCACTTTGAATATGCCAATTGAATTTTAATGGGTTGACATTTTCACCTATTCTGATGTGACATACATTTCCCCTTTGAAGGAAAGAATGACATTTTTATCAACATTTTGCCTCATCCTCAGACTTGCGCATCCCTCTGCAACTCAGCTTTTGACAACTTTTGTAATAGTCAAAACCCTAGTGAGAGCGCAGTGGTCGAGCTCCTGTCTAGCAAGCAGAAGGTGCTGCGTTCAGTTCCCAGTGTTACTGAAACTAAACAATGCCCTCTGCCCCAAACAACAGTAAAATAAATAATAAATAAATAAAAGTTCAGCAACCTCCCCACTCCCACACACAATATGAATCTCTCTAGCCTTCTTCCTCAGGGTTTCTAAATATGGTTCTTTCTCTCTAAATCACTGCTTGTGTTCATCTAACTCTTAGTAAGCGTGTCTGGTGTCCCAGCCACCTGGAGCTGACAAATATTTTCCTATGTGAAGGATCCCATAGCAACCAGATCCGTGTCAGGGACACAAACCAGCTGTTTGAGTGCTGTCAGCCATCAGCACCCACAGAAAGTTCACAACAGAATGTTTGAGAGCTCAGAAGTCATCATCTTTCAGGGCACAGTGCGCGCGCGCGTGTGTGTGTGTGTGTGTATTCATGCATGTGGAGGCAAGAAGACAGTCTCAGGTGCTGATCCTTTCTGGCTGTCTTGTTTGAGGCAGGGTCTCATGTTCTCCACAGACTAGCTGGCCCATGAGCTTCTGGGAATTCTCCGGTCTCCACCTCCCATCTCACCACAGGAGTCACACCTGACCATTTCCAGCTTTCACATGCGGTCTGGGGATTCACAGTCAGGTGCTCACTCTTGTGTGGCAAGTACTGCACCGACTGAACCCTCTCCTCGGCCCTAGAACACAGATCTTCAGAAACAAAAGTAGAAACTATCTAGGAGGGGACCTGAGATAAGTAAGGTTACAAAGACCTTCTGTTTGGAAACTGTCAGGTTATCACAAGTGATGCCATCTTGGAAAGTTAGTAAGCCTCCCACGGCCTCAGTTTCTCATTCGTGAAATGTGGCCATGAGAACGCTGTGGGGTGAAGTATACTGTGATTGGCAGATGGGAACCACGTGGTATATCTGCTATTATTAAGTTAAGGAACACACAGATGCAGCCTGTGACAGCAAAGGTCTACAAAAGAGGGTGCCGGGGAATGCATTAGACATTGCAGTACTTCTATTTTATATATTTAGTTTAAATATTTTTGCAAAACCAAATTCTTCTGCCAGTATCTAATATCAGGGTGTTATGCTAAGCCCTGTTGGTGGTTTCTGAAGGCAAGTGGTAACTGTGTGAGGTAGAGGGTTGCTCTGTGGAACAGCCATGTCCCCTGTGTCTTTGCTTTCGAGACTGTCACTCAACCATGCCATAGGAAAATCTACACGAACCCAGTTGAGAGTATCATGTGGCGACACTGCACACTTTACATTAAGCAAACCCTCAGAAAAATCGATAACTGACGTTAACTCATGTAGAGTTGTTTTGAAGAAAAAATGTTAATTATCAGGAATGAGTAGCCAACGAGAAGGAGATAAAGTTGGTTAACAGTCACATCTCTAAGGGAAGAACAATGGGAACCGATCTGGATGAGGCAAAAGTGGGCTGAGCTAATTTAAAATAGTTTAGGAAGACAACTTGAAATGCAGTTGTATATACTGTGAACTCTATGTCTTGAGTTATTAGTGGCAGTGAACATGAACATATACCAGTGCATAAAAATAAATACGTTAAAAATGCTGACAGGAGGGTGAAGTCCTCAACATGTAGTAGATAAACAAGCTACCTTTAAGTAAAAATATACTGACCATCAGTTGTACACCACAGCACCAACATGCTGCATGTCTATTCTTGCTGGGCCATAAGCTCCAGAAGGGAAGGGAACTTCATTTGACTACTTGAATTATTTCTTGTGTTACAATAGCCTAAAATTGGCCTAGACACATATATGAGCAATTGTTGAATGGGTTAACTACTGTAATGGGCCTATTCACAGTATCATTGTTTCTCCTCTGATCTGCTCTTCTCCAGGATACAAATCCTAAACTAAAAAGTGGCAACTGCTAGCCTCCCCACACATGTAGCCACACATGACTTGTAAAACAATGTCAAGACTTACAATAACTGATTCTGTCTCCTCTCCAAGTCCCATTTCCCACACAGGGATATTTCTAGTAGCATGCTAGGGGGCCACTGATTCATTTATCTAAAGAATTATTTATTTTTGTCTTACGTGCATGAGTGTTTTGCCTGCACCTCTGTGCACCCAAGAAGCCAGAAGGTGTCGGATCCCCTGGAACTGGAGTTACAGATGGTAGTGACCCATGTGGGTACTAGGAACTGAAGCCTGGTCCTCTGGAAGAGTAGCCAGTGCTCTTAACTGCTGGGCCGTCTCACTAGCTTAGAGGTTGTCAGTCTGTGGGTTGAGACCCCTTTGGAGGTGGGTGTGAATGACACTTCCACAGGGGTTACATATCAGAAATACTGCATACCAGATATTTACATTATGATTCATAACAGTAGAAAAATTACACTTAACTAAGCAGCAATGAAATAATTTTGTGGTTGGGGGATCACCACATGAAAACCTGAGTTAAAGGGTCACAGCATTAGGAAGGTTGAGAACCACTGCTCTAGCCCCACCCCACCCCCTCATTTATTTTTTTAATACCTCAAACATTTAAAAGTCTGTGTGATTTTCAAAGCAGATCTTTTGTTTGGTCACATCTATATTCTCCCTTTCCCAGTATTAAAACGGATTCACACCTTCCCCGTTCTTCCAATGAGATTGGAATGTGTACAATGCCTCAACCCTTGGAGTTGCACGTTGGTGACTCTTAATTCATGACCCTCTCTGACCCCAGGATGGGACTGGATGCTATAGGTTTGTTTCTCTTTCCATAGTTCCTTATACACAGTAGGTGCTCAATAAATATGCATTGAAATGAGATATACAATGCTACTGTGTATACTCGGCAACAAGACAGCGGGCTTGGTGGTGTAAGAGTAACCTTTGGACCAAATAAGGTAATGTGGAGGAACATGAAAAGAAAAACACCCTCTTGGCTGAAACAAGCCTGAGAAGCAAGGCATGCCAACAGTCAGCCTTAAAGACATAATTCTCTTCTTGCTCTTTGCTCTAAAGCCTGGCACAGAATGGTCATCTAATGTGGAGCCTCATCATCAGCCCAAATGAATGAACAAATGAACGAATGAATGAGTGAAAAATTAATTAATTAATAAGACCAATGGTTTTCATTTCAACTGAGCTCTGACTGTTGCATTGCTGCTCAACTCTTCATGGTTTTATTCACATACTTGCAAATCCCGAAGAGCACCAGTTAGGGAGCCTGTGGAAAGAGCACAAGAGTGCAGGTTTCTTCTGCGCTGTCATTTAAGGCTAATTTAAGAAGTTGCCTTTTGTCAGCTTGCCAGGGTTCTCTAGGTGTACCCTGTATGGAACACTAGCGGCTGTAGTCACAGACAGAGCAGACAGTCTAGGATGCAGGATAATAAGCGTATTCAGGAGAACAATGGTTCTCAAGAGATCCCTAAGCTATTGTTTTGTGGTAGAGGTAGAGTCATGAGCCCCAAGAAGTCTTATAGCACAGTGTTTGCAAAAGCCATCAAGGGACTTTTCATTCTAGACTCTCAAGAAGGAAATTCTGATGGGGCTTTGATGTGGGATAATGCTCTTGCACACTGTAAAGGTTTGTCACTCATATTGGTTTAATAAAATCTGATTGGCCAGTAGTCAGGCAGGAAGTATAGGCAGGGCTATCAGACTAGGAGATTTCTGGGAAGAGGAAAGGCAGAGATGCAGTCACCAGCCAGGCACGGAGGAAGCAAGATGAGAATGCCTTACAGAGAAAGGTACTAAGCCATGTGACTAAACAGAGATAAAAATTAAGGGTTAATTTAAGTTGTAAGAGTTTTTTAGTAATAAGCCCGAGCAATCAGCCAAATATTTTATAATTATCATAAGCCTCTGTGTGTTTTGGAGGGACTGAATGGCTGGAGGCCTGGGTGGGACAGAAATTTCCATCAACAGGGCTTCTTGCCCTTTGCTGTTGGATGCATGATGAGCAAGCGTCCTAAGAGAACAACCACACAGCCTCAGCCTGCATCCCCTTTCCTCCTCTGGATGTAGCAGCACTGTTCTTAGCATACTGAGGGCTCCCTTGGGATACTGAGTCCCTCAGCCTGCGGCTGGCTTCTAGTTCACCAAACAGGATCAGTTCAGCCCCACCTCAGATCAGTGGTCAGCCTCGGCCCTGCGCTGCCTGTCCAATGTATGCGTGAAGTCCCTGGAAGGAGTGAGCTTGAACATGATGCCCTGAAGGTCTCTTCAGCCTCACTGAGGACAAATGCAGTTCCTTCATGAAAATGTCTGTCGTGATTGTGAAGACTTAGGTTTCCAATAGGGTGACCCTCTCAGGACTCCACACGCCCTACCCCGACACCCTCGAACTGTTGGTGTTGCATGTCTGCCTACCTCGAGTCCATTAGGGAATTTATTTTTGGATATATTACCATGTTGATACTCATTTGCTAAGTGGGCAATCTCTCATCATTTAAACAGAAAACAGGAATTACATCATTTATTCTGCAATGCACAGAACATGTATCCAATCAGAAGCATCTAGAAACATCATTGGACATGGCCCATAATTTTCAGAACCTCTAGGACTAGAGGAAAAGCTCTGCCAACTGTCAGTTCTTCACTCTGGTATCATGGCTGAGCTTGGGGGAAGTGGCAGCATGGAGATGGGGTGGGGGTTGGCAGCACAGAGAGTGGATGTGTCCTCAGTATCCCTCCAGAACTGACTGCTGACCCCCACTTGCAAAGCACACAGGGAGAGGATAGAGAATGTGTATGTTCAGTGTTTAGCAACTGCACAGACCCGATTTGGTGGGGTTCTTTCCAGCTGCCCTGTGGTTCATCCTGATTCAACATGCAGAGGCATTATGATAGAATGGATTTAACTCTGCCGACTATTCTGTGTCAAAAAAAAAAAGATTAAGTGTAAGATTATAGAAAGCTTCCATAATTTACATAGTTTCTTCATAGTCATTTAGCAAGTACATTCAAGTTTTCCTGTTTTAACCTCATTCGAGAAAGACCTTGAAGCAGTTACGCTTTTTGTCTCTTGGCTAGAGAGATGGCTCAGCAGTTAAGAGAACACACTAGCAGAGGACCAGAGTTCACTTCCCAGCTTCCTTTCTAGCTTCCTAACCACCTGTAAGCCCAGCTTCAGGGGATCCTACACTTTCTTCTGGCTTCCACAGGCATTTCACTCATGTGGCATACAGATATGTGCACAAGTGTACACACATACAAATTAGTACAAAAATTTTAATAATTCTAAGTGTGATTAGTAGGGGCTGAAGTAGGATCAGTAAGTTAACATTTTATCTAGTAGTGAACTACTTTGATTTCTTTCTGTTAGAATATTAGTTTTCCAGTCTTAAATGTCTATATGGTATTACACTGGTCAAATAGTTCCAGACACATGGTTATCTAAATTGTGGTACTTGCAATGGCAAAATACCTCAAGAAATTGGTAGGGGACACTTTCTTTTCATTTATCCAACTAACATAACTTGATCATTAACATTGTAGTTAGGAGAAACTACAGCGAGTGCCAGATAATCAAGTAACATGATTTATCAATAAAGAACTCTAAGTAATGGGTATTGCATAAAGAAAGAAAGAATGAGATAAAGACTTGATTCAAATGTATACTAAGGGAGTCGTGAATGAAGAAGGCTGCGATTCTGTGAAGGGTTTGTGTTGGAAAAAGGTCTCAAAGATTATTGATACGTAATGCAGCTTTGGAATCTGAGGAGGCTGTCTTCTGTTGGTTGCCCCATAGGTGTAAGCACCACGATTGCCTCATCATCCTCATCTCTTAACTGTATTCTAAATATTTCTCCTTAAATTCACAGGTGAGAAGCTTCTTTTTGCGGCAGATGGAGACCATTACAGAGATCCACAACTGCTGAAGCATGAAAAGGACAAATGACCATGGTGTCCAGCCACAGTGGATGATCTGCAACACAACCCCTACACCTAAAGGCTCCAGGAACAGCTTAGAAGAGTAAGCAGAAAGACCGTAAGAGTCAGAGACCCAGGCAGTCCGCTGTGAGACTCTACCCAAGGAATCTCAGAAATGTAGTCACCTAAACAAGATCTGAATGGTGACAATACCAGCTGGCATGCCAACATGGATGGGGAAAATCTCATAAGGCCTGATCTCTAAATGAAGAGCTACAGGCAATTAGTGGATCCCGAGAGATGAGAATCAGTCTTCCACAGGTACAAACCCCTGATAGGTCATTTAACCCCCAGTCATCCACTTTAAACAAATACAAACACGAAAGGGACTTATCGGGCTGTATTTATACGCATCTGTGCCTGTGTGCATGTATGTGCATACACACATATGTGTGTACATGTAACAATAAAGAAGAACTGGTCATGAATTTGATGAGGAAGATACAGAAGGATTTGAAGAAGGAGAGGGGGAGATGATACAAATATAGCACACGTGTGAAACTCAAAATAAAATTAAAGGGATTTTTAAATCTAAGGGTGTTAGTGACTAAAAAGTTAAAGGAGGTGGAATGTGGAAAGGGGCAACGAATCAGTAAAGCAGGAAGGACAGAGGGACGGCATGCAGCAAAAGTCTGATGGCAGGAGCAGTAGAGACGAGGTCCAGAGCTGAATGAGCACTCATGAAAGACTAGTGATACAAGACAAGAGCTAAGACAAAGCTACCAATGTAAATACAAAAGTGAAGCAGAAACAAAGGTATGAAAGAAAGAGGTATATAGCTCTATACATCATAGTAGAGAAGGGGCAGGAGAGATAGCTCAGTGGTTAAGAGCACTGACTGCTCTTCCAGAGGACCTGGGTTCGATTCCCAGCACCCACATGGTAGCTCACATCTGTTTGTAACACCAGTTCCAGGGGATCTGAAGCCCTCTTCTGGACTCTATAGGTTCCTGCATACATGTAGCACACAACCTCACAGAAGTACACACATATACACATAAAGTAAAGCAGAGCCCTCTAAAACATAGGAGAGAACACATTTTGTGGAATCCATAACTGGACCATGCATGGCATGGACGTCTGCAGTGGTGCCAATCACTTGATGCGAGGGGCACAGAGGACAACACGGGCTGGTTCTGGGAGGAGATCCAGAGCACTGAGAGAAAGCTATATGTGAGGAGATTGGATGGTGAAGAGAAAGCCTTTGAGCAACAGGCAGGATTTATTAAAGCAGAGGGGGAAAGGAATATTCCAGAGAGAGAGAGAGATTGGACTAACATTTCCATGCATATGCTGTCATTTGATCTAAGACCACCTCAGACAGACATTCTTACTTCCACAGTGCAAAAGCAGAACTGTGGGCCTATAGGACCCGGTGACAGCCTAGGGTTGAGTGGGTGGCTCACTGGGCTGTCAGACTTCCCGAATCCAGGCTGCTGTGTGCCCTGTGCTGGCTGAAGGACATCCAATGGTGTAGGCAGTGGGCACAGGGAGGTCCGACTTGATTGCCTTAGCACTAGTGAGCTGCTGTCCAGTTTATCAGTCACATGAAATCGCTTTAAAACAGGGCACACCAAGGTTTGCTACCTCCAGTGGTTGCTCTTTATATACAGCAACTCGTATTGAAACGTTTGAAAACGATGATACATATATTTGCCTGAAGGTAAACATACATACGTACGCATATGTTTTATATAGTATATGTTTGGATCTGTGAAATGGACAAAGGCACTAGGCATCTTAATTGGCACCGTTCTCTACTTTGTTTACATTAGGAAGTTTAAAAGTGTGTTGCACCAATATTAGCCCAATTTCTAAACTCCAAAGCTAATTAAAGAAGTGGCTGGTTTTTCCGCATGCTGGGAAACTACTGAGTAGATGAAAGCTAAGGTCCAGACAGAGGAAAAAACGAGGCTGCGGCCGCAAGAGCAGGCGCCGATAAACAAACGCAATACCACATGTGATGGCTGAATTTTATTTCTGAGTGATTCAGATTTTCAGCACCACGAGGAGTTCAGCCTAGGGAAATGAAGGCAATTTCATAAGTGGCTTATATACCGAAAACTGATAGTACGAGGTACGTGAGAATACCCTGTTGACATTTGAAGTTTCTCTGGAGCAATGAAATACAATTATTAAGGGGTTAATCATTGTGCAAACACAATGACTGTGACTAAAACCCAAAGCTTCTGCATGTTTTTGGTCTTTACAACAAATTTGACACATCCCTATGAACTCTGACGTGGGAACAAACATCAGCCAGGTGTTCCTTCAGGTGACACACATGTCAGCACATGGGAATTTAGCTCAGGCAAATGATACTAGCTGTGTCAGAAAGGGCCTAGGGGCCCCATCTCCATGGAGGAACTGCTGGCAGCTGAAGACTGCTGGGGAAGGAGGTTCACTATCCTTGGGGGACGCGGCCCCTGATGGGTTGCCTGTGCCCCAGTGATGTTCATAAACCCACATGTACATGGGCAGTACTAACTGGGCATTCGGTTATTAATAATGAAAATAAAAAGAGGACATGAAGCTGGGTGGGAGGTGGGGGGGTATGGCAGGCTTGGAGGTGGGGAATGGATCAATCAATAGACATTGAAGTCTTCAAAGAATAAGAAAATTATTACAACAAAGCAAAACATAATGGCTGGCATGAACGATGCCTCATACAGACATATACATATATATGTGTATATATATATATATATATATATATATATATATATATGAGAGAGAGAGAGAGAGAGCTCAACAACAAAATGTTCCAGTATTTCCCAAAAGAACATCATACATCCATCTCTAACCTCCGCCTTATGTCCAGCTTCCCCGTGTCTATCTTCCCCAGAGTCCTGCCTACTATCATTTTCTTCCCTTGATTTTTGTTGGATCTTCACCACAGGAAACAGATGCCATAGAAGAGACAGTAAGAGCAAACCTTTACTTTCTAGTTCCTCCAACAAGAGCAGGCATTAATGTGATGCTCATTGCCAAGTGTGTGGGAAGGGTCCTGTTGAAACCAAGCGACTCCAGTGGCAGCATCACCTCATTCAAGGTGCTCAGGACGCTATCGGGGGCCAGGGCATCAGAGAATCAGAGAGAGACTGGCACAGCCCCCTCCCACGTAGCTGTCCCCACCACCCGTCACTGCACCCCCACCCCATAGAGTGAAATTAGTCAGTGAGGGTTTCTGTAAAATGCATAAAACGGTTGTCTTCTAGGAGCTGGCGGAAGATAAACGATTCCAGACGCTGGACTGTGGCCATTTTCCCACACATGCTACAGCTCTGACATCCATATTGGGCCATAACCCTGAGTGGTGTCTGCCTCTGCCCGTTTACAGCCGGTGCCTCCACTCCTGGTTTACACTACAGAGCCAGCTCGCACACACCCAAGTCCCCTTTTGCCCGTGTAGGTTAAAAGGGAACTGCTTCCCCCCACCCCTTTTCAGTAATAGAGTTCCGACATTCCTCCTTAGCAGGTTTTCTTTGCTCTTGCCCAGAGTTTCTGCTATTGAAGTCACTGTTTTAATCTCCCACTGGAAGTAGACAAGTCCATGCCTAATAAAACACACGGCATCTGACATGGGATAGGAACCATTCGGAGATGACAATCAACCATCCAGAACCACACAGCCTAGCTCTCCTTGAAAACGAATACTCTGAAAATGTGCCACACATCCACAGCAGGATTATTTCACGAGACCCAGAAACAGCTGCCCTTGAAAAACAGTGTCACATTAGCTGCATGATTCTGAAGGCACGTCCAAGTTTAAATGATCTGCTCATACACGGAGCAAACCCATAGTATTGTCTGTCAGCTCCATAATTCACTAAAAAGTGAGCCACTGCTACACTGAATTATATTTGAAAGATAAAAATCTTATTCAAAGTTCCAAAGGGTAAAAAAATGGGGGGGGGAGGGGGAAGGGGGACGAAGAACGGAGACATAGGAAGGAGGGGCAGAGAAGGAAAGACAGATGTCTGTGTTGGTAATCTGAGATCTGAAACATAAAATAGATCATTCGGCAGCCCTCAGATATCTTTAAAATGAACAAGGGGACCACAGGCGCTGCTTCAAGTTCTTGTCAAAAGAATGCTCTCTCTCAGGGTCAGCTGTACCCGAGAAGGAAACTTTGGATACCCGTAACAAATCTTGCAGCCCACATAGGAAGCGATGCTGTCTTCCCACCACCTCTTTTTTCCTAAGCAACACAAACTTACTTTGTTTGAAAATGTCCTGAGGCTGCGCGGTACCTTTGGAACAAAACCACTGTCTTCTCCATTCGCTTTTCTGCTGTCTTGAGAACTGCTGCTCAGAAGCTGACAGATGGTGCCTCTGTCACTCGCTACTTCCTCTTCCTTATCTCTGCCAGCTAATACCTCCTCTGTGCTAAGCTGTTGTCTGTGAGACGGGCCCACCTCACTCTAGCCTGATCAATGGAGTGCCTAGTTTGAGGTTGGTTTTGGCCCCGCCTTCCAGCTCTAAGAGAAAAAAAAAATGAAAACTCACAGCTGGATTTTTTATAAATCTGCTCTTTTAAAACTGGCTCTGCAGCCCAGCACATACCAATGGGAAAGGCTGCCAGTCTGTCCCAAGCCAAGAGTGTGCTCCTTATCCCAAGTCCCCAGCCATCGGCCAAGCAGACACATCACCTAACCAATCACATTCAAGTTAGCCTACAAGTTTACAAAAATGAAAAGTCTTCCAAACCAAGCTTATGTTTTTTTAAGTGTAGCGAGCCTTAAAAACTGATGCTTGGGCACACGAGTGCACGTACACACCCACACCCACACACCCCACAATGGAATAACCTGTGGCATGTTCAGATATTGAAAAAAATTCCAAAGATAAAATGGAGAAAAACTAAAATCAGACATTACAACATTGATGCATGTATAATTTTCCATCCTAATCCAAGTCATTGCTCACATGCAGTGATGTTATACCCCAAGCCGAGTGTTTGCTGCTAATATTTACATTGTCAGTGCAGCTACTGGGTCAAGAGAATATATGGCCAGGTTAATTGCTAGCAGGTATAATTAACAGTGGTGGCCACACAGACAGCCCTTATGAGTGTTATGAAGTTGAGACTAAACATTTAAATACTGTAGTAGTTCCCAGTCAGGAGATCTGAGTTTGAGTTAGTTAGTTTTCTGTTTGTTTGTTTTTTTAACAACAAAACAAAAACTTAGATTTTGGGATTATAATCTAATATCCTCTTTTCCTGTTCTCCCTCTTAAACCTCCATGATCTTTTTCAAATTCATGGTCTCTTTCTCCTTAATTGTTGTTGTTGTTTTGTGTGTGTGTATTCCTAAAAACATTAATACGACTGCTCCTTTGGTATAACGTCACCTGTCTATGTGATCATTTGGTATTGCATAAGTGCCAGATGATACATCTACAACACATCTTCCTCACCTAATACTGATCATTTTGGAAGTAGGGGGGCAGAAAGACTGTAAGAGCCAGAGAACAGCCGGGCGGTGGTGGCGCACACCTTTAATCCCAGCACTCGGGAGGCAGAGGCAGGCGGATCTCTGTGAGTTCGAGGCTGGGCTAGACCGACAGCCTCGAAAACAATACAGAGAAATCCTGTCTCGTAAAAACCAAAAAAAAAAAAAAAAAAGAAAAAAGAAAAAAAAAGAGCCAGAGAACAGGGAGTTTGTTGTGAGAGTGTGTCTCCTAGTCATGTCATACGCTATGCCCATAAAGTCTCATCAACATGGTTGCCTAAACATGAGCTCAACAAGGACAACACCAACAGGCGTGTTAACATGAAAGTGGGAGGCTTCAACTCTAGACAAAGAACTAGAGGTGACATAGGAGCGCCAAGGGCAGGACAGAGAGTCTCCCCCAGGGAAGAGGACTCCGATTGGTTATTGAGTCTCAGTTTTATTTCTCAGTGTCTGTGAACACGAAGGGCACGAAGTGATCGCCAGTGATTACACAGGGGACCGCGAGATTAAACGATGATGACAAAGCACCTTGTTGTTACAGCTCAACTTTCACATCGTCCTTTTTCAATAAGAGAATATTAAATCAATATAAATATTTCATCCAGCGAAGGACGGTAGCAAACTAAATATCACAGGCAGTGATAAGGAGAGGGAGAGATCAAAGGGTTCTGGGAGTAATGTCAGGTTTCAATATTTGGATTCTACAGGGAGAGAATATACAGCAAGCACTGGGCATAGAGAAGAGTTAACAGTGGACTTGGAGCATGCACGTGTGTATGTATGACAGTGGCAACCATGGATGCTCTTTCTTGGACTCTGTCTGCCTTTTTATATATATATATATTTTTTTTTGAGAAAAAAAATCTCAGTAGCCTGGAATCTCCTAAGTAGGCTAGGCTAGCTGGCCCATAGATCTCGGGGATCCCCGCCTGTCTCTGCCTCCCTAGTGCTGGGATTAAAAGTGGATACCACACCCAGATATTCTGATGTGAGTTCCAGAACTTGAATTCAGGTCCTCATGCTCGCAAGGCCAGAGCTTTAACAACTGAGCTATCTCCCTGGCCCTGAGCAGTAAAATTTTGGTGTCTCGGTTTCTCTTCAATCTCACTCAATGGAGTCCTAAAGCCACTGTGTCGTTTGTCCCATAACGGGAACAGATACATAACTGGTGAATGGGTGGACTGAACACTGGGTTAGGTAAGGGCTTCTTGCTTCAAGTGCTGGAGTGTGATTACTGTAAGGACCTTGACTTGATCAGCTACCGCAGGGTCAAGCCTGGCTGAGCATCATTGTAGAGCCCTCAAATGTAAGACTGGGATTTGAATGCAACATGACTTCTCCATTGGAAAACAAGGGGACAGATTTGTCCCTGGATCCCTGATCTGGTTCCACTCTCTCCTCACTCCAACCCCTCCCCTTTCCCACTTCCTCTTGGAGAAAGTCATCCCACTGACAAGGGACTGAGTCAAGAGCCAGGGTGTTTGTAAACATCCCTTGAATGAAAACACATGGAGCTTTTGGGTAAATGTCCCTAAATGGTGTTGCAAGCCCTTGCTTGTTGTGGCTAGCAAGAAGCGAGTTTCTGAGTCAACGGGTCCCTCCTACATGAGGGCTGTGTGCTGGGAATCTGGGCAGCTGTGTACTCCAGGAGAAGAGAAAGTAGAGGAGATGGGAGGTGCCTGCTGCCCAGCCTGTGTGGTACCCCACAACCTATGCTGTCTGTGTTCTTGTCTAAAGATCCTGGGAAGCCCCCCATCTATTTAACAGTACTTCAAATGTGTGATCTCCTGCTCCTAATCTGAACGGTTATTCTAATCTGGGATAAGAGAGTTTTCTAAGAGATACCCCTTTACTGTTATGATGCACAAAGCACACATATTATCCACCACAGAGGATGGGTGCTGCCAGCTCGCTACAACACCTATTCACAAAGACATGAGCAGTATGCAGTATCTGGGGCCAGTGCTACTTCAGATCCTAGAGTATTTGTATGCATGTGCATGCATGTGTATTTGTATATGTATAATATATATTTAACAAGATATCCTGGGTGTGGGACCAAAGTCTAAATATAAATTTCATTTATGTCTCGAGTATAAATCGCACACGTGGCCTGTATTTTTTATGTACTACTTTGGATAATTTTGTGCGGGAGACAAAGTTTCATGGTATGGAACTTTCTACTTGGGATATCACAGAGGCACTCCAAACCTTTCCGATTTTGGATGTTTCGATGATGGATGTTGAAGTGCTGATATGAGATATGAGAACACCGAGGGTGAGACAGAGAGCAAAGTGGGCTGACAGCAATTCTGATGCGGAGCAGGAGAATCCAGAAATCATCTGTGCACTTTGCATGAAAGGACGGCCGGAGGAGGGACTGAGGCAAAGACATGGAGAGACACAGGCCAGCCTTGTCACACCGAACACGTGACTCGTGGTCTCTCTTTGTTAGTGGATAATTACGGTGGCCCTGGTAAGGCTGTTGCACACGTTAAGTGGGTTGCTATATGGGAAATGCTTGCGACAGCACTTGGCCTACTCATCCGGTACCTGCTGTCCATCACATCAGTGGCACAGCTTGGAAACATCCCTTAGGACCAAAAGGACTGAATTTGATTCAAGCTATAATTTTTAAAAACCTGAGAATTCTCTGCAGGAACAGCTGATTGCAGTACTTGTCTGTAATTTTCTTGAAGTGCCTGAGCACCTGCAGTGTCATGTTATTTAGTCTTACTAGGGCGAGGAGTGCATCTAACCAAGCATTCCAAGTTTGCGACTCATTTTACAGATGGAATCTGATGGGGTGTTACTGGCATTGCTGTTACCATCTCTCTGTCAACAACCCCCCTACCCCCAACGCACGGCCAGAATTCTGAGAGTCAGAAATGAGTTTTGATTGGTGGAAGACTTATTACTGACAGTGTGCTGAGCAGAATCAGAGTACTCAAAAATACTGACCGGCTAAAACCATGGCAATGTAAAAGTCTTGGTGAAGTCTTTGCCTGTCTGGTGATCACCATCATGACCTTGTTTAAATCTCTTAATGGCCTCTGGTCAGCCCTTAGTTCCAAGAACTCTGCTTGCCTGACACCGCCTACCGGGGTGACAGAATCTGCCACTGGACCCTTGTGTCCTCCTCCTGCTGTGGTTGAAGCATCTCAAAGGAAAGCAAACAGCTGGGGCATCTTCAAGCTTGCACACAGTTCATAGGAACTGATTAGGTATGTGTTTGTTTACAAATTTACCAGTGCTGCTGAGACAGCCCAGGACCTCATGTAGTCCACCACTGAGCTACATCCACACTCCCTATTTTTTAAGGGATGTCTGTATCAGCCCAGCATGGTAGCTCATGGGAAGCTGAGGCAGGATTGTTGCAGGTTTCATGCCATTGAGGGCTATAAAGTGAGTTAGCTTCAGTGCCTATTGGGCTACAAAGTGAGTTCTAGGCCAGCTGAGGCTGTAGAGGGAGATTCTATCTCAAAGGAGTAAAGACTCTGTGACTGAAGGGAATTGGTCCTGTTTGGTATCAGTGTGATTTGATTGTGAGGTTTGGGAGGGAACAGCTGGCCCTTACCATGTCTTCGTGGGCACTGGGCGTGACCAGCTTCATCACTTTCTGGCCCTACTACAGCCAGAAAGGGCATGGAGGCCACAGGGCACTGAAGAAGTCAGGGAAAGTTCCAGTAGGCTTTACCAGAGAGCCCAAAGAAAGATGCTAATTTTGATCCCAGTTAGATTTTTAGATGCTAAGTGAATTATAAACAAAGCAAAACGTAGGAATATTCTGTACACTGCTGTTATAGTCTATAGATATATTTAAATGTAAAGATATAATTTTCATATAGGGTAAATTTGTTCATTTTTTAACAAAGTATTTTAATCTTCAATGAACATTTAAAAACTAATAAAAATAGCCTTTGAAATATTTCTTTAAACTGTTTTAAAATAATAATAGCACATACAATATTTAATATGTTAAAACAATGCTTATTGTAAAACCTCAACACTGCAGGATACTGACTAAAAATGTACCAGCCCATTTTTATTATTCACAACTACTAATTCCATTTTTCTCCCCAAAGGAGTTTGGTGTGTCCTGAATTTGCTACATTCAGACACACAGTTCACTCTGGATATCCCCTATAAACACACATATTTCATGTATGTAAAATATACACATATGCATAGTTATACATATGTAGCCATGTTATATGCCGTTAAGAAAAATTTTTTCCTGTCCAAATAGGATCTGTTTGGGTTTTTTTTTTTGTACTGTTCTCAGTCTTATTCTGTTTATTTAGCAACATATCTCAGAGCTTTGCAGATGAACAAAGAAGCAGGCTCATTGCTTGGATCCTCGGATGCTAAGTGCCTAGTTCAAAGTGTGGGTCTTTCAGGCAGTGTTGTTCCCCAGTGCCATCCAAAGCAGGCCTGCACCTCTCTGGGGTTGGATCCCACCTGAAGCTGGTAATCTAACACTCAGTTGCTCTCCTCCAGGAGAGCAACATCATAGTGAAACAGACAGTGACCGGGATTACATGGACTTATACATGAATACAAGTCAATTCGTCTGCTTTCTGTCCCATTTTAAGATGACACAGCATCTCCTGCTGTCACATGACTCTTGTTAACGGTACGGAGGCACTGACACGGAACTGTGACAGCTGGGTGCTGAGTTGTACCTCTGGCAAGCACTGACATGCCCATTTCCTTGTGTCCTGCAGGAAGGGCAGGTGGGTGGGAATGCAGAGAAGGGGGACTAAGGGACTTTCCATAGTCCCCAGGGTCATGAAAGCCATCTTCAGGCTGCAGCTTGTGGTTCTCGGAACCTCAAAACACGGTGTATTTCCAGACACACTTCAGTAGCATGTCATGTGTATCATGGAATGTTCAGAACCAAGCAAAGCCATGCCAACGGAGTACTCAAAACACCAGCTCCCTAGATTCCACTGCCAGTGTTGTACATTCTCCAACTTGTAAAACGAGTTTTTCTACTATCTCTATTACTAAATTTCTTTCTTTTTTGGGGGGGCAGAATATTTTCTTGTAAAATTAAAAAAAAATTCACTTGGCTTAAAGTGTTACTTAAGAGGGAAAGTTCAGTGGCTGGAGAAATGGCCCAGTAGGAAAAGTGCATGCCCTGCAGTCGTGAAGACCTGCACTGGGATGCCAGTACCTGTGTAAAAGGCAGGCTAAGCAACAAGCACTGTAGCCTCAGCCCTGGTGTACCGGATGGTATGGGCAGACATAGGAAGACCCTGGGCCCTTGCTGTGCAGCTGGGCTAGCCAATATGGTGGGCTCCGGGTTCTGTGAGAGAGAGAGATCCTGTCTAGAAAGCAAGATGGAGAAAAATCGAGAAGGATTCTTATCATCCACACATGTGTGCACACAGGTGAGCTCACCTCTTCCAGCCCACCCACCCCCCTCCAATGGAAAGTTTTGTAAACTGTTCTGGGTTTACAACAAAGCCATCTATCTCCATCCCCAGCACGTTCTTATTTTGAGGCGGATCAAGATGATGCATTTGGCTACTGGCATTACTGACTATGACTTCTGAATTTCCTTTTTCTAAAAAGATCCTATTGTGGCCACTGGAGATCAAAATAGCAACGTAGCCACACTAGTTAGCTATAGCCTCTAGGTGGTGGTGGTGCACACCTTTAATCCCAGGATTTAATCTCAGGATTAAGAAGTAGATGGCTCTCTGTTAGCTCAAAGGCCACACTGAAACTGATCCAGTCCTAAAAGAAACAGCTTACACAAAGGTGATCTCAGCACCTGGGATCACACACCTTTAATCCCAGCACTAGGGAGGTGGAGACAGGAGTGATATGGCTGGGTGGAGAAAGGAATAAAAGGAGGAGGAGACAGGAATTCAGAGCTTTTGCCTCTGAGGATTTGTAGAGACAGAATTGCCATTTCAGCTGGGTAGAAGTAACATCTACTGGCTGGCTGCTTTGCTCCTCTGATCGTCAGCTTGAAGCTTGAACCCCAATATCAGTCTCTGTGTCTTTTATTTTTCAAGCTACCTACCATAAGGAAAACCAGAAGCTCATGTCTGCTGCAGGAAGGTCCTGAAGTGAACTGGGGTAATAAAGACAGTTGTCCATGGAGGCCATGGGGAGGATCTCATTCCCCAGCGGGTATGGTTTGGAAAGGTTCAGCACTGTGATGTGTCTTTGCAGGATGTTCCATTGGACACATACACTTCCTACTGTAATATGTAATAGGTGTAAAATTCCACAAGCTGGCTTATATTAACTAAAAAGAAAGGGGGAGAAATGTGAAAATAATTTTGACAGTAAAAAGTCAGTTGCCTTGGGAAATGTCTTAGCTAGCTTTCTATTGCTACCATAAAATGCCATGATGAAAAGTGACTTGGAGAGGAAAGGGTTTATTTCACCTTACAGCTTTAAGTCCATTACTGAGGGAAGTCAAGGCAGGAACCTGGAAGCAGCAGCTGGAACAGAAGCCATGGAGGAGTGCTGCTTACTGGCTTGCTCTCATGACTTGCTTAGCATGCTTTCTCGTACAATCCAGGGCCACCTGCCCAGAGGTAACTTTGTCCATAGTGGGCTGGACACTCTCACATCAGTCATCAATCAAGAAAACCCACCATAGGCCAATCTGGTGGCAGTATTTTCTCAATTGAGGTTTCTCCTTCCCAAATAACTCTAGCTTGTGTCAACTAAAATAGCCAGTACGTGTGGAAAGTCAGAAATAAAACACTGTGGTACAAGAATGACTTCATGGAGTTGGAGACATGGCTCAGTAGTTAAGAACACTGGCTGGTCTTCCAGAGGACCCGTGTTCAGTTCCCAGTCCCTACATGGTGGCTCACAACCATCTGTAACTCCAGTTCCATGGCATCTGACGCCCTCTTCTGGCCTCCTTGGGCACTGCATGCACATGATGCACATACATACACACAGGAAAACACTCATACACATAAAATTAAATTTTTTCATATCAAAATACCCCAAATAATATACAATGATTTAAAAAAAGAAAAACTGTCCATCAATTCAACATCTTTTTTATATTGTTTCTATTGGCTGCCTCATAGTTGGGAATACACTTGAAGCTCTGGCATTCAGCCACCCAGGCCAGGGAAAGTTCACAGTGAGGCAGAATGTGTTGATTCCCTGCCTGGGCAAGTCAGTGTCCTATAGTATTTGTGGCAATGAGACAGGATCAGCCCCTCCCGAAACCTGCACCCTTCCCCTCAGGTACTCTTACCCTACTTCTAACCCTGTCTGGTCCTCACTTTCCCTACTGTCCAGGACTTGCAAGGATCAGATTTCAAATTCCTTTAAGATTTCAGTTGTGATATCCATTATCTTGGACAGAGAAATTCAGGATTTCAGCTATGACACCTAGAGCAGGGCCTGCTTTAATTAGCATGCTAATAGACCACAACAAAGCTTCAGCTAAGAAGGGGCAAAGCCGCTGGTCACGTGACACAGGGTGCTCCCTGGCAAGCCAGGCTGGGAATACTGACTTACTGCTTTATCCGTTTCTGAAGGACACTTGACGCTTGACTTCTGGTTCAAGGTTAGCCTTAATCACTGGATTGTGCAAAACGTTTCTAGATCTTTTAAGATTCACCTTTAAATTTGGAGACGCCTTCAGATCCCATAAAAGATTCTGAGACTTGAGCAAACATCATTTTTTTGAATCTCACAAACAAAAAAGCACATTCCTCATTTGGGGGTTTATATTTGGCTGCTTTCTAACAATGGCACTCCCTGATTTGATTGAAACCGACTCGCAAATCAAAGTTGGAGGCAAGTACATACAACGGATCTAGGAATCCCAGGCGCTTGAAACTTGTGTTTCTTATTTAGCTGTGAAGCGTGGGTGGCCGTGAGCATTCCTGGCAGCTATAAGGCATTTGCTAATGTATTTGACTTTAGCATTGTTAAGTACACTTATCAACACAGGCAAGCTGTACTGGCCACAGAAGATTAGCTTCTCTCCTGCAATGCCCCAGCAGTTCAAAGGCAGAACATCAGTGCTGAGTGACAGCAACATCTGCAGGCTCCCACGACCCTTCAGCCACCTCAGAATGTACCGCAAGCATCCCCTTTCCTTTTCCACCACATTGCTCATACTCCTTTCTTCTGTTGAAATGGCTAAGGCCAGGACGCTTGCAGACTTTTAGAGTGAGTTGTGCTTCTACACACTTCACAACTTTTGAGTCCCAAGGTGGCCCTCACAGTCAGAAAGTCAGGGTTGGTGACCTGTTCTTGAGAAGTTGGAACCTCCAGCAGGGCAGAGCTTCATTCACAAGGAACCAAGGCCACTGGAAATCCTTTTTGAAGCATTAGCTTTTCGTAGACTTTTCCCTTAAGGCGTATAGACTATTGCTTCTTGCGAAGCACTATTGTTTATAAGATCATGAAAACACTTGGAGGTGAGCGGGCAGGGAATACAGAAGCAGAGTGAGTGCCCTGAGAAACATCAAGACTCTCAGAGCTGCACCTGCTGGCCTGAGTGCCAGAGGCTTGCTTGCATGAAAGGGTTCCCAGGCTCAAGGCATGCCTGTTTGTCCCAGCCTGTCTTAGCTCCACTAGGCAAGGCTTGCATCAGTGTCCCCAAAGATTTGCACATTAAAGGTTTGGTCTTAGCTGGTAGCACTATTGGGAGGTGATGGAACTCTTGAGAGGCATAGCCTAATTGGAGGAAGTCATCTCACTGGGGACACACTTTTGAAGGAGATGCTGTCACTCTGGTCCTTTCCTCTTTCTCTTTTGTGCCTCCCATGTGTCAGTGGAGGAGCAGCTTGTTCCAAATCAGTGGCACTACCTGAAGAAAAACTTCCAAGGCTGTGAGCCAAAAGTCAACCTTTCTTCTTTATAAGCCGGTCATCTCTGGTATTTTATGACAGTAATGGAGAACTGACTACTACAACAAATATCTACTTTCCTGCTTCAAAACCAGCCCTTAGCCTACTCAGAGTCGCCATCTGTGGCATCCTGTATATTCTTCCACTTTGTGAATTATTTACTTGAAGAACCAAATCCGACAGGCACTTTGCTTTCGAACCGTGGATACAGTTACAGAGTAAGCTCAGTTTCATCGTGGGGAGACACGACTAGCACATACATCAGATATGATTCAAGAGTTGTTTGAGGGGAGGACTATGGGAAGAAGAAACATCCTCCCCTCTAACTGTCTTAAATGGTCACTGGGCCATGCGAGCCAAGATACACCCTCTGACAAAAAGTGAGGATGGTGCTGTCTCTGGGTTGTAAATGGTAAACAACCTTGTAAAACACTAAACCTGTATGTATTGATCAATATAATTATAAACCAAACTTTAATTTTAAAAAAGATTTATTTTTCCATTTTATGCGTCTGAGTGTTTTGCCTGTTTTATGTGAGAGCACTGGGTATGTGCCATGGAGGCCAGAAGAGCATGCTGGATTTCCTGGAACTGGGGTTAACAGACCACTGTGAGCCACCATGTGGTCCTCTGCAAGAACAGCCAGTGATCTTAACCACTGAGCCATCTCTCTAGGACTCAGAAACTGTGCTGGGAACAAAGATAGAGCACAGTTCCTCTATTGGTAAGCACAGTTCCTTAGCTTTAGATCTCATACATGCCAAGAGCTATGTTCCCATCTCCTTACTCAGCTGTAAATAGCAAAGACCTTCTGACCATGCTGTAACATGGAGGGCACTTACAACGAGTGCCTGGAGTCATCAACTCACAGAAAGTTAAATAGCTGTTGTCAGATCTGGAGATTGGGAAATGGCAAATTGTTGGATGGGTATGGAGTTTCAGTTTTGTAAGATGAAGAGTTCTGGAGAGTCTTGCACAAGAGTGTGGATTTATTTAGCAGCACTAAAAACATAGTTAGACATGCTGGAGTTGAGCTGGAGAGATGACTCCGCAGTTAAGAGCACCAGCTGCTCTTGCAGAAGACCTAGGTTCAGTTCCCAGCACCTACATGGTGGCTCACAACCATCTGTACCCCCAGTGCCAGGGGATGCGGCTCCCTCTTCTGGCCTCCATGAACACTGCACACACATGTTTCACAGTCTTACACAGAAATAAAATAAAAATGAGTCTTTACAAGAACATGGTGGAGATGATTTTCTATTACCTGTATTTTGCCACAACTAATAAAAATTTTAAGTTACTTCAAGATGGAAACCAAAGATCAGACCCTTCTGAGACCCAGGCCTTAAACTTCACATGAACACCTCACTTGTGTAGAGGGAGCCAGCCCATAATATTAATAGATGCAGAACATTAGGGCATTTCCTGCTGCCCCTTTCTAGCCCCACTTCTGTTCATCTCTACAATGTTCCTGCTTTCTCGTGTCCTCATAGATCTGTATTCAAGATAAAGAAAGAAGAAGGCAGCCATCTGTGCTGCCTTCCTACATATAAATAGCAAGGCCCTAAAAATTCTCAACCAGCTGAAATTCTTAGCCACCAGCAAAATGTTCAGTGCTCCTCTTTGGTAATGGATAACATCACAGAGAAAATGCCTTTGGTGCTCTAAAGTCACACAGTCCCAAGTCAATCTGCTATTATTTGTTCCTTGTTCCCAGGCTGACTCTTCCTAAGATGGGATTAATTTCATGTTGGTCACCGGCCTGTGAAACACTGATAAATTAAGTGATTGGTAAATACAATAACTTTCATAGGAAATAGGGGATAGGAAACCATTTTTCTACTTGGGAGTACTAGAGAATTTCATTTCTGAAAACAGACCATAGATTAATTAGGTTCAGATCTGATAGCATAGAAAAAAAGAAAGAAAGGGGGAAAAAAAAGCTTGGTGGAAGTCATCCAGCTCGTCCTCGATTACCCAGTACTTACTGGCAGTACTGAGAGTCTGGAGCAAGATATTAAGAGTTATCTGAGGACAGAAGTCCAGACAGTGCCTGGTAACACTGAGCTCTGCCTCTGCCTCCTCCACTGCGATTCTTCTTGTTGCTATCATAAAACGAAGGTGAAGATTTCAGGAGCTCATCTATAGTGCATGTCTTTCAAAATTCTATCTGAGGATGTTAAAAGTGTGGCTATGGGTCATTCTCATTGCCTGTGCTCGTATCTGGCCTTTACCACTGTGGGCAATGTTCCTCAAGTATCCCTTGGAAAGTGGGGATAGCAGAAATGCTTGTCATGTAAGTAGGAACTAATGAGTTCCCTCATCTAAGCACTTAGAATGCCTGGGAATATCAGATGGTCACTAAATGTGGACCAGTATTTTCCTCAGAGTTAAGAATTTTCTAGATTTCAAATTTGTTCAGCAATGTCCATAGAGAAAGCTGAGTCAAAATGCCCTGCACTCTAGGGAAATATAAGTATGTGATTCAAAGTACATTTGAGAAAAAGTTAACACTTACTTATTGTAACATACAGGGTGCTAAAGCAGAGGAAGCTGGTTGACCAGTTGTCTGAATGTAACCCAGAAACAGTGGATGAAAACAGAGATAGGAAATATTGTTTGTTTGTGGGGTGGAGATAATGCTTTTATCTTTCTAGGGTTTCATTTCAGTTTTAACAGACTTCAATCATATCTTCTTTCTCTAACTTAGATCTTGGAAACAGTTCCATCTTTTTATATTCTCCTCTATTAGGGCAGGCCAAGCTATGGTTCAGTAAGCCCAAAACTGTAGCAGCTAACACAATGAGAGCACACTTCTCAGTATGTTCCCAAAAACTGATAGTAGAGCTTGGTCCATCTTAGTCCTTCATAGTGTTATCAAACTTAGAGGGGTTTGGGGGTTACAGCCTGTGCCCAAGTCAGTTTCAGCCACCTACCCTCAAGAGACTAATAAAAGAGCTAAATTAAAAGAAGATGGCAGAAAAGGGGAAGATTTATTCAATGTGATCACATTGGGAAAAGTAGCAGAGAAATTCAGAGAATCCCTCAAGCCCATCCTGGAATGAAGTTGAAGTTTTCATAGAGTTCAAGGATAAGTATACCTAAGCATTTTCAGTCAAGGTATGGTCCCATCCACCACTGGCCCATCCTTGTTCAGGCTCTAGTCTCATCCTGTGTGAAATCTGTCTCAAGAAGATAAGTCCTCCTCTGGAAGGCCTTCTTCTTCTCCCATCGGGAGATTCCTGAGGAAAGTCTCATTTCTTTTGAATTACATTGTGCCAATAGTTAGAAAGAGTGAGAGATACAAGTGTCTCCTTAGAATGTCTTCATTTCTTCCAGGCCAGCTGCAGTTGTGGAAGGAGACTTCATCTTAGTAGCCTCCATAGTAGTGGGAATGGGGCAGGACAGTTAGATCCTCCCCCTGGATGTGCACTCAGTCACTTCACTTCTAATTTTTCACTGGTCAGAGAGTCACAGGGCTATCCCTAATACCAGTCGTACCTCGGTCTAAGGAAAGCTGTACTGGAGCCAGCTTGACTGTAACTGTGCTCCTTCAGGAAATAACAGTACCACGGATAGTAACACACTGCATGCGAATGTAAAACATCATCCTGTCTGTCCATACCTTTTAAACCTGTCTTCTTGAGTTAAATGTAAACATGTACCTTACTGGACCTTTGATTTTTCAGTTAGACAGCTACTGAAGCTATCTGCTATGATTCGATGAGTTTTCCAAGTTTCATTTATTCAAAACTTGGTCCCCAGTGTAGCGGTGTTGGGAGATGGGAGGTGTGGAGATGAAGGGATGGATTGATCCACCAATGAGCTTGTGCGTTAACAGGTTGTCACTCTGATGCAAAAGTGAGCCTTCCCTATCATGCTTGCTCTATCTAACCACATGTGATCCCTCAAGAGTGGTCTCACCAGTAACACACGAGCTTCACATGGGGCCAGTGTCAAGTGGGCTACTGTCATGTGGGTAGGCGTCACATGGGGCCATCAGAAGAGAAACCATGGAACTCGCTCTCTCTCTTGGGAGTGAGGTCACAGAGGGAAGGTGGCTGCCAGTGAACGAGGAAGGAGACCCTCACCAGAACCCCACCACACTGACTCCCCCGTTTAGTCTCCCAAGCCATCAGGGCTACAAGAAAATACATGTAGGGGCTTGTGAGATGTCTCAGTGCTTAAGAGCACTGGCTACTTTTGCAGAAGATCTGGTTCAATTCCCAGCATCCATAAGGTGACTCATAGCCATCTGTAATTCCACTTTCTGGGGATCGAATACCCTCTTCTGGGCTCCTCAGACACCAGGTCCAATATGGTACACAGGCAAGCTTACATACAGGCAAACATGCAAACACATAAAATAGAAATAAAAGAAAGAGGACGACTTTTGGTGCATCTGGTGCCAGCATTCCATCATCCAAACAACTTCATTACCAGCAGAATTATTTGAAATCCTTATTCTTGCCCAATGCTAAGGAAAAACCTTCCATTTCAAATTCTAGAAACGGTTGAAATCACAACTGCCACACCTGTTTAAAAAGTTAACCTTAAGTCCTTAAAGTCACTTTAAATCTGAAATGGCGTGGAGGAAGGAGGTAACTAGAGAAAGTGAGGATGCTAGATGCTGACTCTGACCCTAAAGACACGTGTAGGCTGGGGAGATGGCTCAGGGCTCTAAGAGCATTGGCTACTTTTCCAGAAGACCTGAGTTCAATTTCCAGCACCCACATAAGACGGCTGACAACTGCCTGTAACTCCAGCTCCAGGGGAGCCCATGCCCTCTTTTGGCCTCTAAGGGCACCTGTACATGGATTTTACACACACACACACACACACACACACACACACACACACACACACACTTGAAAAAAGTTGAGATGTTAAACCTTTCCCTGACTATTTTACCAAGGATAAGCACTCCAAGGAATATCAATCAACTTCAAAGAAACCTTCACTAGATGCCAGGGTTCACAGTTTATAGTGAAGATAATTATTTGGCAAAATATACCATAATAGGGCATGTGAGGTCCAAGGCCCATAAGCTGAAAGAAATAGGCCCTTTATACGTTAACTTTATCATACTTTGAATGTAAAGAGTGAAACAGAATCCATTATACGACGTGTGTGTGTGTGTGTGTGTGTGTGTGTGTAGGTGGGTGTTGCAAAGGGGAAAAAAAAGAGTTGATTCGGGTGTGTAAGGACGGGAAGAATTTTGCCAGGTTGGGAAGAGGTGGAAGGGTGGAGTTACTCAGGCAAAGGGAACACGAAAGCAGGTCATGAGGTACGGAAGCATGAAGAACACAGGGAACGCTCATGGAAAATCACTGTGTGCTGGGTGGGTTTTAGGCTTTGGGGAAGGGCGGGGCTCACTTGGCATAGTGATTCTGCCCAAATTTCTTGACAGGGGCCTGTGAGTTTCAGCTTGTTTGAGGTGAAGCATTTAAACTGGTTGTTCTTTGTTCAGACCACAAATCTATTAAAATAGCAGGCATTTCAAATTCTTCACAAGCTTTTATTTTTTGGGGGGTGTCAAAATAAATTAACAATACTTTTAGTTGATCTAAAAGTATAAGCTGAAGTTAAAATAAAAACTGCTTTTTTGAAATAAGCCTCTTTATTGATCTCTATGGATTCTCTAGTGAAAGTATCTAGCTCAATGAATATTGCCTGGAGCCAGGGAGAAGCTGGGGGGTGGGGCGGCAATCTGTTGCCAAGACTGAAAACCCGAGTTCCATCTCTGGGACCCTCATGGTGGAAGGAGAGAACTGATTCCTAAACTGCCCTCTGACTTCTACATGCCACACTCTGTGACACACAGCCACCACAGCACATCTCAACAAATAAAGAGTAGGCAAAAGGTGACATGATCTGTCGATAGCAAACATGAATATGATTACAGGCACTCCTATTTCCTTTGCCTTTAAATGCAATTACTTAACTTTGGATTGCATCCCAACACAGAACATATTTCTGTGATTGCCTAATCCTCTGGGCCATACCAAGGTCCAACACATTTGAATGAGAGATTTCAACAGCTCTGCCTCCTGTCCACTAGAGGCCTGTGAAGAGCTTCCCCCCTAAGCTTGCGTCTCAGAACCGAATGGCCTGAACCAAAACAAGTGAGAAATATTGATCCAATACAGCGAAGTCAGACCGAATTTACATGTAACCTCATGGTCATGGCCAGATTCATGAATAAAACAAACAAAATTCAATACTCTTTCAAAACACGATATTGAATTGTAAACATTACAAAATGGGGAGAAAAAAAATAAAAGCATTGTTGAAAGTTAAGTTTTAATAGGTTCAGCTACAATTCCAGGAGGGTACCAGGCCCCGGCAAACTTTGGCTAAGCAGTTATATGTACCAAATGGCAAAATGGTTGGAATAAAAATTGCTGTGGCCTATATGCCCTTCTAGGTCCTCCAGCACATTCTGAATACAAAAGACATAACAGGGAGGGCCGTGGGTGGGAAAGCAAACAGCGTAGCAATTTAAGACAGATGGGCTGGGAAGGAACTTCTTAAATAGTGACAATATGGCAGTAAACAGAAGTCAGTGAGAGACGGCAAGGCATGCCAAGAAGACGTGGACTGGGCAGACCCTAAGGTGTAGACTGGAGCAATTGCAGGGGAGACTGGGTGGCTGAGACAGTGTGCCCCCATGTCTGGCATGTGCGTGTAGCTGCTGGCGAGTGTATGTAGGGAAAATTACTAGGAGAAATGAGGTGCCCTGTGACAGTCTGCAGGCAGCCTTGCCCACCCCCCCCCCCAAACAGGGCATTCCTAGTGCCGCCTCAAACAAAACAAAAACATCAGGGCTCCCTGCCGCTCATGTGCACACACTGCTGCGAGTCTTATTTGCAGAAGCGGCCTGCTTTCCACTAGGTTCGGTTCATTAGTGAAAGAGCTGGACAGAGAGGAAAGAAAGAGCCTTTTGTTTGGAGAACCTGTGAAAATACCCCTTCAGAAGCCTGTAACTTTCCCTACAGATCACCCTGGCCCTGAGGACAAGCGAGTGCCAGAAGGCACTGCATACACACACAGCCCACATTCAGAAGGCAGTCAGTTCTCCGTTGCCCCCAGGGAGTTAAGCCTTAATGGGTTTACAATGTGCAAGCTCTTCTGGAGAGTGGCTGGGAGGCTGTTGTCTGCTGCCAGAGTCAGAACAGAAACAAACCCCAGTGAATCTCACAGCTGGTGAGGTGACTCTGCCTGCACCCTATGGGGAGCAGCACCCATGCCAGGCACTGACAAGAAAGCAAGCGCATGGAGACGTAATAGGATCTGGGCATGAATGTTCGATTATTGTGAGCCAATGGTTGGTTCCAGAAGAACCAACTGAGGCCTTAATTCTTCAGTGAAGACTGTGGCAAGAATTCAAAGAGTCTCTGTGTCCCCAAATCAATACCAGGGGAGAAAAGTCATCATTGTTGTGATATCACAGTATGTAGCCAGTTATTCTTGCTGTGGAGGCCGTGAACCCTCAATCTCAAACAGTCAGTGTGGCCAGGAATCAGCGAGGGCGACATACATCTTACCCTGGCAGAAAGGAGACATGGGTGTGGCCCATCTAGTGGAACTACTTGGAAGATTCATTGTGACAACTGTCACCAGGCTGAGCACCACCTTCAGCATCACCGTTTGCACCTTCTCTTTTTATTTCAGAAAATAAAAAAATCTTCATTTTAAACCAAGACACTCTGCCGGTTCATGCTTTTCGAGTAGAGGTTTCATAATCTCTGTTTAAAGCTACGGCCACTTTTTTCTCTCTCTTTCAACATCCTTCCGGTCAAGGGCTGTTCTTTGATGCACAGATTTCCCTTTTGCTGAAACCTCAGCCGATTTCCTGTTGCCCTCATGTTGATTCATCGGAGAGTTGCATTATCTCCTCTTAAAAGCCATTCATTTAAGTACATTAGAATGCCCAAGGTCAGCTGCTGCTCGTTTGTATCTAAATGGTTCATTTCTTTAGTTCATAGAAGTCTCACTTATATCACAGCTGTGTGAAGCTGGACTCTGGCAAAGGAGATCTTAGGAAGGAATTCCAGAACCCCCAAGGGCAAAGACAGGCATTTAAGGAAGAGGGAAACGCAAAAACAAACAAACTAAAAAACCCCAATGCACTTCCTACTGGAGAGGCTGCAACATTGATTTGGAAAGATAAGAGTGAAGCTGAGTCCTACCGAGGATGATCTACAGCAATTGAAATGGAAAGAACTTTCATCCCAAGGACACTCTTGATTTGTCACCCTAACCATAAAAGACTGTTAAAATTTATCTCAGATGAAGGACAAACTTAATAGCAGTGGGCCAGAGACAGCAATGGGAGCCCAGCAGCTGCCCATACTGTCCCTAGAGAGGAAGGAAGAGCCAGTCTCATTGTTAGTATACTGCTTACCAGCAGCGGAGACAAGGCTCAGGGGTGGCACAGGGACAGTGGCTGAGAGTTCAATGTGGACTGGACATCACAGCATAAGATCTACAGAGCCCTCCTGGGACTCCCACTGGCTGGCTCTACTGCCCGATGTTGGAAGGCTCGCCTTTGTGAGTTAGAGACTGGAGAATCCCATGACCACCTGGCATTCGAGAGGCAGATGGTTTTCTGACTCCTAGCCCTAATAGTATTCCTCTGACTTTTTTTTTTGAGATTTCTTTATTTTATCTAAAAAAAAAAAATCACCTGACTCAGGGTCATCTTAGTATAGCAGGCCACTATATAACACCAGCTGTCCTGGAACTCACTCTGTAGACCAGGCTGGCCTCAAACTCAGAGATCCACTGGCCTCTGCCTCCTGAGTGCTGGGATTAAAGGAGTGTGCCACCATGCTAGGCTAACCTAAAGCTATTTATCTGCATTGCTTACTTTTCCTATAACCCAAGAATCTTAGCTATTGCTGCAAAAATTGCAGGGAAAAAAAAAAGCTCAGAAAAATTCTTTCTTAGGTCTCAAAGGAAGTAGAATGACTTAAACAGAAATGGCGACATTGGAACCCTCTATACCTCAAATGGAAACCAGGGCACTTGGGGGTTCTGTGGCAAGCCCCAAGGGGGTACCATGGAATATTTTAAACTTGGAGAGATTCACAGTCACACTAGAATGCTGGAAAACTGTGAATTCAAAGCAGTTTGCACAAAACTGGAGACCCTCTTGAGGGTCCTCTCCCTGCAGCCTCACTGGATGAAGGCAGATGTAACATGAAAATCAATATGCAACAGAAAACCATGACGGCAGCAGCCAATCAGCTTCCAGTGGCCGACAGGAACCTGCAGCGTCTTATCACTGTTCAATCTCTAAATCGGGTAGATAGAGTTATTAGTAATAAGTAACTCATCCCCATATCTATGTGCTCCAATCTGCAGATTCAGCCGGTCACAGATGGGAAACATTCAGGGAAAGATTCTGCCTGTTCTGAATATGTAGACATTCTTCTTGTGGTTATGTTAGTGTGGTAACTGCTTACACAGTATTTACACAACATTAAGTATTAAAGCCATCTAGAGACAATTTAAAGACTGTAAGACAATGCACATAGATTCTAAATAAATACTACCCGATTTAATAATACCAGAAATCAGGGGTTTGGGAATGTGCATTGGAGTTCTGGAACAATCCCCTATGGCTACTAGGCGATCACTACATTCTGTTTCCTTCTGACTTAAGGGTACTTTAAAGAAATCTCTAAGGCTTTAGGACATAAATACATCTTAAGTTGCTTGACTCTTACTACTTCACAGATATTTCTTTTGGCCTGGGAATGGGGTCCCAAATGAGGGTGGTGACTCTCCCTGAAGGACTGTGAAAGACGTAGCTGAAGCAGTGAGGGCACCAGGAACCAAGCTCTTTGGTGAGGTCCAGATGCAAACATGTGGTCCAGATGCTCATGCGTGGCCTTGCTCCAGAGTCAGGGAATGGGAAGCTCCCAAGGTGACCCAGTGATCTGTGTTTCCACCAGGCTTAGGTCTCACTCTACTACACATTCAAAATTTAAAAATTTAGAAACATACAGCTGTGCTTAGACCGCAGAGTGTCTAGCTGGAAAACTGACATCAAGTCGGTCTCTCAGAGTGAAAAGTGAAGATATAACCAAAGTGGGTCAAATAAACCCCTCAGTATTAGTATACACACACACACACACACACACACACACACACACACACACACACACCTCCTGTCTTAGTTTTAAAATCTGAACTTGCATTACAAATTGAGAACAATCTGTCCTGTTATATTTTCCGCTTGGCACCCAGAGGATGACAATGCCTTTTGACTCATGGACAAGGACACTTTCTCTGCACCACTTAGTCAGAAGACAAGATTTACTGCTGGCTGGCTGGCCAGGAAGGCAGGATCTTAAATCTCTGAGAGGAGCCTAATTTTCATTCTCACCTGACTTGACAATGAGCAGGACATACTTCACGCTGATTGTGTGATTCCAGTGACAACAAGGTAACGGACAGCAGGATGTGTGGACGTCTGTGTGCAGGAAGACTTGAGGGAAACCTGGACCGAGGAGCAAATCTCAGTGCCTCGATCCACTTAATGCCCTTAAGCCTTTGTGTATCTGCAGAGGTCTTTAAACTTGAGTACTAAGGCAGACGCTCACAGCCACAATCTTCTTTGGAAATGTTCCCACCCCACCCTATTTCCTTAGAATATGGTGACTTAAATACTGATTACTAGGAAGAGGTCAAGAAGGCAAATCTATGGAAGGGAGGTCTTTATTGGCTTGAACCCTCTGACACTGGAATGATTCTAGCATAAGACTTTGGGGTTTCAGTGAGCAAAGCCCCATTAGAGGTTAACTAGTCTTGAGGAGCCAGAAACTAACACCTTCCCAGCACTATCTGGCTCATGACAGCTACCCACTACCTATCAGATGCGTTGCTCGGTCAAACAATGCTCATTTTTAGAAATTAGGTTATAATCACCTTCTGATAGTATAAATTCACTGGATTATCCTGAATGTTTCAGTCTTCTGCAGGGTTTCATACTCTATTGATTTATACTCAAAAAATTTAAAGGTCTCTCTCTGCGTGTGTGTGTGTGTGTGTGTGTGTGTGTGTGTGTGTGTGTGTGTGTGTGTGTGTGGTGTGGTGTGTTCCAACGCTGTGTGCATGAAGAAGTCAGAGGACAGTCCTTGCAGTCTACCGTGTTTGAGACAGGGTCTCTTGTTCACATGCTGTGTTCACCAAGCTATCTGGTCCACAAGTTTTTAGATTCTCCTGTCTCACCACACCCCCCTCCATAGGAACATGGGATCATAGATTCATGCTACCGTATCTACTTTACACAGGTTCTAGGGACCCAAACTCAAATCCACACATTTGCACAATAAGTGCTTTACTCACTGAGAAATCTTGACAGCCCAATATCCACCTTCTTCTTTTGCACATACCCTCAACAATACACATGAAAGTTGATTTCTGAGCCCTGAGATCTCCGTTCCATTGTTCCAAGTCTGTCTTTATGCCAGGACCACACTATATAGATTACTGTAGTCTTGCAATATATATTGAAATCAGGAAGTGTGAGGCCACCAGCTTGTCTTTTTCAAGATTGGTTTGAGAGCTGGAGAGACTCCGCAGCAATTAAGAGCCCTTGTTGCTGCTCAACCTAGCATCCCAGCACCCGTGTTGGTCAGCTCCCTAACTCCAGCTCCAGAGAATCGGATATTCTTTTGGACTCCACGTGCATGCGCACACACACACACACAGATACAAATTAATTAAGAGGATTGTTTTGGCTATTGGGGAATCCTTTGAGATCTCATATTAACTTACTTTTTTGCTAATTCTGCAAAAGATGTCATTGGGACCTTGACTAGTATTGCCCCGAACCTCTAGGCAGAGTTAGGTGTGTGGGTACTATGACAGTAAATCTTTTCATGTGTGGCATGGTGTCTATTTTAGATTAGTGTTTTCCATTGGGAGTGGAACCACTGTCTTGACCTCCTTTTCTAACCGTTCACCATCAGTGCATAGACACAGCCAATAGCTGCACATCGGTTACATGTAACACAACTGCACTGACTCTACTTATTGATTCTAACTTCTTTTTTGCAGAGTCTCTAGGTTTTCTGTGCATGCAATCAAAGCATCTTGTAAACAGAAGGGAAGCTCGTTTCTTTCCATATTGGATATTTTGTGTTGGGTGCTTTTAGGAACAATGAGATTGTGTTCAGTTTTATTTATGAAACTTTTGTGAGCAACCTATGAATTTCTGGGGTTATGAAGTTATTATAGAAGCTATTTTAAGACTATGGATTTTTCACAATCCATTGACCTCAGTTCCTGAAATAGATCTAAGTAATTTCTTGGCACTCCCTTAGTAAAACAATGGAATGAGGGGTTGGAGAGATAGCTCAGTGGTTAAGAGAGCTAGTTGCTCTCCTAAAGGACCCACATTTGATTTCCAGCTCTCCCGTATTGGTTCAGTACCATCTACAATGGCCTCAGTGGGCTACAGTAAGTTTTTGTAAATTAGTAGGACTTAGTGTCCTTTACTGCTGGCTCTATGAGGAAAAGTTGGAGTCAACTGATTTACATACTCATTTGCTGGGAAACCGGATGTATTTGTTGTAAAACATGATGCTGCACTTTGTAAAGTCAGGAAGAAGAAAAATCAGTAGTGGGGAGACAGACAGAATATAATCTTCATCTGCATTTACATCTTCATAGGAGTGTGTGAATGAAAAAAATATCCTACAAATGCCAAAGGCTGCAGATGGGTTTCTAGAGTCTTCTGCCCTGCAAAGACAGCAACTTTTAGCTGCAATTGAATCATCTAGGGTCACACTCTGTGGGTCCCCTAAGGTGATTATGCTTGGAACGGAGGCTTTCAGAATGTCATTTATCAAGGAAAACATGGCTGGGTACCAGCAATGAACTGATGCCCTTGAGCGACTCGTTTTATATGGCAGCCTAATTGAAACATACAAATTGTGGAAAGCTCCTCACTTGTGAGGGGGACAGGACTGCAGTGCAGGTGACTGATTCCCAAAATGTAGCCATTAAGATAAAGTTTCTTCTTCAACAGATAATATGTCACCAATCTAATTTATGAGCAGCCAGGACAAGTGGATTTATCATTCTGTCTCACTGGAAAGATCCTTTGTCTTCTCTGTGGGAGAAAGCTACAGAGACACACTTTTGTTCCTGAAATAGATCTTTCTCTTTCACTTTTTAAAGATATGTAACTTGATTAATATGCAAGCTTATTAGGTTAACTTTTAAACTGGAGAACACAGATTCCAATTTGAAGTGTACACTTGTGGTTACTGTGTCCAGCCAGGGAACAACACTGCCTCAGGCCAGTGTTCCTTGTTTACAGCACAGATAAGAATATTTGGAGGGTGTCCGGAAGGGTGGGGGCTGGTTTGTTATTCAGAGAACATGTTAAGAATAAGCTCAAGTGCGGCCCTTTCTTCAAAATCATAATTACTTTCTTGGTATGTGGGTAGGATAATGAGACATTCATGCTTGCAGACGAGTGCGTTATGTTTCTTCAGAGGCAAACAATCTTTTGCCTAGGGATGCAAGTCAATTTATGAACATCAAAGAGAAGCAAGGGACAGTGGTTTCAGATGAACAGCAACTGTGTTCTTTCACAAAGGAGGCGAAGGACCACCCTGGTTGAGCTAGGACTGGATAGAACAAAAACTACCCACAGCGTCAGGAAGTATGCACACATGAGTTCTGTCCATGTGGTCAGGTGTATTAAGGATGGTGAATGTCCTAGTTGACTTTCTGTTGCTGTGACAAACACCATGACCAAAAGCAACTTGGGGGAGAAAGGGTTTATTTCCTCTTATACTTCCAGTAATAGAGTATTACTGAGGGAAATCAAAGCAGGACTCAAGGCAAGAACCTAGAACAGAGACCATGGAGGAACACTACATAACTAGCTTGCTTCCAGGCTTGTGTTCAGCTGCTTTTCATATACAGCAGGGGCCTACCTGCCTAGGGATGGAACCACCCACAGTGGGCTGGCCCCTCTCCATCAACTGGTAATCATGAAAATGCTCCCCAGACATCTGATGGAGACAATTCTTCAGTTGAGGTTTGCTCTTTCTAGGTGACTCTGGTTTGTGTTAAGTTGAAAATAAAAACTGACCTGTATAGTGACCTTCTCATGGTGGTGTCCTTGATGATGTGTGTCTGCCAGGAGAAGAACAACCTCAGTTGAAACTGCCAAATTTATTTAAACAATTACATTTCTCTAAATGTTTACTTGTTACTCTCTATCAGTTTTAGATCTCAGTCAGCATCTTGCATTACTTTTATTAATTTCATTAACCAAATAGGTGTTGGGCACTTTCTGCATGGATGGCAAGCAGGCACAAAAGAGAATGCAGAGAACTAGGAGACACTGTCATCTTTCACTCAAGTCTTAGATTATTGGAGAAATAAGATAAATGTGCACAGGAACACAAAAGAAATGTGAAGGAGTGAGAGATCGAGAAGAGGGAGGGAGGGAAAGAAGATAAGAGACACAGAATACAGATGAGAGGAGAGAGGAGAGAGACAGACAGAGGGAAAGAGAAAGAAAGAGAGAGACAGACAGACAGATAGACAAAACACCACCTCGTAGTTGGGTTTCAGAAAGCCGACTGATCCAACTGATCTGGAAGTGGGGTGAGGCTATAAACTCTCAACTCTGTGACACATTTCTTTCAGTGAGGCCCCACCTCCTAATGCTTACACAACCTCCCCAAACAGTGCCACCTACTGGGGAAACATGTTGAAAATCCAAGCCTGTGGGGAACATTTCTCATTCAACCCACCACACTATGAAAAAAGGAAATAAAACACAACACAGAAACAGATCTGGGAAGTACTGTGAGAGCAGTGGTGTTGCTAAGCATTTCCAAGGGAAGCCAAAGACAGGGTGATGCCGTTTCTGGGTGACGCTGTTTGTCTCTGGGTTCACAGCTGCAAAGCCTGAAGTGTGCCAAGGGGAAGCTCACTGGGGCAGAAGAATGGGTAAGAATTTAGTGTGCATCCCTTACCTTCCACCAGGGGAATTAAAATTCCAGAGACTAATTTTATTATGTCAGAAACACCCTGTGAAGAGTTGGAGATGCAAAGTGAAATTGATTGTCAGACCTTTGTTTTGGAATCTCTGCAGGAACAGATATAGCTCAAGACTGACTCCTTAAAATATTTTTCACTCTCCTGAGGCTTCAAGCTTCACTTGATGTCTTATAAGACCATGTCTTACAGATTCTGTACAAGATGGTAGCAGTGGTCAGTCCACAAAGGAAGCCGACACACAATTCCTCTCACTGCTATCTATTAGAATCAGAGAGCCTCATGAGGTCATAGGGCCTCAGACAGAAACAATATAGTATACGGAGAGCTAAACACATGGGGGTGTGGTCTGCTACCGGCTATGATGTCAGACCCAAAAGTGCAGGTCAGTGTTCTAACAATATAATTATAAAAGTCAGTAAAAGGCTTTATGTCTATTCCTGCTTAATTTCAAGCCGTGGCCTTGGCCCATTGTCTTGCCTTATTAAGACCCTTCCAGTTTCCGATGTCACAACCATTACATTAACTACCCTTCCTGGAAAGCAGTCCTTCCAAGTGTGGCTCTGCCCGGACCCCTAGTTCTATTTGAAAACTCTTCTGTTCGTGGTGGCTAGTTTGTAAGATGCAGGAGGACAAGAATCTTCTCTGTCTTATTTATTGGATTTAGTACAAGGGCTTACCATGGAGTATAAGCGTAATAGATTTTTCAATAAGTGAAATAACAAAAGATTAGGGAGATATGGTCATGGTGGTTGCATAACTTTAATTCCAGCACTCAGGAGGCAGAGGCAGATGGATCTCTGTGTGTTCTAGACCAGCCTTGGCTACATAGCTAATTCCAGGTTAGCCTGGGCTGATGAGACCCGGGAGAGAGCGAATAAGGAGAAACGGGAGCAAAGAAACAAGGAGAGGAGAGAGGAAGGGAGTGAGACAGAACACAGTTGTAATCTAGGATGCTGGAGCTATCAGTCACTAACTACAAGGAGCCCCTAGTTTTCATTGGCAATATAGGGTTTTTTTCTATGAGTTGAAAGTGAGGCTGTATGCACAGACAAAAGCAGGGTGGCTGGGTAGCAGGTTGCCTAGTGTCCATCACTCCACTACCATGGCTGCCAGTGATGAAACAAGAAGATGGGTGACGTTCAGCTATAGCAGGGTGCTGTGCTGTCTGGACTTCGGCACCCTGTGGTGTCCCCTCTCTCCAAATGAGTCGCTTCATCAAAGGGGAGGATTTGCTAGAGCCCTTGGCCAGGTTAGGATGACTCGTCCACACCAGCTGTGGCTGCGGCCGTCATCAGAAAACCATGCACACTCGGTACACTTAAAAAGCCTGAATAGCCACTAATTTGCAGAGTGTTTGGTCTCAGTGTCATCTATTTTTGTATTTTGAGAGAGGAAGTGCACAAGACATTATTACATCGGCCTCACATAAGAGGCTGGTGGGCTCTTGTAAGTGGATACACGTGTCCCGTTTCCAGACACTTCTCTGCTTATTCAAAGCAGCATATCTGTCTAACCGGCTGCCTGTGCGAAGTGCAGACACTGTAGGCTGGGTTAGCCCTTCCTTTGATGGCAGGCTATAATGAAGTCCATTTTTATGTGATGTGGGAATTTGAAAGCCTCAGACTCAGCCTCAGACTTAGTTCCCTGATCAGCTTGCCAGTTACACTGCAGCTCAAACACACAGTGCTCAATCCTGAACACAGTTTCAAAAACAAACATTAGCCAACAAAATAAAATCAATAAAACTCCTTTCCTTTCAAAACAGATGAGCTAAAAGCAAAACAAAACAAAAAACCCCACCAAAATCCTACAGACTTCTGATACAGCTTTAAAATATCAAAAAGGGGGAGGGTGGTACTGGTTCAAGCCTGCCAACACTGAAGAGTTAAGTTTGATCCCTGAATCCCATTTGAGGAAGACAGAAGGGATGCCTACAAGTTGTCCTTGATCTCCATATGTACATACACACACACACACACACACACACACACACACACACACACACACAAATGTCGATTTATTTTAATTCTTAAATGCTTTTAAAAAATCAAAACAAGGAGCTCTGGTTAGAGACACACTAAATATGACGTTCATGTCTTTCTATATTTTCTGTGTCATAATGACTCCCGATGCCAGAAACGGAAGCCCCCACCTTCGAATCCAGTTTCTTCTGCTTAAAAAAAAATATGATTCCTCCAAGATTTTTGAATAGTTTTGATGTCTCTGGAAGTTGCCCCCCTTTTGTAATTCTCAGCCTTTAATCCCACGTGCCCACGGCCACACTCTTAGTGACGAGGAGGCTTTGGGAACAGGAAGAGGTTAGCTGGGATGGCCCCATGGCCTCAAGAGGCTGCCTGGGAAGCCAAGATAACAGGATGCTAGACATTCCATCTGGAACTCAAATAGCTGCACAGTCATCCTCTGTCATTTGTTTTTAACCACATGGAGTGTCCGAGAAAGTCCTCACTTGATATCTGAATTTAGATCCCTCTATTCCACGTAGTTTCAAGTGACTTTCTAAATCAATCACTACGGCCAAGATCTCTACCTGCCAGACTTCCAGCACAATGCTGATGTGTCAGAGGAAAACCACTGCCATTAATACCAGAGGTTTTATTCTAGCAGGTGTGTATCTCACTTGAGTTATGGGAAGTTAAGAGCAGTCTGCAATCAACAAAAACCATGTTAGTAGAATGCTGTTTATTTTCCTAACGTTCCCAGCACCAAATCATTTCTTGAGATTTGCATCTGAAAGTATTTTTCCCCAATAAAATTGGACTCCTCAAAGGTCAAAACTTGTAATGGTCCTGTTGGTGCCACGGGTGGGATGACAAGGCTGTGAAGGACAGAAATAAGTCCACTGGATAGAAAACACAAGTAAACTGCCAGCCAGCAAAGTTTCCCAACAGAACCTGGCATCCAGGATATCCTGATGCAGCCCTTTCATAGTGTTTAACCATTTGAGGACACAGAGAAAGATCAGTGTTAAACAGGCCTTCCATGAACCCAGACGTCAGTCAGCATCCTATGCCATGCCTACAGTGTGACAAGAATCTCCCTTCCCATCTGGAGATGCCCTCACCTGCTCCCTGCCCATGCCCCTCACAGTCCAGCCTGGTGGATGGATGCCTTTGGTGGTCTTCCAGCAGTGTCTAAGGACCAACCTCTCTGAAATCCCTCTTTGCCCTTGGTGCTTTGCCAATCATAATTCGATGCCATTATACTCACTAATCTTGCCCCCACTGTCCTTATGCTATTAGAAATGAATTTTAATGTAAAAACAGTTTTCAAAAGAAATCATTAAGCAAATGAATAGTGCAAATATGCCAGGGAAGAAATGACATGGGGAATTTTTCATCCAAGGGAAATGCCACTATTCCAAAGATCCAAAGGAGCTTAGGTGAAGTGGTGAGTGAGGGCACTTTAAAGACGTAGAGCACTTGTTTGTAACTTTGTGGTGGAATTTGGCCGGCAGGCAAGAGAAACCTTGTAAAGGGCTAGGCTGGGCTGCATGAAGAGGTGGAGGGGGTACAAGGTGGTGGGGCTGCCTTCTTGGTCAGCTCTGTTGATAGTCTTAAAGATAAAACTCTCTATAGTTGCCTGATCTAAGTGTGGTCCTCCAACCCAGAAGGCCAAGTCTACTGATTTCTATCAGATGTTCCTCTTATTTGTAGGGTCATCATCAAAACCTGGAATCACCTTTCCAAACAAAACCAATGTGAAGGCAATGTGTGGACTATAGACTGAATGGAGAAAATGCCAGGGCTCCCTTCCAGTTCACTGACCAGTGAACCAAAGTAAATGAGTGTTTTCAACAGGCCCGCCAGAGGCCCTGGGGGAATGGTCCACTACCTCTTGTGTATGTGGCCCCGCGGTTACCAATCTGCAAAATATATTAGTCCTATGCTGGAATGTACATACTATTGAGATTATTTCTGCCATGGGTAGGATGACGAGCCATTCTAGTTTCCCAGGGAACTCTCAGATAAAATGGGCCAGTTGGTCCCTAGTAGGCGGGGCACCAGGCTTGCCAGGTTGTGGACTATAAAGCTGACTGACACAAGGTCACATCAATTTACAGTGAAGGCAAATTGAGGCATCAGAAGTCAAAAGAGGATGAGGGCATGTGACAATGTGAGGTCATCACTATTTTATTGCCCTCTGGATTAGTCTTTTAAATGTTAGGTTTTAAGTATCTCTGTTCTTTTGTAGGAGTCACTCATACTCGAATCTTCGAAAGTCTTTTAAGAATACAGCCTGTTAGAAAACTCACATGGATGTGTAAACTGCTGTGCATACTATATACAGAAAGATCCAAGCACACACCTCTGTTGTTGATGTATGGCAAGGGATGGAGACACTCTCAAATTGAGAACATTGATTTCTACCATTATAAGCTAAGGTTGTGGATTTATCAAATACATACCACTCTATAAAAGGAACCACCTGGAACTTGGGTCAGACCAGACATGCTCCTCAGCCTGCGTAAGAAGGTGACTGCAGAGGGACACCTGGCTGCAATTTGTTTCATAGGCATGAGTTTTCTTTCTTTTCCAATGTTCACGTCCATCAAACACACACACACACACACACACACACACACACACACACACAGAACAGTGGGGGGGTGTTAGAATGAACCAAGATGGCTGTACAAACAAGTGTTGCACACAAAAGATCTCTATCCTAATTTTCTGACCTTAGCAAACAAAGAAACACCCTCTGAGCATCTTCTCACTGACCTGAAAGAAGTCCTCCATGGACCCTGTATTAGTTTGTATATCATTGCTTCCCATAAGCTCGTAGGGAGTGGCCCTACTAGGAGGTGTGGCCTTGTTGGAGGAAGTGTGTCACTGTGGGGGTGGGTTTTGAGGTTTCCTATGCTCAAAATATCTTCCAGTGTCACAGTCTACTCCCTGTTGTCTTCTGATCAAGATGTAACTAGCACCATGTCCCCCTGCACGCTGCCATGCTCCCCACCATCATGATCATGAACTGAACCTCTGAAACTGCAATTGAACCACCCCAATTAAATAAATGTTTTCCTTTATAAGAGTTGTCCTGGTCATGGTGTCTTTTTATAACAATAGAAACCCTAACTAAGACAGGCCTTCTACATACATATACCTAGACTGACATTTTAAACAATGGGTCTACTGATTGTCCCAGGCTCTTCATCACCAACAAAGGTCAATTTTTATACCAAGTACAAAAGAAAATATAAATAAACACACAAAAGTCCCACTGCCTTCATCTGGCTGATGCCTGTGTTAACTCAGCCCACCGAGACATTAAAGAAACTGAGGGCTCCTGTTTAAAATGAATTTTAAAACTTGGTTTTATTGAGTCTTAAAGTTATGAGCACATGTGCTATCAGACCTGAGTTGTGACCACAGTAAAGATTTCCACAGCCATGCAACCCCAAATGTTCACATCATCCAAAATGCACATCTTTGGTCCTTCTTGCTCAGCTTTCTCAGGGAGGCACTGGATGTCAGGGTGGCTCCCAGAATTCTCTTCCACCTCTCAAATTAGTGCTGCTGTCCCTTTGTTAGGCTTTGTTCCTCTTCACTTTCGCATCTTTGCTGCACCTGGGCACTGAACTCTTCACTTGATACTTAATTTCTCAGGCTCCTTTAGATACCCACAGTACTTAACCATTTAACAATTATCAAACCCACTTGCACAAGCCCACAAGCAGGGAATTTTCTCTCTTTTGGTAATCATGGGGTTCCCCCCCCCACTATAACTTAGAACAACTTTTGAATTTTCAACAATTGCTGCTTTTACATTCATGAGACCTTCAAAACGATCGCACACCCCTCCCTAGTTAAATTATATGAGTCTATCAATGAATGTGACGGCAGAATCTAAAACAATGATCCACTGCCATAAGTCTTGTTTGTGGTAGTTGGTTAGGACCAAGGGAGATGTCAACAGAGTGGAAACTGGTGGTGGATTATCTTTTTATACTGGAATTCAACACAGAACTCTCTATACCTAAACCACAGTGTTTGTGCTTAAAATAAAGAACAATTCAATCCTGATATAGATCCTAAATACAGTTTGAGGAAAAACCTGGTAGTCCCTAAAGATTAGCTATAGCTATAATGCTAAGAAAACACAAATTTGTTACCCAAAGGAAGGGAAAAACACACAGAACTCTAAATAGGAAGAGGTTTCCAGGAAGAAAATAAACATATTGTTATTAAATATAATGGACATTGACAATTACTATGTACCTGGAGATCTCAAATGAAGGTAATCTGGAAGTGGAAGAGATTTATAGGGTCTGACTGATGGGCATAGATTTGAGAATCATCCACTTAAAATTAGCAAACAGAAGTCATGAGCTCAGTTCTGGGAACATCAGCATGAGAGGAGGAATAGAGCTCGCAGCCATCAGTATGATAGGCAAAGGAAACAGAGAAACCAAAATCCAATGGAGTCAGAGAGCAAGGGGACAAATAGGTGGAGGTCAGTGACTCCACATGCCTTCTGGTCATTCAATATAGCATGCAATGGATGTGAAGTACCATGTACAGAGATGTAACTGTATTCACATCCATAACTATAACCCTAACTCCATTCATCCTTCTATCTACCCATCTATCATATCCATCCATCCATCCATCCATCAGTCTATGGAAGGACATAGAGAAGTGATGGATTCCATAGTAACTGCCTTGGAATTCAAAATCCATTTGAAATGAATAAGCCTAAGAGCAGCCTAACAAAGCACCAGGCTGATTTGAGACTAATGTATATCACCATTGGAAGTGATTTATAGCCACTTTACAGAAATATGATTTAGGACCCTTGAAAAAGATTTTACTCTTTAAGAACTGTGATTATCAGCATTATAACGAGAGTCATAGATTATGAAGGAGGAGGTTGGTTGCTGTGAGCAGATCTTCCAGCCCTTTCAATTCCACAAAAGAGGGCAACAGAAACAAAGTAGTGAGGCCAAATTGCAATTTGAACATCTTGGGGAATTTGCATTTAACAAGAAAAGATTGCTGCTGCAAATATATTTTCCAATTTGTAACAGCTGAGGCTCATAAATGGAGATTGCTATGGCATATAACAACTGACAGGTTATAAGCATGTGTTGGCAAGAGTTCTCTGGCTATTAGCAGATAATTAAAACTCACTATTGTCTTCCAGCTGCTTCATTTAGACATTTCACATGAATGTGATAAGACTCTGATTTGAAATGGACAGCTCCCCTTTTATCAGGTTCCCAAGTTAAGCAAATTTCCTTCCAGTGAAAAATTCCCTCGAGGTGTCTTCCTTAGGCTTTGGTGTCAATGGTTCTTGGGGGGCCAAGGGCTTATCCTTTATCTTGCATAGTTAAAGCAAGCAAGAGAGCACCCATGTCACTGGAATAAACGCTTCTATAATCATTTCCCTAAAATACCAGATGTGGCTGAAAGCGGCTGTTCTGGCTTTCCAATTGAAGAACAAAAGAGAACAAGCTTTGACTGGATTTTGATCAAGTTTAGTAATTATTTACTGGCTGTAAAGACCAACTGAACAGGAACATATTTATAAGAAATGAGTTGATCTGCCACTGCAGTGATTAATGAGTGTACAATAAACGGAACAAGAGGCCGAGATAAAGGTGGCAAGGAAAGTTCTTTTTAGGATGCATCATTTCTATTCTTTCTGCTTTGAAAAGCACCAAGGTGGTAGGTAACAAATGTAATTTCTAAATGCAGAATGACAGAATAGTTTTGCAAACTGATCTTGAGATTTTTCAGTGAAAAGCTCTCAATCAAGTCCTCACGTTTAGTTTTTGTTGTTTTTCATAAGAACCAGGTAGAGCTACACCCTCCCTGGCCTGTTCTAGCATGACTGGTGTAGAAACGGCTCTAGGAATTGTTTTAAGACTCACACACATGCTCAGCAGTGCTGTCCATATGCCGAATCTTCTGCTCCCTAAACTAAAGGCTTTACCCAGTCTTCTCTGTGTCTAAGTGCATGTGAGAACTTTCTCCTGCAAACATGTTCCTGCTTCTAAGTACCATCCAAACCATTCCCTATGCATGGAGACTCCCTATAAAGTTAGCTGACACTGCCCCCTTAGAAGCTTCCACTAAGGACCTGGTGAGCTCTGGGCTGCCCATTGCATCATGTACTTATAGGCACACTGAATGTCTACCCTGTGGCATTATTATCTCTATACTATTCTCTAATTATCTATCTATCTATCTGTCTGTCTGTCTGTCTATCTATCTATCTATCTATCTATCTATCTATCTATCTATCTATCTCTCCTGTCTCATTAGAAGAAAACTTGTCAACAGTGGGGCCATATTTTGTCTTGTTTCATTTATGACAGATACAGAATGAAACACTGATTGGATAAGCAAGGAATGGATAACAAAAACCATCCTTTGAAGAGATTAAATATACATGGCTTATAAGGTCCCCATTTTCATAGGGACTGACAATATTCTAAAAGTTTTTGTTTTGTGTTTTGAGACAAGGTCTTTTATTATGTAGTCCTGGCCGTCATGGACTCACTTTGTAGACCAGCTTGACCTGGAACTGGCAGAGATCTGCCTGCCTTTGCCTCCTAACTGCTGAGATTAAAGGTGTGCGCCACCACACCCGGCCCAATTCTGAGACTTTTGACAGAGAAACAAATAGAGGCATCAATCAGGAGACTATCCAGGCAAGAATAATTTACAAAAGAGAAGAGAACATCTGTGAAATGAGACCTCCCATCCATGTTTTCCCCCTTTAAACTTTACACCTGCACTGGTAATGTCCACCCTGAGAGGGGATGTTTCTTTTGTTGGCACTGCTATTTTCCTTCTACGTAGTGGTTGTACAGAAAGAGTATTAATGGTGGCTTGGGTGTTTTCTTATAAAGTCTCAAGAGCTAAGGGTCAAGGACCTCTGTTTATGATGATCAGGCTTCTTATCACTCAAAAGGGATACCGTATATAAACCCGCTGTGACATCCTGAGGCTATAGGTATGAAAGGCCTGGTCCCTTGCTTGCTGCTACTTGTTATTTGATTCCATTGTGCAAAGATATGTCATTGTGATTGATTTAATAGAAAGCTAAACAGCCAATAGTTTGGCAGAAGATATAGGTGGGGCTTCCCAGCAGAGAGAGGAGAGATGAATTTAGGCACAGACAGATGCCAGAGGAGACAGAGAGGAAGCAGGAAACACAGGAGCAGAGGTAAGAGCCACGTGGCAGCATGTAGATTAATAGAAATGGGTAGATTTAAGTTGTAAGAGCTAGTTAGAAACAAGCCTAAGCTAAGGCCAAGCTTTCATAAGCAATAGGAAGTCTCTGTGCTGTTTTGTGACTAGTAGCCCAAGGGAAAATCTGTCTATGGCTACTGAAAGATGATGAGATCCTTAAGAAATGCAATGGGTGCGGGGCAAGGGCATGCATGGGTGGGATCTGAGGAAAGAAAGAGAAGAAAGGAATCTCATTAATGACATAATTAAAAATGTATGCGAAGAAGTGGGAGCTACTCAGAGGTCTTTGGGTCACTGGTGGTGTGCCCTCAAAGGGGACATTGATGTCATTTTGGCATCCTCCTCTTTCTTTTCATCGCATATCTATCAGGATATATTGCCCATCACCCGGTCCATCCTGTGCATGGGGACCTCTAGAACTGTAAGCTAACACAAGCCTTTGTCTTTGCGATTACAGCGGTGGAAAGTTGACCATACCACATTTGCTGGAGTTCCAAAGTCATTGTGGACATAAATGAAAACAAATTAAAGGCTTGGTTTATGTCTACTTGTGTGGGCTTTTCCAGGCTCGGATGTTATTCAGAATTCCCTCCTCTGTGAAGTTCAAGTTTTCTCACATTTTCTCATAAATTCATCAGCCCCTCAGTTGATGGTAAATGCCAATTCTACTTCACTGATATAGCTTCTGCTAGGCTTAAGAAGCCTTGAGAGCAGTGGTTTTCAACCTTCCTGATGCTGCGATCCTTGATATAATTCCTCATGTTGTAGTGACTCCCAACCATAAAATTACTTTCTTTGCTACTTCATAACTGTAATTTTGCTACTGTTATGAATTGTATATTATATCTGTGTATTATATTATGAGCAATATTTGTATTTTTCAATGGCCTTAGGTAGCCCCTGGGAAAGGGTTGTTCGACCCCCCCAAAGGGGACACACCCCCAATGTTGAGAACCACTGCTCTAGTGACTCCTTAGAGTCAGGTGAAAAGCCAATAGTTTTTGACATTTAGTTTTAAGGAACAGGTTCTCTGTGGGCTGTGATGCTTCCTGGTCTTGTTCCAGTCTACCTTTGGAAATAGTTTCAGCCACATGCTTGTGGACACACCAGTATGTGACATGTACCAAGGAATGTGTCTATGAGACTATTACCACACTGTGTTGTTAGACTTGGACCAAGCATTAAAGCAAGTGTCATAGCATGTGTCGTTATGGCAATTTTTTGAGGAAGATATTGTTCTGATTGCTACAAGATCTACAGCACAGAACCTAGAATCAAGAGCTAGTCATGGTGGAACCCAGGTTTGTCCCAAGTCTTTCTGATCCTTAGCCAGTGTCCTCAAGGATGAAATCACACTGCCTCCACACAGTGGAAATGATGGTTTAAATAGATGGATAGATCTGCATGGATTTGAAACATCTCTCATAATAGCACCTTGTCTACTAACTCACAGGGGAAGACAAAGGAAGGCTGCTGTGGTGGGCTGGATGAGAGAGGCTCAGGTATTTGAACACTTGGTCCTTAGTTTACAGTGCTCCTTGGAGAATCTCTGGGACCTTTAAGAGGTACATCCTTGTTGAAGGAAGCACAGCACTGGGATGGCCTTTGAGGCTTTGTGGCCTCACCCACCCCTACCCCCTCTTCTCTCTCTGCTTTATGTTTGTGACTAAAGATGTGATTTCTCAATTTCCTACGCTGGCCAACCTGCTGCCATGCCCCCCACACCACCCCAGACTCTCACTTTGGAACTGTAAGCCAACTGAAACTCTTCCTCTCTAAGTGGTTTTGACCCTGGTGTTTTTCATCACAGGAACAGAAGAGCAGCTGATGCAGGTGTCCATCTGGTGGGCTTGCTGCAGTGTGCAGGGGGCAGTCATCTCCAGCGTTGCTGGAACACTTACAGGAAGTCCTCTGGAGTTGTTCTTAACTGCCTTCCATAATTGTTGAGGGCCTCTATTCTCATTTGTTATTGTGAACAAAGGTTGAGCTGTAACTTCCATGCAAGGCAGACACCTGCCTGAGTCCCAGCCTGGGCACTGTGTAAAGTTCAGCATTTGCAAAGCCCTTTGAACCAGCAATGTTCAATCGATTTACTCAGACTATCTGTGCACAGTTTGTACAACTCATGTGTGAGTATTGGGACATTTTAGAAAACATATGTTTGGGTGAGTGAGATGGCTCACTGGGTAATGGCACTTGCTGCTAAACCTGACAATCTGAGTTCAATCACCAGAACCCAGATGGTGGAAGGAGAGAATCAGCAGCCTCAAGGTCCTCCATCCTCCACAAGTCTGTCAAAGCATGTGTGCCCACACAAAAACATCACACACACACACACACACACACACACACACACACACAATTTTTTAAGTGTACCATGATAAAAAATTACCAAAATATTTGTAAATGGAATCTATAAATTTAGTTTTGAAACTTGTGATAGTGAATTTCCCCTCTGAAAACGTAAGTATGGTTTGAATAAATGGGAAGCTAGACTGACTATCCAGCGACTCTCATATCTAAGCCTTGATCCCTTAAACTTGTAAGCCATGTCCTCACTGCCCTCACTGACTTCAGAGCAGACGATGCCCTGATGTAATTATGTAGATGAATATCAGCTGTGCCTGCAAGCAGCAAAAGGGCAATAATTACGAGCTATTTGTTCAAGGGCAAAGCAAAGGAGTGAATTCCCTGGAATGCTTCTTCCATCTAGGCAGGACTACACTCAGCAGGGCATGGGTCTCCTCCCTGGGGAAACTGGGGCAGAGTCAGCTCCCTTTTAGCATCATGGGTGGCTGGACCCTTCCAGTACCTGCAGAGTAGAAACCACAGATCCACTAACACCACACGATGCTCAGGACAACCCCTATGTGAGGAAGTTTCCTTGGCCCAAAATGTCAACAGCGGCAAGGAAGAGAGTCCCATCTGGAGGCAGAGATGTGCTAAGAAAACAAAGAATGGCAGAAACGAGGCAGCTCTCAGAGCAGGCACCTGCTAATGTCTCTTACAGAAACGTTTTCAAGTCAAATTGGGGATCCCAGGTGGTCATTTTCATCTCATAGCTCATTTTGTCCTCTTGGCCTCAACTCGATAACGTCTTTGGACTTTCTGAGGTCACCATTTATAGGCTGACCCACAGCCCAGAATAACCCAAAGAAGGCGACTTTCATCAGTAACAGTGGCGTTGTTTTATTGTGGGTCATGGCTCATAATATGGTATTCAGCTAGAAGGAAAAGACACAAAACATTTGACATGACTGGCAGGCAAAAACTCTAAATATGCTCCAGCACAAAAGGGGATTAAAATGTCAGGGTTTTTTTTTCCCCTTAAAAATGGAATGGCTTATGAATGCTTCATTCTTTCTAGAACAGTTAAAACACTATGTGCAAGCTTCCCGGGTTCACAAGGCGGGGCAGGCTTTTCTTCTGTTCTATTGCTCAACCCCAGTAGGCTTTCCCTGGTGCGCTTGGCCCAGGGTGGTGAGAAGACTGGAGGGAAGGCATTTCATTGACATGATGAGTCTGCATCGTGGGTGTCCTTCCTTTTGGAAAAGAGGAGAGGGCCACCTGACACTGGGACACAAGAGGCTGGGCAGGCGTGGCTAACCCTGGTTGAGAGCATTTGCCTGACACTTCTGTGCAATCCACTACCTGAAAGCTCATTGTCCAGGGCTCTGTGGAGCCAGCTCTTACAATGATGGAGGATGTAGGATGATGGACAGGGGATGACTCACAGAAAGTCTTCTCTGCCAGGTGACATGAATCAAGGAGTGGGTGTGTCTGCTTGGGGCGTGCCTTGTCAGCGGCCCTGTGCCATTTTCTCTCTGGGTTTTAGTGTGTATAGGGGACTCACCCTGAGCCGTAGGCTGTGGTTTTCAGTCTGTCTATTAGACCTGACTGACCAGGGCACTCAGGGGACGGGTGTATCTTTCTTGACACTCTGCAAATGACCTAAACTTTCTGGATGAGAAAACAATTACCTCCAAAATGAACAAGTAATTACCTGTTTGCTTGTCGCTGTAGGATAAGATCTTACTGCCCTGGAATACCACCTCTCTCTCTCTCTCTCTCTCTCTCTCTCTCTCTCTCTCTCTCTCTCTCTCTCTCTCTCTCTCTCTCTCTCGTCCGTCCTCTGGTCTTCCAGGTGTAATTTATACGTCTCATCTGCAAGGTCAGAGTCCAATTCCTACGCGGGCTTTAGCAGTCTTTACTACATCCACTTAAACACTGCGCCTGTCTCCGAAAGGGCAAAGAAAACTGCAGGTGCTCAACCCAGGGGCTAAGGTCATTGTGTGACAATACCATGCTGCCTAGGTTCACATGAGAAAAAAACCATTTTCCTCTCCAGATTCTCACTCTAGGAGCAGATGGCACAGCCAAGGGAAGTTCCATAAGGAAATTAAATCACGTGACTGGGTACCTCAAAATGGGAGGGATCCAAAATCTGGTCCCACTGCTTAGTAGTGAAACCCTGATGAAGTCACTCAGCTTCCTGTAGCCCAGCTTCTTATCAGGATTACACTATCCACATAAAGCAGGGCTTTTCACAGTGGCACTTTGGTTCACATAATTCTTCCTGTGTAGGGGGTGGGGGAACACACAGTCTAGTACACTATAGTCCTCCACCCACAGGATGCCAGTAGCACCCATTCTTAAAAAAAAAAACCTGTAAATACTGCCACTTGTCTCCTTGAAGGGGAAATTGGCCCTGTTTGAGAATGCAAACGAACCCCATATTTTATTTATGTGGTTTTCCGAAAGAGGGTTTTTCTGTGTAACAGTTCTGACTGTCCTAAAACTTGTTCTGTAGACCAGGCTGGCCTTGAACTCACAGAGATACCCTGCCTCTGTCTCCCGAGTGCTTGGATTAAAGACATCTGCCATCACGGATGGGCTGAACCCTGTATTCTTTAAGGTTTTAACAAAATATCACTGACTCAAAACTTCACTTCTTTGTTTTTCTGAAATATTCAGGGAACCCAAAGAAAACAGCTGTAGGTGAAATGAGAGACCACCAGGTAGAAAACAGGAACTAGAACAAAAATACAATCTATTAGGTCCTCTGTTGGAGAGCCTTCTCCAGCCACAAGCCTTGCAGGTTTTAGACTCTGCTTGGATCCTGGTGGGGGGGGCAGGGACATGTTCTCCTATTCTGCGTCATGGCTTGTGGGGGTTCTATGAGAAAATGTCTAACAGTGTACGGAATGCCACCTACGAGTGCTCACACAACCACAAAGAATTAATACCATGTAGCCAGGGAACATGGAATGCTGCCCAGGCAGTTTCTTCATATCTGGGGCCAAAGTCACATTGTGTGACTAGCACTCAGTCAGATGAATCAGACAGGCACCAGCCACATGCCAGCAAGAACGACAGAATCCAGAGTGATGGAATGTGTCAAATGTATCGTGTAGCTGTTATGAACTATGGTGTTGGTCCTTTCTCTGGCTTAAGGGAATACATTTCAGAAGTGCCAAGTGGATGCCTGAAACCATGGTCAGCACGGACCTCTAGACATAGTGCATCTGCCTTTCATAAACTTTGATTTATAAATTAGCTACATTAAGAGATAACAGCTAACAATAAAAATGGAATTGTTATGCAATCATACACTGTAATAAGACTTCATCGAATATAAGTTCTTTTAATTTGTGTCTCTCAAAATATTCCATTGAATCTTTACCTCCTTACTTAATGGAAGCATCTTACAGAGTTTCAGCACATCCAAACTGCCAGCATTGAGTCTCACTTTTCTTGTGTTACCAGGCCACAGGCTAGATGGACAACTCATTCTAAGAGCTGGCTGTGCTGGCAGAGGACCAAGGTTTGGTTCCCAGCACCCATGCAGCAGTTTACAACCATCTGTAACTCCAGTTCCAGGTATCTCACGCCCTCTTCTGGTCTCTGTGGGCACTGCATATACATGGTACACAGACATACATTTGGGCAAATACTCAAGCACATAAAATAAAAATATGTCTTTTTGAAAAAGGAGAGAAAGTGCTACTTGAAAACAGTGTGATAACTGAGACATCCATTCAGTGTCTGACAGTTGGACCCTGGAGACACTGTACCAAGTCCCAGAGAGGACAGACAGAACAGGACAGCACAACATTTTAACTGTTCCTCTATTTGAAATAGATGAACTATTTCTGGAATTTTCTGTTTAATATATTTGGATCACAGTTGTCTGGGGATAGCAGAAGTAGAGCTATGAACAAAAAGGGCCTACCATCCATCCACAGATCTTTTTGGATCCTTGCATCACTAGAAGCCGATGATGTTTATACTCATGCTGACAAGTAGGGCACAATGAAAATGACTTACATAGCTCCCAAGGCCAGATCACATTTTCAAGTGGCTCAGTCCTGAAAGGCAGTCTCCAAGCAGGAAGAGGGAAAGCCGAAGCAGCCAGAGAGGACATACGAAACTGCCAGGCGGCAGCCTCTACTGCAGTCCTCACTGGCTGACAGACAGGTGCTTTCACTGCCTGTGTTGGGAGGGAGGGGGGGAGGGAGGGAAGGAGGGAGGGAGGGAGGCAGGGAGGGAGGGAGGGAGGGAAGGAGGAAGAAAGGGAGGGAAGGAGGCAGGCAGGGAGGGAGGAGGAAAGGGAGGGAGGAAGGAAGGGAGGGAGGGAGGGAGGCATGGAGGAAGGGAGGAAGGAAGGGAGGGAGGGAGGCAGGGAGGGAGGGAGGGAGGCAGGGAAGGAGAGAGGGAGGGAAGAAGAAAGGGAGGGAGGGAGGCAGGGAGGGAGGGAGGGAGGAAGAAAGGGAGGGAAGGAGGCAGGTAGGGAGGGAGGGAGGAGGAAAGGGAGGGAGGGAGGAAGAAAGGGAGGGAGGGAGGAGGAAAGGGAGGGAGGCAGGAAGAAAGGGAGGGAGGGAGGAAGAAAGGGAGGGAGGGAGGGGGGAGGGAGGAGGAAAGGGAGGGAGGGAGGAAGAAAGGGAGGGAGGCAGGAAGAAAGGGAGGGAGGGAGGTTTCTTCGGAGGATCTAGGTCTTTCCAGATCAGAGAACAGATGTTACAGAGGAAAGACCAGCCATGAACCATCTCTTCCAAACTCCTTATCCACAGAAACCATGAGCTTAATAACATGGATATTTAACACTACTAGTCTGGGGTGGTTTCTCACACAGCTGGACACATCTCCTGGAACCCAACCATTTCGGCCCCAAATGTGTTCCCAGGGGACCTGACTGGTCTGGAATCAGCTCACCTCTGCATATACTCACACAGTCTACCCAGGGTGTCTAGAGGTCTTTCTTCACATACGGGAGGTGCACAGGGTGTGGTTTTGTCAGTGTTTCTCATGTCCAGTACAATTTAAGACAGGAAAGAGAAAATTTCATTCTCCTTTGAGCACAGAGAAGAATGCTGAGTGTGAGCCTTGGGAGAAGCACACCCTTGGGTCAGGTATGAGCACTCAGCAGCAGGTTACTGGGCCAGGAGCACCCTGCTCTGGAGTACAGCCTACAGTGGTTTCTAGGTCTTCTTACCAAGAGAATTAGCCTACAGTGGTCTCCAGGTCTTCTTACCAAGAGAACTAGCAGAGTTCCTAGAGGACTCGTTGTCTGGCTCAACAGATCCCCCTGGCCCTCTTCTCTGCAGACAGACCTATCTTGAAGATTAAAAACACCCTGTGCTTGGGGGAAGTGGTGACAGGCTTCTTTTGAAGCAAGATTGAAGAGTCTGTTGTGCGTTGAGAAAGTGATAGCGTGTGTACTAGAGACTGAGGTGCATCATGGGCAATTCAACAACTTTTGTACATTAACTGAGCCATGCCAATTCTCTGCTGTGCCTTCCTTTCCCCTGAAGCACACAAACGCTGCCCCCCCAGACTCTTCAGTAATTTCATTTAATTTGGATTTAACCTGCAGCTAGATTCAAAATACAAATTAAAATTCAGCTAGAGCAGTAAAATCGCATATTAACAGCTCTTATAAAAATCCTGCTTGAGTATTTTTTATTCTGTATCAGCAGGGCAGCTTGCCTGAGGCTAATAAGTGTGATTCATACTTCATAAAGTATTTAGACATCGTGAAATGACTTCTGAAAGAGTTCACATTTGAAATTCCTTCTTCATAAAATGCTGACTAATTACAAATTAGTAAATGAGAGACTCTTACAGGGACATTTGTTTATTGGTGTATTAACAGATTAATCTTATAGTTCCCAGCTATTTCAAAATAAGGTGGACCAATTTAACTGGTGTTTGCCTTATTCACATCCCCCTCTTAAAGTTTATTTAACTTTATTTTGTGTGTGTGTGTGTGTGTGTGTAGGAGTGTGTAGGAGTGTGTGCCTCCATGTATGTGTATGTATTGTGTGCAAGAAGTAGCCATGAAGAACAAAGGAGAACACCATTAAGCTGGAGTTGTGAACCATCATGTGGATGCTAGGAATCGAACCCGGGTCCTCTGGAAGATGTACTTTTCAAGCTCTAACTGCTGAGTCACCTCTCTAATCCCTATTTATTGCCTCTTTATTGCCACAGTTGCCATCCATGTCTCTCCAGTATTTGGGGGAATAGTAGTGGATCAACATGGGCAACAATGACTGGTCATCTGCAGTAGAGAAGACAGGCTCTGGTCAGACAGCCCGGGTCAACTCCTGCCTTTGTTTGTTGTTCAAGCTTAGCTTGACATATCTTGAACCTCCTCCCTGGGGTTCAACTTCTTAATTTCTAATGAGATCATTCCAACAGCACGGTACAAGGATCAAGTGAGATGGTTATTTATCATGCTTAGCCTGAGCCTTGTGAAATCCATGCCCATCCATTAACTTGACCATGTCATTTCCGTGCTCTTGAATTCCCTTTCTACAGTCCTCCTACTCCTTGTGTGCTCAAACTCATTTAGTCACTCCTCCCTATTGACTCACTGTAGTCCACCCAGCCTCATTATGTATATTGTACGGAATTTAGCTTACAGTCCAAATTTTACTCAAACCTTGTATTCTGCTGTCCTGCTTTGGATACTCCCTGCGACCTTTGACCGGTGGCAGCACGCCTATTTCCCGAAGCTCAGCCGGTGACCTTTCCCCTTTGCCTCTCCACCTTAGTGACTGCGCACACTTCTACCTCAATCATGCCTGTTGTGTGAGCTCATTAGTCATCACGAACTACGTCCTCCCCTGAACTGTCTATATTCAAGACAGCTTACACGTCTTATCTCACTTGGTGCCAAACGCGTTGAGAGTAGGAATCCTGTTTATAAGACTATTGCCTCACTTGCAGCACCCTCAACATCCTGCACACAGTTCACTCTGGTCAAGTGTTTTCTAAAATACTTAGTGTTGAATATGGTTCTGCAGGCCATGTGTGAAATGTTTGCTCTCGGGTGGTGAGGCTATTTTGAGATGTTCTAGAAACTTAAAAGGTAGAGACTAGCTGGAGGAAATAGGTCATTGGGTGAAGATCCCGGAGTCATGTTATCTCTGGGCCATTCCCTGCTTCCTGTCTGTTATGAGCTGAATGGCTTTCACCGGCCATAAGCTCCAGACACCACGGCATTGTGACTCATAAGAAGCCCTGAAACAAGGAGCCCACGTCAATTATACTTCTAGAAAGTTATTTCTGTTGTTTATTTGGTTGCAGTGACGATAACTAACACATTCCCACAGTACAAATGACATAGGAAACCATTATGTTTAGTGATAAAAGATAGTGCCTCTGGATTTTTGCTCTAGTCACCGAAATTACTACAATGGATCTCAAGAGAAGTTCACCTCTGCTCTATCCTAACCCTTCCAGGAGGAATATACAAATGCTAGTACTACAGTGTCTGCACAGAGGTGGGCTCTCAAGAGAGGGTAGGCTGATTCTTCAAAGACACTAGGACTTTCCAAGAAGCGGGGTAGTCCATTTTTCTGGACGGGAGCCCACTTACCTAGATTCTAAGACACATGACCAATGTATAGGCACAATACTCCGAAGCCTTAACCTGAGGTCTCCTGCAGCTGAGAAGAATCAGTTCCTCCTGTTCTCCAGTAATGCAGCATGACTGCTGTCTGTAAAGCGGCTGGAAGTTGAAGCAAAACACCTAAACAGCACAGCCACAAGAGCAACAAACGAACCAAGCCTGCCATTATGTCCCATCTCTCTCCAGGAACATCCGTCTCCGACTCCATCTGGAACCTGTTCCAGTTTCATCCACGGTGTGGATGATGAGTGGTTACATAGCAAGGCACTTGGCTCCAAGTAGGTATTTTATAAACCATTTTGAGTGACTGACTGACTATGTATCATATACGAAAATGAAAAGACAATAAACACACTTCATTTCTTGGTAAGCCAGTGGAGTGGGTTACAACACAGATAGTCAATGTTTTGAGTTTAGCAGAACTTGGTAAACACAGAAGACTTAAAAGGCTGCCTTTGAAAAGAAGCCAAGGGGATTCTAGGCTTTGAAGATATGTTGTCAATGGTAGCCAGGAATTCTCTTGTCTTTTAGCTGCAAACTTGAAAGTGGGGTAAGGTGGGTGGGACATGCTTCCCCTAGGCTGATCCCACCAAGCCGTACTAGAGTTCTAAACTATCTAGGTAAATATTTTAAGGGGCTTGATAATCGAATGTTAAGTATTCTGTTGTCTTCAAACCAGAGCTGAAGTTTAGCTCTGGACTTACATGGTTCGGCCTCGTTAGTTCAAGCACAAGACTAGTACATGCTTTAACTATAGTTTGATAGCTATGTACTTTCAGAGACAAAACCATCTGATGAGGAAACCGTTCTTGTATTTGTTTTTTTTCCTCCAGAGGCATTTCACACATGTTAATTTTAGATCTACTAAGACAGTGGTCTGAAGTTCCACTTTATGTAGTTATGAATAGTGTGGCTTGTGATCTGCCCTGCGAGTGGTTAATCCACAGTAGAATGAGCCTTGTAGCTTACTGTTAGTGACGTACTTTATTTTCTTTCTACAGAAAGAATCCATACGGGTGCAAGTCTCTCACTAGGCACTTAGTATGTATGGGAATACTTCAGTCTCACAATTGCATAGAGTGGCCACAATTATTATTCCTTACAGTTTAGGTTCGGAAACAAGTTTGCTGGGAATCTCAGGAAACTACTCAAGATCACTTAGCTAGGAAGCACTGAGACTTGACTCAGCTCCTGTCTGGAAGATAACAAGGCTTGTGTGTCTGTCTGCAGGCAATGCATATTGCCTATAAACTAAAAACTTCAGCCTCTGTGAGATGCATGCTAAATCAAGATCCTAAAGTCTTCATAGCACCCAAGTCAAATTACCAACATCAATCAAACACATGCTAATTTATTCAAATGGATAGCCACCCGGCAGAGCCAGCTAGGAAGGAGAAAAGTGTGCTAAAACCAAGGCTGTTGGGAAACTCAGAGGAGGTGCATCTGTGTAGAGGTGGAAGGAGGTTATTCTCATGTTTCAGAAAAGGGAAGAAGTCAGTAAACTCCTAGGACTCAGTTTTGGTGGAGTGAATGGTTTTGGCAAGCCAAGAGTTTAGTCCCCTTTGGTCTTCACTCCTCCAACTCCACTTCATTCAAGATATTCAGTCTTTCCAACCTGTGACCAGATGTTCTTTTCAAAGACAACAAAGGAGGTATCTTGCTAAGTAGATACCTCTCTCCTGAAATCCCACCAGCATGAGCATGTAAATGTTTACAACAAACAAAATGAAACTGACCTCAAAAGTCTCAAAAACCAAATACATCATGGGCTGTGTCTATACAGAATGTGCTCCCTGCTTACATTCTTCTTCCATAAGAGTTGAGCTAGGAGGACCATCGAGGGCAGTGTGACACCGGCCTCCTTCTGTCCCCTCACAGTCCTACAGACGCCTAGGAGTTGAGAGCACACCCGAAAGCCTCCAGCTGGGAAGACTAAGACTATGGCTGGCTATGGTTCTGAAAGGACTAGCCAACTGCACAAACTCTTAGCCTTGGGCAGTAAGTTGGCCTAAACCCAAAAGCCTGCCATTTACCTGGCCTGGCCCTGTCAGTCCCTCTAGCTATGACCCAATATCTTCCACTATAAAAGGTTTTGCTTTGCTCATGGTTCCAGGAAATTATTCATTAAGGATGAAACAATGCTTAGTCAAGTAAAACTACAAAATAGTATTCTTGACTCATTGGGACTCCTGAAAAATGAGAGGGGAAATTTGAGTTTGCCATGACCTTAATGAGTGACAGTCACCCATCGGACATCGAGTCCATAAAACAATGTTAAAAGAAGTCGAGAATTAGTAGCCCCGGGAACCAGTTTCAAACAAACCAAAGCTGGAGTGCCGCATTCTTCCCAGGTCCTCCAGGAGCACTATGAATCATTGTTTTTGGAAGAAAAGCAAACTTTGTGCTTAACTTGGGACAGCAAAGAACAGAGCCATGCCCTACACGGCTCCCGTGTTTGGGTTAAGTTCAGTCATCCCTATAGCAGGGACCCTCCTCCAGGGCCACTCCAGTAGTGGAGTGCCACATGATCATCTCAGTTAATTTTTTCATTCTTTTTTTCCTCCCTCGGTAATATGACTGGTGATCAGGATCTGGTCCTCCCATCTAACCCACAGAAAATCAAAGCACTGGGAGGTGGACTTAAGTCCCCAGAGCAGCGGTATCCTAGAACCCAGGCCTCCTGCTCCCTGAGCTTGCCTCACAGGCGAGGTCTCTCTTCCTAAAACACCTCACTCCATTTTCCAGTTTGGTCTTCCACCCCGTGGATGTCTCAAGGCTAGAGGTAACTGTGTTTGGAAGAGAGACATTCCTTGATACTGTCTGTCTGTAAAAATCCCAAACTGCATACAAGCGAGCACGCCTTAAATTAACCTTTTCTTGCTGAAGATCCCCTTTCCCTGAGTGATCCCAGCACAGCTGGCTCAGCAGTCTCCTTGCCTCAACAGCAGTTGCGCAGCAAGGAAGGGGGTGGTCTGTTTATTATTTTTTATCTTGTTTTGCTTCTGGCAAAATTTCACAAACAGCCGAAGTTGGCAGAACACTGTTCATTTCTTCTGACGAGCTACTGTTCCGCAGCTACAACTGAGACTATTTTGGTCTGAGGTCAGCATTGTCCAATGTTCAGAGGGGAAAAAAATCTCCACCCGGGACTTCTTTCCCTAAATCAGGCCCTTCTTTTAACTCACTCCTCCTCAGTATTAAGAGCTGAGGATTTTGAGACCCACCGCCCCCAGATCAGCACAGGCCTGTTTCCAGTCCCATGTGACAGTTCCTGTCTGAAAAGACCCACTGTGAGGGGGAAGGCTGGGCACACCACCCAGGCACTTTCTAGGGAGAAAGGCGGCATTCTGAAGGGTCGGAAGTAGGGAAATTAGGGAGAGGGTGGAGGAAATCTGTCCTTTCCCTCTTTTGGAGCCAGGGCCTACCTAACCACGCTCGATTCCAGCCTCTGGCAAGAAATCCTGCTGCCCTGACATTTACTTTGGACACAGAATTCTTGATAAAGAGTAGCCAGCTTCGGGAGGGCAGAGGGAGGGCATTAGTTTTGGATGGTCACAGCTTCTGCTGCTGGTTGTAGCTGAATGAGATTCTCCAGGAACTGGGGCGGGGGTGGTGGGGGAAAGGGTCAACTCTGTCCATAATGACAAAGAATAAACACTCAAACCATCTTTGGGTCCACGTAAACAATGCCCACCTATAATCAGGAGGAGGATGGGGCTGTGTAGTGATGAGCAACACGGACTCCTAGCTCATCCAGACTTGAGTTCAGAGGGCAACTTCAGCTCGCACTGGCTGCAGGACTTCAGGAAAGTTTAGTTAACACTTGTGGGGCCTTTGTTTATTCACCTGAGAAAGGGACAGGGTAAGTCTCAAGGTAGGAGACCTGATTAAGTTTATTTTCCAGATGAGTAAACTTAGCTCTTGGGTCTTAATGAAAACTCAGTAGGAGGACCGTACCTAACCATGCTAGGTTCCTTGAGAACAGTGGCTACATTGTCCTGGGGAAAGTTCTAAAAAGGTAAGACTACTGCTGCTATACTCAAAAATGATAGACACTCCAAAGCATAAGAAGTGTCATGTGAAATATAAAGAGTACATGGCTGACCCAGGCAGCTCTGAATGTCTTCCACGCACACAGATGTCAATAAACTTCCCAGGCTACTTGTCTCTCGATGTGGGACCCCAAGTCTTTTTACTGGAGTGACATCATGAGAATGTGAGGCAGGCTCAACCCCAGGCTCTGGGTCCATCAGCACAGGCTCAAGCAGGCTGAGGAAGAGTGACTGACTGCTAACCCCACACTGTTCCCTGTTATGTAGCAAAGCAATGGCTTCAGTAGGTAGAAGCTACTGTGTCCAGGGCAGGCTCTGAAAGGTAACCAACACTGAAGGGGACCAGGGTGACAGGGAAAAGGCTCATGTGAAGGAAATAGGAATAGAAAGCTTCACGCAACACGAAGCTGGGAAGCCCAGGTGAGGAGGACAATGTGGACCCAGAAACAGTTTCTGTTCTTGTAGTTGGTTAATGTTTTACTGTCGCAGCTGCCTGCTGCCAGGCTTCCTTATTCTAGCAGGTGAGTTTATATTAGTTCACCACACAGCCAGTCACGGAAATGTGCTGTTCCATTCCACAGAATTCCATTTGCAAAGCAATGACACGGGGAAAATGAGATCAGAAACATTTAAGCCTGTAGCGGGGCAACAGTGCCCCTCCTAGACACCACAGGCTAACAAGTAAAAAGAGCAGTCAGCGCTGGGAGTGAGTTCCTTCTTTGCAGGTTGTAGGTCAGTGGGGTCCCACAGGCCCTCAAACAGTAAAGGCTATTGCCAATGCTATGGGTTACTCTCCGGAAGCTGATGGCATGACCCTATTGCTGAGGACACCACACACGGGGAACATGGAGAAAGCAGGTGGTTCTGCCTCCAGCTCCACACAACTCCCTAGCTTTCAGAGACATTTGAGAGTAGGAAAACTTAGGTATGGTTTGTTAGATCTCAGAAAAACAGATCTTTGGGAGCAAAGCTTCCTGATAAGTGACACTGAGACCAATTCACACATGTATGGATTCAACAAGACAACACACACGGAACTGCTCCCCCAGTTGTCATACCACTAAGAGGATGCTATGCTATGTAGCCTTCCGGTGTGCATTAGAAGCCATGTGCAGACTTCAAATATTGCATCTTATAAAGCTAGGGCTTTGCAAAGCTCAAAATTAACATTTTTATAATACATGCAAAAGGTTGAACCTACTGAGCCTCTGTTCTTAGGGACATCTCTCTGTAGGGGATTTAAAGCATCTATTTTCTATAAAAATCAACAAAGCAGAAACTTCCATAAGGTGCATCTGTCAAAATGTCAATACATTTAATTCTAAGAATAAATCTCAATGAATATCATATTCCTGTTTCATCTTTCTTAGCTGAAGGATTCAATAAATACGGAGAATACTCTTCAATTAGCAGGGATGAAACCCCTAAGAGAAATGAGCAACTAAAATCTTTGAAGAAATTATTGGAACTAGCACAGAAAACAGAGTACTTAGTTTTAACTTTGTCAACTGGACATAAATCTCTGCTGACTACACATTAAACAGGGGGTCAATATCCAGGGTCTAGAAAGAACTGCAAAAATTAAACAGCAAAAAGCTCTAAACCACCCAATCAATAAATGAGCTGGCAAACTGAACAGCAGCTCTTAAAAGAGATATGAATGGCCAATAACAACTTGAAAAATATTTAATTTTCTCAACCACCAGGGATGGGCAAACTAAAACTGCTCTGAGACTCCATCTAAGAATGGCGACCATCAATAAAACAGACGACAATGAATGCTTTTGGACTTGCGGGCAAAGGCAGGGATGTAATACTGTGCGGTCACTAAATTAGTTTGGAGAACCTTGCAGAAACTACAAATATAACAACCATATGACTCTACAGTCATATACCATTTAGGTGTCTACCCAAAGGACTGAAAGTTAACATACAGCAGAGATACTTCACATCCATGCTTACTGCTGTACTGCTCAAAACAGCCATGAAAAAAAAAACTAGCCTAGATTTCCATCAATAAATGAATGGATAGTGAAAACTTCACACACACACACACACACACACACACACACAAACACACACACACACACAAACACACACACACACACACACACACACACACACACACACTGGACTTTTATTCAGCAGTAACAAAAAATGAAGTTGTAACATTTGCAAGCAAATGGATGAAACGGAAAATCACTTCAATTAAACAAAATGAGCCAGAATCAGGAAAATACCGTTCTCCCTTATATATGGTACTTAGATTAAAAGTGTGTGTGTGTGTGTGTGTGTGTGTGTGCCTATGTACTCCTAGGTTTTATGTAAACTTGACACAAGATAAAGCCATCAGAGAAGAGGGAGCCTCAACTGGGAAAATGACTCCATAGGATCAGACTGCAGGCACGCCTGTGGGGTATTTTCATGATGAGTGATTGACGGGGAGGGCCCAGTCCATTGTAGGTGGTGCCACAACTGGGCTGCTGATTCTGGGTTCTATAAGAAAGCAGGCCGAGCAGGCCGTGAGGGACAAGCCAGTAAGCAGAATTCCTTCCTGGCCTGCCTCCAGGTTTCCTGCCCTGTGTGAGATCCTGCCCTGACTTTCTTTGATGATGAGCTGTGGCGTGGAAGTGTAAGCCAAATAAACTCTTTCTTTCCCAGGCTGCTTTGGTCATGGTGTTTCATCGCAATAAGTGTAACTCTGAGTAAGACAGCGTGTGTATGTATGTATGTAAGAGAGAGGCGATGTATGTATGTGTATTGCATGCATGTATGCCTGTGTGTGTGCATATGTGTGCATGTGTGTGCAGGTTCATGTGTGTATGTATGTGCATGTACGTTTGGGTGCATGAGATTAAACTACAGAGCAGCCCATGGAAGAAGGGGACCAGATCTTCAGGGAGGTGAGACACAGAGAAGGCAATGGAGTACATTTGATCAGACAGCAGAAGGGGGGCCTAATTGGGAAGAGGAAGGAAAACAACTGGACACAGGAAAGGGATAGAGCTGAATACAATGGGGGAGGGAGACAAAAGAGAGCAAAGTATAATGATTCCTAAGTAAGAAGTCACCATGATGAAACCTGCAGCTTTTTATGCTAACCTTAAAATTAATAAAAAGAGCTGAATTTTAAAAGCAAAGCTTATGCTCATTTTTACATGTTCTTTCTTAGGTATTCTTTATGTGAGTTTCAGAACTAGAAAGCTACTGTGAAACTAAAAACCTGAAAGTTAACCAGTTCAGGAAACCACACTGATTTGGAAGGAGGGGTTCGAGTAAGTGCTGAAGCTTGTCTTTAATTTGTACTCACCGTCCGTTCCCAGGATCTTCTGAAAACCAGGGGCTACAGACTGAGTGGTCCTTCTCTGAAATACGCAGGACCAGAAGTGCCTCCGATTTCTATGTGTTTTGCAGGTTTTGAAATAACTGACATATGCATCATGAGCTATCTTTGAGGATGGAGCCCCGGCTTTAGCACACAAGACTCACTTATGTCTCTTAGGCCAGGGGCAATCTTATACAGTGTTTCCAGTGCATGCTCATGTTGACTGCCTCCTGTCACTGGAGGGCAAGCAAGGAATTTTCCACTTGTGTTCAATGAACTGCAGATTTGGGACCATTTCAGATTCCCAGCCTTTGGGTTGGGGTGTTGAGTGAGTATGAAATACCTTCACAATTGCTCTGTGAGTTGAATGACAGAAAAGACAGAAGCAACTAGTGACAGTGCCTGGCAGACATACAATACAAATGACCTTCCTTCTATCTGTCAATAGAACAGATTCAACTGGGAAATGTACACCCCATCAATGTTATAGTCTGAATCCTGAGTTCTGCAGATTTACATGCTGATGTCCTAAGCCCCCAGTCTTCTGGAGACAGAAGAGATGGTAGACATGAAACTTGACTGTTGTCTTAATAATACAAGATTGGAATACAGACCCACACGGGGATGCTATGAAGGCCAAGGAAGGAGATGGTCATCTAGAAGCTCAGAGACTTGAGAAGGTACTTTGCTCACAAATTTCTAGACCCCAGGATGGTGAGAGAAGAAATTGCTACTGTCTAAGTGGCCCAGTCTGTAGTACTTGGTTATGCAGTCATCACCAACAAACGTAGTCCACCGGCAGCATCAGCATGGTCTGTAAGTTTATATGACTCCCTTGGTTATCATTCCATATGCATCAATTTCACCAACAGTTATGGATCGATCTGTTCAGTTTGATCCCTTGTCCAGGTTGGGGGAGCTTCCTAACGCAGACACTGTACACTCTGGAGGGGTGTCAATAGTTAAGGATTAGAAGTTTTTTTTTTATTAAATAATGTTGTAATTTATCCCCAGATGTCCCACCCAGAACATCTTGCTGTCACTGGTGAATGAGCCTTCTCCCAGGCCTTGATCTGACATCTCTCCTCCCACTGCTTATCCCCCAGCCCTTCACTCTGTCACAACACCATTCCTGAGCCTTCCAGTCCTCTCCCAGGCTTAGGATTTGTCACATGTGATGTCAGGAGTCAGGGACACTTCCTATCAACTAATGCCTCTATTACTACCCAGAAGGGGAGAGCCAGGGGCTTCGTTGTTGCCCACAGGAGGGGAAACCTGACCTGTACTAATCATCTCGGGCCAGTTCAGAGCAATGAAGAGAATCGCTATTAGTCTAAGAAAACTACAATTGGGAGGGGTAATAGTTTTCCCTATAGTCTAAAAGAAGAGAAAATAAATAAAAGAAAGACCACGGAATTCTTATTTTATAACTCAAAATTTGGGATAGACACTTTTAAGGGCACACAAAAACATGGCACATTCTTTGACTGTAACTTGATGGCCCTTATGTACATATCTATTTTCTTATATCAAATATCTAGTATAAATCAGGTACTATACTCTGTGATTAATTATATTCCCTCATTTATTCCTCTTAATAACTCAGCTGCAGTTACCAGCTTTCCTCTGCCCACCCTAACTCTTAAGAAACTTCATCAAGGCCACTCTGCCAAGAAGGGGTAGGATGCAAGGGTCAACTCAAGGTACACAACTGCAAAGGCCTCCAGGGGGTTTCAGACTATAGGTTCTGAAAGTCTGGGGGGGGGGGGTTACACTGAACAGATGGGAGAGCAACAGACGAGCTCCCGGGAGAGCAAAGCCTTCACAGGCGTCTTCAGGATGTCCTGTATGGCTGACTCCCCTGCTCTCTTGCCAAGGCTTTCCTCAGTCTTCTTCTAGGAAGCCAGCCATGAAGACATCTAACCAGCATTGTCTGCCACAGACTGCAGACCAGAAAGCACGACAGGTGAATGAGTCTGTGCGGAAGGGGGTCCACAGTCCCTCTGACCCAGGACATCTGTGGTAGAGAAGCAGGCAGTTTGATGATCACGAATAGGATAGTCACAACACGCAGTTTACAAAAGTCCTGTTGATAGAGGCTTTGGAACAGGTTTCATTGTCTATTTTGAGAAGTTCATTTATTTAATAGGAAATATTTTGTGTCCCTCAAAGTGTCGGGTGGCTTCCTTACGTTTGTCTCTTAAGAACTTCAGTTTTGGAGCTAGAGAAACAGCTCAGTGGTCAAGAGTACTGGCTGCTCTTGCAGAGATTGTGGGTTCTGTTCCCAGGCCCAGATGGTGGCTCCAATCCCAAGGAGATCCAAAGCAGTCTTCCGGCCTCCATCGGCATAGCACACACATAGTACAAATTCATTCATGCAGGCACCACACCCATATACATAAAACAAAACAAAACAAAAAAGAATGGAAGTTTTATTTGGATGGGTTAATTGGAAAACCACTGCTAGTTTTGTCATTCATTCTTGAATCTTACAGAACTTAAAATACTGTAAATAATTTCATGATAGTAACACTCTCTATGTGGAGAATGTGACCTTATGGCTATACAAGCTTTCTCTGGCTTGTTATTTTGTGGATCAAATGTAGGTGAAGGGAGACTGTTCACTTACAGAAACTGAACACTGAATCAAAGGCTCTTACCATACATCTGTTTGATTTTTCAAAATTCACCTGGAAGGGGAAAGTTGAGTACACCCTCCAGATACCGGCAGGAGTCAGGTCCGTGGTCACTGGCTGGATAATCCCTCTCTAGACTATTTCACTCTAGTGTTCATCAGATTGTTTGACAGGCAGAGCAACACAAGTCATTTCTATTTCAGTCAGCTCTGCCTCTGTGAGAATCTTTCATGTGTATTCCTACACTTCATGAGGAATCGTTGGTCAGGATGACCAGTTATTTTGGATTTATTCCCATTGATTCCCTTTATCTAACAGCAGTAGCATATTCTGTGTCTTTAAAGCCAGTTTTCACCCCAAGTTCTTACTTTAATTCCTTTAGATGCTAAGCTGGGGCGGGGGTGGAATTTATGTCTCTTCAAACGTTGATGTGTAAATCCTCACGGCGATGTACCCTGTACTAGATGGTTTCACTCTGTAGTGGTCTGATAGGACTTTATAAAAGAGCACCGAGGCTAGCTAGGAAGCCCCTTCTTGCATTCCTTTGTAGAGTTTTGATAGATTGTGAATGCCTATTTAAAAAGGACCAGGCATCATGCAAATGTTCAAGTGCTACGTCTTTGCCCACAGAGGAAAATATCCTAAGAATGTAACTGGAAGCTTCCTGAGAATGTACAAGTTACTTAAAAAAAAAACTCAGTTCAACAGATTATACTAATAAAAATTGCCTATATTCTGCCCAGTTCACTTTCTACTGCGTACTGAGAGTAATTTCTTCTCCGTTACACACAGGGCCTTGCCATCATGAAGGGCTCAATACCACTCATTCATTTCAACTGAAGAGATGAAGTGACCACCAATTGAGAAAGTGATAGGTGCCACCCATTAGGGTGGGGGTTTCAGTGAGTCATCATCTAGAGCCAGAGAGAGCTTAATGATACTGAAGGGACACCCACTGCTTCCCTGTGAGTGAGGATGCCACTTGCAGGCAGTCCTAGGACACCTTCAGTTAGCTACAGAAATGCCAAACCCCCTCAGAACTCAAGCAAGACTTTAGTTAGATCTTGGGTTAGACCAACCCAAAGCCAGAGAGCAGCCTTTCCCTGCTTTCAGCTCATTCATACTTAGGCTGTAGACTTCTCTGGGGCTGGTTATGCTGGGTGGTAATTAATAACTGCTCAAACACACTCTCAACTTTCTGTTCAACACATGGGCAGGGGCTGTCTCCTCAGAATAGAATCTTCATTTCATTGTTTTAATAATTAAAAAAGACAGCTAGCTTGCCTCTACCCAGTTGAATTTTATTTTATTTCTCTTTTTTAGTTTGTCTGTTTTGACATCCTCCCCCCACCCGCAGCTTTGTTTGTTTGTTTGCTTTAAAGAGAGAAAATGAAGTTGGGTGGGTAGTGAGAGGTAGGGGGAATCTAGGAAGAATTTAGGGAAGGCAAAGAGTATGATCAAAACATATACTATATGAAAGAAATTAAGAAACAAAAATTTAAAAGATGTGAAATTGGCTTTTTTAAAGCAGAATATTTGCAATATCACCCTTCAAACAAACAAAAAACCAAAACCAAAAACTTCTACCTAGGTACTGCTGGATCCATGGGAGAAATATGAAGAGAGTTAACTGAGCGGACTACAGGCCATATACTGTCCTCAACCTGTGTTCCAACCAGTCCCCACGAGCCTTGGCACCTGGTGGAAGGTCGTTTCCTAGCATTTTAAACAAACTGCTTCTGCAGCAGAATTTCCCTAAGACGTCCTGGTGTGTGGATTTTCAAGAAAAGAAAAAAAGATGCATCATTTCCCAAATTACTTAGCTACAGAAATAGTTCCCGCTGGAATAGCCATCTAAGGGGGTCCTGTCCTAGAGCACAGACCTGGGAGCACCGCTTCTACATGGCCACAGTGCTCTTCTTAAATTACGTCAGAAGACTGGGCCTACGCCCTTTCTCATCCATTCACCCCTCTCCCAGATACTTCTACCGAGTTGTAACGTGTTGTGGTGGTCCTAAGCCCACTGCCAGGTACAAGAAATAACTGATGGGACTGGAGAGATGACTCAGTGGTGAAGAGCACTTGTTACTCTTGCAGAGGATGTGGGCTCAGTTCCCAGCACCTACATGGTGGCTCACAACAGACCACAACTACACTTCCGGGGAATCCAATGACCTCTCCTGACCTCCACAGGCACCAGGCACTACATGTGGTAGACACACATACATGTAGGCAACACACACACACACACACACACACACACACAAATAAAATAAACAAATCCAAAATAAAATTTTATAGGAAATAAATGACACCATTGGAGTCACTGTCACAGTGGCTGGACAGAGCACCCACCATAGTTCCTTACGAGTTGGTGTGGGAAGTTACTCTCAGATAAAGTTTTCGGAAGAAATTCTTCCAAACGTCAAGTCCCATGAGAAGCCATGTTGTGTGGTTTTACGTATGGACCTGATACAGCATACCTTGATTGCATTTTCTTCTCTGTTCATTTCTTAGACATTGGAAAGCTGAGGTCCAATTTGTGGCCTATTTTAATAACTATTTGAGGCCTTGTGTATTTTATACTCTTGTGTAAGAATACTTCTTGATTTTACCTTACAAATTAACCAGCATTTTTCTTTCTGTCAGACTTGTTTTTCTCTTATGAGCCTATTGAGTTGTATATTCTTCTACAGGCTATCTCAAACTAACATACGGTACCTTCCCCAGACAACTCATGTTCCAACTCCCCCCCCCTGCAAATGGCAAATGATTTTTAAATGATCTTTATTTTATCCAAATTTCTGGTGTGTGATTCATGGTTTGCTCTGTCTTCCTATATATTCTTTGTCATATTCTCATAACCAAGCGCAGAGACAGAGTATATCCTGGTTGACCACATTTCCCGGTTAAATCCCCATCCACATAGTCCCTCTTTTTAAGAGAGATTTGTTGAGTTCACTTGCCATTTGCTGTTTGTGGGCTTAGTTGTTTGGGGTCATCAATGGATGTTTGCTAGGGCTCCCAGTGTTGAGTTGGTGAGATGGGAGGGTGATGGGTGCTTCCATCTTACCCATAATTAAGTTACCCAGGAAAAGGAGAGTTCTCACCTTTTAGGGGCAGTGACACTAGTCATAAATTTTACCAGGAATTAAAGTTCAGTTGATGGGGGTGGGGTGGAGATGAGAAGATGAATTCCCTCTTCCTTCATGTACTGCATCAGCATCCAGATTTGAGAGCTGCTTGAATGTTTGTAGAATCAGAGCAAATTCAAGCCTCAACCTGGGGCTCCAGGCACATGGCCTTCATGCTCATAAGCATATCTCTCTTTCCCTAATTTCTTTCTGGGGCACATGTGCTGACCCTTCATGTTTTTCTTTCTGGTAGGTAATGAGGTTTTTAAACACTATTAAGTTTGAATTACGCCACTTGCTTATTTTCCTGTGACTTTGCCTAAATAGTACCCTTCCTGGACGGGCCCTCCAGTCACCCGCCCTCAAGAGAAACAGGCTCTGATTTAGAAAATGTGACTCATGCCCGTCGCCGCGCTCTTTTGTGGATGGGCAGTGGTGATGGGGGCATTCCCGGGCTGGTCTCTCTGGTTCCTTTGTTCTTTCCCATCACATTCACCCTGTTATTCCGAGAGGAGTTGGGTAAGAAAGGACCGAGTATCTCAGAGGAACAAATGATCCTTTAATTTAGGCTGACACTATCCAGTTGGTGGGAGTGGAGGTGAGGGTCCTCACCCACCAGGGACGGGAAATGCTCACCGCTTAGGTTGGGCAAATTCCCAAGATGCCATTTGACAGAGTAATGAGGGAGAGAAAATATGCCACTCACACCCTCTCGAATTAGCTGGGGGTTGAAGCTCGTGCCACTTTAGCTAAGTTCAACTCAAGTCGCTGAGTTTGTTTAAAGATTGTCTTAGATTAGACGACAAGGAAAAAAAATGAAAGCCCAGCCTCCACTACTTTCCCTAGCGGTGAGATTTTTCTGAATTCTCTATTTCTTATCAAGCATAGAAATCTTGTGGCGAGCACAAGGACACACAGAGACATTCTCTACTCTCCAGACCCTGATATCAGCTGCACATGACAACAATGTCACATTGAGGCCAGGACCCCTAAGGAAAAAAAGTTTCTCTATAATTATAGTCATTACAACATTTAAATAGACCACAGACTGCATATCCTTACGGTCTTAGGTGACAAATGATAAAAGCACATGGACCAGACGTAAGCAGGTGGATGGAGAGCCACACAATAAGGAGAACTGGAGTAAGAAACATCCTTTGCTCAAGGTGTTCCTGAGAACACCGGATTCTCCAACTTAGACATGAAGGGACCTTTACAGACAGCCTAACTCAAATCCTTGTATGAAAGAAGTTTCAGAAGTTGTGACGTTCCAGAAATCACAAGAGAAGTTAGTACCAAGGGCAAAAGAAAAGCCTGAAATCGCTTCACCAACTTCTTCAGAAAACAGAAAATTAGAAGCCATTGGTTGACCACAGATGGCAGAGATGCTGTGACCCATTTACAGTTCTTCTTGGGTTGTATTTAAGTCCCTCAGCTTTCTATACCTGCAGTCAAAGAATTATTGACACAACTACAGAGAATTCTAGAACAAGATATAGTTTGTTCGTATTGCTCACTCAGAAGCAAAGACCCAGTGGTGTCCTGGAAACTGCCACCATAAAGACAGACAGTGTTGAAACAGAGCCTGGATCCCTGCCTCTTTTTCCTTTTGTCAGTAGATTTTACTGAAATCTGGGCCATATCTTGATGGTTTTTGAGAACTTCAAATAAAAAAAGCATGATAGATTTCTTCACAAAATAACCACATTTATGGATCTGCTTTGATTTGGTTTTGCAAGTCATATATGTGTATGTATGGGGTGGGCGGGTTGTATGAAAACATGATGTTTCTCAATATCCTAAAATAATGGAAAGCCAATTCTCCTACCTGCTGATCATGGTAACGGTTTATAAAAAGGAAATATGGTATAGACATACAATGGACTACTACCCAGAATTCCCAGGGAAACAAATCTTGTGAAAATGCTGTAATTCAGATAAAAGTAAGACAGTGGTTGGCAGGGGCTGCAGTGTGGGAGGAAGAGAAGCTAGTGTTCGATGGGCTTATTCAGAATTCCAGTTCCAGAAAAACGTAAAGAGCAGGGGAGGTGGACAATAACATTATGATAATGACCATCCAATACACTTAAAAAATAGCTTCTGCGGTAAATTGAAGTTGTTCATATTTTACTATAATAAAATTGGAAAACAAAATGAGTTCTTTCTTGCCGTGGCCTAACGATACCCTCACACCCACATCCTCTGTTCTCTCTCCACAGTGCCTCCTAGTGAAGGAAACGGCTAGTGAGGTCCTAGTGAGGACTGCTGTCATTTCCTTTCTATTTCTGCCACAATTTCCAGACCGATTCAAGCAAGAATGGGCTGGAAAGGGCAGGGATTAGAGCGCTGTGACTTCTGGCAGGCTCTCACTCTTCCCTCTGACACTCTGCCTGAAATCTCTCTCTTTTCAGCTGGAATTAACTACAGAGCAGTTGTATAAGAGGCTAGAGAAGCGATGTGTGCATGCTTTGGAGTATACCCTAAGACAAGCAAGCCTTGATCCATCTTGGGTTTGGGTAACAGTTCTGGTCTCAGGCATCATCAAAGGCTTCCATTATTTCTCCCCCTTGTTTTCCCTCCCCATGCGCGTATCTGTTGTTGAATCATGTCCATGCCATTCAATGATTAGCTCACTAGAATGAGGTCATCAGAGAGCAACTTGCTCCTCTCAGTACCACCCCCCAGCCACAATAAATCATAATCACGGTGCAGCAAATTATATTAATACATGCAAAAGTTTCTTTGAAATATCTATAGCAGGATGTTGACATTTTGTTGCAGTGGCCATCATTCTAAGATGTTAATATGCAAATGGAATACTTGTATTAATTTTATATGCACTCTAATGGAATGATTAAAGGTTGTTGGTGACATAAACTTGGTATCCTGTACTTCTGGGTACTAACTAGGTCCAAACAGACCCAAACCCATAGTATGTTGCTCTCACTATGTTGCTCTTTTATTTCCAGTTAGAAATAAAACCTAACTGGAAATCACACAGCCAACTGGGATTCTGTAATGGACTCCTTGCTAGAGAGTTACAAGATCTTTGGCGCATGATAGAACCCAATAAACCATCAGTCCAACGTTTTATCTATCTATCTGTCTGTCTGTCTATCTATCTATCTATCTATCTATCTATCTACCTATCTATCTACATGCACACACAAACACACACACACTGTAGCGCATTGAAGAGCGTGACTCTTATGACTCAGATTTGTGTTCAAATGCTAGCCCCACTATATGACTCTAAATACCATGTGCCTCTATTTTCTCATCTTTACAATGGATCTAAAATGGCACCAAACCATTAGAACTTTTTTGAGAGAAAAATAAATTACCATTTGTAGTTCTCACACTCTGATATGTTGCTTATGCTCCATTAATAATCTGCGCTGTGAAAGGAAACCAAGCTATCAATATAGTAAATCTGATTAAAACAATCACTTTATATCTGCTCACTAAACATTGTATGATTTTAACCCATCATGATTTCTGAATCACTAGAGGGTGGGAATTCTTTCCTGTTTCCTAACTATCGCTTCAATAGTTCCATTGCATCATATAAAATAAGGAGGCTCCTCAAACTTACTAATTACTTAAAATAAGACACAGGCAGGGATATAGTGCCTGTATGCAAGAATGACCCACTTTCAATGGTAATTCACGAAAAGCAACTGTCATCCCCAGAGAACAAAAATCAATGACAATACATGAAAAGAGGACTGGAAGACAGGCTATTTCTAATATGACAGACTTGTTATATGTACATGGATGGATGAGCACAGCCTGCAGATGATGGGTTCCCACTGCTTGCTAAGTCCCAGGGTCCAATGAATGGTATATATACCTACTATGGCGCCCACGGTAGAAGTTTCTAAACTGAACACGGAGTTGATTCTTATTCTCAGCTGAATGTATTTTTAAATCAAGCCACAGGGAATACTTTTGTTTCTATTCATGTGAGACTTGCACACAGAGTTCATGGAGTGACTTAATATCCTTCCTGCAATCAGAATGGTATGCGGCACCAGTATCCTTCACACATAGCCAGTTCCTGAACCTTCCCAAACAAGTGCCCATTCCCAAGGAAACGATCTCATTAGATGTCGCCTACTGGAATATGTATTGTTCCTCTTGGAGACATTACAGTGAGATCTTTTAAGATTACAGATCTTAGCTTCCCCTCTAAAATTCAATATAATCGCAAAGACACGTATTTAAGTGGGAACTCTTATTTTCATAACAGCTCTTGAAATTCCTGGTAGGGCCAACGGAATGATTTGGCTAGGTCTGTAGCCATTGGGTAGGTGACTATTTGCTGACTGTGGATCTGGACCTATCTTTTAAATGGTTGCTAGTGGTTTCCTTTACATTCTTTGGCTCTGCCCCAAACAGAACATGTTTAAAGCTTTAAACCTTTCAACAAAACATGTGTTTTATTAATGTTCAGGGTACAAAGTTTTTTTTTTCATTTGAGAATTAAAAAGGATCACTTATCATCAGTACTGTCCCCTTGCCTTAGGAAGCCAGTGATCCTAAGTGTGTGTCACCGGCTCTGTTACGAGGTGAAGAGTCACATCTATCCTTTAGCAAGAAAACAGTATCAACAAATCAGTGACACGGACAGGAAAAGAATGTAATTCAAGCTGTCAGCCCAGGGGCCTTCAGCATACTCTCTAGCCGTTCCCCTTCCATGAAGGTGTCCTGTAAATTCCAGGCAGGGTGGACATTAGTCCCTAACTCTCTGGTCTCTCCCTAATTAAACAAACAAGTGTCCACTTTTAAAATGTGGTTGGAGTATGAGTTTACCTGCAGGTAAGCTACCCAACACACACACACTCGGTAAACCTTTCTCATTTGTTCTGTTGACACACGGAGGATTTGGAATTCGTGATTCATGTCCTACTGGGAAATATTTTTGTAAGTTATGCAGCGCTCAGTGCTGTCACAGACTGCTTAAAACTGGAGTCTAAAGTTATCTGGAAGAGTTTCACGCAGCGTGGCATAGGAATCCGTGCGGTGTACAGTACGAACAATAACTTTCTAAGTAGCGCAAGACAGAGCCAACAGAAATGAGTGGCACCCTGGCAGTGCCTGCAACTCACCTTGCTGAATTTTAGTCACTAGGTGATGGCGTGCTAGGATCCGGCTCATCCTGTAGGGAGAGCGTCTGGCAGTCTGATCAAATCGCAAGTACATCTCCTGGCTCTCAGGTGTCATGGGCAGACAGTAGCAGCTTGCAGCCGGGGTCCTGGGCACCTGGCTGAACATCGCGGGGGAGTTCCCACCGCCACCTCAGCTGTCCGCGGCAGTTCACAGCTGTCTCCAGCCTCGGTCAAAGGCACCGATTCCCAGGAGAGAGCCACAGACCCAGCGATTTTTAAAAAGAAAAAGGAGTGCCAAAAGCCACAAGTCAGAATTCCAACCCTCCGGATCCCTCATGTGACCACGGGAGCCAATCAAAGCACGAGGAGAGGGAACTGGGCGTGTTCGCCAGCCCGGAGCCGGGTCGAGAGGCTTTACCAGCAGATCCTTCACACAGTGCTTAAAGCAAATAGAGGATTGAAGTGCCTGGGGTTGAAAAAGACCCCAAACCCCAGAGCTGAGACCGGTGAGAGGCACAGAAAATTCCGGAGGGGCCGAACAAGCCCCGGCACGGGACCCTATCAGGTCATGAAAGTTAGAGAAAGCCTTTTGCCTTTCCTACAGTCAGCGCAACTGGGTTTAAAAAGCGGGGAAGGGAGTAGCTGTGTTAAACGTCTTCAATGAATCATTTCAAATAAGCAAGGGTCACTGCGTATAAGATGTCAGCCCTCATTATAACGAAATTAACCAAATAAAACCCTTCCGAAGAAAAAAGAAACTTTTAAATCCTATGTTGATACCAGAGGTGAATAAAGAATCCCCCCCCCACCATGAGATGGAGCATCAAGGGATCTCACAGATAAGACCTAAAGAGACAACCTGCTCAGGGTTATTTACTAAGCACCCAGCCAGGCTCCTTTAGTTGTTCACTTGCCCGGTTTTTAATCACCAAGAAATAAATGTACAGTGCGGGTCACACTGAAGCTGCTGCCAAGGACCACCACACAGGATGCAGGGATCATTGCAAAGACCGTGGACAACCTGCCAAGCCACGGGGATGCTTGTAAAGGCTTTTAGTAAGGTCCCATGTGAAGGGGGTCTCGATTTTAAAAAAAGAGAAAGGAGGAGAAACACAAACCCAATGCTAGTCGAAAAATTTTATTTCTGACTGGAGTGATGGTAGCAAGTCAGACACAGGCAGAGATACTGGATAACCTTAAAACAAAACAAAACAAAAAAACCACCCCAAATCCCCAAACAACAACAGAGACCGAGTCTGGAATCTGGGAATTTTTACTTGGGACACTGGGGAGAGCTCTCTGCAGGAGAGTTCTATACCCACAGGCCTGCAGGCTGGAAACCAGCCAGCTTGGGTACAGAAACTGCTACTCAGTTTGACCACATGAGAGTAATCAGAATCTCTCCTCTCTGTTTTGTTTTGTTTTACTCTTTAGAAGTGTTTGATGTCAAAACGGAAAAAAAAAAAAGTCCATAGAAAATGTATCAAATTCTAAGCCTGGAGCTGATGGACAGGTTGTTCTCTGGCTGACTCAGAATGAAAAGCAGCCCAGCTACTAACTAGAAACTTCCGATTAAAAGTGTAATAGGGGCCAGGCATTGGTGGTGCACATCTTTAATCCCAGCACTCGGGAGGCAGAGGCAGGCAGATCTCTGTGAGTTCTAAGCCAGCTCGCTCTACAGAGGGAGTTCCAGGACAGGCTCCAAAACCATACAAAGAAACCCTGTCTCAAAACACCAAAAAAAAAAAAAAAAAAAAAAGTGTACCAGGGAGCTAGAGAGATGGTTCAGTGGTTAAGAGCACGGGCTGCTCTTCCAAGGACCTGGAATAGATTGCCACCACCCACATGGCAATTCTCCACTACCTACAATTCCAGTTCCAGAGATCTCACGCCTTCTTTTGGTGTCTGTGGGTACTGCACTTGTGTGCTGTACGTACATGCACTCAGGCACACAGGCATACACATCAAATAAATAAACCTTTCAAAAATTTAACAAGACTCCAGTTAAGACCTTGCTTCTTGTTGTTATTGTCCATGCTGCTCATCAGCATTTAGTGCCTTTCTTTGTGGGAAAGGCCTAATTTTGCAACATACTCTCATGCCAATAGTGAATGAGCTTCATGTGATGACTATGCACAAAGAGTCAAGTCAGTTTTCAGGTACTAAAGGAGACAGTCAGGTATAAAAGGATCAGATCATGAGCTTTGTGTCCTTATTGGGGTCTATAGAGTCTTGTTCTCCCGTACCCTTTGTAGAAGGTAAGAGGTATGTAAAGCGTGGTATATCAGCAGCCTGGGCCTGAGCAGTAGAAAGGTTAAACTCTAACACAGTATCAGATGCCATTGGCTTAGCCCACAGCATCAGCACCGGCTGCTGTGGCAGGGAGACGCTACTGTTAGTTACCTTGGGCATGTGCTTTTGACTTGACAGTCCAACACTCACGGACGGCATCAAGCCAGATATGGGACATTATCACCTTTTCCCCGGGTGTGGGTAAGGGGGTCGAAAAAGGGTGGAGGAAAAGATGGGGTTTAGTAATACTGTATGTGCTCCAAGAAGCTAAGTAAGGGCAGGAAATAGGGTGTAGTCATTTTATAGTCATGAATAACCCTTAAAGGCTGGACATCTAAGTGCCAAGATTGCAGTTCATTGCTTTCTGGCTACATTTAAAAAACAAAAAACAAAAAAAACATGGAAGGATTCTTCCTTAGAAGCAATGTAGTTACTTGGGGAAAAAATGTGTCATGTTGTCCTGTCTCTTTGTTTGTATAATGAGGAATGTATATTGAAGGAGGCTAGGCTACCTTACTTTGAAAATGTCAAGATTGTAACTATTTATGATTTGACATGTAATCACACCGACATGAAAACAATTGTATAGATGGGCAACAGACAACAAAAACTGAATTAGGGGGGGGTCTTTGATTGAAATAAATGTAACCTAGAAAAAAACCTGATGCCGCAAAAGCCAGCCTTGTTTTGCCAAGAACATCTAAAGATAAGGGCCCTTTCCATGCCGTGTGCAACACCCCTGATTCTTATGTTAGAGTCCAGGCAGTGTCTGTTAATCTTAGCCAACAGCCCACCACATTTTTGCCAGTTTTATATTTCTTTTTTTAATTTATTTAACTTTATTTTATGTGTATTGGTGTAAAGGTGTCAGATTCCTTGGAACCAGAGTTGCAGACAGTTCTGAGCTGTCATGTGGGTGCTAGGAATTGAACTCAGGTTCTCTGGAAGAGCAGCCAGTGCTCTTAACCACTAAGCCACCTCTCCAGCTCCTGTCAGTTTATGTATCTAAAGCAGTTTATTAAAGCAGATAGGTGATGTCATTGAGAACTTGTTTTGCAGTAACTTATTGCCCTTGCTATGAAGTCTTTACTCATGGCTTGCTTTTATCCGATAGTCCTAGTGGGGAAAAGTCCAACAGTAGTGGGCAGTTCTGTTCTCTTTCACGTTACTGCTGACTTCTCTGGGCTTGTCCACCCTGCATATCATGGAGATAACTGCCACTCCTCTCTGGTGAGAAAGTAAGTGGAGAACTAAGGACTGAGGGAGGGAAGGAAGGGGACAAGGAAGGAGAGAAAGACCCAAATACAAGAGCATCTTTCTTCTTCCGCCCTAATTCCTTTAAAAATGGAGAGAAATCTGTAGTGTTGGTTTCTATTTTTTACTTAATTTTTCCTTTCTGCTCATCAAGAACAATCTTCGCTCATGATTCCAGACATGTATATATAAATGAAGCAAAGACAACAGAGCCAACTAACCATGTTGGGCACCTACTGCATGCCAGGCCTCGGTCACGTACAGTTCCTCTTTTTAACAAATCTCCTCATCAACTCGTGAGGTACCAACTAACCATGTTGGGCACCTACTGCATGCCAGGCCTCGGTCACGTACAGTTCCTCTTTTTAACAAATCTCCTCATCAACTCGTGAGGTACCAACTAACCATGTTAGGCACCTACTGCATGCCAGGCCTCGGTCACGTACAGTTCCTCTTTTTAACAAATCTCCTCATCAACTCGTGAGGTACCATATTTTATGGAAAAAGAGGCAGAGACCCATAGAGGTGAGATAATGGTTCAGGTCACAAGCAAGTACACTGTGTGTCTCCAAGCCTATAACATTTTAACCCTTTCTATTATCACTCACTAGGAACTGGAAAGGCAAAGTCCTGAACTGTAAAAAATGTTGGGAAAAATCATCAGGTGATAGAATTTTGGGAAAATATGCTGAAAATCATCATAGACCTTCTTATTTGTATGCAATCCTGGAATGTGTACATGGAAATACAAGTATGGGATGGGCTGAATCCCACCAAGATTGAGATCTGTGCATCCTAAAACAAGAAGTCAGAGTCCAGAACACTTGCCTGGTGACGGACATGGACCTCTTTAGGAGTAATGGCTGAGAACCAGACTCAGATCAAAGGGAAGCAGTGACCGTACCCACATAACCCGGCCCGTCTGTGACGAAGCTGTTTTGCAGCCATTTCCACTGAACTGAGGAGGTCCATAAGACTCCGGAAGTGAACTAAATTAACAAGGCTCAGGAAATTCAGAAGGTTACAGATTTGTGAAGTCCAATAAAGTTATCTCAACAGCAGCAATTGCTGGGGGAGCACACCTTCTCAATGGAATGGGCAGAGATGCTTGCAGGCTGTGCAGGAGCTCCAGTGGTGCAGTGCCTTGAGTCATCCAAGCAGGGCGGGGCATCTTAGTGATGCAGTTGTGTGTTGCTTTAAGCAACCTCTGATTGATGGACCTATAAGGATGACAGTAAACGCACTGGTTCACCACACTAGACTGGGGTGGAATGACTGCTTTTGTTGTATCATCGTGTATTGTCCTCTGCTATCTTACTCATTTCAAGACCCCTTGCAAATACTTCAGATACAGTCAAAGCTTTGAGATTTGATCTCTAAGCGAAATGTGGGATATTGGAAATGTCTTCATCTTTTTGATTGATGGTCCAGGCTGGCACCCAAAGGGAATCCTGTACACACACATGGCAGAATGCTAGGAGTGCTTTGACAGAAGCCAGGAAATGCTTTCATTTGTCTGCTGCTCCTTCCACCCCTTCGCACACATTCCAGCCTCCTCAACAGGCCGTCTGCGTGGAGGGAGCCACGGTGTGGCTGCCAAGCAGGGGAATGTTTGAGATACAAGCGGCAGGCAGAAGAAATGCAGGACTGATTTGAAAGGCTGCTTTTGAAATCGTACAAACCGTTGGTTACAGGTGGATGTCAGAGCCTTCTGGTGGGGTGGGCACTATTTGTGATCTGTGTGCCTACCTCTGTGCCAATGGCCTTCCCAGTCTACTAGCACTACAAGCTCCATGCTAAGTGCCGGCAAGACAGGGATGCCAACACTCACAGCTATGAGCACAGCCCTTGGTGACGGGCATCATGCTGGATCCCCAGCTTCAGACCATGGCTTCCATTTTGAGATTAGGTGCTGCTACAGTCTTAGTACTTACTGATCATGATCAGAGGTTAGTTCACCCTGAATGAGCCTTGTAAGAGGCCCTGGGAACGATCAGTTCTACTTCAGATGGCCAGTGATCTGGTCTGGTCTGGCTTGGTGCCATGACCCATATTCCATCAAACCAAAACTGACTTTGCTCAGTTCTTTCATGGGTCTGAGGTCCTCTCTGCTCCCACTCATGAAGCTCATCAGTTAAAACCTACTGCCATCCTGGGGCTGGAGAGACAGAACACTACTAAGAGCACTGGCTACTTTTACTGGAGACTTGTGTTTGGTTCCCAGCACTAACAAGGTAGCTCACAATCATTGTAACTCAAACGCCAGATGATTTGACTCCCTCTTCTGGCCTCCACAGGCACTGCACACATGTGGTACATACCCACATATGCAGGCAAAACACTCATACACATAAAACAATTTTAAAACCACACACACACTGCTATATATCATGACTATACTCTGGTTTTGTTACCAGTCAGACATGTGGACAGTCACGTGACACGTTAACTGCATGAGGTTCTTACTTGTCATGTCAAATCCATCTATGTACTGCCTGTTGCACACAGTTTGTAGATCTGGGATTTTGATGTGACATTAAATGTCTTCTAATCCAGCTGATTAAGCACCATTGTAATTTTGTGAGGTCAGTTTATCCTCTGCCTTCCCATACAGGCCGTAGTCTCTCGCAGAGAACCCCAAGCTATTCTGAACAATTTCTAGCCAAGGGCCTTAATCCTGCCATGGGGAATGTGGCAGGACTAATCTACATCTTCTGAGTGTCCTTCAGGTGCTATCAGAGATGTTTGCTTTCTTTTGTGTTTACTTCCATCTACCACCATCCCTTTGAAAATGTGCTACTTCCGCTAAACTCAGAACCCCAGACACAGCCAAGCATTGGAGTTTTACTGCCATGTGCACACTTAACAGCATCACTTTGCCCTTTTGTAATCTAGTGCGGCATTATGGGAGATTTTGCTTGTTGTGATTTCTTTTTGCTTACTTGTGAGTTCAGCCTGTGCATCACTGGGGTTGGTGTGAGTAATGTCATGGTCCTTCCATGTAAACGACTAGAGGAAAAGATGGAAAAGAAATCACCACTTGTTAAGTGCTGTGTGGGAGGTTATGTCTGTTGGCCCAAACTGTTTCATGACTAATAGAAAGTTGTGTGGTGTTTATGTATTCTCCTAATATCTGTCTTAAGTGAATATTCTCCATAAGCAGCAATTTTGAATTCAAGGGTAAGACGTTAAAGTTTTTGGAACCCTTGAGATGGTTTCCATTCATGATTTTTGTCTCCGGTGACTTATTTTTATCTACTTTGTTCTGGTGATAAAAATACCAAAGAGCAGAGAGCAGTATGCATTTGGTGGACAGTTAGGTGAGAAGAAACAGTCATAGAGAGAACATTTTTCAGAATTCTAACCCATACAAACCTTTGTGTTTGATAGATGGCAATGTGAGACTCTGCGGAAGGTCTTTACCTCACTCCTCAACCTTAGGGAGAACAGGTTATTCCGGCCTTTGAAAAAATATCTAAAACTATATATATCTTACATATGTGGTATGATGGTTTGGGTTATGTATGTCCATTGTATTAATCGCCTCAAGCAGATTAACATATCCACCAATACCCATGGTTTCTGGGGTGGGAGGACATTTAAAATCTGCTTTCTCGTCTAATTTTAAGTAAACTGTAGTCACTCTGCACACCAATCTCCAGAATTTATCCAGCTTGTGTTGGAGAAGTCTCACCCTCTTAATCAACGTCTTCTATTCTGCCCATCCCGGCTTCCTAAGTCCACTAGCAAGCATTGCTCTACTCTCTGCTCCTACGTGCTCACTTTTAGATTGTACCTGCGAGTGAGATCACTCGGCATTTGTCTTTGTATGCCTGGCTTACTCTGCTTAGTGGTGTGAGATCACTCGGCATTTGTCTTTGTATGCCTGGCTTACTCTGCTTAGTGTAGTGTCTCCAGCTTTGCCCACTGAGTGGTTCTGTGTGGCCTTTTGGGGGAATGCTTACTTATTAGCAAATACATGCGCATAAGTGCGTGGCACTTCTCCTGAGATCGCTTACATCAGCAGCGCTTGGTGACGATCAGAGTTCACAGTGGCCTCTGGACAACCTCCCAGAGCACCACCATAATCATATTAAGTCTCATGGCACAGACCTGTTTAGACAGACCAACACTGCACGGATCACCAGGCGTGGCTGCCTTCTCCTTAGCCTGCCCCACCAGCATGACTCATCACTATTCAATTGCAGGAGAATGCCTATGAGCACCAAAAATTGTGTTTGTGGCAGAGGATAGAACATCTCCGAGAGATGCTTACGATTTAGAGTACTTTTAGAAGATTTTCATTTCCAGGATTTGGGGATCTTAGGCGCTCTCCTTGGTCTTTGTTTGTTCTCAGTATGGATTACATTTAGGAGACCTAGTTTTGGAGTTTTATTAATCAATCAATGTTTTGTAAATAAAACATTAAGGAGGCAAAGTAGTGTGGAATGCGCAATGGTTACAATTTTTTTTAGAATTAAAAATGTATAGTAGAAAGTATAAAGGAAATATGTTAAAAGGTTTTTATGGCCGTGGGTGATGCTCTTTGGATTTCCACTTTTCAAACATTCTGACTAATTACATTCCTCATACGATGAAAAGAAGAAGCCAAACCTCTATTTCACACTAGAGGAAGGCCTCAGCCTCAGGGAAATTCCAGCTCTCTCAGTGACGGGAGGCAGACAGAAAAAGAGAACCATAGGCTCAAAGATCGCAGACACTATCCTTTCAGACTCGGCCCCCCTCCCTCCCAGTGCCTGACACAGTTTAGCAAAACCCCAGTGTCCAACACCTAGGGAAGGGAAAACCGAGTCTATTACTTTCCCTTTGCAAACAATTGCCATGTGCATTCATTCCTGCATGGCTGCCTCCATCCCACAGGGGGCTGGGTGCCCTGCCCAGAGGACTGACAGCACTGTATCCAGTTGCCTGCACCGCATGCTCTGTGTCCGGTTGCCTGCACTGCATCTCCCTAAACATGGGTGGCTTGCCTTCTCAGGGTATCGCTTCAACAACACTACTTTTGCCCATAATGCTCTGCTGCTGTAAAAACTTGAGTGTTGCCACTCAACTGCTATTTAAGCTATGGTCTCTCCGGTGCCTACAAATAGTATATATATATATATATATATATATATATATATATATATATATGTGTGTGTGTGTGTGTGTGTGTGTGTATGTGTGTGTGTATATATATGTATATATATGCCCATATACAAATATAGACATCTATACAACACACACACATGCAAATGCACACATACATACATGCACACAATGCGTGTGAATGTACACACATATACATGCACAATTCATGCATGTACATGAGAATGCACATGCACACACATAAGCTGATAAAATATGCACATTCACTGGCAAATGAATGGATCCAATGAATGATGACAAATGAATAGATCAAAATCTAACCCTGGACAAAAGATGAAAATTAATCTTGTATGAGTTCAATATCCAGCATGCATGCAAAAAAACTAGGCATGGTGACACTTCCTGTTGTGGGGATGCAGGGACATATAGATGCCTGGAGCTCAATGGCTAGCTTCCCTAGTATACTCTAGGATACTGGGAGCACCTCTTCGGACAGTACCTATGAGGAATGACATATGAAGATGTCATCTGGATTTCATATGGTTGTACATATGTGTTCATGTACACACACACACACAAGTACCCACATAAATATGGACACACATATACAAAATGATCATAAAAATGAAGCTAAAACCCCCATAATTTCCCAATGCAAGTTCTAGAAGGCACCTCAAGGTCTTCTGCTGTCAGAGGTAGGGAGTATGGGTATTCTTCTGTAACTTCCATCTTGAATTGTTTTTCTTGGAAAACTTGGGTCTCATAATTTATTTCAAAATGATTCTCGGGGCTATAGCTCTTCCTTCCTACTCATTTGAGCCTGAAGAGAGAAAGCTCAGGAAGACTTGCAATCAGCAGTCAGAGCAGAATTTAGTAAGGCTGACATGCAATGAGGCAATGTTAAGGTCAAGGACCGGCACTGTTCTGCCTTGGTAGTGATGATGCTTAGAGAAAAGATGAAGAAAACGCATAGCTACCTGAAGGAGAGAGAAGAAAAGCAAGGCACCATCAGCAAAGCCTGGTGGTGAATACTGTCTGCAAGTAGAGAACTGACTGTGATATTTATTATATATACCCAGTGCAGACTGGGCTGTCACCTTTATCAGGATGGAGAATGGACTGTGATATTTATTATATATACCCAGTGCCGTCTGGGCTCTGTCACCTTTGTTAGGATGGAGAACTGACTGTGATATTTATTACATATACCCAGTGCAGACTGAGCTCTGTCATCTTTGTCAGGATGGAAAACTGACTGTGATATTTATCACATATACCCAGTGCAGACTGGGCTGTCACCTTTATCAGGATGGAGAATGGACTGTGATGTTTATTATATATACCCAGTGCAGACTGAGCTCAACCACCTTTGTGGCTAGCATGCTGAAGTTTTGGCACCTTAGGTTTTTTAAAGACTTGTATGCCAGGCAGTCTTTGAATCAGTTAACATGAGTATCTAACCTAATTCCAAAATAATCCTAAAAGTTAGTGACTACTTCTCATCATTCATAGGTAAGGAAACTACATCCCTGTCTCCTGCTCTAGCTGTTCCCATCCATAATTACAGACTTTGTCTCCTTAAGTAAAACCTTGATATTTACATATTCCAACTGAGTATTGAGAGAGTCTCCAACTCAGAAAAAGAATGAAGTCCAAAACCTTCTCTCTAGATGGATGGAGGTGGTGCATGCCTTTAATCCCAGCACTGGGGAGGCAGAGATAGGCAAATCTCTGAATTCGAGGCCAGCCTGGTCTGCAGAGTGAGTTGCAGGACAGCCAGAGAAACCTTGTCTTGAAAACAAAGGAACAAAAGTCTTCTGCCTGGCATTGAAGTTGTGTACCATTTTTAAAGGGACTTAAGCATTTGTGGATTTTTACAGAAGCAAGTTCTAGAAAATTGCCCTCATGGATACCAAGAGATGACTTTACTTAATACCAAACATGAGGAGATTAGAACACAGATCACCTGTCAACTGGGGACATCAACAAGTGGCATAACTGCAATACTGAGTAGTAAAAAGTATGATGTATTAAAGTGTGCAGTTCTGCCAGGTGGTGGTGGCACACACCTTTAATTCTAGCACTTGGGAGGCAGAGGCAGGTGGATCTCTGTGAGTTTGAGGCCAGCCTGGTCTACAAAGCAAGTTCCACAACAGCTAAGATTGTTACACAGAGAAACCCTGTCTCAAAAAGCAAACAAACAAAAAGTGTGTGGTTCTCCAGAAGCACATGGACAGACGTGGGGACATGCAGAGGGGACTCAGAAAAAGGCTTATATGCAGTTTGTAGGTTGTGTTAATCTCATCAGCACTTTGGAGGTAGTCTCAGGATAGAGTAAAGTCCAAATTCTGCATTAAGGGGTCAAATTTGATGCTACTCCTTCGGTGCTCAGTGTTCCCATCACCTCTTCCTTTAGGAATCACAGAAGAACAGGAGTCTTCTGGGTCCCAAACCTACCATGTATTATCCATTTATCAACAAATGCTTTACACAGTTACCAGTCAAGAACAATTGTGGCGTTTCCTTGCTAGTCTGCTTTTATCAAAGGGTTGCCTACTTAGAAATGCTTCTGAGCAGAATTCCATTGTTTCATTCTACCACTGGATTTCCTGGACCACACAAAGGGGCTATATTTGGGGAAACAATAGACCTGCGACACATGGAGCTTTAGTAGCATTTGCTTCAGGACACTTGGCAAGACCACTTTATTGACTGTCTCTGGATAGGGAACACTTAAACCATGGCCACCTCCATGGACAATCATCATCACTGGTTCTAGAATCAGTCCATTTCCCAATTAACAACATAGCTTTACTCATTACTTCTAACAAAAATGCTCTTGTGTAGATAAATGACATAGACAGTGTACTGCAAAGGTAGAACAGGAGGCTGTGCTGTAGCTGACATCCTTGGAAAAGTTGTAATATGTGATTAACGCACCGAACAGCACCTGTCAACACGAGTAGCTGCATTTTAAAAAGTGTGTGAATCCTACAAAGGACTTTTTGTCTTCTATCTTTCAGTCAAATGTCTCTTAAAACATGATTTGTCTCATGAAGAATACGAATTTTGTCTGAGGGAATGGCTCAGTTGATTAGGTATTTGCTATGCAAGCATGAGGACCTGAGTTTGGATTTCCATCATCCACATAAAAATCTGGGAGTTTCAGCACACTCCTGCAACCCCGGCACCATGGAGTGGAAACAGGTGCTTGCTGTCCAGCCAGTCTAGTGAATTAGAGCTCCAGCTTCAGTGAGAAACCCTGACTTGAAAAATAACAGAGAGCAAAAGAAGAGAAGACCAGATATTGACTTCTGGCTTCTTTAGGCACATACATGCATAACACACACACACACACACACACACACACTCAAGCACTCATGCACACATGCATGCACAAATGATATTTCTTGTAAAGGAGTTGAGGATAAAGAAATAGATATTCTCAAGCCCAGACTATAGCGTGTCCCTGTATCATTTCCTTCATACAGAATCTAATTTCTAGAAATTAACAAGAGACATAAATGATCTACTACTGATTCATTATTTTAAGTCTTCACAGATGGTCTATTTCTCTGAAAGGAGGAGGAAGAGGAGGGGAAAGGAGAGGAAGGGGAGGAGAGCAATGTAGGTTTGCAGAGAGAGGTCATTGCTTCCTAGGTTCAGGACATTTGATTATAATGCTACTCAGTGCAGTTCTTGCCAGCTGATATCTGCTCCCTATGGTCCTGGGGACCAAACCCAGACTCTGTGTGTACAAGACAAATGCTATAACCTGAGCCCTGCAACTGTTCTTGTCAAATGAAGGTCAGGAAGGCAGCAAGAAGCTACATCTCATTTAGTTCTTGGGGGACTATGCTTCCAACACTCTCTTATGTGTGTAGATGGTTGTAATTTTTCCTTTGCTAGCAAAAGCAAAGGTGGGTCTTCCAAGCATGAAGTAATTAAAGCAAGAACTTCAGACAGTGACTAACTACAAGAAAACAGTGTTTTCTCGACAAAACAGAGGCACCTGCACTCATGGCCTCATAGCATTTGTCACAGCATGCCCAAGACCTGTGTGAGGTAAAGGCAGGCAAAATCCCAGCATGGACATGGGGCGTGGGCACACAGTTCTATGCCTAGCTATTGGTGACAGTCATTATTAAAGATGTGGCACTTGGTAGGTTGGTCAGGTCACACTCCAAGAGTGTATGGGCAATAGCAACTTAAAAGAAAGGAAGGTGAAAGGTTGAGTGATTAAGGGGGGGATGCATCCACCTAGGAGGAATTTGAGGGAAGGAGTAAATATGACCAAACTATATTATATGAAATGATAAAGAATTATTTAAAAAAAGAAAAAACTATAAAATGCTCAAAGAATTCATTTTAGAAAGAGGAAGAAAGATTACAAGAAAGAAAATCATGGTGTGACTGTAAATGGAAACAATTTTTAAAAATTTATATCCTCAGAAGCAGGATGTGGTGGAGCACACCTTTAATCCCAGCATTTGGGAGGCAGAGACAGTGAGATCTCTGTGAGCTCAAGGTCAGTATGGTCTACAAAATTCGTTCCAGGCCAGGCAGGGCTACACAGTGAGACTCTGTCTCAAAAACAAAAGGGTCATGTGCTTAGGATAACAAGACCTTTTATCTTTGTCTCCAATAGGGATGTCATGCATCCCTAAGCCATGGTTCACTCCATCTGTGTAGACTAATACACAGTGGTCATTATAACACTGACTGTGACAGGACAGCATTGACAACATCCTGCCCATTCTTCTGTGATGCCAAGTTTGCCCTGCTGGTTCCTCTTCTTCCATTATAACAAATAACAGAAGAAATGAATGTGAGCATTCACAAGTGGTCATTTACATCCAGGGCTTGTGGAAAAGTGAGCTGCTTTCTTATTCAACTCGAATAAAATTTAGTAAAGTAGATGCAATACTTTCAATTCTTGTGTGTTAACACGCCTCCTGGGCAGAAAGATGAAGTCCGGAGTGTAAAGAATTTAGGCAGGAATTATCTGTGGTGGTTTGCCTGAGGAATGTCCTCCATAGTCTCGGACATCGGAACGCTTGGGCCCAGCTGGTGGAGCTGTTTGGGAAGGTGTAGATGGTGCAGCCTTGCCGGAGGAAGGACATCGCTGAGGGTGAGCTCGGAGATTAAAAGTCACTCTCGCCATTTCCAGTTCACTCTCAGCTTTGTGTGTGGTAAAGGATGTGAGCTCTGGAACTTTCTGCTCTGGCTGCCATGCTTGCCTTCTGCTGCCATGTTTCCTCACCATGAAAACACTAAGTCTCTAGAACCGTAAGCCAATGTAAACTCTTCTGTAAGCTACTTGACCACAGTGCTTCATCGCAGCAATGGAAAGGTAACCAATACAGCATGATTCCTCACTTTTAGTCTGAAGTAATTCATTTATCAAAACTATTAACTGTATCTCTTTGGGGCTATGGGATAAAGTGATGAACTAACTGTTCATGAGCACTATGGTAAGTTAGGGTGGGACAAGGTCCACTCTCGGCATGAGTGGAAAGCGATTTCGTACACGAGACATTGTTTATACTATGCTATTTATTTATTTATTGTTTTGTTTTGTTTTGTTTTTTGAGACAAGGTTTCTCTGTGTAGCCTTGGTTGTCCTGGAACTCACTTTATAGACCAGGCTGGCCTTGAACTCACTGAGATCCTCCTTCCTGTGCCTCCTGAGTGCCGGGATTAAAGGTGTGCACCACCACCACTGGACATACTACGCTATTCTTGCATGTAGATTATCTTGTAAATTTTCATGTTAAAGGAAAAATGGTGTGATTTCTCTAATTCCTTGAGAAGCAATCAACGCTCTTGATATAAGACAAGATATGGCCACTAAACATGTTCCAATCAGAACAAATGGTTGGTTGTTTTTCTTTTTCAAGTTGTGCTTGCACCATTCTATGAAGCATACATACTTTTTTAAAATATACATATCTAGTGGTAACTTACAATCTTTTCTTTAATATACATATACAGTGGTAACTTACAACCTTTTCTTTAATATACATATACAGTGGTAACTTACAATCACCAAAGCATTTCTACTGTTTACCTATGGTTTCATTTATTTCTGTATTCAAACCTAGTTTCTGCAAAGTTTTCACTACGTTTTATTTGTTTGTGAGTGTGTCTATATTGTGTGCCAGTTTGAGTATGGATGGAGATCAGAGAACAACTTGCAGGAGTTGATTTCTGGGGATTGAACTCAGATTGGCAGGCTTGGCAGCAAGATCTTTACCACTGAGCCATCTGGCCCACTCAGCCTGTGCCCTCATAAAGAGCAACAACCCATTTTGGCTTAACAAGGAAACACCGTTCCCCTTTTTCTTTCTCTCAAATGCCAGTTTTAGGTTTCAGATGCCACCTTGCTGGCGAAGATTGTCTTTTGAGTCAGAATTCCCTTGGCAGGGACTTTATGTGCCTAAACTCCTTGCTGAGAGACAGAAAGGCACTTTCCTGTTCCTCCCTCCTTCCTCTGACTCTCCACACTGCCCCCATCTTCCCCTTGTCCAGAGTTCTACCCTTTAGGCAGCTCCGCTTGACTCCCTGTTTTAAGTTGAAGGTCAAGAGATGGTGTCATTAAAATAAGGAGAAAATACGAAAATGGGTGGTTCTCAGTGTGCTTTGCAGGAATACTTTCTGACGTGTGTGATGCTCTCTGCTATGTGGACTCGTTCCTTCTAGATGAGTCAGTTCAGAATGTAATGCTAATTCATTCGAGCAGACATGTGGCAACATGGCTTTGCTCTCCCAATCAAAACAAGTGAAAACTCTGCAAGATAAGTGTGAATACCTGTTGTTGACTTCAGAGATAACTTTATTTGGGAACACCTTATTCAGTTCAAAGCAACAACAAAACCTGTAATAATAAACAATACACATTCCACAAAGAATGAAGAACAATTTGCTTGCTGAGCCAGATTTAACAGAGATCAATTCAAAAGCCTTTTTTAGAGCAATAGCATAGAAAATCTGGAGGTGGTAATGACTCTTAGCCAATTTAAATAAGATCCAAAATGCTTAGATTCGAATTATCGGAACTGAAATTCTGAGCCCAATCTTATGATTTGCTTTTATTCTCCTTGTAAAAATGACCATCTTTGCTGCTGGACATTCACAATAACACTGAAAGTCATCGGGGAACAAACATATGTAAGAATCATATGAATGGCTAGTATAAGGAAATATAATTGATGATGTCAGTCTTAAGAAGTTTTTCATGAATGCATTGCCAGGGATACCTGAATTTAGAAAGACAGGGAATTTGGGAGAAAGAGTCCTTACTCCACAGGGAAATTCATGGCCGTGTAACATGAATAAATGCTTGCTTTAGTAACAAAAAGTTACATGAACCCCGTAAGTAGAGCCAGCAACTGCACTGAATATTTCCATTTGTCCATCTCCTGTGGCTGGCACCCAACAGCTGGCCTCCCAGCTTATGTCGGAATAATCTTGCCAGAAGAAAGACCTCCTTCCATCCAGACTGCTGATGGATTTATAGTTACATCTAAAACTTCTCTCATGAAAACCATCCCATACAGACTTGTTCAAATTCTACCTTATAGGACGTGCACACAGCTTTGGGATGATTTTTGTTGTTGTTGTTCAAATGGCATGCAGTACAGTTCTACTCTTTTTTAAATAGTGTATTAGTAATAAAACTGGCATTGGAAGAGATGAAATGATCATAGTAATATTACCAATGATAAGGAGTCGAGACACTCACCCACATCTTTTCTTTAAGGCAGCAGAGTAAACCCTTCTTACATAACTGAGTTCGTATCTGCTTGTCACATCTTAAACCTCTCACTTGTGTCTACTATCACAATCTATTCTGTTTTCCCCCAAGTACTTATCTGTCTGTTGACCCAGCTCTGTCTTTTTAACAAATGTATTTTTAATACTATTGTTTTGTACTTCAATCTCCTGATAGGTATGTGTATCACATATGGAGCTGTGGCTCACACAATCTAGAAGTAAGTCAGCCCCACCCTCAATGTGCTGATCCCCAAACTAATATGCGGCATAGCCACACCATGAAGACCTGGTGTGGGGGCGGTATCTGGAAAGCAATTCATTTTTAGGGAATGAAACAAGGACAAATCGAATTATGAAATATATCAAGCCACACCCAGTCCAAGAGATAAGGCCTGTACTGACACTCGTGTGTGTAGGCAGAGGCACTACATAAACTCCAAGGCTATCAAAATCTGATGAAGACTAATCCTAAGGTCAACAGACAAAGCAGTCATGGGTCATCAGCTACCCCCCAGTCACCAATAGCAGAATTCCAGTACAAGCTGGGTGGAATGTCGTAGGCTTGGGAGAAATGTTCAGACACATTACCAAGATAAGGACTTTAGCACAACGCATTGTGGCAAAAGGCCAGTTCTCTGAATCAAGACAAAGAATGAAAGGTGAAATGATTGTAACTCTGATTAAACACTCACATCACACCAGGATCTTTGCTGTGTATGTTTCTTTCATGCAGATGCTTAGTGAACACTTGATAAGTGAATGAAAACAGTACCTTGTTTAGTTATTATAACAACCAGTGATACAGCCAAAACACCAAGTATTATCAGGATTTTACCCCCATGCTACAAAAAGGGAGTCATAAAAATAAATGATACAGGCAGAATTTACTCCTAGGCAAGTCAGAGCTCCAAAAGCTGGTGTGCTTCCCCAAGAACAACACTGCCTGTAAAACACTGGTACTTTATGTCCTATTGTGTAATATGTAATAATGGAGTTCTAGAAACCAAAAGTTAAGTCATTTTAAAATCACCCTATCTGGTAGTGTATTTAGTAGAATGCTCAAGATTGACTGAATAGAATACACATGATTGAATGAGTTGTGAGGTCAAAAATTAAAAGTAAGTGATATCCAAATACTTTTACAAAAGGTTTAGGAGAGCATGGCTGTTAGCGACAGTTAGAAATGTTTACACAAGATCTGGATAGTGTGTGTGCTATGTAACATCCTTGGAAATAGAAACAACATAAAACATTCTGTAAAATATTCTACATGTTCATCTCCACTGATACCATATAAAATGATCTTATTCTAGCTCCCCGTGGATGCCTGTCTTCGTAACACAAATGTGAAGTGAAAACCACAGAAGTATGAATTAGCACATAAAAGCACTTGGCAAGACTTCACTTTTCTATTTCATCCAATTCATCAAATCCTTCCATGGAACTAAGAAGGATTTTCAGAAATATTCAGTGTGATGTGATCTGAGCATCTGGTCGACCTCTTTCTGTAGAGGTTAGGAGTTAAAATTAAATGCCACAGCTCTGAATTTATTTACATAAATCAGACTTCAAATTTTATATGTAAACAGAAGTTTTGACTGTCTGATAGGACCAGAACCTCCCTAAATGGCTCTGGCTGGAAAAAGCATCATCCATTGATAACATTGGTAATCATTAACTGTCAACAATATCTTCACAGTTAAGTGAACCAATGTTTGTAGGACTTAGAAGCTGTGCTTCTTAAGATGAAGAATTTCAAAATCTGGCATTTTCATAGACTGGGAATATTTCCCCCCCAAAAATGGAATGAAACTTAAATTTAACACCTTTCAACTTTGCTAAGTCAAAGTATTCAACACCTCCATCATTTTATTAAAGCAACAGACATGTTAAACATCAAAAATGAAAGGCCAAAACATCTCATAATAAAGAAAAAAATGTCAGTTGGAAATAACATTTTCCCTGTGGTATCCTGAGCGCCATCCAATTGCAACCCAGGAAACAGCATTGAGAATCAGTGCTCAATGCTCCTAGATGGTGTGGATGTATCTCTAAATAAGTGCTAGCTAGGGGCTATGGACTTGCCTTGCCTGTTTGTGTTATGTCTAGCTAGTAACTGGTTGCTTTCAAACTCAGATCTGCAGTGGCATTGAGATCTTTCTTAATTAAGTGGAAATAACTGGCACAAACACATTTTTTCATTTAAAATGAGATGAAGATTATATAAGGATCATGCTGGCTCTAGGGATCTTTGCACCTTCGTTTCTGTTTTTCTCCCCAGTGAAAGCTCTTATTCCTTCAGGCAGCCTCTTGATACACTCGCTATCACTCATTGCGTGGTTTGTTTCCCTTATCAGAAATACGCCTCAGTTTTTTTTTTCCTCCAAGAAAGCTTCAGTCAGAACACAAGTGGGCTCCTCTTTTGTGTATTCCTCTCATTCCTACAGAACAAGAGGTTTGTTCATAATAAGCAGAGTAGAACAGCAATGTTACTTGGGGTATATAAATAAAATCAGCACAACTGGGAAGGGAGTGCTGTGGGTGAAGTGTTTGCTATGATAACAAGAGGACCTGCATTTGGGTCCTCAGCAGCCAAATAAAAGCTGGTTACAGCAGCAAGTTCTGTAATCCCAGCACCTGGGTAGTGATGGTTGTCTTTCTGGAGCTCACTGGCCAACCTGTCTAGTCAAATTGGTGAGCTTCAGGTTCCTAGAGAGACCCTGACTCAAAAAAAAAGTGGAGAGCAATAGAGGGAGGCATTCGATATCAACCTCTGCCCACCACACAAATCTGGAAACACGTGCACGTGCATCAACACACACGAATGTGTACACATGTATATACTATACACAACATAAATAAAATGAGCAGAATATGATTAATTTATAGTGTGACAATTACATGACAGAAGCTGTTTCAGAATGGGACATTTCACAGAGATGTCATGCAAGTGGTATGCATTATCATCTCTGATTAACACACAAGGGAAAATAGGTTCAGAATTCAGACAGTGATTAGCTTAAGGTCATGAAAACAAGGATCGATAAGCACAGGTTTGTCTGACTCCAGTGCTTACGCTCTTTTCAGCTACTGTGCTGCCTCTGAACTAGACCACACATTACATGTACAATGACTGCGCATGGACTGCAGCCCACAGGGAACACTTCATTAATTCCTTCAACCTCTTGTCCACCCCAAAGTCACTTTGGCAGTCAATGACAATTGTCAAGGTCTCCAGCAATCTCATCTTGCAAGTACAGTAATCATTTCTTTGATCCTTATCTGTAGAATTTTCAGAAAATTTTGACACCCAAGCCCAGTCTCTTCTTACCCAGATTCTCTCTTCACTTGGCTTCTGGGACATCATGTTTCCTGTGGCTTGACAATAAGATACTTTCTTACCTCCTCAGGTTCCTTTGTGATTCTTCCCTCACTGAGCTATGACAGAATTGCTTTAGGGCTCACTTCTTAGTCCTTCTCTTTTTCCTATTGTTTAGTTACTCAGGTGACCTCATCCAGCCCTGACTTTAACCACTGAAGACATTCTTTGAGTGATATCATTTAGCAAGTAATAAACTCCAGACTCATATCTTAATTACCTGCTTTCTTCACTAACCGCTAATGCCCCCAATAGAATTCTGTCCACCTCACTGTGTGCTCCTTTGTAGACTTTTCCGTCTCATTGATGACCCCACCATGTGCCTATCTTTCCAACCAAATCTTGAAGAATCATCCTATAACTTACCAGTAATCACCTGCTGATGCTTTCCAAGTAGAGCTAATCAGATGCTATTCATTATTCCTGACTCGAGCCATTACCTTCTCTCCTGAGGATTTCTATAATAGCATGTTCCCATTCTTGTTCACCACACCTTCTTAGTCTGGACCACACTCTAACCCAAAGGTTCTCAACCTTCCTAATACTGCCACCCTTTAATATAGTTCCTTATGTTGTGGTGATCCCAAACCATAAATTTTGTTGTTGTTGCTGCTACTTTATAACTGTAATTTTGTTACTGTTATAAATCATAGTGTAAATACTTGTGTTTTCTGATGGTCTTAGGAGACCCCTGTGAGAAGGTCTTTTGATCCCCAAAGGGGTCGTGGCCCACAGGTTGAGAACCACTGCTCTAGAGGCTTCAGTTCCTCCCTTTACTTAGATCTTTTCTCACAAGTACCACCCTTGATGAGTCTTTCTCATAGTCTGTACTCACTCCTGGTTCTTTATAATCTGTTCATTCTACCTTCATCTACACTTAATCCAATCTGCTGTTATGTTAAATGGTTATTGACTTACTACTTCATACATCTGCTAGGACAAAGTGAGTTCCATAAGAGCAAATATTTGTATTTCCTTAACTTGCTTATTCTAATAAAGGCACTTGGAAAATTTTCTTGAATAGACAGATGAACAAATGAATAAGTCTAATTATTTTAATTAACATATAATATTAATACTTATTTGTGGATAAACACACTAGTAATTTCTTAAAAATTGAGCTAGGCCTCTGTCTTTATTAAATAATATATACTTTAGATGATACAGTGAGGCATTATTACCTCATTTTATAGATAAAACACCAGAGATATTGTTGCAGCCCCATCAATTGGAAGACAATACAACTCCCTCATTTTTGATTCATAAAAAATTAGCATTCATTTTATTGTAAGAATTAATGTGTTGCCAGGATGCCAGAATAATTCAGTTCAGCAACATATTGTATAAGACAATTGAATATTCAGGTGTGAAGGAATGAATTTAGACCCTTCCTCACCATCATTTTCATTATGTGTGTATGTTCAAAATATAGTTCAAAAAGAATACATTCAAAATGGGCTAGAGACTCAAATATAACAAGTAAGATTATAAAATTCTTTAAAAAAAAGTATAAAAGTACAGATTCTAGTGACCTTGGGTTAGGCCTTTTTTCTTTCTTAGAAATGACAATAAAGCAACAAGAGAAATAGATAAATCCACAAATTGGACATGATTACAATAAGAAACCTTATGCCTGTCAGTGTACTGTCAAGCAAAGGAAAACACAATTCACCAAAAGAAATAGTCACAAGAAACTTATCCAAATAGACTTAAGAATTCACAAACATGGAGAACTATTACAGCCTAACAAAGACAAACAATTCAAGTGAAAAAAGAGTTAAAGAATTTTAAGGCACACTTCCCTCAGAGAACATACACAATGCATGTGACAAGTTCCCTAAGTGAGGCATTCACACTAATCTGCTGTTGAATAAGCCTTCTGTATACTGTAAATATGTATTGCTCTCATTGGTTAATAGAGCTGACTGGTCTATAGCTGGGCAGGAAGAGACTGGCAGAAGAGCCAGACTAGGAGGATGCTGAGAAGAAGGGCAGAGTCTCAAGAGTAACCAGTCAGATACACAGGAAGCAGGGTATGTATGAAATGAGGGAACAAGCCATGAACCATGTGATAGAACTTAGATAAGAAATATGGGTTAATTTGACTTGTAAGAGTTAGTTAGTAATAAGCCTGAGCTACTGGCTGAGCATTTATAATTAATGTAAGTCTCCATGATGGTTATTTGGGTACTTGTGGTCAGGAAAGAAAAGTCCCACCACTATGCCAATCCCCAGGAGATGCTATTCACAGCCTCTCTAGGATGGCTGTATTGAAAAAGCTTGCCAAGGAGAGCCACCTGAGCACTGGGGACTGCACACTGGGGATCCCATCCTGGTAGTCCAGTTCACACAGAGACTGCCAACATCCTAGTCCCTTTCTCTACCCTTGGGACAATGTAGGGTGGGGGGCTGTTTCTGGCTGACCTTCCCGTGCCCTACTCAGAGCTGCCTGAAGCCTGGGAATTGTGCACTGGGGATCCCATCCCAGTGGCCCAGCTCACCCAGAGACTGATGAGGCCCCAGTGCTAGTCCCACCTCCACCCACAGGAAGAGGAGAACTATCAGAGTATTGGAACTGCTTGCACCCACCGGAATCTTAGTCCCATACCCAACAGGAGAGGAAAAGGTAGATAGGATCAATGTAGTAAAAATTTAAATCTTGCCAAAAGCAATCTACAGACTGAATGCAATCCCTATCAAAATCCCAGCACAATTCTTCACAGACCTTGAAAGAACAGTAATCAACTTTGTATGGAAAAACAAAAGACCCAGGATAGCCAAAACAACCTTATTCAACAAAGCAGCATCTGGAGGCATCACCATCCCTGACTTCAAGTTCCCTTGTAGAGCTATAGTCCTGAAAACAGCTTGATATTGGCACAAAAATAAACAGGTAGACCAATGGAATCGAATTGAAAACCCTGATATGGACCCACACACCTATGAATACCTGATTTTTGACAAAGGAGGTAAAATTATACAATAGAAAAAAGTGTCTTCAACAAATAGTGCTGGCAAAACTGGAGGCTGGCATGTAGAAGACCTCAGATAGATCCATGTCTATCACCATGCACAAAACTTAAGTCTAAATGGATCAAAGACCTCAACATAAATCCAGCCACACTGAACCTCTTAGAAGAGAAAGTAGGTGGTACCCTCGAGCAAACTGGTACAGGAGACAGCTTCCTGAACATCATACCAATAGCAAAGACACTGAGATGATAATTGAGAAATGGGACCTCCTGAGACTGAGAAGCTTCTTTAAGGCAAAGGACACAGTCAACAAAACAAAACGGCAGCCCATAGAATGAGAAAAGATATTCACCAACCTCACACCTGACAGAGGGCTGATTTTCAAAATATACAAAGAACTGAAGAAGCTAGTCACCAACCAAATAATCCAATTAAAAAGTGGGGTACAGAACTCAATAGAGAATTCTCAATAGAGGAATCTAAACTGGCTTAAAGACACATAAGAAAGTGCTCAACAATCTTAGGCATCAGGGAAATGCAAATCAAAACAACCTGTCAGAATGGCTAAAATCAAAAATACCAATGACAGTTTATATTGGAGAGGATGTGTAGAAAGGGGAATACTCCTCCACTGGGGTGAGAGTGCAAACTGGTACAGCCACTTTGGAAATCAGTATAGTGGTTCCTCAGGAAAATAGGAATAGGTCTACCACAAGATCCAGCAATTTCACTCTTAGGCATATACCCAAAAGATGCACATTCATACAACAAGGACATCTGTTCAACCATGTTCATAGCAGCATTATTTGTAATAGTCAGAACCTAGAAACAACCTAGATGCCCTTCAACTGAAGGATGGATGGATAGTATGTGATACATTTACACAATGAAGTACTATTAAGCAAACAAAAAAGAAAAAACAAAAAACAACAGAATCTTGAAATTCACAGGCAAATTGTTGGAACTAGAAGAAACCATCCTGAGTGATGGATTTTAGGCATAGAGCAAAGGATTACCAGTCTACAATCCATACTGCCAGAGAAGCCAGGAAACAAGGAGGACCCTAAGAGAGATATACATAGTCCCCTGAAGAATGGGAAAGGGACAAGATCTCCTGAGCTAATTGGGAGCATGAGGGAAGGGAGAGGGAGTCAGGAGAAAGAGAAGAGGAGAAAAGGAGGGGAGAGGAGGACTTGAGAGAGCAGGAAAATGGAGTCAGGGGAAGAATAGAGGACAGCAAAAAAATAGATACCATAATAAAGGAAGCCATTATAGGTTTAAAGAGAAATCTGGCACTAGGGAAATGTCCAGAGATCTACAAGGTTGACGGAAACTAACAATCTAAGCAATAGTTGAGAGACTACCTTAAATGTCCTTCCCCAGTGATGAGATTGATGACTACCTTATATGCCATCCTAGAGCTTTCATCCAGGAGCTGGTAGAATCAGAAACAGACACCCACAGCTGAACACTGAGCTGAACTGGGGAATCCAGATGCAGAGAAGGAGGAGTGATGAGCAAAGGGGTCAAGACCAGGATGGAGAAACCCACAAAGACAGAGGACCTGAACAAGGGGGAGCTCATGGACACCAGACTGGTAGCTGGGAAACCAGCATAGGACTGTTCCAGACCCCCTGAACATGGATGTCAATTTGGAGGTCTGGTTAATCTATGGGGCCTCTGGTAGTGGATCAGTATCCATCCCTAGTACATGAATGGACTTTGGGAGCCCACTCCACATAAAGGGATACTCTCTCAGCCTAGACACACGGGAAGGGTATAGGCCCTGCTCCAAATGGTATGAAAGACTTTGAGGATTCCCCATAGGAGGCCTCACCCTCCCTGGAGAGCAGAAAGGAAATGGGATAGGGGTGGATGAAGGTCAGGGAAGAAGGAGTGGGAGAAGGAACTGGGATTGACATGTAAAACAAGCTTGTTTCTAATTTAAATTTTAAAAAGAAAAAAAAAGAAAAGGGTTAGCCGGGCGGTGGTGGCACACGCCTTTAATCCCAGCACTCGGGAGGCAGAGGCTCTGTGAGTTTGAGGCTGGGCTGGACCAACAGCCTCCAAAACAATACAGAGAAACCCTGTCTCCTAAAAAACCAAAAACCAAAAACCAAAAAAAAAAAAAAAAAAAAAGAAAGAAAGAAAAGGGTTGACAGGCATTAGTTAGCCTATTGGGAAACTTGAACCCACTGCTGGCATAGGAAGAAAGGGGGTGGGGAAGAGGAAAAATGTAAAATGGTATCCCCACTTGCCTAAAAAGTTAAACATGGAGTTGCCACATGATCAAAAGAGTCCAAACGGTCTACTTGAAGCTTTGTACCTACCATATCACTGTTTACATGAGACTCCTGGAATACAGATTCCTCTGGCTAGGGAACAGCTTCATGTTTGCCCAGGTTTGAGAAGGAAGAAATAAGAGGCAGACCTGGGGTTTCCTTCAGGGGTAAGGAAATGTTCTTACATTAAGTAAATTAAGTTCATGAACACACTAAAAGCTACTTTAGTGTGTATTTTAGAAGGGCACTCACTTTATGCCAATTGTATTTCACTACGTTTTTCTTCCCTAAAAACAAATATTGCCTGTGCTAGCTTATTTTTTGAGACAAGGTTTTTCACTGGCCTGGATTTCACCAATCAGGATAGACTAGCTGACGAAGGAACCCCAGGGATAAACCTGTGTCTCCCAGTGGCTGGGATTACAAGCAAGTAGCACTGTGCCCAGCTTCATATGTGGGTCCTGGGAATTCAACTCAGGTCCTCATCCTCCGACAGCTAACACTACTGACTGAGCAATCTCTTCAGCTTTTGGATTACAGCACATCCTCTACCTAAACCCCACGATTTCTATCATTTCCATAAATAAACAGTGATGATAAATAGTAAAGACTTGTACGTCAAACACTTACGTGGTGACTATGCTCTTACATACATTATCTCACAAAAAGGACCATCATCTCTATTTTAAAGATGAAAAAGATGAGTCAAGTGGGGGAGCACCTTGCCTTGAGCCAGGCAGCCAAGTGGTCATAAAACTGCAGGCAAGCCTTCCCTGTCCTCTGTGTGGTACTACTCCTGATCATCAGGCCACAGTGCTCACATCCCTCTCAGCCAAGCCCAAGCCCATCTCCTCTGCAATGTGTTCTAGAAACAAACCTTGCTGATAGGAGTTGTCCTTCCCTGTTCTTTCAATAATTCCAAACACAGTATGTAGAGCATTAGTTCATAATTTTTGGTCATTTTGTTCCCTTTCAAATATTATAGGAAAACGGTTTTTCTAAAAAATCGGGCCAACTTGTTTCGTTACAAAGAAAAGACTTCATCTGATGCTTTTTTTTTTAATGTTGCTATGACATGTGTACAGAAGAATGTTCTGAATACAGCAGGCATTTGGCAGCAGATGCATCAGTCCACCACTCGTTAATCAAAGTGTCGAGATTAGCATGCATGTGACTCCTAGAAAAATACTATAGCCCATTTCAGAACCCACTTCGCTCACCAGTTCTACATAATTACTCATGGCTGTATCTGATATCTTCATTTATATAATAATCCAAGCCAAGTGATAGGCAAACGAGACTGGCTTGTATTTCCTCACAAAGAACACAGAGTACAAATCAACAGCCTGGCATCTTAGTAACACAAGCCTTCAAAACAATATACCCAGTAAGATCTTGTCCCATGGCTGGAGGAGCCTCTTGCCAGTGTTCTGAGGACCTTACAATGCCACGAATAGTTCAAAAAATGCATCTGATGTTTTCATTTCCCAACAGATAAACCAGAAATTATGCTTTGTAGCTCAAAACAAAGCATATTTTCTTCAAATAACACATAGAAGTTTACACCTGCTCATAAAAATGTCAAGTATCTGAAAAGAGCAACAAATGCCGGGGCTGCCGAGGCCCTGACAGCTGTCCACCTCGTAGATGCCACACAGGGGCTGCAGGAGTTCCAGCCGGGGATGCCGACGGCTTAGGAAAGCCTCTGTTTGGTTCCAAGACCAGAGGCATTTTCTTGTTATACACCAAGCTTTCCGGGACTTGAAAAGGAAGAAATGACCGTCTACCAAAGCACAACACAGACTTCACAATCTTAAACACCTGACTAATAACCCACTTTTTCCAAAGGGCACACATCAGAACAAGGTCTTTAGTGCTACCCACTATCTCTAGATACAGTAACTATTACAATACTGCCGTTATAATGCTAGTTACAGTTGCCAGCCTATGGTTAGGGAGCTGTAGTATACATTTCTTAACCTTCAACACTGGTTCAAAGGAAACTTTGAAATACAGATGCAGACACAGGCAAGAACAACTTTCAGGAAGTTGAGGGAAGTTGTGGGGACTAGGAATCAAGTTGAGTCTCTTAGGCTGGTCACAAGCATCTTTACCTGATGAACCATCTCACTTGGTCGAGTCCCATTTTTTTTTCCAACCAGAAGATGAGTACCTTTACCCAGAACTACAAGATGAAGCCCAACAAGCATGGAGTAAGGAGATCTGCAGTGTAGTAACAGTGCCCACCAATCTCATCTTACAAGCGTTCTTAGTGACAGAGCCCAACACTCTCAGCTCTGCTCTGACTCACTTGCTGGGGTTTCCTTGCTGTGGGTTTTCTGCAGAGGTGTTAGTCACCCCTGTGTGAGCTCTTTCTAGACCTTCCTCAGGACAAACTCATGCTCAAATGCTGTTCCTTGAGGATGCGCTCTGCAGGCCTACGTATACACCACCATACCCCTGCACTCTGCCACAGCACCTTTCTCTTCTACAGCACTACACAAAGCAACAGTTTTTCCGTGAGAGGGCTGTCTACCGATAGAGTGCACATGGCGTTGATGACGACTCCTTCCCAACCAAGCCAAGAGCCTAGCAAAATGCCTTTCCCTAAAGAGGCGCGCTGAATGCACTTATGTTCTAATTATATCAACGTCAAGGCCCTGTTTCTAACTGCCTGCTTTCTCGGTTTTCTACATTTTCAACCAGATTCTCTGGCAGTTAATTTGTTTAACCCCAGGAGAAAACGTTGTTTGGGGGCAGCTGTGGGCAGAGGTATGGCTGGTGTTCACAAGAGTTTCTGGGTCTCTACAAAATAACTCAGTTGGAAACTCCCTAGCTCCCTGGGTCCGTCTGATTGCTGGTTTAGTTCCACAGTCTTCACAGACATCACTGAGGAAAAACGCCTCGGATTCTTCTGGGTGATTTCCCACTACTGATGAACACTCACAGCAGGCAGAGAGAGAGAGAGACAGAGACAGAGACAGAGACAGAGAGACAGAGACAGAGAGAGAGAGAGAAACAGAGAGAGAAACAGAGAGACAGACAGACAGACAGACAGGTAGGTAGGTAAATGCAACCTTTCACAATGTCCGAAAGCTGGGTTTCAGATTCAAAGCATGTTTGGTATGTGTGTATACCACTGTGAAGGGTCTGGAGCCATAATGCGGCATATGAACTCAGCATGCTACGATGCAAAACCAGAACATGTATTCTTACACTTTACTAATGATAATTACTACTGACTCTAAAGTAAGCGAGTCCATATTTATTTTCAAGTTAAACATGTTACTCGAAAATATTCAAAAACATTTGCTAAAGGGGTGTGAACAGTGCTGACTACATTAAAATCCATCTGTCTGACTCTATTAACCGGCATTGCCCCAGCTGGGACAGTTTTCAAGTCTACACAACAAAAGCTCCTTATGTGCAGGGTGAGGGCTCCTACCTAACTTAGAAACAGGGTTATTTTATCCACATTCAAACTCTAAATAGATTGTGTGACTATTTCAAATGCAAGATCTCCCTTGCAGAGCGACTGTGAGAATCACAGGATGCAGAACACCATCTTAAATAAGTAACGCGAATAAACAGGAAACCTCCCTCGGCGCACCTGGCATCGCTCTGGCTGTTTGCCTGTGCTAGTAAGTTTGTCCGAAGCACTTTTCTTCTCTTAGCTCAGCACCACACAGTCCACCAAGCTTTTCAAACAGGTGATCAAGGTAAGAGGCTAAATTTGAAACGAGACTTCATCGTGGCTTGTTTTGATACAAGTAATGTCAACTAGAGATGATGCTCTACCTGCCATGTTCCCTGGGGTAAACTGTTGTCTTTGGTTTCTTCCTGTGCTCAGTCAATCTGTTTAGGGATAGAATGGTGTTTTTGAATAGGGACTACGGATTGATTGTCTCTTAATTTCCTGGACCATGTTTTTAAAATTAGGCTCCTGGACCTCCATCTGGACGATTTTCCTGACTAATAGTGTGCACTGAGAAGGCATCTCAGAGTGCTTGTTTTATACTAAAACCTGGTTACCAATAGAGTGGTTTTAAGTGTCTCCACACAGGTAGTCTTACTTTTACCTTAGGAACACAGTTCTCTCTTGGCACCTGTGGTGACATACTAAATGTCACCGGGTCACCTTATACATTCATTTACAAAGGCTCCATGCAGCATTTTTCCTCATACAGCAAAGTCAAATTTTGCTTTTTCAGATTTTTCTGAATTTTTCTTCTAGTACTTTTAATCTTTGGTTGGTAGAATTCATGGACATGAGACGCAGGAATGCCTAGGACTCATGGGAGTTCTAGTATCACAACAGTGCCTGACTTACTGAGCGTGCACAGTTACTTTTGCTTACTTTACCTCCATTTAAGGAAAAAGAACTGCTTGACATGGCATGGTTGGCTCAGATTTCCCTACTTGAATGAACTTTGCTTGGCTCAAACACATAAAATGAATGTAAACATGACCCACTAGAATTATAAGTGTTACATTTGCTGCCATATGATTGGTACATAACAGCCCCCCAAAAATAGCAGTTATTGTAATAATCCTTGGTAGGGAAATGGTGTGAATAAGACAATTGGATATTTATGAGTGCTTCTAGCTCAGTGCACTTTTTTACACATGCAGTTTACAGCAATGTTATATTTTTAAATATACATAACAGCTATCTATACATCTGTTGTCTCCATCAAGAGGATATTTCTTGAGAGGCCGTACTGATGGCCTGCTTAAGACATCTTCATAATGCTTTTGAGTATACTTTACAAGTATCACCTGTTTCTGTGCATGACTTTTCAGCATTCGTCCTGTTGTTTTTAATCTTTGTAAATGAATGAATACAATTTTGAAGGAAGGGGAGACTCATCCTTCCAAACACACTGGAATGGTGCCACATCTTTGCACTGTGATGTTGGACTTGCTTTAAGATAAGTAACTCTTTCCAAGTCAAGTCAGGGAAAAAGAAGACAATTAATCTTTGGGAATCAAACACTGAAATCATCCTGAAAGGGAGTAAGAATTATATCCCTGTGGGGTTCAAAAGCCGGCAATTCCAAGAGAGGAACGTCATTCACATGTTGTTGGGAGGGGGAGATGGGGCATGACGTCACTTTCGTGTAATATTTCAGGGTATGTAGGGACTGTCTTGTTTTGGCTGGACTTAGCATAATATACTACATTTTGCATGTGGCTGCTCCAGAATTCTGTGGCACATTTCTTTGCAGCAGTAAAGGACTTCTGACTGTGGTTTTTAGACGAACCAGAGGGTGAGTGCAATCATAGTACCAGACTTGTTAAGAAGCTTCCCCTATACTGATACACAGAGTTCTGAGGACTCGGGGTAGATAGACTCATTTAAATCTTTGTGTATAGTATTCTCCATCATTAAGAACCCAGGCCAACAATCATATAACATTGTACAGCGTAAAGGATTTCATAGAAAATGAGGGTATAATAGTACTGCTTCCTACAGGCCATTAGGGTGAATAAAATGACACAAATGACACACTCAGCATGCCTGACTGCCCAAAGCGAGGACCCAATCAGTAACTCCTGAGGGTTTGTTAGTTGGGCTCTCTCTGCATTGGAGAAAAAGTGGTTTCAGCCAATGAAGAAATGCATTCATCTTTTTAGAGAAGGTAAGAGGGATGGAGTTATGAGATAGATAGGACTTTGTCTCATGTCAGCCTTCCAAATTTAGCCCACGATTTCCTTGGGGTCATAAGTACAGCAAGGCTGTTTTCCACATTCCCAGGAGGGGACTAGGGTCATGACAAGATCTCTAAGGGGAGGGGGCAGGGATTAGCAGTGGGGGTGGGATCAAGCTCCATGTTGTTAGTACTTGTTTCCTGCTATTGCCTTTCACATGCAGAGTTTGCGATGCAGTCATCCAACTCAGTGCTTCTCAGCAAGAACACCACAGAGCAGCTACTTCATGTGTGGCACTTTGTTGTTGCCCTGATGACATCTGAGGAGCCCTCGGGCGACCATGGATGTCTGAGGACTCCAGAGAGCAATTCCATGTGAACACAAAGAGTCAGTGTTACGATGCAGCTGCTCAGTTCAGTACGGACTTGTGCATCATGGATTAGGACTTTTCCTCTGGCTTCCTTCCCTTCCCCTCTACTTATGTTGCAAGCGTTAATTCGGCTTTCTATGAGAAGTTGAACTAATGCATAATCAAAGAACGAAAAGAAAGTTAAACCATCACCAGGAATATAACAAAGTCATAAGATTATAAAGCTTTTTATAATAAATTTAAAACTCCATTAACAGTTACCAACCCTTTGAAAAAAAACGTGTGTTATCTTATTTGGGCTTTTTTGGTTTTGTTTTGTTTTTTTCCCCCCCAGGACTTGTACAGAGTATCAAGAAATGTTTGCAAATTAATACATGCAGCTTCCAAGGCATTGTTCAGATCACTTTTTCAATAAGAAAACTTTTAAAAGTAACTATTGACCAAAAGTTTTCTAAAAAGTCGATTAAGAAGTAATATTAAGTTCATGGTAAACTTGTCATGAAGCTGCTGCAACATGGGGTGTGAATACGTGACACCTACTTTAACTTCAACCCCACAAATCCAAACAACTGTACCTCGGCCTGCAGTGAAGGGAACTCCCTGGGAAACCCTGTGTGGATGCTAATTCAGCAAAAGCCATTGTTCCAAGTCATGGAGGACCTCATGTTCTTTGTAGATAAATATAAAAATAATTCTTCATCCATGAAAGAATAGTTCTTGAACAAAATTATAGAACAAAGTCACTTTGAAACTCTAGATATAAGCCTGGAGAGATGGCCCGGTGGGTAAGAGCACTGGTTGCTCTTGCAAAGGACCCAGGTTCAACTCCCAGCACCTACATGATGACTCACAACCATGTGTAACTTCAGTTTCATGGGAACTACTACCCTTTTCTGGCCTCCTCAGGGATACATACATTTAGACAAAACACACATTTTTATAAAAGCATAGATACAAAAATTAACAGGGACTTGTGATGCTTATAGCAGAATAAAAAAAAATCACATGTTTACATGTAGATATAACTTGACTTGTTGAGAACACAGGGCTATGTCCAAATGACCTGTCAGGATGTGAAGATACTATGAGTTAAAATGCGTGTAATACACCCCCCTGTCAAATGTCATGCTTGTGTCAAGGATCCCTTAAAAGTGCTGAGAACAGACACATCAGCCTATGCTTGGGCACAGTCATCAGACATGAAATCTGTCTTATAATGAAGTGTGGGCCATTTCATGCACACACAGTGACAGTTGTTTCAAAAAGAAATGTTGGGTGGGAAAATACCAACTACCAATATGCAAAACAAACAAACAAAGGAAACCCAACAACACTGACGTTATCTGTTGTCAAGGATGGGTTGTTTTCCACACCCACAGTGGTGTGTGCCGGGGAGCTCCAGCTCCTGCTGCTAGCATCTCAGCATCTCAGCATCCCAGATTCCGACTACATAGCTCAGAAAAAGAGCCAAATCCAAACCTTGTGGAGTGATTTCTATGGATGGTGTGTCATCATCCCACCATCAAAAAGCTAACACCCATGATCTAAATTTACTAAAGAAGGTGCAGACTATCTGCTGTGAACAGAAGGCAAAATATAAGGGCCAGACCCATGGTTGGCCTGCCTCTCCCTCCCAGCTTACTCCCCTGCTTGAACCTGAGTTTCGGCAATATGGATGGATTACGATGCAGCTTCTCACCTTTCTTTGCCTGCACCCTGTCCTTCCTTCACAGAATGTGATTTTAAGCCCCTTCACCCCCCCCAAATCTCCTTCATCCTCAATAGCTTTCTCATCCTGGGACCGCTATACCTGTCCTTGAGGCTCAGACCATGTGTCTTTTTCATGCTTTTATTCTCATTGCAAAGTGCAGCAGATAATCTGGTGTAAAATATTCATTCACTAGTTCAGTTCCATTTAAGCACGACTATTGGGGGGAATTTTTCAATTGGATATCTGACAAATTGTTTAGTTAGTTCCGCTTAACACGTTTCCAAGTGAATGAGCTAAAAAAATTTCTCTTGTTTGGGTAACAGAGGATCAGTCATCATTTTTTTCTCCTTCATCAAATCCTAGGCCTTAATACCAGTAACCAAATATTTTGTGTGTAACTGAGATATAAAATAAAGTTGATATTTCTCAGAAGCCCCTAAAGTCTCTTGCTTATACTCTTGGCTTCTATTGTCTTTTCTTTCCATCTTAATACACAGTCTATGGTTCTGTTTATTCACCCAAACTGCCAAAGATACCAGGAGTTTAACTGTCAAAACCAGGAATTCCAATCATTAGATTCAAATCAGCAACACTCCAATTTCCAATTCCTTGGCATTTTTCCCTTCACAATAATGTGTTTATTATTTTCTGTCTCTACCAGTCAAACAGAAGACATGTAAAGGCATTGATTTTGTCTGCTGTGTTCAATACCAAATCACCAAAAGCTAAGGGAGTGTTTCCCTGCTAGGTGCTAATAAATATTTGCAAATAAATTAAGTGAATGAGAATCTTGATGTATCCTGAAAATAAAGTTATGGCTTGGGGATCTTTTTTAAAGCTTTGTTGCTTTCTCTAGTTCCATTATCATACCTGAAAATGGTCCCCAAGAACCATTTGTATCTTAGATGGAAGATAAATGAGATGTTTAATTAAATGTCAACTTCAACTTGTCCATTTTCTTCACCTTGACCTGATGCATAACAATTTCCTCCAAAGATAAAACCTTCCATCCCCAAGGCAAAGATCCTAAAGACACTGGATGTTCTAAAGCAAGGTGAAACATTCCGACTGGAGTAGTAAACAACCCAAAAGCTTCAGGAAGTCCCTGAAACTGAACAGATTTATTAAGCTCCTCCCTACCCAAGTTTATATAAGTAGTAAAGACTTTTGAAAGATAATCCCAGAGGAACTGAGTTACCTGGAAGCCAGAGACTAGACCAGCTGCTTGGAAGTGGCTCAGATATCCCTAGCCGCCTGGGAAATATAGCCCCCATTCCTTTGAACTGCTTCAGGTTTTATGGACCATCACTCATTTGAGAGCGGGCTTTGGTGGGAATGCCTTAAGTCTATAAGTAACCTCTCACCCACACTTCTTTAAGTAACCTCAGTAAAACTCATTCCATCAAGTTGGACGTTGGTGATATCAGCACTTTGATCTGTCATTGCTTCCTTATCTAGGGCAACTAGATGTTTGTCTTTGTCTCCCCAGGAATAGTGTCAAACAACACATACAATAACACTAGTCTTTGTTTCCTTTAGTTATACGATTTAAAGCCCCTATAGCATTCTAGAAGGTTAGAAAATAACAAAATGTTATCTTGCATAAATCTATAAAGCCAACAAGTATGTCAAACACTCCAGGGTGGCATCATAGCAAACTAAGGTTGGGGCCACCAAGTGTTACTCAGCATCTAGGAGGGAGGCAGCAGATGCCTTTAATATCCATCAGCCATCAGCCTTCCCTTTACCCAGGAATGAATAAGAGTTAGTTTACCAACAAACCCTTGTAAAATTGGCATCACAGCAAAGGTTCTACTCCTGATGCTAAGATGGTACCTTTCTCTCAAAGGCACTGTACTCTAATTGACAGACTTCAGAAACAAGAGTCAGTTGGTGTGATATAGAGTGTGGCTGCAATGTCAGAGCTGTTGGTTGGTGACAGGAAGGGGTTAACTTAAACTTCCTCAGGTTCAGTTGTTGTTCTAGGAAGAATGGCTCAGTCAAGATAAATTTATAAGGCTTTTGTGATCTTAATGTTTGGTCGTTCTTTGAGTACAAAAAAAGACGAAGACAGGATGTTTTTCTTTGGCTGGAATCCCCCTTGAAATATTAAAGGACTCAAATAAATAAATATTGTATCGCCCAGCATATCAACTGACCTTTAGAAGCTGGCTGGGCAGTGTATATGGGCATTCTTACAGCCCTTCAGCAATTGGATGACTTTGCTGTGAGGACTGCACATTAAAAGGAAACACAAAGTGTCCCTACTGTGTAACAAATCCTTGCTAGTAAGACATAGACCAGAGTGAAATATGCAGATAAGGCAAGGGAGAGTCCAGGAATGCTTGCAGAGGGGACTTGGATCTGTACAATCAACTGTTATTGTCATGTTCCTCCCCTTATTCCATCTTTAAAACGGACAGCAGACAGACATGCTGCTTAGTAGTTTATTCCTGCTTGACTCAGCGAGGGTCATCTGGAAAGAGGGAACCTCAGTTGAGAAAAACGCCTCCATCAGATTGGCCTATAGGCGAGTCTGTAGGGGCATTTTCTTGGTGATTGGTGGGAGTTCCCAGAGCACCGTGGTCAGTGTCACCACTAGGTACATGATTCTGGGTTGCGTAAGACAGCAGGTTGCGTAAGACACAGGGCACAAACTGGTGTTCCTCCATGGCCTCTGTTTCAGTTCCTACCTCCAGGATCCTGCCTTGAACTCCGGTCCTGACATCCATGAGTGACAGACTGTGATCAGGACATGTAAGCCAAATGAACCTTTGCCTCCCCCTGCCCTCCCCAAGTTGTTTTTGATCAGTGTGTTATCACAGCAATAAAAAGCAAACTGGGATAATGGATGACATGCAGAAAAGCACTGAGCTGAGTTATGTTAAAACCTCCTGCAGCTGGGCCTTCTGGCACCAAGAGAGGAAGGTAGGTAGGAGGCCCTCAGGAACGGGGAGCAAATGTTGGTACAAGGACACGAGTGAATCTATCACAAGCGATGTCAGTTATTAGGCCTTGAAGACAGTATAGGCAAAGGACCTGAGGTGACCATGACCATGGCTCTACCAATCCAGTCCCTTTCAGTGGGAGGTCGACACCAGGCAGTCTCTATACAAAGGGAATTAAATCACCTGGACAAATTGTTTAAAAAAAACACATACAACCTCCTTCTCCCCACACCCCATCCCCAAACACGCAACAGATCTGATGAGGACGTGGCCTGGATTTCACGAAGCCCTACTGACAGCTCTGATGTGTTGCCTGGTTTGGGAGCTTTGAGTTCACTAAACAGCAACTGACTGAACTGCATAGCGTGCGCTGACATGTGCATTGGTGACCAGAGAACAAGCAGAGGGTAGAAGCTGAATTTAAATTCCCTCTGCCATAATCTGGGCATGGGACTCTCAGGCGTCATATGGTTTTTCTTTTCTTCTACCATACAATTAATGTAACAGAGAGCATTTTGGCCACGTGGCCTCCTCCCCCAGAGAATCTTTGTGGGAACCTGTCGATTTAAAGTTACTGTTCTAGTAATGAACAGACATGGAGATGCACAGCACTACACAAGTGTTCAAGGTCATCATCATTGTTACTATAGAAATGCAAAGGTGCCTGAGTGCCATAACCAACTCCCTCAGTTACAATCTGGGTTGTCTTGAAGTAGCTGTGCTCTGGAAGTTACCCTTGTCTCTAGGACACCTACGAAATGTCAAAACTCTCTCAGTGCCGGAGACTAAGAGCAGGGTTTGGGTCTTGGTAACCTGAGTCACACTAGTGTTGAGCAAGTCACTGGACCCCTCCAGGTCTTGGCTTCTACACTTCGAAGTGAGAAAGGCAGCAGAACATGCCACAGGGGGTACCCACACAGAGTATTTATGGGTGTCATGAGGCTGAAACTGCCCAGGGTAAGATTGTATTCACTGAGTCAATGCCTAGCGTTTGCATTTTCTCAGCAGAAGTCCTCCTCTGTCTATATCATCAACCTATGAGGATGCCTTTTTCTGAAAGGCAGTACAATTCTGTGTGTGCTCAGAGGTGCCCTGGTGGTTCCTACCAGGATGTCTAGGCATTAAATAAGAAAAGAAGGGAAGTATTTAGCATAGCATGTGGCATTCAGTAGGACACACTGCAAGGTAGCTGTTAATAGAGTGATATCACCGACGTTTCACTGGTGGAGAATACAATGCGTAGCTTCCATATCCCTGGCACAAAGCTGGGGCAGCTGGCGTGTGTCAGGGAACAGTGTGAGCCTAGAGACAGACACAGCTATGAAAGTAGATCATTAGATCAAGCATTACTCTGGGAGACCTTCCAACAGCGGTCAGTGGTTTAAATTCCCAATGCTGACGATGGTGCTATGACTGTCTAATTTACTACAGACTTAGTATCCCTCGTCTGGAATGTAAAACTCGCTAGAGATTTTCTGTGAAGCAGCCACACGCCTCATACTTCCCTTGTGTTCAGAACTAGATACACAAAAACCACTGTCATTAGCGCCTATTCATGGATCACACTGTGCCCACCTGAGGGCCAGGATCCTGTTGCTAGGCAGGTCAGCTTTCTGGCAAAGTCTACAGTCAGCTGGTTAGATCTGACCGCTTATTTGTGTGACAATTCAGAGATATTTAAATATGTCCTTAGATGATTCAGGGCAAGAAAAACGGTAATGTCCTTATTTTAGAAGATATGCTAATTTTTATTTTATGTGTATGTTTTTGCCTGCATGTGTGTACATGCACCATGTTCCCGCAGATGCCAGCAAATGCCAGAAGAGGGCATCAGATAGCCTGAAAATGGAATTATGAACAGCTATGAGTTACCAAGTGGGTGCTGGGAGCTGAAGCTGGGTCTTCTGCAAGAGCAGTCAGTACTCTTAACCACTGAGCCTTCTCTCCAGCCCCATGCACTTTATCTTCTGAACTGGCTAGAAATCATTATATTTTCTAGATTGGCAAACAAGGAGTTCTAGGTATAGCTGCTGGTGGCAAAGGAAAATCTGACCTATGCAATGTGGGAGATTAGACTCCATCCACATTGGCTCTTCTTCCAGAGACAAATAGAAGGGCATTATGACAAAATGAAATGTTGGCAGAGAGATCCAGAAAACCTCTGGTGATAAATGAGAGGCTTTATGATTGAGGCTAGTTTCCTTTTCTGGGTGAGCATCACAAGTGAAAGTTGCACAGGAAATAGCTTTAATGGTTTAAATAGAAGAGATGTAATGAGCTAATCTGTTATGGACATTATAAAATAAGCAAATATTTAATCAAGAAACAGCTTAATTAAGAAGTTTCAAAACAGGTATCTGAAAGTGATCTGATCGAGTCTTGTCCCAATTTCCTGACATACTTTGAGCCTCATACTTTAAAAATGGAAATTAAAATATTTGCTTCAATGTATGTAATAAATAAAATATAGTCATTATAACTGTGACAATCAAGGGCAACATCAGTGCCTCATTTCCTCATGATGGTGTTAGACCCAGCAAACAATAAAATGGAACAAATAACCTTTTAGAGGTGAACTTACAAAGCAAAACCTGATTCTTCAAGGGCTCAGGGTCTACCAAGTGCATGACTATTTATCATGTAGGGCCTTGTGCAAAATTAAAATGGGAGGTTAGCTATTTTTAAGAGTTTCAAAATGTTAACACCAGAACACTGACCTGAGTCCTGAGTGGTGGTGGTAACACTCTGTCTCTGTCTCTGTCTCTCTCTCTTTCTGTGTGTGTGTGTGTGTGTGTGTGTGTGTGTGTGTGTGTGTGTGTTGGGGGATGGGGTGGGATTACAGGTTTCTGTATAAGAGTCAGTCTCCTAAAGCTAAGCAGCCCTGTGTGATTGCAGTACAGGGCCTGTGGGCACAGGCATGCAGGGATCAGAGAATAGTTTTCAGGAATGGGTTCTCTCCTTCCACTATGTGGGTGCTGGGGACTGAACACAGGTTCTCAGACTTGGCAGCAGGTGCCTTGGCCCTGTCGTTGGTTGTACAGACTCTAGGGGTGCTGGCAGGCCCTAGGCTTGGGCACATTCTCTCCTTTTTCCTTCTTGATTCTCCCATTCTAGCAGATGTAGTTCCAATTCTAGAACTTGCTGTGAGACACTGCTGTATACTGAGAGACCAAACCTGCATGGGAGAGATGTTCACGGGCAGACCTAGTCTCTCTCTATTGCACCATCCCACGGAATTCCTACGGAAGAGGGACTAACTCTATGAAGTTTATTTAGCCCTTCAGTCTCATATAGCTTCAATGAAAAGCTAAATGGGCCCTTAGAAATTATCTAGTTCATTGTCTCCCTCATTTTAAGCAGATTTTCATCAAATTCCAGCTAGACTAAGGGTCTGTGGATGACTCTTGGCTGCATAATTCCGAAGTCAGCGGTGATTTTTTTAATAATTTATAATTGATCATGTCTCAAAAAGATAAAATATTAGAACAATCAATGAACACATTAAAATGTGAATGGACTTGATAAGGACACTGTCATTCATGCTAACAACATGTTCAGCAGTTGACTGCATCTCTGTCAGAACAGGAAAGCAAGACTAAGGTCCTAGCCCTTGGGAACTCCTAGTGGGAACCAAGCAAACAGGGACAAGCAGATGAACCCAGAATTGAAAGAACTAGGTGTCTTACGGTTAGTGACAAAAGAACCTTTTTATCACTGAGATCTCAAGTCTCTGGTGCTTCATATCTCTGATACACCTTTCCTAAATTAACGCTTCTGTAGAGTTTGTTAGGGGACTAACATGAACTGATGTTTTTTCATAGATAACTCAGCCTGTTCTCATAACAGCATAGACGCGTGCACTACGCTTAGTCACCCTTTTTAGTACAAGGAAACTTAAGAACACCAAGGTAAAATTTGACCCCAAACCTGAAGCTTCAGTAGAAAAGTTAAGATTCAAACTCAGGTAGTCTCAGATCTACCAGCTTCTAGAGTATGGTACCATGCCCAGGTTTTCCCACCACACACCAACACCACCAACTCCACACTGAGTTTTGCGGTTTTATGAGTAAAGAGTCAAAGAATACACACTGGGGACAATCACCATTCCCAGTGCTTTAGCCATAGCTATGACAAATATTCCTGTCCTCTTATAACTGAATAATGCAGATGTCACACATTGACTGTCCACTACACAGCTGTGATTTTACATATGATGACCCAAAAAGCTTTGATCCCTCTTCAGTATCTATGGTTCTGCTCTGGAGAGATAAGAGTTAGTTTCCTACATCACTATTGTTTTTGATTTCCTACATCACTAGGAAATGTTGCAGAATATTCCTTTGCATTGTGTGAAGAAGTGTCACCGTGATTGGTTGAATAAAGAGCTGAATGGCCAATAGCTAGGCAGGAAGAGGTTAGGTGGGACTTCTGGTGACAGAGAGGACTCTGGGAAGAAGTTGTCAGCCAGACTTGGAGGAAGCAGCATGCACAGTATAGAATATGGGGTAATAAGTCATACCACAGAACATAGATTACACTAAACTGGCTAATTTAAGTTATAAGAGTTAGTGGGTCAAGCCTAAGCTAAGGCTGAGCTTTCATAATTAACAATAAGTCTCTGTGTCATTATTTGTGAACTGATGGCCCAAAGAAAAGTCCCACTACAAGAAAACCTCCTTTTTGCTTTCAGAAAGAATAAGACAGCCTATGAGACCTACTTGAAATATTAAAATGATCCTCTTTAAACATATTTTCACACTGTTCCTCATTTTCTGTTGCTTACGTAATGTTCTGTTGCCTCCCACAAAAAGATGCCGTAAATCCCAAGGCCAGGAAGACAACTCCTTGTGGCTAGGAAATATGTGATGTCTGTCAGTGTTTTGCAAGATTTCTGTGATCAATAATCTTTATATCTGGGAAGGGAGGGGAGCATTATGTCTCCATGTTCCTGTGTTATTGTGATGACCCATACATTCCCATGAAGGGATAACAGTATAATTTAGCCTTGCTACATTTTCCAGGTGAGATCATATATTTGTATTTTGAGGTTGTTGTGGTTGTTGTTCTAATGATGAAAATTGAAATGAAAATGTTTCTACTTTTTCTAGAGTTAGGCTGAGACATATAAAGACTCTCCAATTTAATACCATTATTAGTAAATGTACTTGTTTCTTATAGGGTCTTCTAGTTCAATGGTTCTCAACCTTGCTAATGCCAAGACCCTTTAATGCAGTTCCTCATGTTATGGTGACCTCCAGCGCTTCTTCAAAACTGTAATTTTGCTGCTATTGTGAATTGTAATGTAAATACTTGCATTTTCCAATGATCTTAGGCAACCCCCTATGAAAGGTTGTTAGACCCCCAAGGGGTCACAACTCACAGGTTGAGAATCACTGCTCTGGTTGTCCTTAATCATTTAATTTCATGCAGAAAGAAAAAGGAACATTCAAAAAATTCCCTATGCTATGATAGTCTGTTGTGAAAAATAATCGCAGCACAGAGCCATGCTGTTCTGGAGTTTTTATCATGGCTACAAATGTGACTAAGGAAAGATTTGGCCTGAGAGCCTGGGCCAGTTTAGCACAGTGTGTTTGCAGATGTGATACTGTACAGTTGTTACACTGTTCATACCGTTCTCTGCAGTTTCTGGAAGCTCACTCCACTTCAGGCCAAAAATATGAGGTAAGTGATTTGAGCAGCATAATACAATTTATGTGCCTTGCAAGGAGACAACCATAGGATGGGGTTCATATCCTGTAAATCTGCCCCTCTGTGCTTTGACAAGAATATTCCTTCATGGCTCAATAAATACTTACCGACTGCCAGCAAAAGTGATGCAAGTGTTTGTCCTTCAGCTTCACCGACTAAATAATCCTGAAGAGTTCAGTGCTACTTTCTGAACCACTTTTATTTTTATTTTTGTAATATCAAATGCAAAACAGAAATATCCTAGTGGACAAATCCCCAGAAAACCACAGGGTTACCAGGTAAATTTTTCTTGATAAGCTTCGTGCTTGACATAAACTTTTAAAAAGCACAAAGGAGAAGGCTACATGATCACTGGCAGTCCACACATGTCCACACCACAGGGCATGTCAGAGGGTCTTTGGAGGAGCCTCAGACAATTAGCAGGGTCCTGTTTCTTCTTCAGAGGAATGATGAGCAATTAACATGATCTTTCTCTGTTCCAGGTGCAGGAGGACACTGTTCCCTAAGGGCTAGCCTCAGTTTTGCAAATAGGCTAGGCCAAGTTTAAGCTAATCCCCTTACAAACTTAAAACTGTAGGTTGGTGGTTGCCTGTTTTCCTTTCCGAAATTTCATTTCAACCAACATATTTGTGGGTAAAGTATAACTAATGATTTCAGTTATTGGATGCAGTGCTGAAAAAGGTTAATATGTGAAAGTTTCCCTGCTGAACTTTGTTTTATTAGACTATTCCTATCCAGCAGAAAACTCTGACCTGCTTTATAGAAGGGCCCAACAAGTTGCAGCAACCACAGCTGACTCTTGGCTAAGACCACTTGTTCTTGTATTCCTATGTTTTTCTTTTAGTAAGTGTGGGGTTATTCATTCCTCTTGATATTTTTTAAAATATATCAAATTTAAATTTAAAGGCACTTCAGAAATGATGAAATTATCATTATTATTATTAAATTTATCAATGATTCTAGTGCCAAAGGACTGTTTGTCTTATATAAGAGTATTCAATATACTATGAATATCTTGCTGAGGAATGAAGAGTTTGGGACAATATTGCTAATGTTCTAGTGCTCCTAAGAATGTAGAGCTCATATATATTCAAGTGAAACTGCTATGGTCTAAATAAGGAAAGTCCTAGAACAACCCCTCCCTTTAGAGCCATCAAGCAGCTCCCAAATCATGACATAGAGACTTAAAATTAGTTATGAATGCTCAGCCTTAGTTTATGCTCATTTCGTATTAGTTCTTAGAACTTCACCTTTTTCTCTTTATCTACTTTTTACCTGGGGGGTGGGTATCTTTCCTTCTCTGCCTCTCATGTCTGGCTGGAGGTGGCCTGGTTTCTGAGCCTGGGTGTGTCCGTCTCTTTCTCTTCCTTCTCTCCTCCTTCTTCCTCAAGCCTAGATTTCTTCTCCTACTTATTGTCACGCCTCTCCCTCTCCTGCCTAGCTATCGGTCAATCAGCTTGTTATTAGACCTATCAGATAGATGGCTTAGGCAGGCAAGGTGAAACAAAGGCAGCCAGCACATCTTTACATAATTAAACTAATGCAGCACAAGCAAATGTAAAACACCTTTACACAGTCAAAGGAGTATTCTGAAGCATAAATAAATGTAAGACATCTCTGCCTAGTTAAAGTACTATTCCACAACACCTGTCGTATTTATATCCTCTTTCTAAGCAGCCCCGCCCATTTCCACAGTCTTTTGGAGTAGTTGATGTTGGTGGCTCTAATCCCTATTTCTTTAGCTCTGTTTTTCATCTCAAAGCTGTACTTGTAAGCCAACTCTTTGGCTTTTGCATGCAATAGGCTGACACGTGATAAAGAGCTCTTCATTCTTCCTCCCTTCATGCAAACCTGCCAACAGCATCTCCCTCCATTACCTGTTCCTCCCCAACCCTACCAGTCCCCGCCTTCCTTTTCTCCAACAACTAGCTGGTCAAGGCGATGTCTCTGCTTGTGAGGCATCTCACTTATGTCCCTTTCTACCACTTATTTCCAATCATCTGTGGTTTTCCACCACCATTACTCTTGTCCATGCCTGTTTATGCCTCAACTGCACCAGTTTTGATGGCAACATATTTGGTCTTACCCCTCTGTAAAGAGTCCATTTTAGACTCAAAGCCAAACTTCTTTCCCTGGTAGCAAACCCACCTTAAGATTCTGACTTCATCCTGGCCACAAGTCTGCCATCATCTTCTCTCACTGACTTGCTTTTCCCATCTTTTCCATTATTCTTCAGGCACTGGCTCACTTTGTATGTTGTGTTTCGGTCACACTCACCTCACTTGGCTTAGGTGCTTACAATACAGTTTGAGCATCGTTCAGCCAAAATGCTTGGGAATGGCAGTGTTTGGGTTTTTTTGTTTTTGTTTTTTCAGATTTTGAAATATATTATCATATATACAATGAGATGTCTTAGGGATGGGGCTGGAGTCTAAACATAAAATTCATCCATGCTTCCTACATACCCTACACATGTAACCTAAATAGAACTTTATATAATATTCTTAATAATTTCATGCTGGATAAAAGTGTGTGTATCACAGATGGAGGAGCTCCAGAATCCCCCATCCTTCAGGGGTGCTGAGGAAGCTGTGGAGCACCCACATTTGACTACAGTGCATCACATGTGGCCTCCTGTCCACATTTTTTGTTTAAATTCAGAGCCTCGAGTATTTCAGACTTTAAGTTTTAGGTTAGGTCTGCTCATTTTGAATAGTCCTGTATTGGGCTCCACATTTCATAAATTATCATGGAAAACTTAACATAAGTCAGTGGTTCTCGCTCCCACTGCACACCTTTGGGCATCTGAGTGGGCGAGAGTGCCAGAGAGGGGCTTGGGTAATGGCTCTGAAATGCTGAAGGTAGTGATCAACCCTTTTGATTCTGTCATTTGACTTAGTTTTTTTGTTACTGTTAATATTAAACACAATTCAGTGCGGTCCCCGCAGCGGTAACAATGACAAAATCCTGTGAGCAGCGTAGCCTGTTCTTCATGCAGAAGTGACAGTACGAAAAGATAGCAGAAACATGAAAAGATCAGCTAGGGCCATCCGGTCCTTGCGACGTCATGGCACAAGGTTAGATTTTAATAAGGAACACTTAATGGACCATGCTTTATTCTCCATCCAGCTTTGCACTGAAGTCCCAATCTGTATTTGCGTCATGTGACAGAACCTGTCTTAACAAGAAACCAAGGAAACTCGGTGGGAGTATGGTTTCTTACACAGCTGAGGCTTTTCAGGGTTTTAAGTTAGTATATTCTTGGCAGCAGTTTAACTTCCTGTGGCTCAGAGACATAATTTAAAAGGGGACTATTGAAAAAAAAAGAATAAAAGACTTTGGTAGCAATTAACATACAAGTTACCTAAATATTGTTATGCCAGTGTAAGAGAGTCAAACATTGATGGCTTCCAATGTGAAGGAGAAGGAAGCCTTAGACAAGTCTTAGGGCTTTTCCTTGGTCATTAACATTTGAAAAGTAGCTCTAAGTGCTGAGGAATGCCAGAGGGTAATGGGTGTGCTTTGGCCTTAAAGAATTCAGTGACGCTGTAGGCACAGAGAATTGTCACTGGCTGTGGCTGACTGACTGAAGAACTGGGGGACCTGTCACTCACCTACCTGGAAGAAATGGTAGTTCATGTAGAGTTTACAACTGCCCTTGCTCCAATGACGGTGAGGTGAAAACCTACAGGCTCCAACAAGCAAGCAATCAGTGTGACTACTGATTTGTTTCAAACCTCTGTGAGCTCATATACTAACCATCATAGTGGAGTGATTTGGGGACAAGCTTGGTTAGGCGCAGAGGGTTCTCCTTGCTAGTCCAGGAGGGGAGAAGCAGCCGATTTTCAGGTTCTTTTTGTTATGGTTTTTAAGTCCAACTGTGGTAACAGAATGTCTCAGCCAGTCTCCATATTTTCTCAGAGTCTAGGACACGGTTTTGGCAGCATGTCCCGTAACATCTGATGATCTGAATTTGAATTCTGCTTTGAATAAACCAGCTTTGTGGTTTGGGAAATAAACAATTACTGCCACTAATGTGGTAAGGAATTTGGAGGTGACAGATGAGAAAATCTCTTGCTGGCCCCATGGGAGTTAGAATCCTGGGGGAGAGGAAGCCCATACTGGTAAATTCGCCTGTCTAGTGGGAGCTCACTCAGCTGTTCCTGTCCACAGAACTGGAAAGCCCCGGGGGGTGTCTGCTGTCTCTTTGACAGGAACTCCTTGGTATCACTCTGGGCCTTTCATTACTCGTTTCATTTACGTCATTGTGACCTATGTTAAGAAATGTGTTTTTCTCATTATGTATGCTCACACTGCACAGAAATTCACAGGTTTTGCTATGCTTGCATTTAGTTGTGCTAGCTCTCAAACTCAGGACAAATGACTAAGGTGCCCATATCAAAGCTGAAGATGGCCAGCAGATTCTCCCAGCATCCTTCAGTCCCTACCTGTTAGAGGGTCCCCCTGGCTGGCATACCTCATCCTCTACCCTAAACCCCAGCCCAGGGACTGGCTGGGTTTCCTCTCCCCTAGCTTTTTGAACTCCTGTAAAATCCAGTCATTTTGGGTACAAGGTCCTTTTTCCCCTTGGTCTCTATATCTCTTTGCCTCCTGGCCTCTTGGCTTCTGGGTCTCCCCTTCCCCTCCCCCCACATGGCCCTGCTCAATGGGCCGGTCATGTTCACTCTGGACTTCCTGACGTCTCTGCCTGTGTTCGTCTCCAGCCCTTAGCAGTCACGTGCCCCCCCTTAACTTCTTTTCATTCAGTTGTATTTCTCTTCTGCCTTTCTGTTGAGTTGAGGGGACAACTTTTCATGAAGCATGTGAAGTTAGAACCTGGGTTTCCTTGGATCCGATACTTTCAGGGCACTCTGGCTCACCAACGCAAATGTGCTATCACGCTCTTTCGGCACTGGCCCACTATGTTCCGCGGGAAAAGCCTAACAAGCCAAAGAAAAGCCGGCACAAAGCTTTTATTTAATAGGAAAAAAGATTACAGGAAACAAAATAAAAACCCAAAGAACAAGACAGAGGTCCCCACAGTGTCCCACATGCTCTCTGGGGACATGGCCCTCTCTGATACTGTGAACTGAGTCCTATAAAGATGACTTTCATCAACGGAGAGCACTTTCCCCCGGAACTGATGCCAACATTAATAACTTAAGTATTTCAGTGTCTTGTGGCCAAAGTTCCATATTTTAGCTACTTTAGCAGGAAAACCCTAGGAAGTCAGTTTGCATCTAAAAGCTCCTTCATGGGGTTAGCTTGGCTTTGTGGCATGCAGCCCAGCAGCTTAGAGCGGCAGGAGCTGAATTCCACTCTACAGAGAATTGTCTGGTTCTAGTTGAATAACCTGTCATTTGCTGTGAGCAGGGTGCTGAGAAGATTATCGGGAAGCAGATACTAATATTCTGATTAGACATATTAAAACCTCATACCACTATTTCAAAAATTAATTGGGCCCCTCCGAGTGAACTCTTACATACAACAACCTAAAGCTACGTTTAGCCTTAGTATCTGACTTCATACACATGGTCTTGATAGTCTCTACCTACAGTTTTTAGCCCCTTCCCCCACACCCTTAAGGTGCGAGTGAACACACTTTGAAGTCTGCACAACACTCCATTCCTTCCAAACTCTCCTTCTGGTTGCAGTCATCTTTGGTCTCAGCTACAAAAAACCTAGTCCAGCCTTTGCAACCCCCAGTGGAGAGCCTTGTAGCTTCCTGAGGATCCACTGGCTTAACAAACTCCACAGAATTAAGCAACAGGTGCTCTCAGAGAGTCCTTAGCAGTAAGAATTCTAGAGTTATGACGCAGCAGGCTCACTGGTCCACAGAAGGTTCCTGACACCATCCCACAGACGACACAATCTAACACAATAGGAAAACAAGGCACAGGTTCACCGGGTTATTAACTGTTGCTCACCAGGTTCTACAGTGTGCTTACAGGTCTTTAAAAATCAACAGTCAAAACTACTGGGTGACCACAATTTATTTCTGGGACCCGACGGAGAAGTCTGTTTATTTGTTGGGTGCCTACTAAAGGGATCCACTGTGCAGGGGAGAAAATATGGATAAACATTTAATGCTAACTACATTGAGTGCTGGAATCATTTACGATGCCTTCTTCTGAGTTAGTTTGATAGGGGCATTCTGTTCAAAGTGACCTGGGTTGGGGTATCTGACCCAGAATGCTTTCAGGCTGTTGGGGGGATGTGGCGGCCTGCCTCTGAAGGTTAAATAGGAGAAAGGAGGAGCCCAAAGGTCAAGCCTATGTCACCTGTGGCATCCCTCCCCTCTGCCAGGCTTTAAGCCATCCTTTCTAGAATTCTCTTGCACATCAACTGATGCCTACTACTGAAGAAGGCAAGGTCAGAAGTCAGGTCAAGATCATCTCAGAACCCTTCCAGTCTCACTTCTCCTAATTCCTGAAACATCTTCTACCAGCTCCCGCCAGGCAAAGGAAGTCTTAATACTGCACCGCCCCTGAACTTGGTGCGACTTTTGTCTTACTGGGCAGGTGTAAAGCAGTGACTACGGGTATGGGGAATCCAGACCACTCAGTGCTTGCGGTCCCACCAGAAGATGATGGTTCCTGCAGGGCTGACACATCTGAGGCCACAGCACGCATGCTGGGTGTGGGGTGAGGAAGGGGAGCCCTTTTGACCTAGGCAAGGGTTCTTAAAGGAACACTTGGCTAGGAATAGCCACCGCCTCTCCTTCAATCCGGAGGCAATGGGTCCCTAAGTCTTTATCTGGTAATTGCCAGTATGGACACATCGGCTCCCCAGAGGCACCGGGGTGGTGGGCAGCTGTTTGCTTTCACCAACTGTTCACCTGTCTTCTTCCAAACTTCTGCTCTCCCGCCACTACCTTAAGCTCGTACCGGGTCGCGCCGCCCCGGCCAGCGCTCAGGGGATGAGCCACGTGGAAACACCAATCCGGGACGCAGCCACCGACTACCTTTGCGCCCCAGCCGAGAAGGACTCTGCGGTCCGCGCACAGCCCAGCTGTCAGACACCATGCGGTACCCGACTGATCCGAACCAGCACGCAGGGCCCCGGGACACCGACCTGCCAGCCGCCGCTCGCGGACGTTCCTCCATAGCAGATCCCAGGCTCTGGCGGTGGTGTCCCGCAGCTGCTCGCTCAGCGACCTCCGGAGCGGCGCGTGCACTGCTCCTCGTGGGCTGCTCATCTCAGACGCGTCCTCATAGCGCGGGGCAGCCTGGCCTGGCCGCCGCCTGGGGCGCTGGGACGCTCGGCCACGCGGGACCGGGTGCGCCCGCCTGGCGCCCTGCGAGGCGGCCTCTGCGCTCCACCAGCCCCTCTCCCCTCTCCCGCTGCGTCCTCCCTCTTTGCTTCCCTCCCTCCCCGGCTCCTCCCTGCACCCTCGCCCGGCCTGACAGCCCGCCCCAGGTCTTTCTCACCCTAAAGTTAGGGGCTGTGCCATATTCCTCCAGTTTCCTGGTTCTCCCCATCTCTCACCATGCCCAGTCTGACACCAGAGCTTTGATACTTCACCAGTTAATGCCCAAGACTCTCAGAGTTCTGGATTTAAACCTCTTGCACTCAGCCAGGTTTCTGCACGGTGTTTTTGAGTTATGCTGTACCTTCCTGGTTCCATCAACATGAAATAATTTTCAGAGTACAATCTACAGCGGCAGTGAAGTGGACTGGGGGAGTCGACATATCTGTATGCCTCCAAAGAAATAGGAATTCTAAGGAGGGAAAATGGGAACCAGAAGAGGCTTCCGAATCCTAATCAAAAGTATGCAGCATACTCATTAGACATCAACACTTGATTCCCGCGTGAAAGTGAAAGCCAATGAACTGTGCTGGTTTTAAACAAATAACAACGGTCTTTAAGAAAACTATCACTTCACTTCGAGGAGTGATGAATGACCAAGTACTTTTCATTCAAGAAGGCAAAGACAACCCAGGCTGTAAGCCCAACAACATTCAGTGGGCTGAGGCAGGAGAATTCCCTGGAGTGTGTGAGGCCAGTCTGGGCCATTGAGTGAGACAACCACAAACAAACAAAATAAAAGGCAAGGACCAGACTACCTCAGCCCCAGTCCCCACCCCAGTGGGGGGAGGGGGGGAGAAGTGTCTTGCAATCTACAAGATTCTATTTGTGTAGTGTTTCAAAGATGTCAGAGAAGTTACAACACTATTTGATGTAATTCAATGACATGATCAGTGCCTTACACAAAAAAAAATTTGGTGTAACAGAAAGTATTCAAAAGAGAATTTTTTAATTCTGCTTATTTTTGAGAGAAGGTCTTATACCGTAGCCCAGGCTAGCCTGAAACTCACAGTATAGCCACCAGGCCAGCCTCTCATAGTCCCTGCCTCCCTAGTACTGAGATTACTGTGAGCACCACCACACCTTGCCAGAGAATGCCTGGATTCTTGTGATTGTTAGTTTCTCCCCTTACTTCCTAAATGTCTTTCCGGCTGACTGACAGTGTTTGTTTTCACTTTAAATGTCCCATGTGAAGTTTAAAAATTCAAGAAGACAGTTCGATCCTTCTGCTTTGTAAATTACTAATGACTTAGGATGAAAATAAAAGCTCCCCAGGTACCCTCAGCTGAGGTCTATTGCTCAACAAGAATGCCTTCCATCAGTTTATACTGTCCTAGAGAAATGGGGAGAGGGACCATTGCAAAGACGGTCTTTCTCACCGCATTTTGTTGTCATAGATATAAAGATGTCTGCAGCTGGAGCGCATCTCCGGTGAGTTAGAAAGCACTGGTGAGCAGTGTGCATGGTTTGGTCAAGTCTTTGAGGCTATCAGTTATGGCGCACTAAGACATGGCCTAGAAGTGGACTTGAACTTCGGGCAGCCAGTTAGAGACTAATCCAGATGGCCTTCTGGACTGGTTCCACAAGCCCTTGGGATTACATCTTCTGTCTTGTATGCTTATGGGAGTTGCAAATGCTCATCTTACAAGTCCTTGCTATAGGATGTAACAACAGAGTTACAAGGCCAGAGAAGCTGTGAAGAGGCTTTGGAGAGACCCCAGTTGAACCAGAGGCAGTGTGACCCATCACACACGCAGAGTACAACAGCCCTGGGAAAAGCAAAGCAATTTCAGTGATCACAAAGCTTCACAAAGCCTGGACCCCAGTCGTTTTTTTCAGCCCAATAAGCATTTGATGCTGAGAAGTCCTGCCTCAGGAGTTTTCCTTAAACAACGGTAAACAACGGATTTGAAGACAGGTTCTGGCATGGAAGTTCTGACTAGTTCTGGCTGCTGGATGGTCATGAACTGGGGGCTGTCGCAGAGAAGCCAGATGATCTGCTGGGAACAGGTGCTGCCTAAGCAGCTTGTGCTGCACGGCATGCACTCCCTCTACAGGAGCCAGCTGCTGGTGCGCTGGGGGAAGCCCATGGCTCAAAGAGACTCAGTTTTACCCGGGTCCACAGGCATTCTCCACCAGATCTGTTACCAAGCCCTCACCTGTCTTGGGGCTCCCATCTGTAGCAAGCCAGTAAAAATAAAATGCCACCCACTCTAGAGAACAGAAATCGCCGTACTGTCTGCCATCTCGCTTACTCTCTTCTCGACATCACATTAGAAGAGAGGTTACTCTTCCCTTCCAGGATCAAGTCCCCACCCTGTGCCTTGCTCTCTGCCCCTTCTTATGCCCTGGGAGATCTGTGGGTTCTGCTATTTCTTGTACATCTCCCTCTCAGCAACCCCAAACTCCCACCCTTTTTTAACCCAAGCCAAAACTCAGCAAAAGCACCCATAGGACTTTCTTTCTTGGAACCTGGATCTCACTAATCAGTACTGTTTTCTTTCCCCCTCACTAACTCACTGCACCATCCTGTTCATGTTACCTATAATCGTTGGCTTGGTCATTCTAACAGTTATTGCCCTTCCTGGAACATGTGAGCTATTGGATGCTGAACATCCCATTCCTGCTGATATGATCTTGTCATGCTCCTAGCATGATCTTGTCATGCTCCTATAGACTCTAATCTCTCACATAAGGCTCCCCATGGCTAGTCTCAAGGTCCAAGTTGGTACAGAAAGAAAATATATGAATTTGAGATGTGGCTGGAGGCCCAGTACTTCTGACTCATGTTTCTGCCCCTCTCTGGAGGATGGGGTTGTGAGTGAGATAACATAAGCTACTTGTCACATAGAAAGCATTCACTCCATGCTACCAACCATAATGCTACGTTATTACATCACTGTCCTGGCTCAAATCTTTCCTGAGTCCCCCCCACTAACTCAACTATCCTGACACCCAGTAGAAAAGACTCTATCAGCCTCTCTAAAGGCAGCAGGCTAATTTTCTTTAGAGCTGCTTAGCTGTTTGTTGTCAGGCTACTGGGAAGATGTGACAGCGAGGCTATGTTTGTTGTATTCACTGGAGCATCCTCCTACTGGGAACAGCTCCAGAGGCATTCACACTCAATTAACACTTGCGAAGCCAAAGTCTGACTATGCTTTGGGATCTGATGCTGTGTACTTTCCTGAGGGATACAACAAACTGTGCCCTCCAGATCTGATCTTTTCTCCGTATCTCCTGTGCTAACCAACTAAAGCTGCCAGGGTCCAAGAGAAATCTAGCAAGCCTTCGGACCCCTCCCTAAGACTCTACGTTAGTCTTTTCCCCGACTCTCTGTCCTAATAATAAACTGGTCTAGTTGAAGTTTTTCTTTTTCTCCTCAAAATGTCAGCATAACGACAGTCCCATTTTGGGGGCATTGCTCTCACGCGACTGCATGTTCTTGGGGTTAGCCCTAACTGGGTGCTTCTATTCCAGCTGCTCTTGTGGTTTGTTTTTCTGTTTCCGAGATGGTGTCTTATGTATCCCAGATTGTCTTTGAACTTACTGTGCATCTGAAGGTCACTTTCAACTCCTGATCCTCCTGCCTGTGCCTCCTGAGTGCTAGGTTACACATATGCAGCACCACACCTGGATGGCACAATGCTGGCGATTGAACCCAGGGCCTTGCGCATGCGAGGCAAACATCCTACCAACTGAGCTACATCTTTTGCCCCCTTTCTATATTTGTCTTGTGTGCTTTTGGGAATGAGCATAACCAGATGGCAGATATCAAGTCAGTGTTACTGAAGAAGATGCCAGTGACTGGAGTCACCTTGACATCAGCTTGCAGACAACCCATGACATTCTTCAGTCCATCCATTTCATAAAGGTTGAGTACATTTAACTTAGCAACCAGCTTGCCTTATTATATTGATGCAAGGAAACTGACCCCTTGATAGTCATCTATTCTGCTATGGCAGCCCTAGTGTAGAGCAGTTTCAGGGTTCAGTACTTTTGGAAATACTCAAATAGAGAAACGTCTACCAGTGGTGCTAAGCTGTAGAAGCCAGTCCTACCATAGGAGTGCAAGATCTGAGGGTACTTGCAAAGGAGGCAGCCGATTGGGCTCATATACTGGCAGCACAACCTAGGGACTCTGCCATCTTGACAAGCTAAGCTACCTCTCAAATAATTAACATTTATTGACTGTTAGCTTCTATCTTTGTCATCATCATCACCATCATCATCCTCATCGCCATCATCATCATCTCACCCAAGCCAGTTCTGCATTTCTTAGGAGATCTTGGTTCATCTAAATCTGAATAACATTCTGTTATCTATCTAGCACAGCACTGGGAGGTCTAAGGCTCAAACCTCAGCTACATGTGACAGGTGGGGAAGTCAGGAGCCACATAAGCGCCCTCACCTAGCTTCCTTATGGGTCACATGCAGAGGACATCCTGTTCTCCTCACATGGAGAAATTTATACTATAAGGGAGAGCATTTTATAAATTGTAGAGTCACCCAGGGGAAAGGTGCTGCAGAGGAGAGGGAGAAATGGAGATTCTGCGTCTGAAGCATGTGACTATTTAAAAATGCTCCCTGGAGGTCTCCATCCTCAAATGGCATAGGGTTCCTTCCACACCCCGAGCTCCCACTGCTGACAAGATTTAAGGTCAGTCAAGTGTGTTTATGGGTACTGGCAGGAAGGGCTGAGAACTCCATCTCCTTCCACGAGGTAACCCTTTTACTTATCTATTTACTCCACAATATTCATGACCATCTTTAAAGTCGGGCAGTATGTGTTCCTTTTTCTAGAGGGAAAATTTTCAGAGTCATCTCAGGAGAAAGTCAGCTCACATCAATCACAGCAGCGTGTATGTGGTTTCTCCTTTAGGGGTTCTGTCCTTGCGAGCCCTTGCATGAGTCACCACTATCCAGGACACAGCAGTTCATACATGTTATTTAATGTAACAAACACACTCTATATGTTGCCTCTCTTTTTTTTTTTTCCTTTAAGATAGTAACTCTTAAAGACATGAAGCTGGTGAGGAAAGTGGCTCAGAGAAGCAATCTGCCTTCTTCAAGTCCGTCGTAGGAGTCCTCGGCATCCTTGCCCTGTTTCAAAGGTCGTCATGCGATAGTTGTAGCTAGCACAGGTCTGGTCCCTCTAACTGAACCAACTTACTTCCTTTCTAGCCTGTACAAGTGTAGAGGTTGGTAGACAATGCATTAGAGCAATATTATCCTTGTCACTAACTAGAGTAAACCTATTCCACTCTTTAATCTAGATTTGGCTCATATTGAGGTCTGTCAGTAAGCCCTTAGGGAAACACTAGTTACCTAAATTTTGTCTTGAGCAGAGATATCTCAATGGAAGGATTTCTTTAGTATGGCTTTAGGTGCTCTAGTCCTAAATGCTTTTCAGACACAATGAAGACTCATGAGGACCAAGACTTGGTTCTGTCAACACACTGTGACATTTGTTACTAATAGAACTTGGAGAATATACATAATATCACAAAATGATTTCGATTTATGTTGTCTTAAAAAATGTGATCCTCAATCTGGAGGTCCCAGTTTTTTCTTTAGCAAAATTAAAAAGGGGGCTGTCATGGGACTGTGTTATGCAAAGGGAACAAAACAGTGTGAAGCTACACTCCTCGTGCCCACTGACAGGATACAGCTGGTGCCTCCATGTCTCCATACTGTTTGGAGGTCCAGCCATGTGTATTGGGTTGCATGGCTAGGTGTGTGGGATGACCACAGCTAGGACCCAAGGAAGGCAAGGCAGAGCTTAAACACTTGAGATTTCCTTGGCTCCTCCCACTTAGGTTAGCAAGACTTCATAGCTATTGGAGTGTCTAGACAGGTAGAGGAAGAGAAACAGTAAAAGATAATCCTCTACATCAAAAGCCCATTAAGAGCAAACCACACCCTCTGTGACCTCATGTAGGAGCAGCAGACAAATGGAATAGTCTGACAAATGGAATTTTTGTTATGTCTGCCTGCTCTGCACCCAGAATGTGTTTCTTGGTGCAACTATGTAAGATACTAGTTCCCACTCTGGTACCAAGCACTCCTGCTTAAGAGAGGCTCTACTGTTTTCCTATTTTTATTTCTGTGGATCCTATTTTCTCTTCTATGGCTTTGTTTTAGTTTATTTTTAGCACCCTCACTGTGTTCATTTTTAAAACATCTTTATTAAGGTATTGTCAGCATTGATACAACTTTTATCTACTACTGGTTTAATCTCAAGCAAGTCTTTTGACACTCTTAGCTGGAAGCTTCCATCATAGGGTTATAGTTGTATCTCCTTTCCCAGTTACTTGTGGCCAACTAAGTTCCAAAAATGGTGTCTAATTTATACATTCCATCTTACCAGAGGTATGTGAATATAAATCAACACACACATATATAAGACCCGAATATATGCCTGAAGTTTTAGGAGTTCACTGGGCATATTAGAAAATGCTCACATGGACAAGGGAAGGCAGGGCAAGCATACTTGGCCCTTTTCTAGGTATGTAATGTTATACAGAATAGCACAACAGTGCTCAGTGAGCAAATGGGTATATAATTCACGAGTTTATACCACTTGACTTACACCAGCTAAAAGCACTTCCATATAACAATTCCTCAGTCAATCTGGCAGGCACCTTAAGAAATATGGGAGAGAGTTCTGCCCTAGCTCTTGGAGGGATTTATAAATGTTTCTGAGACTGATAGCAGGTGTTTGCTTTAGATGACACGATTTCCCTGTGCTTAATCTGGACACAATGGGCTTTCAGAGCAAGGCTGTATCCAACACCTTTACTATATTCTGCTAAAAGGTATATGCCTTAAAATAACTTCTCCTTCTGTGACTAACAGGAAGTTACAAGTCTTATTCTAGTGGGGCCATAAAAAGTTAACCAAGGAGTTGCTTTTCACTGTAGGCTTCTAGTTTCTCTTTTCAATGTCCTAAGCACCTGCCTTGCCAGCTAACACTGCTCTGCTTCCTCATCACCATCCACTCCTGCCGGATGATGCTGAAGTTTCTCCGTTTACTGTGCTTAGCCTTTTAAGCACCTGTGGCTCAGTAACAAGGATGGCATTGTCTGGCTGTTTTGCTCAGCAATAAATTGACTTACCTGTCAAGATAAACCCCACTGTTCATATTACTAGATCCTGGATTAATACGTATAAGAAAGGACTCTCCTACCGTAGTGTGTATTTCATAAGCCGTCAACACAGATTCTTTTTGGTATTATATTAACATCTCATAGAGGGAGCTTAGTGCTGCAGGTCCAAAGGTGAATGCACTGTTATGAAAGATAACCTCTGGGATGCAAGCTGAAAGTTTATTTAATCTTTTAAATGTAAAGATGTGTTGATTTTTACTTATGTGTATGGGTGTTATAACCTGTGTTTATGTATGTGCACCGCATACATACATTGTTTATGCAGTCCAGAAGAGGGAGATGGATCCCCTGGGACTGGAATTACAGATGGTTGTGAGCCACCATGGAGGTGCCGGGAATTGAACCCAGGTCCTCTGCAAGAGCAGCCAGTTTTCTAACCACTGAGCCATCTCTCCAGCTCCTGAAAATCTATTTTCCATGAGGGACTTCTAGTGGTTACGATAAAAGGTTTCCTGGTGTCTGACACAAGGATACTATTTAAGTTTCTGGTAAGTTTCTGGCCATCCAAGTTTGCTTTAAAAGTACGTTGGAACTGGCACACAGCTGTCTGATTAATGACAGCAGTAACAGCAGGCACATTTGCCACCCTTCTGTCACCATGGTGACAATACATCAAGACAGAGAGAAAAACACACTTTTGTCAGGTCAGAGATGATTTATGCCACGGTTCAAAGGACTCGCTTTCCAACCATTTTTCTTAATAAAGCATATGCCATGCATAAAAAGGGAATGATTCCAGCCCTCTCTGGTTCTTCTTAAAATTTATTTCCAATAAAGCATGTAGATTTGTAAAGATGTCAGGCTGCGTTTTAAGCCTGAAGACAGCTCTCTGTCTTAAACAATTAATCAGTACCACAAAAGAGCTGATTTCTATTACATCCAGCCTAAGAGAGCAGTGTTCCAGGAAACTGATAAAAATATTCCAACAGGCTCTTCCCAAAGATGAGCAGTGTTTTAAAAAGGACCAAAGAACTCAAAGAAGAAAACCAGTAATGTTTGCCTCATTCATGAAGAAACTTCCTTTGCCATTTAGCTGTCTGGAGAGCTTTATGTTAAATTCCCTTTCACATGCTCACTTTTGCTCTTGGCCAAGGTCAGATGACAGCTGGCCACCTGTCTACTAAGCTTAACCTTGTTATACAATGTAAATCAATTAGAGAGGTTTGGGGGCACTCTGCTTTAACTAGTGCTGCCTTCCCCCCACCCCCAATCTGTAGTCAGTGCCTTAGTGGAGTGTTGTAAGTATTTCACATCCAACTGCACTTATGGCTTGTTGTTTTCAGTGAATTTAATAGCATAATCTCTTGAACAGTATGTGATTTCCAGATAGATGACCATTAGGAACGGAACCCAGAGCAGCTGTGAGAAACCTCATGCCCCTACCCCCTTCCTGATAACAAGGTCTGGTGTTTCCTTCCTCCTCCTCCTCCTCCTCCTCCTCCTCCTCCTCCTCCTCCTCCTCCTCCTCCTCCTCCTCCTTTTCCTCCTCCTCCTCCCATTTGGTCCTGCAGGTCTCTCTCTACTTCAAACACTTCTATCTTAGAGTAAGTCACATGGCTAATATCTATTCCGATTTCCTCCTAGGACTCCCTGACATCTCTTTTCAGTGTGTCCCCGGTTGTGCAGCACGGAATGAGCCTTCCTCCCTCATTCCAAGACAACTCCTGTAATGTAATGAAAGGTTCAATGAAAGGTCATTTGAGAACTGCAGATAAATCTTGCGCATGCAACCATTCACCTCTGTGTTCTTCGTATGTACCTGACACTCTAAAGTGGGCTTGTAACCTAGTGGCACTGTCTGTACTCTGCCTTTCTCCCTGGGCTTCTATACATTAAAAGAAATAATGAAGTCTGGGGGGGGAACATATTTATCCTGTTTCCTCTTTACTGTTATGAGAAGGAAGCAACAGCTAAAACGACAGACAGCAAAGTCCGAGGGAACCTCATGCACAGTAAATATTATTAGACATCCAAGATATCCTGGGTTCAGGGTGTGGTTCTGGGGACAGCAGCAGAAATATTAAGGAACCTGTGTCATGAAAGATTTTAAGAGCAGAACAAGAAAGCTTTTATAACAAGAGCCATTCTGGAACAGAATCAGGCCAGGCTGTGGACATGACCGAGTCCCCATGGGCCTCACAGGAGGAGTGTTCTACCCCAGCACTTAGTGTCTTCCTACGGGTTACCAGACAAGAGACACCAGTCTCCAGCAGGAGAGCCTTCTGGCTCATTTTCTGTTGCTATATTGGCACCAAAGTCTGGAGGATTTATGAAAAAATGATATTTTTCTTACAGTCTAGTGGTTAGAAAGTCAGGGTGAGGAGGCCGTATCTATGTGGTGGACCATCTTGTTCATGAGGCTCTTCACTGAGTCTCAAGCTGGCCAAGGGCATCACATGGTAAAAGAGTTCAGGTGGTAAGAGGGAGTCAAACTCATCTTTGTAACAGGTTTACTTTGGAGGTAACCCATTAATCCCTGAATGACAAAGTTCTCATGACAGTGCAGTCCCAGCTCTTACTACCTTTCATTAGGGATAGACTTTCTGATTGGAATCGGTGGGAATCTTTAAACCCAGGAGAAGTCTCTGAATGTTCTCTGTTAGGGATGTTATCAACTCCATCCCAACACACACACACACACACACACACACACAGAGGCATGAATGCACGCATGCACACACACACACACACCCCCGAGCTAAATGGCAGCTCAGTGCCAATTGATCTGTCCTGTAGTGCTGGGATGTAAGTGGGGCTGCCAGACACAGGATGCCTGGTTTAACTGGGGTCTCCAGTAAATAAATAATTGTTCCCTCTAAATATGCACACTGATTGTTTTTCTATTCTGCACTTTCATCTGACAGAGCACAGGGCTCCATAGGCTGTAGTCTTGAAGGACTCCATGTGTACCAGCTTTTGAGAGCACTGAGACGCTAAGCAGGAGCTCTGTTGTCCTTTCTGTGGACACGGATGCACTTCTACACACTTGATTTCTGCAGCTAAAGTAAACTTAGTCTTTGGCATGTAACACATCTCTCTCTTACTCACTCACTCACTCACTCAAGTTTTCTTCCTTCAAATACCTTGAAAAATAACCTTTTTGTATTGTTTCAGTGCAACACACACACACACACACACACACACACACACACACACACACAGGCTTACTCCAAAAATGCCTGTATATTCAAGGAAATTTCCTAAGTGGGTCAGTGTTCATCTGTCCTGAGCAGTTAATGGTCTGGAAACAAGTCTAACCATTCAAAGCAAATGAAAGAACTTGTGGGTGTGATTTGACCTCCAGCCCATGGTCACTTGTCCACTAGTTTCATCCCATGTTCATAAATACATAATGTGCAATGTATGTGCTTTATTTAAGTTTTCTTACAAAGGCAGACGGCACTGACCTATCTTTTGATGTCCCGTGTCATTAATGGAGAAGAGAATCCCCATGCTTAGCACATAGTTATCACTCAGTAAATATTTGTTAAATAATCCAAGGGCTATCAATAGACCCATAATTTTAGATTTCTCCAAGTAGTTCCAGTTTAATATTGAAAAGACAGACCATCATGACACACGATCTACCTGTGTTATACAGGTTATATCTACCTGTGTCAGTTTACATGTCTCCGCCCTCATGGGTGGATAACTTTGTGGGGTTCACTCCTACACACAATGTCCCTGTTCTTGTTTCAGCTGAGCTCTGCTAGGCTAGAGCTGCCCCCTGAGATGCTTCCCAGCTGCTGTTTTCCTGAGAGTTTTGGTTCTCCTCTGTAAACAGGGCAAGAATCTTCCTCTCGCTTGCAGGACTGTTGGACTAAATAAGCTTGTATTCACAAGGTGCCTGGCACATGAAACTGTCAACCAAGTCAGGTCTTTGGTGTTTATCCAATACTAATGACCGTGTTCACCACTTCAGTTTGTCCTGGAAGTGTGAATAGACTTGAGTATAATGGGATACTTTTTCTGAACTTCCAGTGACAATGTCATGCTACTGGTTTGAATAACTGGGAATAATACATTTCTGTGTGTTTGTTTGTAGTACAGTTAGTTTCAGAAAAGCAGCAAGAATTAATACAGCATAAAAATTTGCTAATACTATTTTAGCTGGATTTGAATTTAACTAATTTGAATAGCTCATCCTTAGCTACATTTGGGAAGTAGACCAGAATGGTGTGTACCATGTAATTTATATTAGAAAGGCAGCAAGAAATTCACACATAGTATAAAGTTTTAAACATTTTTAACTACTAATTATATATTTAATAATATTTTAAATCTAATTGTGGTGGTTTGAATGAAAATGGCCCCCATAGGCTCATAGGGAGTGGCACTATTAGGAGGTGTGGCCTTGTTGAAGGAAGTGTATCACCTGGGGTAGGCTCAACCTGCTGCCTGTGGATCCAGATGTAGAACTCTCAGCTATCTCTCCAGCACCATGTCTGCCTGCTCTCCACCCTGCTTCCCCCTGTGATGATAATGGACTAAACCTCTGAACAGTAAGCCAGGCCCAATTAAATGTTTTCCTTTATAAGTGTTGCTGTGGTCATGGTGTCTATTCACAACAATAATAGAAACCCTGGCTAAGACAGAAGTTGGTAACAGAGACTGGAGTGTTGCTGTGATAGGTCTGATCATGTTTTTCTTTGGAGGAATAAGGACTTTGAAACTTTGGATTAGAAAAGCAACTGAATGCTTTAAGTGGACTTTAATGGGCCATAAGTAGGAGCATGGAAGACAGTGGTGCTGAGGGTGATTTGAACTCTCAGAGCCTGGCTCCAGAGGCTTCAGACAAGAATATTAGTTATGTGGCCTAGAGATCATTGTTGTGGTATTTTGGCAAAGAATGTGCTACTTTCTTCCTTCATCCAAAAAATCTGCCTGAGGCTGAATTGAAGAATTATGGGTTAACAGCTTTGGCAGACATTTCCAAACAACCTAGCATTGTATTGTGTGGCTATTAGTGGCTAGTTTTTTGTTGTTTTGTTGTTGTTGTTGTTGTTGTTCTTTTATTTTTTTGCAGATATATAATGAAAAGGGGCAAGATGAGCAAGGAGAAATAGAAAATGCATAGTTGGAGGAGAAAAGGAGCATCAGTAAGTGTAAAAAGATTAAAGAAAAACCTGATGCTAGGTGGAATATAGGGAGTGGTGACCTAGCAAGGCACCACCCAGCTAGACTTCCAATTTATGAAAAGGAATTAAAGAAAAGCCTAGGGCCAGTCATGTTGGTACACACCTTTAATCACAGCACTCGAAAGATAGTGCTGGCAGATACATGAGTTCAGAGCCAGCCTGGTTTACAGAATGAGTTCCAGGACAACCAAGCTTAGACAGTAAAGGAAACCATTGAAAACAGAAAGCTGGTGAAGATGTAATTGAACAAGAGGGCCATGTTCCAGCCCCAGCAATCAGCAGAACTTGACATCTTTGTCCACATGTTTCTGATTTTAGAGAAAAAAATTGGAGAAAGGGGCTATTAAATTTCCCTCGGAGACTAGAAAAGCGACTGAGGCCAGGCATGTGTCAGGGATATCCCTGAATGGAGGCCTAGAGAGGCCATTGCATGAAGCTGTGAAGATGAAGCCTGGATTGCCTCAAGACCCCAAGATAGTAGAGATGCCAGAGTTGTGGGATACCTGCTGAGGATTGCTGCTAAGAGAGTGTAACCAACCCAAGAGAGAGAAGTATGTTGTCGTCAGCAAAGCTAAAAGGAATTGGAGATCTGAGGAGTTTGCCACGCTGGTTTTTGGTTTTGCTTTGGTCCATTATTTCCTCACTATGCCCCCTTTCCTCCTTTTTGGAATTGTAGTGTATATCCTGTGCCATTATATGTTGGAAGTATATAGTTTGCTTTTTTCATTTTGATTTTACAGGGGTTAGAGTTATGAGATTGCCATAGACTATGGGGGCTTTTGAAGTTATACTAAATGCACTTTGCATTATGATATGGATACAAGTCTATGGGGGGGCAGGAGTAGATTGTGGTGGTTTGAATGAAAATGGCTCTCACAGGCTCATAGGGAGGGGCACTATTAGGAGGTATGGTCATGCTGGAGTGGGTGTGGCCTTTTTTGGAGGAAGTGTGTCACTTGGTGTGGGCTTTGAGATTTCAGAAGTTCAACTGAGGCCCAGTGGCTCACTCTTCCTTCCTGAGGATACAGATGTAGAACTCTCAGCCCCTCTCTATTACCTTGTCTGTTTTTGTGCTGCCATGCTTCCTGCCATGATGACAATGGCCTAAACTTCTGAACTGTAAGCCAGCCCCAAGTAGATGTTTTCCTTCATAAGAGTTTCCGCAGTGATGGTGTCTCTTCACAACCATAGAAACCCTAACTGAGTAGTGCTTGCTTGTAACGTAAGAGATACACTGGTCGTTTCATTTTGTTGTCATAGGCAGAACGAAGTTGCCTTTCTTGAATGTCTCAGTTCTTACTTGATATTTTAAACTATAATGAGAATAATTACAAAGAAACAGATTCATCCAAAAGTACATGATAGCTTCACTTCATGGCTAGATGAACTGGTCATGAAGTAGGATAACCACTTCTAGATGGTTTCTCAACAGGAGGGGTTCTGACATCTCTCCCCTTCCGCAATGACAGTGCCCTGCCATCTGAGCAAGGGCATTGGGCAATGCTGTCAAAGCCTATCTAATAACTCCCTCCAGCATCTGAGTGCGCACCATGGAAAAAGAAAGCTTCCTCCCTTCCCATATCTGCTTTGTTTCCACATTGGTTAATTCTTCCACCCTTCCTGGAAAACTAACAAGTGTTCTTATTGTGTCCATGTTTCCAACATTGCTAATTTTAGACTGATATTATTGAGGATTTCATGCAAATGTTTCATTAACCATTTGAAATATTTGAAAGTTCAAACGCTCGTTTTCATCACAAAGTTTAAAGTAAAGAGAATGCCAATATTTGGAAGAGAAGCAAATGTTCCTTTCATAATTATACTTGATTATTTATGTGATTGCTTATGTTAAAAGAAACTAAACACTATTAGAAATCTAAGGTACATGCATGTGTTGGACTTAAGCTTTTGATTGGTTGAGTATCGAATATAAAATGTGACGAGTTTCTCTGAGACAGGGTCTTTTATGTTTTTTGAGCTTTAGTTGGAATTTGAACAAAAATAAACCTTCTGTGGTCACAACATCCCAGTTTTCATCTTACAAACAAAAAATATCAGTAATATACAAATTTGAGTTGAAAATGGGACCTTCACAGCAAACATATTTGAAACCATACAATTTCTCTTTGCAGAGGAGGAAACAAATGAGGAATAATGAGTTTAAGGGACTGACCTGACATCATATAGCTCCCAGTGTTAGCCAAGGATAAGAACTTGGAGGCCAGGGACCACTCGACCTCAGCATCTGATGTGACGCTGCAGGTTGTCTCCTTGATAGTTCTTTCTTTTAATAGAAACCATCAGATAAATCACTCAAAACAAAGGCCAGTGAGTGACTCTACACCAGCTTGGGCAAGAGTGTAAACCATTAGGTAAGAATGATGAAGGGGACCTACAAGTTTGGTGTGTCTGAAAGGCCACACGGAGTTCATTCCAAATGGATCACTCATCAAAAGTCAGAGACTGAGTAGGCAGGTAGTCATAGCAAGAGGCTAGATATGACTGCAGTTAACATACCCACACATACCCTTCAAGTACACCTACATATGTGCATGAATGAACCAATATTAATTCCCATTTGTGTTAGCCCAGTGGATATGCTATCACTGCACTACAGTCACTAAGTAGTAATGTTTTGCACTAAAATTTCTGATTGACTCATGCCTTTGAAGTTGTTTCATAATTCAGAATAAAAATGACAGCAGGAACGCAGTCTCATGCGCCTTCTAAGTGACTTGCCCTTGTCTGAACTTTTATTGTAAAATAAAATAAAAACAAACAAGCCATAAACTAACCCTTTGTTAGGATGCTGTGGCAATGACTCAACCAAGTTTTAATGTAATCCTTTCAAGTGGAACCATCTATGCTAATCAGAGTTTCCATTAAACTCATACAAAGGACACATGGTGACAGCAGAACACAGCCCATATGACTCCATGACCTAATGATAACTTGTGGGAGAAAGCTCTAGAACTAAAAATAAGTCACAGGGCTAAAAGGGCTACAGTACAAGGGAGGTGAGGATAAACAAAATTGCTAAGGCAATCTTCTAGAGCTTTCCCAGACCGTCCAATAGCCAAATGGCACAATTCAGAGATCTTGCAAACCCACGAGCTCTTCCTTGTATGGCTTCACAAGGGCTCGTGTGCCTTTCTCACTGCTGCCGCCTCAGGGATACATCTGATGGCATCAAGACCAGAGGTGGCCCAGAGTGCATCCTGCGTTCTTATGAACGTCCTTCCTGAGTCTTCTTCCAGACTCACTTTCTCTCATCCCTCTCATTTTGGTCATGGAACAGCTCCTAGCTAAATTCACGAATAGAAATGTTAATATGATTGCCCCACAAGTAATTTCTTTCATCTCTGTCTTGCTGGAAAATAGCATTATTCAAAGGCTTTTTGTAGGAGTGTCATGATTCTAATGATGGGGCAATGGTGGGCAGTTGCATGTTTTTGTTGCTCCCTTTGTCTCCTCTGACAAAGTTTGAGCATGGGATTGTTCACAGTTACATTTGGAGTTCTTCAGTTCTGGGCTTTGTAGCTGGCCACTTTAAAGCATACTTCATTTACAGATCATCAACTTAAGCATAGTGATGCATTAGAATTGTTTCTGAATTAAAATAAAAACATATATATTGGACTGAAGACTCAGTTCAGTGGTTAGGACTGTGTACTGTTCTTTCAGAGAACCCAAGTTTAGTTCCCAGCAGACACATTAGATAGTTCAAACTACTTGTAATTCCAGCTCCAGGAGGCTCTTACACCTTCTTCTGGTCTTGGCAGGTACTGCACTCACATGCATATACCCACACATCCCTCATACACACATATGCATAATTAAAATAACATCGTATATATGTGGAGAGAGAGACTAGATAGCATTGCAAGGTTCTATGTTAGACCTAAACTACGTACTGTATCAAAACCTACTGCTAGAACTACACAGAAGCCTACATAGTACCAGGAAATATCTGTAAAGAGCACCTGACACATACAGAAGCCCTTTGACTCAACAACAAAATCTCTCAACAACAAAGAACAAATGATTCAATGAACATTCACATACATTAGTGGTTCTTAACTGTCTTAATTTAGCCACCCTTTTATACAGTTCCTCATGCTGTGGTGACCCCACCACAAAATTATCTTTGCTGCTGCTTCAGAACTGCAATTTTGCTGCTGTTATGAATCATAATGCAAATATCTGTGTTTTCAGATGGTCTTAGGCAACCCCTGCAAAAGAGTCATTCATTCAACCCCAGGGGGTCGCAACCAAGAGGTTGAGAAACAAGCACATGAAAAGATGATTAAGATCATTAATCAATACAAACATGCAGATCAAAACCATAATACATACCACTTCATTCTCACATTCTCAAGGCTGCTATTATGAAAAACAGAAAACGGTAAATGTCGGCGAGGATGTGAGAAAACCGGAATTCTATGCATATAGAGTGAGAATCTAAAATGGTCTCGTCACTATGAGAAGGCTTTCCCCCAAATAAAAAGTAGAATCACACCACACGGGCATATACCTAAACTAACTGCCATGGCAGTCTTTTCATGAGCAGAAGACAACACAATGATCTGGGAAAGGCTCGATTCCATTTCATTTGATCTCCATTTATTGGTATTCAGCGCTGTGTTCCATGCTAAGAGCAAAGAATGGAGAAAGGCTATGATAAGGTCCTCACACCGAAGGACATGATTTCAAAAGGCATCGTTTTAACAATGTGCCTTTAGAAATGCAATGGTTTTGACAAATGCAGTGATTAGTCTGTGTAAGACAAAGGAGTCAAGCTTTTATGTTGTTAAAATTTTATTGTATATTCATGCTTAACTTGTGTGTGTGTCATTCTCTGTGTGTTTGTGTGTCTTTTATAGTTTAACTTATTTATGTAAAATGTAGAATGTGCTTCTACATTTTACAAATTCCAGCATTGGCATGGACTTATTTCGTTAGGGCCTTGTTACACACCGGCAGCTACCCTGGAACTTACTATGTAGATCAAGCTGGCATTGAACTTTTAGTGAGCTTCCTTCCTGCCTTTGGTATTAAAAGGCATGTGTCCCCATGCCCATCTATCACATGCCTTTTCTTTGTGCTTTATGCTCTATAAGATAATACATAAACACAAGGAGAGTTCTTTCTTATCCAAAAGGAAAAAAATGCAATCTGAGGCAGAGGCAAGGAAGGTAATTAGACAATCAAAGCATAATGCTGCAACGCTGTCGTAGATAATACATTTTCAGAGAGATGTGAACTAAATTCTAAAGAATAAACAGACTGCTGGCAAGCTCAAGTTGAAGCCAGGGTAAAGGGGTGGGGGGGCAAAGAGGGACTAAGGGTGTTCCAGGTAGAAGGTGCGTATGCAAGGGTCAGGTTGATGGGAGAGTGACGTGTTCAGATGAAGAGAGATGCACTATGGCCTGAGCATAAAGTACATTAACAAAACTCACAGATTAAAGAACAGTAAAACTTCATAATGTAAGAGGGGGAGGAGTGTAAGACTTCAGAAACTGATTATAACCTAAATCTTATTTCCTGGTTTTAGGAAATTTTAGATTTGAAATATGAGAGAAATGGCATCCATTTTGTGTTAGTGGCATTTTCTGTGGCTGTGATAAAACACCTTGACCAAAAGCAACTTAGAGAAGAGAGAGTTTATTTTGCTTTGTGGTTTCAGAGGGATGAGTCCACCATGTTGGGCGCACAGCAGCAAGCGGCAGGTGTGGTGACAGGAAGCTGAAAGATCACATCTTAGCTGCAATCAGGAAGCAGAAAGCAGACTGCATGTGGGGTGAGACTTTAAATTGTCAGAGCCCATCTCCAGTGACACACTTCCTTCAGCAAGGCCACTCCTAAACCTCAGAAGAGTAATCCCAGCTGGAAAACAGGTGCTAAAATGCCTCAGACATTTCTCATTTAGATTATCACGCATTGGTATACAATGCCTTTCCATTGGTTGCGTTATCTTACGGTTAGCTAAAGGTTAGCTATTATTACTACTAGTGTAATTAAATCGCCTATTTTTACATGCTGTTAATTTTATTTCTTGATGCTTATATTCCAGGTACCACTTTCTCTACAGGGGTATCACAATTCTCCATGTCATCCATACACCTTAAAAGTGTTTAGCTCTGTGTCCCATCTGCTCTTACTTGACAACCCTCTACATGGTTTATGCCTTTAATCCGTACCATAAATTCCCCTTTTTTCCTTTATTATTGCTGTGGGTCTTTCAAACTCCTTTCAATTGATTCAACATTTTGTAGCATTGAAGCATTAAATCCAAAAGAGCATTCTGCCTGTTTAGAGCCCAAAGGGGCCTGGGTTGGTTTAGACTCATATGTAGAAGAAAACTTTAAAATACAAGCACATGCTCTGATAAGACACGCACTGTTCTGTACGGCATGGCTACTGCTTGTCTCACAGGCAAGCCACAAGAGCCACTGGAAGCTATGTTCACCCTGGAGCAGTATATGCGGAAGAACGATACTGATGGCCAATTTTACTTGACCCACTAAGACAACACAGACTTCAGTTCAAACTCTGATGTGGTTCTATTTCACATGTCACCTGGGAGATAAATTACCCTCTGGAGAAAGCTAGTTGGCTTGCCCAACTCTAACGCAAAGACAATGGAAATCTCAAGCTCTGTGTCTTGCACTGTGAGTTCTTTTTTATTTTTATTTTTATTTTTAAACTTAAATTTAAATTAGAAACAAGGTTGCTTCACATGCCAATTCCAGGTCCCTCTCCCTTTCCCTCCCCTCCTCCTGCGCCCTCCTACCAACCCTGCACTGTGAGTTCTAATCATAGATATCCACTTTTAATCTGCCAAGTAATGGTATCATCTACATGGCCTCCTTCCCACTTACTCTCTAGTCTGACACTTTGTAATTAGAGGAAGAAAATATTCTATGGTTTTCCTTTTCTAATTTTTTCTTTAGTTTTTGCACAAGCATATATTTTATGCTGATTCTTGCTCCATTAATCCCCCTTTTACCCTATACATTTTTACTTCTGCCTTTATATCATATATATGTGCAAGATTTTTGCTATAAAATCTAGGAAGCACCAACAATAGAAAAATTTATACTGTCTTCCTAAGACTTGATTCTCTATATACGAATCCCTAGCTGCATTCATATTCCTACAAGTGGAATAACTTTATTCTTTTTTATGGCTGAAATTTTCATTTTATTTGCCAGGTTGGTCCCATCATTTACCCATGATGCATTATGTTTCAGTGTGCAAGCATCTTTGATGTATGTTGACCTGGAGTCTGTTGGGTAATACCCAGGTACGACTGGGTCATATGGAGCATCCATTTTTCTATTTTTAAGAAATCTCCACACTGACTTCCATATAGAGGCTGGACTAGTTTACATTCCCACCACAAAGTTTCCTCCCCTCATCCTTCTCAATATCTATTGTGATTTGTTTTTCAATGACTGCAATTGTGACTGGGGTGGGGTGGAATCTCAATGTAGTTTTGATTTCCATTTCTTTGATGGCTAGTGAGGTTATGATGGGGGATATCCTTCTGTATATATGTTTCTCTTAGTGAATAAAACACCAATTGGCCATTGGTTAGGCAGAATGATAGGCAGGGTTACCAGACCAGGAGAAGTCTGGAGAGAGGAAGGGAGAGGGAGAGGCCAGGAGAGATGCCAAGAAGCTGAGGAAGGAGTAACAGTTCCGTACCCTTCTCCAGTAAGATAAGAATACGTGGAAATGCTTAGATTAATAGAGATGGTTTAATAATTAAGAGAGAGCTAGTCAATAAGAAGCCCTAGCTGTCAGCCAACAATTTTATAGTTAATATAGAGTCTGTGTATTTATTTGGAGCAAAGTGACGGTAGGTCCAGGCTGGATAGAAACTCCAGCAACAAGGTTAAATATGCCTTCATCTATTTCTTTTTTTCTGTACTGTTTTGGAGGTTGTCCTGGAATTCGTTCTGTAGACCAGGCTAGTCTCGAACTCACAGAGATCTGCCTGCCTCTGACTCCCGAGTGCTGGGATTAAAGGTGTGCACCACCAACGCCCAGCTGCCTTCATCTATTTCTTATCTATTCATAAACTTATCTATTGATTGGGTTGTTGACCTCTACAACGGGCATGTTGCATAATGGAGAATGGACATTTCTAGGAGCTAGAAGATAGAGTAAGGGTTTCAAAATGCTACTCTCCAGAGTCTATACAAACTCCATGATCATTAATTTCCAATATCTGTGGTCACTTGCACATGGTCCATTCAAGACCGGCTCTATAAGCATCAGTATGGAAAGAAGAGGAACTCCTGGTCATTACCCTTTACTAACAAACTACCAGCTATTGGTAGATTCTGGGAGATAAATGTGTTATCTAAGAAAAAATTATCCATAGGAGAAAGAGAGCTAGTTGGCTCACCCAGCTATAAACCAAAGACAATAACAGCCAGGAGTAAAGGTGTGTACCACTACCTCCTAGCTTCTGACTGCTGGGATTAAAGGTATGTGTCTGATTTGTGACTGACTTTGCTTTCTGGATTCTCAAGCAAACTTTAATAAATCATAAATAACAAATCACCACATAATACAGCTACCCTCTGCTGTAGTTCACCTTCCCCAGTCTTCCCAAGGAGTTCTGGGTATATTTTCTCATGTCTCTTGTCTAGGATGAAGACTCCTAGGAAGGCAGGTAGAGGTAAATGGGAAAGATTAAAGAGATAGGGAGGAGAGATGCACTTTTCATGCTGAGTCCTCCTGTTGTTTGTTTGGCCTTGCATTCACTACAGGAGCTAGGACGGCCTTGAACTCCTAATTGATCCTCCTGTCTCTGCTTCCCATGTGATTGGATAATAGATCTATGCCACTGGTTCAAGTGGGATAACTTCACATCTATTTTTATGCCCAATCACTATTGGATTTTTTCTCTCTCTCTCCCTTTGCTATATGATTTACTGTTAGATTTAAGTCCTTTGCACTTATTGATTGAAAAGCATTTGCTTTCTTGGACCTATGGATTTAGCACACTCCTAAGTAGCATTAAGATGATTGAAGTGTCAGGGTTTAACAAACCGTCCTAAGTGGTCTCCTTTGATATGACTTAACATCACCCTCCCCAGTTTGTAGCTTGGCCAACAGCAGAGCTTCCAATCACTTGTTAAAACAAAACAAAACAAAACAAAAAAACTGAATATCTATTGTTTTCTTCTTTGAGTTCTTTGTATATTCCATATGTTAATCCTTTATCATATATATACCTAACCAAAGTTGCCTCGTCTCTCACTTAACTGTCTCCTTGACTGTAAAGAACCAGTTTGGTTTCATGAGCTCCCATTTGTCAGTTGTTGGCCTTGTCTTCTGAATGACTGGAGTCCTACTGAGAAAGTCCTTGCTTATCCCTGTGTCTTGAAGTATTTTCCCTACTATTTTTTAGAGTCTCAGGTCTTACATTAAGACATTTGATTCATTTGGAGTTGATTTTTCTTCAGGCTAAGAGACACTGATCTTGTCTTTTCCATTTATGCTAAGAGTGGTACTGGGGTTGTTAATGGGTTTTGCAATGAATGTGTAGATTCTCTTTTGTAGAATAGCCATTTGCACAGCATTAATGTATCCAATCCATGAGCATGGACGTTTTTCCCTACTTTAGTGTCTTCTTAAATTTTTATCTAATAATTTTATGAATTAAATTTGTTCTTAGGTACTTGCATACGCATACACAAAGCATACTGTCTATTCTGTCCTTCCATCTTCTCTAATCTCTATATCACCTCCATCCCCTCTCCTCCCTGCAATCTTCTCTCATATTCATGTCTGTTTTGTGTTATGGCCCACTGGACTTAACCAGGGCAGCCTGTGCAACCATAGGTTTAAAGCTATCCTTTGGAGGCTGGTGGGCACAGCACATATGTACAGTTGTGTGTATACAACTGAAGACATGATATACAATCTATGATACCTAGATCCCAGCACAAACCACAAATGTGACCAGTCAAGACAATATGACTCCTCCAGAAGCCAGTAGTCCTATTATAATAGGCCCTGAGAGATGCAATTTATCCAAGCCAAGACAAAGACTTCAAAAATAGCAATCATGAATATGTTTAAAGGCCTCACAGAGGATATAAACAAATACCTTAATGAAGATTTGGAAACCATTCAAGATATAAAAGTAGAAATGGGCTCTCTAAAGAAAATCCAAGCTGAAACAAAACTGGAAATGAAAAACTTAGGATGTCAAATAAGCATATCATTGATAAGCCTCAGCAACAGATTACAAGTCATGGAGAGAGAATTTCAGGTCTCGAGGACAGGTAGAAGAAATGGATAGCCCAGTCAAAGACAACATTAAATCCACCTCCTGTGCCAACATATAGGCCTGCTGGTATCTTGGTTTGGAGTTAGGGTGGAGGCACTTGGCAGCAGATGTCTTGATCTCAACAGTTGGGAATCTCAGCTGAAACTGACTGGAATAGTTATGTTTCATTTGGGGTTTGTGGATAACAGAAGCAGTCACTATGCTCCCTCTTAGTGCTAAGCCCTGTTTTAGGCGCTGGGATTAGAAACCAAAAATAAAAATACCAAAATAGAACAAAACAAAAACAACAACAACAACAAAAAACCTATGGTGGTTGGTTTCAAGGACCACAGTAGAGGTGAACTCCCTGCTACTCCCTGCTCTGTGTTCAAGTGGACTTTGCACACACGAGTGTGTGGCGGACTGTGAGGCTCTGGAAAGGAAAAAGGACTTGTGTGACAGTCTAAGGGTGCCTTTTTATAAAGTGAAGAATGTGGCACTGAGTCTTCAATCCTAACCATGGGAAATGAAGATCGGAGTCATCTGAAACTAGATGCCAGCATTCAAGAAGCCTCCCAGGCTGTCTGATGTCTGTCAACGAATGGGTGCTGGAAACCAAGTTTGAAGCTGGGTGGTGAGGGACCAGGCACAACTGCCTGGAAAAAGCCATCCTGTGCAGCTTTGCTTCTCCCTAGCGGGAGAGGCCTGGTGTTGGAGCAGGTCTGCAGGGTTAGGGTCAGCGCTGTGTGGCTGTGGGGTGGCTGTGACCACTGGGCTGTATCTTGCAGAAGGTCTGCAGATATACAAGACCTCTTAACTGCTGTGGCCCAGGCTGAGCTGCCCCAGTATTGGAAGCTGTTTAGGATGGTCCAGAGATAATGAGGGAGAGTTCTGCTTCCCTCCTGGGTTAGTTTAGTTAGATTCTGCCTGTCTCTGGAGCTTAGCTAAATTCTGTTTTTAAGAACCTCGTGGCATCTGTAGGCTTTGGAAGTCACTAATAATGCACTGCCCTGCATTGTTAATACCCTTTGTGGACACACCCTACCCTGACTTGCCCAAGCACATGGACCTGAAATAACCTACTTGGTACTCTGCCCTGCAGCCTGGCAGGCTGAGATTTGCCCTTGAGTCAGAGATCAGTCCTCACATCAGTAGCCTATGGCAGACAGGAAGATGTGTCAGTTTGGCTTGCAGTGGCTGATGGGACCACACAGCTTCTGTTTTTGCACATCACGCTGTCCCTTCAAGGGTTACCCGATACATGCAGCATCTGCAGCTGGTAGCTATAACGAAGAGCAAACCACCTGATTACACCAGTATAGAGAGGGAAGAGAAGTGCTCCTGAGAGTGGTGATGAAAGAATTCAGGAGAGAGGCTGGCAGGGAGATGGCTAGACCAGGATTTCTAACCACTGCATCTCCCCGATTCTGTTTGATTTGCTAACTTTCGCTACTAGACTATGATAAAAGGGGGTTTCAAATATTTTTCGCCATCACAAACTATAGAGAGTCTAAAAAGAATATATCCAGTAAAGCCATTTGAGAAACGGGTTGTTCTCTGATATTCAAATTATATTGCATGTTTAATTACATATCATTAATAAAATATAGAATTTACTGCCACTGAATTTGTATTATGTGATTATTTACTCAATAATTATCTCGGTTGCAATGAAAATTAGTCACTGTCTTTAAGCATACGAGTCTGGTTTTAGTGCTTAGGAAGCAAAATAGTCCTCTAAGGTTTTGTTTGTTTGTTTCGTTGTTGTTTTTAATCTCAGTACCTTCTTAGTCATGCAAGAATCACAAAACTCTTGAGTATGACTCCTATTGGACTGACTTACTTCCTAGTATTTTAAAATATTGATTGAAGGAATAGAAGCAAGAATGAGTCTCTTTTCTTCCTCACAAAAGTAAAATAAAGGCGTGGAAGTCGTGCTTAACATCAGATATTTCATGAAATTTTAAATAGAAGGGAACAGAGGACACGGGTCTGGAAAAGACTAAATTCCCAGAGAATTCAATAACATACAAGCCGGTCTTTATATCATCATGAGAGGTGCTATGAAAGCTATTGTTGACATTAGCTTGATACTTTTACGAACATCATAATTACTGAACTTGAATTTATTCTGAAGGTCAGAACCCAAAGGTGTCCTTCAGAATGTGACTGCTCCCCAGATGTTTTGTAGCTGTTTCCGCTGAATCAAAATGCCTCTTCCTGAGGGAATGGGCAGCCTAGCCAGATCAAGGTAACTGAGAAAACCTGCAGGAGGTCCAGGAAGCACAGGAAGTTAGGAGATTTGCAATCTTACCCCAAGGTCATAAAAGCAGTATCAGTTGCTGGAGAGAGCTCACTCCAACAAACTCCCTGGTTCACCATTCTAAAGTTGAGTGGGATCGTTTCTTTGGTTTGCCTTCAGGGAAATAGATATTTGTTCCTGATTCCCCCAAGGAAAAATCACACCAGAATTATCATCAAAAAATGACAGGGTCAATTCTGTAAGATGCCTCATCAACCTGAGTTTCCTGAGAGCTTGAATTTTGCTTCCCAAGGCCCTTGGCCACCTGACTCAGTCAGAACAAGTTATCGGGGACTCCGGAGCACTGCACTACTGCTTGTTGAAGCATAAGCCCACAATGTATTTCTAACCTCTTTATAAATTTATAACTCATTGCAGAGCAGAAGCAAGGGCATAAAAATGAGTGAGTGCACATCTGTCAGGATCACTGGAACTGTAACTCACAGCTTGTGGATGTGGATGCCACACACTTAGTGAAAGAAATGCTAATCCTGACCCAGGAAAAGGGAAGCTCTTCCCCCACCCACCTCCTCTGGAGAACAATACAGGCTTACACTTCCAGGTTTTAGCGCTGGCAGCTAAAAGAATTGAAGGCCATCTCCAGCTAAGAAGCAAAGTCCTCTTCCTCTTGGACATTTAGCCACAAGGAAAACAATGGTGCTCCTTTCCTATCTCTAGATGGGCCTGATCATAGCATTCTCACGAGGACTTCCATACATCAGCTGCTGCTTCAGTATTTCATTTCCAGGACACTAGGCAGGCAGGCAAAACTTGATTGCTCTTAACCACAGGGTAGCTTACTCTTCATGCACGCTCGCACACACGTGCACACACAGGCATGTGTGTATGCTTGTGAGGCAAAAAGAATTGCCCCTTCTTGGTGACTAGAAAGCATCAATCTGTATTACAATTAAAATATAAGAAGTCTTCATTAAATTATTAAGAAAATCATCATTTTATATTAAAATAAACGACTATATCTTATGAAATGGAATACCATCTAGATAAAGTATAATACTTTTATTGCATGCTCTGGGGAAGGAAAAGGCAGAGCAAACAACACTGACAAGTAGCCAAGTAAAACCACAACTTTAAATCCTCAACAATAAACATGTCAGGTATCATGAGTCTGTTTGTTTAGCATTTACTATATTTACCAAAATCATCACTGACTGGGATTTGTGCAGTTTACTTTTTAAGTCAGTTCAGAGTATTTTGTTTTGTAACCGGAAGCATTCTTGGAAATGATGGCTGTCAGAGCAGCAAGAGACATGGGTAGAGGACACAGAACTGAAGCCATGTGGTGGCAAGCAAAGTACATGTGGTGTTAATACATAATTTGGAAACAATTTAAACCTTTATACATTTAGGAAGCCCACTACAGGTGTGATGGGGGCAGTTACTAGCCACTCTTTGCTGGATCACAAAGATGGATGGAGAATCTCTGGGAAAGATAATCAGGAGAGGGAGCAGCAGCCATTGGTCGCCAGCTGCGGATACACACCTGCGCTGAACACCCTTTTGATGCCTCTTTCCTGAACTGGCCTGATAGCTCCAGGGAACCCTTCAGAGCCTGCCTGTGGCCTCTGTCTTCAGTGGGACCACACTCTGCATACAAGATGGTAGACTCTTCCTGGCAGGATGCTAAAGATGAATACTGAATGTTCAGAATTCTCTGGAAAGAACCCAGCTGATGGTAAAACAAGCATCTCCTAAAAAAACGCTCAGAGTGAATCATCACAGGTATTATTGCTTAGTAGCCTTAGCAGGACACATATCTTCAAGAATAGGCCAGACAGCAGAGACTTGGCTTTTCTCTGTGAGTTCTTTCCTAAATTTCTTTGCTGTGTAGGTGGAGAAGTCGATGGAGATGCCAAATTGCTCATGACATGTCTACAGGTCAGTAGTTAGATTCTTACTTACTTAGAAACTCATATGCCAGATATTTGCTCCCAAGCCAAACATCCTACAGAATGGCCTCGCATCTCATTTGCATGTGAAGCATGTTGTATTCATCTGGCTGTGTTCTATTTAGTCTGATGAGGTGGAACGAATGCTGTCAGAGAGTTTTACATTTATTTAACCACATACCCGTGTTCCAGCTAATTAAGAAGTATTCATTGTCAGGAATACTCTTTTGAGTACAGATTAGGAATCTAATCTTGTAAGCCTCCTGTGGGCTCTCAACTATCTCCCATTTACTGGCATTAAGACTATGGGTTGGAGTCCCGGGGAAATGGAATGTAGAAACTGCTCTGTTCAATTATTCCAAAGCCCTTTGTCTCTTACTTGTAAGGTACAATATGGGAAAGGCTCCTGGTTCATGCCTAAGAGCTTTTATAACAATGTTGAGATCCACTGGAACAAAGACACGTTTGTTGAGTTCTAGATGCAAATGCTGGCCTGGCTTTGCAGAGGTAAACCGCAAGTGTTTGCACTTGAGCACGGAGAAGAGTTGTCTGAAGAATTGGTTTGCCAATGCCTAGACAAGTTACTACTGCCTATTCCAAAGTACTTCTCACCCAGAGCATTAGAAACAACTTAAAAACCAGAGCTGCCTGTGCCTGGGAAACGGGAGGCCTTCGGGGAGTGCATCTCCCTCTAGGAAGCAAGGGTGTTTGAAAAGCCCAGGTTAGATTACCCAGCCTGAAGATGAAAAAAGGAATTCTTGGCATCTCTGACAATGCAGGAAGGTGATTACAGTGACAGCATGGCATAGTGGGCAGAGCACAGGGTTAGCCGGTTCTGGGGTGACTCGGTAAAGCACTCTCACCAAGTGGGAAGAAACGTTTACTTGCTTTGAAGGCTGTGAAGGAACTCAACGGTGATTATGGTTTTGAGAGTGCCTTGCCATTCCATATTCCTGAGAAGACCAATAAACTAAAAATACAATGGTCATCGCAGTCACAATGTCAACTGACATTACTGTACCAGACACTAAGGGAGGTTTAATACGAATTCACTTGCTATGTGTCATAGCATTATTAACTTCATTTTACAAAACAGGATATTGTGCAACTTGAATTGAGTATCCTGCCCCAGGTCTACCTGACATTGCTCTGCTTCCCTGTCATAAGCACGGGAGATGACAATTCACCCAGGGGTGAGTTCTGTGTGGATGAGAGAGTAGGACCAGGAGGTCAAGGCCAGCCTGAGGCACACAGTAAGACCTTATCTCAGGAAAACACATATCCTGGTAAAATGGAGTGCTAGCACAATCTGGACATTTCAGTCACTTACCGAATAAGTAACACAGTTTTTAAGGCAATTTGAGTCCGGTTTGGATATATATACCCATATATAACAGTACTTACTAGTTTTATAATACCCAATGTACTTGATATATAATTATCACAGTGGAAATATAGAGTGATGCCACATGTGAGAAAGGCAGGGAGGGAGTCAGGGCAGCCTTGCTGTGCCAGTGTTTGGTTCATTTTAGGAAAGATTTGGCAAAGCAAGTGAGAGGCTCATCTCTTCAGTCTCCCATGACCCCCAAGGGGGTCATGACCTATAGGTTGAGAACCACTGCTCTAACTTCAGTGGTGGAAGAAGCCAGGTCTGAGGACTGTTTATAAGGTCACTAATCTCATTCAAGAGGGCCGGGCTACTATGACCTAATTTCCAGCTAACCCCAATACCATATCTGTGGGTATGGGGATTTCTATACACAAACTTGGGCAGAACATGCTAAGACGAGATTGCATTTTTAAGATCTCAGGTTTATTTGTTTTGAATTGCTTGTCCATAAAATGTTTTCATAGTATAACTAGAGTGGAGGGGTGGAGGGTTTTGTTTTGTTTTGTTTTTTGGGCTTTTTTTTTTGAGACAGGGTTTCTCTGTATAGTCCTGGAACTCACTCTGTAGACCAGGCTGGCCTCGAACTCACAGAGATCTGCTTGCCTCTGCAGCGTTGGGATTAAAGGCATGCACCTCCACCCTCCACCCCCCAGCCCCCCACCCCAGCTAGAATGAAGTTTTGAACTTATATATGTTCTTTTTCACAAATGTTTCTTGTAGGTGGTGGTTTGATTCTGAGGTGTCCCCCCCATGAGCTCAAATGTTTACATGCTTGGTTCCCAGATGGCAGGGGAGGCAGTCATGGGTCCCTGGACTTCAATCTCCAAAGACTGAGTCTTTATTCAGTTTCCAGCTCAGATCTCCTTGTTGCTTGCTCTGCTAAGATGAGAGCAAGCATGCTACAAGCTTCTGCCACCACACTTCTGGGTGCCCCAGTTGCCTTGCTTTCCCTGAACAATGAGCCCAAAGCAGCCTTTTCTACCTTAAGTTACTTCTGTTAGGTATTTGTCTACAGTAAGAAGAGTAACTAGTGCAATGACTGACCCTGGACCCAGCTAGAAGCTCTGAAACGCCTTTGTTTCGTTTGAGTGTAGTAAGGTCTGTGGTTACTCTAGCCAGGCACAGAACACAGCAGCCTTGCCAAGGAGTCAGTCTCTGAGAGCCAAGGGAAATCTTGTACCCCCCCCACTGACACACCAGAGACCACGTAGTTTCTTTAAATTGCATGGAAGTCAATAATGTTGTTTTCAACTTTTCCTTTCATGATCAGATGGTTTTCATAACCTTCTCATTCCTTACCAGTTCCCATGAATAAACCCGTGCAAGGTTAAGTTCTTCCTGGCTTCAAATTATCTGAAGACTTAAATGTTTGAAGCAGCCTACAGATGGCTTGAGTGGACTTCATTTTTTAAAAATTTAGTCATGTGGATGTAGGGCCTATTGTTCCAACACAGCAGAACATTTTTTAAAAATGTTATTCTGTCATTATTTGTATCCATTATTTTCCCATCTTTGTAATATTTAAAATGTGTAGATATTATACATTATCTTTAAGTTGAGGATGATAGTATTAAAATGGAAATGCAGATGGAACTGGAGGCTACCATGTTAAATAAAATAATCAGGTCACAGAAAGACAAATACAACACAATATCACTTATATGTCATCTAGAGTTTATTGTTGAGAAAAGAATGGTGGTTACTATTGGTCACAGAGAATGGAGGGAGGGAAGAATAGCAGACAGCTGATAGACAAGCAACAGAGTTTCTGGATGATGATGATGATGATGATGATGATGATATGAGAAAGAACTCATGCATGTTTTCATCATCAGGAAGTGATCATCATTTAAGGTGACAGCTGTGTTTACCCTAACCTGAAAATTACATAATGCCACCTATATGTCTCTCAAAGCATTATATGGTATTCAACAACTGTCAATTGCACACAAATTCAAAATAAACAAAATACTAAACTGTCAGCACAAAACAGCAAGTAGTGAAATCAAGACTTAGGCCAATACAAAAAGACAGAGAGTACAAAAATATGTTTTCATACTTTGAACACATGTATAAGTATGAGAATATTTACACGTGAGAGGTGATGGGTAGTATCCTTAGGCTCAAACTGTATGTCTCCCACATTTGGAGACAGAATGTATGTGCCTGTAATCACCATCACCACTACAGCCATGATGCCAGAAAGAGGAAGAAAAGAATATTTAAAAGGAGTGACCTCTTAAAGCTGGTTTTGGAAGCCAGCTGTGTAGCTCTTCCCTTCCAGATAAAGTCAGACTGGTGACTATAATATTTCAGCCCTTGGAGCAGCATGAACTACCCAGTAAATGCAACAAGTTAAAAAGAAAATGTAAGCATGGGCTGGAGAGATGGCTCAGCAGTTAAGAGCACAAGCTGCTTTTGCAGAGGACCTGGGTTCCCAACAGCCATGAAGGAGGGCTTACATCCACCTGTAACTCCAGCTCCAGATGCTATGTATCTGGCCCCTGTGGGCACCTGCACCTATATGTACATACATCCACACCCCTTAAAATGTAAGCAGATTCTCCTAAATAAGGATCTGGTGGTTTGCATCATTGTGGTGGTGATATATTATTTATGATTGACTAAAGCTTGCCTGAGGATCCAGAAAGCAAAGTCAGTCACAAGCCATAAAGCCAGGCACACATCTTTAATCCCAGGACTCAGGATCAAGAAGCAGATGGATTTCTGTTAGTTCAAGGCCATACTAACTACATGAAATTGAACCAGTACTAAGAGAAACAGCTCATACAAAGATGACCTCAGCGCCTGGGATCACATGCACTAGAGGGGTATAAAAGAGAGGAGCAGGGTCTTTAGTGGTCAGTATCAGCATTCATTCTCCAGCCACATCGAGGACAGGAAGACACCGAAGTCTCAGGATTCTCTAGCCATGCTGAGGATAGGCAGCAGTCTGAGGTTTGGTGGAGCCAGGATCACCTGTTCAGTCTGAGGTAGAGTGAGAGAGCTAGTGCCTGGCTGCTTTGCTTTTCTGGTCTTTGGGTGAAGCTTGAACCCCAGTATCAGTCTCTAGGCCTTTTATTTATCGTGTTACAATTGTAGACTATTGTAAAGGCAAGATAACACATTGGTTTGGTGGGAATGAGGGGTGTGTGTGTGTGATCATAAGTATATGTACATGTGTGTGTCTGTCTATGTGTGTATATGTGTAGACCTCAGAATGATAGTGTAGGAGTTATGATATTTCAAAATGAATCATTTTTAGGATAATTCTGGCAGAAGGCAAGGGCTAAGGGAATGCCTGGAGAATAAGAAGAGTGTAGACGGTGCTGAAGACTTTTGGATCATGGGTGTGCATACTAATATTAAAAATAGTATTGACACAACATACTTCATCTTTGATTATCTTGTAGGTGTCATGACACTCTTTTGAGAAAAGAAAGGTAATAAGCTATAAATAAATATCTTGTGCTTCATCATGTCACGAATGAGACAGAACACAGACATGAGTTCCAGAATGTATCCTAACATGGCATCATCGCACAATGCCATCACTGTGTAAGAAGCTTGAGGCTATACTCCTTCAGCAATGTACAGACTATCTGGGTACTAAGCCATACAACTCACACTAGTATTTCTCATTTCACATCACTATAAAACTAAGACACACCAAGCTCCCACTTGCTCTATGTATAAAAGAATCAATTCCAGATTCGCTATGAATTCTTGTCAGGGTTTTGTCACTTCTACTTCTTTGTATTTTCTCTCTCTGTGTTCTGTGAACAGGACTGTTTGGCTACTGATCCCACTGGAGCCCTCTTGGGGCATGCACAAACCGCCATCTGTAATTAGCTTAATGACTGGTGTGAACGATGCCCAGCGATTCACAGAAGAGGCTGAAACAGACGGTGTTAATACAAGCTCATCACAGGTTATCCGAGAGCACATCTTCCCTCTGTGGTTCCCAGAGTATAGGCAAAGACACCGGGGACCACAGAGCATGTGTGGTAAGCAGTGGATTTGAAAGGGGGCGGGGACACGCAGGCATGTAAACAAGGCACCAGAAAAAGAAAGGCAGCAGGATGTTTGCTGGTGTAAATCTTTCCCCAGGTGTATTTCCTTTGAAGTCTTTTCTCTAAAAGCAGGAGACCCAGGAGGATGCTCTTCAACAAACAGGAATGATCAAAGAGGAGTTCTCCTTTGCTGCTTAAGGGGGCAGAGTCGGCATAGCACAGTGCTTTGGAACAGGAGTGTGCTTGGAATGCATGGGTGGCGGCTTGGATCAGCTGTGTTCCAGAAAGAGAATCTCAGATATGCCCCTTAACCTGCAGGCATGACTAAGAATAAGCCTGAGGGCCATGGCAAGGGGCTGTCACCAGGCTGTTTTCAAACTGTATTTGCCTGCTGGAGGTGCTGCCAGCATCTCCTCTCCCAGAAACCCTGTCACCCCCCACCCCTGCACACATCAAGAACGAGTGTTCTTATGAGTCCCTGGAGTGGGAGGGGAGGCACTGCTTTGGGTGACTTAATGGTGTTCATTTCCCTCTGTGCTTCCTGTACTCCCCTCATACAGGGAGGGCACATGGCCAGCCAGAGGAGGGTAAGGCTGTGAGTATTTGCTGGAGTATGTTTTGCTTCCCAGTCCCCACCCCTCTGCCCGACTCCAAAGTGCATGTAAGAACACTCACACACAGACACACAGACATATAGACACATGCACACTTACGTGTGCACACACACACACACACACACACACACACACACACACACACACACACCATCTGCCTGGACAAGCCAAAGAGCTTTCATTATATATAAACTGTACAGAACCCTGGAGAAGTTGGAATCCATAGGACAGCGTGCCAAGATCTCTGCTCTAAGAACCAAGGACTCTGTACTGTCTCTCTTTGGATTCTTTTTTTTTTTTTTTTTTTTTTGATTTTTCGAGACAGGGTTTTCTGTGGCTTTGGAGGCTGTCCTAGAACTAGCTCTAGTAAACCAGGCTGGTCTCCAACTCACAGAGATTCACCTGCCTCTGCCTCTCGAGTGCTGGGACTAAAGGCGTGTGCCACCACCACCCAGCTCTCTTTGGATTCTTATGTCATCATAACTGTGGTTTCTCCATTGCTCAAATATTCCAATCATAAACACAACGTCAGAAACAAGTTCTTTTTGCTTAAATCTTGCGTTGTCTGTGTTTTAGAAACATTAATATTGATAGATACTGAGCTCGGCCACGCAAGGAAGTATTCTTGCATCTGACTCACAAGACTCATGAGGGCTGCATACATCCCAAACACCCATGAGAAAATCTGAGTTCCAGGTAAGCACTCAGCTTGTCAGGTAAGCAGCATGAAGATCACAAATCTAGTGAGAAAAATCTTAGTTTTCTTCTGTGGTCATGAAGAGTGAGAACCCGAATATAGCCAGTGAAAATCCTGTATTCCTAACTATGCTTCCGTGTTTCTTTGCTTGCCAGTCTGTTGGCAGATTGAAAATACAGCTTAAGATCTTCTGGTGTGTGGCTCATGTATCTATTTGAAGGTGTGCACACGTGCGTGTGTGCCTGCGTGTGTGTGTGTATGAGTGAGTGTGTGTGCCCATGCGTGCACGCACACACACATGAGTGCAGGTGACTTCAGAGACCAGAAGCACTGTAGGATTCCCCTGGACCTTGTGAGTTGTGAGCCACCTGATGTGGGTGCTGGGAATTGAACATGGGTCCTCTGCAAGAGCGGTACACATGCTTCACTGTTAATATCTCTCTCTAACCCAACCTAGAACAATGTTCTACTGAAAAAAAAAAGCAACCTATTGTTTTAGACATAAAACTTACATTCCTAATTAAGTGGCCCAGATTTTTTTTCCAGAGAGAATTTCCAAAACCTAATGCTGACTTTTCCTTAAATCTCTGCTCAGATGTTTTCTTAATGAAGAGGCCTTCTTCTCTGGCTATCCCCAGAGACAGCACCAGGCCCTCACCCATGCTCTCTCTCTCCCATATGCTTAGTATTTCCATGATGGCTGTGCCATGGCTAATCATGATTGTTGCCTGGGAAGAGGGAACCTCAACTGAAATACTGCCTCCATCAGATTGGCCTGTGAGCATGTCTGTGGAGCATTTCCCTAATTGCTATTGATGGAGGAGGGTACAGCACCATGGGTACCACCTCCGGGCAGGTAGGCCTGAGTTATGTAAGACAGGTGAGCTGAGTGAGCCAGGCTAGCTAGCCAGTAAGCAGTGGCATCCCTCCAGAGTTCCTGTCTTTGCTTCTGCGTGAGTTCCTGCCCCTGTGAGAGGAAGTATAAGTCAAACAAGCTTCTTCCTTCTTGAAGTTGCTTTTGATCACGGTGTTTATCACAGCAACAGAAAGCAAACCAGGACCCACGGTCACACTAACTTAGTACTTGCCTCCTTGTTTCGTCACCTTTCCCCAGGCTAGCAAGTAGACTTTATTCACCATCATATGTCCACTACCCAGAACTGCTGTGCGTGGGATTAGATATTTTGGGGATATTTAGTATCTTCTACTATATATCAGATACCGTTTTAAGAACTTTACCCATGGGACTTATTTTATCCCTATGACAATTCCGAGAGGCACTGTGAGTGTCCATATATTCAGCAGACAGGAAACTAAGCACAGTGAGATGATGGCTTCTTACCCAGGTCACCCAACTGATGTGTGAATGAGTTTGGCCCCAGAGTCTGTACTTGGGACTATACACTGAGTGAAGACATAAACGACCTACACTCTATACAGTGAGAGGGGCTCGAACTTTCTCCTCTCCTAGATGCTTCTCCTGGCCTCCTAGCAATGTCGTTTCATCTTTTGTATTGACCTGTCTGCCACGTATTTGCAAATACCTTCCCAAGTGAGGAAACTTTGCTGGGATATCATCCTGTCACATTAAACACAAACATCTCCGGAGCCACAGCAAGTGCTTTTATAGTTCAACTCCCCCTGCTGTATGGAACATTGATTTCCCTCCCTTTCTTGTACCAGTCTCCACCACACAGACAATGTCCATCGCTGAGTCTTGGAATCCTCTAAAGTGACACTAGTATTGAGTTTATACACCAAGGGGATAGCTAATCTATCTCTGTCTTTTGCTAAATGCTTAATGTAAACCATGGAAAAATCAATACTAGTGTTTGCATGGTGGGATTATGCTTCCAACACATAGGTCATTCACTATATGGTGATTTATTGAGACTCTTTTAAGACAGCCCAGTGTCTCCTTTTTACTGTAGTCATGGAAGATGTTAATGGTGAGATAAATGGAGGCAGAATCAGGGAATAGAGAAGGGCAGGTACTACACAACATTTCCTTCAAAAAGCAAAAGGGCACCGAGCCTGCTCCGGGCATTCCAATAGGATCGCAGCTAGAATGCCAAGTGCAATGCCACCCAAAGCCACCAGGCTCTGTCTCCTTCCACCAAACTCACAGTAACAGAAGTTCTTGTCATTTCTAGTTCCACCTGCAGGTTCCATCTTAAATGCCTAAGTGCTGCAGCTCTGTGCTGGAGACTCTTACCCTAGAAAGGGGTCCCCATGACAGATGGCTACAGCCATCCACCTTCACTACGTGCTAGACTATTTCAACCCCACATTTTAAACTCCTCTCATAAATAGTAGGGCGTAATGGAGTTACAAACTGGCCTAAGGTCACCCTCCCCTGGACCCACACAAACAGCACCCGGTCTCTCACACGAATCTCAGCCCAGCTTTAGACCACAAAGGTGGCATCCACCAGCTCTGCTGACCCCAAAGCTCAGGACACTTGGGTATCAACTAGGGGAAGAATGTGGCTCATTTTTTTAACAGCTTGGGAGAATTTCACATTTCTTGTGAAACACATGTCTCCAGGCCAAGCCAACCTTACTGAAATTCCCTCGGGAACTTTCACCCTTAATGGTGGTTTCACAGAAGAAGTTCTTCAATGCTTTGATCCCACAAACCTGTGTCCGTGGCTCCATTTATTTAGCAGCAGCATTTCTGACTGAATATCTGAATTCTTCAAGCTATCGGACAATGGCAAGATTACTCTTTGTTTTATTAGAAATGCCTTATCTAAATAGACGTCTACAATGTTAATTCAATTTAGAAAACTCTAACAGAGTGTGTGCTGGGCATTGGTGATAAAGACTTGCTTTGCAAAAGGAAGGCACGGATAGTGCAGAGTGAGCAGGGGCTTCTGCTACCCTGGTTGTTAGAACCTTCCCCATTTTCTTTCTTATTCCAGAAAACACAAAATATTGTCATTCACTATTTTCTATAATCAGTTTGAAAACTTTTCAGGCTTTAATTTTAGGAGACTGTATAACATGTTGACTTCATAAACACCTTCTAAAAACAGTTTTCTTTATAAGTCGATTGTAAAATCTATACATTCAAAGTGACTGTGGATTTGCAAGTTAAACACCTCCAGTCTCCTTTAAGCACACTAGGAGAACTAAATGAGGGATGGCCTTTAACAAGATCGATTTTAAAGGTGGTTTTAATAATGCAATCTACAGGTTACACTAGGCGAGTGCATTTACCCCATAGTGTTGTCCCAGCCTGTAACATGTCTCTGGGTCTGTTCTTAAGAGTGCTAAAGCAAATGGTAAAACCACAGGACATTTGCCGGAAAAACTGAAATATTTTGCCACGGGCTGCTGTTTTTCATTTAGATTAAATTTCTTGTTTAGCAAATGCTTGATTTCTTTTGGGTCTTTGCTACTGCTTAGAGACACCACCCTTCTGAACCAAGGCCACTGCCACTAATTCAATGCCACAGATTCATATCCATAAGTTTTTAAAGGTTTTTTTTTCTTGATGCAGGGTTTCTTTGTGTAGCTCTGGTTGTCCTGGAACTTGTTCTATAGACCAGGCTGGCCTCGAACTCAGAGCTCCACCTGCTTCTGCCCCCCAAGTGCTGAGATTAAAGGTGAGCACTACCACTGCCCAGCTTTAGTCATAGTGTTAACCATGTGTTAGACATTGTGACAGGAGAGAACAAGTAGAATGCAGAAAAATAAAAAGCAGAGAAAAACAAACTGTTCAAAAGATTGTATGATGTGTTGATTTGTATGATGTGTTGGGGAACTCACTCAGCCAATAGTCTTTGAGGTACCAGGCCCAAGGGAGGGGTCTCTCTCTCTCTCTCTCTCTCTCTCTCTCTCTCTCTCTCTCTCTCTCTCTCTCTCTCTCTCTCTCTCTCTCTCCTCTCTGGTCTGAAACCGACCAGCATCACAGCATCCCATGTCTCCAAGGGCAGGTGCTTTACCTCCATTGTGTGATTGCTCCCCAAGTAAATATTTGTTATTTCTTTATTTGGGCATTCGTAGACTTCCTTAATCTGTCCTCATTGATGGATGAGAACACCTCAAGGATCAGACATAACAGATTCCATTCGATCAGGGTTAAGGATGAGGGGGCGTTTGGTGGCAATAGAAACTTTCCAGACAGACAGAGAGCACGCAACAGAGTGCACATGGCATCTATAGTTGAGAAAGAGAACTCAGCCCACGAGCTTAAAGACATCTGACGGAAGCAGAATGACTGTTTTAACCAGGTTATCAGTTTCTTCAAGAGGGAAAATTGGGTTTTAAAATGCATGTTTTATACATAGCATATGAGAGAATGGGTTTCATTTTAACATGTTCATAGATGTATTTGCATGTCCCTCCACCCCAATTCCTGTGTCTTGCCTCCTCCCGCTTGTAATCCTCCAGTGTGTGTCTACCACATCCTAGCTGCACCACCCCTGGGTATGTGCCAAAAGGATTCTGAGCATGCACACCATAGACACTTGCACACCCATGTCTACTGAGTCACTATTCACGGCAGCCAAGGCAGGGGCCACTGAGATGCCCATGAGGAGGTGAAGGTTGGAGAAAACCCCCAACAGAGTTTTCTTCAGCCATGAAGAAGAGTGAAATTGTCATTTTTTTTCAGAGAAATGGATGAATCTGAAGATCATAATTAAGTGAAATGGGGCATCTCATAAAAACAAGTATTGTTACTTTCATCAAATGCAGAACACACACACACACACACACACACACACACACACACACACACACACACCATGGAAGCCATGGGCGAGGAAGAGGTCTAAAGAAAGGGGAGAAAGAAAGGGTAATAAGAGGGGGGGGAAAAGACAATTATTTCAAATCTTCTGATAAGTGGGATTATCTAGATTTAACTACATATTTACATATATATGTGACATGAATGCATTATCAAATTAATAGGGGAAAGAATAGCATTTCCATTATGCAGCTGTCCAGATGTAAGAGAACCATAGATCAAAATCGGGGTGTTAAAGCCACAGGACTCTAAGAAGAAAACCTACTGCAAAGTCTTTGGGACCCTGGCTTATGAAGCCTCTTAGACAGAATCCCAGGAGCTGGAGCTGCGCCTTCGTTAGTAGAGTACTTAGCCAGCATGCATGGAGCCCTAAGTTTGAAACCCAGTGCCACACAAAACAGAATGCAGTGGCATATGCCTATAATCCTGGAAATGGGGTAGGGGCTGGAAGACCAGGAGTTTAAGGCTGGCTATCCTTGGCTATATAGTGAGTTTAGGGCCGGGATTGATCATACGCTCTTTCAAAAATAAACAAATAACAGCAAGACATAACTATAGGTAACAGGAAAAAGATAAATTGAAATAAAAAAATTGTACTTCAAAAGATATCATCTAGAAAGTGAAAAATATTACCCAAAGGATGGAAGAAAACATGTATAACTCACAAATCCTGAAGGGAATTATAAACAAGAATATTTAACACTACTATGTTACTCAATATTTTAAAAAGATAGCCAAACTTAAAATGTTATTTATTTATTTATTTATTTATTTATTTATTTATTTATTTTTGGGTTAGGGTCTCTCTACATAATCCTGGCTGTCCTGAAAAAGAATCTGGACAGACATTTTAGGAAGATTTATAATGGTCCAAAGACATGTGGGAAATTTTTATGTCATTAGCTATCAAAAAATGTATATAAAAACTCACTATTCCATTTGCCCTAAAGTGGTATCAATAAAAACGTAGTAGACATTTTTACTGATGGAGATGCAGAGAGACGGACAGCCCCCACACACCAACGGTGAGGTTTTCAAATGGCCCCGTCACTTTGGAAAGTGGACTGGCTCGTCATTAAAAAGTTGAACACAGACCTGGAAGGTCAAGAGCATGCACACAGGAAACTTTTTTAAAAGCCCCAACAAAAATAAACGGGCATTATTTACAATAGCCAAAAGAGCAACAACCCAAGTACCCATAGGCTAAGAACAAACTCACTATAGTAAACAAATCATTATTTAGAAAGGAAAATCCAGACACTGCACACACAGAGCAATACCATTCGTAACAGAATGTTCAGAACGGGGAAATCCAAAGAGATGTGAGGAGTGGGTATGGAGGTTGATGGATAATGTGAGGGGTTTCTTTTTTTTAGTATGGAAACCTTCTAAAGTTGGTTATGGCGATGCTTGTATGATTCTGTGGCTCCAGTAAAAACACTGGCTTGCAGAGTGTAAATGGGTGGATCACAGGTATGTGAATTATACCTCAACAAAGCTGCTTTGTGAAAATGTTTCACCCAAACCAGACTCCAGCACCCTGCTCCCAGTGCTGATACCCACGCTCTCTGGTTCACCAGCTATGGCTGCTCCTGTCTGTCTAGACAGTTGCTCAAGGGGCTTCTGGATAGCATTTGGACTGCTCTCAAGGACAGTGCTTTTTCCAGACTGTGAGATGAAAACCAGAAAAGAATAAAAAATAATTGATACGCTAAACACTTGTGCACACGAGGATCCGTGCAAGGCATCTGTGTGTGGTGTTGCACTTGACCTCTTCTGCTTTGGACTTGTCTAACACTGATACTGAATGTGAAGTGTTTTTGTGGTTTGTTTGATTGATGGGTGGGTGGGTGGGTGGATGGTCTTTTTTTGGAGACAGGGTTTCTCTGGGTAACAGCCCTGGCTGTTACCATTGACTGGCTCTGAAAGTGAAGTGGTTTTAACAATGGGAAGCATAGTATCTCTCAAGTCTTGTTTGAGTGACAAGTGTGAGGATGGCGAGTAGTGGGCGGACTCTTCAGCATCTTTAACAGATAGTTTCTGTGTGTTTGTTTGGCTGCAACAGGCATTGAACTCAAGGTCTTCTGCCTTCTCAGCAAGGGCTCTATCATTGAGCTACATCCCTAGCTCAGCTGGCCAAAGGTTCTGGATTTCATCTGTCATTGTCGGTGATGGGTGGCAACTGTGGAGTTTTCTCTCAAAAATGAAAAAGTCTATAAGCAATATGATGCAGATGCATTTTTACATAAGAAGCTGATATTCACCTTGTCTAATTAGAAAGCTCAGTCGCATTTTTGAGAAATCTTGCAGTGTTACTTAGAGCAGACTCGGCCTGACAAACTCCTTCAGTGAATTTTCTGCCAGAGACTGCTGTGGCTTGCTCCTCCAGCAGCAAGGTGAGTCTCAAAGGCGAATTATAACCCCACCCAGAGTTTGCTGGTTTGAGATGTGGTTACTTAGTGATGCGTTGACTTTGGTGTGACTCCTAGAGCTAATAAAAGATACCAGGAGGCTGTGGACTTCATCAAAACTCTCAAAAGAGGAACAAGCTTTGTGACATCACTGTGAAGAACTTGGGAAAACAATACAAAACGGCGCCACACAGTAGTTTCTCCTCATCTGACATTTTCAGTTTCAAACACCCACAGTCAGCTCTAGTGTGAAAACACTAACAGTGTTGCAAACATTTGTGGGAGGTTCTTTGCAAGAGACGCCATACGCACAACTTTCATTGTGCTGTGTTATAATTGCCATTATTTTTGGCTAGTAATTGTTCTAAATCTCTAGGCTTAATCTATCCATCAAAGTTTACTGCACGTATGTATATATGGGAAGAAAGGATGGTTTAGTGGGAAGCCATGAGTGGCTGGGCTACCATCTACTCTCAATCACCGGTTCCCACTGGAGAGCCTCCTGAATGAGGCAATGAAGGAACTCTCACTGCAATGATTAGGATCTGCTAGAACTTGTGGCTGGAGTCTACCCTGACTGGAAACCTTGGGGCCTCACAGCAAGCAACCTCACATTTTATAAGTTGTCATGTGAGTAGGGCAATTGATATCCAGCCTTTGAAACAAGAAATGAGGGTTAAGCATATCAGTGGCTGGCCCTTGATCACAAGACTTGACCAGATCCAAGGCTCACATGCAAGCTCCCTTTCTGTTGTCCATGTGTTCTGCCCCTGAAAAGCACATTTTGGGGTTTAGCTTTGTATTCATAAATATAAAGTACAAAAATAACATTTTAGATTACAGAGAAAGGCTGCCAGTAAATCCTGATGTCTCCCAACTGAGAGATGGATGGTGAAAATGTGGTACAATGGGGTATTGCTCAACTATAAATGATAATGAAATCAGCAGGTAAGTGGATGGAGCTGCAGATTATTATCTGAGCAGGGTCACCCAGACCCAGAGAAACAAACACTGTGTGTTCTGTTCCAGACATGGGTCCTAGCCCGTACCTTTTGTTCTGTGTGTTTAACTTGGAGCACGTGCAGAAGGGAACAGAAAGAAGTGGGCCCTATTGGGGGAAGGGTGCATTACATGCATGGGATGGGAGACAGGGAAACTAAGGGACAGAGGACATGCCAACTAAAATGAAGGCTGTATGAAAAGGAAAGCAGGAAACCTATGATCAGGAGCCCCTGAGCCCCCCACCTCCAGTTGGGGCACTATTGGCAGTTGATAGTTGTTGGAAGAGAGAGAGTAACGTGGGGCGTTGAATGGTCACTGGACCACTCATGTGGGGATAGCTCCACATCATGTACATATAGGTAGCACCGATTGTACTCAGATATATACATATATGTGTATGTGTGTATGTATAAAGTGATACACACATATATATGTCAGGAGGGCATTATATTTTGTTGACATATAGGGAGTTGAAGGGGGAGGGGAAGAGGTCAGTGGATGTAATCAAGATACATTGTATAAATGCATGAAAATTTTCAAATAATAGAATATCACTAAAAATGGAGACACCTGAGTGTTTGTAATCAAAGGGTGGAGGGAAAGATGCTGGAAGTCACATTCCTGACATGTTGAATATAAGCACTTCGATGGACCAGATGGGATGGACAAGAATGGATTATGGCACTCGGGAGTCAAAGAATACTGAGTGTTACCGCTTGGATGGAAAGGTATTCTGGCACTCTGGAGCCAGGCAATACTACAGGTCACAGTAAGCACAGCACATCACCGTAAGTATAGCAGCTTACAGCCATGCTTCAGGGAAAGGCTTCCCCCAGTGTATCAGTTCTGCTCCAGCAGCAAAGGGTTTCCCTGGAGAAGTTGTTATAGTTTGACTCCAGTCTCCCAGAGAGCAGAGTGTAACAACTTCACTTCACCAGGGAAGGTTTCCCCATCAAAAAGTGTTACAACCCTGCTCAGCTCTGCTCCACGCAGGGTCTTCTCTGCTCAGGTGAAGGTCTCACCCAAACCTCATTCAAGAGTTTTATTGGGAGGGAAGAAACCAGGAGAGTGGCTGCCCTCTGCTGGGGGGGGGGCAGAGGACAGCTGGGCAGCCAGAACAGCCAGAAGTCAAACAGTCACAGGGTTTATATAGGAATTCTTAGGGGGAGGAGTTTTTCCAGGGAGATTTCCAGGGTGGGGATTGGTCAGATTTCAATCCCATGGCTAGCTCTCCTGCTCAAGGATTGGTTAGTTTTCTGCACAGGTTTAGGGTCGGATTTGGCTCTGGTTTCAGGGCCAAAGTGTGTTTCTTTCACTGGTCCTTTTTAGCCTTTTGGATATAATTTTTAGAGTCAGGGTGTACTTCTTCCACTGGCTCTCATTCCAGGGGCAAAGTGTGTTTCTTTGGCACTGGTTTCAGGGTCAGAGTGTATTTCTTTGGTTCTGGCTGCAAGGCCAAGTGTGTTATTTGACTCTGCTCAGGGTGTGTTTCTTCGGCTGGTTCTTTTCCCCTACATTGAGTTCTGGGGGCCCTGTTGTGATATCATTACAGAGTCCCACCAAGCAGCAGCCTCACTAGCTGAAATGAGAGCATTTGAAAGGCAGCTGCTCCATAAGTGTAAAAATACACCCATATTTCAAATACTTAGTATGAAGAAAAGGCTAAGAAATATCTCCGACATTTTTATTTTGATATATAGCAGTGGAATATTTAATACATCTGATCAAAATTAAAATGCAATTCAAACTAATTGGTATCAGATTTTGTCTGCCAGTTAACAAATGTGTGAAATACGGCAAACAATTGAAGTCCATTAATCTCAGCATTTGCTATTCTTTTTTATTTTCTTGGAGCTAAGGACTGAACCAAGGGCCTTGTGCTTGCTAGGCAAGGGCTCTCCTTCTGAGATAAACACCCAACCTCTCTCTTTTGGTTATTTTGTCTTTTTTTTAATCTCAGTTTTTGCAAAATCAAGACAACAGTTCTCACATGGCAGGCTTGTTATAAGTATTAACTGAGTAACTTTTAGTCATTCATAAGATGTATATGAAGGGCCAGCAAGATGTTTCAGCAAGTAAAGTTGCTGGCCTACATGCTATTGTGCAAGCCTTGTGACCTGAGGTTGAGCCCCCAAACTCATAAGAAGGTAGAAGTTCTGAGAAAACCAACTCCACAAGGTAGTCCTCTGACCTCTATACATGTCTCATAACCTACATGCCTCCCACATCATGCACACACAGTAGTAATAATACTAATAATAGTAATTTACTTTTAAAAAGTATACCAAGGGACAAATTATGCGGCCAGCACCAGTGACAGGCTTTGGTATTTGTTTTGAGGGAGCTCTCTTTAAATGACAGAATCTTATGGGGCCAATGGCAGAGGCCGAAACAGAACTGACTAGCTTACCTACTTACTGGGGAACAGAATTCAACAGTGTGCTAGCTTAGCTGGCTCAGGGGACACCTTGCCTTTCTTCAGGTCCTTGAAGGATGAAGGGCAGGGTGTGCTCAGAGAACAATGATGGGTTAGGTCCTGACTGATGCAGGTGAAGAGATGCAACTTCATTTTAGTGTTTGGAAGGGATTGACAAAAGATATAAATCAGTGTAACTTAATTTGATAACATTCAGTGATTGGTTTCTGAAAAAAGCAATGTGTGAGGCAATTTTTGTCTCCCTTTCCCTGGCTTGCACCTTCCCTACTCCCTCCCCCTCTCCCATCCCCTTTCCCTTTTTTTCCAAGCTCCTAAAAGGATTGAAATTTTCAGCAGGGTGATTGCAAAGCCACTCAGGGGACTTCACAAAACAGACTGAACCTACAGGACATAAGCTGGGTCTCCTGGGAATTTCTAAAAACTGCATTCGCTGCTACAGATAAATGCATGTACATACCATTCCCCTGTAGAACTGCCACCATTCGGGTGAGAAATTAAAACTTTTCCGTGGGGCTACATATTTATGCTAAAAGCACAGTGAAAACAGGGGTGTATAAATGATACTTTTAAGCTATGTGTTTTGAGCACAATACATTTACAAAGGCAATTTTAAAAGCCAAAATTATCACTGCTTCTTAACTTCTATTTTCTCTAATACAGAGATTGTGTTTGAAGACCAGAAATACAAATACTGGCTAATTTCAAGTCTAGTTACAAGCTGTTAAAATACTACTGGACCCAAGGATGAAATGTTCTGTGGTAAGCACTGTTTGTAATTTAATAAATAAATATACCATGATAAAAGTAAAGTGATATATACACACATATATGTGTATATTCAAGATAAAATAATGGTATTGGGTAGAAAACCATTATTTTCATCTTCAGGCTAAAAAATGATCATGAAGTCTGGAAAAGATCTTTCTCTGCTGAGGTTGCTCCTTGCAGTCTGTGCCTCAGAGCCATAGAACACACTGATGCTCCTGTTTTTCACTGAAGGAATGGATGACTGTCTAAAAAAAATCTTATAACAAAATAGTATTCTTTCCTTGTTGCCAAAAAAGCCCTTCCAAACACAGTTGATTTGTTGCATGAAAAATAAAAGATCCAGAGACTGATATTGGGGTTCAAACTTCAAGCGATGATCAGCAAAACAGCTGCCACTAGGTCTCACCTCAAGCTCAGGCTGAAAGGGCTGATCCACTCATGGGCTCTTCATCAAGCCTCAAACTGCTGCCTCTCCTCAGTGTGACTGGAGAATCCTGAGACTTCAGTATCTTCCTTATCCTGCTTGATACTGAGCCTTCCAATCTTCAGTGTGGCTGGAGAATGAATGCCTCATCCTGAGACCTTGCTCCTGTCTCATATACCTCCCTAACGCTGGAATTAAGGGTGTGTGATCCCAGGTGCTGACATCATCTTTGTGTGAGCTGTTTCTCTTTAGGACTGGATCAATTTTGTGTAGCTCTGGGTGGCTTTGGACTCACAGAAATCAGTCTATCTCTCTTAATCTTGAATCTTGGGATTAAAGGTGTGTACCACCACCTCCTAGCTTCTGGCTGCTGGGATTAAAGGTGTGTGCCTGGCTTCTATGGCTTGTAGCTGACTTTGCTTTCTGAATCCTCAAGCAAGCTTTAATGAATCATAAATAATATATCACAGTGATCGTTTTCTGCTTTGCTCCTGCCTGGCAATACTGGTGTCCTTCAAGGTCCCTGGCTTCTGGAAAACTGGCCTCCACTCTCAGGACAGCACCAGAGTGGGAGGAATCAGGTGCAAGTGATCTACACTGTTCACTCTGCCCCAGCGGCCTTCTGAGACACACTGGGTTAAGTTCAAACCTCTTCCATGGATTCGGTTTCAGTGTTCAGAATAGTGTGTGTGTGTGTGTGTGTGTGTGTGTGAGTGTGTTTGTATGTGTGTGTTCATGTGTACATGTATGCATGTTTGCTTCTATGTGTTCATGTGGATGCCAGAGGTTGATGGCAGGTATTTTCTTCAATGACTTTCCACTTTATGTCTTGGGGGTATTTTTAATTAAGTTATACTGTTCTGAGAATTTTATACTTGTATATAATGTATTTTGGTTACTCTGCCCTCCACCCTTTCTTATGTCCTTTCTACCCCATCAACCTCCTCCTCTTTTCTAGCCATCCCTTCCCAGATTCATGACATCTGGTTTTGTTTTGTGACCCATTTAGTTTAACCAGGGTCATCTGTGTGACCATCTAATTCAGACTCTCCACTGGCACCCGGTGGGGTCACCAGTAGGTATGCAATGGAAGATAACGATTCCTCCGTTCTCTGAATATATCAGTAGAAAATAGTTCACCAGAGTGAAGTAGAGCCTCCTGTGCCCCAGCTTCATGCCTGGTTGTTGGTAGGACCACTCCTGAGCAGACCCAGTGTAGTCATCCACAGCTATTGAGGGCTCCTGACTGCAATGGTTGTACCACATTGTACCCAAAAAATGGCATTTTGCAGTCCTTCACCCTATCTTCCAACTCTATGTTCTTTCTGCCCCTTTTTTTTTGCAGTGTCCCATGAGCCTATGGGGTGCTGGTCTAAATGCCTGCTTTAGGGTGAACTACTCAACCATCACTGTTTTCTGAGACAGGGCCTCTCTCTGGGACCTGGAGCTCACTCATACTGCTGAAATGGCTAGCCAACAAGCCCCCAAAATCCTCCTGTCTCTGTCTCCCAATGCTGGGATTATAACTGCGCCACTAGGCCTGGACTTTTTTCTGCCTAGGTGTTGGGGATCTATAAGCACTTGTGAGCCATGCCCCCAACCCCAGAACTCATTCGTTTATCAACAGTTACTATTTAAAAGGGACAAGTACAGAAGAGAAGAGTCCATTGGCTGTCATCACAGCAACAATGTGTCGCTGACTAAGAAGCCTGCCTGTGCTCCTCTTATAGCCACATTCTAAATAGCGACAGAAATACCGTAGAAATTATGTATGCCTGCTTAATCCCTCCGTGTATCAGCTTTCTGTAATCTCTTTCTTCATTGGCTATGAAACTCTTAAGGGAAAATATGGCTCTCCTATGTTTATATTATTCAACTGTATTATAGCATTGACTCTACAAGTTTATGAATACAGATGGCACTGTTGAACACACTTTTCTTGAGGCAAAAAAATGTATCAATATGAAAAAAAAGCAGCACATGATTTTGAGACCCTGCTGTGTAGCAGCTGTCTGCTGGGCTTAAAGGATAAAATAGCAAATATACGGACCTTCTAGTCTGGTGCAAAGAAAGGGAGGGGTGGAGAGAGGGGGAGAAGAGAGAGAGAAGGAGGGAGGAAGGGAGGACAAAGGGAGGGAAGGAGGGAAGAGGAACAGAAGAAAGGTATAGCAGAGGGGGAGGGAGAGACAATTTCAGCTTCTGACATATGCTCTGAAGGGGACCAAGAGATTGCAGCAACAGAATTCAGGCAGCAGAAAGAGCCACCCCAGCTAGAGCTGGCAGTTGAGGCTTCTAAAACCCGCAGCATTTGGGGCTTCATGGGAAGGAGGCAGCCTTTCTGTTTTAAGAGTAAGGGACAAGTGTGCGAAGCAGAAGGAACAGCAATGCTAAAGTCACCTGAGGTCACAAGGTACGGTACACATTTCATCTCTGCTGCTCCCAGGGACTCCCAGGAGGTTTGAGAATTCTGTTCAAGTGGAGTGGATTCTGGCCCCAGAGGGTAGGAATGGTGGGCAGAGCATCCCCCTTTCCCCTGCCCACTTTAAGTTGGAACCTTCCCAGGGCAACAACTGAGCATTCAGAACCAACTGGTACAACTCAAAGCCTAGTGTAACTTGACCCAGGAAACTCTGAAACCTCTTGTGGCACTCAGATTTCAAGACAAGTTCACACTTGGTGCTTTTTTTTTTTTTTGCTGTGGCCTGTTTGGATACACTGCCACAGAACTGTGATAGTCTCTCTTTGCATCGTCACAAGAAAATCACAAGTTTAAAGTCTCATCACATTACGATAAATTTCAGTAAAAAGTCACAGCTCTACTGAAAACTTGTGGTTTCACTGAAGAAATCTCTGGGGAAGATTGACATAGAGAAGCTGGAAGGATGGATGATTCTACCTTATTTACCTGTAGATTGCTAATGCTCTGCACAGGACCAGGGACACGGCAGACGCTTGGCAAACACTTAAAGATGGAAGGTAGAGTCACAGTTACAAGTTGGAGTGAAAAGAGATAGAGAGCTATTTGAGCTCAGGCGCTTGCCACGAACTCTAGAGAAGCAGAAGCAAAGTACACCCCATCGTACATGCTTTTGTTCATACTAGCGAACCATTTGTTTCTAGCTTTTCTCTAACAAAGAGACCACTGTGTGACAGGTGGAAGTGGAAGTCACTTACACACAATCACACAAGTGCAGCTCGGTTCCATCACAAGGCTGAGGTCTTCCCATTCACCAGGAAGATGTTCAGTGGTGTCATCTCAGACCCTATGAGGGGAAGCAGCACATGACTGGCTTACACAGCACTGTCACCTGTGCTTTCTGCCTGAGGCCACTCTTGTATCTGGCTCCACTTTCACCCCAGTTAGAGAATGGGACCAGAGGAAACATGGATGAGGCAGCTTTAGAATACAGGAAAGAATGATCAGGTGTCTCGCCTATAGGGACAAACAGTAGGCTAGAGTCACAGCCATTTCCTCCTATGCCATGGCAGTCCTCATTTCTGGATGTTTCCAGGCTCTTTAATCTGACACCAACATCACATCTCAGGTGAAATGAGAAGGAAAAGGATTCTGACATGTCCCCCAAGAAACAATAAAGAAAGAGCTGAATTAGAATGAAAGGAGCTGACATCACATTTTTTGAAACAGCAAGAAGACCTGTCAAGATTAAGTTAGTAATTTATTATAAAAGATAGGTGTAAAGAATGAGGAAAACTGTAATTAAACAACAAGTTTGGAACTTTGTGCATTTGGAGATTTGAGGTAGGATTCAGAAATTCTTGTTTGAGCTAATTTGCACAAAAATTGCTCCCAGACATGGCTTACCAACATTTTCTACTCTCAATTGTTTTGTTGGCTCATTTGCTCATTCATCTTTTCCCCTTCCGAGCGGAACACTAAATGTCCTCATGGTTAAGTAGCTGAAAAGTTTCGATTTTACCAGGCTGAGCCCCATACATGCTACCTAAATATGCAGATGGCTCCTACATCTCACCAGAGACAGCCCCTCCAAGGCAGTGCCTCCAGGGCAGGCCCACCATATGGTGTCTCACTGGTTAGGGAAGCAAGCTTTCTAGTCCTTCAGGGGCTGCCTTTCACTTTCCCAAACACGAAGAAAAGTAATCTTCAGCAGTAACAAGATGACTGTGCTTAAGATGTAAAGAAAAACATCTGTATTATTTTCATTATGAGATTTACAGAGCAGTGTTTAAAAGCCTCCAGGGTACCCATCTGGGCATTTCAGGAGTGAAGCATCCTTGAACACATGCTAGAGTGTCACCCAGAGAGAGGAAGCGCAGAGCTCTCTGTTGATAAAACTTGCTATTGACCTTTCTTTGTCCTTTATATCCACACTATACACTACCCTCCTGTTAGTCACTCAGTGGCTTTCTCAGCCACCAGCTTGCTTGTCAAAGTACTGTAGCACTTTCACATAATTTTAAAATTCTAAAATAGAGCTTTGCCTGTTTCCTCCTTGGCTGACACATGGCTGAGGGTTAAACATGGTTGAAAAACAGTACAAACATGAGAGTGTACACTTGGTGGAAAGGCATTTCATGGAATGGAAGGAATAGATGGCATGTGGTGGTTTTAACGGGGCACCTGTGTGCCCAGCGCACCCCGAAAGACCCTTCCTGGTAAGGTTCCAGCCAGTTAATTTGTCTGACAGTTTAGCACAGAGAGATCCTAGGAACTGGAAGAGCAGAAGATGACAACTATAGTGCCCCTTTTATTTGGAGGAAGGAGATGACATAAGACCAACTATTACTTGAAATCATGGATGGTATCCGGTGTTCTATAAGTTGTGTCTCCCTATATGTTCATAACAATGTGAAAGCTTAATTTGACAAGAAGACACTGTGAAAGATTAATAGTAAAGGGTAATAATGAAATACAATTATGACAGTATGTAATAGCGAAATTGCTAATGTTACTAGTCTTGATATTTGGCCATTACTAAAGAAAATTATGATTGCGTGAATATAAGTGCTACAATACCTTGACAATCAAGTAGTGTCTGAGAAAGCGACTGAGTGACTAACAGGAGGGTAGGGTATATAGCGTGGAGACAAAGGACAAAAGAATGGCTCACATCTTAGCCAGAGTGTAGTTAGACACAAGAGATCATCTTACAACTCAGAACTGTGCATGGTTCAAAACACAAACATTTGGTTCTGGTATTTTTCATACAATACCGTCAAATTGAGTCTGACTTGGGCAAATGAAATGTAAAATCCCAGGGTGAGGAGGGTGACCCATGTTCTGGTATTACTAACAAGAACTGAAGCTGAGGTCTTGAGTTTTTTAATATAGAGTAGAATTGGTTAGCAACAGATGATAGAAAAGATGAGTATATGAAAGTAAAAATAATTTCCTTTACTAACTTGACAGTTATTTTATAGAATCATTTGACACAGTTATTTCAAAGTCCCACATTCATGATAAAATCTCAGAGGAGTTTACTTTCACACTCAATCTGGAAATTATAATCTTGAAGAATGAGGGATACGCACAGAGGTTTCTCAAGTGTTATTTTTCATGTGAGAACATAAATGAGCATGTGAGATAAAGACTGATGGGTCAGGCTTTCAGAACATTGCATCTGTAACAGCTGCCCAAACCAAGAGGAAAGCGAGAACTGCCGGACAGTGATTCAAGGGGTAGCTGTTCCATTACCAAGTCATTAATACGAGAAATTCAGTAAGTTAAGATGGAATGTTTGGATTTACACAAAGTATTTCCAATGCAAAAGCCGCACCAGTAGCCACTTCTACCCTCATACATGCCTCATTCTTGAGAGGGCTTTTTTTTTCTGTTTGTGCAAATGTTTCAACACATTTCTTAATCTGTAGCATGTACTTCAGGATAATGGCTGGTCATACAAAGTACTTCCTTTCTGTGTGAAACTAACAGTACCAAGTGGGAATTAGCATGCATCCCAGTGGAACGTGGACTGGAGGAAGATGATGCGAACTGACCCAGTGTTCAAGATGTGAGGTGCAACCAGTTTACCACCATCCCATGAACACCCATTTGCTACCAGAAATTCCCAACACTCCCAGTAGTCACAGCAACTAGACTAGACTCAGTTTAAAGAGGAAAGCAGTTTATCAAGGCTTCTTACCTTCACTAGACTCAGTTTAAAGAGGAAAGCAGTTCATCAAGGCCTCTTACCTTCACTAGACTCAGTTTAAAGAGGAAAGCAGTTCATCAAGGCCTCTTACCTTCACTAGACTCAGTTTAAAGAGGAAAGCAGTTCATCAAGGCCTCTTACCTTCACTAGACTCAGTTTAAAGAGGAAAGCAGTTTATCAAGGCCTCTTACCTTCACTAGACTCAGTTTAAAGAGGAAAGCAGTTCATCAAGGCCTCTTACCTTCACTTTCTTTGCCTTGATTGTCAAACAGCCCCTGTAGAAAAAGCAATTACAACTCTCTCAATACCTCAAATTTGTGCTGACTTTATAAAAAGAAGAATCAAATTTGAAACAACAAAAAAATCAAATTACAAAATAGGAATCAAATGTCTTCCTAAAATAAGACTAAAAAACAGACCGGAACATTCCTCTTAAATTAATTTAGGCTCCACAAATATCAACATTATGAAGGCAATTAAAATACTCATTCATGGGGGAGATGTATTTAGCTTATTTTTCTACAACTTGAGCAAGGATTTGCATAATTCTGTTTGCCCCTTTAGTAATTGAAAAGGAAATTGAATTCTAGTCCCATTTACTACTTCATTGCCCCATGTCACCAAAAACCTGTCAGTGCTAAATCCAGTTAGTGCCACACCCTCTTGCATCACTCTCCAGTAAAGCCCAGGAGCCAGCACAGAAGACCCACCTAGCCCTGCCACTTACGAAATCTAACCCCTAGGGTTTCTTTGCCTCTACTCTGTCCCTGCTGCGTTTTCTACCTCCAGCTGTTCGTGCCATTTTCTTGATGAGCTTCCTTTTCCCTGTGTCCTTCTTATGGACTGCTTTCATTTACTTTAATTTAAACAATGTATTAATTTAATTTTATGTGTATAGGTCTCAGTCACCCTGCATGTGCTTCTGTGTACCAGAGGCCAGAGAGTATCAGATCCCAGCAACTGTGGTTACAGATGGTTGAGAGCTAGCTACCATGTGGTGCTGGGAATCAAACCCAGATTCTCTACAAGAGCAGCCAGTGCTCTTAACCACTGAACCATCACTCCAGCCCTGATTTCTACCAATAATAAGATACCCGGATGCCATCCCAGACTGCTATACCCAGAAAAGCTTTCAATCACTATAGATGGAGAAAACAAGATATTCCATGACAAAACCAGATTTAAACAATACGTAGCCACAAATCCAGCCCTACAGAAATTTCTGGAAGGAAAACCCAAGGGAGTTAACTACAACCAGAAAAACATAGGCAATAGATAATCCCACCTTACCAATAGCAAAAAGAAAAGAGGTGGAAATCCACATATAATTCCACCACCATCAACTATCCCAAAACAAACAAGAATGAGCAATCAATGGTCATTGATATCCCCCAGTATTAATGGTTTTAACTTGCCCATAAAGAGACACAGGCTAATAGAATGGATTAGAAGACAGAACCCATCCTTCTGCTGCATACAAGAAACACACCTCAGCCTCAAAGACAGACATTACCTCAGAGTTAAGGGTTGGGAAAAGATTTTCCAATCAAATGGACCCAAGAAACAAGCAGGGGTAGCAATCCTAATATCTGACAAATTAGATTTTAAAAAATTAATCAAAAGAGATGAAGTAGGGCACTTCATACTCATCACAGGAGAAATCCACCAAGACGAAGTTTCAATTTTGAACACATATGCCCCAAATACAAAGGCACCCATGTTCATAAAAGAAATATTACTAAAACTCAAATCACATATAAAGCCCCACACACTTATAGTGGGAGACTTCAACAGACAGGACTACTGGACAGAAACTTAACAAAGAAGCAAACTCACCCAGGAGGAGTAGACACCAGGAAATAATCAAATTGAAGGCTGAAATCAATAAAGCAGAGACTAGGAAAACAATACAAAAAAATCAATGTAACGAAGAGTTGGTTCTTTGAGAAAATCAACAAGATAGACAAACCTTTACCAAACTTACCAAACGACAGAGTGTGAACATGCAAATCAACAAAATCAGAAACAAAAAGGGGGACATAACACCGGACACTGAGAAAATCCAGAGAATCATCAGGTCATATTTTGAAAACCTGTACTCCACACAATTTGAAAATCTAAAGGAAATGGACAATATTCTGGATAGATATTATTGGCAAAATTAAATCTAGAAGAGATAAGCAATTTAAATAGACCTATAACCCCTAAGGAAATAGAAGCAGTCATCAAAAGTCTCCCAACCAAAAAAAGCCCAGGACCAGATGGCCTCAGTGCAGAATTTTACCGGAAATTCAAAGAAGAGCTTATACCAATTCTTCTCAAAGTATTCCATGCAATAGAAGCAGAAGGGGCTTTGCCAAACTCTTTCTACGAGGCTTCAATAACTTTGATCACCAAGCAATACAAAGACACAACTAAGAAAGTAAACTTCAGACTAATATCCCTCAAGAACATTGATGCAAAAATAATCAATAAAATACTGGCAAATCAAATCCAAGAACACATCAGAAAAATCATCCACCACGATCAAGTAGGCTTCATTCCAGGGATGCAGGGATGGTTCAACATACGAAAATCCATCAATGTAATCCAACATATAAACAAGCTGAGAAACCAAAATCACATGATCATCTCACTAGATGCTGAAAAAGCCTTTGACAAAATCCAACACCCCTTCATGATACAGCTCTTGGAGAGATCTGGGATAATAGGAACTTACCTCAACATAATAAAAGCTATGTACAGCAAACCAACAGCCAGCATCAAACTAAATGAACAGAAACGCAACGCAATTCCTCTAAGATCAGGAACAAGATAAGGCTGTCCACTCCCTCCATACCTCTTCAATATTGTACTTGAAGTTCTAGCTAGAGCAATACGACAACAAAAGGAGATCAAGGGGATACAAATTGGAAAGGAAGAGGTAAAACTTTCACTATTTGCAGGTGATATGATAGTTTACATAAGTGATCCAAAAAACTCTACCTGGGAACTCCTGCCACTTAAAGTGGCAGGATACAAGATCAACTCAAGAAAATCAGTAGCCTTACTATATACAGAAGATAAAAGGGCTGAGAAAGAAATCAGAGAAACATCGCCCTTTGCAATAGCCAGAAATAGCGTTACTATGGGGGTAATGCTAACTAAACAAGTGAAAGACCTGTATAGCAAGAACTTGGAGTCTTTAAAGAAAGAAATTAAAGAAAACACCGGAAGGTGGAAAGATCTCCCATGCTCTTGGATAGGTAGGATCAACATAGTAAAAATGGCAATCTTACTGAAAGCAATATACAGATTTAATGCGATCCCCATTAAAATCCCAGCACAATTCTTCACAGACTTTGAAAGAACAGTAATCAACTTTGTATGAAAAAACGAAAGACCCAGGATAGCCAAAACAACCTTATTCAACAAAGCAACATCTGGAGGCATCACCATCCCTGACTTCAAGCTCCATTGTAGAGCTATAGTCCTGAAAACAGCTTGGTATTAGCACCAAAATAGACAGGTAGACCAATGGATAGAATTGAACACCCTGATATTAACCCATACATGTATGAACATCTGATTTTCAACAAAGAAGCTAAAGATATACAATGGGAAAAAGAAAGCATCTTCAACAAATAGTGCTGGCATAACTGGATGCTGGCATGTAGAAGAATGCGGATAGATCCATGTCTATTGCCATGCACAAAACTTAATTCCAAATGGATCAAATACATCAACATAAATCCAGCCACACTGAACCTGTTAGAAGATAAAGTGGGAGGCACCCTTGAACGAATTGGTGCAGGAGACCGTTTCCTGAACATAACTCCAGTAGCACAGACACTAAGATCGACAATTAATAAATGGGACCTCCTGAAACTGAGAAGCTTCTATAAGGCAAAGAACACAGTCAGCAAGACAAAAAGGAAACCCACAGATTGGGAAAAGATAGTCACTAACCCCACATCTGACAGAGGGCTGATCTCCAAAATTTACAAAGAACTCAAGAAGCAAGTCTCCAAAACACCAAAGGATCCAGTCAAAAAATGGAGTACAGAACTAAATAGAGAATCCTCATTAGAGGAGACTAAAATGGCTGAGAGGCACTTGAGAAAGTGCTCAGCATCCCTAGCCATCCGGGAAATGCAAATCAAAACAACTCTGAGGTACCATCTCACTCCTGTCAGAATGGCTAAAATAAAAAACTCCAATGACAGTTTATGCTGGAGAGGATATGTCGAAAGGGGAACACTCCTTCACTGCTGGTGGGAGTGCCAACTTGTACAGCCACTTTGGAAATCAGTATGGAGATTTCTCAGGAAAATGGGAATCAGTCTACCACAAGACCCAGCAATTCCACTCTTAGGCATATATCCAAAAGATGCCCATTCATACAACAAGGATGTCTGTTCCACTATGTTCATAGCAGCATTATTTGTAATAGCCAGAACCTGGAAGCAACCTAGATGCCCCTCAACTGAAGAGTGGATAGAGAAAATGTGGTACATTTACACAATGGAGTACTATTCTGAGGAAAAAAAAAACAATGGAATATTGAAATTTGCAGGCAAATGGATGGCACTAGAAGAAACCATCCTGAATGAGGTAACCCAGTCACAAAAAGAGAAGCATGGTATGTACTCACTCATTTGTGGATTTTAGACATGAATCAGGGGAGTGCCAGCATACAATCCCACTGCCAGAGAGTTTGGGAAAGAGTAACTTCATCCAGCTACTGATAAAAGCAGAGGCAGATACCCACAGACAAACACTGAACTGAACTCCTGGAATCCAGTGTCAGAAAGAGAGAACTGATGGGCAAAGGAGTTAAGAGTGGGCTAGTTTAACCCACAGAAACAGTTGACCTGAACAAGGGGGGAGCTCTTGGACTCCAGATTGATGGCTGTGTGGAAAGCATGGGACTGACTCAGTCCCCTGAATGTGGGTGTCAGTGAGGAGGCCTAGGTAATCTATGGGGCCTTGGGTAGTATTTATCCCTGGAGTACAAGTAGACTTTAAGTGCCCATGCCATAATATGGGATGCTTTCTCAGCCAGGACTCTTGGGGGCAGGGCCTAGGCCTGCCCTGGATGAAATGACAGTTACTGGAGATGCACCATGGAGGGCCTCACCCTCCTTGGTGAACGGAGTGGAGATTGGGTGGGAGAGTGGCGGACCTGGTGGGGATGGCGGGGGAGGAGGGGAGGGAGAGGAAGCTGGGATTGACATGTGAAACAAGATTGTTTCTAACCTAAATAAAAAAATAATAGTAAAAAAGGAAAAGAAATGAAGGGTGGGGGAGGGAACATGGACTATAAATTTCACAAGCACATTTATATAGAAATGTACACATATTAAATGTAAAGTGCCATGATGAGGAAAAAACCACAACTTAAAGCAGTCAAAATCAGCATCCTTAAAGAAGAAAACTGAAAAAAAGTGCTAAAGTTTAAATGTGTGGAAGACATTTTAAACTGTGACCAATTGTGCAGACACTTCTGAAGATTGTTATGATTGATGTTTAATATAAATGATGGTAGGAAGAATAACTGTATGTTAGTTCTAAAGCCATCATATATGAAATGAACATTAACTTCTGTTGTGATTGAGTAGCCTTTGAGCCTAGTCTATAGGGGAGTTGGGCAGCATCCACTTGCAAAGGGATTACCCCAGATGATCCTGTTGACTGTTTATACCCTTTCATGGAGGGTGGGGAGGGTTGCAGAACCCTCACTGGAGTACCCAGCATCCTTACCTTCTGCTGCATGTGACTCTGCCTTAATTGCACATCAGCTAAGGGAGAGGCTGGAGTATAGATACTGGGGAAGACTTGGGGAAGGGGCTCTGCTTATGAGGCTATGACGACACACTCAACTCTTCTGGTAAAGCTTTCCAGGGGCAGCCTGCTGTGTGTGCGCACGTGTCACGTGTCAGGGGAGCAACCACACCCCCGTAGGTAACCCTTCATCTATGCTCTGCAAGGAAGCCTAATAAGCTCATTGGTTCCCCTTCGGCTGAATTGTGTCTCAGTTTGTTACTGGGACCTCAGGAGGAGGAGGGACTGACTTTGTTATGTCTCCTCCTGGGAAGAAATTTAGCAATAAGTTCTTTATGTGTGTATCACCCTATTTATAACACAATTTTTCATTTAATAGCTCTGGATATCAGGAATTCGGGGGAGGTTCTGCATGGTGAAAAGAGTCCCAAAGATGAACAGTGGTGGCAGCAGAACAACAATGTGAGTGTATGTGACATTGCTGGACATCTATTTAAAATTATTAAGATGGCAAATTTCATAAGTATTGTATCATATTTTAAAAGACTCCTACAGAAACCCTTAGTGAACATGCTCAGCCTATAGCCACACTTCATAGTGGTTTATTGTTGCATCCTATAGCAGACCCCTGTACCTAGAAATCCAAATTACAGGCTAAAAACTCCTTAGAATCAGAGTTAATAATCCATGAACACTATATCCAAAATAAGCTTATGAGTAGCCAGTAAAGGTGCTGATATCTCATGGGGGATATTTAGTTATATACCTTTGATAACCATGAGATTGTAGTCAGTCCTAGAAACATGAGCAAAGCCACCTCTTGGAGTAGAGTGATGCCAGCTGTTTGCTGGGGCCACTAGCATAGGACTACCTGTCTCCAGACCCCGCCCATGGGTTACTTTTCCGGATATTTAATTCAATAAATATCCATCACACATATAACATACATCATACTTGGCCCGGTCTTTCTTCTGCATAGGTGTGTGGAAGTACATGCATGCTCAAAGGAGAGATTTATGAATCCTAGTATTACTGGACTGTGCTCTTTGGAAAATTGTAAGTAACTGTTAGAATCACTTCATGTGTAACTCTCCTGGAGAAATGGTGATGGTTGGTTTGCTATTTCCCACAGATCACGAATGGTATGTATCACATTTGGGTGACCTCATTTCCTGCTTGATTTATGTGAATTTTGTGAAGGAATTGTAAGAGTCACTTATCTCATTTGGTGACCCTCCCCCGCAGTGTTTCAATTCGTAATATCTAAAGCCACAGCAATTCAATCCAAACATGACAAACAGTTTGAGTGTTTGCTTTGTGCTAGGGGTGGATTTAAAATGCAGTTGTTCTTAGGGTTAAATTCCCCCTGATATGGAGCTAGAGAGATGGCCCAGCAGTTAAGAGCACTGGCTGCCCTTGCAGAGGACCCAGCTCCCACATGGCAGCTCACAACCACCTATACCTCCATTTTCGGGGGGCTGATGCCCTCTTCTGGCCTCCATAGGCACTGGCTGCACGGGTGCACAGACATACATGCAGGCAAAACATTCAGACACTTCAAAAAGTCTAAATTAAAAAAATTATCCTGATATGTATCTACTGCTAAGTTAGAATAGAGAACAGTGTCACAGGAAAAATCAAGGTAAATTTTTATGGAGAGGCTCTGCCCCTCAGGGCATGTCATGTTCAACCAAGTCGATAAATGCATTAACTACTATAGTACTGGTCAGACCTGAAGGCGACGTCAACACCTGCTGCCCTGAAACAAAGGGCCCGTTTGTCCCTGATGCCCTGGTATAAACCTTTAAAACCAAGAGCACAGATAAAATCCCAGTGTAAATAAAATGTTGTGCAAACATGTAAGCCATTTTACTATTTGTGCTTCCTGTCACCCAGGCCCCACCTGCTGGTTGCAAACTCAATGGGTTGTATTCAGCAGTGACTGATTTGAATATTACTGAAGCTCATCTCGGTGGTAACCACTAGAAAAGGTTGGTCACCACCACAAAGCTCATTTTCTTTGACAAATATAAGACACATAAATATCATACACTGGCTTTGGCCCAAGTAAGTGAATACTGAATTCTCCGCGGGTGAACCATATTTAAAAAAATAAAGGCTTGCATATTTGTTACCTAATAGATCATGTACAAATTATACATGGTGGGGAAGAGAACACTTCAAAGCATTATAATCTGGATTATAGCATTGCTTTAAGAAGCCTTGCTTTAAGAGTTCCAACCAGGATACAGTTGATGAAGCAAATGTATGTAATATTTCTTATTAAACTTACTAAGCCCCATGGAAAAGTTCTGCCTGCCTACAGAGCTGTACTTCCCAGCATGAGTTCAGAAAAGCATGGAGACATTTCTAGCTCCATGTTGGGAGAGAAGAGGTGGGGTATACCACAGATTTTCTCAACCAGCTCTGCTCTGAAAGCAAAGGACAGGGATTCTTCGAAAGAGTAGAGGAAATACAGTATGCACTTTAAATCTACTCTTTATTTTCATTTCCCTGATTGCTTATCTAGCTAACATGTGTAATGTTTATTTTCACAGCCATGGAATATCTCAATAAACTTGGAATGTAAGAGTTATATGAAAATCTAGATTTGTCGAAGTGACCATTTTCATTTCAATCCATCATGTATAAATTTGTCTCTAAATATAAATTGTGCCCCCCATATATTAGTGTTCAAATAGCTGAAATATAAATACAACTTCAGACATGTGATTGAATACAAAAACAGTCATCGTTACTAGTTTGGTGAGTCTAGTAATGACGCTATTTAATAAAACATGGCATTTTAATAGGTTTTCTCAACATCTGGTGCTAATAAAAAAGGATTTTATATTTTACAGCTAGCATTTAAGGAAAAAAAAACCATGAACGTAGTTTTACTATTTATCACAGACCACAGATGGTAGTGACTGCATTTGGGAGGCCTCATTTTTCTCTTGGAGGCTTCATTTTTTTTCTTGGTTGATTTACATAAAGAGACCAGTTACTTTATGGGTATGTTTTATATAGGATTGAGGCTAATTCTCCAAGATGGAATAAATGAAGAAAAAAAACATTAAAAAACAGCACAGTTTTAAAATATGAAACTGATCCTAGTATTTTCCGGGATCAAGTTTAGTGAATAAGGTTCATTCTGAAAAAATGATCTTAGGAATTCTGCATCTGGATAAACACTTGAAGTAAGATTTCCTGGGCGCGGAACCCCAGGGGGCTCCAAGAATGTCCATCTTGTGTGCAACTGTATTCTCCCTCAGCATATGTGGGCCAGTTCTCATTCAAGGCGGGACTGACAGCTGGCAGCTGGGGAGAGTGTTGCTCGAGCAGCCAGCCAGGCCCACAGCCTGCAGATGCCCTCCTCATCTCGACGGGTCCTTTCCAACCATGACCTGAGCGCGGCCTGTTTGCATGGAGTTCTTGTCTCCCTCCCTTTGTATCCGTGTTGTGTCTTCTCCCCTGTGGCACGTGACACAAGTTGTTCTCCAACTCTCATTTACCCCAACCTACAGTGCCTATGCCTTCTTCTGGAAAAATGTTGCATTTATCTGAAACACACACACAAACACACACACACACACACAATTTATATATGTATGTACATTTTCTTTCTTTCTTTTTTTTTCGAGGCAGGGTTTCTCTGTGGCTTTGGAGGCTGTCCTGGAACTCGCTTGGTAGTCCAGGCTGGTCTCGAACTCACAGAGATCCACCTGCCTCTGCCTCCCGAGTGCTGGGATTAAAGGCGTGCGCCACCAACACATTTTCAGTACAGAACATTTGACAAACAATGGCTAGATGTGCAAGAGCATTTGTAAGGTGTGAGCAGCGAGAAGCAGTACACTAGGAGACAAATGTGATGTCTAAATATAAAGCAGAGGTGTAAATAGCTCCAATAGCAACCGTTTACCTCTTTGTTTACCTTTAGGCCAGGATGAGGGAAGGCTGGAGCAGGGGAAAGCACATGGGCTGATTCCCTGTCTGTGCCTTATTTCACACTTACTGAGGGCCATAAATACCTCTCTCTTCCAGCAAATGTGAGCACTGTTTCCTTTATGGTATTAGTAAACAGGCTGCGAATCCATGACCCCAAATCTGAATTCTACAGATATAAAACTGCTGGAGAGGTGGCTCACTGTTTAAGCACACTGGCTTCCTTAAAAAATTTTATTGATTCTTTGGGAATTTCACATCATGCACCCTAATTCTGTTAGCCCCCAGTTCCCCCCAATATCCTCCCTTCATCCGTGCAGCATCCCCCAAAAGAAAATTAAAAATCAAACCAAAGCAAGTAAATAAACAAAAACAAGAACAAAATAAATGCCCCCAAACCTCTTCAAGTCTCCATCTTTCCCGCCTCTCCCATGCCTCTTCATTTGTCCTGGTGGCATTGGGAGCCATGGTGTGTCACCCTTTTGTCCAATCAGCTTCACTAGCAAATGTTCCTTGCAATGAGTCACTGGTCTGGTTCAAGGCCTCTGATTTCCGGTACACCATCATCACTGGGTCCTCTGGGATTTCTCGTGGTCTCCCCAAGTCACAGAGATTCTGCAGGTATTGTTCCATAGGACCAGGCCCTTCACGAGCTCCAGTGGGTTCTACACAGAATACATATTAGGGTGGTCCACTTCAAGGCCCGGCTGTGGGCCTGGGTGGTAGCTGAGCTGGTCAGCCCTAGCCACTGGGGCCATCCTTACATTCAGTGTCAGTTCTCCCTCACTTGTGGTAAGGGGTGCGGCCATCTGTGGTTAGGGGTGGGGCCATCTGTGGTAAGGGGTGGGGCCATATGTAGCAATGGGTGGTGCCATCTCTCCCAGGTGCAGGGCCAGCTATCCTGTGAGGGTCAGAGCCAGATCTTTTGCTGCAGTGGCCAGCGAGAGGCAGGCCCAGGTTTCTCAGCTCAGCATGGCCCTCTGGTTTCACCAGGTATGGTTCCTATGGCCCCTTGAGGTGACACAGACCACAGACATCAACACAGACCCCAACTGCAGCTGGACCACGAACCCGTCATGGCCCCTGGCAGCAGCTTGGGTTGGATAGCATCTTGGCTCTGGGTGGAAGCACAGGCCACTCAGATCATGATGGCTCTGGCACTACAAGTTATGGCTCCATCCCCAGGCTTCCATGTGACCTTTGGTGGCAACACGGGCCTTCGACTTCAACAGAGACCCCCAGCTGTGGTCGAATCACAGACCTAGACAAGGTCCTCAGCAGTAGCCAAGTCTGGATGTCCCCATTGCCCCAGGTGGGCAGTACAGGCCACTCAGATCGGTACAGCCCCGGCATCAGCATGGCTTTTGGACACTAACAAGACCCCAGGGCACTGCATGGCCTTCAATGCTAACAGTAGCCTTGGACATCAACACAGACCCTGGCTGCAGTAGGGCTGTGGACTCAGACATGGCCTCCAGCTGCAGCTCTGGCCCCGACTGAACCATGGGTAACAGCACAGGTCACTCAGATCTGGGTGGGCCAGTGGCAGCACGGCCCTTGGGCACCAATCTGGTCCCGGGTGACTGATCAGACCCTGGGTAACCATACTGCCTTTGGTGGCAACAGGAGCCACAGGAGTGAACTCAGCCCCTGACTGCTGTAGGACCATAGACTCAGACATGGCCCTTGGCAGCAGGACTGGCTGCTTTTGCGTTTGCGGAGGACCTGGGTTCACTTTCCCAGCACTCACAAGGTGGGTCACAACTGCCTGTAACTCTAGTTTTGGGAGATCTGAAGCCCTCTTCTGCCCTTCATGCGTACTTCATGCAAGTGGTGTACAGACATGCAGGCAAACACACACATAAAATAAAAAGCTGCTATAGGAAGCATCTGCAGTTTGTAGACTGAGACTGTGGCAACATATTTGAGGGAGGCAAGGAAGAGGCGTGCAAGCATGTAGCGGGGAGATTAAGATCATCAGCAGCTACTTAACTTCCACCAGGGCCCTGAGCTGTGCTGTGTGAACACAGAAAACAGAAGGCAGCTTCCTGCGTATTCAGAAGAATTTTGCTACTTTGGACCAAAGACATAGGAAGTTAAGTCGAAAGAAACTTCTTGAGCCCACTGACAATGAAAGACAGAAGGGAAAAAAAATCTGTATCATCCATAAAGCAAGAATATGGCCATCAGTCTAACAGCATGGGCTACGACACACAGAAGCCAATTATAGTGGGGGGGGGGGGGGTTCTGACAAAAGCAGGGGTGAGGAGGGCAGACCCAACTTCCAGCTGTGAACAGGATGCAGCCTTCTCCAAGAGGAAGTGCCCTGATGTGGTCAAACAGTAACAGGAGAGTGCGGGCAAAGCGTGGGATAATCTTGGAGCAGTTCTATAAGGCAGGAGTTGGGGAGGAAGGTCTAGGCAAGGCTGAGTGCTGTGCTCCTTGTTGTACACAGAAGAGAAGTGAAATGAAGAACAGAGGGGGATGACAGGTGAGCAGGTCTCAAGACAAAGGCTCGTGATTCCATGGACAGTTGCTGTAACTCACTGCCCTCTGGAATGAGGATTGAAACCCGACCTTGTCAGCCAAATCTCACTCGCTGCTCATTTTTACAAATGAGCTAATTCAGAACGGTTTTTGACATTTTCAAATACGTTCTAAAAAATCAAATGAAAACTATTACATGACACAAGAAAATCAGATAATATCCAATTTTCTTAAAAATTATATTGCATTTTATCTAGTGTGTGTTTTAAAAACATTGTATTGTCTCTCTCTCTCTTTCTCTCTCTCTCTCTCTCTCTCTGTGTGTGGTTACATTACAGCAAACATGTGGAAGTGAGATGACTACTGTGGAAATTGGTTCTCTCCTTCTACCTTGTGGGTCTTAGGAGTCAAATTCGGGTCATCAGTCAAGCACCTGTCAATTTCAGTATCATGAAGAGAATTTTATTGGAATATAGCTGTGATCACTTGTTTACACTTTGTTGGTGGCTCCTAAGCTGTGTTCTGGTCTCCCACAGCCACCACAACAAAATCACAGATTGTGTGGCTTAGGCAACAGCTGGTGTTTACTAAGGTGCACTGTATGAGTCTAAAAGTGAGAGAGATATAAAAGAAGAAAAGATCAGAGAGTGAATCTGATGTCGCAAGAACAATCCAGAATAAAGCACAAAGAAGCAAGAGTTGTGCATAGAGATCTATCAGCCATGGGTGGGGCCAAGCAGCCTATATGCAATCCGAGTTTCCAAAAGAGTGAAGAAAACAAGACAATATTCCAGGAAGTAATTATCAACCTTTTTCTAAATTAATGAAAATTCCAAACCACTAAACAAGGATAGCAGAGATATCTAAACACAAGAAAACTGATATATACACTAAGGAAAATACTTTGAAACAATTGTAAAAAAGATGAGAGCAGTCACTGCATCCAAGGGAATAAAGATAAAAATAAACAAATGATTTTCAAACCTTGTGCAAAGCCAGGGAAGCTAGTAACCAATGTAACTCTCTGCATTAGAATACATGGGAATCGCTGGGCATTTGTGGCGCACGCCTTTAATCCCAGCACTCTGGAGACAGAGGCAGGCGGATCTCTGTGAATTCGAGGCCAGCCTGGTCTACAGAGCGAGTTCCAGGACAGCCTCCAAAACAATACAGAGAAACCCTGTCTCGAAAAACCAAAACCAAACAAACAAAAAAAACAAAACATGGGAATCTGGGGTATCCTTTTACACACAAAGTCCCTGGTTTTCCATTTCAGCCTTCCTATGTATTACCTTGGACGTCTGCTTTATTTCTTCCACCTGTCGTGATCTGTGGCTTGCTTTGTGGTGGCTCTCCACCGGTCCTGTTTTTTTTTTTTATATTTTTATATTCCTACCACACTTTATCCAAGACCAAGGCTTAAAACCATGTATATCACACAATATTGTGCTTTTCTACATGTCCGACTCTGATGGGTTCTGACTTCCTGGAGGATGGGCATTGCAGAACCTGGCTCCTCTGAGCTAACTTCACACTGCTCTCCTCCACAGCCACTCCTCTGCATGCCCACAGTCTATCTGAAGAACTGGCACACACCGTGCTATGGAACATTCCAGGTTGGATAAGTAAGAGTATCTGCTGAGAACTGTGTGGTTATGGATTATATTTCCATAAAGAAATGGAAATGCATATCACGGCCCTGCGGCCTTTTGTAATCAGATTATCATCCACTGTCAGGAAAACGTATTTGACACTAAGCAAAGGAGAATAAAGCTGAACTATAAAACACCCCTCTGCTCCAACAAGCAAAGTATTTTCGGCTCAGACACGCCTCTTCAGCACTGCACACAAGACACAAATGCACTTACTCTTCCTTTGTATTGTATTTTATTTTCTCTCTCAGCTTTAGTGGATTTACATATAAACATTATATAAAAGCTTAAAGACTGAGAAGTCAAATGAAAATCACCACGTGAATACAGTAAACATTTTACAAACCAACAGAGTAACCTAGAAAGGTGGTGTAATTTATATTATTAGTTGGTATTGATAAATTATTCTAGAGGCAGAAAATGTGAAATGAGTAAAAAGTAGCCCTGGTCAAAAGATGACTTCTTTCAAGTCCAAAGTCTTTTAAACCCTGAGACACAATTTTAAGACATGCAGAAGGGAAACCCAATTCCTGATGTGTGGTCTGTATCACAGGACACATAAAAGGAAATATGTCCCCAAGGACACACTAGTATGTGTCGGGTAGCAGATTCTTTTATGTTGCCAGGTAGCACGCAAAAGGCGGGGAATTTGCTGCAGAGAGCTTGTCATTCAGTAGAGAACTGGACAGAATTGTATGAGGGGCGATTTCAAGTTAGGAGTCCTAGGCACAATGAAAAAGTAGGATGGGCCTTATCCTAAGATGGGATGCCTTTGGCTTGTACATTTAAGCTAAGACCCTAACAGCAATAGCGATGAACACTTGGAAGTCAGCAAGTAAGGTGGGAGAACCTACCACCTTGGTCCTCCAGATCTGTGGGCTCCGCCTCAGTGAGTCAGCCAATCACAGACTAAAGATATTATTTAAAATTGCATCCCTACTGAACACATACAGACCCCTCTTCAATTGTCCCTAAGCAATACAATATGGTAAGTGTCTACACTCTACTAGATATTATAATGGTCTTGGGGTGATTTCAAGTACATGGAGGATGGGAATAGATTCTAAGCAAATACTACATCATTCTATGGAAGGCTTGAGTGTCTTCAGATTTGGGTATCCTAGAAAACTCTTGAAAAAAATTCCTCACAGAGTTCTAGAGACAACTGTATTTCAATCATCATGACAGTTCCAAGACACAGATATTATCAATGCTACTTTATAGATGACATACATATTTGACATTAAGTTTGATCCATAGGTCTCAATTAATAACATCTTTGAGTTGCTGTTTGAGGGGACAAATGGTAAGATATTCAGAACCCACACATATTTTGGGAAATCCTGGTTAGTCACCACACTTTTATTACATAAACAGAGCTGGTGGTAAGAATGTGAGAAATCACGCAAGTTAAAATTGTTGAATCCCCTTTCTGGCAATTAATTGTATTTAGGGATAATCCATTCATTCTTTGAATCCCACACTTCCAGTTGCCTGAAAAATTCTCCCAAGCAAATGTTCCCTCAAGTGTCCAGTTCAACATCCTGAGTCAGAATTGGTCATCCTCTCCTCCTACCTGGCTTGGTCTCTCATGCCCCATATTTCTTGTTGGAGAAATATACACAGGAGCCCTTGGTTGTAAATGTTTTATCCTTTGTGTTGAACTCTCACTAGTCTCTTCACCTGCTCATTGGCATTTAATAGCAATTGCTATGGTTGGTTGGGCTTCCCCAAAGTTCATGTGATGGAAGCTAAGATGGGGGTGATGGACGGAAGGCTAAACAAGAGGTATCTGGGCTACAGACACATGTCATAGATGAATAGTACTCATGTTGTAGGGACGGGTTCATCATTTCAGGACTGGGAACCTCAAGAAAGGGCGAATGTACACCCTTGCCCTTTGTCTTCAGCATTACACTAGGGATGATGATGGGTATAGGACCTCAGCTTTACACTGGGGACTATGACAGGACCAGGACCTCAGCTTTACACTAGGGATGATGACAGGAGCAGGATCTCAGCCTTACACTAGTGATACTGACGGGAACAGGACCTCAGCTTTACACTGGGGATGATGACAGGAGCAGGACCAGGACCTCAGGCTTACACTGGGGGTGATGCTAGGAGCAGGACCTCAGGCTTACACTGGGGATGATGACAGGAAGAGGACCTCAGTTTTACACTGGGGATGATGACAGGAGCAGGACCAGGACCTCAGGCTTACACTGGGGGTGATGCTAGGAGCAGGACCTCAGGCTTACACTGGGGATGATGACAGGAACAGGACCTCAGCTTTACACTGGGGGTGATGATGATGGGAGCAAGCCCTCACCTTATACTAGGGATGATGACGGGTGCAGACCCTCTGCCTTATACTGTGGGACAGTGAAGTGAGCAGGGCCTAGTAAGGTACTGATAATGTGATCTTGAGAGATAAGTCTCTGTTCATTAATAATTACCCAATTGCAAGTGTTCTGTTACAGTGTCACAAAATAAGTCCCTTCTAGGCTCTTTGTGTAATCACTTTGCACCATTTGAATGAGAACAGAGAGCTATTGCCAGGACCAGGTTCCTTCTCCTTCCTCCCTGCTGGTGGGCTACAAGGCACTGCAGGAACCTACACAGGGCGGGCTATCCAGAAGAAAATAGCTTGAGCCCCTGAATGTCACAGAACAGCAAAATACCCAGAACATGAGCCTAAACTGTTGCAGTTAGGGCACTATTTATTTGGACAGTCTGTTTCTCACCGCAGGCTTAGCCCACCAGGCACTGCACTAGGTATGCTCTGTGAACTACCTCATTCAATCTCCATAATAGAGAGGTATTACTACTATTTGGAACCTATAGGAAAAAAATCTTTGGACAACTTTGAGTGATGTTTTCAAGGTTTTGACTCACTGAGTTATTGAAAGTTGAATTTATGTGGAATCTCTCCTACTCTGAGTATTGTCAGAAAGAAATACAAAATGAAAATAGCTGGCACTCCATTCAATGGCTGTTTTCAGACTAGTGTTTGCTATACATTCTCCACGTATTAGCTATGAGCCGTGAAAAGGAGACAGTAGCAAAGAGATAAAATTAGAGCAAAGGGAGCGGGGATATTTAATTGAGTGGATAGCTGCTCACAGGAGTTCTGCAAAGCAGACAAGCATGCATTCTCATCCTGTTTTATTTAAGAGGAATTGAGAGACTGTACTTGAGATTGTCAACATCCGGGCAATGGCTTAGCAATAGCCACCAGATCTCTGACTGCAGAGTGTCTTACCCCAGGGTGGGCACAAGGAGAGAAGATGCTCATGAGAAACTAGCTTCACTGTGTAGAAAGTCACCACTGGAAAGATTTTAAAACAAGATGTTCGGTGAAGAGTGTAAAACCCTTCACCTGTCATCACAAGGTAGTGGAGGTCTGCTTGCAGAGTTGAACTGTAAAGATCTTTGTGCACAGTGTCCAGTCAAACTGGCCAGACAGAGAACAGGACCCTATCCACACAAACACATTACAGTGGCTCATTCAAAACAGCTCATTCTTAGCTTTGAAGCACACAGATCCATTTACATAAACTCAAAATTCATTTTTATTTACTAGATTCACAATGCAAGCTCTACTTTCCCAAATGGGAGGAATGAATAATGCTCCCTCAGAGGGCTCTTTCCAAACTGAAATATAACACATGCATGGCTGTGCTTCAGAAGCAACTGATTACCAGAGTGCTACATTCACAATTCACTCACATTAGCTTCCTGTTCTGGTTTTTCTTTTTGTTTTGTGTTTGTTCCTTTTTTTTTTGTTGTTGTTGTTTTTCCTCCTTGGGAGTGGGGTTCACATGACCAATTGATGTTTATGCCTACCCACAATACAGGCAAATATTTTTACCTAGTTTTTATAGCAGAACAAAATGACATTCCTGAGAAATACTCAAGGATCCCTTTGAAAGGGACACAAATCTTCGTGGCATTTAAAGGCCAAATTACACTACAAACTCTTCCAAACCAAATTTACCGTGTTTTTGATAGCTGAAACAGGAAATGAAGAGAAATATAAAAGGAATACTCTTTCATTATAAATGCTTTATACAAAGCCAATTACCCAGGGATAGTTACAGTAATGATGTTTATGCATTTATGTCTAAAATAAAACTTGACAAGTGAAATTACATAACATACTCTCCTTGTGTTTAATCAAATTACAAAATGGATGTGCCTTTGTTTCCTATGTATAATCTCTGCAGTGCCAACCAATTCTCTATACCTATTGCAAATGTCTTCATTTGGGCAGCCATTGCATTTTTCTAAATCATTAGCATAGCCCTGGAATATAGAGGAATTTAGTAAGCAGTGGTTAAATAACTGAACGGACAAATAAGTACAAAAGTCTTGTGAATGGTTTTCCTTCCAACTAGTTCTTCACAATGCAGTCAGTGTGACACAGTCTGAAGTTGACTTGTTCTTGCCAATAATCTCTCAGTGCACATTCAAGTCCTTGAACTCCTCCCCTCCAGTAAGTGGTTCCTGTATTCTCTTGACCCACCGTAAACCCTTCTGTACAAATGTCACTTGAGCCATACTCACAGGGCAGCATCTTCTAGTTGATTACCCTGTTTCCTCTTTCCAGAATCTCCTTCATCTCCTTGCCCTTCTTTGTCACTGACACTATGCCTTGTCGTTAATTTAAATTTCTTATTTTATTTGCATGCATGCCGGTGAGTGTGCATGCATACACGTGCATTGGGTATGAGTACCTGTGGAGGCCAGAAGAGGGCTTTAGACCACCCAGATCTGGAATTCAAGCAGTTGTGAGCCACTTGATGAAGGTTCTGGGAACTGAACTCCCATCCTCTGAAAAAGTGCAGAGAGTTCTTAAGCCCTGAGCCATCTCTCCAGACCCTCTATCTGATTTGAGAAGCTTTCTTTGACTTTCTAGGTGAAGAGTTCTGTGAGCCTGCCTCAAAGCTTGGCATGCCTTCATATGAGCATAGCACACCCAAAAAATCAGCATGTAGACAAATAAATGGAATGTTAACCTATACTGTCCCCAGTTAATTCCCATAGTGCTTTGTCCGCCCCCTCTAATACTCCCTGAATAAGAAGGGAGCTTGGTGGAGATGTCCCTTCTCCTGTCTGGCAGTCCTGCCTATCCTTCCTGCCTGGCTACTGGCCAAACAGTGTTTTATTCATCAACCAATAAGAGAAACATATAGACACAAGGACATCTCCCATCAGGAACTCCTTGGAGAAACACATGTTCAGGCATGTACAGACAATTTTGAGAAAGTCTGATCATAACTGAGAGCTAGAAAGAAGATCAATGAAAGGTCTAGGAGCCAACTTCCAAAGGCTTCCACTGGCCAAAGGCAAGAAAGTTTAAGGAAAACAATGTATTGTGCTCAGATGCATGGGATCCTGGCAAAACTAAAAACTTGCCACATTTAAATCACCAGAGAGAGAATACTGGTGGACAATAATCATTACTCTGACAAATTTTAAATAAAGAGAGATAAATGTTAATCTTGCCTTTTCTGCATGAATTGCCTGCAAACAAATCTAAACATAAAGGAGAAGCTGTTATTTACTTTTTTCTTTGCTTTGACAAAACACCTGGCAGAAAAACATAGAGGAGCATCCATAAAGGGAGTCATGTGACCAATTCTAATGTTCATGATTAACTGAGATTCTGATTTAAACAAATAAAATATGCGAGCTGGAAATCAGATCATTACTCGATACTAAAAGTTATTGAGGACTTTGGATATAAGTATGTTCTGATTGGGCTTCTAAGATCTTAGCCTTTAGGAATAAATGCAAGCACTGTGTGGAGTCAGCCCAGTGACTTGAACCTGCTTCACACGGTGAAAGGAGGGCAGATGTGGGTGCAAACAGAGAGGAGGTGAGATTGACACCACTCAGCCACAGCAGACCCAAGAGGAAGTGAGGCTGGCGTGGCTGAGTCACAGCAGAAGTAAGAGGAAGTGAAACTAGCACGGCTGAGTCACAGAGGAAGCAAGGGAAAGGGGAGGAAGTGTCCCTGCTACTCTTTTACCTCAGCTTGAACACACCTCACAGTCTTAACAGTGAAAAGATTAAAGGCAACTGTTTCCAAGCTTGTTTTTCTCTTTTAATTAATATAATTTATTTATTCTATGCATTTTTCATATATTGTATCTTGATCCCATTCATTCCTTCTCCCTTCACATCTGCCCTCTGCCCCTGTACAACCCCCCCCAATAAAACACAATCCAAGAGAAAAAAATGAAGAAAATCAAATGAGAAAAATTTAAAAGTAAATAAGTAAAAGGGAAGGAATTAAAAATCTTATCATGGAAGCTGTGATGTGACCTAACAAGTCATGCTGTGTACTCCTTGGTTCATACATCTCTACTTGGAAGCGTTCATTGAGAGGAGTCATTCACTGGTCTGGTTCGAGGTTCCTGATCTCCACTATACTGAGCCCCCTACTAGGACTTTTCCTGGACATCCTGCTGGTCTGTGGTTGGAGATCCTGCAGCTTTGTGTCTGTGGGTCAGATTCCTTTACATGCTTTAGCAGATCATAGATGGATGGATGTTTGGCTGGCCAAATCATGACCCTGGGTCTGGGCCTGGACACTTGTAGGGTTGGTTCATCAAATGGGAAATGGGGATAGTTGTCCCATGCTTGCATGATGCATATGGCGCCAGCAACGTGAGTACTAAGAACTTCCACTTGAAACTTAACAAAAATTTAAAAGGGATTTTAGAAACAAAAGAACAGAGACAAGCACTGCTTCTTGGTAGCAGCATTTTCTCAGGTGGACTCTGTTTTGCTAGAGACAAGCAGAGACTTGCACACCCAGTGCTGTCAGTAAACTTATGCCTGCCATATTGGAAAGACAACAGTTAAAACAGCCGCGGATTTGATTTTAGCAATGTTGTTTAGCAGATAACAGACATGTGGCCAAAAAAAAAAAAAATAAAGATTTACAGTAAAGTCAGATTCAGATGAAGTAAAACCTCTAACAGGTTTATAGTGTGTTTAAAAATATACATAGGCTTGGGAGAGGAAAAGAAACAAGATAGTGGTTAAAAAAAAAAGAAAAAGAAAGAAATAGAGTAGCTAGGTATGGTGGCACATGCCTTTAATCTCAACATTTGGGAAGCAGAAGCAAGCAGATCTCAGTGATTTCAAGGTCAGCCTGGTTTACAGATTGAATTCCAGAGCAGGCAAAAACAAACAGAGAAGCCCTGTCTCATAAAAGTAAAAAAATAGCATAATAAAAAGCCATATAAAGATGGAAAATACACGGAGAGTCTGGATGCTGTATGCTATTGTGTTGTCTTTGAATTGTTTGATTGCTAAGGAAATAGCAACAACTGCTAAAAGAAATACTACTGAATTAATCCAACTTATACATTTTGAAAATGCTTTGACTTCTAAATTTAAATATAAGGACAGGTTACTTGGGAAAAGAATTTCTGCTTGTGTTTCCACAGAAAATGTAAAGCTATGGATTCCTTCCATACTAGTGTGGTTTGATGAAGCAAGACTCCCTGAAATGGTGTCCCAGGTGATCCAACATCTAAGACAGCTGAGATGATGCAGCCTTACAGACCACAAAATACAAGGATTTAGCCAGGTTTCTGTGTTTTGTCATGATCCCCATGATATGGGCAGCACCCACAACCAGCAGGAAGTAGTTTGGAATGAACAATGCCCAAATTCCTAAATATTGTTTATAAATTTTTGTTTTCATTTAAATGGTGTTGGTTAGAAATGGTGATGATCACAGTTAATCTCTTTTTTAAGGAAAAAAAGGGAATATGATATAGAAATGAACACTTTGTATTGGTATGAATTTTCATTTATTGACACAAATTTAAGGTCAATTTTGTGATATGTGTATTTCTCTTGTTTAAGTATTGTGTTTATACTGATCTTTTAAAATGCAATGCATAATTAAATATAGATTATATAATAGTCAGAACTTATAGTTAGGTTTTCTAGATATACAGAAATGTATTTGAGATGGATAGATATTCTTCAAACCTTTCAAAGACTTACAGAATATATGGAATTTAAATGGTTTAAGGTTTTTCATGATTGTGAGACAAAGCTACTCCTGGCACACCAATTACGTCTGAGAGGAAGATGGGCATCAAAGAAACTCATTATGGAGTTTGCTTTCAACATGGCAAGATTAGCCATTTGGCAAGAAACTGCTGTTACCTGGACCGTTTGACTGTTGCTGTATAAACATACAGGACTCACAGGAAAGTGACTGCTAAACTTACAAAACAAGATGAACAGTCTTAAAGGGTTCCTGCTTCCTTGAAGAATCTGCCAGACATTCTGCAGGACACAAAAAAATGATTGACAAACCACCAAGACAGATAGATAGTTTAAAATTTCCTGCTTTGCTGAGAAGTCTGCCAGACACATTGTGGCCTATGGGCTGAAGTTGGATGCACCAATGTTACAGAGGAACTTCGGGTGACTGTCCAGGTAGCGAGATGTCTCTGTCAATTTTAGTGTTTATATATTATCCTTCTGTAGTCTTTGATGGAGTTGAAGACAGATAGTTACAATTATATTTTTCCTTAGCTGTGATAAAAGATAAGTTACATGTAAGACTTTAGACTCATAAAGATAGGATAGATGATTTTTTTAAAATCTTGCTAAATGTTAATGGACTAAATATTGTATTTATAGTTCTTGTTTAATAACTGCCTTGTTATATATTTTACTATGTTAAAGTTAAAACTTTTTATTTAGACAGAAAAGAGATGATGGGGGAAGTCCTTTGGGTATATTTTGTCTTATTGGTTGATAAATAAAGTTGGCCAACAGGGAAGCAAGATAGGTGGGACTAGGAGTCAAAGAGGATTCTGGGAAATGTAGCCAAGAGTGGAGAGTCATCATGTGATCCCGGGAAGAAAGGACACATGAGGCTGTGTCCTTGGTAAGATAACACCTTACAAAAAAAAAAATATATATATATATATTAGTAATTATGGGTTAATAGTCAGAGCTAGCCATTAACAAACCACAGCAAATGGTCAACAGCTTCATAATTAATATAGCGTCCTGTGTGTTCATTTGGGACTGATGCAGCTCTGTGCCCAAGCTGGAGGGAAGAATGCTCATTACATATGCTTGTGATTTTTGGGGGTGACTTACCCACAATTCCACAGGGCTGGATCTGTTGTGCTACCCTGGCAGGGTGCAGGGCCTGTTCTTCCAAATGTTGCAACTGGTAGGGGTCAGGAATAGTTCTCCTACTCTTATGATCATAGGACCATCTCTGCCTCCTGCCCCAGGCATTGATGGGGGGGGGAAATCTTTCCTCCTCCCATTATGCTACAAGACAGATGAGCAGTTGGGGCCACTGTCTCATGCTCACAGCTTTGGAGTTGGTTTACCCACTGTAACAGGGTTGGATATAACAGGGCTGGCTCTAACAGGGTTGGATCTATTGTGATGCTCTGTCCAGGTACAGGACCTTCTCTCCCGAGTGTTGCAGTACAAGCTTGTTTTTCCTAGCTGGAAGCACTCACTATTCAGTAGTTCTCCCTTATTGGTGCTTTTGATTTCTGTAATTCCGTCTAGTCTAGAAAAGTTCTAGAAATAAATATTCTTGTTTCAAATTGTGTCCATTCTGAGTAGCAGCATGATGGGATCCCCATAAGTCCCTCTCCATTCTGCCTGGGATATCATTTACCTTTCTGTATGCATCATCCATGCAATGGTCACTTAGAAGCCATCTTCACTATTAACTATGGTGTTCTGGTACAGCAATGTTCATGCTCACATCACCTTTAATTTACTTACAAATAGCCATCTTATGCCACACTAATGATGCTGGCCACTTTTCCACATTGTGATGCTATAACTGTCATATTTTATTACTATTTGTTTCTATGAATCTCACACCATTCCTTATTTATAAATTCAGCTTCACCATAGATTCAGATGTATAGGAAACTCAAGGCTTATATAAACTTGGATACCATTTGCTCTTTTGGTCCCTGCTGGAGATCTGGGAACTTACTCCAACAGAAGAGGTGAAGAGAAGTCTCCTTTGGCCTCCTTGAAATCATTTCCACACTTGTCCATTAGAATTAGACTTTGGGGTGGAGAAATGGCTAGCTTCAGTTCCCAGTACCCACTTAGAGGATCACAACTGCCTGAAACTCCAGTCCTAGCAGATCTGATGCTCTCTTCTGGCCTTTGCAAGCTCCTGAACCCATGTGGTACACATATAATCAGGCAGGCTCTCTTTCTCACATACACACACATAAAGAGTAATTTAAAAAATTTTAAAGAATTTCACCAGAAAGCACAGAAGACCAGCAAATCACCTTGCTTACTATCTTGTCATATTTCTGTAAGAAAACTATAAAATACAGACTTTTGCAAAGCATGGTGGCAGACCAGAACTTCTGTACTTTGCAGGAGGCAAAGTTTGAGCTTGTGTTATATAGTGAGTTTAAGGTCAATCTGAACTAAATAAATTAAACCTCATGTCACAAAACCAATGGCTGAGAGGGCAGCTCAATGGTACAGTGCAAAAACAAAAGGCTTTGGGCTCCTTCCAAGCATTGCTTAAGAACAAAGAGGAAAATTCTTAAGTTTTTGAATTTTCTTTCACTGAATGTTCTGAATGTTACAGATTATTGATAGGTACAAAATTGATGAAAATTTAGAAATATATATTACAATTATTAATAAACAGTTTGAAAAGATGGAAACATTTTAACATATTAAACATATTGAGTAAGGTAAGTTTATGGAGACTTGACTGAGGGATGCTTGACATTTTTAATTGTCCCTTTGTTTGATAACCCAGACAAATATAGTAAATGGAAGAAAGACCCAATTTGAAGTTTCAACTTTAAACAGTAGCAAAGAAAAAAAAAAGATTGGACACACACAAAAAAAATCCTGAATACTTTGTATTTAAATTTCAAAGACATTGTCCTTCTTTTCTTGTTTTGATTAAGCAGGTGGGAGAGAAGCAGCAAATCAGATATGAGGGAAGGAACCACACACTAAATATAAACCCTGTACGGACCCTGACCTCCACCCTGCTTAGTTCTTGATTTGAACTATGTGACTCTCCGGACATGATTCCTTGTGCAGACGCCCCCAGCAAGAAAGTCACAGGATTCTCAAGTGAGTCAGGTGATAGTCTTTGTAAGTCGCCCCAAGGCTCACATCCAGCCAAGAGTCACCAGGAACCCTGCAATTAACCTTTAGAACACCAACATTTGGAAAGAGTTTGAGCTAGGGCTGAGAAGCCAAAAGAATTGTGGATTGCTGAAGACCCATATGCAAATCTATTGTGAAGGTGGATTTGGAAGCTAATTAAAATTAAAACACCACAGATATCTTCAGTGCTCAGGCAATCTTCAAAAGAGATAGGCAAGCAGACAAAGGAAGAAAGAGGGGCTTTAAAAATAACTGACATTTGGACTGAGTGTGGTGGCACACTCCTTTAATCCCAGAACACTTGGGAAGAAGAGGCAGATAGATGAGTTTGAAGCCAGCCTGATCTACACAGTGAATTCTAGAACTGTACAGGGACTGCATAGAGAGACCCAGTCTCAAAAACTAAAACAAATAAAAAGAAGGAAAAATAATTGACCCTCAATTTTTTACCATGTCTCAGATATTAAAAAATCACCCGAACATTTGACTGTGTGGGAAATGAGTGTGTTTCCTTGGGAAGAAGAAATTAAATTAAATGAGACCTTTATTTAAATAATGTTCACTTTTGTAAAATATAGACAGCATTGCTAAAGTTGCAGGATCAGTATACAGTCTATTCTTAAATATAGAGTCAAGGGGCGCTGGAGAGATGGCTCCATGGTTAAGAGTACTGGCTGCTCTTCCAGAGGACCTGGGTTCAAGTCCCAGCATCCACATGGCAGCTCACAACTGTCTGTAATTCCAGTTCCAGGGGATCTGACACCTTCACACAGACATACATGCAGGTAAACACACAAATGCACATAAAATAAAAATGGATTAAAAAGTATAGAGTCAAGGGAGGGAAACCCAAGAAATAAGGCTTAGATAATCTCATAAGATAATACTTCAAGATGTAATTTATTTTTCTACATTAAAGTCTTTAGATCACCTAAACATTAAAAAATAAATTCAATAAACACCTTTGTCCAATCCTGGTATTCTCTCTTTTCATCACTCATGACCTTTAACACTACAAGCAGATATGAGATGTTTGACTAAGCAAAACACTACAATAGAGGAAGTAGAAAGTTGCAGATTCACATAAATACCCATCTCCGTTATTTAAAATCAATTGCCATGAAAGATTTGTCTCATAAAACATAGACTATTTTCCTCTAAATTCCAGTTTGGAAAACTACAAAGGAATTAGTGGAAATTAAATGAATGTCAAGAAAAGTAATGGCTACTAACGCTTTACACTTAGTTCTGAAAAATCAGGCTTTGTTAATTACCAAAGTGAAATGGTCCATGAAGCCACAAAATGCTTTCAAGTGAGGTCAATTCAATTCACAACATAATAGCTCTGGAATATTTTTGACTTCCAAAACTGCTCACGGAAATTACAAAACAATGTCAGACTATCTCACAAATCACCAATGTTTAGTTCTTACAGTTTAAAGCAATGCTTTCTTGACATCTTTTCACTAGAAAAAAAATAAGAATTGCTAAAGGACAGAAAAACAGATTATAACAGAATTTCCACCTATGGAGTATTTATTGTAATGTGACAAGACTGTAGAAAAGGTTTGTTCTTGATAATATCCTGAACATCCTGGAAATTGGCCCCCTAAGGGCAAAATAAAATTCCCTATAGTTCATTTTGTAAAGATCAAATAAGCTAATGGATATGCAATTACTGAGTTGTATGTATGTCTATAAAAATCACAGTTATTATTAAAAGTTGAATTTTCCTGGGACTTCACAGTTTCAAATTACTGAAAGGCCAAAGAAGGCCAGAGGCCAGAATGAAGCCAAGATAGAGTGAATTCCAAGAGAGTAAATTAATTCTCAGGTATGCTTTGGCGAGCTGGATATGTGTGTGTTATGTAATTCAGAGTTGAAGATGAAGACCGTACTGGATGGATCCTTGACTGTGCTCTTCATAAATCATGGTTCTTAGCTCCTAAGCTAGTCCACCCATGGTTTGAAATGAGCCTCAACCATGGAACAGAGAAGTCTGAAATGACCTTAAAACCCATCTGTAGGAGGTGCATAGACCTCCCAGTGTAAACAAGGCCTCAGCCACACACATAACAGTGGGGCCCAGAGAGTTACCAGCTGCTTGGCTAACCATATTATTTTCCCGCATTGAATCCCCATCTTTCCAGAAAAGAATTTGTCTCAGGGTGTGTGATCTGCATGGCTGTGTCTTTGTTCTGTTTACTGATAGACTTCTTCACCTGTTCACGGCTCACCCTTCTCCTCCCAAACACCACCTTACTTTATTTCTGCCTGTACACTGTCTGCCACGAGAGCACTGAGATGTCTGACAACCCCCACAGTGAACCTATGTGTTCTGATATTTGAAAGGTTTCTTCCATGACAATCTGTTTAGACTGTTACATTGCATCACTGAACACACGAGCAATGCTTTCTGCTGCAGAGCTGGTTACTAAAGCGAAACCAATTTTTTTACACTTGTTTGGAATAATCATTATTATTTTAAAATGACCTGTTAGGAAATAAAGCCCCTGTCTCATCATATTGTTTAACTACTTGCAAGCCCTGCGACTCTGGACAATTTTACCTCTCTAATCCTTGGTGCTTCCATTTGCAAAATGTAGGCACGTATGCCTCAGATTGGCAGGAGAGACAAACAGCTAATCCACAAGGCACTCTTAGTCCTCTCCAGGTGCAAACTCAGGGATCTTTGCAGCTGCTCTTTGTAACAGAGATGTTGTTTCAACACCCCCAGGCTAAAACCAGCCCGACGTTGACAGCTATCGTCTCACATATATACATGAAAAATCATCTGAATGTTAAAAATATTTCAGATTATTTTGTCTACGTGCTTGAGGAAGATGCTAGCATATTGTAAATAGTCCATACAGATTAAAGAAATAAATAAAGCTTGAGAATGTTGATACAAGGTGAGAGTGGCCTGGGAATGTGAGCATTATGTGAGTCCTATGGATGCTGTGAGGCCCATGGATGCTGGCTTGTGCACTTTCCCAAGCATTGCCATTATCTTCTGCAACATCATTTTTCTCAATGAGTTGTTTTTCTTGCCCTGTGCAATAGTTACTTTTCTTGTCATTGCAACCAAATACCCGACTAAAAGCAACTTATGGAAGGAAGGGTTTCTTTTGGCTCCTGGCTCAGAAGAATGTAGTGTACCCTGGCAGGGAAGGTGAGGCATCGGGAGCCACCAGGAAACAGAGATCGGAGAATACCAGGGTTCACCTGACTTGTCCTTTCCCCTTTTAAGTCATTCTGCAGCCCTCAGACAAGCAATGGCATCATCCACATTCGATGTAGGTCACCCCCTTCAGAACCCAAGGCATTCTCACTAAAGCTGTAGGTATTTAATGGTCAGTCTTTCTACCACAGCTGCAGGGGCTTCTGCTAGCTCAAGCTGACAGTGACAATTAGTCATCACAATTCCACCACCTGTCAATATAACATTCAAAAACACTCCTTTAAGCTGTAACATTCCACCCTTGAGTCCTATAGTCTTGTGATCATATCATCATAGTGCAAAAAAGAATACTCAAAGCCTCAACTGCTCCAACACTGTTCAGAGACTCATGGCCATTTCTACACTGCCAGCCCCTGTAAAATAAAAGCTTAAGCTTCACGACTCCAACATACAAGAGCCAACATTCCCACCCCAAAATGAGGGAAGGAGATCAACTAAAGAGCAGATCTTATGCTGTCCACACTCCTTCGTATCCACACTCCTGCAAGTAAGGCGTTAGCCATGCTCCCATAACTGCCCATCCATGCCCCTGTAAGCAATCCCAGTTATGTCACTGATTGACCAGGCTTGGGAGGAATCATTTAATTGGCCACCACTGGTGTCCTATCCGGGATGTTTGGTGTTTATCTCCATAGGAAACAGTCATACAACAGGGCAAAGCCCATCACTGCTCATCCAGACTCAGGTATATCTGTGTGTGTGGTACACTGTTCACAAGCAACCACCATTGCACTGCAAGCCTTCCAGGTGCCAACCACCTGATTCTGGCTTCAGCTTTCTCCATGGGGCACTTGTTAGTTGATCTTGTGTATAATTTGATTAATTTATTTGTTTTTTGCCCCCCTCACCTAGCCAAAATTTCAGAAGAGCATAGATTCTGTTGATACCATTGTATCCTTGGTAACCCCACCCATGTTTGGTAAGCTTCTGGTAGAAACAGATCACGGAAATGAGTAAGCTAACACTCAGAAGGCAGACTGTGTGAAAATTACTCATACAAGGAATATTGGAGTTTAAGGCATTTCTTCTCTATCTCCCCAGCCTTCTACACTGGTTTACACAGTTTACTTCTGACACTCGGCCTTGGGTCACTGACTATGACCTGTGAGAAAAATCCCCACAGACATTGTCTGGTAATTTAATCACAAAGCAACTCGATGAAGGAGACAAAGCAAAAATCCCATTTTGGTGACATATGGAGGTTAATGCTTTTCCACCACACACACCCCTAGCAAAATAAGAACAACCAATAGGTCTCTTAAGACAACTGTCAAATAGAGTGCTCTAGATGTATTCTATAGATGTCACCATGCAGTCACACCAATAAACAAATAGCTTTAAACCATGTAAACACAGCAGGAAATGTAAAACCTAATGTTCCTCCAAATGACTATTCTTCGAGTTTTCATAAGAGAATCTTTCAGCATCAACAGTGCTGTGTAAATGTTTATTATCAAACCTCAGAGATGCTAGTTCTCATGACATAACTAAGTGGCTGTATTTCTTACCTGCCTATAGTTCTGGGCCTCCCTAAGAGATTACCTTTTATATGTAGCTATGCCAGATACTTCTATCAGAACCCTGCATAGATCATACAAACTGCTCAGAAGATATACAAAAGAAAAAATATAGCAGAAATCTATTTACTCCCACATTTTTAATGCCTTTATAAATTGCATATGCTAATTTAGAAATGCCCCAAATTCCATCACTTTGGATTCTCTTTGTCATCAAGCTAATGTCTGGCTATTTGGATGAAATAGTTCTCTTGGGCATTCGACATGTTAAGAAAATAATGTATCTGCTAACATGAGATCCTCTGTGCATGATGCTATTGAGGAAACCCTCAAAGAACAATGACAGACCTTCCAGGGTCCAGAATGACCTAAGGCTATGAATACTGCCTGCTGGTGGATTACTTTCTTTCCAAGTCTTGAGTACAATATTTGAACATAAGTATTTCCATGTCTCCATCTTCTAAAAGGGACATAAACACTTACCAAGTATTATTACCTTGGTGGGGGAGTTTTAAATGGATTTAACTTTTTAAAAATCTCCTTTTCCTTTCATAATGGATCATTTACAACAGTTTTCATCTTGGGAAAATAACCTTCCTACAGAATTTATTCTTATTTCAGATAAGGATACTTGTGTTTGAAAAATATAAAATTACAAGGCATAGTAGTAATTTAGTTTTTATGATATAGTTATTATTGTTGCCATTATTATAATCATTATTATTTAGAAACCATATTATCCATGAGGCTAATGTACAGTCATGTATATATGCATATTTATGATAGAAGCTTCCCCCATATTCTTATTACCAGTACATAAATATCTCCCTAACTCATTAGCCCATCAATTATGCAATTACTTTTCTTTAATACACTGTATTGTTACTTTATTATTGTTTCATGGATTACTTGTTTTGTGGGAAGTTTTCTGAATTGCTGCATGTCTAGGCACATATAGTATGGCTCTGAGTGCTGAACACTCCCATGTTTCCATGTTTTCAGTTCTATCTGTTAATCATCAGGGCAGTGATGTACAGACTACAGTACCTGCCCATCATTAGGGCAATGATGTACAGACTACAGTACCTGCCCATCATTAGGACGGTGATGTACACACTACAGTACCTGCCCATCATTAGGACGGTGATGTACACACTACAGTACTCTTCATCATGATGACAATGCTGATGATACAGGTTGTACATGATCTAGTCTTGATTTTAAACCAAGAAACAAGAGCCATTTCACCCAGTATAAAATAAGGAATATCTTTTAAATCTCTGATTTGTGTGTGCACATACATGCATGTTCGTGTGTGTGTGTGTGTGTGTGTGTGTGTGTGTGTGTGTGTGTAGATGAACATGTCAAACCAGAGGACTTCAGCTGTCATTCCTTAGATACTATCCATTTGTATTGAGTTAGATTCATTAATTGGCTTTGGACACACCAGGTGTCAGGCATCTGCGTTTCTTTGCCTCCCTAATGCTGGAGTTACAAATATGCATCATTATGCCTGCCTGGCTCTCCTTTCCCCTCCCCTCCCCTCCCCCGCCTCCCCCTCTCCTCTCCTCTTCTTTCTCTCCCCTCTCTTCCTCTCCTCTCCCTACCCCCTTTTTTAACATTGGTCCTGGGATTTGAACTCTGCTCCTCATGCCTACAAGGATAGCACTTTACCCAGGAACCTCTCCCCTCAGCCCAAATCTTCAATTAAGAAAAAAGGAGAAAACCTTTATACATTCTCATTTAAGGTCGAATTTTGTTCATGTGGTAAGTTACGCTGTTTTCGTGCTACTATCCTGAAAAATATCATTTGTCTCAACTGAAATTTAACTCTGTAAGTGATGTTTTGTAAGGGAACTCCACCGTGGCTTATTTTCACACCAGACTTCCTTTGTGGGTTTTCTTTACTGCAGGAAGACTAGACCTTGGCTCAGCTTACAAATTTCAGAGATGAATAAAAATCACTGTCCTGAAAGGGCTGACATCATGTCCTTCATACTCATACATGTACCACTTAGGCCACGTGCTAGTCATTAAAGTGTAACCAAAAATACACTGTCCACCTCCCTCCCACAAAGACTAAATGTCCAGTGTATTCTCTGGTTAGCACCAGTCACCTTAATGCTTGCCTAAGGCACTCAGTCTCAGACACTCCCAGGGAATGGAATGGAGGCTGTCATCAGCACACAAGCCTTGGCCAGTGTCTGTCTTGGTAGAGGAGTGACAAAGGTTTTCCTCTGTCATCAAAGCAGTCAGCTGACAGGTGCTAAAACAGGGCTTTTAGTTCCTAATCTCAGCTTAATCACTAAGCCACTCTTTATCTTCACATTGAGGTGTTTCTTTATCTCTCCATCATATGAAAATATTTCTGGCTCACTTGGTGGGCAAATTGGCCTATTTATTTTATCTATTGCCTGCTTTAAATCATTATTGGTCTTTTCTCTTTTATTCAGACCTAATTACATTTTGAACATCCACCAAGTGCTACATATAAATACTTCCATGTCTTCTTTCACAGGTCTGGGAGGCTCTATGCACTGTGGAGAGGATGGAGACTCTGAAGGCAGAGTTAAATGTGTGAGTGTATCCTTCTGTGTGTAACCCTGGAATTCAGAAATGATGAATGATGTGGTAACATGTGGTTAGTTTTGTGGTTCTTAGTGTCAGTTTAGTGCCTTGAGAATTGATAAATGCTGACATGGAAGGCTCTGTGTTGTGAAATGATGAGTAACAAGTTTGATATTGATAGAAGTTAAATAATTTAAATATGTACTAATCAGACAATACTGCTATGAAAAAACACCATACAGTAGGACTTAAGCAGCAGGTACTTATTTCTCTTGCTTCTGGACATTGCAAATCCAAAGTGAAGGTGACAGAAGATGGGAGGGGTGCTCTTTCTGGGTCTGATTTCTGCTTATGCTCACTTAGTTGTCTTTATGTGGCCTCGGGTAGCCTCACATAGCCAAGAGAGAACAAACAGGCTCTTCTCCTTTTCTAGAGCTGCTAAGCACAGCAATAAAAGTATTAGACATTAAAGTTAACTACCTATCTCCCAAAGGCCCAAGTTTCACCACTTTCAGAGTCAGGGATTAGACACTTGAGTTTTAGAGACATGCAGTGGCCATAATAGTCATTTAATGCATCTTTGCTTTGTGTGTAAATAAGGATCAAAACCAAGACCTCCAGAAACCATGGGGAGCTAGCTACCTTTTTAGACTAAAGGGTCAATGTAATTTACACCACTTACATTTGAATATTAGTTGTGTGTTTTTACAAAGAAAACTGAAATAAAGGTAAGGATGACAAGTCCAGCAGAACACAAGAAATTAGGTTGGCAATTTTCCATAGTTCTGGTTAGTTACATGTGTAAGAATTTCTCTGTGGCATCTAGTGTCCATCTCATAGCATTTTGCTGTGTGCTTTTGTAATTATTTCTCTTAACAGCACCTCAAACAGGGTATTTTACAGATGTTCAATGAAAAATGTATTCTTTCTTCTAAACAAATCTATTTTGGGTGCTGCTTTGCTTGTATTTTGTCAGGCACAATCAATAGAGTGTTTGCTGAAGTCCTTTTCCTTCAATCTGTGATGACTTATAACATTTGCTTATATGCTTAGCAGTAAAGGGAATCAAGCATTACTATGTATCACTAAGGAAAAACCAACTCCAGCCTTCAATGCTACTCTCTCCTGAGGGCAGCATCACTATGGAGCATAAGGAGTATGATAGAAGAACCTACCATTACTCTTGTTTCTCCAGCCTATCATGCTGCTCTTCCCTGAGGGCACACATAACAATGAAACATAAGGGATGTGAGAAAAGAACCTAACCATTATTCTCATTTCTAGTTCTTTATGGCCTGCAAGTATTGACTGTGTTTTCAAGTTAGATGAATGAGGTCAACACACTTGTTTAAGGTTAATGTTCAGAAGATGTTACAAATTTAGATCGCTTGCTTTTAAGATAAATGATATTAGCTATTGAACAAAACCATAAAGTATTAAGAAACTCCAATAGATGTTTTATAGCCTTTTGATTTATCACCTCTTCAGGACACGCTTCATGGTTTCTCATCATTGATCCAGAGAAAGTAAACGTGCATTGCAAGCTCATTGCACGATATCATTAGTAGTTGTATGCTTTTATTTGACTTACCACACAGTTGCTGGCATGGGATTTTCAATTTATGGCATCACATTTGATGCTTGCAAAGTTCTGGGCTTTGGAGCATTTCAGATTTTCAACATCTGAATCAGGGACACTCATTCAGTATTTGCACTTAAAATTATGGCTATGTAGCTAGCTCAGAGAATGATGCTATTGGCAAAACCCTAGGCTTCAGCCAGGACAGGCAGTAGAGAGAATGGGGAAGTGCTCTCTGTCAATGAACTTGTGTATGACCAGTGTCTTTCAAAGTGACTACATCTCCGCTTTTTCTAGTTACGGAAGCCAACAAATTCCTTCTTTTTAAACTTTTTTTTAAAGACAGGGTCTCACTATGTAGTCTTGGTTAGCCTAGAACTCACTATGTAGACCAGTTTGGTCTAGAACTCAGAGGGATTCATCTGCCTCCCCGATGCAGGATTATGTGTCACCACACCCAACTGTATTTGAACTTTTAAGAGCTGGATTTCTATGATCTGCACCAAAACCAACACCAGGATAAAGTGTTTTATTTCAAGATGAGAACATTACAAACATCAGACTTTCAAAGGTGATCTTGGCTGAGCTGGGATGGCTTAGTTCCAGGTTAGAAAATAGGTTAAAAATGAAACTGGCGAAAATTGGGGTAAATGATGCTTCATGTATCTTGGAACTCAGATTATCTAAATATCAAAGAAAGATATTTAAGAGCCAGGTCATAATCTTGACCGTGTGTTGGTTTGACTTTTGTCAACTTGACCCAAGTTAGAGTCATCTGAGTAAGGGAAACCTCAATGGATAAAATGCTCCCGTCAACCGGGCCTGTGGGCGTATCTATGGGGCATTTCGTTGATTGATTTTTGAATCGGAAGGGCCAAGTCCACTGCGGGTGGTACCACCCCTAGGAAGGTGAGATAGGTAGATGTAAGCTTGCAGGCTGAGCAAACCACGAGGAGCAAGCCAGTATCAGCATTCCCCCATGGCCTCTGCACCAGTTTCTACATCCAGGTTCCCGCTTTGAGCTCCAGTCCTGACTGCCCTCAGTGATGAACAGGATTATTATGTATAAGCTAAATAAATCCTTTTCTCCCCAAGTTGCTTTCAGTCATGGTGTCTCATCACATCAATAGAAACCTGACTATGACATGCAGGGTGACAGTTCCTTCCAATTTTCAATAAAATCGTACAAGAAAAAAAGGATGATCTTCAAATTAACCCAGGAGAAAAAGACTCAGTTGTTTCTAAGTATCACCCTTTCTGTCACCACTCAGCTTTCCCCAAATGGCCCAAAATGGCTAGCTAGAAGCTTTGCATTCCAGGTATGTAAACATCTCCACACTTTGCCAATGCTAATGTTGGGATAAGGAACATGTCATGAAGAACATAGGCTCTTTTTTTTTAACTCTTTTTTTTAGTTATGAAGCTTGATATTTGAGCATGTTCTGGAGATTATAATCTAGAGCAGAGGTTCTCAACCTGTGGGTTATGGCTCCTTTGGGGGTTGTATATTAGATATACTGCATATAAGATATTTACATTACAATTCATAACAGTAGCAAAATTACAGTTATGAAGTAGCAATGGAATAATTTTATGGTTGGGGGCCACCACAGCACGAGGAACTGTATTTAAGGGTTGAGAAGCACTGCTTTAGAGAGAGGGTGTCATGACTTCTGAGACTCAGCCATCATAACAGTCAGATGGTTTATAAATGCTTGCAGTTAAGATCACATCATGGCTTGGTTTTGAATTTAGTACAAGACTGGTGTGTGTGTGTGTGTGTGAGAGAGAGAGAGAGAGAGAGAGAGAGAGAGAGAGAGAGAGAGAGAGAGGGGAGAAGGAGAGAGAGAAAGAGAGAGAGAGAGACCATTGGCATTTAAAACCATGCAACAAATTACTGTCAATTAATGATCAAGACCAATCAGAGACAATTAAGAACTGCAATTAGAGAAGTGACTAAAATGATGTATATCTAACTCCACTAAAAATTCACAGAGTACTGTTCTACTCTAATAATCAAAGTTTTACCTGAAGAATACTATGCACCCCATGAACTTATAGACAACAACTTTTAGGACTAAGAAGCTCTCAGACCAGAGTTAGAATTGTTGTTTTTAAAAGATTGTCTTCATCCTTTAACTTCCATTGCAGCCCAGATGTTTCTACCTGCCTGGGCTTCTGCATTGCCCTCTGGTTATGCTGCTAACTGGAGGATTTACTTCCATGCTCCTTTTTAATCACTTTAATTGTGTTAATTTTTCTAGGCTATCCCATGGTTTTTAATTAATATAAAATAAATCCAGTATGTTATACTTTCTCGTCTATTACTAAGTTTCCTTGTTTACCTCTATAATTTTTTCTTTCTCCACTCACATATATAACTGAACAATTTCCCATACAGTGGAAATTCCTGGCCAATACCTCCCACACTACCCAGAATATGACTTCCCAGAGGGCCAGGGTCCTCTCAGTTCCATGACTGGACTCACTCAGCATTCCAGTCTTCACGTCTCGACTCTTATTTGGCCCTCAAGTGGTATGTAAGGAATGGGTGAACACTTTTGGCTCCCTCTCAAAACATGTACATTAAAGTCCTAACGACCAGCACTTCAAAATGTGACCTTAATCTTCGAATGAACCTTTGTAACCAGTTAATATTAGTCATACTAAAGTTGGCTCCTAATCCGATACATCTAGTGTTTGCATCAGAAGACTACCAAAGAGATCACTAGACTCAGGAAGAACGTAAAAATGGATGTAAAGGTAGAAATATTCAGGGTGATTCTACAAGTCAGGAAATTACAGAAATTGCCTGAGAGCCACAGAGGCCAGGAGAGAGGTTCAGGTGGAGTCTGTCAGTTTCTCAGCAAGGACCAGTCCTGCTTATACCCAGTTCTTGTGGAAGCCACCCAGACTCCTGCAGTTCTTAGTTTAGGCAGCTCCAGAAGAACAAAAAACCAGGCACCTGCATTCCTTGTGCAGTATTTATAGCTGCTTTCGCACAACTGTGGGGCTAAGTAATTAGAACAAAGAGCACAGCCTAAAATGTTCAGTGTTTGGTCCTTTACAAAGAGCTTGCTGGTTAGCTTATCTGATGGGCGGGGTGGGGAACAGGTGGGAGGTTTATCCTTTTTGGTGTCTTCTCTGAAACTGCTTGCTGATTGTTTACAACTGATACCTTCTTCCACAGAGATCTGAGTATGCCCAACTGATTCACCTAGGAACAGAGAGTCCTATTCAAAATTCAAGTGTAGTGAAAATAAGAAGGTAATTTGGGATTCAGAGCATGTCCTTCAATTTAATTTTTTTTATCATCAATGAAGTGTTTGTTGTGATCTCTTTCCTGTACTTGTATATATTTGCCAATTGGTTTCAAATCCGGAAGAGGGAGCTATATAACTCATTGCACTCCACAAATCTCAGCTTCTTCCTCTTCGTGGCAAAACAGTATTGGAAACACAATTTCCTTCTTGAAGTCTCTCCAAAAGGGAAGTGAGTGCTGATTTTTTTTTATTTGGCCATATCCTCTCTGAAGATGCAATTCTCATGACTCATTCTAAAACACCATAGGACCACATAAAGCTACTTGCGCTAATGCTCACAAAGTTCAGATTCTTTTTCCAGGCATCGCTGTGTGTTTATGCGTATCCATATTTCCTTTTATGGAATAAACCTAACTCACCATAGGGCTCTATATGCAATGAGCTTCAGCATGGAGTTTTGCTTGTGGTCTGTTTGGTTTCAACACTAATTCTATGCTCTGCTAATTAAAGTTCTCCCTTCATTAGAAATGAACACTCTCCTAATCCACTGTCAGAACTTTATTCACACTGAGAAGGAAGAAAATGGCAAAGATAGAGAATAGCAACTTTCAGCTTGAAATAACTTTAAAAAATAACAAATATAAACTGTACATGTTTATTTAATAAATATATCTAGAATAAGCATATAATAAAATATGTAATAAGTATATACAGTAGAAATATACCTAAGAAAAGACAATGTTTCCCCTGTAGCTTGTCATTCACACAAATAACTCATTAGTATTTGTAGAAAATACTCATAACATCCAGGTTTCTCTGATATCCAAAGGGAGGCATGAGAGAGGAGGCTTGAGTCAACAGTTAGGAAAAGACTTTGACATCCAGACAGAACTATCTGACTTTGACTAAAAAATATGCTCACAATGATCACTGGGTAGAGACTTTGGAGTTCTCAGCTTGATCATCTAAAACTCTAAACTGTAGCTATGCCTAGCGCTGTGTGGAAGGCTAGGCAAGGTGGGCCCAGCATAGTCTGTTGGCTGGAAGGAGTTAAAGATATTCAGAAAAAGAACTTTTTCTAAGAAAGGTCAGCTATGTTTGAACCCTGGGTCATTGGCAGAAAAGGAATGCAGCCATTAGGAGGACCTGGTTTTTCTGGCTTGATGATTGCTGGCAAGAGGAGGCCACGATAGAAAGAGAAGATAGCAGTTTCCTAAGGACTCGGATGAGGGCACTGTTCAACATATAGCACATGGAACAGGGGAAAGTGGGTGTGGAGTAGAGCAGAGGCAATTGGGCTTTGCAGGGGGGCTCTGGGATGCACACTGGGACAGCCTGGAGCTGAATTAAACAACCAGCTGTGTGTAACACTCACTTAGGCTCAGGGTTTTTGCAACATTTTGTGCTTGGGATGTGAAGCTGTGACAGAGAACACCACAGAGACCCACCTGGATCATTAAAACAGAAGAAACACGGGTGCCTGCCACTGCCCAGCCCACAAATCCAAGTTCCCCATGCCTTACCCCTACAAGACTCCTAGGGTATAAAAACCTGGAGACTTATTGTGGTCAGAAATTGTAGGATCTGCAGCTTCTAAATGTGGGAACACAGCCATAGAGAGAGAATTTAGTTAAAGTTATTGCATCTACTTGTGAAGATGTCATAGAGACATGAGCACTAGGTGATGGTCACGTTAGATATCAAGTGTGTGGCCTTGGTCAAGTTACTCAAGTGTTCTGGCTTTGTTCTTTGTATTTAAAGGATGGGATCTTGCCAGTGGTCTGGCAAGGCCGTCATGGAGTTGACACAGAATTGTATGTGGGAAACCTTCTTCTTTAATAAAGTATTCTATTTGCATGGAATACTGCAGAGTCTGGTATCCATAAAAGGTTTGAGCACACTGATTTACAGGCTGTATGTCTTCACACACAACTTCCCAAGAAACAATTTTCCGCATGTACACAACAGTCACAGTGAAACCTCAAGCTGCTTGAATGGCTACTTTTAGGGGCATCCACAAATGACTGATTATTCTAGGGGGATACTCCTTGGGAAATGAAGCAAGAGCTGGCACACACACAAAGAATGAGGAGTAGAAAAGCCATTGAGGGCAATGGGAAGTGGGGCCATAAAATTATTGGCCTAAATTTTAAACATGTTTCAGAGTATGGGACAGCCAGTGTCCAATCTCCTTAGTAGAGATGGCACTATTGGGAAACCTTAACTTCAATTTGCCTGCCAATTCCTGGATTCCATATCCAAGAAGAGCCATTTTTCACTTCTATGAAGTCACTGAAAGCCCATATTTATGGTAAAATAAAAACAAAAACCTAATTATGGAGCATCACATGTGCTCATGCTATACATATAAAGAAGGAGAAGGCTTTAAAGGGGGATAGCACGTACTTTGACAAACAAATCTGATTGCCCCCAACAGGAAGACAGACCTCCTTCGACTCCATGAAGTCCCCATCACTCAATGAGGGGTCAAATTTTCATCATCGACAATGCTGAAATGAGGAATTTCCTCTCTTAGCTGTCTTCACAGCACTTTCTTTAGCCAATAACAATAACCCGCGAATGTGTATGAGTCGGGCAGTTAACAAAGCACTTTACATACACAAACCCCTCTATTTGCAGAATGGAGGCTGGGGCTAACTTGAGTCTAGGAAGTCGTTATGCGTATTGACTTCAAAGTCTGCTTTCTACTTTATGGTCACACAGTCACAGGGGTTTGCAATGCCTTTGGCTTTCACCTTTATTCCTGTCCTGTCCCAGGGTTGGAGCTGTTTTCCTTAGATGAGAAAAGTAAGGCTATTCTTTTGGTTAATTCCAACTTCATCTTGTCCTAAGTAAATTCTACCCAATGCCCAGACATCATCTTTATCTGGCCTGTTCCTTGGCAATCACCCCACAGTCAGGCAATTCTCTCCATTTCTGTTATTTCCTTTTCATTTTTATCAGTTTATTAATTGTGTGTGTGCATATGTGTGGATGCACATGTGGAGGCCAAAGGACAACTTTTGGGAATCAGCTCTGCTCTGCCACCGTGTGGGACCCAGAGATTGAACTCAGGTCTGCCGGCTTTGAGGCAGTCACCTTTATGTGTTCAGCCATCTTGCAAGCCCTGTCTTGCACTTTTTAAATGTCCTCTCTGGCACTCTGGAAGGACAGGTGTCTTGGGTCCCAATGAAGCCCCCTTCCTATGTTATCCCAGGGAGCTGCTCGCACGCACTAGCCACATGTGGCTGTGGAACACTTGGGATGTGGCTATACACGGTGAACACACGTTCAACTGTAAAGCCTTGACATATTAATATTTTTTGTGTTAGTTATTTGATGAAATGATAGCTTTTATTTCACCTGTTGTTTTTTTTAATTTTCATGTTTTTGAGACAAGATCTCATTTTGTTGTATAAGCTAGCCTTGAACTCACAATTCTCTTGTGCCACCTTGAATTACAGAGGTGTGCCACCCTAACCATTCTTTACTTAAAAAATGTGGGTGCTAGAAAAATTTAAATAACACGAGTAGCTCGACTTAACTCCCACAGGTAGTACTAACATAGTGCCTTAAACTTTAACCGCCCTCCCCCCCCCCCGTCTTATTTGGAGACTCCATTCCACTACCAAATGAATTCCGCATCTCCTGGCCTACATTATTTTTCCCAGTGGGTATTAGCACTACCAGTGAGTTAATTAAAACTGGTTCCCTTTAACGATTTCTAGCTGAAAAAGAATTTCTCAGCTCACGAAGAGTACTTGGTACCACTCACAGGAAGCATGCTGGTCCTAAAATTACTCCATCAGGAATAATAAGAATGTCTTCTTTATTCTCTGAGGACTTGAAACCAAACAGGCAGAGTAGGGTGGAGAGTTCTCAGACACTCTCGCTTGTCTTGGAGGGCAAAATTGGCTTCCTGGATAATCACATCCAGGGAGACAGTTCTACATGAAGTGGAATGAAGTTGGTCAGGCATTCAAGGGACTGTGTAAAAGTTCCTCTGAGAATGCAGTTAATAGGAATGGATGGTGAGGCAGGATGTGTTTTTCTTGAAGGGAGTTCACAGGCACTATCAATCTAGCCCAAGGGAGCCATGGGATTGGATACCGTCCAAGTGCTTAAATCAATGGCTCAACCTCTCTCTCAAATGTGGTTCACTGCTATTTTTATACTACTGATGGTTCAGTAGAAAAATGAATTCAAATAGAGATGCCTTCACAGCAAGCTGTCACTGATTGTAGGTGCATGCAGACCTGATTCTTGATGACCAAATACCAAGTTTCTATTACCAGCCCCCTCTCTCTCTCTGTCTGGCCCTCTTCTCTGTCCTCAAATTGTAACTCTGGGACCCATTATTTAAAGAAAATAAATTGGGTTTAAAGAGAATGGGGCGGGACTAGAAGTAGGAAACACAAAGGTCTGGAAGGAATCAGGGGCGACTTAGGAGGCCCGGCCCTCAGACGGAGCTGCTCAGCCTTTCATTGCTTGCTCCCTGCAGCACTGTCGGGGCACACTGGTTGACTTTTTTATCGTGCCCTATAACTCTTACAAGCACTTCCAGGATCAACCCTCACTACAGGCTTATTTGAATCAAGAGACAGTCTCTTCAAAATGCAAATGCTTTTGAGTGTTCAGGGCTTTTGTTAATGTACACAGTAGTGTGAATTTATTTGAGCAAATTGCCTGTCTGCCCTGAACTTACTGCTTTGGCAGTCTCCTTTCAAAATAAAGGCTTGGAAGCCTGCCTCCGTGAGGCTGCTCCCCAAGTCTACTGTGCTAACATTTTAGAAACAAACAAATCCGTGTCAACTCTTTGAAGGCATTTTATTTGAGGGATGGCAACTTCAGAGTTTGCTTTACCCAGAGGCATCTCTCATATTTCCCCCAATAGTGAAATGATGTTTATGATTGGGTCCATAACCTCTGTGTGGAGTAACTCTTGTGGCCCCTCCCCTCCTGGAGGATCTGTAGTCAGTCAACAGTGTCTGTGGGAAGGGGAGACATGTTTCTTCAGTGGTATGGCCACTGCTAACTTGCTCTTGCAAACATGCTCTGATCTTGAAAGTAGCCTTAATTAAACTCATAAGGCCATCATCCCCCCAAAAAATCCATAGACAAGAATTAGGAGGACTATTTGGGAAAAGGAAGGTCGGCAGGGATGGGGGAGCAATAGAGAGTAATGGGGATAAATATGAAAATATTACCAGGAAAACCATTTATCTTAGTTAGGGTTACTATTGTTGTGATGAGCACATGACCAAAGGTAACTTGGGAAGGAAAAGGCTTACTTTGCTTACATATCCTGAATCACAGTCCATTGAAGGAACCCTAAGCAGGAACTCAAGCAGGGCAGGAACCTGGAGGCAGGAGCTGATGCACAGGCTAGGGAAGGTGCTACTCACTGGCTTGCTTCCCATGGCTTGTTCAGCCTGCTTTCTTACAGAACCCAGGACCACCAGCCCAGGGATAGCATCATCTACCATAGGCTGGGCCCTCACCCATCAATCACTAATTAAGAAAACACACCACAGGATTGCCTACAGCCACATCTATGACAGCATTTTTGTCAGTTGAAGTCCCCTCCTCTCAGATGATTTTAGATTGTGTCAGGTTGGCATAAAACTAGACAGGACACCATTATTATAGGTAATAATTATATAGGCTAATAAAAAAGGTCTTTTTTGTGAAAACTAGGAAGATTGCTACTGAGGTGGGACACAAGGTAGAATACCAATTATGGTCTTCCAATCTTAACTGTGGGGAAGGAAATGTCCTCTTTGGCTAAGCCTGTTTGGAGAATGCGAGAAAATGGTTCATAGTATGTTATCAGTTCTCCTCATTATGTAGGAACAACTGTGCAATTACTGAGAAACCTGAACTTCAGGATATTTGTGATGAAAAAGTGACAGTCATTTGCATTTCATTCACTCTGGTGGAAGCTTTCCTAGCTGTCTTCCTTCTCAAGGGAACCACTGTGGTATTATTAGACTGAACCTGCTTTTGTTACTACATCAGATCCCCTTCATGAGTTGGACCATCCGAGTGGGTTCTGCCTAGTCACTTGAGGTTATGGGACATTATGATAAAGATTTTTGGCTGAACCAGTGTTAGCTGGGCTTCTGAACATTCCCCTAACTCATCTGACTGAGTGCTTCCTTGTAAAATATAGTCTTAGAAAGAATCCTACCTTCCATCCTCATTATTCAACCACCCTCCAAGATTTGGTTTGTATGACTTCTATCAGCCTCCATCAAGGATGTCACACCAGGTTGGTTTGTACTCCTGATGTTTCCTCCTCTCGGTAATCTTTTAAACCACTGTACTTGTCTTTAGCCAGAAGTTCCCCTTTGCCTAGACTGTTTTGGAGTTGGAAAATCTGCTTTAAAATCATACTCCTAACATAAGCCTTCTTGAAGTGTTCTATCAAAATCTTTTCTCGGTGTGCATGTGTATGATGGACATGTGTGAGGACATCCATGAGTCGGAGAGGCCAAAGGACGATCCCGCTGTTGGTCCTCCCCTTCTACCTGGCTCAAGACGGGGTTTCTCTGTTTGTTTGTTTGCTGCTGTGTAAGCCAGAATAGACGGCCTCCAATTTCTAGTGTCATAGTAGGAGTGCTCACATTACAGATGCACACTGTGACCCAGCTTTGCTTGAGTTCTGGGAACTCAGACTCAAATTATTATACTTGCATGGCAAGTGTTTTACCCGCTAAGCAGTCTCTCCAGTCCTCTCTGGGAGCGTGTTAAGAAATGTCCTGATGGGATGGAGAGACGGCTCAGTGGTCAAGAATGCTTGTTGCTCTTCCAGAAGACTTGCTTGGTTCTTAGTGTTCAAGATAGGCAGCTCCTAACCTGCTGTACCTCCACAGAGACACCCTCTTATGGCCTCAACACACACAGACACAGACATGCACACACAGACACACACATAGAAACTACCCTGCAAATTTTTTTTTACAGTATCTAATTCAAAAGGCCACAGAAAATATTGTCCACGTTGGCTCAAATGTTTTTAATCACAGGTCCAAGTTCATAACACAGAAGATTAACAGTGAAGAGACTTAAGACCCCAGTAAACCACTTCCCCAATCTTCTTGGGTAACTTATTAGTAACACTTGTAAGCTCCACACTGAGGACCCCAACACCAGATCAGCTGCTCCGGAGAGGTTCCAACAGAGCAAGCATTCAGTAATGCCTGCACTCTGACTCACTCAATATATGAGTAAAGACATTGAGGATGTATTCTCCACTTTACTTGCAAGTCTCTAAATATCTTCTTCACACAGATGTCTGATCTTTTCCAGTTGCTATTTGGAATGAGTCTTTTGGCTTAGGCAGGTGCCGCACAAGTCTAGGGTGTGGAGAATTTATTACGGTAGTCAGCCTGCTATCCAGTAAAAAACAGAGGAAACTGGTGCAATCATTAAGAGATATAAACCATACCAGAACAAAAGCCTTACACTGTTTAGATAGGTCTGCCAGGAGGGCTCAGCCTGTAAAGATACTTGTTGCCAAGCCTCATAATCTGAGTCCATCTCTGGGATCACGTGGTAGGAGAGAATGGACTTCATAAATTGTCCTCTGACTCCCTGACTACCACAAGTACACAGGATGAAAACCCCACCTAACACACACACACACACACACACACACAAAATAATGTAACAAAATAATTGAGAATTTGAATTTTCTGATATACTACATTTGGAATTCTGTTTAATAATTCAGAGACAAAATATGTTGGCAGCTGGGCTGATTTCAGGGGGGAAATACACCTCATAGAGTGGCCCTCTGAGGCTTGTGACTGCATACTTTTGATCACACAGTACAAGTGGGCTATGTTCCTGAAACAGATGCTGTATTGTTTTCCACAGCTGTGGCTCAGTGCATATTAGCTACGGCAATACTCTCAAACAGGCAACAAACAGAAGGACCTGAATGTTCTAGAACAGTTGATCATGATTTGATCACAGAGCACATTAAGTATGGTGTTTTGTCCTTGAGGATGGCTACTTTCTAGAAAAACAGAGTCTGTCTCTGTCTTACACTCCTGGGCCATTCTGCAGGCACAGAAATGTCCCTTAAGGACTACTGCCTTAGCTGGTGGCCAAAGCATCCCTGCCTCTCCTACTGAGGAAGATACGTTTCATATGTACTCTTCCTCAATGTATTTGGCCATTTGACAGTGTACAAATCATCTGAACCTCCTGACCGTGGAGTCCAGGCAGGGACTACTGTGGTGAGAGGACTAGAAATGACCAGAAAGACTTAGCAAGAGGTAGGATAGCCTCCCTTGGCACCCAAACCCAAGGATTCTCCCTGCCTCTGCTTGCCCACTTCTGTGTCTGCCTCTCTTGCAGTTAAGACATAGGTTCCTGCTGGGCTGGGGTGGTGCATGCCTTTACTCCCAGCACTTGGGAGGCAGAGGTGTGTGGGTCTCTGTGAGTTCGAGGTCATCCTGGTCTACAGAGTGAGTGCCAGGACAGCCAGAGCTACATAAAGAAATCTGTCTCAGAAAACAAACAAACAAAAAGCAATAAAGTATACAGATTTTTTTAAAAAAAGGACATAGACTCCTTTGACAAACCTCTAGCTCTTGTTTTTATCATAATTGCCACCAAAAAGATATGCCTTAACGCTTCTAACAACCTCTGATTAGATTCCAGGAAATTCCCTAAGCAGAGGAGGCCTCCAGAGTACAGAGAATCATCGCTCAAGACTGTCACCTCTGTCTGATCTTCCTCCAATGCTACTTGAAGTAAAATGAGAAGTCCTGATAGAGGAGCGTTTGTGGGTCCCACCCCCATCTTCTGCTTGTTATGCTAACTAACGAAAACCTTCAGACATCCTGTGAAGGGAGGAGGTTTTTTTTAAATTGTTTTTTCTTACTTCACGGAAGTTGAAAAATAAAAGAAACAATAATTGCAAAGGCATCAAGGAGGAGCTAGGTAGCTTGTTGCCTAAGCCCTGGACCCTCCACAGAAAAAGAGAGCAGCCAGAAGTCTGAGTGAGATGCACAAATTCTTCTAGAAATTTCACTAAATAGAAAATCCTTGTCTCAGAAAGTTCTTTAATACTTAACATTCTAATACCCAGAAACTTTTGGGGGTGTGGATGTATAGCCATCTTACTTTTCCAGTGTTAATATCTTGCCAAAAAACGTTAGGTCACTCGTATCTGAGTGACTCTTGTCACTAGTCCACAGGGGAAGCACTCTCACAGGCTTCAGCAACACACACACCTTACACGAAAGCCTGGTGTACTCAGTTAATTTCCTAGTGTTGAGTTTAGATGTCCAATTGCTTCAGTTCCCATAAAGGATAAATACAAGGAAGATGATATTGTCAACGTGGCAAGCATTAAAGGAACAGGGTCTGTCTTAAGCAGGGTCTGTCTTAAGCTGATGAGGTACAGTGAACCAGAGAGAAGATGGGAAATTTCAGGTCAGAGGCAGAAAACTGATGCAAATATGAGGAGGATAAGTGAGTACCCAAAGATCCAAACACAGTGTGGTGTGGCTGAAGCAGTAAGTCACAGTCAGAGGGGACTACAGGAGGCTAGAGGAGAAGATATGGCTATACCATGAAGAGCTGTCTAACAAACACAATTTGATTTTCCACCCAAGGCAACCTGAAGACGTTGAGGGATTTTCCCACAGAACAGGCGCAGGATCAGATTTAGTCTCACTATATATAACCCAGGCTGGCCTTGAACTCCCTGTGGACTACACAGTGTTCTTCCTCATCCTTCCAAGTGTTAGAGTGACAGGTTCGTGACACGTGGTGGAAGGCTAGTTTAATGTACTGCATTCGAGGTAGCAGGTGCTTGGGTCAGGGAAGTATCACTCAGAACACCAGGGGATGGAATGAACAGATGACGTTTTAGTGATGAGCATGCGATGGGTTTGGTGACAGAAAACACATGTTTAAGGGCCAGGACCCAGACTAGGGCGATTCCCCGGTACTGGGGTTGAGTGATAAGTTGACTGAAGGTGACTTTAGCTAACTCAGGAGAAGACTTGAGGTTATCATGTTCTGAGGAATGCCAGCCCAATCAGATGGGAGCACAGGGCTCAGGGGCATGAGGGCAGATACAGGCTCTAGGAGGCAGTCGATACTTTACCTGTCTTCTCTGCTCAGCACACAGCCCCCTACTTCACCTGGTCCTGCCCACCCCACCCTCATGAGTCAGTGAACAGAATATTAATCAAAAACTGCTCATGAGTCACTGTCCTGACACTGTGCCAGGGCTGCTCTTCCAAGTCAAGGACACAGGGCCAGGCCAGAGCATCAACATCCCATTCTCAGCTGGAGACCCCCTGGCCTTGGCTTCTGTGACTCAAAAATGTACAGCCTGAGAAGGCTAGGGAGATGGCTCAGTGGATACAGGGCTTGCTGTGCGATAATGAGGACCCGAGTCTGGCAACAGTTGCCTGTAACCCTGCTGCTGGAGAAGCAGAGACTAAAAGATCTCTGGGGGTTGCAGCTATCAGCCTAGCTAAATCAGTGAGCTTCGGGCTTACTGAGAGACCCTGTCTCAAAAAGCATAGTGGAGAGCTACTCAGAGAGAAACCCAATATTGATCTGTGGCCTCCATGCACGCATGCACAAACATACATACACACACACACTACTCATGTGCACACGCAGACACACACACACATGAGCACACATAGACACAAGCTAGAGCAAACACAGAGACACACTCAGACATAGACACACATATACACAGAAACATACACATGCAGATGCACACACAGACACACACACACAGTAAAACTCAAACCTTGGACTTTCTCTTGTTTCTGTGAACCCAGGCTGGGCTGTCCTTTAGCCATTTTATAGCCTATAATAGCCTATAGTAATGAATTTCAGAGACTTGACCATGGCTTGTCAGATGTACCCCACCTTCAGGACTCACCACAGGTGAGCAGAAGATGTCTTTGTCCCATGTAGAAAAACAGGTCCTTGTGCAAGGCACTCACAACACATGACACATGCTATCCCGAAGCTGTCACCTGTACTGAACTATTTGTCCAGCAGAAGTGTTTATGCTCAGTTTTAGTACTGACCTCATACTGTGTCTCGTTTACCCTGGTGGCTACCTAGCAGCTGTCACACCTCAATGACACCCAATAGAGTGCTGGGAAGTAGAAGCAGGTATTGCTAGCTTTAGACAAGTTTTCCTGAAAGTATACTTGAAGTCTTCATAACAATGTTGAGCTGGGCCCTGGGAGTTGTTGGACTCCTTGGCCCTGGGAGTTGTTGGCCACTTTAAAAGGCAACACATCATGGGAGAGCTCCTAGTCATTTGGATGGCATGCCTTGGAAGGGGTGGTAGGACCCCAGGCTCTTCCTTTCCTCCTTTCTTCTGGTTATAAGACAAAGATATTCCTGTACTCCAACATAAAAAGGCAGTGGGCCAATGGCTGGGGACTGACCTAGTTAAGGAAACCTTTCTTTTTAAAGTTGATGACATTAGGTATTTTGTGACAGTGACAGAACTCTGACTACTACCCGTGATATAGACTAAGCACCAATTACCACCATCCTCCCAGTGCTAGCTAGCTTCAGGGCAGCACTGCATTGAACTGTTGCAGGTCTTGCTTCAGTATCAAGGAGGAACAAGGAGGCCTTTGGCAGCCACAGCTATATTCGGAGAAACAAGAATGTGTTCCTCAGATGTGCCCTTCAGGGCAGTGAATTCTATACACAACATACACTGTAGGTGAACATTTGCATGCTAGTAGGAAGATGGCAGTAAACACATGAATGAGCTCATATATGGCTTGTAAACATCCTGGAAGAGCAAAGACAGTCTAAAGACACCTGCCTCCCCCTCCCTATGGCTATCAGATTGCTGAAACAGTGGACTCCAAGAAATTGAATTTCCCCATGGGTCTTAGTTGTAAGGAAGGGACAGACTGAGATCCTGATGCCAACCAGAGAGTGAGCTTGTCTCCCAGAAAGAGATTTCACACAGTTCTGACATTGTCAGACTGTCACCTTGCAAAAGAGAGGACATGAGAAAATGATGAGCGGCAGGGACACACCTTACCTGAGCCTTTAATTATTCCCGCCTCCTGTCCTCTATGTAAACACAAGCCTCATGTTCAATCCCCAAAGACAGACTTGTGGGGAGGACTGGACCTCCTTGGTCTTCTTGCTAAAGTGTCCCCCATTGAATACATCTCCATTTTTTGCTTTTCACTATTACTTTGTCCCTTTAATTGGCCTGCTGAGGATGGGTGGTCAAGCCTAACTTGTGAGGGCTGCTAGGACCTAGGCTCTGATCCCAACTGTAGGAACAAGCTGATGTAAATCACTGAGAGGAAAAATGTTTCCTGTTTTGAAAGAAACTTAGGCAGTAGCAATCTTCTCTTTCAAGAAGGTTCTGTGCTTCTGGTGGTCAGAGTAGTCAGAAATTATCAGTGAAATGGGGGAACTAGCCAAGGAAGCACTCAGGATCCCAGTCTTCAAAAAGTCACAGGCAGAACCACCCTGAAAGTGTTCATTGCCATAAGACTGCCTACCTGCTTGCTGTCTGCTTACAGCTGACCACCTTGGCAAAATGCTCAGGGCACATATTGGCAGTAAAGAGAGAAGAGAAAAAGATTTGGGTAGACATCTATCTATCTATCTATCTATCTATCTATCTATCTATCTATCTATCTATTATCTGTCTATCATTTATCTGCATTCATCTGTATGTACACACACATACACATACACACACACACACACACACACACACACACACACACACCCTTTCCATTCCTTGTGTCAAGAAGAATTGATTGAGAACCTGGGAGAGGCTTCCAATTAATTACAGGATCACATCTGCAATCCCTTACTCCAAAGGCTGAGGCAGCAGGCCATCTACAGCTCAAAGCAAGAACCTGTTTTATGAAACAAGATTGACTTTTCACTTATTTTTGCTAGGGGTCAGGAAATTTAAAACTATTATTTATTTATTTATGTAACCTACAAAGTTACTGTTCCTATCCTGAATTACCTAATTCATTAACAATCAATTACCTGCCTCAGATAATGAAGAGCTTACTGTAAAAACAAAGGGAGGTTTTTAAAGCTATTAGGAGGTTGGCTCAGAGAGGTGCCAAATGCCTCTTCAATAAATTACATCCTGGTAATAGACACTGAGGAGGACTGCAGCATTACACTAACGAGATTGGCTTTCTCCTGTCTAACTTTTGTTTTCTGGCTAAAGAAAAAGAATGAATGTGCAGTAAGTACTTTCTTGGGAGCTAGGAAAACTCCAGGAAGGAAACTGAATGTAAAATTTGATGTCGTCAATCACCCATTCTTCTTACCCAAAAGAAACAAAGCATGGGTCACCATGAATATACTTAAAACCGCACTGTCCTAGTTGTTTCCCTTTCTTTACTTTAGAAAGCACTTTAAAAATAAATTATACATTCCAGTACCCTTTTTAGAAGTCCACGCCAAACAGAGAGGAAGGCCTCTCATTATTTATGCTCCACAGTCTCCCAGTGGCATGCAGAGCGTCCCTTACCCTCTCTATTCTCCAACAAAGTGGCACGTTTGTTCTGTATGATGAGCCTACATTAACACATCAAGGTCACCAAAACCCATGGTTTATATCAGGGTCCATTGGGTGGATTTAGAGACCTGTGTGACACATTGCACAACTGTAGTATCTCTGCTCCAAAGATCCTCTGCCCCACCTACCCATCCTTGTCTCCACCTGACTCCTGCAACCACTTATTTTTCCTTAATTATTCCCCGATTTTGTCAAAATTTCCTGGCACTGCAATTGCACGGTCTTTTCAAGTTGGCTTCTCTTACCCCAGAGCATATACTAACTTTTTCAAGGGGCACCGTACAAATCCCCCAAGCCCTTTTGTGCTGATGTGGTGGCGTGGGAGGGAGAACGCACACAGCCCGGCCTCTGGGACCAACCTCACCACTCTGGGCAAACCACCTGGCCTCACCGAGGCTTGATTCCCCATCTTCTAAATGAAGATCACAGTAGTGCCCAACCCACTAGCTTGACTGTGCTGCCGCGACGATCATGTTTTTCTAGAAAATGACGGCAATAACTCCTCACGGGGTGGTTGTGGGGATTAAATGTGCAGTAGGTGCAGAGAGCTGAACACCGTGCCCAGAACACTCAGTCCCAGGAGCTAAAGATATTTTTATTGCCATGCGAGCCAAGCAGTTTGCATTGGGCTACCTGAAGGCATTCCACTGTTGTTCTGAACCTAGTTCTGTGGGGCACGACTTCTGCACAGAGCAGCAGTGAAGCGCCGCTTTCTTCATAAATCAGTCAACGGGAGGGCTCAGGGAAACAGGAGATGAGCCGGCTGGGGCCCTTCGCTCTCCCCTGTGCCCGTCTATAGTCTGGTTGTTGCTACATTTACCTGTGAAGGCCAAGAAACTTGTTGGCAAACTGCTGGGCAACTGATCGATACGGAACGGTTGGTCTCCCTTCATTTTAATATAATCTGTTTGTAAGGGGTCTGATGTTTGACCTCCACATTAATTCCTAAGATTACTATTTGTCCATAATTCTGCAGTCAGCATGTCAGAAGCAGGGAATCAGAAGCAACTGTATAAAACCTCACAGATTGCTACCTAACACCTTTCTACATCCAACACTGGTCAAGACTTACCATAATCTATTCTCTGGATCAATTGTTTTCAGTGAAAAAATTTAGTTAGTAATCTAAAAAAGTATAACTATGATTGAAAGAGGGAAACGATGTACAAGAAAGGCTGGTTTTAGGGCTGTGGAGGTGGTCCACTGACCAAACTGAGATCCCTGCCATGTAAGCCTGAGGACCTGCCTGCCAGTGCACACTTCCGGTGCTGGGGACTCAGAGAGAAAGGAGGATGCTCGGGGCTTTCTTGGTCCATCAGTCTAGCTGAACAGGTGAGTTCTAAGTTAACAGAGAGGCCCTGTCTCAAAAATAGGGTGGAACGCAACTGAGGAAGACACTCTGTAGCCAACCCTTGGCCTCCATATGTATGCCCACACAGGTGTTTAAATGCACCTGATCCATACGTGACCACACAAACAAGAAAGGGCGGGCAAATTTCCTCATGTTTTATTTAACAAAAATGCAGCAGCAGCAACAATATCTGTAGGCATTGTTTATAGTGGGAGGGCAAGAGCAATACTAAGATTTTAATACATGTATTACACCATCTCATGTCTATCAAAGCAAACAGAATATCTCATTAGGAAGAAGCTATTTTTTCTGCTAACAGATAAAGAAATTTGTGATAGCAGCATAATCCCCTTTAGTAATGGAGACATTAATTGCTGTACACACAACCACCTGACATTAGACCAACCTTTTTACTCTTTCAGGAAAATTCACATTTACAATTGTGTAGGTAATCAACAATCACATGTTTTTAAAAGCAATTTCTTTGCATTATAATTTATAAAAACAGTCCACCTCAATGTTAAATTTAAAAAGCAAGAATTAAAGCAATGCAACTGTGGAATTGATTCTGGTGAATAGCCCTGTGGGGCCCTCAAAGGATGTGGTCTCAGCAGCAGATTCCACAGTAAAGTCACCTACCTTAGGGCTGGGCAGAGCTGCAGTAGACATTTGGTTTGGTACACCATCAAGATTTAGGTATCTCCAGAGCTGTTTCAACAGATTCCTTCCTTTGATCTTTAAAAAATATTATTCTCCAGGTGTATAGGACTCTGTAAAAATTGAATTTTAAAAGTTTTACACATACCTAAGCATTCCTACACAATAATTTAAGTAAATAAATGACTGCATGCCAACAAAAATACATTTAAAACCCTCATGGTTTTGAAAGTTAACATAAAGTGGAAAAATAAGGGCTGGAGTAATAGCTTAGTGGTTAAAATTGCTCAGCATCCTTAAAGGGGACCTCAGTTCAGTCCCCACACCCACTTGGCAGCAAGCAACCATCTGTCACTCCAGTTCCAGGGAATCCAGCGCCCTCTTCCACCTCTGTGAGCACTGTATGAACATGGTACACAGACATACATGCAGGCAAACACTCAAATGTATTAACATTTTTACAAAGTCTTTAAAATGCATGAAAAACCTTAAACACTAAGAATTGTTTCAAACACTAATGTTTAATGAGATTAGCCCTAGTAAATCTGGAAGATTTGTTTAATAAAAATGAATTTTACTGAATCAATGTAAAATATAGTACTACACAGGTACATCTTACAAATTTGTTACTGCAAAACCAAGCCAGACCTGGTGGCATAGGCCTAGAGCACCAGTTCTGTAGGAGGCTGAGGATGGTAGATAGTGATTTCAAGGCCTGCCTGGAATTTCAAAGCCTGGGCTACTTTGTGAAACCCTATCTCAAAATAAAGGATTCAGAAAAAGATTAGAGAGAGTTCAGTGATTGGGGCTTACTGAGCATGTGCAGGCCCTGGGTTGCAGCCCATGAATAGAAAAAAAAAGAGGAAAACCTAAAGTGACTTTGTGGCTTTGAAAAACTAGTTTAATATTTAGTTGACAGACACAAATACATATTGATGCTGTGGAGCAGTGTTCTAAAATATGCATTATTGTAATCAGGATGTATCAAAGCAATTAATGTATGTATAACATAGCATGTTAAAACATATTCTCCAAGTAACTTTGTTTAGAAAATATAATCCTTACCTCTTTGAGAATTCCATATATTCATTTTGATCACATTCATTCTCCTTCCCCATCTCCTTCCAGATTCCCCTGCCCATTCCCTACCCACACAATGTCCTATTCTCATTCAGCAAAACACGGAGCCCTGTTAGTTAGTGTGCAGCCATCATGGAGTCCTGTTAGTATGCAGCCCTCATGGAACACGCACCCTGAGCAGTTTCCATTGTGCTAAGAATTCACATGGCCACTGAGTCACACAAGACACTGTTTTCTGGAACTTATTCCTTCTGGTGAACTGAATTTTTTGTATCTCTTGCCCAATGAAAACTGAAATAGCAAAATGTGGCTCCTTCAGCTCAATGATGTTCTCTTAAGCCTGGGATCTGTGATTTCAGACCATGCATTGTACTAGTGGAGAATAAATTATAGAATTGTATTTATGGTTAACTATCTAAGCAAAAGGATTAAAAAATACATTAGCATACTTAATGAGAATCCTAAATTTGCCAAGTCCAAGAAAAGTCTTTTCAGTAATCTCCAGCCCATTCTTACCAAAGCATAGTAAATGTCACTACTAAGGACCCCCCCCCCCCACTTGGAAGCTGTACTGTAAACACCTGAAGAACCTTCCCTTTGACGTCCCACCCCATTGGAATCAACCTTGGATTTTTAAAGTTTTACCTTTATCTTTTCTGGGTCTTTGTTACTTGCTTTCTGTAGTTCAAGTACTATGTAAGTGATGTTATTTCATCTCTGCTCCTTCTAACCCAAAAATAAAGGTTACTAAATGCTCTCCTTACAGCCATTCTCCAAGATCACTGTAATGAGAGGCCCTACATCTGTAACTGAGCCACACCAGGAAGTCAGTTAATGAACTACAAGAAGCCAACAATGCAATATGCTTACCAATCCATAACGTTGATAAAGGGATTGGGATTTTTTAAAAGAGATTTAAACGTATAAAAAGTATACCAAAAACTAGGTGGCGAATTACTGACTGCCCAACTCTAGTGAAAAAGTAAATATGGATAGACAACCCTTTTATTTTAAATATTCTGGGACATTTAAAGCATACAATTTTAAATTTTTATATACAACTGGAAATTATAATCTCTCTCTCTCTCTCTCTCTCTCTCTGTGTGTGTGTGTGTGTGTGTGTGTGTGTGTGTGTGTGTGTATGTGTGTGTGTGTGTGTGTGTGTTTAACAGCCCTGGCTTCTGGGACTCTCTCTGTGGACCAGGTTGGCCTCAAACTCACAGAGATCTGCCTGCTTCTGCCTCCTGTGTGCTGGAATTAAAGGCATGAGCCATTAAAGGCATGAGCCACCAGCACCTGACTTCTCCCTATATATTTTTTAACATTCTTGTTTCAATAAAAAACATAACCTACATGACTTCTATTACCTTCAGGGAACAGTCTAACCCTGAGCATGCAGCTTCTCATCCAAAGCTTAGCAAATGGATAGATGGATTGAGGAAGGAATTAAGCATGTATAACAGGCACCAATATTCCAACGTTTCTTAATTTGAATATAACTACCTGGCCAATGTTGGTGCTGGGAACTGAACTCTGGTCTTCTGCAGAGAGTTGTGGTTGAGCCATGTCTGCAACTCTTGATCTGCTTTTCAATGTAGCTCAACAGGCTGACTTTGAAATTCAACATTTTAAGAACTTTTTTGTCATGAAACCCAGGTTTTAAGGGTATTATAAACTACATGTTTTATGTTATTGTATTTTTTCATGCCTGCAATTGAGACCACACTCAATGTCATCTAACCAGAAAAACCATTTCATTTCCTATTATATTTCCATTATCCATAGCGTACATGGATGGACCAGTGTTAAAAAGTGACTATACATTTAACAGTAACAACTAGAGAAGAAGAGACCATGATTATGAGAAGGAACAATGAGGAGACCTACTCAAGAGAAGAAGGGTATTATATAATTACATTTTAACTTTTAAAAAATAAAAACAAATTAAATAAAATTAAAGTGGTTCTAGAAAGCCCAAAGGTCTCTGGACACACTCACCTTCTGAATCTAGTCGCTCAGTGTGTCAGAACCATAGAGCAGGGCCATGTACTTTACCACTGCCATAGGACTAACTGTCTATTCTCTTATTCTACAAGTCCTGTCCTTCATGAACAAAATAGCAAACCAATATACAAAGCGGATAAAACTTAAATGTATTACTCTTGATGAAAATATTCCTTTTTCTAAACAGAATTTTCCAAGTTGTGAAAGGACTAGGAAAAGCCAAATGAGTGTATTACATAAACTTGAGTAAGGTTGGCCCAAAACAGAAGTAAACGAAGCAGTAAGTGGAAACCTCAGTCCATCTCCATTTGAATTTAATGTTGATTTTTTAAAAGCTTCTTGGAAGAAATTATTTTTTAATAATTCAGTTCTAGTACACTTAAGTAAAAGTGTTTTTCTGCCAGAAAACAAAAATAAAACTTCAAGGGAAAGACAATTCAGAAAAACAAATTGATTTATTCTTTCTAAAATAGTTCGACTACAAAGCTTTCACATAACATAAAAAGATGCCGTAAAGGCTCCAGAAGTGGGGGGAGGGGACCCCATATGCTCCAAGGCCGGTTTTTACTTTGAATATAAGAAGCCATATTCTTTCTCTTATCAGAAGAGCTGGAGTGAGTGTGACTGTGCTTTGGGGACAAAGGGAACTTTGCACTCTTATTTATGACTTCGTTTTTCTCTACAATAACCCCATTCAGAGAAGTAAAAGGCACATTTGTTTTCATCATTCCATGTAAGCACACTATGAAAGGCAAGACAACTGCCAGAAAAATCTACACTTAAATTACTGGAATGCAGGGCTGAGCAGTCCTTTAAGGAACATGTCGAGGGAGACTTGAAAGCCCAGCTAGGGCCTCATGAGACCTGCAATAAAATCATCTGATGACTCTAGATTTGATGTTTCATCCTTAAGGTGTGTGTGTCAACTGCTCCAATACAAATGATTGCTGAAGTTCAGTGCCACAAAGAATGGATATCTCAACAGTGCATGACCCAATGCTTCGGACAGATAACAACAAATGTGATGGTTAACTTTTGGGAATACTTCCTATATATGGTGTCACAGATTTCCAAAGCAAAGTTCAGGAATGTCAGTGAGACAATGCCATTTGGACCACTTCTGTCCAATAAGTATGAAAAGCTACCTTGTTCTAAGCTGTATTTGTTTATTCTATGAATTATGAAAATAAGGATGAACTACCAACTACCAAGTAAGGAAAGTTAGGTTTTGATTCTGAAACATGGCTTCTTATCAGGACTGTCCTATGGATCTGAGAATGGTGTCAATTACTCAGGTCACATTCACATTGACACGCCTCCTTGGTGAGTAAGGAATGAACACTGGCGTTGAGGTGATCAAAGCTGAGGCCAAGACCTGGTGCCTAAGGAGCTTTAACTCTTATCTGGGCTGGGGCAATAAGGTATAAAAAATGAAAACCTGGCAGATAGTTCTTTCAATGAACAGTCCACTGAAAAACAGCCTGCTTCCCTTTTTCAAAGGCGCAGGAGAGGAGGCTCGGTGGTTAAGAGCACTTGTTGCTCTTGCAGAGGACACAGGTTCAATTCCCAGTACCAACAGAGCAGCTCATGAGCATCTGTAACTCCAGTTCCAGGGGAGCTGGTGTCCTCCTCTGATCCTCATGGGCATCAATCACACATGTGGTAAGCACATACACATATATATGCAGGCAAAACACCTGTATACATACAATAAAAATTAAAAACAGAAGTCCCTTTTCTCCTGGTATTTGATGGCTGTCAATCCATCAGGAGCTGTAATCGTGTGACTAATCGCTAACACCACAGATTTTCACTCCCTTTTGCTCTATTTTTGTCTTCTAAGTGTAACTGCATGTTATAGGGCTCTGGTTTGTCAATAATGTAATTGCCCATGAAGATAGTATCTTGAAGCTTCTTCCTATTAACTTTTGCTCTGGGTTAAACAAATTTCATTTTGTTCTATGATAGAAAATTTCATTTTAGGTTGAAAAACCTATTTAAGCATGAAATAAGTATCAGCAAGAAGACAAACACCAAGCCTGACGCATGGATACTATAGATGGAAAAGTTGTTGTAGAGAAGCTTGGGATAGTTTTGAATAAAATGGACAAGTTAATTTGAGGCAAGACCCTGCCCTAATGCTTTTCACTCTAGTATTTTAGTGTCATGTCTAGTATTTGATGGAAGCCTGGTCAAGGTTTCCTGAATTCAAATGTGAAGTGCAAGAAGCTGGAACTCTCGTGGGTCCTAGGAGACCACTGCCATGTCGTCATGTCAATCTTCCTTCAGATCTATCACAGGCTTAGCTCCACCCTCCACTTCATGCTTTCTAAGATCTTCTAGTTTAGGTTTCCTATTCTCTCTCCTTGGGCACACAGTCTCAGCTTTTCCTATTCCTGACCTCTTCTGAGTGACCTACAGTGCTGCCCATACTTTCTACTTGGTCCTTACATAAACTTCTAACGCAACACTGCTCAAGTAGCAATAGTTGAGATGGACTAGGCAGGGAGGTACTCCTTGGGTGCCTGAGCAGAGTGTCTTTGACTCATGAGAAAAAAAGGAGGGAGGAGGAGGGGGAGGCTAGAGGGGGGAGGGAGAGGACACACAAGAGGAAGCTCTTTCTTGCCTACAGCAGAGCATTCGCTTTTTCTCATTCCTGACTCCACACCCGTGTCTGTTTTTCTGCCTTCTACTCTGTTCACTCAGCTTTAAAGAACATTTTTTAAATAGCGTCACCCAGACACGCCAGGGCTGACACGTATATGGACTCGCAGAAGCTGTGACAGCACACACGTAACCTACAGTGTCAAAGGAAACAAATCCCACAGCGCTCATCTCAAAGGGAACACGAGTTTATTTTGGAGCCATTTTGAGTGACCACGGCCCAGGGAAGATAGAGTTAGGTGACCCCAAATTCCATGTTCCTACGTGGAATTAGTCTCATAGTGTTGCAAAACAAAAAAAGTCATAAATCAAGACAGACTTAAAATACATTGGTGGGACTATTATAGAAGTGATTTCAGCAAGATGGGGCAGGCTTTCCTACAGGCCTCAGATGCTTTCTGATGACTTCCTTAGCTTTTAGGTTGGTGGAAGCATGTGTGGGGGCTAAAATTAGGCCAAGGTAAGCCTCTGGACCTGCAACATCGCCATAGTACTTAAGTTCTAATCAATCAGTGCCTACCACATAGCTTCTTTTCAGGAATTTCCATTCACAACAGGTTCAAACAGAAAAAAAAAATCCCAATACAGAGAAGGGGTCAGAGAACACAAGTCCCACCCCTAACCAGTAGGTATTTACAGCAGGTAGCTAATGGGAAAGGGGACATCAATTTTCTCCAGTGGAGTGTCACCGGGTATGTCAACCACACTCCAGGTCAGTCTCCATGTCCAGAAACAGTTGGCCAACACAAAATTGTGTGTATGTTGTTTTATTATTTTTGTATTTGTTTTGATTTTGTAGAGGGGCGGGGATGAGGTGGTAAGGAAGTTGGGGATGAAAATATGAGCAAAACAAATTGTATTTAAAAAGTAAAGAATATTGTTTTTAGGAAATCACTGACAGCATGGATCTCTGAAATTCCTAACCGTGTTTACCAAAGGCCGAAAACAGATTTCTGAGAAACTGCCCCTCAGCGTGAAATAAAAGGTGGACCCGGAGTCATGCGGCCTTTACTTTCGGCAAGTACACGTCCACGGTCCTCAGATACACCCAAGACCAGAACAAAGCCCACGCAGCCTGGGGAAGCTCTGCCCATCTCCTTGAAAACGGGCATCAGACACTGCCAGCGCGGGGAAGGGCGGGGCTGGCTTTCCCTCAACCACCTGCTCTGCGCAAAGCCACACCACGGAAGGCACAACCCCGACACCCTGACAACAAAAAGAACTCAAATTGTGCTTTACGGAGAGGAAACACGTGCTCCTCCGGGTCCGTGACGGCGTCACCAGTTGCCCCCGGTTGCCTACGCGAGTGGGCAACTAGCGACAGGGACGCCGGGCCCACGGCTGACACCGGAAGAGCTCGGCTCGGGTCCGCCTCGTACATCGCTAACTTTGCAGAGATTTCCAGAGACGGAACTGACAGCCAGAAATCAACCCCCCCACGGGTGGGAAGCAGCAAAACCAACCAACGAAAGCCGTCTACGACACCACGGCCACTTCCGCCCGGCGGGGCCAGCGGGCGATCAAAGACGAGAAACGAGCGCGGGCCTTTCGTACCAACGCCCTTCTAGTGCGCAAGCGCGGGCGAAGGTCCCGCCCCCTCGCGCTCCCGCCAAGACGCGGCGCGCGAGTCGGAAGTCAGAGCCTGCGTCGGGTGCACCGCCTAGCTCTTCCGCGCCGCGGCCCGGCGTTCGCGGTCCGGTTCCGGTTGGAGCCCCGCCCCCGCGCGGTGAACTTGCCAGAAGGCTTAATATCCGGGACTGGAATGCGCACTTCCGGTGGCGCCTCTTCCCGTCTCCCTTGAGGCCCAGGCTCTGGCTCTCGGTGCGACAGCGCCATCTGGCGCCGAGATGTTCCTCCACCCGCGGATGGGCTCGCTTCCTCCCTTCGGAACCTTCCAGAGACGCCGCGGTCCCGGGTAGGCTTTACGCACACCGCCAGAAGGGCGGGACCTAAGACTCCGCCCCTGACCAGTTCCCGCGCGGGACGGGTTTTGCGGTTACTCTGAACGGAAACGGTTGGAGTCCTGATGTGGAACGGACCTCAAGCGGCCGGAAGTCGGCTTTTTTCCCGTGATCTCAAGCCCTAGGAACACAGTTCCCGTTTCCTTTTGTTCTGCCGTCTGGTTCCTGGTTTCCGGGCCGCCGTCCGCGTAGGTTGGGTTTACTCTGAATAGGCCGAGGGCCTCCATTTTCCGTTTTCCAGAGATGGCTCTACTTCGTACCTTTGTTAGCCTGTGCTGTAAAAAGCTTTTGCTTTCTTCCATGTGGGTGTTGCGAACACAGCAGCATTGAGGATTGGAAATTAGAAAAATTATTAGATGTTTTAAAATAAGACCGTCTCACCAGGTTTAGCTCAGGAAAGTGGAGTCTGCACCATAATTGCATGACGTATTTCCTTTAAAGGTCCCCAAAGTTAGAAAATCAACATGAAATCTCTCTTTAAGAATTCATGTTCGAAAATTCAGGTTTTCTAGACCTGAAGCATTATTAGCAATTGTTTTCAGTATCGTGTATCAAGACACACAGTGCAAATTAGTGAAATGTCCCTTAGAAGGACATTTCCTTAGAAGGAGACGTGTCCCTTAGAAGGAGACATTTGTCACTGTCACTCGTCACTGGGCATTTTTTGTACAGCAGTGGTTTTCCTACTTGCAGAAGCATTCGGATTTAGAAGGGTTTTAAGAAGCCTGTTAACTATAGTTTACAACTGGGAGAGGAGATGTGCAGACCAGCCAGCCCGGTGGGCAAGGCGCACGTTGAAATAATCCAGAGTTCAGGATGGCTTTGTTGAGAGAACGCTTGCTAGTATTGCTATATTGACACTGAAATCTGGCAAATTCGTAGCCTTTCCACCAGGTGCCATGGAAGTAAACTAAGCACTAAAACCATAAAGTTTGTACAAACATTCTCACATTAGGCAAACTAGTTCATATAATTATACTCAGTGACAGAGGGTGCTGTAATACCAGGCATATTTCAATTATGATGATGTCATTTCTTCTCTGTGTCTCAGAAAGGACAAAATCATTTCGACAGATATATTTTAATTTCTACCCTTTGGAAGGTAATTTTTTAAAAAACCCTCTCTTTTTGTAACTGGTAATCCTCGTTTCACTGGGTTATTGCCCCTTACCCCTACTATGTAATCTAAAATGAACACAGTGCTTCAGTTTGTGGAGTGTAAGCTTGCTGAAGCCTTTGCATTCCTAGTTTGACAATGGCATTTGGCCCTAACCTATCAATAAAATGTCCTGCTCTCTGTAGCTTTTCACTTTGATCCCAATAGAAATACAGATATTCCTACAAACGTTTGCTGTGTTCATACTGATGTAATTCCTAAAAGTGATTTGTTTCTTATAGTAATAAGTGTGAGTGACTACTATAAAGATCATGTTCCCTGTATTTACAAGTTAGTACAGCTAACTGAAGACAACTGAAATAGTATCTTTGTAAAGACTCAGTAGGACCTCCATTAGAAGGGGCTAGGGAGATGACTCAGTGGTTAAGAGCTCTGGCTGCTATTGCAGAGGATCTGGGTTCAGTTCTCACCAGACACATAGCAGCTCACAACTGTCTATAACTCCAGTTTCAGGGGATCCAATACAATGACTCTTTTGGCATCCAGTGGCACCAGGCATGCACATGGTACAGGTAAAACACCTATACATTAAAAAAATAAGATAAGCTATTCTAATCCCATTGGTTTTACCCATTAAATATGAAGAATGTGGAGTTCTGGAGTCCCTCTCTCACTCCTTCCCTCCCTCCCTCTGACCTGAATGAGTCTCCATTTAAAGGGATGAGGGAGGTAGCTGGGGAGACCATAGGACTTACCTTTTGTTCAAGTAACTGTTAACAACTATTTACACTAATGAAAGAAAAGAAAAACACATTCTGCTCTTCATTTTAAACCCACCTTGTAGTGAAGTGATAATGTTGCTTTACTGTATTTTGAAAGCCTTATTCTATCTGTTGGTTAAATTTTATTTATTATGGCTATCAACATTGCCATTTATCCTAGATCATTTTTTTTCAGTAGGCATTGCTGTGAAATAAACCTTCTGTACATTTTGAATATGCATTACTCTCATTGGTTAATAAAATACTGGCCAGTAGCCAGGCAGGAAGTATAGGCTGGACAGCCCAAATGAGAATGCCGAGAGGAAGAAGGGTGAAGTCAGTGGAGTCTCCAGGAGACACAGAGGGAGCAAGGCATGCTGAAGGACAGGTGAAGCCAGAGCCACATGGCAATGCGTGGATTAATAGAAATGGGTTAACTTAAATTGTGAGAACTAGTTAGTGGTAAGCCTGAGCTATCAGCCAAGCATTTATAATTAATATCGAGTCTCTATATCAGTTATTTGAGAACTGGTGGGCGAGGAGGAAAACTCCACCTACAAGACATTATATGAAATGATATTGAAATTTACTTTCAATATTGATTGATGATATTTGGTACAATGATTCAGACTTCTTCATTAAACTTCCTTCAAGCTGAAGTTCCTAAGTGTGGTGGGCCACACCAACATTTTTTTAAAGATTTATTTATTTTGTATACAGTGTTCTGTCTGCATATATGCCTGCAGTCCAGAAGAAATCTCATTACAGATGGTTGTGAGCCATAATGTGGCTGCTGGGAATTGAACTCAGGATCCCCGGAAGAGCAGCCAGTGCTCTTAACTGCTGAGTCATCTCTCCAGCCCTCCAAAAACATTTTTAAAAAGTAATTTATATTATTAATTTCTTTGTGGGACAATTTTTCTTTAGTTCATGTTCCCCAAATTTTCTAACACTTAAATGAATGTTTAATAAACAGCTATAAAAGGAAGTATTTTTTTCAAGGAAAGCTGAAAAGTTGATTTACAATGTCCTAATGAGTCTTTGCTATGGTCAGTGGTCTGTACACCTGTTCAGATTTTTGTTTTAGGTGGCAATGCCTGATTCATGTGTGACTCAGACTGTGGACCAGAGTTTCTGGTTTTTCTTTATGCTGAAAGTTCTGCCATTTTGTTGCTTCTAGTGGACTCTGTAGCCTTCATGCTGCCTAATAATGTGTGTAATGGTTCTCAGCCTTTCTAATCTTTTTTGCATGCTACGTTTTAAAATCTCATTCAAGTTGTCATTTCAAGCTGTTTTTTGGAAATGAATTTAAATTAGTACTACTGAGTTCCTTTTAATGGCTTATGTTCCCCTATGGTGAGTTAAATTTATTATTGTGCTTTCAGAATGATCTTTCTTACTCATGATCACTAGGAGTCTACACTTTGAGCATCCCAGCATTAGCTGATCTGATTGGATTTATGGGTAAATTACAGCTTTCAGGGGGGAGGTGGGGAGGCAAGCCTTGAACTTGTGATCCTCTTTTTCTCAGTCCCCTGAATGCTGGGATTTCCAGGCATGTGCCACTAAAGTGAGAACATTGTAGCAGATGGTGTGTTTTTTCTGTTTTGCGATTATCACATTTTAAGATCTCCAAACTTTATACTCATAACATATCTATATATTTAATAAAGTATTAAAATGTATCTGTCTTCTAGATTCTACAATGACAGAGGAAAGGCTGCTTTATGTTGCTGTGATAAACACCACAGGCAAAAGTAACTTGGGGGTGGTGGTGGAAGGGGATCTATTTAGTCTTACAGGTCTCTGCCATTCCTTGAACTGTCATTACCTAGACCCACCCACTTGTAGGTAACAATTTACTATATTTAATATCATAGCTCTGGAGATGGCTTGGTAGTTATGTCACGAGGACTGAAGTTTGGATCCCCAGAGCCCACATAAATGCTAGATGGGCGTGGCAACCCACCTGCAATCCCAGAGTGAGCTGGGTAGGGAGTCTAGCCACATCAGTGAGCTCTGGCTTTGACTGAGAGATCCTGCCTCACTGAACAAGGTGGAAGATTGCCTACATCAAACTTGGGTTCTTCATGAAGATATACCCACATACACACGCATACATGTGCCTACACACAGGTAGATGTGTGTACACATACAGGCACAGTGCCCATCACAAAAATGGCAAAAAAAAAATTGAGAACACATAGCTCATTACTGATGGGCAGTCAGAATAGAATGAAAACTTGCCCATGTCAGAGACCTATCGGACAAATGACTACAAATATAGACCTTATGAAAACTCCAAGAGGAAAGAGTAGGACTTTGAAGAAATGATGATCACCTACATCTGATTCACTCAAGCTGATGGAGCTTATACTGTAAGAATATTTATTTGTACATTTTATGCCTCAGTAAACAAGGTACACTGCTAAGCATAAATATAAAATGAATTGTTAAAAACCAAGGGGAAGAGAATCATATTCACTATAGCAGCTCACAACTGTCTGTCACTCCGGTACCGAGGAATCCAGTGCCCTCTCTGGCTTCCATTGGTACTGCATGTACCTGGTGCACATATGCACATTCAGACAAAACACCCATATACATAAAAAATAAAAATTCCTAAAACATCTAATTGCCCATTTTAATTTAAAAGTTTTCCCTCAGCGTAGTAGTACCAGGTAGTACCGGTGGCTTAGCAGACACACAAAAACCAGAGATCCTTAAATACATAGTTAGATATGATCTTAGGCTTGGCTCTCATTCTTTTCATGTCTTTATTCTGCAATCTGCCAACAATAGCTAGGTAGTTTTATAACTTTTGGACTGGTAGCCTGTTTTGCACACTTCAATGTAGGCATTAGAACACATATAAAAACCTCATTTTATACATTTCCCTTTCCAGTTTGAGTTTGCTAGAAAAGCATGGAAGCCTGTAAAGCCGATAATGCAGATAACTTGGGAGGGCCTGTTGTGTGTTTCTAGCAGATAGAGGCTAGCTGGTCATGAAGATGAAAGCCCGTGGACTGGGAATGCAACTCAGTGGAAGAGTGCAGGTTTAGCACCAGTGAGTGTGGTTTGGTCTCCAGCACAGCCCGAAGAGAAGGGGTGCAGGGAGACTCTGAATGTTAATGACTGTAATTTAAAAAATAAAGACAAAAATGTCTTACGTATTATTCTAAGGCCGCAAACCTTTGCAGATAACATGGGCATTGCGGGACTGGAGTGTCAGACTGGCATATGTATGAACTTGAATTCCTTACAGCTGTTCCTTGTACAAGTGTTTCTAAACAATTCTCTTTCCTGTGGTTGATGGTTCAACCCTGTACTGACTGTAGAAATACTGTTTCCTAATTCCCTTACTTAACAGTGTTTCTTTTACCCCATTACATTTCTTGTCTTTTAAAAAATACGATTTTTGAGTGACTTTAGATATATATTGCAGATATGTTAGAAATTGGATTTTACAGACCTATGCAAAGTTACCTTCCTGAAATTCATTAGTGCCGTCTGCCAGAAAATACAGTTTAATAGCACAAAAAGCCATGAATAATTTCATGCCACTCTTTCTTGTGAATCCTCCTAAATTACCGTTATTTGAGAGCTCCTTGTTAATCCCTAGCAACCCAAATGTATAAAAATTATTCAGTTGTACTGCCTTTGCACAGCACAGATAGTTTTACAGCATTAGCCAGATGATTGCAAAAGGTGTCATCTTTCAGCAATCACCCCACCCTAGGGTCATTATTGCACTGCACACCATTGCTAATATACTGTCATCTCTTTCTGCTTAAACCACAGCCACATTTGAAACTAACACAAGCTGACCTCCAGATTTCTGTCAGCCTCACAGTTGTTTTTCCTTTTCAACTTTAATAGCTTATTATATCACTTCAAGTTTTCAAACTGTATGTAGCTGTGATAACATTCCCATTGCAACCCTAGGTTAGTAGATGAGTTATATTTGATGTTTAATTTTAGACCGCACATGATTTTCTCCCCCTTTTTTCCAGATCCTGAAGTCTTGTGTGGGTTTTTGTATTAAAGAAAGATAAATCTTAACATCTAATGATAGCCAATCAGAAGAAAGCATTTGCCAACCTTCTTCTCATGTACCCCAGCTCTTCAGCTATTCAGGAAGGTGCTCTGATGCCTGATGACTTGGTTGTAATGCAAGAGGACCCCCACATACCAAATAAACTTTCATTAGAGTTATAACTCATTTGGAAAGGTGGCAGTGTCTATGTTATTGGGCCCTCTAGTATCTCCTGGAATTCTCCCCCATGTCTTCCTGCCAGCTAAATTCAACTGCAGCGTTCCCCTGAACAATAACCAGTGTGGCAAGGTGAGCCCGCCAGTGGCAGGAGTGGCACAAGTCTTATTGGGGTGAGCAATGACTCAAGTCTTCCCTTCTCCAGAGGGATTCAGGCACAGTGTGAATGTACATGGTACAGACTTTATTCACACTCTCAGGATAGAGTCTAGAGCTTCACACTTGCTAGGTGGGTGTCTTTACTGAGTTAAATCCCCAGGCTCTTTGTGCTGGGCAGTCTTATGTCATTGACATAAGCTAAAGTCACCTAGGAGAAGGGAACCTCAATTTAAAAACTGCCTCCATAAGAACAGCTTTGTAGGGCAAACCCATAGGGCATTTTCTTAATGGTTGATAGGAGAGGGCCCTGCCCATTGTGGGTGGGGCCATCCCTGGGCAGGTGGTCCTGGGTTCTCTAAGAAAGCAGGCTGAGCAAGCCATGGGAAGCAAGCCAGTGAGCAGCACCTCCATGACCTCTGTGTCGGTTCCTGCCCTGATTGAGTTCCAGTTTTGATGTGCTTTGGTGATGAACAGTGATGTGGAAAGTTTAAAAAAAACCTTTCTCCTCAGGTTGCTTTGGTCATGGTGTCTCACCACAGTAACAGCGACCCTACCTAAGACACTCTTCCTACTTTTACTCCTAAATTTTAAGACAGTTAGGCTGTCTACACTTAAAGAAGTAGCACATGACTTCACTTGTGTTTTTCTCTGTCTGGAATAATCTTTTACAATTTCCATGTGTCCATTGGGGATAGTTTCCCTCAGTCAAAAGCCTCTTCCTCCATGAAGGCTTGAATTACCCAGAGATAGTCAGTTTGCTTCCTCTGAATTTATTTAGTGCTTTCTATATACTTTGAATATTCCATGCTTATTAATTACATTTATTTCAAAAACACACACCATTAAATTCTGACAACCTTAGGGATCCTGACCCATTTGTCTTTTTGTGCAGTAGAGTGCCAAGTAAGTTGTCAGTATATTTTTAATTAAAAAACTGTAGTAAACAATGTTAATTTTATGGGTATAAGCATTAAATAAATTAATTTATTAAAAGAGTATGTTGCAAATATTTTTGTAATATAATGATGTTACCAATTCTAAGGAAAACATAAAAGACAGGTAATTTGCTAGCATAATACTTTGGAGTGGAAAGGAAAAATAAAGTCACTGGAAAAAAAACCAAGGTAACATTAGGATCAGCAGTTGCTGGAGGAGAAGGTTCAAATATGGTGGTAAGACACTGGTAAGAATGCTTTTCATAATAGCCTTTTAAAAATAGATTTGTTGTCTTTGATGTTTTTTCCTCTTTTTAAAAAGATATATTTCAATAAAGCATGTAACATATTTGGTAGTGAGGTGTCTACATTGGTAAAATTGGAAAGTAAATTTACCTTGGCTTTTTGACCTTTAAAATAATGGAACTGGAGTTACAGACAGTTGTGAGCTGCCATGTGGGTCCTGGGGATTGAACCTGGATCTTCTGGAAGAGCAGCCAGTGCTCTAAACCTCAGAGCTACTTCTCCAGCTCTATATCAGAAACTTACTCTGAAGTATGTCCATACTCCCCTTCTTCATTCCCACTCTGTGTAATAAGAGTTTATTTCCATTCATCCTGTAAGTTCCCCATCACAGTCACCTTTGGACAGCCTTCCCACACCCAATTCACTATTTTCTCCTTTGTGCCATTAAAAATAGTTGTATCTGTTAAAGAACTTATCACAGCCTCCAAATGCCAGAGTCTCCAAGATGGCATCTGTTTTCCGTACACATCATTTCTGGTATTTGTGAAGACCCCTTCACCAACCATACTTCACTCAGTGGAAAGCCCCGTACCCTCAGGGCTTCTAAGATTGCTCTCACGTGCATTCTGTGGACCTCACATGCACATATCATGCCCTGGGGAAGAGGTTCTCAGTACTCCTAATGCTGCAGCCCTTTAGTACAGTTCCTCATGTTGCAGTGACTCACACACCATAAATTATCTTCAGTGCTACTTCATAACTGTAATTTTGCTAGTGTTATGAATCATAATGAAGATATCTATGCTGTCCGCTAACTCCTGCAAAGAGGTCATTCAACTCCCAAATGGCTCACAGACCACAGGTTGAGAACCACCTGCCTTAGGGCCTGGTGAGTAGAACCATCTCACTATGCTCCCACAAAATTTGCTAGAAGTGTAAGGAATTTGCCAGGTCTGAGGACACCACACTGCCAATAGGATACCTTCCATACAGTTGAGGGTAATATATACTGGGTAAAAAATAACACAGCAAGAAAGACTCAGATTACATATAATGTACCTTGATTTATGGTAAAAATCCTTAATGCAATCTGACGGGATTTTGTGAGGCTGTTCTTTTGGAAGGCATTTGTAAGAGCACTCTTAGTGATTTTAATATCTCAATGCTTTAATAGCTGGTTTCCACCAGCTATCTGATGGCATCTAGATGAACTGATGCTTAAAATACTCTCCTCAAGTTCTACTATTCGATAAACATAGCATCCAACATTTCTTTTAGGATTTCACAGTTTAGTAGGCCCCTTGACCTTACTTTTATCCTTTAAACTTAACCACAGTCCTGATTGGTGGGCAGTAATTATTTCCATATCATTGCTGTGGAAATAATTCTTGATTAAGTGATTCACATAAGGCATTATAGATGTCCACACCAGAGTCCTTGGACTGAGAGTTAACTGAGCCAACTCCAACTACCTTTTACCTTGTCACAGTAGTAATAAGCACAAAGGTGACAGCTTCTAAACTAAAAAAGGAAACTTGCTGTCAAATTGGCTCCTGTTTTAAAGTATTTTTTCTTAGCTATAAATATCACAGTATAAAATGGATTTTTGCACTGCCACTTTTAAAAGCTTAAGACATGTGAATTGTTCAAAAAACAAAAGCAATCTGTACTTTCTTCTGGAAAATTTTACCTGAATAAAGAAAAATGAAGGAAATTGTCAGTGTCACATAGTTCTTTCTATGAAGCAAAATCTACTAAATAACCAGAATTACTGCTAATAAATGAGCCTTGGAATATAAATCCCTAAGTGGATTACACAGACACCGTCAACTGATCTCTGATAGAAGAATGAAGGAATTGAGTGGAAAAGGAAAACTCTTCTAACAAATGTTTCAAGAACAATTGGATACTGTTAAAACAAGTCTAGAGTTGACAGACCTTGTGCTGTTCATAAAAATAACTAAGGAAAAATTGCAAATCTAAAAAAAAAACCATGAACAATTCTACAACTCCTAGAAGAAAACATAGAAAATCTAAGTAACCTGGTGTGCTGTTTGGCTTTTGTCAATATGACACAAATCCAGACATATCTGGGAAGAGGAAATCTTAACTGAGAAAATGCCTCCATCACCCTGGCCTGTAAGCAAGTCTGGGTGGGGGGCATTTTCTTGATTAATGATGTGAAACTGTCCTGCCCACTGTGGTGGCGGTGCCTCCCCTGTGCAGGTGGCACAAAACATGTCTGATGTAGGACTGGTAATGTACAATGGATACTTAAAACCCCACAGTAAGAGCAATACCAAGTACAGTGGTCCAAAACTCTGAACAGACATTTTCAGGGTAGATACAAGTGGCTACTAAGCAAATGAATCGATTAATGCCATATGTCATTATGGAGTTGCAAATTGAGACATGAGACACCATTGTATGCCTGTTGGAATGGCTAAGGCCCAGTTCACAATACTGAGTGCTGATCTGAGGACTTGGACCAAGCAGACTGATGCTGGCTGAAGTATGGACACAGGAAGAGTGTGACAGTTTCTTACAAACTAAACACACTCAATTTGTGCTGACAGATGAATGGACAAAGGATGAAACAAAATCCTAGAGTGGATTTATTTATTCAGTCTTAGAAAAGGAAGAAATTCTGCCATGTTGTGGCACAGAAGAATCTTGAAGGCATTTTATTAAGTAAGATAAGCCATATAAATAAATCTTAAAGACAAAGCCAAGTGAAAAAGGGGGGAGCTGGAGAGATAGCTCAGTGGTTAAAAGCACCGGCTGCTCTTGCAGAGGACCTTTCGGTTCCTAGCACCCACAAGGCAGGCTGCTCACAACCATCTGTAATTCCAGTTCCATGGGATCTTGCGCCCTCTTCTGGCCTGTATGGATACTGCATGCACATGGTGCACAGATATACATTCAGGCAAACACTCAAATGCACAAAGTAAATACAATTATTTAAATACTAGGCACAAAAGGGAAATACAGTGTTATGATGTATCCAGTTATATAAAGTACCCTAAAGACATTAAATTCATAGAGACAGAGTAGAGTGACAGGGGTACAGGAGACAAAAAGTAATATAGAGTCAGTTGGAAGCATGATCGATTCTGGAGATGATGGTAGTGATGGAGACAACACTGCGAATGTGCTCAGTGCTACTGAATTGTACATGTATAAAATCAGTGCACAGAATATTTATATTTTAGTACAATGAAGGGTAAAATTGTAAAAGTACAACTGGAAATGCCCAGATAGATTTATATGCTAAAATACAGCTCCATGTTTTGTGGATGCAGAAGCAGGCAGCACAGGGCAGTCAGTATGCCTCTGTGTTATGAACGACTTGCTGAAACAGAGCAGTTCAAGCCCAGGGTCTTCTATTATTGCAGAATCACCCCCCACCCTGAGCTGCTTTGATTTGTGCCTTTTCCTCATTTTTTAAATTTCATTTTACATTCCAACCACAGTTCTCCCTCCACCCCTCCTCCCACCCCCTCATGTTCTCTCTAGCCCACCCCCCACCCAGTCCACTCCTGCTCACAGGTAAGGGCTCCCATGAGGAGTTCCTGCCTGTCTTTAGAAGTCCCAGGATGTCCCTGAGCCCGTGTGTCTGTGCAGGCATAGCCCTTTTCTGGAGGTATTTGACATTCTTGAAGAGGTGGGGATGGCTAATCTTCCAACAAAAACATTACGAGCTTTCCAGTTCTCAGCTCTGAGTTATGCGCAGCTGGTGAGTATTCCCACGTATGCTGACATAGTTTGGCAGCTGGCATAAGGTGTCTTGACCCAACATGGAAGCTCAGTGAAGAGACCAGATGTTAAATGGTCACGGGTTCATCTTTCCCACCATGCTAATTCCTTGCTAAACCAGGTGTCTAAACGTACGAGGTTGTTTTGACTTGAGGCCACTGTGGGCTTAGGACCCTGATATGTGACTCCTAGCATCTGCACTCGTCCCATAGGACTGCCCCCGCATACCAGCCCCCATTCTTCCTTGAGTAAAACCTTACGGACGCTTGGGGACTTATGACAGGCATACAGGATAACTGTGTGTAACAACAGTGGTGTTCTGCAAACCCCGCTGTTTGGCCAGGTTTCTCAGAGCTTCGATTATGTTCCTCACAGTTAAAATCTTGAAGCCTAAAAGCTTTATGCAGTTATTATCAGGTCTGTTCTATGAGCTGAATTCTGTGAAACCTTCCACATCTTAGGGGTCAGGCATTCCTTTACTTGTATTGCCTGAAGTCCTAACATCATCCTGAAAGATGGAAAAGGCTAGCTTCATTTTGAAGACTAAGAAACAAATATTCAAATTGGCAATAATTTTTTAATCCAATTTCTTCTTTGCCCCTAGGTTGCGATCACACTGATCCTACTCATACACTTTGCTCTTAAATGTCCGTTGAGGCTTTCAGCTCCAGATCAGCATCCCTCTGTCTGCACTGATGCTCCTCGGGCTTTGACAGGCACAGAGTACTTAGAGAGTCCTAAAGCATAGGTTGTGATTCCCTAGGCCTAAAATGGGGCTCGAGGTTCTGCATATTTAACAGTCTCCCAGATGCTGCCAGGCGGCCATCTGTAGACAGCAGTGTAGGAAGCAAGGCTCGAGCCTTGCTTCCCATATGCTAGCCTCAAAGGCTACTGAGCACTTGAAATGAACCAGCTCCAATTGCTTCGAGCATAAAATGCACACCAGATTTTGAAGTCTTAGCCTAAAATAAAAGAATATAAAATGTAGTTTTTATATTGACTGCATGCTGAAATGCTAGTTTGTGGGTTTGAAAAAAAGTAAATTTTTTTACAACACCCATGCCGGACCCAGTCTGCCAATCTCTGCCCCCTGCTTGTGGATCAGATATAAGCTCTCAGCCACTGCTCCAGTGCTATGCCCGCTTCCCTGCCACCATGCTCCCTGCCATGATGACCATGGACTTGCCCTCTGAAACTGTAAGCAAGCCCCCAGTTAAGTGCTTTATTTTATAAGTTGCCTTGGTCATGGTGTCTTGTCATTGCTGAACAAAAATAACTAAGAAAAATATGTTCAGTAATTATATGAGTTGTTTTTTTAATGTACTTTGAAAAATAAATTTGGGAAGTTTATAGCAGTGTTCTAGTTTGCTTTTCTGATGTTATGATAAACACTAAAACCAAAAGTAACTTGGGGAGGAAAGAGCTCATTTGGCTTACACTTCCATATCATAATCCATGATTGAGGGAAGTCTGGGCAGAAGCTCAAGAGAGGAATCTAGAAGCCGGAACCATAGAAGAACGGAGCTTTCTGGCCTGTTTTCCAAGGCTTGCTTGGTCTGTATTCTTATGCAGTGAGAGACCACATACCCAGGGCATGGTGCCACCTTCATCAGTAAACAATCAAAGACCATTGCCCACAGACATGATCACCGGCCAGACTGATCTCGGCAATCCCTCAGTGAAGACTCCCTCTTTTCAGGTGACTCTTGGCTGCATCAACATGAAAATAAAAACTAACCAGGACAAAAAAAAAGCAGTTCTACCTTTTTACTTTCCCCTTTGTCAGATGATTATAGAAAACTTAAATGAGCATGTGTAGTTGATGTTGTACTTTGCTTGGACAGTGTTTTTCTAGTGAATCTTCCTGAATCCTCTCTATTTATCATTCATGTTACATCTCCTAAATTGCTAAAGGTCTCATTGAGAACTTATCAGTCTGGAGAGCACCTGAAAACCTACCCTCTGCCATCGCTAGTTGTATTTTGAGTCCATAGAAAAGTGTCTATCACTTAATAGAGTCTCAGTGATGACCATCATACAATATTGAGCCCTAAACATCTGCTCTGAACCTCAAAGTTCTTAGCACACCGTGTTTAAAACACTAGGCTCTAGATTAAGGTCTAGGTCAAACCCTACCTACCCCAGTGTCACTCACGGCTCTTAGTCCTCCCAACCCCAGGGTGTCACCCATGGTGGTTGTCAGTCCTACCAACTCCACTGTGTCACTCCTGGTAGCTCTCAGTGTCAGAACCCCTGTCCTCTCTGCTGAGAGAATTCTCAGTGACTTTAATATAAACCCAATCAAAACACAATTAGCAAGCCAAGCCACTGTGAAAAAAAATCATCCAATGCATTCCAAAAGGAGATTTGGGCATCATTCCCCAGTGGTTTCCTCTGCTAGGGTAAGTAAACATTGATTGAAAGAGATTTGCCTAAGAATACAGAAGACTGCCACTGTGGAGACTGACACAGGGAGCTTGAGAAAGTCTTTGGCTAGAAAACTGTTTTTGCCATGTACAGCGTTTACTCATTTTCAGTTGAATTCAGGGACCACTGCTTCCACTTCCTGGCACACCTTCACTCTCATTTTTTCACTCATTCATTCCATCACTTGTTCCCCATCCTCTTTAGGCCCTCATGGGCTCAAACCGTTGACAAGTAATTTTCCTGGGTGCCTTTTATTAGTCAGGTACCAGTAACTCTGGGATTCATAACAGAGCCCATAACAGGGCCGTACCAAACAGCACTTTCCAGGTCTTCTCTTTCCCACTCTGGCAATTTGTTCTTCTCAGATCAATTATTGATGTGTCAGTGTCATCTAGAGAGTCCTGAAATTGTTTTGACGAATTAAATTGTTTGCAACCTGCAACTGACTGGTGGACAGGAGAGATGGCTCAGCAGTTAAGAGCACTGGCTGCTCTTGTGGGGAACCCGGATTTAGTTCCCGGCACCCACATGGAGGCTCATAACCATCTGCAACTCCAGTTCCAGGGATCTGTCGCCCTCTTCTGGTCCCCAGTGGCACTGCATGCACATGGTATACAGACATACATATACATTAAAAAAATAAAGCACTATTATTGTATGAGCAAGTCTTCACACTTGCCTAGCATGTGTGAAACCCTGAGTTCATTGCACAGGACATTACAAAATTAGTTAACATGTACAATTAGCATTTTTTGCATCCTGACAAAGTTGGGGATTTTGTGTCTATTTTGTTCCAAAGGCATGAGTGGTACCTGTGGGTTGTGTTTTCTGTCCTGTGGGCTTTTTCTACTGTGTCCAAGAGTTGCAGTGTTTCACTATGCAGCAAGGGCAGGCAAGTAGTCAACCTTTAGTCCCTAGAGTCCCAGGCCTGCCATTGTCATGCAGACAAGAAGATAGAATTAATAAGGATTAGCTGGAATCACATTTCATAATTTTTATTAAATAATAACTCCATTGGAATGTCACCTTGCTTATGCTAATTGGAAACTTATTTACAATTCAAAATGTGTTCACTTGCATGTGCTGCATACAGATATCTATGGCTTTAGGTGGGACTCATTTATCCCCCACTGTAACTCAAGTTTCCGAAGTTAGATGGCACCTATACCTGGATAGGCTGTGTGTAACAAGAAAAAGGGACATTTTTGTTTCTAATACTCATTTCATGACGCTCATCCTTACACAGTTAGCACCTGCTGTTTACTGAGAAAAACAATCTCTTTGAAATCGCAGTATAATCATATCCTCAAAGAAAAATGATTCTGCTCCTTTTTCAAGACCACACACGGCTGTGCATTTGGGAACATCCCAATAGCCAGGCTCCACACATGACAGTCATTAATCTAGTGATGACATTGGAACAAGACAAAATCAACTTCTTGCCTTCAGATGTGTGGAGATTATTAAACAAGCACAAAAATCTACCGTTTGGGCGTCTTCAAGCTCTGACTAGCCAAGGAGACCAATGCTCCAGTGATGTTTGTCCATTAATAAGTTCTTTTATTGTGTATTTTATATATTTTTATTTTTAAATCAAATTGTTTTTATTTTATGTGCTTTGGTTATTTTGCCTGCATGCATGTCTGTGTGAGGGTGTTGGATCTTAGAGTCACAGACAGTTGTTGAGCTGCCATGTGTGTGCTGGGAATTGAAACCAGGTCCTCTGGAAGAGCAGCCAGTGCTGCTAACTGCTGAGCCATCTCTTCAACTCCGTATTTTATATTCATGCTATGCTGCCCATATAATAAACTGACTGTCTGTAGAACTCTATCCACAGCTTGCTTTTATGTGACATGGATTTGATTCTTACAAAGCTGAAACTGGGTACTTATTAATTTGTCATCTATATTTGAGTATTTTCAAACATTTAACAGAATTAGCAGATTTGGGTTAAAAAGCAACAAAACCAGGCAGGGCATGGTGATTCAGGCCTGTAGCCCCAGGTCTCAGGAGGCAGCAAGAGGAAGATGCCAAGTTCAAGACTGCCTGGACTAAGAACAATAACAAAAATCCTCCTCAAACAACAAAGACAAATGATTTGTGTGGTCGTTTGAATATAATTGGCCCCCATAAGCTCATAGGGAGTGGTACTATTAGGTGTGGCTTTGTTGGAATTTATATGACCATGTTGGAACAAGTGTGACACTCAGTCCACTTTCTTGTTGCTTCTGATCAAGATGTAGCCAGCACCATGTCTCTTCATATGCTGTCATGTTTATCATGATAATCAACTGAACCTCTGAAACTGTAAGCAAGCCCCAATTAAATGTTTTCATTATAAGGGTTGCTATAACACCAGGCGGTGGTGGCACACACCTTTAATTCCAGGACTTGGGAGGCAGAGGTGGGCAGGTCTCTGTGAGTTCGAGGCCAGCCTGGTCTACAGAGTGAGTTCCAGGACAGACTCCAAAGCTACACAGAGAAACCCTGTCTCGAAAAACCAAAATAAGTAAATAAATAAGACTTGCCGTAGTCACAGCATCTTTTCACAGCAACAGAAGCCCTAAATAAGGCAGCTTGATATGACCATCAACTTTGAGATTAGTAGATATAGAATTTTGCTTGAAAACCTGCATTTTAGTTACGTATGCAATTGCTTGAAGCAGTCCTTCTTAAATGAAAGGGGGCTCATGACACTCAAGGGCTAAGGAAGCCTAAGCAAGACAACTGTAAGAGTCACTTAGTGGTCAACAGTTGATGGGAGAGAAAACTCTTCAGTGGAACTGCCTGCAAGGTGCACAGAGAGCTCCAGGGAAGGAGTCACCACCCACACGGGTGGACTTGTTAGTGATGCAGCAGCCTTGGAGTCGGGCATGGTCTTGGAAGTGACTTCGCCGAAGCGTCAGGAAGTAACCCCAGCAGAGTAGCTGGTTCACTAAGCTAGACTTGAGTGGAACCCTATCTTTGGTGTGTTATCATTGCAGTGTCTGGAATGAGCAGACATACATTTATGTTTTCCTAGGAAGAGTCCTGCAATACCTGTGCATGAATCAAGCCCTCTCCAATAGTTAAGTAATGAAAATATGTCTTGGGAGCTGGAGGGATGCCTCTGTAGTTATAAGTACTGGCTGTTCCTGCAAAGGACTTAGGTTTGTTTCTCAGCACCACATGATAACTCACAACCATCTGTAACACAATTCCAGAGTATCTATTGCCCTCTTCTGGCCTCCGTGGTCACTGCACACGCACTGTACATAATACATGTGGGCAAGCCCCCATATACATGAAATAAATATTTTCAAAAAGCATGTTCCCTCAATCCTTATGCACTACTACTCTGTTTTCTGTGTCCAAGCGTGGGTCAGTTCTAGTTACCTCATGAGAGTGGGATCATAGTGTTTGTCCGTTGGAACTACCTTGTTTGATTTAATGTCCTCAGCCGTCATCCCTATTCATCATGTGTCAGAAAAGCTGTAATATCCCACTATCCACTCTTTTGTCAATAGACACTCGCTTTGCTTCTGTCTTTATTGTAACTAGTGTTTCTGTGAACACTAGTGTATCGGTTACCTTTCTATTGCTGTGGCAGAGGGTTAGAGCCCATGATGACAGAATAAAGACATGACTTCTGGAGAAGGAAGTCCAGGACTCACATCTTAAAACACAAGCATCCCTAGGGAGTAAACTGGAAATGGCCCATGTCTTTGAAACCTCGAAGACTGCCTCTAGTGGCATGCCTCCTCCTGCAAGGCCATACTTCCTAAACCCACCCAAAGAGCTGCCATCTGGGGACCAAGGTTAAACATGAGCTAATGGGGGATATTCCCATTCAAACTACAACAATGAATATATAAACATGTGTCCACATCTCCACTTTCAGATCTTTGGAGAATGTACCCAGTAGTGGGATTTCCGGACCACACAGTGATATTATCTTCAGTTCCCCAGGGAGCCTCCATGTCCTTCCAGGATTTCTTTTTCAACTTGACATTTAACAATAGCATCTTGTCATCCCTGCTTCATATGTGTGGTTTTCAAAGATAGCTGTGAAATGAATTTAAATGGAGACATATATTGGGGTTGTAGATACCTTATGATCTGTGAAAGAGAAAAAAGTGTGTTGACATTTGGATAAGGAAAAATACATTGAAGCCAATGAATAAGTGTGTGTGGGGGGGAGCAGCAACCTTACCTCATAAGACTAGATGTGTGCTCATCTAGAGAACACATCAGTTGTTTCAAACCACTGAATGACCTCCAGAAGTCTCAGTAGCAATGTAGCATTTTAGATAAGGCTATTATGATTGAAAGCAAAATGGGTCACTAGGCTTAAACGGTTGTTTAAAAGAGACCATTTAAGTGTTGAGCGAAGAGTTTAGAATCCTGTGAGCTATGAAGGAAAATGTTGATACCAAAAGATCACCTCTATTCAAAGTATTTTTTTTTTGGTTTTTACGAGACAGGGTTTCTCTGTATTGTTTTGGAGGCTGTCGGTCCAGCCCGGCCTCAAACTCACAGAGATCCACCTGCCTCTGCCTCCTGAGTGCTGGGATTAAAGGCATGCGCCACCATCGCCCAGCCCTCAAAGTATTTCTTAAAGCAGAGTGAGAATCTTCTACCTAAGGTAGGTGATGTGTGTGGATGGAGAGAGTCCACTGTACATAATGACCTATTGTGCACCCACAGGAATAGAATGCAGGAAGCATCACACCCTAAAGACAGATAATTGGGGAGTGATAAACTAGTCATGTTGTGTCGACATAGAACGGTCAGAGTTCGGCTAGAGAGACAGCTTGCAGTTAAGAACACTGGCTGCTCTTGCAGAGAACCTGGGTTCAATTGGCAGCCCCACAATCATCTGTAACTCCTGTTCCTAGGGACCTGATGCCTATGGCCTCTGGGGGCACTGCATGAATGTAGTGCACATGTAGGCAAAATTTCAAACACAAAATAAAAATCTTAGAGAAAAAAATGGTTATAATTTTAAGGTCAGTAATTCAATCATACCAGACAATAGTCTCCTACAAATTATTGAGGAACAGCTGATATTATGAAGACAAATCCAGCTTTCAACTGAGTTTCTATAGACTAGGCTAAGACACTTTCCATGGAGGAACAGCCCATCAGTCACTCAAACATTGTTTATTGTTAGATTTTGAGATGAGTTTGAAATAAGACACTCTTCCAGATATGAAACAATGAAAACTCAAGAACTATCTGCAAATCACTACACAATGTGTGAACCAACAGTTTATTGTAAGTTATGATTTGTTGAGCTGATGTTAGGATTGTTTTCGAATGGAAATAACATGTATTAGTGTAGGAAGCTGAAAAGCAATGTTTATCTTAATCACTTTGTTTCAATTGTTAATTGTTGATGTTGTCAGCATTGTTGTATTTGATGGAAGGCCCCAGGTGAAAGAGCTAAGTCTCATATTGTTTAATTTTAATTTCTGTTTAGTTTGTGCTTGAGAGAGAGGGGGGAAAGAGACAGAGAGACGGAGAGAGGCATGCAGAGACAGAGAGAGGCAGAGAGAGAGACAGAGAGAGAGGCAGAGAGAGAGAGAGAGAGAAGGTTAGGTAGACCACATTCATTTGGAGATCAGAGGACAAGCTCAGGTGTCTTCACTTTCCACCTGTTTTGAAGCAGGGTCTCTCTTGTTTACTGCTGTGCATGCCTGGTTAGCTGAGTGACCCACGTGTTTTTGGTGATTAAAGACAGTTGTGTTACCACCTCCAGTGTTTACATGGTTCTGGGGATCAAACTCAAGTTATCAATCTTGTACAACAAGCACTCTACCCACTGAGTCATGTCCCCAGCCCCAAACTGTATTTCTATCTATTAAAAAGTAACTTACTCTACCAGACCCCATTGTGTCGTGGAGTAGGTTATTAATCCATGCTATACATGGCTGGATTGGAATGCTACATCACATGTATTGTTGTTATTCACCAATATTCTAATATACTTCTGCACTTTTGTTTAAGAGAAATATGTCACAAGTGGTGGATTTATGTCAGCATTTAGGAAACAATATACATAAAATTCCATCTCTGCCCTTTAGAAGATGAAAGCCCAATCAAATGGTCAATGACTGTCCAAGGCTCTCAGTTGATGATCATGAACTATGACATCTCTTATTGACAGAAAACTAAATGAGTCAGTGGAATTTATTCTGCACATTTTCTTGAATAGCCTGACTGAATTGCTCTCCCTTTGTCACTAACTTCTGACTCTCAGGCATCCCAGTAGTCTCAAAGTTCCTTGACTCTTTCCCCAGAGAATTGAAGGTTATCTCTCACCTCTTGTCATACCGTTTAATTATAGCACCCTTAACCTTGCATTATGGTGGGGAATGTCCATGCTTGATGGTGGGGAATGTTTCCTGTGAACATTCAATTTGAGGACAGTGATGGGGACCAAATTCTAAATCGTCTCTTCTCAAATATCTAAAGAAAGATGTCACAGCTTTTCTTAGACTCTTCCTCAAATGAATGCTCTTAGCTCCATGTGGATGCCTTCACCTTTTTCCATTATTCCTTACATTATCTTCCTGTAATGATTTCTTTTATTTTTATTTATTACCTATACTTTCTATAATAATTTTCTTCATCTGCAACACACAGTTCTACTTAGACCAAGGTCCTTACATGAAGAAGCAGTGTTGATGAATGGCATGCCATGTTCTACCTTTGTCATAATTCCTATTAGTAACTGTGTCTCATCTTCATGTGAAAATAAATGGTATAATCACAGTTTTAAGGAAAAATATGAGGGAAGACATCACCAAAGAACTGTTGGCTTTTAAGACTGACCTGCAACATATTAACCCAGCTTAAAAGATTTTATCTTAAAGAAAGCATTTTTACCTGAAATACAAACTGCTTCATGATAAATATCTTCATGATAAATTATCATTCCTGAACATGAAGGCAGAAATTCTGGCTGCATGGTGCAGGGGGATGGGAGTTTTTTTCCAACCTCTAGTCACTAATTTATTTCTAAATCTTTGCTAGGAAGAGTTTACGCTCACATTAAATGCTTTTTGTTCTTAAAAAATAATCTGCATTTTCACCCTTTGAACCAACTGGGGGAGTGTTCCTGGTTTGCCACCATCCAAGTAATTTTTGACAAATGATATTTACAAAGAAAGATTCCAGTTGTGGGAATGTCAGTACAAACATCTTCAAACAGAGACTTCCAATTTCCTTAGAAATGATATCATCCTTATCTTACATTTTTAGGACTTTCTTTCAAGCATTCTGAACCAAATGAAAGTTATGTGTGCCCTCCTTAGCAGATTTGAAAACAGTAATGGAGGCAACATTGCATCCCAACATTAAAACCTTTGCTGTACTCCACCAGCTACCTCAAGACTCACTGTACTTGAAGTGTAGGAACTAGGTCCTCTCCTGTGTGGCCCTTAGAGGCTTCCAAAGACCACTCTGACCTCTCTCTGCTTAGACCCAAGTGAGTAAATCCACGATGCCAGACACCTTCAAAAAAGACAAAAACAAAACAAACAGCAACAAAAATCCTACTCTTTTTTGCATCTTTTATTGGCATGTCTCTAATTTTCCATTCTAATAAGTAAGACTGCTTACTAATTTCCTTATTAATAACTAAAACTTAATTCCTTGCAGACTAGCTGAGGAAGATTGGCTCTTTCCTCCTTATGAAGCTTTGAGTAGGTACCATAGGTAGATAAGCCTAAACTACTCTGCTCCATCAAACACAGACACGTTACTAGCAGGCGGTTCCAGGCGAATGCATGTCAAAGGGGAAGGAGTCTAAAGAGTCAATGTGCGTGCGGGGCTGGAGGAATACCTAGTGGCAAAGCTCTTGTCTAGTATACTGGCGGACTAGCCTGGAGTGCGTTCGGCAGATCCTCAAGAACTAAAAACAAGGGCAATAACTGATTAACAAAAACATCATGCATCATCCAATGCTTTAACAAAAGGCTTAGACTACTGCTTTTTAAAAAAGTTTGATTTGGGGTCAGAGGACGCACACAGTGAGTAAAGTGTGCAAGTGTGAGACCTGAGATCAGATTCCTAGAACACATATAAAGCTGGGTGCTGTAGCATGAGAGTCTACTGTACCCCCATGACTTGATGGCAAGCCGAGGCGAGGGGGTCCTCAGGTGCTAGCCTGGCACACACAGAAGAAAGCATAAGTCCCTGTGGCGAACATGGTGAGGCTCGCTGCACATGGCAAAGCAAGTGTGCGCCTTCAATCACACACACCCACACACACTTAAAAAAAACCAGAAAGGTCACTTAACTTCTGGATACATTTTTCTAGTCTACAAATGGGTAATGTTCATTAAAAATGGATGTGGGAAATAAAGCTATTCTAAGCTTGAATCTGAACATATCCTGTGCCCTGTAGGATGAAAGGGAGAGTGGCCACATGGCCACCATTTCTGTCCCTCAAACACCTTTCCTGTCTTAAGGAAGACTAGGGTTGAAGAAAGGGCGATGCTGCTTTCATTTCTTTCAGCAAATTTAGAGTTTATTGCTCTTGCTTTTGGGTGAATGATCAACCTGTGAGATTCAAATGACAGCTCAAATGAGGTGGCGAGATGTGAAAATTATTTTCCCATGTATGGTCATTCCTTTTGTTCCATCAGACTGGAGGATGGCTATTAAATTCAATTAACCATTTTTTCCTTCGTGTTCCAAAGATTTTTTTTCCTGCTGTGCTAGGAGACCTTGATTTCTGTTGCTAGGAAACCTAGAAGGCACTTTTGGTCTTCATGGAAACAGTGTTTAATGCAATCATTTTGACTGTTAGTTTATTGGCTCAATACCAACTCAAAAATCAGCTCACTTCAAGTCCATACAAGGCGTATATAAGTGGGGAAGGTACTAGCCCATAGGGTACCCTGTGGAAGTGCCTAATTGGTTTCATGGGGGAGGGAGAAAGGGAAAAGTACAGGGGAAGAACCTTTCTCATTTTGGGAGGGCTTTGATCTGTGTTAGCATTGGGTCCCTTTGAAGGAAATGTTCCATGAAGGCAGGAATCAGCTGAGTGGGCTGAAAAAAGTTGGAAAAGACTTGACCTAACACAAGAGAAAGTTGGATTTCTCAGCTCATAAGTTCTCAGCTGGGGGATTCTCCAGGATCTTCTGACTAGGTATCTCTTCCTATCATTCTCCCAGGGCCCATGCTGCTCCTCGGCATGCCTCAGCTGGTCCTTTCCCCAAGTATGTTCTGAGACTCCACTTCCAACTCTGTCTAGGAGTCTTGAAGCTTAGCAACCCTAGATAGGAGAAGTCATAGTTGGTGGTACCTCCAGGCTTCTTGTAAAGATGTTGTTGTAGTGATAAATTATTTATGATTTATTAAAGCTTGACTGAGGACTCAGAAAAGCAAAGTCAGCCTCAAGTCTTAGAAGCCAGGCACACACCTTTATTCCCAGCAGCCACAAGCTTGGAGGTGGTGGTACACACCTTTAATACTAGGACTCAGGATTAAGAGATAGATGGAGTTCTGTGAGTCCAAGGCCACTCAGATCTATACAAGAGTGAATCAGTCTTAAAGAGAATTATTATAGCTCACACCTTCAATCCCGACATTAGAGAATTAAGACAGAAGCAAGGTCTCTGTAGAAAGAGCATTCATTCTCCAGCCACACTAAGGAAAGGTTACAGTCTGAGGCTTGGTGAGAGCTCATGGAGACAGAATCAGCCCATTCAAAGCCTGAGGTAGAGGTAAACAGCTAGTGGCCACATACTTTGCTTTTTCTGATATTCAGTGTGAAGCTTGAACCCCAATATCAGTCTCTGGAACATTTATTTTTCATGTTACAAGATTTTACTTAACCCTTGACAGTCATTTCTCCAAATTCTGTTCAAACAGTATGAATTTCTTGATGAGTTTAGAAGAATGTTTTGTTTCTTCCTGTAGCCAGGAGCAGGAGGGTTTATCTTAGCAATACTAAGGCTGGATGAACTGAGTACCCTCCCACAACAAACACCTAGAAGGATGTGAAACACCTTTGGAATGCCTGGCACAACTCAGAAGTCTGAAAGAGAAAGCTACAAGAAAGAAAACCAGATGTTTAGATATGAGCTGATGTTGTCACTACCTTGGGCAGATGGGGGCCAGGTCACTAACCAGCAGTTTGGAGTCAGTGTCAACTTAAGAAGTTGAGATCTGGATTTATTCAAGATGGAGGGGTGAAACTAAAACAGCCTTTAAGCCCAGGCATCCATTTTAAGGGTCTGCATACTCCTGGAAAGGACAAACTGGGAACACTAGCTACAGCAGAGGGTGGTAACAGGGAGGTTTCTCTCATGTGTTGAGTCTCCAAGTAGAAGCATACAATTTCAATTTTGAGTACTGGTAGGCGGTGGGCTTCATGGGTTTGAGAGAATCTGTTAAAGCTGCCAATGTCAGTCTGATGATAAATCTGAGTGCCTTGTCAAGGCATGAATACACTTTTTTAAATGTTTAAAACATTACCAGTTGTTTCCCATGGGGAACTCACTGCGTTCTTTTCTTTTGAGCTCAGACCTGTGTGTCCCGTGTTCATAATCACATAATTTAAAAAATTAGGGTGCATTTCACCAGTAGAAAGAGCTAGAATACAAAGCAATCGTCTATCTGGAGTTTGTGGATCTCCTTGTAGTCTGACTGTGATACATAAAAATATTTTTAAAGGACTAAATATTAAAATTCGATAGATTAAAATAAGTCAATTAGAAATGTCAAGTACGATTTCAATAGATAAATAAAATTTAATTAAAAATTGAACAGGAGCAAGGGAGACATCTTGGCAGGTGAAATACTTGACACACAAGTGTGAGGGCCAGAATTCAGGTTACTAGAATTGTGAATATTGGAAGGGTGTGATTTAAGGACCTCTAGCCAGCTAAGCATGGCAAGCATGGCTCTGGCAGGCGTGGCCCTTCTCCCCCATTCCTTCTGTCTTGCTTAAAAACCGTTAGATTACATTCATTGCTAAAGCTAGCCACCACGGTCTGTTCCCTTATTTGGCCACTTCCTCCTCCTGAGGCCGACTACCAAGGTTCAGCTATCAAAGTATTGAAGTCTCCTTTCTATCCAGAGGCAGTCCTTTGTGCCCTCCGCAGGACAAATACCTTGTCCCCTTCTCCCTTGTCCTGTCTCCTGTCTTTGTCTCCTATTCCATGCTCTCTGTCCCTCTGGTACAAATAAATCTCCTTTGTGTTGAGAACTTGGTGTAGGGGGTCCTGAGCCAATACCAATCTCTTAGAATGGTGGCCTGCTGATAATATCTATGCTTTGTTGGCAGAGTCAGGGGACCCCTGGCTAGCAAGATTCCCAGAATCAGTTCTGAGTTTAAGCAAGAAATTGTGTGTGTGTGTGTGTGTGTGTGTGTGTGTGTGTGTACATACACATATCTTAATTATATAATGTGGAGAGTGATGGATAAAGACATCCGTGTCAATCTCTGGCCTCTACATGCACACGCACACATACACATGCACTTGAACCTGTACACACACACCCATACACCCACCACACAATATGTCATATACATCTATGCAAGCAAAATAAAGATAAAAATAAACTGGCAGATTAATGAGCTCAGAGCTGAAAAGAGTTCATGACTGGAAGAATGTATCTGAAGACATTGTATTATACAGATGGACCGCTGGGTCTTGGGGGTTAGGGCATGTAGAGGCTGGGATGGAAGCAGCAGGATGTAGTATCTAACAGGAATTTCAGGAAGAAATCAAAGTGATCTCCAGAGGTGTGAAACAGCCTAAGAGTATATAGCTTAAGGCTTCAAAAATATAGGATACCTGCCAAATTCTTTTGCATGTGTATGTTTGTGTGGGGGGTGCATGTGGGGGGGAGGGGGAGAATGAATATGGAAGTCTGAGGTCAACTGTCTTAGTGTGCTTTCTATTGCTGTGATGAAACACTGCAACCAAAAACAACTTAGGAGGAAAGGGTTTATGTCACCATCACTAAATGAAGCCAGGGCAGGAACTCAAGGCAGGTCTGAAGGCAGAAACTGAAGCAGGGACATGCAGGGACTCTACTTACTGCCTTGCTCTCCATGGCTTCTCAGCCTGCTTTTTTAATATAATCCAGGACCACATGCCCAGGGGTGACATCATCCACAGTGGTCTGGGCCCTCCCACATATAATTTTTTAATCATGAAAATGCTACCCACAGACTTGCCTATAGGCCAACCTGATGGAGGTCTTGTCTCAGTTGAGGCTCCTTTTCCCAGATGAGCCTGGCTTGTGTCAAGTTGACAACAGGGAGTCTGAACATCAGCCTTGGCTATTGTTCCTCAGCAGCTTTCTACCTTGCTTTTTGAGGCACAGTCTCATGCTGAGATCTGGGCTCATTCATTTGATGAGGCTGGCCGGCCAGAGAGCTCCAGGGCCCTGTTTGTCTCTTCTTTCTCAGGGCTGGGCTTTCAGAAGTGTGCCACCATGTGCCTGGCTTTTTATGTGAGCTCTGAGGATCAAATCCAGATCCTCATGTCTGAACAGCAAACACGTTAGCCACTGAGCAAACTCTCTGGGCTCATAATTCTTACATTGACATAATACAGCGTATGCCAACTATGAGGAAATGACACCTAGATGTGTGATGGTAAAATAACAGAACACCAAAGTCAAGGACTTGTATGCAAACCCAGAAAGAAAAATAGCAAACACATTCAATCCCAGAACTCTCCCAGCATAATAACTCAGGAACACTAAAAATTAGTGTAGTTGGAAGTTTCTGTTCTGCCAAGTCCTACAGCCATTTAGTCCCAAATAAACACACAGAGGCTTATATTAATTATAAACTGTTTGGCCCATGGCTCAGGCTTCTTACTGGCTAGCTCTCTCTTAATTATTAACCCATTTCTATTAATCTATGTATTTCCACATGGTCTTGGCTTACCAGTGATGCCTGGACCTCTTTCTTTCTTGGCAGCTACATGGTATCTCCCATGCCACTCCCTCTCTCTGTTCCTCTTCCCAGAATTCTCCTAGTCTGGTAGCCCACCTATACTTCCTGTCTGGCTACACCTTGCTTGTTCATTGGCTGAAACAGCTTTATTCATGAACCAATAAGAGAAATATATATTCACAGCATAGAGAAGGACATCCCCCATCAAATTAGCTACCTGAAAACCTAGAGTCCTACTGTGAAGTAAAGAATAATATGCAACTAGCAGCAAAATATAGATGCATCCAGATGAAAATAGTGAGTTCCACTTATAAGCCTGTTGCTCAATAAATACTAAGCCAACAATTTACAGAGACTACCAACAACAACAAAATATTGAATCAGAATATAGAAGACTTAAGGTACAGCAAGGAAAGGTGAATAATCAAAAATGTTGGGGAAAGCCTTTGGTGAATGGACTTGAGCACCAGCATTAACAGATGGTACTGTTAATAACGACTGACCTGGGTGCTATAAAACACGCAAAATTTACTGAGTAACACAACAATGTGTGGAAGCAGAGTGGAGGATTAAAACATCCACAGTTCTTCCAGGGTGTGCTGGTAGATGCACATAAGTGCTTTGGAGGCTGACTTGGGACCATCGAGGAGTAGAGGGTCAGCCCGGGCCATGTAATGTCATTCTTAGACAACAACAAAACCAAGTGAGATAAAACATTCTGTCAACCAGAAGTTATTTTAAGTGGAAAGGATGCTATTAGAGACATACAGCATCAGTAAAAGAGATAATTCAGGAGCAGCATTCAATAATTTAAAAATTCAAAACCCCTGTGTAAAGCTTCTTAATACAGAGAGCAGAAACTGACAGTTAAAGCGGGGGGGGGGATTAAAAGTATACAATCAAAATGAAATGTACATAATTCATATGTCTCAAACCCAACAAAAGATTCATACGTGTGTATGCAGGTGTTAACATTATAAAGTGGGTCAATAAAATAGTATATCGAACTCAACACTTAAATGGTATATATTAAGCGGGGCAGTGGTGGCGCACACCTTTAATCCCAGCACTCGGGAGGCAGAGGCAGGCGGATCTCTGTGAGTTCGAGGACGGGCTGGACCGACAGCTCCAAAACAATACAGAGAAACCCTGTCTCGTAAAAACCAAAAAAAAAAAGGTATATATTATGTTGTTATGAATAATTCACTGCTAAAGATAGTTAAAATACTGAGCCATAAAAAATTAAGTAATACACACATACACACACATTCTGACTTGTGCCATAAAACCAAAATTCAAAGCCGAAATGTACCTCAAATTTCACAAATACTTGAAAATTTAAAGAGAGGGGGCTCAGTGGTTAAGAGCACTGGCTGCTTTTCCAGAGGACCTGAGTTCAATTCCCAGCATCCATATATGGTGACTCACAAACATCTCTAACTCTAGTTTCAGGGTTTGAACATCTTCTACTGGCCTCCACCTGTGTTGCTCACACGTGGTGCACATGCACACAAGTAGGCAAAACACCCATGCTTGCACATAGCGTAAAAATAAATGGATCTTAAAAACGAGAGGAAACATGTGATTTGCTTGCACTGAGTGGTTCTGTACTGCCCTTTGTGATTTCTCTAAGCCTACCCTGAGCCTGTGCTGACTGCCTGTCTGCTGCCAGGGTGCTTAGCCATGCTGAAAAGTCCATATCCCTGGGGCCTGTGGCTTCAGGGAGAGCTACGGAGAGCTTACCCTGAGGGGTAGTAACATGGGAGTTTTAGTGGTTGCTGGTAAATTCCAGCTGGTATGTTTGTTTACTTTTTATTCCAAATTTTGTGCCCCCCCCTCCCCCTCACCACTGCAGGGTCAAAGGCAATCAGTTTGTCCACCCTGGGCTGTTATACAAGAGTTCCAACCAGAGCACAGCCAGCTGGACCCTTTGCTGGTTCACCAGCCGTGGGTGGTGGTGGGTAGAGGGGTGTCATTTAGGCTTGTACGGTGTCATTGAAAGGACACCACGGCAGCTGAATAAGACTTGTAGAGCTCTGGAGACAGACAGGAAGCTCTAAGAAAAGGCCCTTCTGTGGGTAAGCTTAGGGTGAAACCGCAGTGTTCCCAGAGCTCTAGGGGGAGGGATGGCATTATGATTGGGGGAGAGTCACTACATCCCCATGTAATTGGCACGGCTTTCCTCCTGTGTTCAGGGTATCTATTTTCCATCATATAACCTTCCATTGTATTCACTGGTTCCTGTTTGGTTTGGCAGGGCTGGCTGCTGGCTGAGCCTCTCTCCTCCTTCATTCCATGGTGCTAAGAGTTGCCTGAAACCTCAGCCTCCCCTCAGGTGCAGCCTGAACAGTGACATTTCTGCTCACCAGGAAAACGTAAAGAAATCAAGAAGGTAGATAAAATTCTTCCCAGTGCTTGAACGAAAAGACAAAAAGGCTTTTTTTTTTTTTTTTTTTTTTTTTGCTTTTTAGTTGTGCTGGACTTTCAAACTTCCTTTTCTTTGTCCTACATAATTTAAACACACCATAAGTACCCTTAGTTATTCTGAGGGCAGGTCCATATTTGCAAGGCAACCAGGGTCTGGGGATATTGTTGAATTTGAAAGGGAGCACTTCCTTGTCTGCTACATAAGCTGCAGTGAAAATTATGCTGAGCTTGCCAGTGAGGGCCACATGTGACAGTTAGACAAACAGGTCATTTATTCCAAGAGACTTTGAATCTGTGCCCAGAGTCAAATGTATTCTTTTATAAAACCCAGCAGGCTTGAAAAATAAGCTAACTGACTCACAGTGCCCTGCTTGTTAGGGCATAGGAAGGCTTGGGAGTGGAGAGAGCAGAAAGTGTTTGAGTTGGAAGGACAACTTCCTTATGGGGTTCTCTGTGATATTTTCTAACTTGTCATTGTAAAGGTTTATATTATATTGTTTGTTGAAAGTTGGAAATATTATTTCTTTATGAAAATCTCTGCTCCTGGGAAGAAAATAGAAAAGAGAGTGAAAAATAAAATGGGATCTAGGAAGCTTCTGGGCTTAAAAATCGCACAGGTATCATTTAATCATTTAACCAATAAGCTAAGAGGTCGGCTTTTCTGCCAGCAAGCAGGTCCCCTCCATGGTTTCTGCTCCAGCTTCCGTTGGGCTTCCCTTGATGATAGACTGTAACGTACATGATGAAGCAAAACCTTGCTTTTAGTTGCGATGTTTATCACAGGAACAAAAGCAAACTGGAACAGCAGCAGCAATTGCAAGCCTGGTTAAGAGCTGATAGCTGCCAGCTGCTGGTGGTGGTGGTGCATGCCTTTAATCCCAGCACTTGGGAGGCAGAGGCAGGCGGATCTCTGAGTTCGAGACCAGCCTGGTCTACCCAGCGAGTGCCAGGCAGGACAGGCCCCAAAGCTACAAAGAGAAACTGTCTCAATAAACAAAAACAAAAAACAATCAAACAAAGCAACAACAACAACAATAAAGCTGGCAGTGGGGGGGAGGGGGATCACAGACTCTAGGGGGCATCCACTGTTACTGTTTTACTGAATGGACCTGAGTTCCGTTGCTTCTAAACGCTGGTGTTTGTATGCATGCATTAATGCAGCTCTTCTCCTGCTTCAGACCTATCCATTATCGCAGTGGGAGGCAGTTAATGTGGAGACTCACACCTGGCCAGGGTGTCCAGCTTAAGGAATGGTGAAGCGCTGGCCCCTCAGTGGGTCATGTGTATTGCCCACGTCTCAAAGTTCCAGGCGCGTCACAGAAGAGCAGCAGGGAGAACCTGAGAGCCAGGGGCTAGGGATGCCTGTGTTTAAGATGTCTTCTGGACAGGATGTGGTGGCTGTGCTCATGAACTCATCATGTGAGGTGAAGGAGTGCTCCTGAGACTCCCGACTGTGATTCCCTCCCTGGGTGCTAGAGACAGGCAATGGTTGCTGTGGGGAGTGTCTCTGTTCTTCAGAGGCCTAGTCACTCATGTCTGCCCTATTCCAGTAAACACCCTGCCAGCATGCTCACATAAACTCAATGGGCCACATACAAAAAAGAAGACGGGAAATAGGAGGGTACGTGTGGAGAAGAGGGGTCTCAGCAGGAGGAAGACAGGGGCGTGAGAGGGCAGCCCGGAGTGAAAGGACTAACGGTTCTTATGTACGTATATGAAACTGTCAAGGAATAGAAAATGAGTTTTAAAAAGCCAGAAGCAATACCTTTGAGTGTTTCCTATTGCTTGGCACTAAAGGAAGAAACAGATTTTTGATATCAGAAAAATGTCTCTGTACTGAATACCGATTCCCAGAATAACACAGAACAGTGCTGAAGTCAGACTGTGCCTCCAGGCTGGCTAGTGAGAGGGCCACCCACCTGTTTCCCAGAAAAGCCTTACCATGGGAACTGTCTGGCATCCTCTGGGGAGCAGCAAGCCTTTTACACAGACATATCCTTAAGACATCACGTTGAGCTTCTGTGAGGCACGGCACCGTGTAAGTCCACAGGGTCAGAGACGTCACCCTAACATCTGCGTGCTTTCGCAGTAGCATCACCCTGCACTCGCACCACAAAGTCTTTCGTTGTGGCTTGTATTTAATCTCCTCTGGAAGTAGCTGTGTGGGGAAATGAGTTACTTGCAAGTTCTTCTCAGACCGACTAAAGTTACTGTATTTCTCTATCATCTTCAAGTGTTTGGTTTCTTTCAAACAATTCTTGAGGCTATCAGTCTTTAAGGGAAGGAGCTTAATGTTAGCAGTGTAGTGCCATCATTATTCGTATATTTGTATTATTTAACATTTGCCAACTCTGTAGACGAAGTCACATTAAGCATGCTAAGATCACATGTCTTGCCAGGATTGATTTTAAAAGGCAGACGAAGGAAAAAATGAGGGAAGGGAGGGAGGGGAGAAGGAATGGAGGGAGGGAGAAGGACAGAGGGAAGGAGGGACAGAGGGAAGTAGGGACAGAGGGAAGGAGGGAAGGAAGGGAGGAAGGGATGGAGGGAAGGAGGGATGGAGTGATGGAGGGGAGGAGACCTTCCTTATCATCACTGAAAGACGAAGGCTGGTGTATAACTGCTTTTTTTTTCTTTTTATGCAGCTTAGGGCCCAAACCCATGGGATGTTGCCATGAACATTTAGAGTGGGTCTCTCTGCCTCAGTTAACACAGTCTAGGAACTGTCTGTCTCACAGCCATGCCCAGAGGCTTGTGTTCTAGGTGATTTAAAGTCAGTCAAGGTGATATTCAACATTAACCATCACTTGAACTTTAGTGAATACTTTATCTCAAAGAATAAGGGAGGCTAAACACACACACACACACACATTCTCACAGTAATTTTAAGAAATCCCACTTAAAATGGTTTTGTTTCTGGCAGAATGGACACGTGATTTTCTGTGCCACTTGGCATCACCTTTCGACTGACTGTGGTTATGTCAGAAAGCTATGTAATAACTACAAATGTGGGGAGGAAGGAGGGAAGGATGAATGGACGGCTTAGGGGTGGAAGGCGGATGTCTCACCCTCAACAGCAAAGATCTCATCCCATCATGCCTCACCCATGGCCTCCAATCAAGCGCTCTGTGCGCTCTGTTTGACCTTCCCCTACGCAGGAATCTGATTGTAGAAGAGTTAATAAGCACGGGTGATCAATGAATGAAGTTAATCTCTGGCACTTGAGAGCACCTGAAACAACTGCCTAGGCATCAAGCCCCTCTAACGTTCCTAGTGCCCCAAGGAAGAGCCGTGGGTGTAAGCTGCACTCCCTCCTGAGAGCAGGGTCACACAATCTGATGACAACCCAAGAAACATGTCACCAGCTCCCTACCTTGTCCTCACAAGCTGCTGAATGCCACTAGACTGTCAACACTACCGAAAGGAAGACTGCGGCTTAGCCCCCCTCCCCCTCCTCTTCACCTCCCTACACACCACACCGTTTCTGCCCTTTGTTCTAGAAATTGAACTGTTGTCTTATGCTCTGTATATGGTAATTAATGTATTCATTAATAAACAGCCCAGGCATTTTCCTCTCCAGATCCGAGCAAACCCTTCTGAGCGACTTCAAGGTGAGTTCTAAGGTGTGAGTCAGAATGGGTCCCTTCCCTTTCTCTCAGGATCACACCGCAGTGAACCTGTTCCAGCCAGCATTAGAGTGACCCACTTGGCTTCATTCCAGGTATTCAGATTCGTGAATCTCAGGATGATCTGATTTGGACAAACACAATCCAGTTTGTAGAAGAGGCACGTCAGAGAAACCAAGCCTTTTTGAGGAGCTGAAGCTGGATAGACAAGAAGACGCATCTATTGGACTCTGACTGCTCCAGTCACACAAACCATAGCCCAACTCCAGGCAGAAATCCTGCCTGCAGCAGCACTTCCCACAGGCCAGCAGTGTTTGACAGGGGATAGAACCCCACAGGCTATCCAGACCCATATCAGTCTCCTTGCTTCTGAGACTGGGACAAGTCTGTGTAGCTCCCCATCTGATTGTAACCCTTGGCCCTAAAGATGGAGGAGAATAGCTGTGCTAGTAGAAATGGCATGAAATATTTGCCAAAAGTTAATTGCAATATGCCTGTTACAAGGTAGGGCTTATTTCCGTGGAAATTACCAGAAACTGTTCTTTCAGTGTTCTGGAAGACAGGTGTGGATATCAATTGACACTAAAAGCAAGAGTGCCGTCTTATAAATTGTCTTATTTAGGAATGAAACAGCAGAGCCCAACAGAGTTCTTTTAAATATGCCAGCTTGTCAGTTACAGATGGCATTGATTTTGTTGGTTGTTTCTAAACATATTTGCATTTAAAAATGGTTCATAGGGGCTGGTGATATGGCTCAGTGGGTAAATGCTTGCGCTCAAGCGTGAGGATCTGAGTTCAGATCCCCGGCATCCACATAATATGTCAGACTAGGTAAAACAGACCTCTAAGCTCAGAGCTGGGAGAACAGAGATGGGAAGATTGTGGGGGCTTGCTGACCAGGCAGGTTCAGTGAGAGACACTGTCTCACAAAAGTAAATAGAAGAAGGACTTAGGATAACAGCTGATGGTGATCTCTGGCCTCTGCATGAATGCACATGGGCACAAATAAATACTACACACACATACCACATACATACATATATATCACATACACACACACATATATACATCACACACACATAACCACACACACATATACCACACATACCACAGACATACACATACATACAAACATACCATACATACACAGTACACAAACACAGAACACATACCACACACACACACATACCACACACACACACACACCATACATATCTCAGACACACTAAATTAATAAATATAAAATAAATGGTTCATGATATTTTTTAGTGGGACTTCTCTTTTTGAAAGTCAAGAAATATTCATGTGTTTTAACCAGACACCATAGCTTCTAGGCAACTGATTTTTAAAGTAAATGTTATAAATGAAGGTTATGGATAATACAGTATGGCATTCTTTGACATAAACATGTATTCTATCAATTTGACACCTTGAGGTGGGTAAGAATGCGAATCAGGCAGAAAAGAAGTGGTGATGAATTTAAATGCCAAGAGTCAAGGCATCGCTGAGCAAAAAATTCAATACAGTCTCATTGTCTGTTTCCCTGGTATCACTCTATCGAGACACTATCAGGAGTTGTAAATCTCTAATTTCTTTCTAATGTGCCAACAATCTCGGGTTTGCAGTATCTTTTGGAAATGTAATTCAAGCTTCCTATCATTAAGTCTATGGATTTAAAAAAATAAAATAAGATGCGCATCCGATACAAATGAAAACCGTTCTTGAATCGGCTACAGCTTGTGTAGAATATCCAACAGTCCTAGACATTGTCTCTCACTTACATAATTGATTTGTACATTTGCATAAGCCTTTAAACTTGCTCTCAAAGCTGCCCCCTGGGGTAAATTTGAGCAGATTTCTTTATAGAGACAAGGCGCCCAGGAGTGGGGAAATGAAGGGACTTGGCTACCCAGCAAGGAAGCCAGGCCACCGAAGTTGACTGCTGCAGGCCAGTGGTCCCAGGCTCCTTACCCACAAAGTCCCACCTCTTCTCAGCGCTTTGCACCGTCAAACACTCCTGACCTGCTCATTGTAACGAGGCCCCCGGAGACCTTCTCTTAGCTAAATTCCTGCCCGTTTCCTCCCACGCACCCACTCTTGGAGCCCCCTCAGAAAGATTTCCTTGAAGGCCTGTAAATTTGGGGTGTTTAGAGCTGGCCTCTGCTGTACGCGGGCTCTCCCAGCTGCTGCTCTTGAGCCTCGCCCACAGAGGTCTAACAGCCACATTCCAAGATGCAGATGCATCTCTGTGTCGGGAACATTTCCGCCCGACCCTAGTGACCTGCATCCGCATTGACATGCTAATATCTATCGCAGCTGGATCCAAGGATCGGACTCGGGAAACGTTAAACAAGAAGGGAAGTGCTTGTGAAGAGCAGTGCTGCTTGTCTGCCCCACTCCTGGGCCAAAAAGCCACCCGCTGAAGCCAGCCTTTCTCCTGCTCACCGAGAGCCGATTCTCTCTGAATTGTACATCCCAATTTGTCCCCATCCTCTCTCTTTACCTCATTGACTGTAATATAGTAGACGCAAGGAAGGGATTTCCGTTCTAAGACCACCCTCACCTTTGTCTTGCTGTTGTACAGTTACCAAGATTCGGATCCTCTTGGCAACAAGGAATTCAATCAGCATTCCTTGTGAATGCCTTTGAGATATAAGCGTACATTTAATAAGAACAGAAATGCTCCTGTCTTTATATGAGGCCCCAGCTTTCTGTCATGTCAGCGTGTGTGACATACTGGAGGAAACAAGTGAGACCCTTCCCAACCCAAGGACTGTTCAGTGGTTATCACTGCTTCACGTGCTTAGAGGGGGCAGGTGAGATGGCTCAGTCTAAAGGGCTTGCCTCACAAGCATACGGACCCGAGCTCAGATCCTCAAGGCCCATGTGAAAAACTATGTTTGGAAGTGTACACTTGTAACCCCAGCGCTGGGGTGCCAGACACAGGAGGATCCTTGGCTCTTGCTGGCCAGGCACACTAGCCAAATCGGTGAACTCTAGAATTAGTGACTCTGTATAATAATGATAATAATAATAGTAATAATAATAATAATATTGGATCTTGCTGACCAGGTATTCTAGTCAAATTGATCTCTAGAATTAGTGAGAGACTCTGACTAATAATAATAATAATAATAATAAGTGGAAATGATTGAAGAAGACACTGATAATCCTTGGCCTCTGCATGTATACACACATGTACATACACATGTATACACACACACACACAAACACACATGTTTAGAACAAGATTTCTTAGTAGTGTCTCGGTTAGCATTAACCCCTCTCTTTGATTTGCATAAGAGCTAGAAGCTCTTAATACTGTATATGTTTTGCTTCTATTAAAAAAGAAAACTTTTTAGTGTCAGGTGTGGTGGCTCACGACTTTAGTTTCAGCACTTGGAAGGCAGAGGTAGTTGGATTTCTGTGAATTCGAGGCCAACCTGGTCTACATAGTGAGACCCATTCACAAAACAATGATTTATCAGCATATGTTAATCATGTAATCATGCGTTTCGCAGTGATTTACCATGTAGTTGTGCACTTGTGTGATATTCACATCCCCACCACCTTTTCCCCCCACTTTCCCCTCTGCTGGTCCCCTTCTTTGAACACATACTTGATGGTCTTCCCAATTGCACTACTCTCTTTTTAAGGCAATGCCAAACAACTGTTAACATCTAAAACCATGTATCCAGAGCTCGAAATAGGTGTTGTGCTGAATTCAAATCACAGTTACCTCAAGTGCTAAAAATGATCAAGGAGGTATTTTCAAGCAGGATTTCACCTTCCTCTCTGAAAGCATTTAGACTTCCCTCTTTGCAGTCTCTCCCTGGTAGACTGTGAGTAGACACAGTGTCATCCTGCTGGTGACTGGAAGCATGAGCAGTTCAGAGCATAGTGCTGGATTTCCCACTTCTGAACAAGAGCTGCAGATTCAGCACCAAGTTCAGGCTAAACAGTGCTGAAGGGGGGAACTAAACCAGCAACACTCATGCTGTGTTTAAGCTAACATTCTACAAGAACCTGGAGACAGCACAGTGGTTAAGAATGCATACCCTCTTGAGGAGGACACAAGTTTGGTTCCCAGCATCCGGTTGGGTGACTAACCACCTCCTGTAACTCCAGCTCCAAAGGATCCTACACCCTCTTCTGGCCTCTGTGCGTACTTGCTCTCCCATGCACACACACATACACAGGCATACATACAATTAAAAATAATAAAAGTAAATCCTTTAAATCTAAGATAGTTTTATGTTACATTTTGATCAAAGTTTTAGATCTCGAGGTAGAACAAACTGCTGTTTTAAAAAAATCAATATTCTCAGATATCTGTGTAAATACGAACATTTCTTTTATTCAAAATGCCACAGGGAAAGATCAAGTGAAAATACTCACATGCTGTCTGGCAGATACATACAAGTAATTTAGAGTAAAAAATTAGAGTCACAATAGCAAAGAGAGATGTTGTCATGGCAACACCCTTTCATTAGTCGAAACCAAAAAGACAATCTTCCTTTGTAAAAGGCTTAAATAGCACTTATTAGATAGTGATCACAATAAAAATTTGTGGTTATGGTGTTGTGAAGGAAACTGGCTTTGTGATTATAATAGACTCTGCTTTGAATTTACCAACCTCATTTATCAAACACCACACATGGGTGCAGGTGGACAGCAGCCTGTCAGTCTGTCACTAATATGTTCTACCAACACTGCACCCAAGTTACTTGCAGCTATGAGCTGGAGAGGCTGGGCTAGGGCACCAACTCTCAGTTCTGCAGAATTAGTGCCTACACCAGGCTCGCTGTTTGTTCTCTCTGGACAATGACCACCCTACTTTGACCAGATGCATAAGATAAACGAGCTAGTTTATGGTACCCTGCCAGAGTTACAGAATCGTATTTTGATAAAACTATGATGTAACCCCAAGTTATATTCAGAACACCATTCATAGGTTAGCATCTGCTCCACTGCACCTGTATTTAACCTCCATGTCTTTATATCAGTTAGGACCTATGCATGAAGAAATTCAGCTTCAAAATAGAAATATTTTATCAAATGCTGAAAATATACGAAAACTAAGAAAGGCTCAGGGGAGTGTTTTGTGGGAAAAATATTTTGGTAAGATTACTATCAAATTTTCCCATTTCTCTTTACTAGTATATATTTAATTTTCTGAACTTATTTGTAGGATTTACTGACAGAATAAAGATTATTTTAAAGGTAAATCCATCACTTACCTCTTCACTACAAGGAACAGGTTTCATTGTTTTTCTAGGAATGAGTCATTTTGCCACTCGGTACACTATTTTAACTTTTTCATTTTTATTAAAGAGGAAATGGGAGAGATGAAATTTCTTTTAAAAGTCTTTAAAAAGCATAATGATCATTCATTGAGCAATCATTAATGATAGGCAAAATGACAACCCCAAGCCTGAATAATAAATAACAGCACTGTCTCTGGGGAATGTCAACTCTGTCACTTCAAAGGGCAAAACTGTCACCACACCCAGCTGTTGTTTTCACATTGTACAATTGACTCAATGTGAGAGTCTACAACAGTTCATCTTATTTCTAGTAAGAGGTATATGTGGTGTAGTAAATACGTCAGTAATAAACAGTGCTGGGTAATGTCTGCTGTGGTACTCTACCATGCCACTCAGCCACTCATGATGTTAACCCCTTCTAACACTTAGAAAGTTCTTACCTTCTGATTTTCTTTTGCCATCCAAATATTGCCTAATGATAATAGGCTTCATCTAATTGCATCATATTTAATGATACTGAAATGTAAGTTTTAAGTGTATGCTGAAGTTACTTACACCAGATCCTTGTGACAGTATTACAGATCACCCTTCAGTACCTTGTTCATTAAGGACAACTCCAGATGTACTCATCATACAGAAACAATGCCCACCAGCATACATATATGTATACATACATACATACATACATACATACATACATACATACATGCATACGTTTAGATATATTATTTGGTCATTATCTGGCTTCACAGATGTTAAATTGTATGTGGGAAGAGAATGAAACTAAGAGTACATTTTACAATGACTGTTCTTCATGGACCATGGTTGCAGTCTCTTCATGAATGCATTTGATTCCACACAAAATATTGGCACTTTATAATTACTGCACATAACAACTAGCTTATGCTTAGATTTTAGGATAGCATATTAAGAGTCACTCAAAAGTGCAGGTGATATTAAATAATTTTTCTCAGGCTGCTTCTATGCATCATGATTCAATTAACTTTCTGTAAAAGCCAAGTCTGGAATAGAGGGTTTTATCTGGGCTTTGCAGAGCACAGGGACGTGGTTAATCTGGACAGAACCCCAGCTCCACTTCTCAGTCTAAATGAGTAGACTGCCCCCCACCTCCATGCCCACTTCTTGGGACCTGCCTCTAAACTCTGTGCATACTATTTTCAGAAGGACCTAGAGATGACAAGACCACATCTGTTTGCATCTTTCAGTTAAATAGGTTCTTCAGATAGTCTAAATAGAACTCTTCTGTCTGTTAGTGTACAAAACTATAGCTGAATATCTAATTTTTATTTTAATGAATTGAAAAGAATTTGTGTTTACAAAGTGGCCACCATATAAACAGGAACAGTTGAAATAACCTCATTTCCCTCTTCCCTATGTCAGAAGACTTCAAATACGTCTCATTCATGCTACAACTTGACTTATACCTCTGAGCTAAGAATTCTAAGAGGCATCAACCCGCAGCATCTGAAATGTTTTACCAAGGACATGTCAGAACAGCTTGAGAAAACAAACTTTCCCATGATTCTAGACTTACACAACGCTGGTGACCTCACAGCTGAAGTATGCCCGAGTCACCCAGTGATAGAGGCTGCTCAATAAATTCACAGGATTTTTCTCGTTGTTGTCAATAGGTGTTTCCTAAATCACTTGAAGCATTTCTAAACCCACAAACCGATAGTGTTGTAAGGTAATAGGCATCTTTTAAAGATTCCATTCTGGGGACTGGAGAGATGACTCAGCAGTTACAGAAGACCCAGGTTCAATTTCCAGCACTACATGGTGCCTTGCAGCCACCTGTGACTTGGGTTTCAGGAGGGATTGATGTCCCCTTCTAGCCTCTGTGGGCTCTGTATACATGTGGTGAATACACATAAATGCAGGTAACATACTCATACACATAAAAATAAATCTTCAAAAGAAAAAAAAAGACAAAGGACTCCTGAACTCTTTTGCCCTAAAACTTTGATATGTGGATGCACCTTTTCCTTTTGAATACAATAAATTGTCTGGGATCTTGTCTTGAGAGAGAGAGGGCTGATGGACATTGCATCGTGTTGCTGGTTTCCTTGTTGTTCACTCTATCATGCTACTGTTGTCAAAGACAACGAAAGAGATACACCTGTCACATGCTTATGCCAGGCTTTTTTCTGACAGGCCCAAGAGGGTCAGTGTATTCTGGATCTCAGGCATGGTTTCTCATCCTGATGTCTTAACACAGGACTCCCAGTGTCTAGAGCCCCTGAATAGCCTGCACACTCCTTCCTCCTTCAATTGCAGTATACCTCTTGAAAATAAATGAGCTGTCCCTAAACCTTGTAATTAGAATCCAAAAATAATATGCAAATAGCCCATAATTAGAACACAAATAGCCTCTAATAGGCCATGCAAATGAAGACATTCATGAATTATGAACCGCCAAAGAAAATAAAGAAGGGGATGGCAGCTCATCCCTCTGCTGGGCCCCTCAGCTGGGCAGTTGTATTCAATAGCTTGCTAGAAGTCAAGGTACCTCATTCTCTAACTTGGTACAAGAGGCCAGTCTCTGCTGTTCCGTGGTGGATTCGGCAGATGGCAGTTTCCAGTCGTTCTCATCCTGTCCTAGCCCCTCACTGCTCATACACCACCCCAGAGCCTTCAGTTCCCTGAGGGTTTGTGAGTGTCCGTATCAGAGCTACGGTACCAAGGAGAAGTGAGTGAATTTATTAAAATGTGTTGCCTGGAACAGACCTTAAGCTTGCCTCAATAAAGGTAAAAATTTTTTTTCATGTAGCATATGAAATGCTATATACATATATATGAATGCATATATACGTTCACATACCACAAACTTTTTTGTTCGTTTTTTGTTTGGGGTAGATAGGGAAAGAGAACCTACACATTGTTTTATTAAGTAAACAAATCTTTATGGAGTGCCTACAGTACTTTAGAACTATGTTGGATACATGTTTTCTTTTACTGAATTTTCAGAAGAAGACATGATAAACCACTGTCATTCATTCTCACTTGTAAAGAGAAGGAAATCAGACTTCAGAAAACTGAATTGCTCGATCTTGTAATTTTGGTAGTAAAACTTTCCTGCATTCCCAGAAATGAACAGAATGGTGATTTCTCTCTTCATGCCAACATAAAAGAGAAAAAGAAATATTGACTGCAAGTATTAATTTCAAGGTTCAGTTATTGAAAACAAGGGTAGATTTGGCACCATCCGTCAGTGGTAGCACCCATCCTGAACCCTGCCCCCAGGTTCATTGAAAACAATGCTTTGTCTCTTACCACTTTATGGCTTCCTTCTCTCCTGTTTCATCTTCCATTAAATTTCAAATTAGCACAGAGTATGCACAAGAGGGTAGTTAGAAGAATGACATGTTAATGAATTAGCAATGAGAGCTGTTGAGGGAGTCTTTATCTGTGGGGTATACATATCTGTGTGAATGTGCACATGTGTGCACGTTTACATGACATGCATTGTGTGACAACGCCCAAGGTTAATGCTTTTCTCTTTATTTGGCTTATATGTTCAGGCTACAGTCCATTGTTGTAGTCAGGGAAGTCAGGGCAGGAACTCAGTCCGGAAAGTGAAACACCAACCATGAAGAAACACCATTTGCTGGCTCTCTCTCAGGCTCACGCTCTGTTAGCTTTCTTACACAGCCTAAGATGCCCTGACAGGGGATGGTGCCACCCACAGTAGGCTGTGCCTTTCTACATCGATGAAGGCAATCAAGGCAGCCCCTTACTGACATGCCCACACATCTACCTGATGAAGGCAGTTCTTTAACGGAAACTGATTCTAGGCTATATCAAGTTGAAAATTAATGCTAACTAGGACAGCGAGCTAAAACTATCTGTTTTGATGGATACACCAGGTGAAAAGGGTAACAGTCTATAGGGTAGGGACTAAGGATTGAATAAAATTAGAGCTCAAAAAACTCCAAAATTAGCACCTATGAATGGAGGGCAGACAGAGGGATGGGGGAGTTAGGGGAGGAGAACGAGGATAAGGGGGAGTAGGGAAAGAATATATTGATGGAAGAGTTCAAACCGTGTCTGTGGAACAAGAAGAGGCATTACTAGGAGCTGGTGTCCTGGTAAGATAGACAGCTGCTGGGCAGATGACTACAAAAACTGAACTTCCTGTGTTCCAGGCACCCTGAGGGAACTTCCCACCAACTCTATGGAGCAGTAAACAAATGCCACAAACCCCATTCATTCGCCAAAGATCAGAGACCTTGCATAACCTGCTCTGGGTCACGCAGTCGGGCATCAGCACTGTTAGGCAGGAGTAACATCTGGCTGATCTCAGTGTCCCAAAGTCCTGATGGGGGCGTTGAGATGCCAGGATACTTCAAGGGAGTTCTGAGAACAAACAGCATGAGTTGCTACTTGCTTCTGAGTAAGGAAGGCTGAGATCAAAGAAGACTGATTTGGATTGAGGCAAAAGGTCAGAGTGAATTCATAAAAGAACAAAGTTTTGGCAGAAAATAAATATGTAGTGTTAAATAGCTGCCCTGTTGGGAGGGCTGGGAAGGGATGCAGCATAGATTTATGTTGGTGGAGGAAGAAGAGGCCTGAAGGTCTCACACATGTGCGTGTGCACATAGCAGGTATTGCTGTGCTATGAGAGTCTCTTGAATGCCAATAACAAATTGACACTTTAAATAGCACACACAAGTAACACACACACAAACGCAACACTACATACATAAATATCACACACAGCACACATATACACAGCACATAGCACACAGGTATGCACACAGCACATAGATACACAACAGACACATATACATCACACACAGTCACACATAGATACCATACAACACACATATAGAAACCATATACACAGAAATCACACATACACCTACACAAACACTCAGATAGCACACATACACACACATACAGAGCACACAGTCATATACATACTCAACACACAGCACACAAACACAGCATTCAGGCATATATAGAAACACACATATGACACACAGAGAGACAACATACCCACAGGGACATCAAGACACATGATATACACAGATACATATGCACACACACAGCACATCCTCAGCATTCAGACACAGAGCACACTCTGACACACATATACACACACACACACACAGCAGAGGTAGCACACACATAGAACATATATATTGACACAAGCACAGACACATAGAGACAGCATACACACAGAGTGACAGCACACACACACACACACACACACACACACACACACACACACACACACACTCACCCCAGTCTGAGAATCTCAGAAAACATCGATCTTCGCGTATTTTAACTACAAATCTCTGCAAGTTTCCTGGCATGGGAACCACCTCAGGCTTGCTCCTGGCTCCACTTGTCCATCCTGATCACAACAGATTCATCTGTGGACAGATGCCTGGCCCAGTAGCCAAACCTGCACTGCCTAGATGTTCACAATGTGGCCCAGGCCCAGAGTAAAGCCAGGATCAGCTTGCAGACATCCTGTCTTGAGAATGTGAATGGAGATAGACAAGTCACTTGGTCATTCCTTGTGCGTGAGATGATGACCTCACTTTTAACCCAAGCTGACTTGATGTCATGTTCATCTTGTATAAGCCTCCAGAGTACGGGGACCAGGAGCATGTGCCTCCATGTATGTTTGAAATAATACTTAGTGCAAGAAGGCAGCAAGTAGCTTGTGCCCATTAGTAAGCTAATCAGTCGTGGAGCTGGGGAAGCTGCAGTATCAGGGAGCCATCTTGTTAGAGATGTGTTATCTGGTAAAAAAAAAACATTTTTTTTGTTTGACAAAAGTGAATAAAAGTTTGTCTGAATTCTAGAAGCAAGTGGCAATTCAGTGGGCAGCAGCAGTCCTTGCTCTTGGGACTGGGTTTGATACTAGCAAAAGTTTGCTAGCAGGAATGCACATGGGAGTTTTATTTCTTCTTGAGCTCAGTATCACACACAGGGTGGATATTATTTGCATTCAGCAGCAGCAACAGCATGGAGGGGTTTCCCCCTTCCTTCCCCCTCTGCCAACTACTGCAACGAATTGAGAAGTCTGTGACATTTCCAGCTGGCGGCGGATATTACACAGAGTGATAAGAGACACCAGCTGTTGTCAGAGAGATGACAATGACATTTTAAATGGACAGAATGCTTATGAAAGGAAATGTAAGACTAGCCATTTGAATGAAGTCGAAGTAATAGAATACAGGCTCATGAGACCACACTAAACACACACAGAGGGCATGTGCCAAGTGCACGCCCTTGCTTAGCAGCTCAATGCTACATTTTGTTTTTGAGTAATTGTAACTGAATGTAACTAGGTGTTGCCCAAATTTTCTTTTCCTTTGGCTGAGGAAGTGTCTCCACGCTATTCGCACAAAATAAAATTTAAAAGCACAACTTGCATTTTTTTCCACTGTCTTTCTGTAAGGAAAAACGTTTTGTTCCAGGGTGAGGTAATTATGTGAAGGATGGCATTGTAAGTACTTGGGGATTAAGTAGAGAGGAAACCAAGGATTCTGGGAAACTCAGTAAACTCGCTACATCTTGGCTGCAGGCTGCGCAACTCCTGCCTTGGTACCAGAATATGCTAACAACAGGAAAGTTGGGAAAATTATCTCAGGGGCAAAGGGTAGTCTTTGTCACCACAGGAAGGCTTTTCAATTTTTACAGTAAGGACAAGATGCAGCATCATGGCCATCACTTCCCAGCTTTGGAATACCACACGAGTTCAGGGATTTTGTTTGTTTGTTTGCTTGTCTTAACTGCCTTTTGATTAACTGTGACTCTTGCAGAATTCTGGTCAAAGAGCAAGTGTTAAACTTTGAAAGAATAACATTTGATGGCAAATGAAACATTGGAAGTAATTTTTCACTTATTTATTTTTTATATTTTTTATGTTTTTAATTGAAAATAGATTCTTTGCACTTAATAATTATGTGGAGAAGTATGGGGCTTAACAAAAACTGCAAATGAAAATGTTTAGAGCAAAAAGTACAGTTTATCCCAACAATGGAAGCTTACTGAATCTAATGATCCCCAAACACTTTAAAATACAGATGTTTTTGTCATAGTTAAGCTTTTCACTAATCTTCTACAAATTGAGTTTGGTAATGAGAATCTAGAGAGAACAAAGGAAATCTATGTCTTGTGCAAAGGCAAACTGAGCCCTGGGCATCCAACCACTGTGTTGGCTTTCACTCCAAAACACTTAATTAGAAGTAAGACAAGTAAAAGTAAAACGTCCCAATTGAGGGAAAAAACCCACAATTTAATCATTATGGCATAGACTGTTTTTTTAGGACAACACTTTTTATTGTTTTGTTACATTTTATCTGGATAATTTTGTCTTTTACAACCACTTGAATACTAAATACAGAAACTCGTATGGAACATTTTGTATCCTGGCCTATTTAGTGAGTTCCTGGCCATTCAGGGATAGACAGTAAGACCCTGTGTCAAAACTAAAACAAAAACACATAGAAAACAAAACACGTGGGAGGGTCATTACTACAGGCAATATGAATCTATTTCATCCCTTGTCTAAGGTAACCTTAGCCGCATTCCTTGATAAAACCTGTTTTGAACACTACATTATAATACCTGATTAGTTAAATTGCAAACTGTAATACTTTGACTCCTTGGATAAAGAAAAGTCTTTTAAATTTGTTAGTCCGACGCCAACATTGTTTCTGACTTGGAATATCTAGGTCATGTTAAACACAGATATGAGCTCCCTTCTTCATTCTCATCTTGAGGAGTTCTCAAACTCTCTTCATGAATCCTGCCCAGCCCAAGATTCGTGTGGCTTAGGGGACCATGTTAGATGTGGTGCCATGAGGCCAGTTTTGAACCTCACTTTGGCCTTTTACAAGATAGAAATGAGAGACTAGAATTTCTACCATTTTACTCAATATCAGGTTCATATGTTGGTAAGGAGTAATTTAATATACAATGAAAAAATCCATGTATGATGAAATCACATTTAAATATGGACTGGGATAAACTACACTCTCTGTATTTCTATGCAATGATCAGCATTGCCTCACAGCTAACTTTGCTTTTTGTTTGTAATGTATATATGTTTTTGTATATACTGAAACCCCTACTAGTTTCGTGGTTTTATGGGATGAGAAAACATGAATTTCCAAATTATTCTTATTTTCAAAATTGATTACTAGGCATAAAATATTTATGTTAATCACATACAGTTTAAAGTCAGTTACATCTGGTGCTAATTCCAATAAGCCACTGACCAAACAGATGTTGGGCAAGATCCTTGACTATAGTTCTTTCATGTTAGGGAACAAAGTAACAACTTTCAAAGATACAGAATAGACTCCATGATACAGTGTATTGTGCAAATATCCAGTGTCTAGGAATTTCACTGACGTTTGTTTATTTTAATTATTTTAGTTAGTTTTGTTTCATATATATGAATGTTTACTTGCATGTATGCTTGTGCACTGTATGTGTGCAGTGTCCATGGAGGCCAAAGAAGGATGTCAAATCCCCTGGGACTGGAATTACATATGCTTATTAATGTCTGTTTTGGTGCTAGGAAGGAACCCAAGCCCTCTGAAAGAGCAACCTGTGCTCTTAACCACTCAGGCATCTCTTCAGATTCAGCATCTATTATTGTGATACTATTTTTTGCATGTTTAGCTTTTGACATTAAATGGTAATAGCATATAGTGCAATATGCTTAGCCAGCATTGAAAGAATAAAATATGTCAGGTAAAGCTGGGCATGGTGGTACACACATTTTAATTTACAGCACTTAAGAGGCAGAGGCAGGTGGATCTGAGTTCAAAGCCAGAGCTCTACACACAGTGTTTCCAGGAGAGCATGGCTATGTAGAGAGAGACCTGTCTCAAAACATAAACAAAAAACAAGAATAAAAACATGTCAGGTGACAGCTATAAATGCCACCAAAGGAAATTAAATAAGTCACCAGAGAGAGTCCCCTTGTTGGACTAGAGGCTTAGCATGACTAAAGATATGTTATTCAAACTGATAGGCAAATTTGTTGTGATCCCTCAAAATCTGGGCCATTTATTCTGCAGAAATTTAGAGACATGTCCAAAAATTCACAAGGAAATTATGTGAATCAGAGTTGAAGTAATCTCAAGGAAGAAGAACATTAAAGCTCTTGGACTTCCAGACTTTTAAGCTTGTCACAGACCTTCCACTGGGAGCCTACATAAGGACAAGCCCAGACCTGCCGCTGGCGGACTGCTGGAAGGAAGGGCGCAGAAGCCAATGGAACATGACTGCCACTCCAGAAGTAAGCCTAATAAGCAGACATATCTGTGCTCAGTTAATTTTGAGGGGCTTCTAAGACCATTCAATGGAGAAATAGGTTTTCAATAAAGGTAGCATGTCATGTGCTAAAGAATGAAGGCAGAAAAAGAGAACGAAAACATAGACACTAACACAGAACCGCTTTGTAAGGTCGGAGGAATAAACCCTTGCAGGATTTTCTTAGATACGATATGAACATACATGTCAAAAAATATGGGTAAGTTGGACTTCATCCATTAAAAAGGAAATCCTGTGCTACAGGGAGCATTATTAAAGTGGCAGGAAGCACTGTGCCAGCGGTGCCAGTACTTTGATGGGAGATACGCTCAAACAGTGCAGAACATATCAAATAGTCCTCTACAGTTAACAAAGTGAAAAGATAAACTGTGGTGCTGGGGAAACATTTGCCAGTCGTAGCTTTAATAAAGGGCTAGTCTTTGAAATATGCGGAGACTCTTCTTAAAGTATAACAATAAATAATCCAACTAAAGACAGGCAACAGGTTTTTAAGACATCTCTCTAACAGAAATATTCAGATGGCCAGATACAGGTGACAGTTTGCCCAACAACATTAGTCATCAGGGAGAGACAAACCATAACTGACACAGAACTTCGCAGGCACTAGCATGGGCTTCATTAAAAGCAGTGCCAAGTGTTGATGAGGGTATGGAGACGCTGGAGTGCTTACGCGTCGCTGGTGGGAGTGTGCAAAGCTGTGGGACAGCTGTGTTGGGAAAAGTCACACGTGGGGTTACCATATGACTCAGGAATTCTGCTTCTAAGATATATTCAAAAGAAAGCAAAAGACACCGTTTTGCAAAATATACATGTGATGGCTAATCTGGGTTGTCCAATTGACACATCTAGGGGATGGGAATTTCAACTGAGAAATTGCTTCCATCATATTAGCTTGTGGGTGCATCTGTAGAAAGGCCCAGGTCCCTGTGGGCAGTGCCATCACTAGGCAGGGTGGGCCTGGGTTATTATAAGAAAGGCGGGTGAGCAAGCAAGAGGGAGTGAACCAGTAAACAGCATTCTCTGTGAGCTCTGCTTCATGCTCCTGCCTCGAGTTTGTGCTTTGGCTTCCTTCAGTGATGAACTGTAACCTGTAAACCAAATAAATCCTTTCCTCCAAGCTATTTTTGGTCATGGTGTTTATTGCAGCAACAGAAAAATAACCAATACAGTCTTTCTCTGTCTCTCTGTCTCTATCTGTCTGTCTGTCTGTCTGTCTGTCTCTCTTTTTCTCTCTCTCTCTCTCTCTCTCTCACACACACACATTTTTATGTGTGTATGTGTATATCTTTTTGGAAAACAATTATTATCCTTGATTAAGAATCAAGTTGTGATGATGACATGCTATGTGATGAAACCTAAATACAGTTATGCTATATGAAATCAGTCAGACACAAAGGCTGCATGTTGTATCATTTTATTTATTTGAATTTTGCTGAGTAGACACAGCTACAGAGACAGCAGGTGCGTTAGCTGTTGCCAGGATTGAGAGAATAGGGAATGACTGCAAATGAGTGTGGCATTTTTTTTTCATTTAAAATTTTTAGTTTTATGAGAATTTTATACATGAATACTACATTTGCCTCATTTTCACTCTCCGTCTCCTCCCCCCTCCAACTCCTCCTATGTCATGGCCTCTTCTGCAACAGTCACTCACACACACACACACACACACACACACACACACCTACCTTAAGAATCCCATTTAGTGCTGCTCATATGCACATGTATTTAGGCCCGACTATTTGGGGTTGGATACCTATCAACAGCGTTGTCCCTGCTGAAGACTTGTTCTTCCCCTCTCAATAGCTGCTGATTGCCTTTAGCTCTTTATCTGAGTGGTGGTGGTAGTGTGTGAGGGAGGTTTATGGAATTGCCCTTATCTGCATTGGCACGGCCACTAATCTCATATGCAGGACCGGGGCATCCCTGCCATATCTGAAAGACACTGTCTAGCAGCAGGCCCCCTGGCCCCCTGGTCATGACTGTCTTTCTACCCTTCCTCTGTCATGCACCCTGAGCCTTAGGTGTAGGGGTTACATTACAGCTGTAACAACTGGGGCAGAACACTCCAGGTCTCTACATTTTGGCCAGTTGTAGCAACCTTTCTCTGCTGCAAAGAGAAACATCTTTGGTGAGGGGCGAAGCTGCATTTACCTGTGGCTACAAGGATGAGCATTTAGAATGCCGTTAGAAGTTATCCTGGAATTTCTCTTTATGACGGTGAAGGTCACTAGTGATGATGAAACAGTTGGGGTTGGTCTAGGTAGAATCACCAGGCTGTGCACATCAAAAAGTTAAATTTCATGCAACAGGAATCAAGTCTCAAAAATCCAATGTAGTACTTTAATGGTCAAAATTAATGTATTGAAAGATGAAAACAGATAACTTTTGTGAATAATTCAGGCATAGTTTGAAAGCCCTGGCCTATTTTGTGGTTTTTACCTTTGCAAGTAAGAAGTCAGGCATTTTGGAAATATGGTCAGCCTGATTTGTGCCTTCTGGAAAGTCTTCTGTAAGTGACTGGAGGGATGGAGGCTTTGACAGAAAGAGCAATAGTCGAGTCTCACACTTGGCTGTTCTTGGCCTGGCCGGTCCCAGTGTCTGGTCCTGGGGTCCTTGATAAGCCATGTCACCCACTGACTCGGTCTTGCCCTAGTCCTCACTCCAGAGCAATGCTGAGAAACCAGGTACACGCATGACTGTGTGACACATCACCCTTCTGAAAGCTTTAGAAATTCAACATAAGCAAAGGAATCATTTCTTTCCCTTTTACCAGCTTTAATGAGACAAACCAACCTAATTACTAATGTCTCTCTAAATTCAGATTGTAATTATTAGTGAGATGTTAACACAAATTTAAGTGCTATTCTTTAGTAGATGGGTATAAACAACAATAATTAGCTAGAAAGGTAATTTAAAAAATCACAGTAGCCAAAACTCTAACTAAATATTATGCAACTAAAATGGAAGTTGAAAGAATGGATGGTTTTGTCCTGGTGAGATGACTCCGCAGGTAAAAGCACTTGCCTCCAAGCCTGACTGGCCTGAATTTGGTTCTCAGAACTCACATGGTGGAAGAAGAGAAACAGATCTCTCAAGTTACCCTGTGACCATCACAGGCTTGCTGTGGCATGAACTCTCTCACATGAACACACACACAAATACATGTATAAATTGTAAAAGAATGAATAATTTGCCCACACGAGAGATAGACTTATTGGTAAGAATTGCAAGTTAGTATTTCTTGGGACAAGTTCTAATACATCATCTACCACGTCAATGCATGCCAGTCAGAATTTAATGATGCATAAACCCATAGTAAATTATGACTTTATATGTGCCTGTCATATTCCCAAATTAAGACATTCTTAGTCTCTTCCCTGGGCAGCCATTCTGGCCCTGGCCTTTGTAAATACAAGTGAGCATTCCCTTTTTTGAGTTCCTCTCCTGTATTGTTTTCATTTCCTAGTGTCAGATAAATGCCCTTTGCATTGGGTAAGCGCATCCTGGAGTCTGCAATGTTCCAAATAGTACCTTGGACATCTAATAAATGAACATGTGAATGGGTCCGCAAGTGAAAATTATTAGGTTTCTGTTAGAGATAAAAATCCGATGGTTCATTCCCAATAGTGCTTCAAGGCAGAGTAAGCCCAGCTGCAAATGAACAGAAAACACTAGGCCCTGCTCATGCCTGCTAGTACAGCTCCAGCCTCCATCTTTGCTAAGGTGCCTTCCCTCCCCACCCAGAAGGTCAGAGTAGAAAATTACTAAGAGCCAAGCTGCCTGCAGGGTCATGTGTGTGATAAGCTTCAAAATAGTCAGGATATAAAGCACCGACATGAGCCCACACATGGTTCTCACTGAAAGAAGACAAATGTAAGGAACAGAGGGAAAGATGAGATCTAAATGACACATGAAACTGTCCTCCTGATGATTAAAAAAGAGGGACGATGGGCAAACACTAGGGTTTATACACTGTTTGATGCGCCCAGTCAGCCCACCTGCCATGCTAGGCTGATACCTAGGAAATGCTTCATTTCTATTCCTTGAATCTCTCGTGCTCTTATTGTGAAATGAGGGCCATTGCTTTTTTACAATTAATAATTAAAGCAATTATTTACTATTATTGAGTGTGAGAGAGAGGAGAGGGAGGAGAGGGAGGGAGGGGGAGCATGTTGCATTTGTACAGAGGTAGTGGTTAGTTTCAGTTTGCCTTCATCTCTCCTCAGATAGAGCAGAGGGATTTTATGATCCACGCCAGCCCAGTTCCTTTTCACCTGACACTCAGGGGAGAGACTTCCGGATGTTGAAGCCAGTAGTGATGTCTTGGTGTCACATTGCCGTTCTGTTCTCTTTCCTATCATGAAACTGCCCCCAGAGGTGCCTCTCCCTCTACTTGTTTCCTTTCTGTGGTCTAGTGTCACACCGGATACCACACTGACATATTTAGCAGTGTCTGGTGTGGTCTGAGTCACTGGGCCGATCAATAGCCTAGGCCCCCATACACAGTGAATTGCATCAGAGGTGAGCTCTAAAAACTTGTGGATCTCTCTGTGGATTTGGTGAATTCACAGGCTGCGGAATGTGCTGCATTTAGCAGGGTTCTTCAGTGCCTTGAAGTCTTCTCACTGACCTAGGTTCCAGACTTGACCCACCTCCTGTGTCCTTGCCTCAGTTGGGGTCATGTCACTTGTCTACTTTAAACTTTAATTACTGCGATGGCCAAGGTTGGCTGTCAGTGTGACACATCTGGAAGGAGGTGAACTCTGACTGAGGACATTGCACCCATCAGGCTAGCTGGTGGTCATACTGGAGGACACATTTTCTTGGTTTCTCATTGAGATAGAAGGACCCAGCCACTGTGGGAGGTTCCGTCCCTAGGCAGGTAGGCCTGGTTATATAAGAAAGCTAATGGAGAGAGCCCGGGGAAGCAGGCCAGTAAGCAGCATTCCCCCATGGTCTCTGCTTCTGGCTCCTGCCTTAAGTTCATGTCTTGACTTCCCTCGATGACGGACTAACTGTAACATGTAAGCCAAATAAGTTATTTCTGATCAGTGTTTTAGGACAGAAACAGAGGTGAAAACTAGGTCAGTCACCAAATTTTAAAATAAGCTATTGGCTCTTTTTCACCCAACTCATCCTGACTGAAAAGGTAAAGAGGAACAGGGTATAAGAAACCTTTTATAAACCATATTGTCAGTGTCACAGTGATAAGGATGAAGGCAGAAGTTGGCTCTTGGAGCCAACATTGCAAGGTCAGGGACCTATCAAGGAAGCATCCAACCATAAAACCCAGATAACTCAGAGGTAACTGCTACTTCTCTAAGGTAGGTTTTTGATTGTGTAGTTGTTCCTGCCTTATTGGCTGGAATTGGATGAAAGAAAGGCTGACACCCTTGCCATTTTATTCAACTAATACAAAAATTTTTTAAATATTGCCTTTATTCTTTTACATTATGTATATGTGTATTTGTGTGTAGACATGTGTATGTGAGTGCAGGAGCCTGCCAAGGTCAGAGGAGTTGGATCCTCTCAAGATGGAGTCATAGGAGATTGTGAGCTGTCTGTTGTGGGTGCTGGGATTCTAACTTGGCTCCTCTGGAAGAGCACTGCGTGTTCTTAATCGCTGGACTATCACTCCAGCCACTGATTTATATAAGGTTTTAGGGGAGCAGCTCTGTGACATTCTCCACAGTCTGAAGAAGTACAATTCAAAGTGAAGTATTGGCCTAGGGCTGGAAAGACAACTTGCTTGGTAAAGTGCTTGCTGTGGAAGCATGGTGACTAAGTTAACCCACAGAACCCACATATACAGCGAGATTGCATGTGTTTGTAAGCCCAGTCCTGGGGAGACAGACGGGCCAGATCCTGAGACTCATCACCACCTAGTAGAAGCCCTGGGTTAAAAACAAAGCAGATGTCTGTCACAAAGAATGACATGTGAGATTGACTTCTGACCTCCACTTGTGAATGCACACCTGAGCTTACACACACACACACACACACACACACACACACACACACACACACACACACAAGTTCTTCACTCAGTGCTACAGAATATACAAGAAGCCATCAAATTGAGGGAAAACACTCTGCTAACAGTCTTGTTACTGTTGAGACAGAATATTAATTTTGCACTTCTGTGTTGCAGAATTCCTATCTGGGCACTTAAACTATCCATTTTAACAGCTGCTGCATGGACACAATGTTTTTCTCCCATCAGCCCTGTCTGATGCCAGTTCCTTTGGTGAACTGCAATGAAAGCGGGTGCCTAATAGGATTATCTCAGATGGTGAAGTAATTACTACCTGGGACGAATTTTCTCTTGCAGGACGAAATGCTTCTTTGTTCAGGGTTTCCTATTTTTCTTCCTGTAATGAGGCTAACTAATGTTATTTAACTAACTGAATGTTCTATGGCTGTCAGAGGCCATCGTTGAGAAAGGGCTTGATCTGAAAAGGGAGGAAAGGAAATGATCAAACCTAAAGGAAGATGAATTCCAAGCTCTAACTCTCTTCAGCCCTCTCCTGGATGTCGTGATTTTGCTTAATGAGATTCCCAAGAGGGAAGGTCATTAATCAGTGTCACTTGACTGCTTCAGCCCAAGCTACTGGGTTAAAGTGTCAGTGGACTGTGTGATTGACCACAGGGCCTGTAATTAACCACAGCAGAACATGACCTCTGGCCTTGCCATTAAAAAAAAAGGGGGCTACAGATGAAATGGACCCAGGAACATTCATACCTAGGACTTCCAGGTGAAATTCCTGGGGACTGCATTCCTTGGCTTCCTAACCTCTAAGAAGAGGGAGATTTACAAGTGACCTCTATGGATTCCAACAGAATCTTGAATGAGTCTCTGAGTCACCATGGACTGCTGTCTTAATGTTACTAATAAGTGAATGAGCAGAATGAACTATCCAGAATCATAGTGTTGAGAGGTGGGAAGCGACCTCATTCATAATTTTAGCTTAGGCTAAAAGAGATGCTTGGCAATACTACACAGCTTGGGGGTTCACAAAAGTCTGTGGCTAGACACTTATATCTGAATGGTAAGTCATCCTGTATCTTTCTTTCCCTCGTTCTCCTTATATATAAAACAAAAACGGTTACAGCATCTATAGCCTATATAATAGTAAAGATTAGATCTGTTAGTCAAAGTGCTTAGAGTCTTAACCTGAAGAACTGTACAGTGTTTACTCTTAATATCATTGAGTTTCACAATGGGCAACATGATGTTAATTCATGGTTTTTCAAATGTGCTGTTAACCCCAGTAAAACCAGAGCCTATTGGAAAGTTGGCCAATCAATTGAATGTATGGGAAATATTTGCTCACTATACATGGCATTTAGTGAACACTCTTAGATCATTTGCACTAGTGGGAGTAAATGATGCCCTTCTCCACATCAGTCTCAGATTGAAAGCAAGAACTCATCCATCTGGTGTCTTCAGAACCCTGAGAATGTGTCAGATGCTGCCTTGGCTTCTGGAGATGAGGCTGTGGACAAGGAGAGATGAAAATCCCTGCTCTGTCCCTATTACAGCCAGTGAGCTCGTTAGATGGTTCTCTTTAACTCTCAGGACAATGAGGCTTGGCAAACTGTCAGCTGATCACTCATAAACCACAAGATAGTCTCAGGTCCCCAGATAACCTTCTTCACCATGCAATTCTAAAACATACAAGGTCGTGCTTGCCTGTCAAATTAGCTAACACAGGAGCAGTGTGGTCACAGCTGTTTCCTTCTCACTAAATCACATGAGTCCCTGAGCCTTGGGGTCACCTCACTTCCTCCTTTCCCTCTCTGGTTACAGTCACCATATCTTAGCACCCCTGCTGTGCTCACTTAGCAAGCTATGGGGATAAGTGAGGATGTCAGTGGTGACAAAGACAGAATGGACAGTGGAAACAGTGACAGAGAGAGAGATAACTTTATCTTGACAATTCAGACTTCACACTCCACACTGGACATGCTCTATCTGAGAGATGCATTGTTAGACTGAACCAAGCAGGAAAAACAACATTATTAATTAAACATCATTGTCTTACTGTAGGGGACACCTCCACTTCAGATGTGAAAACTAGCTAAGGACCTGAAAACTCTGAATTAAGTAAAAACATTTTTCATATGATCCAGTACAAAACTATTCCATTTGAAGGATTCTGAGTTATTGTTGCCCTGAAACACTTTGGACTTAATTGCTTCAACTATCCACTCAAAATAAAAAGGAAGCCTTAGGAAAAATGCAAGTGTGAAGAAAGACCAAGTGCAAAAACAAGGCTGTTCTGGATTCACTCCATGGGGATCTGGTGGTGGGTGTTGAGAGAGAGTGGGTGGGGCTGAGTGTTGAGGGAGAGCATGCGTGGGTCTAGCATGAGTTGAAAGTGTTAGGGCTGGATCGCCTTTGGATGTGTGCTTATACCATTCTCTTACAAGTTCAAGGGTGGGACAGAGCTTCAAAGAGTAAGACTGGCCTCTGGTGTACTAGAAGGTGTCCCCATGCTCCCAATACAAGGTTCCAGAGCAGTGCCTCTCCACCTTCCTAATGCTGGGACCCTTTAATGAAGCTGCCACTTTATAACTGTAATTTTACTACTGTTATGAATTGTGATGTAATTGTCTGTGTTTTCCGATGGTCTTAGGCAAGCCCTGTGCAAGGGTCATTGGACCCCCTTGGGTTGAGACCCACAGGTTGAGAAGCACTGTTCCAGCAGACACTAACGGCTGTTTGCTGGGACTGTGGGTGAGAGAAGATGCTCACAGCTGGCTCTCAGTCTTTCTTCTGAATGGTAGTTTCTGTTGTAATTACACCTTGTCCTAAAGGTCATGTTCGCTTTCAAATCAATATTGACTCAGCTTAGTGAACAAAGTGTTGGAGGAGACGATAATTGAAACCAGTCACACTAGCAACTGACATTTCCGGTCGATGGTCCAGGATTGTGCCAGGTAGCTTATCATGCACGCACTGTTTAATCTTCAAAAGACCTCTCACATCTCTATTTGTGCCCAGGTGGAAACAGCCGGAGAAAAGTTAAAAGCATTTTGTCGAACAGGCAAGTGACTATCAGGGCCTGTGCTCCTAAGTCACGATTAGGCATCGGCTTCCTTTAGTTACTCCATATAAGCAGCAACGGAAATCCCACCTCTCTGAGAGAGTGAAAGAGCAGCAGTCTCCAGTCAGTGGCCAGCAGATGGAGGTGACAGGAAGTGAGCAAACCCTTAGAGAAACAAACCAAAAAGGAACACAGACATCTCTGCACTGAGAGTGAACAGAACCAACAGCAGAGCACGCCATGTCACAGAGAGCGGCTTCCCTTCCCTCCCGGGTCCTTCAGTCCACATCAGAGGAGGCTCACAATTTCTTCAGCCCATGCTGCTGCCTGGGCTCATGCCATGAAGCAGGCATCTCTGGGAGCTCAGATGGGCCTCTTGACATGCACAGCCTACAGCTTTCACACCATCTGGAACCTTGCCCATGCTCTTTGCCATAGTAGGAAGGGTATTGTTTCACGTGGTCCTTTCCCTGAATAGTCCTGGCTTGTTACAAAATCTAATCACTGTTCTTTGCATGTGCGAGATTCAAAGATTACTCCTGCCCTGGCAGGCCGACTCATACTGTGCCCATATTTACCCACAGAGGCCTCAGCAATACTTAGTCAAAGGCGCTTATAGAGTGAGAAGTCATCTGGATTGGCTCTCATTTCAGTTCAGGGTTCTCAGGGAAACTGAAATTTGCCACGCGTTCTTTCAAGCAATAAAAGTCACATGTTTGGGGCTATGACACAGGTCATCATTGGCATGGGTTGTGGCATGCAGCATATTTCACCCAATACTTGTTCCTTACATTTCTGATAATGTCACCGAAAATCATGTTGAACTTCACTGAGGCATTCTATAATCTGCTTTTTTACTTAGGGAACACAGAAAACGATCTTACATTTCTCACTGTTACAACTTTGTTATTACAGCCTGTTAAGATCTGTTTGGATTTTCGTCTTGGCCACAGATGAACATATTTTTATAAATTTTATCTCTAGGTATTTATTAAACATATGTATCCAAGACACTGGTAGATATGCATCTTAAGGAAGTATTAAGAACAGAATTTTGTTGTAAGTCACCTCTCCCAGGTTGCTGTTTGTCCCCTCTGAATGTGATAACCTGCTTAACTCCGTGTCCTGAACTGCTCTCCAGTAGTACAGAATGGAGCTAACATGCCACTCAAGTTCAAGTTGTGTCTGTTGCATTTTCTTGTACTATTGTTTTCCACTAGTTTGGCCAGACTTAATTAGCAAACAAAACAAAACAAACAAACAAGAAACCCAAAGTAATGATTAAGAATGTCATCTAGTAGGGATGGAGAGATGGCTCAGAGGTTAGGACACTGGCTTTTCTTCCAGAGGTCCTGAGTTCCATATGGTGGCTCACAACCATCTGTAATGAGATCTGGTGCCCTTGTATGGTGTGCAGGCATACATGCAGACAGAACACTGCATACATAATGCATAAATCTTTTAAAAAAGAGTATCATCTGGTTAAAAAATGATGCCATTTAGTGTCTTCTTAACTTTATCATATAATACTGGAGAGAATTATCAGCAAATTGGCACTATATGTTTTTGTCCTTGCTTTCTTTTGCTTTTTCTTTAATTTTTTAAAAAAGATTTATTTACTTTGTTTTATATGCATGAGTGGTTTTGCCTGCATGCTTGTATGTGTACCATGTACATGCCTGGTGCCAGTGGATGCCAGAAGTGGGTGTCACATCCCCTGACACTGGAGTTTAGACAGTTGTGAGCCACCATGTGGGTCCTGGGAACTGGACCAAGGTCCTCTGCAAAAGCAGCCAGTGTTCTTAACCACTGAGTCATCTCTCCAGCCCCTTCTTCACTTGAGTGGAATGTGACGTGATTTTTCTAGTCTGCATTTATAGTTCTTATTTTCTCATAATGATCATACATTTCTTAAATTGAATGATATGTAAGTCATGGAAAATAGTTGAACCACCAAACTCGTTTCTGGTCATTGGTCCCTGAAGAAGTTCTGAAGAATCCAAATTTTTCACAATACAGGGAGGGTAACTAAGGATGAATCGAGAGCCATATACTAGAGTAAACAATGAGAAAGTTCTCAGGATTGTCAAATCATGTTGAAGAAGGCTTTACAAAGCTAGCCCATGTTTTATTTCCCATACTTTAAGCCCAGTAAAAAAGATACTTATCTTCAACTAATGCTTTCTTGTTCTGTTTTTTGTTTGTTTTTGTTTTTCAAGACAGGGTTTTATTGTGCTGTCCTGGAACTCACTCTGTAGACCAGGCTGGCCTCAACTCACAAGAGATCTTCCTGCCTGTCTCCCAAGTGCTGGGATTAAAGAAGTCTGCCACAACTAATACTCTATGTAGAGATTTGTTTTGGGAGATAAATAATGTGCTTTCTATCTACCAGATTAGTTCCAAACTAATGACCAAAGAACAAAAACAGCCAACCAAACAAACAAAAAACAAATTGTGAGTATTGTGGCACTTCTTTTCTTAGTGAATATATGCTAGATTTTAGGGTCCCTCTGGCATCTCTTTTACTAGTCTACAAACCATCCCTTTAACGAGCCGTTTAAGGCCCTGCCAATTTGAGGAAATTGAACACGTGCATCCATTCTTTCAACACCAGTAGGGAACAGTCTTCCACTTAAGAACAAACGCTGACAATCCAAGTTAGGATGCTGACCAAGCATTTGCCTCCAAGTACTTCACACTGACTGAATTTCAAGGAAGTTGCTCAACGTCTACAGAAGTAGAATTGCTAGAATCGATGATGTTACACGCATCTGCCATTCTCCCTTCCCGTAGGATTAGCAGTGCTGTTGCTTTGCCTTGGCCCATTTTCCTGGTGTTTCTGTCTTTGTAAAGATCATTTAATCGCAGGGCAAGTGCTGCTGCTGACGATCTCTGTGTATGAGGAGCCCAGAAAGTGCCCAGAAACTGCCAAGAAGCTCCTTGTGAGCCCTCCTGGCTCATGGTGGTAGGTCCCATTCCTGCATGATTTTGTCTAACGTATATTAAATAGGACAAATGTTTCACCTATTTCCCATCTTGTCTACAAATAATCCACTGTTAGGTAATAGCTCTCATGTGCCTAGATTATGTTCAAAATGAAATCATATTTCTCAGGGCTAGTTGTCACTGACTCACATTCCTGCGTCATCTAAGGGAAAACTTAGAGGATGGTGGAAAGAATTCATCTGATGGGGCATGAGCTCCTGGTAGTGAAAGTTAGCTATTGTTTCAGCCTTTTGTTCATTTGACTAAAAAAAATAAATAACAGCATGAGACAAATGATAACATTTTTAAGAGTGACTGTAGAACACTGGCGATTCTGTCCGAATAGGGAATCTTTATTTATCGGTACTTGATGTGAATTCATGTTTCGTCTAAATATATGTCTGCACACCCATGGTGCCTGGGGTCCATAGAGCCAGAAGAGAGCATCGGATCCCAGAAACGAGAGCTAAGGATGGTTGTGCCCCACCTTGTAGGTGCTGGGAACTGAACCCAGGTCCTCTGCCAGAGCAGGTGATGCTCTTACCACTGAGCCATCTCTCCAGGCCCACATCAGGGAATTCTTGTATCTAGTATTTATCCAGCGTCATGGTCTACATCTTGGAGACTGTTCCCCAAACATTCCTATGCAGAAAATTAGCCTGTGAGCAGGATCCAGGGACAGCCAAATGTAAACAACGTAAGAGAGTGGGTGACTCCTGCTCCTCCTGAGTGACATGGTTTATGTCATGTTGCAATGCTAAGTCCACTGATTGCCTTCAGAGTTCCCATTGTGGGTCCCTAGCTGCAAAAAGCCAGCAGCTTGACATCCTTGAGATCTTTCTGCTTCATACTTACACTATTTTAAGAAGGGTGTGTTTAGTTAGCAAAAAGCAGAGTGAGAAAAAAAAGCCTCAAGGGTCTACCTCTCAACCTCAGAGACTCTGCATCCTTTAATTGGATGAGGGATACAGAAATTCCCTCTTATTTATCTATGTAAAAAGTAACAGGGTACAGGAGACGCCCCAAGGCACACCCTGGACAGAGGTGTCTTGATCATGGAAGGAAAAGGCCTCAAATGGACAAAATGGAAAATGGGATAAATCCCCACAAGATGCCACCTTTAGATTTTAGACAGGACAGCCACCAAGCCTCTCTCTTAGTTTGCACACAGGAGGGAACCCATCTCACAAGCATATGGACTTATGTGTGACTATAAACCACTGGCAGTGTGACAAAGGCAGGACTGCGATTTGTGTCGAGGGAGATGAGGACACAGGCAGGTGTGCATTGCATGGGGTGGGAGGAGTCGGAGCTGGGAGTGGCAATCTTGGGGAGACTTCACTATGACCACAGTCCATTACTTAAGGCCAGGTAGGAGAGGAGGAATATATGGACACAGAATTAACACAATCAGCTTGACTAAAGTCTAACTTTTCTTTCAAGACATCTAGAGAAAAGAAAGAAGATGTGGCATCTAACATGCAGAAAAATACTTCATAGAGATATTCTCTGCAGACCAGTTAGTGACAAGCATTGAATCAGGTCAAACAAGAGCAAACACATTAAGAGTTTCTGGATAACCCTTCAGAAAAACTGGACTTTGTTAACATTAGACAATTCCGACATTCCATGTGATGTTCCATGTTGGACAAATCCCTGGCTTTAGTCTGCATTCTGACAGTTCCCAGCTTCCCAGTTTAACTTGCCACAGTCTCAAGGAGCTAGCCTGCCCCAGCAGGCACTGACCCCAGCGGGTCTCTCACACATTGCAGAGCAGCACCCATTGAGGCATCTGGGCTTAAACCCCCTCACCACGCCTAAGCAAACACCACATGACTTTAGAAAAAAGACCTACAGGCCTGGAATGCCATTTGGTTACAATTCCTCAGGATCTCTTTCTTGTCCCAGACTCAATCTCAATTGGCAGAGACAATTTGACCCCTTTTAAAGTGAACTGATTGCCTGGGCTAAGAGCAGAGAGAAAAGCCGACGCTCTGTGGACTCCTCCACACCACACGTGCCTCAAGTCCAACAGCTCTGTACACCCATTTTGTCACAGAAGACTTTTTATTTCGAAAGCAGACACTTTTTTATTCCCAAACTTTCTGTTTTAAATAAGAGCTATGTGTGCACATTTGACAATGAGCTGTTATTCTTAAAGGCAGGAGGCTAAGCAGAAGCCTGCTCAAGTTTCACATGAAGAAAAAAAAAGTCTCTTCAAATCATCTCAGTTTCAGAGTTGAATAGTTGTGGCCGAGCTCTGCTTACCTTACAACCTCAGCTCCACCGAGGTCTCTCAAGTTGAAAAGCAGGGTTCATTTTCTTGTACACAAGTTTCATCTGTCAAAGCACTCAAACTCCTCAGGAGGAAACACCCCCCTCTTGCTGAACGCCAATGAGGAAGCCACACAGCACATGTGGGTAGTGGCTTCCCTGGAAGCCAGTCCAAGTCTGCACATATTTTCTGGGACAGAGGTGCCAAGTGAACTTGGCCTGTGTCACACAAAGCATCCCATTGTAAGGTCACGAGCATCTCTTGAGGGATTGGGGGGGGGTTCTAAGAAACTCTCTCCAGTCTGAAGTCTTCTTGCTTTTGTTTGCTGTGTCTTTCATTCATTTACAATAAAGAGGAAATTATACTCCACTATGCTCATAGATCGATTGGTGCCTCTCTCAGTGGTCATCAGAGAGGCTTCGCCCAGCAATGGATGGAAACAGATGCAGAGACCCACAGCCAAACAGTAGGCAGACCTTTGGCAATCCTGAGGAAGAGGGGAGGAAGAATTGTAGAAGCTAGAAGGGCCAAGGACATCACAAGAAAACTCACAGAATCAACTGACCTGAGCTCACAGGGGCTCACAGAGATGGAACTGTCAACTGGAGAACTTCATGGGACTGACCTAGGTCCTCTGCATATACGTTATAATCATGTAGCTTGATCTTCTTGTGAGACTCCTAACAGTTGGAGCAGGGGCTGTCTCTGACTTTATTACCTGCTTTTGGGACCCTAAGCTCCTACTTGGTTGCCTCGTCCAGACTTAGGGTAGGGGGGGTGCCATGGCTGGCTGATGTACATGGGAGGACTGTACTTTTCTGGGGAGAGGGGGAGAGGGAGTGGAGTGGGGGGAGGGAGGGGGAAGGTTAGAGGGATGGACTGGGACAGGGGAAGGGTAAGGGGACTGTGATCTGGCTGGGAAGAAATTAACTAATTAGAATGTATTTATGATATAAAATCATTGAGTGGAATTAACAGAGTATATCAAGTTGGCTCTTTCCACCAAGTATTCAGAAGTCACTGTGAGGAGGATATGCACACATAATAGACTGATAGAGATGTACAGTGACAAGAAAAACCCTTAATTTTTACCTTTCTTATCTGGGTATTAATCTATCTGTCATAATGTGCCATAAAAAAGTAAAAAACAAAAAAGTTAAAGTGTTAAGACTCAAGCCATACTAATTCTTTGTGTGGGTTTTGGTTTTGTTCAGTCTTTCTGCCCTTCTGCCTGAAGGGAGAGTAAACTGAAGTGTGTCATCCCAGTGAGTAACTAGGGGAAGATAGAAGAAAGAGAGACAGGAGGAACCTGAATATAACAATTGAACAGAGACCCGAGTTCAAGACCCAGCTCTGGTTGTATGAACAGTCAAGAAGGTTCACTGACATGCCTGTGTCTTGGCAGAGATGGCTGAAAATGCACCTAAGAGCCCTAGCCTGACCTTTCCCTCTCTGTATCACCCCAGGACCCTTCCCCTTTTCCATGTTATCTGTCTTAGTAACCAGACTTTCTCTCTGGCACTGTCACCTAAGGCACATTTTAAAGACCAACATGTCTGCATTCTAGCTTTAAATGGTCAAATGTGTTGTTTGGGGGGATGGGCAGAGGGAAAGCAATGAAGGCCGAATTCTTTTTTCAGTTCTGTGATGGGGGGATGTCCTTCTGTATATATGTTTCCCTTATTGGTTGATGAATAAAACACTGATTGGCTAATTGGCCAAGCAGGAAGTATAGGCAGGGCTAGGAGATATGGAGAATTCTGGGAAACGTAGGCAGTCAGAGTCACCATGTAAGGACCAGGAAGAAAGGACACACTGGGCCTTCTCTGGTAAGGTAAGACCACATGGAAATACATAGGTTAATAGAAATGGGTTAATAATTAAGACAGAGCTAGCCAATAAGAAGTCCTAGTCATTGGCCAACAGTTTTATAATTAATATAGCGTCTGTGTGTTTATTTGGGGTTAAAGGGCGGTGGGACCTTCTGGGTCAGAAAACTCACGCTTACACCTCTAGGCCTTTCACATGCCAGGCAGGCACACTTCTACCTGCCCATACCCCTCAGTAACTGAGAGCCATTTTGATGTGACTTTCTATTGTGTATGCTTCCCATGATATGATCTGGCGTAGGATCCTGAAATAGATGAAAGAATAAAATTTATTAGAAAAATGCCAAGAAGCTATAAAGCAGAATTAAGTCGAATTGTCCCCTGCTAGGATGGTACACTCCATAATCTCAGCATAATCTCAGGAGATGGAGGTGGGAGAATCAACGAGAGTGGGATGGTCACAGGTCCTCCTCCTCAGCGCTGAGATCCTGTGTTAGGATATTCAGGTCTTGTTCTCACACTGTCCCAAGTGCTTTATACTATGCTATTTAATCCTAGTAATTCCACGAGAAGTTGCTGTGATCACCCCCCATTTTATGGATGAGAAATTGAGGTAGGAAGAAATAATGTAATTGCATTGTGAATACAGGGCAGAGCCTGGACAGATGCTATTACTGATTTCTTGTTTTAGTTTCTAGTCTTTTCTTCTATTGCTTATTTTTTGAGAATTTCATATGTGAGTACACTGTGTTTCTATTCTTTCCATGCCCCCTCTCATATCTCCAACTCATCCTGTGTCCTCCCAAAGACCTTATCTCAAATTCATGACCTGTTCTTCTATGATATATGCATGTGTGTACATGCGTGCACACATATATACAACCTACTGAGTCCAAGAAGTGTAGACCTGATTTGCATGTGTTTAGGGCAAATTCCTTAGAATCGAGCTCTCATTTTTGAATAAACAAAAGGAAGAAAGAAACGATTCTCCCTCAGCATCCATTGGCTGCCCATAGCTTTTCATCTAAAGGTAGGAACTTGTGAAGTTTTCCTCCATCCGTGCTCTTTGTAGGTCTTGCACAGAGCTCATGGGAGAAGCATCACTGTATTGTTCAGATAACACTCTCACATAGCAGTTGTCCTGGTCCTCAGGATCAGTCTCCTTTCACTTTATTCCTTGATGTCCCTTGGGCTTTTGCTTATTTTTTAAGGAAGTGTCTTTACATGGTCTCAAACTCATGATCCTCCTGCCTCAACCTACTAAGTGCTGGGTTTTGCAGGTGTATACAGCCACAACTGGCTTTATTTGCTTTCATTATTAAGACCTGAATCTTCAGTATAACAGAATTCATTGCATAAAGGAGTCCTTCAAGTTCAATCACACTCTGCAGTCACTATCAAGGAAAGCTTGAACTTTGAGCCACACTGACCCACGCTATAAGATTCCCTGGTGACCCAGTGCATACACTTGAGAACTAGCTGAATCTGAGGTACAGAAAGAGAACCCAGCTAGCTGGCCCACAAGCACTGAAACCCAGAGCCAGGCATAGAATGGCCAGCAATGGGCACCATTCCTGCAAAATTCTTGTCACAGTCAGCTTCACATGCCAACCTTACAAAAGCATACAGTCACCTGAGAAGTGGGAACCTCAACTGAGAAACTGGCCCAATCAGATTGGCCTGTGGCCATGTTTGTGAGGCATTTTCTTGATTGTTACTTGATACGGGGTAGTCCAGCCCACTATGGCTGGTACCACCCCTAGGCAGGTGAGCTTGGGCTGTGCTCCATGATTTTTGTTTCGGTTCCTGCCTCCAGGTTTCTGTTTGAGTTCCTGCCCTGACTTCCCTAGGTGATAAAGTGTGATGTGGAATGGGAAGCCGAAATAAACCCTTCCCTCCCCAAGTTGCTTTCGGCAATTTCTCCCGAGACATGTTCCAGTTCACTCATCTTACAGAGCTTCATGTCCCAGCTTTAACTGGAGTGCTTATTTACTGTCCCCTGGAAACAGGCATTCTTGGCTCCCACCTGACAGTTGTCTTGTGTCAATGGAGTGGTGGAGGTGGAGGTTTCTGTTCTGCCTGGCCCTTCAGCCTACTAGTCCCAAATAAGCACACAGAGACATATTAATTATTAAACTGTTGGCTGATGGTTCTGGCTTCTTACTGGCTAGCTCTCTCGTAATTATTAACCTATTTCTATTAAACTATGTATTGCCGCAAGGCTATAGCTTACCCATAATCTCTCATGTTACTCCTTTGGTAGCATCATGGTGTCTCTTGGCCTCTCTCTGCCTCCCCCCCCCCACATTCTCCTTGTCTGGTAGCCCCACCTATCCTTCCTGCCTGGCTACTGGCTAATCAGTGTTTTATTCATCAACCAATAAGACAAACATATATACAGAAGGGTACGTGTAGAATACTGCCCGTGCAAGGTCAATGTGTAGTACTGGAGGAGGAGGAACTTCCCTTCTTGCTCAGGAGACCAATCCTCCTGGCTTTTAAACCACTTAGTGCTCCATGTCCACTTTAACTGGTTAGGTAACAAAGATGTATGGTGGTGAAAGTCAAGTCTTTAATCCCTGGACTGTGGAAACATCTGGTGATGCTGAATATTCAATTCACCTCCTGTTTTGACTGTAGGCTTCAGCCCACTGTCTCTAAAATAGATGAGTGCACATCTTATTTTAAGAGATCATCATTTCTTCTTTTGGACTTGGGTGCACACAAGTATTGTTCACATGTGGAGGCTGGAGGAGGACACCCAGTGTCTTCCTTTATTCCTTTCTGCACCACCAGCTTTAGACAGAACCATTCACTGAGCTAGAAGCTTGCTGTTTTCTGCTAGGCTGACTGGCTGGCAGGCTCCTGGGATCTGCCTGTCCCCCTCACCCTGCTCCAATGTTACTGTTACAGGTACATGTAGCCGTGTCTGGTGTGGACCCCCAATGCTTGCACAGCAAGTGTTCTTGTACACTAAGTCCTGCCTTCCAGCCCTAAAAAAAACTCTTGCAATTGGGGTTTCCTTTCCTTTCTTATCACATGTCAGGCATCTTTCTTGTTTGCTGGGCTAAATGCTGATCAACTGTCTATCTGCCTTGGCTGATTTGTCAGCTCACAACGTAAATATAAATTCCAAAAAAGTTTTGTGACTCCTGTTTAGTGGCTTTATCTTGGCTGACTAAAAGGCATCCTCTGTGAAGGCCAAGGGCCCACCTCAAAGGAAAAGCCACTAAGTCCTCAGCACCGAGTGACACAGAGCTCCGAGAAGCACAGGACTACACCATGACAGATCAACTTATTGGCTCAGTTCTAAAGTTTGATATTTCTTGGACTTTGTGCCTCTTTTCTTGTTCAAATCCTGCTCCTTGCTGTGCTTGATAATGTTCAATTATTATGATGAAAAATAATAGTTCATAATCCTCCCATTGCCAAGTTCCAAGGTCAAACATACTCCTTACTGGGATTTTTACCCCCAGCATTTCTAGGACCAAATGAGAAGTTTATTGTGTGATTCTGACTAAACAAGGCAACTCACCTTAACACCTGGCAGAGCTTGGTTTACTATTTACAAACAATAGCATTAATTTTCTGTGCTGCCTGGGGGAGCAGACCTGAGTGAGACAAGACAGGCTGATACTCAAAGGGACTTATTTCTCTAACATTCAGCTTGAAATCTACAGAGGAAATCAGATCCGAGGTAAGGTTTGCTCTCATGCTCAGAAATGGAGTCTGTTCTGATGTGTTCATGAGATCTTACTCTGAAGAGGTTGTTACTATTGTTGTTGTTGTTGTTGTGACTGTATTGATTTTTCCAGAAAGTTTGCAAAGGTCTTCTGGCCAAGACTGAAGACCCAGGCCATGCATGACATTTGGGGAAGAAATCCATGCTCTTTGTTTGGAGGTTCTGAGGAGAGTGCTGACAACCCATGAGGCTTTCTGAACTCCCTTGTGTTTATTTCCATAACTCTGAGGTCTTTTTTTCAGAGAGAACATGCTTACTCACCCAGAAGAAAGACAAACTGACCTCTGATGTTATGAGCTGTGGCCATCCTCATATTTTCTGTCATGGGGGCCTCAAGAGGCAGCCACCAAAGGTACAGATGTGGGTATGGAAATGGATTAAATTTATCGATTAAATGCGATGTCTCCCAGCTCTAAGAAGACAGAATAATCATTGTCCCACACATTCCAGTTTGTTTTCTAGAGAAAAAAATAATTCCCCTTTTCCATGGCTTGGGAAGTGCTGTATGCCCTTCTTATGCTATAGGAATAATCTGTCTTTTCAGACAAGCAGCATCACAAATTTGTTTCATTGTTAACACGATAGAGTGCAGGGTAGTGTTATTGGGTCCTATCATGAGAACACAGACTTTGAACATTTAGAGGACACATTTTCTCATTGCTGTACATATATATGCTGAGGTTGGGTATCATCCAAATGTTTCCCCTGGGCTTCATGTACTAGACACCTGCCCCAGTGTGGGGACATCAGGGTTTGTGGGTCCTTGAGAGCCGTATGCCAGAAAGAAACCTCTTCAAAGGGTAAGCCTCAGAAGGGATTATGGTATTGTTAATGGGACTCTCAGTAACCTCTCATGAGAATGAGTTGTCACAGTCTCCAGTTTCTTGTCTCACTGTGGGATCCCCCCTGCTCCATTTTCCAACAATCGTGATGCCTTCTGCCACCATGTCCTTATCAGGGGCCAGACAAATGAGGTTATCCAATCCCAAATTTTCAGTTGCCCCCCAACATCAACCAAAAAGAGCTTTATTCTTTATGTATTACCTGGCCTCAGAAATGCTATTACAGCAATAGGAAATAGCTTAACACAGTACATATTTGATGTAGGTGATGAGGTAAACAAGTAGCAAAGAGTAAAGGGAGTTCCCTTCAGGACAGCAGCTTCCCTGTTGCTGAAGCAAAGATCTCCCAAGGCTTCGGGTTTGGTAGACTTTCTACTTCTGAGTCTTCATATACCTTACTATAAAAATGTCAAAAGCATGGGCAAGCTCTTCGCAGCAAACCTTACAGAAAAAAACAACAACAAAAAAACAAGAAACCCTTAAATCGAAGCCCTTCACCTCTGACACCAGAGACTGTTAAATCCTTTGCCTATTTGGGTTGGAATGTTCCATTCTGCCCTGGCTTCTTGCAGCTCTGAGTAGCTCTCAGCTAGAGCTCTTACCAAGGGACCAGTGACAGACTTTCAAATCTAAAGAACTCAGAAAGCTATGTTAGCATCATAGCAAAGATTTTTAAAAGCCCTCTATGTCATAAAATTGTGTTTCTGTTTTATTCCCCCCTTTAGTTTTTAAAGCACATTTTTAATACCTAGCACCTTGAGAAACCTTCCTTTACTACCTAGAGAGGTGACTCAGTGGTTAAGAGCACAGGCTGCTATTACAGAGGACCCAGGTTCAATTCTTAGAACCCATGTGGCTGCTGATGCCCTCTTCTGGCTTCTGTGAGCACTACACCCATATGGAGCACATAAACACCGATACCCATAAAACAAATACCAATCTTTTTTTTAAATATATTTTATTTTCCAGTTTAAATTTAGATAAGAAACGAGGTTGCTTCACAAGTCAGTTCCAGGTCCCTCTCCCATTCCCTCCCCTCCTCCCGTGCCCTCCCCCCAACCCCCCCCTTATCTCCTCATTCCCCCAGGGAGGGTGAGGCCCTCCATGGGGGTGTCCATAGTCTGTCATTTCATATAGGGCAGGGCCTAGACCCTTCCCCAAGAGTTCAGGGTGAGAGTGCACCTCACATTGTTTTTTGGGAGTCCAAAGCCCGTGTGTATACTTGGGATGGGTACTGATCTGCTGCCCAAGGCTCAATAGATTCCCTAGGCCTCCTCACTGACACCCAGATTCAGGGGGTCTTGATCAGTCCCATGCTGGATTCCCAGGCTGATGCCTGGGATTCAAGAGTTAACCTTTGTCTGGTCAGCTGTTTCTGGGGGTTAAACCAGCCCAGTCTTAATCCCTTTGATCATCAGTCCTCCCTCCCTCTCTGTTACTGGCTTTCTTGAGTTCAGCTCAGTACTTAACCAAGGGAGTCTGCCTCTTCTTCGATCAGCCACTAAATAAAGTTTCTGTTTCCCAGACTCTCTGGCCATAGGATTGTAGGCTGGCACTCCCCAGATCTATGTCTAAAATCCATATATGAGAGAGTACATGCCATGTTTCTCTTTTTGTGACTGGGTTACCTCACTCAGGATGGTTTCTTCTAGTGTCATCCATTTGCCTGCGAATCTCATGATTCCATTACTTTTTTCTGCTGAATAGTACTCCATTGTGTAGATGTACCACATTTTCTCTATCCACTCTTCGGGTGAGGGACATCTAGGTTGCTTCCAAGTTCTGGCTATTACAAATAAAGCTGCTATGAACATAGTGGAACAGACATCTTTGTTGTATGAATGGGCATCTTTTGGATATATGCCTAAGAGTGGAGTTGCTGGGTCCTGTGGTAGGTTTATTCCCATTTTTCTGAGGAATCTCCATACTGCTTTCCAAAGTGGCTGAACCAGTTGGCACTCCCACCAGCAATGGAGGAGTGTCCCCCTTTCACCACATCCTCTCCAGCATAAATTGTCATTCAAATACCAGTCTTTTAAGAGATGTCTTGGCTTTGAACATTTTTAATCAGAAAGGGTGTTTACATATGAGAGAATTGTAAATACTCTCACTGTCCCAAGATAGACTTTCACTCTGGAAAGTGAAAGGTACACAAACTAGATTGGGGGGCTGAGGTTCGAGACAGGGTGTCTCTGTGTAATGGTCCTGGCTGTCCTGCAACTCACTTTGTAGACCATGCTGGCCTCAAACTCAGAGATCCACCTGCCTCTTGCTCCCTAGTGCTGGGACTAAAGGTGTGGGTACCACCTCCCGGCCACAAACTAGGTTTTTATGTGTGGGTTTGCTCAGTATTAGAACCCCTCTTGAAGTAAGTTGCTCAAAGGCCATCTGTGGCTGTGTTTCTCCAGCAGTGGCTCTACCTGCCCTGGATGATCAAGGAAGGGAAGGAATCCTTCCTGGACTTAAAAAGCACTTCTGAGACCGTATTCCTGAAAAAAAAAATGCATTTGCTTTGCTTTCTGAGAGCAAAAGAATCTGTTGAGAGGAAGAATCTTACCTGTCCAGCAATTTTGAAGTTTATATTTCTTATAGCACATATGTATGTGTATGTGTATACATATGCAAATTATGATTATTCTATATGCCAATAAAATATACAAAGGGTTGTAATGTGTGTTTGCTCTTTTGAAACAAGGTCTTACCGTTGTAGCTCTGGCTCTGGTCTGGTACCCATTATACAACCAGACTGGGTTGTATAATGGGTGTACAGCAATTCTCCTGCCTCAGTTTCTGGAGTGACAGTGTTATATGTGTGTACCATCACACCCAAATGATTCTTTTCTGTTCAATTTTTGTTTTTCTTTTGCCAGAGACCTCAGAAAGTGAAGAATGGCCACAAGGCCTACTAAACTACTATTGGCACATAGCAGGAGCTGCTCAAACAAGGTGTTATGCCTCAAGACAAAAGTACAGGGATACAAGTGGTGGTGGGAAAAGGCCACTGAGTGAGGTATCAGACTGTAGAAGATTTGTACAAAAACCAAGACAGATGGTTAAAGAGTGTACGTAAGTTGGTCAGAATACCCCTTGTTAAGTAAGCATGTACATCTTTAGTCCAAAATTACACAGTACCTCTTAGAGCCCAGATGAGTAGCATAAATGAAGTTTTCCATCATGAGAAAGTACCTTAGCAATTAAGACTTTGTAAGAAACAATCAAATAATACATGTCCTTATGCTGGGACTAATGTAGCAAATTGACTCCTTTCTTTAATTATTATTACTTGTTTGATACAGGGGTTTCTCTGTGTAACTGTTGTGGCTGTCCTGCAACTCTGTAGACCAGGCTGGCCTCAAACTCACAGAGGTCCAGTTGCTTTTTGCTTCCTGAGTCCTGGGATAAAAGGAGTGTGTCACCACCACCAGGTTCACTTAAAATTTTATTTTGGAGTGTTACAGACGCTTTCAAGTGTAAAATCCAGGCAGAGTAAGATCTGGCCGAGTCTAACCCTGGCACAGGCTGGCAATGATGTCCTCTTCACAGTCCAGGCTGAGAGACTCACGTAAAGACTCCGGAGCTGCACGGTCCGACATTGGTGTAATGACAAGTGTCACCTTTGCTGTTGTCAAAGGACAGCCTCACACAGCTCTCTCCACAGCAGGTTCCAAAAGCTGCCCTGCAGCCCCAGTCACACCTCCACAGAGTGGAGCCAGCGATCAGCCACCAGAGGAGACATCAGGTTCAGAAGAATGCACCCAGCTGTCTTCTTAAGTAAAACATCTGGGCTCTTCAGCAAGCAATTAGAAGAGAGGCTGGTCTTCAAGTAATTTGCTGTCTGACCACTCCCACTCTCTCTTCAGCTACCCAAGCCAGGTTCTTTTCTCATGTTTTAAAGAGATAGGCTTTAGTGTCATTTATATATGCAAATATCACTATATATACATATATATATATTATTTTTTGGTTTTATGAGACACGGTTTCTCTGTATTGTTTTGGAGGCTGTCAGACCAGCCCGGCCACGAACTCACAGAGATCCGCCTGCCTCTGCCTCCCGAGTGCTGGGATTAAAGGCGTGTGCCACCGCCGCCCAGCAAATATCACTATTTTTAAAGAGCAAAATGTAGCAGCTTTCAGCACATTAATAGGGTTATTTATCCATCCTGAGTATTTTTCAAATTTTTCTCACTCATAAAGGAAACCCCACGTCCATTAACTATCAGCCTCAGTCAACCCTCCATCCAAGCCCTGGTCCTGACTCACAAACTTTGTGTCTACGGCCATTTGTATATAACCCCTAAAGAAATTCTTATCACAGTCCACTATAACTGTATGTTAGATTACTTTGCTTTTGATGTTGAATTTATGAGTTCTTTACATAGCTATAATTTGCTTACGTGTAATCTATATAATTGTTATATAACAATTTGTTTATTTTTTCCTGCTATCTTTACTATTCTTGATGATTCACCTTGAGACACAAACCATTTTAATTCTGTTAAATTCCAAGTTTAGTATTTTTTTGAACTTTTGCCAGTTTTAGTATCACAGTTGGGAAATCATTCCCTGGCACAACCCTTCTAAAGAAAATAGGTTTTTAGTTCTAACTTCTATTCTGTGGTTGATTCTGCGTTCACTTTAATGACTTGATTGACTAACAAAGAAAGCAATCTATGCCATTGTCGCCCAGTTCTCCTTGTCTGAGTTACAGTTTACCAGTTGGGTCTTCCAGACATGGTGTGAAATCACTTCTTCTACGGAGTTTTCTCTGCTCTCAGTCCCATGTCAGAGAAAGCCAGAAATGCAGACTCCTAACTGTGTGCTTAATTCTCTCCACAAAAGCTCTTTCCAATGAAGCATTTCTCCATCTGTTTCTTTCTCCAGATTTCAGGAAAGATGAAGTTATATTCAGGTAGTAAATATCATTGTCGCTTCTAGCCCACAACAGCTTTAAGGACGTCTGGCAATTGAAACACAGAGTCATAAAATTACGGTGCTCAATCTAATATTTCCTGTGTCAGTGTAAGAAAGATAAGGACTATGAATTGTAGTGGCATCTACAAGTTCACTGACAAGGTAAGATGGCACTATAATGAGCACCATCAATGGAAATGTACCTACATATTTAAGACATAAACTCATTTTGCACCAATTATCTGGAAAGTCGTCTCTGCTGAACCCCCAAATCACCAAGAGACCCTTTCTGATGCAAAAGCAAAAAGTCTTTTATTATTAATGAGTTAACTGCTTTAACTCAGGCCTTTCGTCTGTCCAACATGGTCACTGGTGTGAGGACCCTGAGAAACCATGAGGTGGGGAAATTATTGGGGTGTGCAAGGAGAGTGTCTAGGGGTACGCAACAGTCTCAGGATTGGTGCACCCCTGGGCTTGAGCATCATGTCCTGTGTTGACTGATCAACTGATTGTTATGGCCTATAGGTCATAGGGTTGCTGTGTTCTGCATGTGACTGTTATCCCACTTTTACTGCAAAGCATGTCCAGCTAACTTCTGATTGATTCCTGGACACCTGGAGGGTATCTGACCTAGGGCACCCCCTGCAAGGTCAGAAGGCCAGAAACCAAGCACACGTGCTGAGTCAGGGGCCTTTGTCTTTTCTGCAACCTGTTAAGGCTGCTAAAGCAGGGGGCTGGCTGAGGGGCTGGCCCCTTCACTTCCTTTCCGGTCCTTTGCTTCAGCAAACAGTGGTCTCACTACTGGATTGCTTTCTCCTTGTGCTGGTTTCCTACTGAAAATGAGGATGGCTATTTATTTTCTCATCTCAACAGGCTGTCGCTGTGTGTAGGAAATGGAAAGCTGAACTAGTCAGGGAGAGTTTGCAGAGCCCGGAGTGTCAGTGGCACAGATTTTCACATACGTGGTCTGATTAAATAAGGCATTAGCATTTTTAAGCACAGAAAAAAAAAACAAAATAAAAAATAAAACCCCCATAACTTTGAGAACACTAAACACAAAGAAGGGGTGGTCCATGAGTTGTCCTTCTCACCTGTGAGGATAGTCTGGGATTAAACAGTTGAGAATGTCTCTAAATTGTCTCTCTGGTGTGAATTTTGCAAACATTGTCTCATCCCTAAAGGGAGGCACTCACAGTAGTGCTTGAAAACTCAATTTTAAGAAAGGGACTCCTTGGTCTCTCCTCTCAAAATGAACCCGTATCGATTGTACAGGAAAAAATGTATACATATTTATCTAATTGTTGAACAAAGTACTGATGGCCAAATGACCCACTTTAGGTCTGGTTTGGTAAAAGAATATGCTTAGCAGGTCTCTGAAAAGACCTCAGTTTTCATCATGGTGATTTTACGTTCTCTTTCGTCTCCAACAGTTGAAGCCACATGAGAAGAAAGACTGTATCTCCTGATTCTGCAGACCAGTGCATCTGTCAGCTCTCCTCAGGGAACCTTCCTCTTGCTGTAGATGGCAATACTGTGACAAGTGGGTGTCAGAAAGCAACGTCACCATCCACACGTGGTGTGGGCAGTAACAGGGTGATCAGCAGCCCGTTGCCTCTCCTTAACTTCGTCTTCTCTCTCCCTCTCTTTTAAAACCACCTCATCCAATTTGTGTTGCCCAAACTACTCTTGGGTGTGGACTGTCCTGGAGAGGTGGAATTGGCAGAAGTTGAGAGAAGAGTGATGGATTTGATCAAATGCATTGTGTGAAAGTCTCAGAATTGATAAAGATGTCATTTACAAGGGAAAGCAAGAATAGGGGGTGCGTAGCGGGAGGCAGGGACTGAGAATTCTGTGCCCTTTTGTTACATAACAGAAAGTGTCCCACGCTGTGTACATTATGCCTTGAAGTTTCTGAAACCCCCCAGCTGCGAATGCCACTGTCCGTTCTGACACGGCTGGTCAAAGGAACAACAAAAGGAAAATACTGCATTGAGTGAGTGTCAAGGGTCCCCAGGGCCACATAGTGCAAACCTGTGTGGAAAACATGGAGGACTGGTGTCATTTCTCTCACACTTAAAAGTGAGTGACCTCGTTTTGTGTGTCTTTCCTCCATTCCTATTGTTTAACTATTTTACACATGCGTATAATACATTTTGAACAAATTCACTCCCCCTTCCCTCCCAGAAAATTCTTCCCCTACTACCCCAACTTCCTGTGCTATGGGGTTGTTGTTACCGTTGTTTTGGAGTTTTGCTGTTGTCGCTGCTGCGTATGGGTGCAGGGCCATCTCCTGCTCATCAGCCTCTTCTGTTCTTCATTGCTGCAGAAGAGTGACACTCGCTCCCACAGCAGCTCCTCAGACCGGGCGGGGCTTTAGGACTTTGTGCCCCCCTTGCCCACTCACGCTGAGATGTGGACGCACTTGGTCTTGCACAGGTCTTGTGCATGCTGTCATGGCTGCTGTGAGTTCACATGTGCAACTGTGTGGGAAAAGCACTACTGTGTCCATCCACTGTCTCTAACAATCTTTTTAACCCACTCCCCCATCCTCCCATCCCCAGCTTCTGCAATGACCCCTGAGCCTTGGGAGGACAGGTGAGACATGCAGGTGGGGGCTGGTTGATTGACCTTGGTTTTGAAAAGCACAGCTCCAACAGGCAGCCATGGTGATTTAGATTTGCTTTTGTGGGCTGGAGGGATACCTCAGCCATTAAAGGCTAGGCTCACAACCGAAATAGATTTGCTTTTGTTTCTAACTGCTGAGAACTTATTAGTATTTAAGTTCATATTTTCTGTCTGTTTAAAAACACTAAGTTCCTTTGCTTTAGTCAATATTTATTTAGCATTTATCTTGTTTAATGTCAGAGTACCTCTTTTATTTGGCTTTACCTTTATTTGGGGGAGCCCATCCCCCTTGGGTGCCCAGTTTCTTCTCTTAGCTGCTTGTTTCTCTGTCCGTCTCTACTGGAGTGCAAGAGAGTGGGTCTTGCTACCCTTTTGGCCCTTGTTGCCTTTATTTTCTGTTATCCAAAGAAAAAACTATCAAAAATTAATGTTAAGATGACAAATACCTCAGCTAGTCAAGACAGTAGCAGCAATAATAATTTTTTTTGGGCTTTATACATTTGTAAGGTTGAATTATTCATGAAGAGCCTTTTGGGGTAAAAGTCAGCTCAATGATAAATTTGAGCCAGCACCAGAAAAAATTGCTGAAGAAAGCTGCAAGAATGTAGCGCTTCAGAATTTAGTCATGCTGTTAAAGAATGCCCTCGTTTCTCCATGCTTGAATTCAAATTCTTGAAGTTTGTAACTTAACATTGCAGAGCATATCAATTATTTTTTTAAACCAGCATTGATCTTCGTGTTGAATTATTAAAGACAGAAGCTAGTAAAGATTTACCAAGAAAGAATGATGCTTTGTACAACAATTAGTTACCTTTTCTTTCCCGTGCCCTAAGCAGGGAGGCCGACCAAAGCCACAGAGCAAGCACCCACTTAGATGGCCAGACATACATTCTCCAGGACAATGTGCCAAATGGGCAAAGAGGTGACAGTCACTCATGCTGTTCCCCATTCAGACACTATCTGCCTAAGAGCTTGAATGGCCTTGGAAGCAGAGTCACCAGCAAAGCCTCCACAGCCCTCATTTGTGTCTAAGCTGAAATATCGTGCATAAACTTGGCTTTCACCCAGGCCCCCAAGGGAAAGGATGCCAGGAAAGATGCATTTGAGACTTGGGGCTCGTAAGGATTCAGGCATTCTGCTGGCCTGCCCCTGTCACCTGGCAGAATGCACTCAGGCAGTACCCTGGTCATCCCAGGGTTCCATGACTACCAGTCTGCCCACAGGTGCAAAGGACCCCTTTGAAAGACAGACCCCGCCCACTTCTCTCTCTTTCCCTGCTGTTCCCCTGGGGCAGACAGGACTTTTCCAGTCTCTGTCTTCTCTTCTGTCCTCTCTCTGTCTCTGTGTCTCTTTACCTCTTTTCTCTTTCCTTCCCTCTTCCCTTCTCAATCTAATAAAACTTCTCACTTAAGCTGTGTCTGTCTGGCATGTTTGTCCCCGCCCCCCCCTCCCCCGTCACACTCGCCTGCCTTGGAATCCACCAAGGTTCTCCTCGTGGTTTATCATAACGGGGTGACCACAGAGCACAGTTGCTCTGAGTTCACGCGTACAACAACTCTATCCCGTCCAGATGCCAGCACCAGCCATTCACACCCGCCCTCCCATCCTCCAGCTTTGGCTTTCTTCCCACCCTCTCTTCTACAATGTTCCCAGAGGCCTGGGCAGGGATGGGAGGTTGGGCGTGGTCGTAATAGGTGCCCCACCTACTGCTGACCACTGACAGTTGTTTATTCTCAGCGTTTTGAACTGCAATGTCCCTGAATTATCTGTAACCCTGTATGGTAAGGACTTTTTCTGGCCAAGGCTGGGAGCAGCACAGATCTATGGATCTAAATGTAAATATTTAGAAGGAAGTTTGACAAGTGACTGTTAAACAAAACAACTTCAATAGGTTCTCCCCTAGGGCCTATGGCTTTGCTAGCCATGGGTTCTGACTATGTTTACAATACCAAGCATGACTTCCCTCCTGTGAATCTGAGTGTGGTTGGTTTCCCCACCAACAGCCTTGCCACTGTTGTACTAGTGAGCACATCTTGCCACACACGTGCGTATGGGCAGCACTAATTGGATGTAGTGGGTTATAAAAACAATAGGAGGACATGAATCTGAGAGAGATGTTTTGGGGGAAGTTGGGAGGAGCTGGATGGAAAAAATAGGTAATGGATGACAAATGAATAAAAAATTCAAAAATAGGAGAGGATTCAAGGTCATCATCTTTCTTGGTTACATAGTGAGATGAAGGTCAGCCTGGATTCCACAAGACCCTGTCTCAAAAAAAAAAACAACCAAACAAAAATCATAAATAAATACTTAGGTATTATGCTTATGAATTATTCATGAAGTGAACAAGATATTCACTAAAAAGAAATAAAAGAGGAAGATGGGGAAGTCGCAGCCATTGAAGTATTGCAAACTGTGACTCCCTTTCTGAGAAGCTCTTGAGACAACAAATCTTTCCAGAAGTCAACAAGGAAAATGGTCAAGGATACCTGAGAAAGGAATTCTGCAGTGGACTGTAGACAACACTTCCTGAGTGGAGAGCTTGGGGCCCTCCAGAAAAGCAAATAGAGGGGATGCAAGTAAAGGAAATGCAAATAGAGGGGATGCAAATAGAGGAAATGCAAATAGAGGAAATGCAAATAGATGCAAAACAGGAATCAGCAGAGGGCAGTGACATGCTTTCCACTCTGGAGCTCCGGCTGATAGATAAAGAGGAACATTCTTGAAAACCCGAAGTTCAACAGTCACAGAAGGGGAATGAATTGACACAGACCTTTTCAATTGCAAAGGGTTCCTGCTCTAAAACCTTCAAGTAAACCAGGTTCACACTGAAAAAGCTGGGTTTCTTCTCAGGTCCTTTATCATAGGGTTTTCGTTCTATTGCTCCAGAAAAAAAAAATGACTTTGAGACCAGGTGGTGATTGGACACAACTTTAATTCTAGCAGCCAGGAGGTAGAGGCAGGCAGATCTCTGTGAGTTTGAAGTCCAGCCTAGTCTGCAGAGCAAGTTCCAGGTCAGCTAGGGATGTTACACAGTAAGTTAAATCCACCATGGGACACCTTAATACAAGGAGCAAAATGGCTCAGGGAGAGCAGTGGCCACAGCTCTGTAAGGAGAGGCTGCAGACAACAACCACTCAGACACCGCTGGTGGCTGTGGAAATGGCACCGCCAGTGTAGAAAACTAAAGTTTCTCATGAAATTGAGCATGTACACGCCAAACCCACACAGCAATGCCACTCCGCTACATTTACCCTGGAGATAGAAAAAAAAGCCATAATGTTCACATCAGGTCGTAGCTGAGAATGTCGATGGTGTCTTTATTCATAGCGTCCCCAAACTGGAAAATTTGCAAATGTCTTTCAGAAAGCGAAGGGCTAAAGAAATCATGTCATACCTTCACCAGGGAACATTACCGGGCATTAACAGGAGACTACATTGCAACCAGTGAGTATGTTGCTTTATATAGCTAAAGGATTTTTTTAATATCAGTAAAGGAAATGGATTGTAAAATGGGGAGATGATCGTATCTGGTCTAGAGGAAGCCAGTCCAATGACAAATGAGGTCTTAAGAGGGATTGTTTTCTCTTGCTGCAGCTGGGGACAGCTGGGACATGAAAAGCCAAAGGTTCCCAAGCATGAAGGGTTGTACCTACGGTTGCTGGAGGTAGGTCACCTTGAGCCTAAGGAGGGGGCATGCAGTCTCCCAGTGTGAAGACTGGCTTCCTGCTGACAACTACTGGAGCAGAGGTACTCCTGTCCCACTGCTGCAAGGCACTGAACCTCACCAAGGGCCCCTGTGAACTTGGAAGCAGTTTCACCAGCAAAGCCTCTGAAAGGTTGGCTTAGGCCCTGAGACAGTCTCAGCAGATAGCCCGGTTGAGCCACTTTGTACCCAGGATGCATCTGTTTATTTCATTTGGCAGGAAAATAATGCATGCCACATCTGGGATGGATCCCAAGAGAAGTACGCCAAGGAGGAAGAAAAAGTCTCAAAGGTTATATCCTGAATGATTCCATTTAATATAATGTTCTTCAAATGGCAGACGAATACGGATGGAACACAGATTAATGGTCGCTGGAGGCTAGGGGGAAGGGACGGCAGCATAATGAATCCTTGTGTTGAGGGAATTATTCTTTTCACTTGACGGCAGTGTGACTAAATAAATCCACATACGTGGCAAGTTGCACACAGGTAAATGTGTGCACATGACCTTTGTACATACATATGCACGCAAGGGCTCACCAGTGACTGCGGGGTTCCAGTTTTTTCCCAATAGTTTCTCAATCTCAAGATCTTTCATTTAAGCACACCTGCTCCATCTCTTGTCAGGAGACATAACATATTTGTGCTTTCTTAAGGTGGGGATGGGAAGTTTGGGTGAGCTAGCATTTATATGAATGCAGTGAATAGTAGTTTGTAGAATGTGTACAGGTGTGTGAGGATGCCGCTGTCACTCTCTTTTGTGACACCTGCAGGATTTCTTCCTGACACTTCAAGCATCAACTCTAGGTCCGTTTCCCAGGCAGACTTCCAAAAAGGCAACAGCTTTAATGCACGTATTAAGTATCATCACCGAGTAAACCTATTTCTGGGTTTTGTTTGCTGTGATGCCTAAATTTTGTCTACTTGACACACAGTAAGAGTCACTTGGGACAGAGAACCTCAACTGAAGAATGACCCAAAGCAGACTGACCTGAGGGCATGTGTGAGGCATTTTTAACAATTGTTAAATGGAGTTGGAGGGCCCAGCTCACCGAAGTCAATACCAACTCTATGTGGATGTGCCCAACTTTCATAAGAAAGACGGCTGAGTGAGCCAGGGAAGCAAGCCAGTCAGCAGTGCTCCTCCGTGGTCTCTGCTTCAGGTCCTGCCTCCAGGTTCCTGCCCTGAGTTCCTACCTTGGCTTCCCTCCATGGCAGACTGCTACCTGTAACATGAAATAACCCCTTTCCTCCCCACCCCAGGTTGCTTTCAGGACAATGGTCTTTTTTTTTTTTTTGAGACAGGGTTTCTCTGTGATTTTGGAGGCTGTGCTGGAACTAGCTCTTGTAGACCAGGCTGGTCTCAAACTCACAGAGATCCTCCTGCCTCTGCCTCCCAAGTGCTGGGATTAAAGGTGTGTGCCACCACTGCCCGGCCTAGGCCAGTGTTTTATCACAACAGCAGAATGCAAACTAGGACTTTGGCTTATGCACAGTTATATGGACATTCTAATTGCCTTTTTTCATGTTTCAGTTGCTTGCATTCCCAACCCTTGAGGTGGGTCCGAGTTGGAAGAGACTGTGTTAGACAACGAGCATGTCATGACTCCTTACATCTAGACAGCAGCACAGTTTCCAGATTGCTTTTCAGAGTGTCCATTTTGACGACTACAGAAAAAAAATGCCTTGGATTAAATGACTTGAGCATACTGTCTGACAGTTTTAGGGGATTTTATTTTTTCCCCTTTGTTTTTTTTCAAGACAGGATTTTTCTGTGAAACAGTTCTGGCTATCCTGGGACTCACTCTATAGATCAGGCTGGCCTTGAACTCACAGCAATCTGCCTGCCTCCATCTCCCGAGTGCTGGGATTAAAGGCGTGCGCCTTTCTAAGAGTTTTAGAATCAGGAAGTTCAAAGTCAAGATTCCACTCACTGATTCAGGGATGCCATCTTCTTTCTTTAGATAGAAAAAGGGCTAGAGAGACTTTCATAAGGGCGCATGGTGGGGCATGCCGTTATTCTGGGTACTCAGGAGGCAGAGATAGATTTCTGTGAGATCAAGGCTAGCCTGGTCTACATAGCAAGTTCTAAACCAGACTGATCCACAACACCAATTTCACACTGGCCACAGAGAGACCAAGAATGCCCTTATACTGAGAGCTTACAAGACTAGGATCCATCCCAGTATCCAAAACTGTTGTAGCCAGAAGTCAAGATATACAGTGAAGAACCGTTGTATCAGAGGCTGGAGAGATGGCTCAGTAGTTAAGAATGGCATACCCTCTTCAGTACTGAGCTGTCAGTAAATACCTGGGAAGAGGGAAAGTCAGCTGGGGAATTGCCTCCACCACATGGGTCTCTGAGGCATTTTCTTGGTTGTTTGTTGATATAAGAGGACCCAGTCCACTGAACACTGCCACTCCAGGACAGGTGGCCCTGGGTTGTATAAGACTGAGCAAGCCATGGGGAACAAGCCAGTGAGCAGCACCCTCTGTTACTCTGCGGTCCTGCTTGAGCTCCTGCCCTGGCTTCCCTGGATGATGGACTCTTAAGTCAGAAGATGAAATAAACCCATTCCACTCCAATTTGTGTTTGGTCAGAGTGGATTCTCAGAGCAACAGAGAACAAACTAACGCATGGGCTTGTTTTACTATTTACCTAAATACTAACTTTGGTTACTGCTTTATTTCATACGCCCAATCCATTATTTGGAAGCATTAAAAGCATTGCTCTTTACTTTGTTGAAGATTAAATTAATTAGGCCTTCAAATAATGACGTTGGCTTGCAATGCATGTATACATTTCAGGTTGCATTTGCAAGAACTACATATGCGAACCAAGTCTCCTAATCAATTTACTTAGAATATAGCATTGAGGTCACATTAAATTAGCAAGGGGGGAATGGAAAGTAGATTTAATTAACTTGATAATGTAAACTAGAATAAACAAACGCTGCTTCAATTATCTGATTTTTTGAGATGAGACTTCGGGGGCATGAATGACCTGAATTACATTATATACTGTTACCGAATTCTTCATTGCTAATGTAGACAAACTCTGATTAGGAAGCCAAATTGTCACATTAACTAATTTTCTCTGTCTATCATCTATCTTTCTATCTACCTACCTACCTATCATCTTTCAATCTGTGTGTCTATCTTTATGTCTATTTGAGCACAATATGCTGTGGAGCCCACATTGAACTGAATATTTTTATTATTCTTAGAAAGGTTTTGTTGTTGTTTGCTTGTTTACAAAAGCAATGGTCTCCAAACTGCCCAATTTGATGATTTGGGAAATTCTATAAAGTGTTGGATGTAAATACACAGAACCAACTGTTTGCTTAGAGGATTGACCGTATAATCAATTGTCTTCCAGTATCCCTGAGGGATTGCTTCTAGGGCTGTGCAGCTGTGAAATTATACAGCTGTGAAATTATATGGACGCCCAAGTCACTTGTATGAAGTGTATTTGCATAGATCCTATACACACCTTGCCGAACACTTTAAATCACCTCCGGATTGCAGCACATGTATGCTGCATGTCCGTGTGTGCACCTGTGTGCGAGTGTGTAGAGGTGGGTATGATTGCCTGTGTGTGTGTGTGTGTGTGTGTGTGTGTGTGTGTATAGGTTAGATGTTAACATTGGATGTCTTCCGGTATCACTCCTACCTTATTTTGTTTTGTTTGAGACAGGGTCTCCCAGTGGATCTGCACTTTGTCATTTTGGCTAGTCTAGTAGGTAAGCTGGCTAGTAAGCATCTGGAAGCCAGTCTCTGCCCTCCTGGCATGGCAGTTGCAGACTGTTCCACCACGCCCAGTTTTCATGTGGGTGTTGGGGATCTGAACTCAGGTCTTCTTGCTTGCACAGCCAGCGTGCTTGCCTTCAGAATCTCCAAGTCCCACAGAATAAAATATAAATGCTATGTATTGTTTCGTGAGTAAGGATGAGGGGCTAGTCTGGACACGCTTAATACAGATGCACAGTTTGTCTTTCAAGTCTTCAACGGGCTGTTGGCTGCATCTCCAGAGATGGAACCTTTGGGTGCAGAAAGACGACTCACAACCCAGAAGAAATTCTTTTGTATCTGGGATAACTCCTTTTTATTTCCCAAGGGCTTCTGTGTTGGACATTCTACAGATGCTGGGTTTTAATGGTATAATATTAGGCCTGGGTGGGGCTCCCTGCTTATGAATGCATAACTCATTTCCATAACTGAATTTTTGGAGCATGCCTTTGAGTGAGGTGCTGGTATGTGTATTTTGTTGTTGTTGTTTGTTTATTTGCTTGCTTGCTTTTCAAGACAGGGTTTCTCTATGTAGTTTTTCAAGTCTGCCATGGAACTTTGTAGATCAAGCTGGCTTAGAACTCACAGAGATCGACCTGCCTCTGCCTCCCCAGTGCTGGGATTAAAGATATGCTTCACCACCAGCTGGTTGGAATGTGTATTTTTAAGGGAGCCTGACTTCTTGCTTTCCAGTTGTGGAATCCAGGCTTTGTACCGTGCAAAGGAGACACAGCTCCTATCTGTGACTTCTGAGCTGGGCCTTGGCACTAGACGTGGCTATTGCAATTCTCTACTGCCCTCTGCACTCTGAGCAACTGGGGGAGCAGCTGTGTCCCCCCCCCACCACTTCGGTTCACTCTCCTCCCTGCAGAAGGATCAAACTCAGAGAAGAGATTCGCTGACGATTGACTAGAAGACTGAATTCTGTCTGCAGAGAGGGAAATGGTCTCACTTACTTCTAGCACATTCTTATGCGCCTATTCTTTAAAACGGCTTCCCCAGAAGAGGCACGTTTTTCCTCCTTCCTTCCGCTTAGCGTTTCCTGTCTGGCAGAATAAACACGGACATACTCAAACCCTTTGACACAAGCTTAGCATTTTTACATCAAACCTACAGCTGGCCTAGAAGGCCAGGATGGTGGTTAGTTTAAATCAGTGCAACAGCGCCACCTTGTGGTGTATTTTGGAGACAATGTACCACAAAGAACATGGTTAATTGAACAAGATAGGCTTCAGTGATAATTTAGGATGTTAAGATTAAGATAACAAATTAGTGATTCTCTGTCTTAGCAATCATCTGGAAAATTGAATCTGAGTTACTGGAAAATTGAGTCTGAGTTACTGACAAGTTTATAGGGATAAAAAGTAGCAAACCATTTGACTTCTAGTTGGGACTGGTCCTGTGGAGTATTTAGTCCAGAAAGCCCTAGTTAAGCAGTGTGATACAAAGTATCTTAACTTCGGGTTGTAGTAAGAGGGTTTTATTCCATTTTTCAGTATTCATGCGGACAGACATTGTAGTACATGCCCCCAGTGCTAGGATGATAACTTGGAATTAAGACTATAAAAATGAAGAGAAGTCATCCTGAATTGCTTATGGTCTTTTTGGAGAAATGACCACTTCAGCAGCATGCTTTGGCTGGACTCAATTTTAGAAGACATTTTTGCATTCCAATTAAATTGTTACATGATTCATAAAAACACCAAATTGACGTTATGAAGTACACTACAACTTCAGAGGCGTAGGAAATGTTTAAGTGCCAATCATGAGCTTGGTGGGGTATCCAGCAACATCTTATGACAAATGTGCCATTTCATATCAGTGTGAAGACAATGCTATTATTTCCTCCAGAGAAAGGCAGTATCAAAGGCTCCCAGGGGCTCTTCACCTCTCTGAGAATCTCTCGAGTCCATTTCTTGATCATTGTTATTTGCCCAGTCCCGAGTCATCTGCACAAAGACAGACAGTCCCTCTAGACCCCCAAGCCTGCACCTAAAATGGCCCGCAGCAGACAGCACCAGCAGGTGACACGGTGACCTATAACCCTCTTCTGCTTTCTGTTAGACACTCCCTTGGATTGCTATCTCACTAAATATGCCATCTGCTCTCAGCAGAGAACCCTTTATACCACTCATCAAACCCAAGCATTCTTAGCCCTTAGGCTTCAGGGGTGACTTCTCCTTTGTCTTGCCAATTGCTTGCAGAAGCCAGGCTCTGAGTTGATGGGAGATGTGGAATAGTTCAAATAAAGCATATGAGAAAAGGAACTCTATACATATTTAAATTTAAATTATAAACAAGGTTGCTTCACATGTCAATTCCAGGTCCCTCTCCGTTTCCCTCCCCTCCTCCAGCGTCCTCCCACCAACCCGCCAATATCCCCTCATTTCCCCAGGGAGGGTGAGGCCCTCCATAGGGGTGTCCATAGTCTGTCATTTCATCCAGGGCAGGGCCTAGACCCTCCCCCAAGAGTTCAGGGTGAGAGTGCATCTCTCACTGTTGGATGGGAGTCCAAAGTCCATTTGAATACCTGGGATAAAAATGATCTACTATCCAAGGATCAGTCGATTACCTAGGCCTCCTCACTGACACCCACATTCAAGGGTTCTTGATCAGTCCCATGCTGGATTCCCAGGCATCAGTCTGGGATTCAAGAGCTAACCCTTGTCAGGTCAGCTGTTTCTGGGGTTTAAACCAGTCCAGTCTTAATGCCTGAGAAAAGGAACTCTTATTTTAAAGTTTCTACACTGCGCCCCATAGCAGAAGGGAGTCGTCTCTCACTTGAGTTGTGTGTCAATTGTGTCTCTATCATGACCATTAACTATTGATTTTTATTCAAACATAATTTGGGCATGGATTTAGTCTGAGTCTTGGATAGATTATAAACTGAATATTTAGTTCTCTTAATTCTACAATGGCAGTCTATATGGATTCCACCCACAGAACTTTCTTATTAATGGGCAAAAGATGACCACTTGTTGATAATGGACTATTTATAAATGTTAGATAATTAATGGGTTAGTGGAATAATTTTAGAAACACTAGTTTACTAATTGGATACATTAATCTTCTTGGGCTGCCATGATGAAATATCACAGACCACATAGGTTAAACAACATTTAGTTTTTTAAAAACAATTTTTATTTATGTGTGTCTGTGTGAATGTATGGCATGTTGCGTGCATACCTGGGAAGACCAGATCCACTGGGCTAGAGTTGTGAGCCACCTGATGTGGGTGCTGGGAACTGGACTCTGGTTCAAGTGTGTGTTGTGCTGAAGAATTTAACATTAGCTACAAGACATGATTCTGGTGGAGAACATACCCACTCTCCACCAACATTGTGACTTTACTAGCTACTCTGTGAATAACAAATTCACTCCAGGGTTGGAATTCTGAGACTAAATCTATGCAAATCAAAGACATGGTGCTGTTGGTGGGATCTTCTATTTTCAATGGTTTTACTAATAGACTAATGAAGACACTTTATGGGATGCCCTGTTTCAAGTCCATCAAGATCACTAGTCACATATGAAGCCATAGAGATTCCGATAGTGTGCACAAGATCTGCACAGGTTCAAACTAAACAAAATCCCAGCACCGAGAAGGAGACATGAATATGAAATCCCACCCTCACCAAGAAGCTATTTGCAGTTGATACCTTCTGAGAAAGGGAAAGTCAGTTTTCTCTAATGGGGTGTCACTGGGGATATCATCCACACTCCAGGACAGGCCCCTTGCCTAGCAATAGTTGGCCAACACAAAATGAACTCTGAGTGTGTGCATGTGTGTGTGTGCACGCATGCATGTTTGTTTTATTTTGTCTTGTATTGGTTCTTTTTTGTCTTAAGTTTTTCTTTAGCTTGTCTATTTTGATTTTAACTTTTTGTGTCTTTCCACATTGTTAATTTTTAATTGTGTATATATATTTATTTTACTTGTTTGTATTTACAAAGTGAGAAAGGGCATGGAGTTCGGTGGTTAGGAAGGTGGGGGATCTGGGAGGAATTGGAGGAGAGGAAAGAATATGATAAAAATAAATTGCCTGAAAAAATTAACGAAACTTAAGAGTAAATGATAAGTCTAGTGAGTATGCTAGCAAAAACTCAAAGTCTCTTGCTAAGATACTTAAAAGCCAACTTTTTAGAAAAAAGAATGTTCTTGAAAGATAAAAAACAAAGTTTAGTGTTATGCGTTTTTTTTCATAACCTTTACTAGGTTGTGAAGTTTTGAGCTGCAGCTGGAGATGGATATGAGTGGGATTGGTACACACACACACACACACACATACACACACACACCACACACATACACACACACACACCTGTATAATACACACTCAGACTGTTGGGTTATTGCAGTGAAACCTATGAACCCAGACCCTGCCTACAGGGAGTTTGAGCTATGCAGAGAAAGCACTTTGGAAATTTGGAAGTGTCCAAGGATGGTAAGAGCAATGAAATAAAAACAGTCACAGGCACTTCCACAGAGGAGACCCCGCCATTTGTCAGGCACAGCACAAGCCTTTCTTCTTCTCATGGGTTCTAATTCATAGTCCACTCCTGGGCGACCTTTAGGCATAGGTGCCACAGGATCCACCAAAAGGACAGCTGGGAGAAAATAGTGACAGACCACCCTTACTCTCAATGCAAATTATAGTGGGAAATGAATCCCTCAGAACGAGTTCTTCAACATAAAGTGCACATTTCAAATCAGCCATGGGACCATGGCAAGTCTCCACGGACCACACACTCCGAGTCCTTATGTGGAAGAATAGGCTTCTTGTTCTCAGAAGGAAGGTGGGGGAAAGTGCTGGACACGCCCATCCTTGATATCAATCATTTCCAAAAGGCTTTCCCAGAAAAATGGTGCCGCCTTGACGGGACAGAGACAGCGCGAGACAGACTCCACCCTTGATGTCAGCCCTTGGCCGCAAGCATGACAGTTTTCTCCCTGGCTTCCCTAGAGCCCACACTCAAATGCAAGCCTTGTCTTTTCAATCTGGGCTGGGCAGGCCCAGCTCACCACTGCCCCAAGAGAAAGCTGGATCCCTTACAGAAGCAGCTTGTTTGTCTTATTCAGATGAAGGCACGGTGCCAGGCTGAGGTGATCTCGTTATCCACCAGCCTTGATTGGAAGGGGATGACTCCGTTGCGGGGCGTGTTTGAAGTGCACTTCGCGATGAAAGTCAGTCGTCCTGTAAGGAGACACTTTCAATCAGGCTAAAGACTGTGTCTCCGTGCTGTGAGAGGCAGGAGTTGAAAACAAATAAGGAGCCATCGGTAAATGGCCATGCTCTCCATCAGTTTGAACCCAGGCACCCGCTCCTATTTACAACTGGAGTTGGCGTTGGGGACCTTGGAGCCGCTTGCGATGTTGGAGCCGATGTTGCTGATGAGGTACGATTTGACTTCAAGGGCATTTGAGTGGAATTGTGCTTTTGAAAGTCAGAGCTGTGGAGAGTAGGGCCTCTGGGCATCAGTACATCAGTCTAATGCCCAGGGAAACATTTCTAACATGGTAAGATGTAGGATGCGTAGCCTGTCCTAGACAGCCATCTGCACAACACACTGGCCAGTCCTTCTGGCCATCCCCATCTTCTCTCCCCTGTCTTCCCCAAGGCCTTTAGGATTTGGTGGGTCCCTCTGGCTTTGCTGAACACACTAGTGTTATTGCCTGCTTGATAATTATGTACTCATAGTGTAACATTATTTTGATGCATTATTTTACCACTTTGGAAATCCCTTTTTTAAAAAAAAATCCCCAAATTACTTTTATGTATATTATTTTGCCAGCGGCACATCCATGTACTGCATGCATGCAGTGCTCACAGAGGCCAGAAGAGGGCGTTGGATCCCCTGGAACTGGACTTTCAAACAGTTGTGACCATGTGGTTGGGGTCCTCTTGGAAGGGCAGCCATTGTTTCAACCACTGAGTCACCTCTCCAGAACCCTCATTCAGAACCCTAACTTTCCTGTCTGGCAGTGTAAGGCACAAGGAAGGGAGTGCATGGCAAGACAGACTGATGTGGCGCCATGACACCCTGGGGACTTGAGACACCACAGGGAACAGGCTTGGTGGGAGAGGCTTGCCTCGTGCATGTGTGTGAAGCCGAGTCCCGTGCCCAGCACCGTAAAGAGAGGGAATTATAAAGAACGAAATGAAAGGAAGTCATGTTTGCTAAAGACTCTGTGTTAGCACTCTACACAGACCTTTCACCCTGTGTTGAAACTGAGGTCTGACTAGCCCCAGAAATTAAATTAATGCTCCTCAAGTTCAGTGGCCAACAAACAATGGAACTGAAAATCATGTCCTGGGCAGTCTGCCTTTGTACTTTTGTTGGACACTCCATGCTCCCAACCTATTGAAAAGAGGGCTAAGGAGGGGTCCACACCACCCTCCCCTTACTAATGGCGCAGGGTGCTACATAAATCAGTCTTCACACAAGGACACATTGAAGACAGAAAGAAGGCTTATTAATGAATGACTTATCCAGCACCACGTGGATAGACTGACACCACATCACACTAGTTCAGATGAGCTGGCAATCCTTTAAGCCCCTCAGGTCTGAAGCACTATAATAATGGTAGCATGCCATTGGTGGGCTTGCTCCCTAATGTTCCCAGAATGCTCACTGGTGACCTGCGCGTGTCAATCACACACACACATTTCTAGTTCTCTTCTCAATCGTGATGCCCTCTCTTCTTATAGCTTCTGTCTGCTTGACTCCTGAGATACAGCAGCATCCTACTTAAATTCAATATGCATAGTGTTTCTCCCCTGTAATCTTTTACCCAGCTTTGAAATACTGGAGCCCCTTGAGGCCTGCTCAGACCTTCCTTCCCTTCTCCTTTCTTTTGTCTTTCCCCTTCTACTCTCCTCTTCTCTATACTTACTCTAGGAACCTCATGTACCTTGATAGCATTCACAGCCTTTAAATCCATAACCATCAAATTTGCAAGTCCACATATTTCACTGGAGGTCAAGGCCAGTTGTTTGCTCAATGTTGAATTCTTTTTTAAAAATTATTTTTTAATTTAGGTTAGAAACAGTCTTGTTTCACATGTCAATCCCAGCTCCCTCTCCCTTCCCTCCTCCCCCATCCTCCCCACCAGGTCTCCCAGTTCCCCACCCAATCTCCACTCCGATCCTCAGGGAGGGTGAGGCCCTCCATGGTGGATCTCCAGTGACTGTCATTTCAGCCAGGGCAGGGTCTAGGCCCTCCCCCAACAGTCCCGGCTGAGAGAGCCTCCCATATTGTGGCATGGACACTCAAAGTCTATTTGTACTCCAGGAATAAATACTACCCAAGGCCCCATACATTACCTAGGCCTCCTCATTGACACCCACATTCAGGAGGTCTGGGTCAGTCCCATGCTTTCCACACAGCCATCAATCTGGAGTCCAAGAGCCCCCCCTTGTTCAGGTCAACTGTTTCTGTAGGTTAAACCAGCCCACTCTTAACTCCTTTGCCCATCAGTTCTCTCTTTCTGACACTGGATTCCAAGAGTTCACTTCAGTGTTTGTCTGCCTCTGCTTTCATCAGTCGCTGGATGAAGGTTCTGTTTCCTAGGCTCTGGCAGTGGGATTGTAGGCTGGCACTCCCCTGATTCATGTCTAAATCCATAAATGAGTGAGTACATACCATGTTTCTCTTTTTGTGACTGGGTTACCTCACTCAGGATGGTTTCTTCTAGAGCCATCCATTTGCCTGCAAATTTCAAGATTCCATTGTTTTTTTCTGCTGAATAGTACTCCATTGTGTAAATGTACCACATTTTCTCTATCCATTCTTCAGTTGAGGGGCATCTAGGTTGCTTCCAGGTTCTGGCTATTACAAATAATTCTGCTATGAGCGTAGTGGAATAGATGTCCTTGTTGTATGAATGGGCATCTTTAGGGTATATACCTAAGAGTGGAATTGCTGGGTCTTGTGGTAGACTGATTCCCATTTTCCTGAGGAATCTCCTTTTTTTTTTTTTTGGTTTTTTGAGACAGGGTTTCTCTATGGCTTTGGAGGCTGTCCTGGAACTCACTCTGTAGACCAGGCTGGCCTCGAACTTACAGAGATCCACCTGCCTCTGCCTCTGAAGTGCTGGGATTAAAAGTGTATGCCACCAACGCCTGGCTCAATGTTGAATTCTTAAGAGCATTTAAAAAATATTTGCTTTTCTTATTTTTAATCACATGCCCGTGTGTGTGTGTGTGTGTGTGTGTGTGTGTGTGTGTGTGTGTTTGGGTGTATACATTGCAAATGCAGGTGCTCAAGGCATCCAGATGCATCAGATTTCCCTGGAGCTCTACTTACAGGCTATGATGAGCTATGTGACATAGGTGTCAGGAATCTGGATTTGAAACTGAACTCAGGTCCTCTGAAAGAACAGTACGTGGTCTCACCTCCAGAGATCCCCACCCAGATCCACACTGTAGATTCTTAAAGGACACCTCGCTTATGTCAGCCTAAAGATTATCCCCTCATCCCACCCCCAGTATCCCAGTTTCTCCAACTGAGCACTAGCTGAGTGAATGCTCCAACCAAGTGTGGAAGTCAGAAGCACTTGGCTTGGGTTTGTTAGCCTTGTACAATGGCCTACATTTCTTTATTTCTTCTGCTGCCATCTTGGTCTAAATCAGCCCATTTTGCCCCAGTTGTAATAGCCTCTCTACGCATTCTGTCCATCCCCTCTCTCCTTGGTGACACCTGAACCCCTCTTGTTTTGGCTCAACGATCTTTGTACCCCATCCAGCTCATGCATTCTATTGGTCCCTCACTTCACTGTCCTGCTTGCTTCGAAATCTCAGTGATCACATATTCATCCTGCAGGTCTGGGCTTGAACATCCTTTCTTCAGAAAAGTTCCTTGGACCTCTGCCACTGCTTTGTCTGCCAAACGTGCTCATGGCTTTCTATACTCTTTTGAGGCATTTATGAGCATTGTTGGCCTTACTTCCTTTGTTGCATGATGACATCATTAGGTAGAATCACTGTTCTTCTGTGATGATTGTAGGACTGTTTCACATCATCAGTAATAGCATCCCAAGGTCAGGGTTGACTACAGGTAATCTCACCAGTCTTCTTGTATGGAATTTGTACTATGAGACAGTGCTTTCCAGTGGGGCAGTCTGGTGAATTGACATGCGGTCAGAGCAGGAGGGAAACGTGGTGTACAAAGTCCCCCGCCCAGAATCTTAACCCCCAAGTTCTCAGTCTGTTTCGATGACAGTAGGAGAAGTCAGAAAAGGCTTGATTCAGGCTGAGCAAAGTCAAGAGAGCAGATGACAACATCTTGAGAAGAATGGGTGAGGAAGTACGCAAACAAGAGAAACATGGCTGTAGATACGAAATGCTCTGTCCCACACCACACACTCCCACAACAACCGCAGTGGTACTGTTAAATATAAACGTGCCAGTGTGCCTCTGTGAGACACAACTTTAAAATAACAAGCATGCACATTTGTGGAGATTTGTGTTAGCTCTGTTAGTCTTCACAGAACTATTGCCATTTAAGTTATTGATTTTAACAGCCTAATTCATCTAATCACTTATATTTGATATTCCTGTTACTGCCTGGTATTTTAAAATCTCATTTGTGGGCAATGAAAATGCACCTTTACATTTCTAAATTCCATATTCTGTTAAAAAGGCTTTCAGTGTAGTGATAGGCCATATACATTCTATTTGTACGCCACGTTCATAGTTACCGAAGGCTACAATGGTGTATAAATTGAGCTATGCTTGATGTCAGTTGCTCCAACTCACAGTTTATTTGCTGGAGTACAGCTCCAATGGGATTCTTGTGCCACAGAAAGGATGTGTGAAGTTGGTGAAAAAGGAGGAGTCTGACCACCGGTTGTCTTTCAAACCGATGGCCCTGACTAGCTCAGGCCGTCTTTGTATATACAGGTTCTAATGCATTCAAGCATGAGCAGTTTCCAATCATTTCTCTTTAATCATTTCCCAAGAATCATTAACATTTCAGTTTCTCTTCTTTCCCTCTCCCTTGACGTCACTGACCTTTATCCCATATTGTCATATAGCAAGCCAAATGTTCATATCTAACGAGGTACATCTTATTCATATTGTGCCCTAGCTGGCAGCAAACGTGTGGTTATAAAGTAAGAAATTTGAGTTCTGTGATTAATTCTTAACTACTTGAAATCAGATAAATATGTTGTGATGCCTAAAGTATCATTTTCAGGTGCATGCCATTTTCTGAGTAATCTGTATATCAACTTTATTATATGGATTACAGTTAGAATCCTATTCTTTATAAGTTCTCAAAAATAATGATTAATACCTAACTCTTTATCTATGGGGACTAAGTTTCTTTGTTCCTCCTGGAAACTTCTAAATGTACTTCTTTAAGGGGAACTAGAAGTTTTAGATTTCTTTATTGATGCTTTGATATTGGAAGAGTATCTGAGTGTTTACATCGTGGTGTGCCAGAAAAATGTCTGACCTTTCATGTCCTATCTCTTTTTCCTTCTGTGTTCCTATAAGGTTTTTAATGTCATCTTTTAAGAGACTGTCTTCTCCACGTTCTTTGGAATATATTTATCTCTTTTTGATATTGAATAAGCAATCATCATCAACCTTAGTGAGCTCCTCCTGCTTATATGGGATGACTGCAAAGAAAGACAGAGACAACTGGAGAAACTGGTTTTTGTAACAGATCAGAGAAATGCCATATTTCTGTATTTCTATACAGACTTTTGTTCCCAGTGAACTAAGCCATAATCATGACTAACAAGGCAAAACTAAGAATTTCCATAAGAATAAGTATAGTGAGAGTTAGTGAAGCCTAAAGGCCATGAGCTTCCCAAGGTCAGCACATGAGTTTGCAGCATTGTGTCCACAGGTCCTTGCCAAATGCTGGGGTTCTCCAAAGGGCCTTGCCGTCTAAGGAACTCCATTTGCAACACACCGGTGAGCTGTTCCCAAGGGTGACAGCATGGTTTCCCAGAAATGCTAAAGAGTTCTGTCAAAATGTCACTAAGAATCTTCCTGAAGGTAGTTTTAGCCCTGGCTTGGGGGTGAGCAGGGCTGAGTGGAAATGTCACAGGGAAAGTCGCACGTCTTGGCTGCCAGCTGAGTAAAACGTTAACTACAACAGGACAACAACAAAGATAAGTTCTAGACCGGATGACTGTGGTTGGGTATGGGAGATGAACATTACTTCAAATTGTCTCTGTGAGATTCAGGTGCCTCGTGAAGCAGCAGGTGCCTTGTGAAAGCAGGTGCTGTTGGTGGGATTGAGGGTCAAATCCAATCCAACCTGTCTCCTGAGGTGACAGACCTTGAGGAAAACCCCCAACTAACCTTCTCACTGTTCTGCTGAAAGTGACTGTATGTCACTTTGTTCACCCACTCTCAGATTACATATTTTAAAACTGGAACCAAAGGATATAGCATTATCTCGGCATTTGCCTGATCACAAGGAAGCAACTTTTCAGAAAATGTTAAAAGATGACTAAAACAGTCAGTTAAAGGGGGAAAAACCTAGTGTTTCTTTAATAGGCAGAGAGAAGGATGAGAGGTGGTTTCATCATAATTAATATAGTGACTCGGGTATGCTATGCCAATAATTAATGGTACATGTATCTATTTGCTGAGTAGACTACACTGCAGAGGGTATAAGGCAGTTTTATTGTTTATCCTTGTTATATGTTGGTCTCCCTGTGTTAGATGGCTCTTCCACTACCTCTAGATGAATTCTGGGATTGCTAGAGTACCTTTTCCAGTTTGGGACAGTCTAGTACAATGCAAGATGACAAACATGCCTCTGAAGCAAATTGTTCCCCTTTTCCATATTATGGAGGCCTATGCCGTCTTTTACCATCTTTCAGGACCAGCAGAGGTGGGCAGAGGGTGGTTAGTGCATAGGATGGCTAACCTTGTCTGTGATGGGGAGAGAATATATAACCTTGTACATGGCTACTTTTTATGCTACTCTGACTCATCACCTTCTGTTTCCTTGAAGTAGATCATGAAAATGAGGAAAGTTTCTGACCTTCTTCTGAAACAGGTCCCAAGAACTCCCTGAGAGAAGTGCTATCCCTGTGTCAAGATCAAGGAGCCCAAATAGAGAAGCTTGGAAGGATTATGAGCCGGAGGCCAGAAGAAGCCAGCCACATTGCTCTGCCATGTTAGAGCTAGCTATGTGTAAGCTCAGAATGACATCACTCTCGGAATTAATCTTCAGCACTAGGGACATCATCCATCACTGAACAGAAATTGTGTGTGTGTGTGTGGGGTGTATTATAGCCTAAACCCGTTTTGTGATGTGTGGTATTGGACACTGATTATTTCTTCTCTGTCTTTGGGGCCTCTGAAGAGTCTGTTCAACTTCCTATTGTATGTACTTGGCTGGAGGCCTTGCCCCCATGTGGTAGCAAAATTCTCAGTGTTTCTGTAAAACCCTGACTATTCAAACGTCAGTTGTGGTACTTCTCAAAAAGTACAGTGATGACAATATTGAGATCACTAACCAGCTGTTAAAAGAGGAGATTATCGAGGATTGTCTAGGTAGAGTCTTGATCTTTAAATTGGAAGTGGAGGGGGTATTACTCAAGGGGAGGTAGTAGCGAAAAACAAAAAAACAGAGTTGGTGTCTAGAAAGGGAAGGCAAGCTCTTGAGAGTCAGTGTGTCACCTTGCCAGTGTGGAAGCTAGAACCTTTAGTCACACGGAACTGAAAGTTGTCAATATTTCAAGCCAACAGATTCTCCCCTGGCATGCTCCGATAGAAACGTAATCTGCGGATGCTGATTTGGCTTTGTGAGACTCCAGGCAGAGAAATCAGTCTGGACTTCTTAGAGAACTGGGAGGTAACACGCACGTGTTTCCGAAGCCGCTAACTTCAAGCTGTTGCGTGCAGTTGCTCTGAAGTCATTGGGCATGTGCTTCCAGTACCTCATTCTCTCCTGCAATTGATGAGAGTCAGGAAACAATGATGGACAGCATTTTAAACAGATTTAAGAATGTATTTGTTTTTATTTACATGTATGTGAGAGGGAGGTGGGGACACTTGAGTATCGGTGCCATAGGATGTCAGAGGGTATCAGATCTTCCAGAGCTGGCATTAAAGGGCAGTTGTGAAACACTCATCATAGGTGCTAGGATCTGAATACAAGAGCAGAAGGTATTTTTAAACTATGATCCAGCTCTCCAGTCCAACATGTACGTGAACACTTTTAATTTATTTAAATATTTTTCATTTTGCACACCAACCCCACTTCCCCCTACCTTCCTGGTCCTCTCTTCCATTCCATTCCCCATTCACTCCTCAGAGTGGGTAAGGCCTCCCTTGGGGAGTCAACAAAGTCTGGGACACCAAATTTAGGCAGGACCAAGCCCCTCCTCCCTGCATCAAGGCTGAGCAAGGTATTCCTCCATAGAGAATGGTCTCCAAAAAGCCACGAGTAAACACTTTCATTGGATGTTTTTGGACGGACTACAAGAGGGAATGAAGGTTTGACACATACCTTGAAATTTGTAACCCTGTGTGGCAATGATAATATCTTACCTATAGTTATATCTATCTAGGCATCTATCTATCTATCTATCTCTATCACCCCTTTCATTAGCAACATAAATCCCATATATAATCTGTTTAGCTACCTATGCATTTATTTGTAGTGCTGAGCATCAAACCCAGGGCTTTGCATATGCTAGGCAACTATTGCACTAATGGAGCTGAACCTCAGTTCATGTTTCCTATGTAAAAATGACTTCTGTACCCTCTTTGGTCCTTAGGATAAAACAGAACAGTAATCACGCGAACCAGGACATTCTTGTGTGGTCACAATTCCCCCTTTCCTTCTGTTCAGCGTCTCTGCTGCCTGTGAATTCTCTTGGGCCTTTGTCTGAAGAATCTGTGAGTGTCAGGAGGCAAAGGACTTTCTCAGCTTGAAATCTGAATGAAGAGCTTGGGATTTCCAGTTCTATCCAGAATGTGCCAGAAAGATTAGGAGATTGTAGAAAGGCTTCCTAGAAAAAAATAAAAGATTTGAGAAATGAGACCCATAGCAAGCCCTGGAAGAGTGATAGACAGAAGTTATGTATTATCAACTTGGTAGAGAAATGCATCCCTGAGGTGCTCTAAGACAATTGGCTCAGGAGGGCTCTGAGGCATATTAAAGGAAATGCACAAATTCCTGAATAAAGAATAACAGATATTTATTTGGGGAGCACTCACACAATGATGGTAAATAACCACCTCAGTCTTCTGCTCCTAGAGGTGCAGAGTCTGTGATGCAGGATGCTCAGACCACAACCCAAGAGAGCCCAAGTGAGTCCCCCCTTTTCCTTATAAAGGGGCACGCAGAAGCCACACCCTAAGGCCATTACCTCAAGTCTATTGGCGGAACAAGATGCCATTAAGAGCTCTGACCTAATCAAGGGATTAATCCATGGATGGATTCATAATCTGATAGCACTATCAGGAGGGGTAAGAGGAGGAAGGTGAGGAGTAGATATTTGGAGTATGCCTTTGGGGGCTGTATCCCACCCGGCTCTCACCCATTAGGACTCTGCTTTCTTTCAACATTGATGTGAGTCAGCCCCCCCCTCTCTGCTTCCTGCCTGCGCCTGCCATAGCTGGCCTCTCTGCCTCACATCCCTGCCTTCACAATGTTCTGTGTAACTACACAGGTGACACAGCTGGCCTCTCCACCACGTGTCCCTGCTGTCACGATGTTCTGTGTAAGCACATGTTATGGGAACAAACAAATTACAAACCGAAACCTGAGTCCAGACCAATCCTACCTTTAAGTTATTTCTCAGTCATACGGTCACAAAGATGAAGAGGAGCTAATACAGTAGCCATTTGGCCAGAGAACCCTGGAGTGTGACTGAAAGAAAAACAACCACCACAACAACCACACAGGAGTTCCACATGTTTCAGGAGGCTGTGCTCTGTTTTGGAGAGAGAGGTAAAGACAGGTCTCATTTGAAGTCTTATGCACTGCAACCCTCTGTTTCCCTTTGATAGAGACAAGTGTCCCCCCTTCCTGATGATCTACATTTGGTTTGTTAGGGAATCAGTGAATATTTGCTGAAAAACAAATTTGGCTGGAAGGCAACCTCCTTCTCGAAACTTCCTTATTCTCAATCACGTGTCTAATTAAGTAAATAATCCTGATGTCACCCCCACCCCCAACTAACCACCCAGGCAGCATGACAGCTCACATTGCAGACATAGTCTTAGAAAACCATGTAAAGTTGTCAGCAAGCTGAACTCAATAATTAAACACAGAAAACATAGGCATTTCAAAAGAAAATGCGTGAGAATTATCTCATTGTTAATTTTCTGTTAGTGGTGTGAAGTGGACCTTTCCAGGTCACCATCAAAGAGACACAGGCTGTGGGCTTATTCTGTTGACAGCTTAATTGTGCCAGAAGACAGCTTTCGATAGGTCTACAAAGGTGTGTGAGTCTGGCTAGCTATCACTTCCAGTTTTTAATTAACACTTCTTGCAGTTTAAGTGAAAACACAATAGCAGGAAATTCTGAAAAATGGAAGATAATAACTGGAAATGCTGAGAAGTATGCAGGACAGAACTTGGGGAAAGGAGCAGGGGGAAAAAGTCAAGGCATTTTGATTCATCTTTCACTGTATCTACCATTCAATGGCTATAATTTGACCACCCATACTATGAAGTATCCACAAGGGGCTGTTACAGAAGATGGTGGTGGAAACAGTGATGTCATCCGCCCACTTTATAATTTAAGATTGTTCCCAAAAGTGTGTTATTCAAAGTCCGGTCCAGGAAAATTTCCTGTGACTCAGTCTGAGCAATTATTATGACATTCCCTGGGAAGCTCTTTGAACAATAATACCCTTTGCTACTAAGAATGCTGCTTTGAGGTCAGCCAGAATTTCTCATTGTCCATCTTGAATACAAGAGTTTGGCTCTACTTTTCTTGACCACCACCAAACAAGTGCTGTCATTCAATCGATATGGAAAACATTTTGAATTTAGCTAGAGTCTGATGTTTGAGTCCCAAAGAAATATTGGTGGAAAAAAAAGATCTACATGATTGGATAGATGAATAGATGATGTTCATCCTTAACTCTGTTTCTAACCTCTCAGTTTGCTTGATGAAGGTCTTTAATAGAGCAGGGGGGGTGTAGGAGTGTAGGATGTAAGAATGGACACCTCCATGTTGGCTCACCATTCTTTAGCACTGAGTGCAGGAAGATCGTTTTGAGTCACCAGGAAAGTATTCGCTTGCTGGGGTTGTTGTCAGCAAGTACCATGAACTAGCTGGCTACAGTAACAGCAGTTATTATTTCATAGTCATGGATGGCAGAAGCCTAAGCATGTAGACCAGTGTGTCAGGCAGGTGACTGCGTTCTGAAGGCCGTGAGAGTCCTTTGCCAGTCTCTTCATTGGCTTCCAGTGGTTAGCTGGCTGTCTTGGGGAATTCTTGGGCTGACAGATATATCAATCCTATCTTAGGGTTACTATCACTGTAAAGAAACAGCATGACCAAAAGAACTTGGGGAAAAAGGGTTTGTTTGGCTTACACTTCAACATTATCTATTATTCAAGGAAGTCAGGGAAGGGACCTGGAATCAGGAGATGATGCAGATGCCACGGAGGGGTGCTGCTTACTGGATTGCTCTTCAAGGCTTGTTCAGCCTGCTTTCTTATAGGCTCCAGGACCATCAGTCCGGGGATGATGCTACCCTCTCCCATCAATCACTAATTTAAAAAATGCCTTTCTATTTAGACCTAAGCCTCAATTTATCCTGAAGATGACTTGGGGGAGGAGACATTACTAACTTCCCTCTCCTCTTCCCAGTTGTGGCCATATAGAGATAAACCTCTCTCTGCTTTTGCTATTATTTTTCCCTTTAATTGGCCTATTGAGAACAGGTTGCCAAGCCTTAGCCTAGGGCTTCCAAGACTCAGGCTCTGATCCTAACAACACCGGTGACAACCTTGGCTACTTCATGTTCTAGGAGCAAAATCAAGGTCAGAGGAAGTGATAACAACATATCTATGCTGCTTTCCGTTTCTCCACTATACTATACTAAACTCTAGTTGGACTCAGTGATGCAGCTGCAACAAAATGCTCAGACATAGGTACAAAGGCACGGCCACACCTGGGGCAGTCCAGGGATGGAATTCAATGAGTAGGACATGTCTTCAGCTACCAGCCATCATGGTTGTTTCATTTCTCCTTTCTGTCTGGAAGAGCTACTCGCATGATTTTTTACTTATGTGCAGCAAGAGCTGTGCTATCTATTTCAGAAAGACAAATGTATGCTAATATTACAGAAGGTTATTGTGGAAAACACCTTGAGAAACCACAGCTTCTTCCAGATTAATATCACAGCTGAGAGAAGGATCTGTTGGTCCTTCGTGAAATAAGAGAAATATATGTGCAGCCCTGACTATCCTGGAATAGGCTGGCCTTGAACTCAGAGATCCACTTGCCTTTGCCTGCCGAGTGCTGGGATTAAAGCCACCACGGCCTTGCCCAAGTGGTAATTTTAAGACATTGTTTTGACTACACAGTAAGTGTGGAAAATGTTACCATTCCTCCCATAATTGGTATCTTGAACTCTTGAGATCGTTCTATTTCTGCTTTATTAAAACAATAGGGTTGGAGAGATGGCTCAGATATTAGGAGCACTGACTCCTCTTCCAGAGGTCCTGAGTTCAGTTTCCAGCAACCACATGGTGACTCACACCCTCTGATGAGACATGGCTCCCTCTTCTGGCATGCAGGCATATATTCATGCAGAACACTGTATACTAAATAAATAAAAAAATCTAATACACGCCAGTGGTGGTGGCCCACACCTTTAATCCCAGCACCTAGGAGGCAGGGGCAGGCGGATCTCTGTGAGTTTGAGGCCAGGCTGGACCAACAGCCTCCAAAACAATACAGAGAAACCCTGTCTCATAAAACCAAAAAAAAAAAAATCTAATACACACACACACATTTCTCCAAAGGGTCTTAATTTAATTCTGTTCAAACTCAATCCCTATCCAAGTCCCACCCTGGAAAATATGGTGGCATCAACTTCCTGGGCTTGGGAGGAGATTCTAGTTCACTGTAGGGCATTGGTTGGGAATGCGTGTAAGACAGCAGCTTTGTCAATTTTGTTTAGGTGAGTTCAATGAAGATTCAACTGCGATGTCCTTTAACCATCCCTTTATTCATGTTCCCTCATCCTTGTTCTTCCATGTGTTATAGTCTCAGCTTGCTTTGTCTGCTCCACGCTCAGTGCTCACATTGCTTTATTTCATTCTCCAATAAACTCTGAAAAGCTACCTTGGTTGACCCCGTCATGCAGTTGAGGAAACTGTAGTATCAGAGTGAGTGATTGGAGCTGTGTTTCAACAGCCACTCCTCCATATTTATAACTTACTCCAGACACTTCCTTCACGAACTCACTTTCTAGTGAAGAAGGATAGCAAGACAGGAAAATGAAGGAGATGTGGCAAAATAAAGAAGTCTGTCTCCCTGGAGTTTGGCTGAAGGATCTTGCTAGTCGAGTGTCAAGAATTCCAGCACAATTAACATTTGCTATGAAGACTGCCTAAATAGAGACAATACTATTGAAAGATGCTTATTTGTTTGGGATATGTATATGTGCCTGGATGTATGTATGTACCAACTGCATGTAGGAGCCAGTGAAGGTCAGGAGAGGGTGTTGGATCCCCTGGAACTGGAGTTACAAATGGCTATGAGCTGCCATATGGGTGCTGGGAACTGAATCTGGGTTCTTTGGAAGAGCCACTAGTGCTCTTAACCACCAAGGAAGTCAGGGCAGGAACTCAAGTAGGACCCTGAAGGCAGGAACTAAAGCAGTGGCCCTGGAGGAACATTGCTGACTGGACTGCTCTCCATGGCTTGCTCAGTCTACTTTCTAAAACAACCCAGAACCACCTGCCAAGTATCTTCCATACTCATCATCAACCAAGAAAACCCTCCACAGACTTCTTTACAAACCAATCTGATGGAGGCATTTTCTTAACCGAGATTCCCCTTTCCCAGATACACCCAGGTTTGTGTCAAGTTGACAAAAAACAATCAGCGCATTGTGTCTGGTAATAGGGAAAACGAGGCAACAACCACAGTCAGAGAGCATTGAATGCCTGTGTTGGCCATGCTTTCTCCTTTCATGCAGTCCTGGACTCTACCTCATGGAATGGTGCAGATACATGGTTTTTGGTGGTGTATTTTTCAGGGTTCTCTAGAGTAACAGAACTTACAGAATGAATCTCTCTCTTTCTCCCCCCTCACACACACACATATATTATATCTCATTATATATTACATGTATATATGTATACATACATGAAGGAAATTTACCAGAATGACTTATAGGCTGTGATCCAGCTAACCCAACAATGGCTGGCTATGAATGGAAAGTCCAAGAATACAGAATTTGTTCAGTCCATGAAGCTGGATGTCCCAACTGGTCTTTGGTAGACTCTGGAATCCTGAAGAAGTAGGCTCTACTGTTAGTGAAGGGATGGATGTTCTAGCAAGGGAAAGGCAAGCAAGCAAAGAGCAAAGGTTTTCTTCTTCCATGTCCTTATATAGGCTACTAGCAGAAGATGTGGTCCAGATTAAAGGTGTATCTTCCCACCTCAAGATCACATTAAAGGCATGTGTCTTTCTGCCTCAAAGTCAGGGTCAAAGTCATTTGTCTTCCAATCTCAAAGGTCTGGACTAGAAGTGAATTCACCCACTTCAAACCAAGCAAAATATCATAGGGCTGGCCTCCTTTTCTGATTTTTAGTTTGTTCTAGTTGACATCCAAGAAGAGACATCTCAGGAACCTTCTACAGACCAGTTGTGCAGACATAAGTATCTGAGAGGTCAGACGCTCACAGACATAAAAGATGGATGACCCAGGACCAGTGGCTCTGGTTTTGTTCTTACACCCATGAAGGTTAAAGATGTGGGCATGGGAGTATGAAAAACAGAGATACACTTCATTAAGAATTATTACAGAAAAGCAAGAAGTTGACAATTTTCACAAAAAAAGAGAAAAAGAAAAAATACAAGAAAAGTAATAGAGAAATTCTTAAAGAGGGAGGGGTTTCCAAGAGAGGAAAAAAGTGTTTCAAATCCATTGTCTAGAGATGTAATAGGGAGTGTTTCTCAACTTGCTTAATGCTGTGACCCCTTAATGCAGTTCCTCATGTTGTGGTGACTCCCAACCGTAATTGTAATTTTGCTACTGTTATCAATCATAATTCAAATATCTAACATGCAGGATATTTGATATTCTACCCCAAAGGGGTTGTGACCCACAAATTGAGAACCACTGTTCTAGAACATGGCAGGAACTGGTCTAAAGCTGAGGTAACCTCTACAGATATTAATTCTTTAGGTTACCCTGTGTTGAGCCAATGGAGGGCTCACACGCTTGGCAAACATTCTCCTAGCCCAGTCAGGGAGATGCCTGTGGAACCCTCTTGTAGTTAGGGGTATTTGAAGCCCTCTTTCCCCACATCCAACTTGTGTTTTATTGGCTGCTGATCTTTGCTATCTGTTAGTCACCTGGTGGAGTTGCTTCTACCTTGTAGGCATCTCAAGTGCTGTAGTTGTATTAAACTCTCCTTGTTCTCACATTCGCATGATTAGCTTATAGTTCTACCATGCAGAAAGTGAACTCTATCCCAGTCACCAAGAGGCAGCTGCAGCCTTTCTTAATTACCTTATATTCAGCTTTGTTTCTGCTGAGTCGACTTGAAGATAAGTGGGAGCCTATTAGAAGCCATACTAACTTACAATTTGGTCTATTGAAATTAGCTACATCAGAAGGAAGGATGTATACAAAGACAATGATTCCTTACATTTTTCAATGCCATTGGGAGGCCAGCTGTGCCGGCGCAGAATCCTGTCCTTCTTACCTGCTTATATTGACCCAGAACAAACCATCTTATTCATTGCCTCAATGCTCCAGGCTCTTCTTATTTTAAACCCAATATCTGTTCTCATGGTAACATCTGTGAGCAAATTGCAATCCATACCATGGGCCCTCTCCCTTGTTACCTTCAGAGAGCAGCTTCTACACCAGTCCTGCCTGTATTTAGGGTGGGTTTTTCTACCTCAGTTGACCCAATCAGATGAGCCCTCAGAGACATGCCCAGAGAATTGTTTCCATAGTGATGCAAATCCCAGCAAGCCAACAAGCAAAATTTATCTCACAACATGTTTTCAGGTGTCTGGACATCACTCCTCAAGCTGCTGCAGGGAGCAGAGCAGAGCTGTGATATGAGGATTCTCTCCTTCCTTTCAGGCCATTTCCCAGGAATTTAAGACAAAAATACAGGGCACCCAATTAAGATGTAATTTCAGATAAAAATTAATTTCACTGCAAATATTGTCTGGGACATACATTAAAATGTTATCTGATATACAACTGAATGAGAGCACCTGTGTTTTGTGTTTGTAAAATCAACTAAACCTTGCTTTTTGCTTTGTTCTATCCACACTATTTCAATCTCCTAGAACATAGCACTATAAAGCACATACCCTCAGATCTGTCAAGAGCTATCTGTCATGCTTTGGGGCACTACTAATCACAGCTTATTGTAGCACCTACCTCACACTTTTCATCTCCTTGAGGGTTTCGTCAACCACAATCCCAGTGTCTATAGACATGACCTTCATCTCCATGAGTGCTTCCATGATCATAGTCCCAGTGTCTACAGACATGGCCTTCATCTTCATGAGTGTTTCCATGATCACAATCCCAGCATCAACAGACATGGACCTTCAATATCTTTGCTTCTGAATTCCTTTACATTCTCACTTCAGAACTTGTTTCTTCATTCCAGCTCAACAACAGAGAATGTGGGCGGTTTTCTTTTGTAATGTTAGTATAGGTAAAGAGGTATCCCTAAGTATAGGACAGGGTGATGGACTCAGTTCTGTGGGCGTTGAAGAAAAGCTATCTAGAAGGTGCATTTGCTCCTCACCATTGTAAATGTAAATGTCCTGAGGCAGAAGTTCTAGATTTGTTTCAGAAAGTTTCTTGAAATCAGGAACTAGATCTTAGAGTTGAGGGTGTTATTTATTTTTCATTAGTAATATATTGTCTACCTCACTTAACAGGAAGATTCACAGGAAAGCACAGCCAATTCTTGTTTAGTACATAGATAAAAGGCTACTAAGCAGTCTTGAAAGAATTTCTAATCATACATAAGACAGGATTCTAAATAAGGGCACAAAATAAAAGCACACATTAAATAAATCAAGGGGCTGGAGAGATGGCGCAGGGGTTAAGAGCTCTTACTGCTATTGCAGATAGCTTGCGTTCAGTTCCCAGCACCTATGTCAGGCAACTCATAACCAACTGTAATTCCAACTCATGGAAGCCCTCTTCTAGCCGCTATGGATACACACACACACACACACACACACACACACACACACACACATGCATCTCTTTTTAAAAGGAAATATTTAATCAGCATTACAACCAGAAAAGCACATTTTCAAGTGTATCTAAGTGGTGCCATGATTGTGTGAGCTTGATATGCAGAATATTTTCCCAAGTGTTTCACACTTTGACTTTAATTAAAAGATTTTCAAATGTTCTCTGTACAAAATAGCAGGTTAACCCCATGTCTTCTACAGGTCTTCTGCTGTCTTTCATGCTACTTTGATTTCTTAAGTCAATAAGAATTTTGTGTAAAAATGTAATGAAATAAAAGGAGGTTAAAATCTTTCTTCCTTTCCCTGTTTATTCAATGAACTCTGCTGGGTACCTGTCTGTGAGAGGAGCCCAGAGGTAGATTAACTAAAGTGACGAGAACGCAGCTGGATAGCTGGAGAGATAGAGATGGCTAAGTGGTTAAGAGCACTGGCTGCTCTTCTAGAGGACCTGCGTTCAGTTCCTAGAACTCACATAGCGGCTCACATCCATCTGTAACCCTAGTGGCAGGGGATCTGATGTCCCCTTATGGCCTCTAAGGGCACCAAGACACATATAGTTCACAGATGCATGTAGGCAAATGCTCATTGACATTAAAAAAATATGAGAAAAACAAATGAAGATAACAAATTTCTGAGGCACAAATTTGAATGGATTTATGAGTGAATGAAATGGAGGAACCTTCCTTCTCCTAAGCACTCAGATTGGATGTCCAGACCACGGCTGATGTGTCTTTAATTCCATCGAGTGTTTTCTAAAATGTCACAGTAGGTGACAACAAAGAGACAAGGATTGCACCATGAATCCAGTTACTGGTGCTAGACAGGGGATGGCTGTGGGTGGAAGGGTGTGGGAGGTGCCGCGCCCTCCTCAGCTGACTATTTCAGGCCCCTTTCAGGTAACGTAGTCTCCGGACCGGAAGTCGTCCGGTACCGGAAGTGACGCGCGGTTTGGCGCTCGCGGGAAAACTTGTCTTCTGTCTAAGTGGCGGGCGCTCGGGTAGCACTGCCGCAGCCATGAGCCTCTGGGTGGACAAATACCGACCGTGCTCCCTCGCCCGGCTGGACTATCACAAGGAACAGGCGGCGCAGCTGCGCAACCTGGTGAGCAGGCCAGGACGGGGGAGGCCGGCGGGGAAGGGCGCGAGGAGGCGGGCGCTCCAGTGCTAGCCAGGGAGCCGGGGTGACCAGTTCCCCGGAGTGCGGTTCTGCTGCCGGGTTCCCGTGAGCTCCTCTGTGTAGCCGGGGCTCGGGCAGAAGAGGCTGGCCTGCTCCCCGCAGTTAGATGGAAAGCTGATGGAAGTGACGGTTCTGGACCCTCCTCTAGTGACTAACTTCCAGAGTCACACACAGCTAAGTCCTTTCTGAAAACGAGAAATTATCTGAACAAGGGCCTCTCTCCTCCGTGTGAGAGTTTTTGGAAGGATCGAGAAGGAAGTGGAAGACATGTTTTAGTTGTCTTTTTGTTGTTGTTGTTGATAATGCGCGCACTAATGTAAAGATCGAGCGTTACACTTTATGTGTGTATGCACACCCGTTTCTCCACAGTAGCGTTTAACGTTAAGTTTCCTAGCGGTAGGATGGATACATTTTATTGTATTTCTATGGCTATTTGTACTGACTTGGGACTATACTTTTAGAGCAGGAGTTTAATAAACGATTCCTACGCATTAATGTTTGCTTTCCAACAGTCTGCATCTTCTCTTCAGATCAGGCCCCCACGCCCATAGTGCTCCTTAGTTTGATAGCACTTTTCTATAGCATCCCTTACGTGAGTTTTCCTGGACCTCCCAAATGAACTTGCAAGGAAATCAGCGTACCCACTTCTTAGCAAGAGAACCATTTTGGGGAGCCCAGGCAAAACAAGCATTTGTCTCAGTTACAAAGATCTGTTCTGCATTCCCATCAGCCCTTGTTTGTAAAAAGTGCCCTTCAGAGAACTTGCTTAAGGAGCTCCAGCTTTTAAGCATTTAGTGTTGTGCCTGGCATGTTCTGTGCTGTGCATGCAAGTTAAATTAGTGCCCAGAGAAAGTAAACATTCCAGAGTTTGGTAAATTTTCTATTGGAGTTGGGTATTACACAAAATACCTTCGTACCTTTAAAGTAGTTTGTTTAACCTGGAGCACCTGGGTTTGACAGCAGACTGCCCTGTTCTTTGTTCCCTAGGTGCAGTGTGGTGACTTTCCTCACCTCCTAGTATATGGACCATCGGGTGCTGGAAAAAAGACAAGAATTATGTGTATCCTACGAGAACTGTATGGTGTCGGGGTGGAAAAATTGAGAATTGAGCATCAGACTATTACAGTAAGCATCTCATGTCAAGGTTCTGCAGATGTATCTGGGACTCAGTCCTGTAGACCCCTCCTCACCTAGGGTTGCTTGGTGTATGACTTAAGAAAGTTTGTGTGTGTGTGGTATATACACATCAGCTAGCACAGCATGCATAGTGTCATCAAAGTGAAAATCCATGAAGGTAATTAGCTGTAGAATATGCATGCTACATGAACATGATACACGGCCATCACCTGATACCAGTTGTCTGAGAGGGATTGCAAAGACATATTGTTAAGTGGGAAAAGCAAAACAGGTGTGTATGAGATGTCCTCTCTTTATATTATTTTCCAGGAACATGGATCCTATGAATGCATTTTCCCTTTATTTCTGTGTTAACATGGTAGTTGACAGTAGTGATTGGTGATACATGAAAAAAAAAAAATAAAGAAGACAGCCAGTAAGTAAATGTTGAGCAGATTCTTGTTTCGTTCACAGACTCCATCTAAGAAAAAAATTGAAATCAGCACCATTGCCAGTAACTACCACCTTGAAGTTAATCCCAGGTAAGCTGCTACTAAATGTTTTTAGACAAGCAGTTAGAAATTAGAACTTTTAGCCAAAAAAATCAGCTTTCAGTTATTTTTTGAAATACTGTCGTACATTTGGAAGCTCCATATATAAAGCAGATTAAAGCTGCACGCTTGTCACACTGCCTGGTGCCGGCTCCTGTGCTCTCACTGAAGCCTGCTGGTCTGCACAGCTTACTGTTTTCCAGTTCCTTGCGTGAGGCCTGCTGAGCTATCCTGCCTCCCTCAGTGCTGCTGAGCGTGAGCAAAGCTGGCTAAAAAGTCGACCCTGTCTGGGATGAGTGTCTCAGATACCGAATGTGGGCCGCCATTCTCCTTTGGTGTGTTTTTGTGTTTCGTGGCTGTGATTAGAGGATTATGGTAGTCACTGGCCATTGCCTGGATGCCTACTAAGATAGAAGATCCAAGTCCTGCTTCCGGGGTTGGGGCACACTGGAGACTCATGGTGCAGTATCAGAGTTGGGAAGTGTCAGGGTTCTGTGAGACATTCTTGGAGGTCCTTAGGGCAGTGGCCACCATGGACCATGTCACCAGGTGTCTCTGAAAAGGAAGAGGTAGAATTGCAGAAGTGGAAGGAGGAGCCTTAAGCTCACTTGTGTGGATTTAGTGGCAGGCACTATGTGTACTCTACAGGAACTGTCTTCTCCAGTCCTTAGAATACCTGAGACGTTTGGTTCATCAAGGGAAAGACCGGGAATGGGTCAAGTTCTAAAACTACATGTGCTTGCTCCATAAGCTACTTGGGGAATAGACCAGCTTCTTGGCTGGGAAAATGATCGCCAGAGTCCAGGTGTTCTAGCCCAGCTGTAACAAGTAGAGGAAAACTTAATGACTGTGTGGGTAATTGACAAATGAGATATAATTAGACCTTTCTGTAGTAAGTAAGGTAGTAGCTGTTTTTTCCTTGAGTAGTAATGTTACTGTGAGAACACACTGAATGTTTTCAGTGGTAATACAATTGAAATTTGTTAAAGGTTTTGGATAGTAATTAGATTATTACTTGTTTTAACAAAGTTTTTAACCACAAAATCTTCAATTGTAGCCAAATTCAAAACCAACATAGACCACATATCAAAACAAACAAACAAAAACACCTGTCTTAAAAATCAAACAAAGGAAGGCAAACTTCCTAACAGATTGAGAGTAAAGGTGTAATACCTGGTAGTATTTACACCCATGCAACCACTGTTCCCCTGTTGTGTAGTGATGCAGGAAACAGTGACCGGGTTGTAATTCAGGAGATGCTGAAGACGGTGGCACAGTCACAACAGCTGGAAACCAGCTCGCAAAGAGACTTCAAAGGTGAGTGGTGAGGAGGCCAGCATACTGGGAGGCTTCTGGGCATTGGGAGACAGAGGCCAGTGTGGTCTCCATAGTGAGCTCTAGGACAGCAAGGGCTACGTGAAGAGACTGGTCTAAAAAGAAAGGAAGAAAGAAAGGAAGAAGGGAGACAAATGAATGTGAGCCCTGCTCTCTGCTCACTGTGTTAACAGTAATCTGTCTGTGGTGCCTTTGTGACATTTCAGACAAAGTACTGGGAGCACACATCATTTACAATAAGAAACAACTGATTTCAAAGTGACTGGTTTATGACCTAAACTTCCCATTGTCAACTGTGAACAAAGAAAATGAAAACCAGCTGTAGTCTCATCTCCTGGACGATCATTATTGACTGTGACTTTTGCCTGCCAGTATTTTTTAGATGCATGTAATTCTTCTTTTAACTTATTTTTTTATTTAAATTAGAAACATGCATGCTTTAAATGTCAATCCCAGCTCCCCCCCCTTTCTCCCTCCCAGCCCCACCCCCATTCCCCACCCCCAGCCCAATCCCCACATCTTTCCCCAGGGAGGGTGAGGCCCTCCTTGGGAGAATCTCCAGAGTCTGTCATTTCATCCAGGACAGGACCTAGGCCCTTCCCATGTGTCCAGGCTTAGAGAGCATCCCTCCATGTGGAATGGGCTCCTAAAGTTCATTTGTATGCCATGGTGAACACTAATCTACTACCCAAGGCCCCAGAGATTTCTGAGGCCTCCTCACTGACAATACATTTATGGACTATGGATCAGTCCCCTGTTGGCCTCTTAGCCATCAGTCTGGGGTTCAAGAGCTCCTCCTTGTCCAGTCAGCTGTCTTTGTGGGTTTCACCAGCACAGTCTTGACCCTTTTGCTTATCACTCCTCCATCTCTGTCACTGGGTTCCAGCGGGCCAGTTCAGTGTTTAGCTGTGAGTATCTATCTGCCTCTGCTTCCATCAGTCACTGGATGAAAGTTCTAGGATGTCATATAAAATAGTCATCAACCTTATCATTAGGTAGGGGCTATTAATGTAGTCTTTCTGTTATTACTTAGTTTTCCAGTTGGTGTTATCCTTGTAGATCTCTGGAAATCTCACTAGTATCAGCTCTCTCTTCAAAGCTATAAGGACTCCAACTATTATGGTATCTCTCATCCTGGTCTCCTCTATTCTTACCCCGACTCAACCTTCCTGCTCCCCCATGTCTTCTTCTACCCTCCTCTTATCCCACTCTCTTTTTCCTGGTTTCCTCTCTTCTCCCACCATGTTCCCAATCTGCTCAGGAGATCTTGCCTCTTCCCACTTCTCTGGGGTATAATGCACATCTCTTGGGAACCTCCCTGTTTCCCAGACTCACTGGCACTGGGATTGTAGGCTGACACTCCCCTGATCCATGTCTAAAATCTATATATGAGTGAGTACATACCATGTTTGTCTTTTTGTGACTGGGTTACTTCACTCAGGATGGTTTCTTCTAGTGCCATCTATTTGCCTGCAAATTTCAAGATTCCATTGTTTCTTTTCCGCTGAGTAGTACTCCATTGTGTAAATGTACCACATTTTCTCTATCCACTCTTCAGTTGTGGGGATCTAGGTTGCTTCCAGGATCTAGCTATTACAAATAATGCTGCTATGAACACAGTGGAACAGACATCCTTGTTGTATGAATGTGCATCTTTTGGGTATATGCCTAAGAGTGGAATTGCTGGGTCTTGTGGTAGACTGATTCCCATTTTCCTGAGGAATCTCCATACTGATTTCCATAGTGGCTATACGAGTTGACACTCCCACCAGCAATGGATGAGTGTTTCCCTTTCTCCACATCCTCTCCAGCATAAGCTGTCATTGGTGTTTTTGATTTTAGACATTCTGACAGATAAGATTTTGTGATGACAAAAATGTCAGCATTGATGCCTTTCATGTGTTCTGTCAAATTCTTCATCTAAGGGACAATGTAAATTTGTTATCTAATCTACATGTTGCTACTTTTTATCTTTGTCATTTTGGAGAAAAATATTTTTTCTTTTTTCCTTTTGTATATCTACTTGTTGTTTGAGTTATTTGTAGTTATTTTTAGTCTATTTCTTTTGGATGTATGTCTGGTGTGTGGGCATGATGTGATGTCCAGTGTACATGTGTGCAGGTGCACTCAGAGGCCAGAGGCTGACGATCCCTGTCTTCCTAGCTCACTCTTCTACTTATCTTTTAGGTGAGTTCTCTTCCTAAACGTGGAACTCTGATGTTGGCTCTGCTGACAGGCCAGTGAGCTCCAGAGCCACACCTGCCTCTGCTTCTCCAGCTCTGAGTTTTATAGCCAACTTTTTACATGGTTACTGGAGCTGAGCTCAGCTCTTCGTGTTTACAACATCAGATTAACGTGTTTTTCCATTAAATTTATGGTTCTGTGAAAAGTAATGTTTCTTTTCCTTAGAACTTTAAATTCAATGTGATTATTTTCTGTTGACCATCTTTTACAAAATGTGAAAAAAATAGAAGTTTTTTTTTTTATAATCTTTGTAATTAGGAGACTAGAGAGGATTTTTCAGGTTTGGGGCTTAGGTACTCCTGTGTTTTATTTTCAGGAAGGAGTGAGTGTGTGAGCCATCTTTCCTGCCTCTACACATCCTTGTCCTTGTTTCTCCCCTACTCTGCTCGCTTTCTTCCACTGCTGGGCCGGGTGTGCAGTGTCATCTTAGCAGGATGCTGCCTTGGTTACTTCAGAAACAACTCCTTGCTCAGATCTCACTGGGTCAGGGTTCTAAGTTCTCAGCCACAGGTTGGGCCCTGTGGGGCCTGCTCCTCCTTACAGCTTCTGCTTTTGTATTGGCTGGGATTCCCAGTGTGTCTGAGCTTTCACACTCTAACAGCTGGACAGGTATCTTGGATTCCTCTTTTTGCTCCCACTCAAGGTGATGCTGTGTCTTTGTCATTGTTTTCTGCAAATATGAATGTAGTTTAATTACATGTTGAGGTTGTTTTGTCTATGTACACATTTCAAAAGACTGCTGTCCTTTGAAGACTGCTGGTTAACATAATAAAAAATACAAAACTTGGATTTATTCCCTGCCTGTTCACAGTTCCTGAAGCACTTAGGGATGACTGGTCCTCGATTGCAGCCAGATGCACTCTTTCTGCATATCCTTCTAGGTTCTGTTTTGACTGTACCCATTGGCTATGACTCTTGATCAGAGATCTCCTAAGTATTAACAAATTCCTTAGAATTTGCAGTGTAGCTCAGCACATCCGTGTCTTGCAACTTTTTTATCATGAAGGCTGAATGAAGTGAGAAGTCCTAATTTGACTTCACTTTGACTAGGGTTTCTTAGGCTTGTTTGATTATAACATTTTAAAAATTAAAAATATTCTTATTTTCTCTAAGTCTAATTTGTCCTTTTCAAAGTTAAATGTAGAATATCAGGCATATGTTTAGGATTTTATGCCTATTAATGAGGACAGGGTAAAGGCGGAAGGCAGCTTAAGGCTTGCGTGGCCCCCAGTTGAAGCTGACTTTGTTTCTTTTTGACCCAGTGGTATTACTGACAGAGGTGGACAAACTCACAAAGGATGCTCAGCATGCCTTACGTAGAACCATGGAGAAGTACATGTCCACCTGCAGGCTGATCTTGTGCTGTAATTCCACGTCTAAGGTGATACCCCCGATCCGCAGCCGGTGCCTGGCAGTTCGTGTGCCTGCTCCCAGCATTGAAGATGTAAGTCAGGTTAAGCTTTCCAGAAGTATTTCAGCTCAAAGTTTGTTTTCTAAAACATGGTGAAGCATGTCAGTCATTAAAGGGCAGCTGCAGATAGAGGCCAAAGGCCAGCCATTAGTAGGTGTACAGGGTGATGTATTTCCTGTAAATATATCTGCCTTTTACTTTTAACAAATGAGTGTTACAAATTCATTACATGAAGTATTTAATGTCTTCTACCTTAGGCTGATCTCCTTTCTTATAGGGGGAAATGGGAGCATAGAGGAAGTAGATAATGTGAGAATCCCTGGTTCCTTTTGGGAGTCAGTGCACTGTTTTCCCGTTCATCTTAAGAGCTGTCAATAAAGTGTGCTAGTTTCCCACAACAGGCAGCTTTCTCACTCATAATAGATAGTGGGAGACTGTATACAGCAGCACCACATGGCGTGCTATGGGACGCAGAGCACCTCTGGAAGAGCTCTACAACGATGTTAGCAAAGTTACAAATTGTCTCATGCTTTTCCTCTTTGTTCATTTGTCCTACAGATTTGTAGTGTGTTATCCACTGTCTGCAAGAAGGAGGGTCTGGCTCTTCCTTCGAAGCTGGCTCACAGGCTGGCAGAGAAGTCCTGCAGAAACCTCAGGAAAGCCTTACTCATGTGTGAAGCTTGCAGAGTGCAGCAGTGAGTGGGACTGGTACATAGGGAGCACTCTGGGACGTGAGAGCAGAGTGTGTGAACTTATTCTCTTTTTGTCTCCTAGATACCCTTTTACTGAAGACCAAGAAATCCCCGAGACAGACTGGGAGGTGTATCTGAGGGAGACTGCAAATGCTATTGTCAGTCAGCAGACGCCACAGAGGTAAGAGTGTGAGGGAGGCATAGACGCCCTGACGCTTACAGTATAATTCAGTCTGGGGCCTCATCTGAAAGGGAAAAAATTGCACATAAGGTTAGAAAGGTTGGGATCAAAAGTAGTGTGTATAGTTTTATGCTTTTCTTTGATCTGTTAACATGTAAAAAATTTAAAGCCCACTCCACCTGCATACCAGGTAGCTTAGTTTTCATTCACAGTACCTGGTGTGCTCAGGCTGAAGAAACAACTGTAATTGATGTGGAATGTGCTAGAAAGACACCAAGCTTCCAGCTCTCATCCTAACTTAGCCAAATGTCCTTGATAGATGGCTTCACCTTAGATTGCCAGCCTTGTCATTTCCATCATGGCGACACTGCTGGTCGTCCTGCCAAGGGCACTTGTACCTTGTTACAGAGATCAAAGAGGTTTTGCAGTATTGGTCCTGAACTACGAAGCACTGCTCATGCCCAGTACAGGGTCTGTGAAGAGAAGAAGAAGCACTAAGAAAGAATCCTTTCGCCAGACTCTAATCTTGTGTCCATTCATGTCTGTGGGTTTGTTACTCAGTCGTGGACAGTCTCAGTCACTAGTTGTTTGGATTACGACAACTTAACTAAGACAGGCTCTATCTCTGAATAAACTTGACAGGTTTGAGTTTCCCCTGCTGTTGTCATGTGGCCTTCCCTCAGCCTCACTGAAAGACAGCCTCATCCTTGGTTCTAGGGGAGTAGATCATTTTAGGGTGCAGAATAGATTTGAGTGCAGCCATGAGAGCCTGAGTGTTCCTGGTTTAGATGAAAATAATAGCGAGAGGCGTGCCCGTGATCCTGTTCTCGGTAGGTGTCTGATGAGTTAGGGGTTTGTGAGAGTCTTCTATCAGTGCAGGTGGTTAGTGAGACCTTGCGACTTCTGCTGTATCATTCTCTTATTTGTGGCAAGGAAAGCAGTTTGAATGTCTGCTTATAAAAAATCTTCTAAATCACTGTCTTGATTTATCTGGAGTGGAACATCTGCAGTAGCTTATTCAGAACCCTTGGTAGTTGTTTCTTCTTGGTAATATATTACACAAAGAGAAAGACAGTTGTTTTCTGAGTTTAGGGAATATCAATTGCTATTTATCCTTGTTCTGATATGCAGTATGTGCATTTCCTTCACACCCTCCTGAAAAAGTCATGAGGGAAGCCTAAGTTTAGGGCTCAGGCTTGCACTAGTGTTAGCTTATCCTGGTTGTACTTTCCTGGGAGCTCTGCCTGTCGCTTCTGTGAAGGTCAGCTTTGTGTCCCTGCTGTATTGTTTATAGACTGTGTGTCATGCTTTTTCCTGGCATTACCTCATCACAGCCCAGTCTTTCCAAGCCACCCTGTAGATACTTTAAGCATAAAATTCTGTCTAGAGAAGATGCATAAACATAGTACCCAATACACCGGTAAATTGAGTGTGAATGGGCTTAAGCCTTACATTTCAACGTCATAATTTGTTTTTTTTTATTTCTTAAGTTCTGTTGCTGTGTTTATGTGCGTGTGTGTTTGCTTGTGCGTGTGTGTGCAAGTGAGTGCTCAAGTATGTAACCATGCATATGTAGCCACGAGTGTGTCAGTATGTCGAGATCAGAGGACTGCTTTCAGGAGTCAGTTTGGCCCTTCACTATGGGTTCTTGGGGATGAAGCTCAGGTTATTAGGTAGCACGACAAACAGATGACCTACCAAACCATCTCTCAGGTCCCTGAAGTCTTGATTTCTCTCTGGTTCTATTGTGAGTGATACAATGAGGAGCCCTTATTATAAATACCCACTGTTAAAAAGTAAGAAAAAAACTTTTCAGAAAATGAACTGGTGCTTGGTCATGGTGGATTATCCTAGGAAGCTGAGGCAGAAAGTTTGCTACCAATTTACACCTGGCATGACCTACATCGTGAGGCTCAGGCCGCTTGGGCTACAGAATGAGACTCTGAAGAAACAATAAAGTGGGATGTACTGGGGCTGTCTCACATTGGTATAGCACAAGTCAGGCAGCTTCTGTCTGCATCTGGGTGATAAATCAAGTCAGACAGTGGACCTGTGCTGGCCTGGTCATGAAAATTGTTCTTTTTCTCACTAAGTAGCAATCCCTTTGTTTTCTGTAGGCTTCTTGAAGTCCGAGGGAGGCTCTATGAGCTTCTAACTCATTGTATTCCTCCTGAGATAATAATGAAGGTAAGTGGCTCTGTTTTACATCTTGAACATTCATAACTTTAAGCTGAACACAAGTCATGTGATCACAGCACTTTTGTAATGCTAAGGTCTGTCATCTTCATTGCTTCTATCATTTCAGTACAGATTCATTCTTTCTGGGTGCCAGGCACCATCAAGTGACCACAGAGGGTGGGAGGGAGGACTTCAGTTGTAATGTTGTGTTCTTGGGAGTGACACGGGAGACAAGTGAAGAATATTTCATAATGTCGTGAATCTTTAAAGGAAGAACAGAGAAACAATAATAATAGAGCTGCATTATGCACAGCCCTGGATGGCCGCTTGAGGAAAGGTCTTTTTAGCTGACACTCAGCACTAAGAGGATGGAGCTATATAGATGGTTGGGGAACAGATGTTCCAGGAAATACATGGTGCATATAGAGAAATGAGGTTGAAGATGTAGGTACAGTCTAGGCTTTATAGGATTGGTCTGCTGGCTGCTTAGCTAAATTTGCTGACTTTAGATATTAGGGAATTCACAGAGTTTGATTCTATTAAAATTGTACAGTAATGTGAACAAACTGATACCAAATACACAAAGAACAATGTGGTCTTTATATAACAGGCATTAGTGCTTTGAATAGACTTCTATTCTTTTCATCTAGTAGCAAGTGCTATGTGTGTGTGTGTGTGTGTGTGTGTGTGTGTGTGTTTAGTGTGTTGTCTATTCACTGTACTGAGTTTTCATTTGACAGTATAGGATAGATGACCATGTCAGTTTTTTGAAGGTGGCCTTTATTGGTGCAACCTTGGATTGCTGTATTTAATGTAATGAATGTGGCAGTAACTATATTAGTGCCTACATCCTTGTATCCTGTGCAACTATATATATCCAGCTGCTCTCAACTTATGAGTCTGTTTTTCTTTTTTTGGTGGTAAACCCGTAATAAGTTGAACATATCATACAAATGGCATAGCCAGATATAGTGGCCTCATGTGTAGCTCCACCACTTGGATGAGGTTGAAGGATCTATTGAGGACATTAGCTTGGGCAACAGTGAGATCTTATCTCAAAGGGTAGAAGAGCATTTAGTACAGCTTATCTATCAAACAGCACAGGTTAGTGATGATGTGCTTGCTGTAGATTATTGACTGTTGTAGTCAAGATCATGTGATTGGCATGATTCCCTGCTTGGTCCCACAGTCACAGGAGAATATTAGAGTGCCTATTGCTAACCTGGAAAAAGATCAAAATTCAAAATATAATTTATTTTTAATTTTTAACTATTTTTTGAGATTATAATACAATTACCCCATTTCTCTTTTCCCTTTCTTCACTCCAAAATCCGCATTATACCCTTCTTCTTGCTCTCTTTAAAATTCATGGCTTTATTTTTCATTAATTGTTTTTACATACATATATGTATTTGTGTGTGTGTGTGTGTGCAAGCAAGCGAACATGTATGCATGTGTATTCCTAAATGCATAACGAACAACCTGCTCAGTCTGTATCATGTCACTTGAGTCAAGAAACAGTTTCTGTTGCATCTGCCTTTCTTCTATGTTATTAATAAAGCAAAAACACAATCCTTTAGCTGAGACTATTGGAAAGGGCTTCCTATATTTGAAGACCATGGATAAGCCCCAGGTTTTATTGAATATATAATGTTTTAAATTTTTGGCTTTGTTGAAGACACCGATTCTTGCAAAAAAGTAACAGATATATACATACATACACATATGTAAGTATATATTTTCCTGCATACACACGTAATAACTGTATTAAAGCTTTATCTTTTGTGAGTGAGAGGAGTAAGTATGTTTGGCTGTTTTTCCCAAGTCTGCTTTGTAACTCACCCTTACTTCCTATAGGGCCTGCTCTCCGAGCTCCTGCATAACTGCGATGGGCAGCTGAAAGGGGAGGTGGCACAGATGGCAGCCTATTATGAACATCGACTGCAGCTGGGCAGCAAAGCCATTTATCACTTGGAGGCATTTGTGGCCAAGTTTATGGCACTTTATAAGAAATTCATGGAGGATGGACTGGAAGGCATGATTTTCTGACTCAGCCATAGTTCTTCCAAGTACTTCAGAAGTCGTGTTCATGCAGATTTACAATGGAGCTGTGGGTACAATAAACTAGCTTTATTTACTAAATAATTATTGTGGGGTCTTGGTTGTTGTTTTTAAATTAATTCTCTCTGAACTAGTGATCATTTTATTTGTTTTTATATGTGTGGGTGTTTTGCCTGCTGGAGTATGTATGCTTGTGTACCATGTGCATACTTGCTGCCAGCAGAGGGTGTCGGAGTCCCTGGGACTGGAGTTACAGGTGTCTCTGAGCTGCTGTGTGGATGCTGGGCATTGAACGTGGTCCTCTGGGAGAACAAGTGCTTTTACCCACGAAGCCATTTCTCCAGCCCTAAAGCCTCTATGATTTTGCCCTTCGTGTTGTGGTGTATTTGAGGAAAGATGATAATGTTTTTTTGGGGGGGTGTGAATATGGAGGGTGGACACTGACATTTCCACATTCCTGTGACACTTTACAAGGAGTTACCCAGAGATTATTGTGCAGAGCTCATGTAACTTACAGGATCTCTATGGAGAATGTACCATGGCGGCATGAAGCTCAGGAGGTTATCAGCTGCCAGTCTGTCCTGGAAGCCTTCCTTCTGTTATCTATGGAATTTCTAGCTTTAACGTAGACTGTAGAAATCACTCATTTCTCCTGAACTGTCTTCTGTTCCTTAAGAATTTTCAGAGTTTTAATCATAAGAATAACACCTTGGAACAAAGATCCATCCTAGGAGCCCTGTACTGGTGAATGGAGAAACTCCACAGCACCAGGGCCTTGTCCTTGATGCTGTGGTAGACAGGGAGGAAGCTGATTCAGACACTGCAGAACACCAGCATGCTGAAGGTCAGGAATTTGGTTTCACCGAATCTGTCTGGCAAATATCCAACCAGGACAGTCACAGTGGATGCTCCCCAGGGCCAGGACTGCTAGGTATCCCAGCACACAGTAGAAAGCAGTAGTTGGGCCCTTGTTGGGTTTGAGTGCTTGATCCATAGGAAGTTGTACTATTAGGAGGTGTGGCCTTGGAGTAGGCATGACCTTGTTGGAAGAAGTATGTCTCTGGCCTGTAACCTCCATGTGGGCATGACTCAGCAAGGCTGTAAGACTGCTCCCTGCCTAGCTACCTACCTGCTTGATGGAATGCTATTGGCTCTCACACCTCATATCTTACCCCATCCTAAGATTCCCATCTCCTACCTCAGTCCTATATGTAGTCCTGCCTGTTGTAATACAATGAGATCCTGTTTCGACAAGCCTGCCGACTCATTGTGTTTCTCCCCAGTAACTAGGAGAGGGGTGGTCTGAGTCGTCAACACTCACCATCACGCTCAGCCCTGGGAAGAGACCAACTGGTCTGACCCTTCCCTAGCAAACTGCCAGAACACCCGACAGAGAAGTATATTAAGGTTGGAGTTATCCAAATCTGGTGACAAGAGTATTTCTTCTAGAATCTTCTACTCCCTAAGAACAGGCGAACTGTGTTTCCCTCTAATGAAGCTATTGGGCTTTTGACCGTGCCCTGCTGCATGGCTGACATTGAAGGCCAGGCTTTGAGAGGCCTTCTGGGTCACCACCAGAGTGCTGTTGGTAAACCAGGCCCCAGCTGTCCCAGCTGGCAGCCAGCATAGCATCTCTTGGCAGACCTGAGTCAGCAAAGCTTCAGACCCTTGAGACCCCCGCTGGTGGGCAGCCAGCCTGCATCCTGGGAAAGAGCCTCACCTATTCCCGCCCCCACTACCTGTCACGAAAATTGTACAGTTGTAGCCAAAATATAAGTGTTGCCATCTAATGAGGTTGCTAATATTTGATGTTCTTGGTACTGTCATTTAATTAATAGAATAGAAATGAATGACAGTATCAGGTAGTATAAAATGACCCAGCTGGAATCTTTTACTAGGTAGCATTTGACACACTGATCATGGTTTGTACAATGGATTCTCTGATCACAAAGAGAACAAAAATGGCCAGAGCCATGGTTAAGAGCACTAGCTTCTCTTGCAGAGGATGGCGTTCAATTTCTAGCACCCACATGGCCGCTCACAACCTTCCATAACCGCAGATCCCAGGGTTTCTGCACCCTTTTCTGGCTTCCATGGGCATTGCGTGCATGCACTACATAGGAACACATGCACTCTACATGTCAAATAATAAGATAGCTTTTAAAAGAGGTAAAACATTTTTAATTATGTAAATATTCTTTGTGCATGCTAATGTGTAACATTTGGATATTGTCATATATACACATCTTTACATCGAGCATGTCCCCTGTCATATCCGATTCACTTAGGTCCCTTCAAATACCATTGGTGCTTTTTAACTACCTACCTAGAGATTTCATACCATTTATACCAATATCAATTTTTATATTTCTATAAAATTTAGGAACCACAAACTTGCTCCTCTCTTTTTTCAGTGTTGTGGTTTTGCATTGGATTTTTATATTTCTCATTTTTCCATCAACAAGCCTGAAACTTAAATATGAATGAATTTTGAACTGGTCATGGAAGAATGAAGATAGGGAAACTTTACCAAAGTATTTTTTTTCTTTTTTCTTTTGGAGACAAAGTTTCTCTGTAGCTTTGGAGGATGTCCTAAAGTTACTTCGTACTTTTCCCTGGGATAAGGAATGTTGGAAGAGGTGTTGACACCCTGTAAACCAGAACTCAGACATCAGTGCCTGGGGATGCAGAAAAGGCACATTATTGCCAGTGGAAGCCCAAAGGGAGTAAACACTAGAATGCATAGAAAAGGAGAGGAGCCCAGTCTGGTCATCTAAGTGAAAGGCACGATTAAACATGAGCTCAGACACTTTGCTTCTGTCTCTTACCCCAACATTAACCTCATCCTAAACATCTCTAAGGCCACCTAAGCATGGCCCTTTCTATACTGACACGCTCCTGGGCATCTATAAGTGGGTCCTCTGTGTGCCTTTGTGAGAGTGTGGATGTGAGGACATGGGCACCTGTCTCTATTTATGCCTTCACCTCTGGTGACGGGTATGGATTTTCCCAGGTGTAGGGAATCTGCGATCATATCCACATGATGACATACTAGGAAATCAACACTAGAATGATCTAGAGGGTGCAGGTCAGGACAGTGGGAAATTTCTTTTTCCTGGGATGCTTGTAGTATAGAGGGAATAGCTTGGAAAGCTCTTCTGGCTTCCCAAAGCTGATGCCAGGACCCATAGGTCAGCGTGTGACATGAATATATGGATGCCATTGTGTCCTATTACACACATGGAGAGGCAGGGGGAGAGCAGTTGGCAGCACTGGTCAGCCACAGAGAAAGCATATGTAGAAGAGTGTCAGGCTGGAGGGCCCCAGGGAGTGATGCCATTTCCTTATAATTGTCCAGATGGAATGTGGAATCCTGGTTACTAGGTAACTGGAGGTTGGCTGCAGCCTCAACTGACTCACTTCTCTGGAGGTGCTTGAGCATTTGAGATGTTCTGCTGTTTCCAGACTTTTGATGATGGCTCAGGCCACCAGAGGGCCAAGAGTCGTGGCCTTGGCCACCTTTGGAGACGTTTGGTGCGCCCAATTACCCAGCACCTATGGCCATTTTCCCACAGGAAAACCAAGGTAGTGCATCCCACCCCCAGGAGGAAACCTTTCTGGGCTCCCTGATCCACCACAGTCCCTGATGGGGTGTGTGTTTCCTGTGAGAAGCCAGAGGGACATTCTTTATGTCTGCTTTTCACTTCAGTGTGTGGTAATGGGTTAGTGATGTCTCTTGAGTTTTTATTTTAAAGCCTCTTTCCTTCCTTGGTCTTTCCTCAGAATAAAAGGAAGCGGCATAAGCTCCCCAGGTTCAATCCTACCAGCCCAGACTACCTGGAAAAATTCTTATCTTATATTCCAACTGCAATGAAGAAGCAGGACTTCATTGACATTTATATATTTTTGGCTGTCTACCCAAAGATTGCCACCACCTGGGAGGTGCTTGACCTGATGATGGAAATGTGAGTGGTTACAAGCAAGTTCAGGCTCTCAAGCCTCCTGCTCTGGTTTCAGGATGGCTCTCCTCTCCTCTGGGATTGTATGCTCTCATAGGACAAGGATGATTGTACCCTGGAATCATTGGTCCTGGGCATGGACCTTCAAAGGATATGACCAGAGGATGGGGGGGGGGCAACTCTAGATTGTGTCATTCAGCCTCCACAAGAATTGTCAAACACTCTCCTTTCTTATGCCTCGATCAGTGTCTTTGCCCCATTTGTATCAAAGTTTCTAGACACTGTCTAGGTTTGATGGGATGAATGGAGCCAGACACGAGGACCTGGGGGGCACCCCAGAAGCCCTGTATCAACCGAGAAACCTAGCAGGGAGGAGCTTAGGTTCTGCCAATTGCATGGAGATCCTTGAATTGCTGTGAGCTCATTCCCAGACCCTCAGCATAGAAGTCAGAACAGTGCAAAGAGCCCTCAGCACCCCCATCCTCTTCCCAGCTTCTAACCTACACCAGGTTCCAGTAGCTCCCTCTAGATCTCATGGTGGGTTGGGGACACTTGGACTTAGCAGTGACACCCTCATGGATTTCCACAGGTATGGATCTTTCCAGCCTGACTGTGTGGAGGATCAGGACACAAAGAAGTGAGTGGGCTTGGGTGAGGAGGGAAGTAAGAGCCTCTCTGGACAGTGGGAGGTTTGGGTGGCTATGGTTCAGGACTAAGCCATTACCAGTCACCGCGCTCTTGGGATTTCCACTAGAGGACAGTGCCAGAGACTTCACCCGTAGGTGGAGAAAAGCAGAGATCCCCAATGGTCTCCTTGGTTCATGGATGGGTGAAGCTAAAGGGCCATACTGGGATCCATCATCACCACAGTGCAGCCCAGTTTGCCCAGTCTGTCCTCCAAGGGACAGAAAGTGTCTGGAGCCCTCTCTCTACCACCCTACACTCCTCACCCCTATGCCCAGCAACAAGTGGACTGGGCACCCATTCATCGTCTGAGGGAGGTCTGCTGTGCTAGTGCAGCAAGGCCAGGCTTCTGACTCTACTTCCCACCAACCTGCTCCCCCATGCAGTGCCATATTCAGCTTTCTGTCCATGTGGCTCCAAAAACACCCCCAGGACTTCTGTGATTATCCTGACGTGGACACGGTAAAGAGGCTGCTGGACTACGTAAGGCTCCATGTGCCTTCCTCAGATGACACTGTCCAAACTGAGGAGCTCCTATCAGTGCTGGAGGAGCAGGAATCCAAAAAGGATGAGGAGGCCTCTCGTAGGTGCCTGGGAAGCTTGGAGGTTTTCTGGTGATGGGTTGTAGGAGGGAATTCTCCAGTAGATGCCCTGGCTTGGAACCAGACCTGGATGCCAGTCAGTTGAGATGCCCTGTTGTGGGGACATGGGACTGGGGATTCTCTGGCATGAGCATACAGACCTTGTGTGACCAGAAAGGCCACCTCCGAGAAGCTTATCCTACCCTGGGAACTCCTAGGACACCTCCACTAACAGTCCATCTCTTTCTGTCCTAGATTGTGGGCTCTGCAGGGAAACGACTCCAGAACTCCCAGTGCTGGATGTCTCAGGGATGGGAGAGACTCTGCCTCTGAGAGCAGCTTCCGTGGCAGGGCCACAGGGAGATCTGAAACTGGCTTCAGTGGTAGGGCCACAGGGAGATCTGAAACCCCAAGAGTACATTGAGCTCATGGACCTGGCAGTTGGGGAAGAAAGTGTTCCAGAAGCTGAACCAGTGCAGTTTCTGCCTTTAGACCAGCCTTTGCCCACATCAGCTGATACACAGAAGCCTCTAGATGTGGCTGCCTATGTTCCAACCAGCGAACAGATTGTTGTACTTGGTGTTGTGCAGTTAGGAGATCCAGAGCCCTTTTTTCCCCTGCCTGAAGTTGACATATAGTTGGAGAGTAGAGTTACCTGCTGAGTTCCATCTCAAACCAGCTCCGTAGAGAAAAACATCTCCTTTAATTTTGTTGAATTCTTTTTATTATTTTTAGATTGTTAATATCGTTTTTAATTTTGTTTAATTTTTTATTTATCATGAATTCTACTTATTCTTTTTTCATTGTTGCATTGTTACTTATGCTTTAATATTAAAAATATTTACTGTTTACTCATTTTAAATTATATGGTTCAGTGACTTCATGTCTATTCCCCATGTGGTACAATCTACTCATGTCTCACCAGTGGATGGCAGCTCTGAGCTGCTAACACCTGGCTGGAGAGTTTTAGTGGTCCTGGCTCCTTGACATCTGAAACTTTCTTCCCCATCACATGTTCAGACCAGATGAAATGGATCTCCTCAGTGGCGACAGGTGGACAAGATGAAACAGGATGGTAGATCAGTCATGTCTACTCGGAATATTGCTAAAAGATGAGGGATGACTTGACTGAATAAAAAGGAATCTTTCTGGGCAGAGTAACCTTTGCCTGCCATCTTCATTAGGTTTCTATTGCTGTGATAAAACGCTGACCAAAACCAACCTGGGGCGGAAATACCATATTTGACTTCCATTTCCCCATCACTATCCATCCTGAGGGAAGTCAGGGCAGGAACTCACAGCAGGAACTGAAGCAGCAGCCATGAGAGAACACTGCTTACTGGCTTTCTCCACATGGCTTGTTCAGCTTGCTTTCTTTTCTTTTAAATTTCTATGTCTTTAATTTTATGTTTTTGTTTCATTTTATGTACCAACCCCAGTTCCCCTTCCCTTCTTCCTTCTCCTACCTTCATCCTATCCCACCCCTCCCTTGGGTAGTTCCCAAAGTCTAGGATGCCAAGTTGATGTAGAACCAAGTCTATGTTGACATAGGTAATGGGTTCCAAAGAGTCAGTTCATGCTCCCATGGTAAGATCTGAAACCCCAAGAGGACACTGAGTTCATGGACCTGGCATTTGGGGAAGCAAGTGAACCAGTGCCGTTTCTTCCTTCAGATCAGCCTCTGCCCACATCAGCTGATACACGCAAACCTCTAGATGTGACTGCCCATGTTCCAGCTGCCGGGAATATATTTGTATTTGGTGTTGTGCAGCTAGGAGATTCAAAGCCCTTTTTCCCTCTGCCTGAAGTTGACATATATTTGGGTAGTAGAGTTTCCTGCTGAATTCCATCCCATACCAGCTCCACTTCCCCTCTTTAGAGAAAACATCTTTAAGTTCGTTGAATTCTTTTTACTGTTGCTTACATTGGTATCTTCTGATTTAATTTCATTTAATTCTTTTTATTGTTTTCATTGTTAATATCTCCTTTACTTTGATTAACTCTTTTCTGTTGTTGGGTTGTTATTTATGCTTTAGTATTAATAAAATTAGGGGTTTACTCATTAAGAATTATAAGGTTCGGTATCTTCATGTGTATTCCCCATGTGGCACCATCTACCCGTGTCTACCTCTGGATGTAAGCTCTGAGTCAAATGTGTGGATCATGGATGATGACCCTCGGAGGTCATCTTAGCAGTAGGGAAAAACAAGCTGCTTGTGTGGCGAGAAATGGGCAAACAGCAACAGTGGCAAGGAATATATGCCTGGGAACTGGCAGTCTTGTGCTCAGTGGTGTCCCTAACACTCGGGGATCTGAGCACAGATATAGCAGGGTTCAAGCACGCAGTCTCACATCTCCCTTGGCTTCTGCTCTGTCAGACTGGACAACAGGTCCATGCAGAGAAGGATGGAGTCAGCTTAACTGTGATGGTGTCCAGCATTCTCACCAACAGAGCTGTGGGCCCACCCTCACTATACATCGTGACACTTTGTTGCAACCAATGAACACATTGAAACTGATGGTTGTCATTAAAAATTGTTGGGCTTTCCCAGAATTCTAGGGGTGGTCAACAAAAGACACAGCAAATGAGCCCACAGAAAATTTTCATATTTGTCTGTGTGGAATGGATTGAATCCAGTCTTAATGGTCACTATGTACTGATAATCCTCCACAGGACAAAGCCAAGGTTCCCCATTAAAAACGGGTCACTGCATTCCTCATCCTGGGCATGTGAGGTGCCACTTACCTTTTAGAGGACACTGAGTAGTATCAATGTCTCTTCAGGGTAAAAGGCACTCATTTTGGTTGTTATGGGAAGCCCCCCACAAACACACCACATCACTGGACACTGTCCCGCGCTACCGTCTCGCCAGCAAGAACGACTCGGCACACCTAGGATCCTTCTGCAGAACAGCTTTAATGCGTCTTGAGAGGGAGAGCATAAGCTTACAGAGCGGAGACCCGGGGAGCGAAAAGCCCAACCCTTATATAGCTCAGCAGTCCCCGCCTCGGACGTGTCATCTCCTGACTGGCTCCTGCTCGTCAGCCCATATGACGCCACGGGAGAGGCAGAGAGTAAGGGATGGAAAAGTAGCAGGCACATGCGCACCAAGGTTGTTTACTCCAACTGACAACGGGTGTCAGCGCCATCTTGTAACGGAGAATGTGAGGGCGGCTCCCCACAGGACACGGAGGCATTTAGCTTGGAAACAGGTTGTAAACATCAGTCTATTCCATGTCTGGTCAAGAAGTGAGCTTTACGTGTCATCTTGTCCCAGAGCTAGGGTGTTCAATGGCTCTGAGGAATAGATACCCAAGACTTCACTAGCCAGGTTGAGGGGAAACTCCTCCTAGCCTGCAGGTTGGAGAAATGCTTCCTGGTTTAAAAATGGAGAACTAGTCCACTATCAATATGTGTAGGAAATCTTGAAGATCCCACGGAACATTAAAGCTTGGAAGTGAATTCACCAAAGTCACAAAGGAAACACCAACACACGTCACATGAAATGAACTTGCCATACAGCTACACACCAGCCACACATAGGAAGGACTCCAGATAAGAGCATGAACTTGAAACCACATCACCATGGAAATAAGTAGATGTGGCCATTCCCATTCAAAGAGCCGTTGATTCTGTTACTGCCTTGTCCTCTGCTCTCCAAAGTGTACCTACTGTTTTCTACAGAAACATTGCAGGAAATGTAAGCAATGGGTAAGACATACAGCAGAAATTATAACATGTAGTTAAAAGAACTAGTGAACTGAAGCTAAGACATCATGTTCATGGGTTAAAGGACCATGCCTTTTTAAAACTGGTGGCATGGGAATCGATCTGCATATTCCATGCGATAACTATGGATAAGAAGTGGAACCGCTTGTGTGCATGTTCTTATGCAGGTTTGATGTGCCCTGAAATCAAAACAGATATGGGATAAGGGATTTCTGGCAGTATGGTGCATGTTGATAAGGAGCAGGGACCTGAGCTTGGATCCCCAGCATTTACATTAAAAGCTGGCATGGTCTTTTGTTTTCAACTTGATATAAGACATGGTCAGTTGGGAAGAGGGAACCTAAGTTGAGAAATGCCTCCATCAGATTGGCCTGTGGCAAGTCTGTGGGGCATTTTCATGATTAATGTTTTATTTGAGAAGGTCAAGCCCATCTGTTTGGGTAATGCCACCCTTAGACTGGTGGTTTGGAGTGGTGTAAGAAATCAGGCTAAGCAAGGTATGGAGAGCAAGCAAATAAGCAGTGTCCCTCCATGGCCTCCGCTTCAGTTCCTGCCTCCTGGTTCCTGCTTGACTTGCTTTCGTGATGGACATTAACCTATAAGATGAAATACAAGTCTGTTGTCTGAAGCGGTTTTGAATTAAATTCTAACACATCAATTGAAAAGAAAACAAAACTACTACACTGCAGGAGACAGCTGGATCCCCAGAGTTCACAGGTCAGCCAGTGTTGTCAATTTGTGAGCACTGGATTTAGTCAGAGAATGGCAGAAAAAAATGGTAAAACAAAACAACAGACCACAGAAGTGGGATCAAGGAAGGCGCTTGATGTCAAACTCCTGTTGCCAACCACATGAACACAAACACAGAAGCACACATATTCAAGCACACAGCCCCATGCACACATATGTGTATGTATACACATATTCATACACACACACACACACACACACACACACACACACACACACACACACACACACCTCCCACAGACATCAACCAAAAAATTGCCCATTTCAGAATACACCTCAAGCAGCTATTACCAGTGAAGTGAGGCCGACTGTCAAGAAAGAAGTCAGAAGGATCAATGGAGCTGATGCAGCAGCACAAAAACACACACAGAAATTGATGCTGAGGTGTGGTGCTCACACAAGGTCTCACTGTTAGTTACTGGCTATCATGGAGTTCATCTTGTATCACAGGGCAGCCTTGGTCTCTATATCCTCCTGCTTCTATCCCCCTAAATCAGCAATTCTCAACCTGTAGGTCATGACCCAGTGTGGGTTGAATGACCCTTACATTCTGACAAGTAAGGGTAACAAAATTACAGATAGGAAGTAGCCACAAAAATACTATGAGTTAACAGCAGCATGAGGAAAGATAATATAGGACTGAGGCATTTAGAAGTATGGGTGGTGTGGTGCACACCTTTAATCCTGGCACCCAGAAGGTAGAGGCAGGCAGTTCTCTGTGAGTTTGAGGCCAGCCTGGTCTATGGAGTGACTCCCAGGACAGCCTCCAAAGCCACAGAGAAATCCTGTCTCAAAAAAAAAAAGAATGCTATCAGTGTGTAAGTCAGGTGGCAGAGCATATCTCTAGGAGCCCTGCTGTAATTCTTTGACTGTGAAATGAGATCCTTTGATTGAAGTAACACTGTTTGGGACAGCAAGCAGATGCACCATCAGATTCCTGACATGACCTCACTCAGTGATGGACTGGAACCCAAGTTATATTTATTTATTTGCTATTATTCATTCATTCATTCATTCACCAGAAGATGAATAAACTGTTTCCTCAAGATGCTCTTGGTCAGAGGTTTTTAGATTTTTCTTTCTGTTTTTAACTACACAAGAGAAGTGCAAGTGGAAAATGTGCAAAGCTGAAATGAAAACAGATGAAATTCTCTCTGGTGCTCTAGCAGAACAGCATTCATTATCTGCCATTGCAAAGCAAAGGTCACAAAGAGAAGCATCCAGACCCAAGGCAGCCCTGCTTTAGACTGGCTCTTGTCACCATAATTACTCTCTCAGCAGACACCCAAGAGATCTTACAGAACCAAGTGCTCCTCTCCTCTCATGAGAGACTTAAACAGATGCAAGCCTTGGAGATACCAAGATAGAAGTGAGTGTTCCCACCAGAGTCACACACAGAATGCACTCCAACAAAGAGACATGAGGGTCTTCTCCTGATATGATTATTTTATATGTATGGGTGTTTTGTCTACATGTGTGTATGTGCAAAAAAAGGCCAGAAGAAGGTACTGGATTCCTCTAAGACTGGAGCTATGGATAGCTGTGAGCCACAATGTGGATGCTGAGAATGGAATCCAGGTCCCCTGGAAGAGCAGCCAGTGGTCTGAGCTGTCTCTTAACCTCTCTCCTAACATTTTGTTTCTATGGTTTGCTTTTTTTTTAGACAGGGTTTGTTTGACATCACTCTCAGAGATTTGTCTGCCTCTGCCATCTGAGTGCTAGGATAACTCCTGAACGACCAGTCCTGGCTTCATCTCTACTAACTTTTCACAACTTGCTTCCTTTATCTGAAATTTGAAGCCTTCCTCATTCTATTTGGAAATCAAACTGTATGTGTTTCTTAAAAATTAAGAAGGGATCCCATCCACAATCTCCTTTAAAACATAAAATGTAATAAAGGAGAAACAATTTATTTCTACATTGAAACTATATTTTAATATGTATTTTTATTTTTAAATGTAAATTTAAATTAGAAAAAAAGGTTGTTTCAATGTCAACTCCAGGTCCCTCTCCATTTTCCTCCCTTCCTCCCGTGCCCTCCCACCAACCCCGCCCCCAATATCTCCTCATTTCCCCAGGGAGGGTGAGGCCCTCCATGGGGGTGTTCATAGAGTCTGTGATTTCATCCAGGGCAGGGCCTAGACCCTTCACCAAGAGTTCAAGATGAGAGTGCATCTCTCATTGTTGGATGGGAGTCCAAAGTCCATTTGTATACCTGGGATAAATACTGATCTACTACCCAAGGCTCAATAGATTATCTGGGCCTCCTCACTGACACCCACATTCAGGGGGTCTTGATCAGTCCCATGCAGGATTCCCAGGCATCAGTCTAGGGTTCAAGAGCTACCCTTGTCAGGTCATCTGTTTTGGGGGGTTAGACCAGCCCAGTCTTAATGCCTTTGGTCATCAGTCCTCCCTCTCTGTCACTGGATTTCCTGAGTTCAGCTCAGTGCTTAGCCGTGTGAGTCTTCCTGCTTCCATCAGCCATTGAATGAAGGTTCTGTTTCCCAGACTCTCTGGCCATGGGATTGTAGGCTGGCACTTGCCAGATCTATGTCTAAAATCCATATATGAGAGAGTATATGCCATGTTTCTCTTTTTGTGACTGGGTTACCTCGCTCAGTATAGTTTCTTCTAGTGCCATCCCTTTGCCTGCAAATTTCAGGATTCCATTGTTTTTTTTTTCTGCTGAATAGTACTCCATTGTGTAAATGTACCACATTTTCTCTATCCACTCTTCTGTTGAGGGTATCTAGGTTGCTTCCAGGTTCTGGCTATTAAAAATAATGCTGCTATAAACATAGTGGAACAGACATCCTTGTTCTATGAATGGGCATATTTTAGATATATGCCTAAGAATGGAGTTGCTGGGTCTTGTGGTAGGTTTATTTCCATTTTTCTGAGGAACTTCCATACTGATTTCCAAAGTAGCTGTACAAGTTGACACTCCCACCAGCAGTGGAGGAGCCTTTCCCTTTCACCACATCCTCTCCGGCATAAATTGTCATTGGTGTTTTTGATTTTAGCCATTTTGAGAGGAGAGATGGTATCTCAGAGTTGTTTTGATATGCATTTCCTGGATGGCTAAGGATGTAGCTGCTGAGTTTTGATAGTTGCCAAGTAGGTGGTTGATTTTTGAGAAGGTTCTATGTGGTGGTGAGAAGAAGGTATATTCTTTTTTATGTGGATGAAATGTTCTATAGATGTCTGTTAATCCCTTTGCTTCTTTGTTGAGTTTCTGTCTAGTCTTCCTGCCTAGTGGTGAGAGTGGGGTATTGAAATCTCGAACTATATGTGTGTGTGGCTTTATATATGATTGAAATTTTAGTAATGTTTCTTTTAGGAATGCGGATGCCTTTGTATTTGGGGCATAGATGTTCAGAATTGAAACTTCATTTTGGTGGATTACTCCTGTGATGAGTATGTAATGAATGTAATGACCTCCTTCATTCCCTTTGATTGACATTATTTTAAAGTTTAATTTGTTAGATATTAGGATTGCTACCCCTACTTGTTTCTTGGGTCCATGTGATTGGAAATTATACGTGGAATTCCACCCCTTTGCTCTTTTGGCTGTTGGTAAAGTCTGATTATGTAATGCCTATGTTTTTCTGGTTTTAGTTAACTTTCTTGGTTTGGAGATTTCCTTGCAGAACTTTCTGTAGGGCTTGGTTACTGGATACATGTTGCTTGAATCTAGTTTTGTCATGGAATATCTTGTTTTCTCCATCTGTAGTGATTGAGAGCTTTGCTGGGTATAGTAGTCTCGGCTGGCATCCATGGTCTCTTAGCATTGGTAGAATATCTATCCAGGACCTTCTGGCTTTCAGAGTTTCCATGAAAAGTCAGGTGTAATTCTGATAGGTTTGCCTTTGTAAGTTACTTGGCCTTTTTCCTTAGATGTTCTTAATATTCTTTCTTTATTCTGTATATTTGGGGTCTTGATTATTATGTGTCGAGGGAACTTTATTTTGTGGTCCACTCTGTTTGTTGTTCTGTAAACTTCTTGTACCGTCATTGGCATGTCTTTCTTTAGGTTGGGAAAGTTTTCTTCTATTATTTTGTTGAATATGTTTTCTGCCCCTTTGAGCTGGTTTTCTTCACCATCTTCTATACCTATTTGTAAAGAGAAAGCCTTCCTGCCAGCCTGCTTCCAGAGCCGAATCAGTCCCAAATAAACACACAGGAGGCTATATTAATTATGAAGCTGTTGGCCTTGCTGGTTTCTTACTGGCTAGCTCTGACTTAAGTATTTACCCCATAATTGTTAATCTAAGTATTTCTCTTACCGAAGAAATTTCCGGGCTTCCTACCCCATGGCGGTTACATCTCGACTTCCTGTGTTTCTCCTTCCCAGAGTCCTCCTGGATTCCTAGTCCCACCTATTTTGGTTCCCTATTGGCCAACAGTGCTTTATTGACATAAACACAGGACTTCCCCCATCATCTCCTCTTTTCTGTCTAAACAAAAGAAAGGTCTTAACTTTAACATAGTCAAATTATATATAACAGAACAGTTATCAAGTAAGAACACAGTTACAACATTTTGTCTATCAGCATTTAGCAAGATTTAAAGAAAATATCCATCCCATCCTTGTGAGTCCAAAGTTCTATATGTAACTTGTCTTTTATCATAACTAAGGAAAACTATAATTATAACTATCTGCCTTCAAGTCTATCAAAGACCACAGAAGGAAAATATATAAACACTAGAACTGACAGAGACATCTCGCTTCCTGGACAGTCACCTGGAGTTCCACTGTAATGTTGGGTCATCCATCTTCAGCCCATAGGCCACAGTGTGTCTGGAACACTTCTCAGCAAAGCAGGAGATTTCAAACTATCCATCTGCATCAGCAGTCTGTCAGTCATTTTTCTGTGTCCTGCAGAAAGTCTCGCATACTCTTCCATGAAGCAGGAACCCTGTAGGACTGTTTGAGTTCAGCAATCACTTTCCTTTGGGTCCTGCATGTCCAGTTTATATAGTAACAGTTAAGCAGTCTAGGCAAAAGCAGTTTCTTGCCCAAATGGGTAATCTTGCCATGTTGAAAGCAAACTCCATAATGAATTTCTTCGATGCCCATCTTCCTCTCAGACGTAATTGGTGCTGCCAGGAACAGACATTTCTCATTGTCAAGAAAAACCCTAAACCATTTTAAATGCCATTTATTAACACCTTTGAAAGGTTTGAAGACTATCACAAATATATCTCTGTATATCTAGAAACCTAACTTACTTAACTATAAGTTCTGACTATTATAAATAACTATCTATGGTCTGTATTTAATTATGCATTATGTTTTAAAAGAACAGTATAAGCACAATACTTAATCAAGAGGAGAAATATACATATCATATAATTGACCTCGAATTTGTATCAATAAATGAAAAAACCATACCAATACAAAGTACTCATTTCCATACCATAATCCCCTTTTTCATTTAAAAAGAGATTGGTTATGATCATTAACCCATTATAAGTGATCCTATTTAACATTTGAATGTTGGAGTCTTGCTGGTGTGGAGTCTCTAGAATCTGGCGGAGTCATATTTGTTTTTCATTTTACATTTTCCAATTTTATGGAGTACAGATTTTTGAGAATGTCCTGAAGATTCTCTGAATTTTCTCAGTGTCTTTTGTTATATTCCCATTTCCCAATGATTTTGTTAATTTGGATGTTCTCTTTCTGTATTTTGTTAGTTTGGATAAGGGTTTGTCAATCATGCTGTTTTTCTTAAAGAACCAATTTTTTGTTTCATTGATTCTCTGTATTATTATTTTTGTTTCTAAATTGTTGATTTTATGCCTCAGTTTGATTATTTTTTGGTGTCTACTGCTCTTGTTTTTGTTCTAGAATATTTGGGTGTGCAGTTAAGTCACTAGTTTCAATTTTTTTTTCAAATTTTTATGTTGGTACTTAATGCTATGAATGTAAGTGTGGGTATGTTTTGCATTCATGTTAATTGGATGCTAGGAAGATTTTAAGTTTTTCTTTATTTCTTCTTTGTCCCTTTAGTGATTCGGTTAAGCATTTTTCAGTTTCCACGTTTTTGATGGCTTTCTGTAGTTTGTGTTGTTGAATTATTACTTTATCCCATAGTGATCTGATAAGATACAGAGGGTTATTCCATTTTTTTTGTACATATTGAGATTTGCTTTGTGACCAAGTATGTAGTCAATTTTAGAGAAGGTTCCAAAGTTGCTGAGAAGAAGGTATATTCTTCTTTGTTCAGTCATATATTGGTTTTCCAGCTGTCAGCCTGGGGTCCCTGAGCTCCCACTTGTTCAGGTCAGCTGTATCTGTGGGTTTCCCAGGATGTTCTTGACCCCTTTGCTCATTACTTCTCCTTCTCTAAAACTGGATTCCAGGAGTTTGGCTCACTGCTTAGCTCTAGATTACTGCTTCTGCTTCCATCAGCTACTGGATGACATTTAAGGTAGTCATCATTCTCAATATGGGGGAAGATCATTTATGATAGCCTCTCCACTATTGCTTAGATTGTTGGGGTCATTCTTGTAGCTTTCTGGATATTTGCATAGTGCTAGATTTCTCTTTCAACCCATAATGGCCCCCTCCATTAAGGTATCTCTTTTCTTGCTGTCCTCTATTCTTCCCCCAATTCAATCTTCATGATCCTTCATGTTCTCCTTCTCTCCTTTTTCTCCCCTCCTCTTTCTCCTACCTCCCTCCCCACTCCCCTGGATCCCAATTAGTTCAGGAGCTCTTGGCCCATTTGCCTTCTTAAGGTGGACTATGTGTCTTTCTTAGGGTTCTCTTTTTTCCTAGATTCAATGGAGGCATGTGTTGTAGGCTGGTAAGCCTTTGGTCTATGTCCGTGTATGAGTGTGTACATACCATGTTTGTCTTTATGTGACTGGGTTACCTCACTCAGGATGTTTTCTTCTAGTTGCATCCATTTGCCTGTGAATTTCAAGATTTCATTTTGTAAATGTAAAGCATTTTCTTTATCCATTCATCAGATGAGGGACATCTAAGTTGCATCCAGGTTCTGGCTATAATGAATAATGCTACTATGAACATAGTTAAACAGATGTCCTTGTTGGATGAATGTGCATCGTTTGGGTATATGCTTAAGAATAGAAATGCTGGATCTTGAGATAGACTAATCCCCATTTTCATGAGAAAACACCATACTGATTTCTAAAGTGGCTGTACATGTTTTCACTCGCACCAGCAGTGGAGGAGTGTTCCCATTTTTTCACATCTTTTCCACCATACACTGTCTTTGGCATTTTTTGATTTTAGCAAATCTGGCAGGTATCTGTGTTATGGTATCTCAGAATTGTTTTGATTTGCTTTTCCCTGATGGTTAAGGAAATTGAACAGTTTCTTAAGTGTCTCTTAGCTATTTTAGATTCCTCTATTGAAAATATTCTGTTTAGTTCTTTACCCCATATTTCAATTGGAATATTTCGTGTTTTGGTGACTAGTTTCTTGTGTTCTTTGTATATTTTGGATATCAGCTCTCTGGCAGATATGGGGTTGGTGAAGATCTTTTCCCATCCTGTTGTCTGTCGTTTCATCTTTTACTGTATCCTTTGCCTTACAGAAGCTTCTCAGTTTTAGAAGGGCTCATTTATTCATTTTCATTCTGAGTGTGCTACTGGTGTTATGTTCTAGAAGCAGTATCCTGTATCAATTCCACTTTCTTTTCTAAGATGTTCAGTGTGGCTGGATTTATGTAGAGTTAGTTCTTTGATCCATTTATAGTTAAGTTTTTTACATGGTGATATATATCAATCTATGTGTAATCTTCCACATGTCAGCATCCAGTTATGCCAGCTCCTTTGTTGATTGTGTTTTCTTTTTTCCATTGTATACTTTAGGTCTTTGTCAAAAATTAGATGTTTGTAGGTTTGTCGATTAGTATTAGGGCTTTCAATTAAATTCTATTGGTCTCCCTGTCTGTTTTTGTGCCAACACCAAGCTATTTTTATTATTAGAGCTCTATAGTGGAGCTTGAGTCAGAGATGGTGATGAGAGTGGAGTGTTGAAGTCTCCCACTATAAGTGTGTGGGATTTTATGTGTGATATGAGTTTTAGAAAATTTTCTTTTATGAATGTGGGCGCCTTTGTATTTGGGGGATAGATGTTCAGAATTCAGACTTCATCTTGATGAATTTTCCCCAGGATGAATATGAAATGACCTTCTTTTTCTCTTTTGACAAATGTGAGTGTCAGTGAGAAGGCCTGGGCAACCTATGGGGCCCTGAGCTGTGGATCAGTGTCTATCCCTGGTATACAATCAGTCTTCATGTGCCTATAGCACAAAGAGAGATGCTCTCTCAGCCTGGACTCTTAGGGGAGTGCCTTGATCCTACCAAGAGTAAAATGACAGACTCTAGATATCCCCTATGTGGAAGGATTTGGCAATAGGGTGGGAGGGAGGGGGGGGAAGGGGAGTGCGGGAGGAGGGGAGGGAGAGGGAACTGGGATTGACATGTAAAACAAGCTATTTAAAATTAAAATAAAAAATGATAAAAAAAAAGAAAAAAAATTTTATTTCAAGTCTAATTTGTTAGATATTAGGAGAGCTACAGCAGCTTGTTTCTTAGCTCCACACTGCAGAATAAGTCTTTTTATCTTGCTTTTGCTTTTTAGAAGGCATGAAACTATTCAAGGCTGTTTTTGCAACTTTTCCATTTTTTATGAACTCTAGGAGTAAGTTTTAACTTGTATGTATAATTTGTCATGGTGGTGTAATGGGCACATATCAGAATAGGAAACGTTATTACATCTTTAGGATGTGACTTCCCTGTCAAAGAATCAAATATATTTTTCTCATTTCTCTGTTGATCCAGATCATGCTCTTCCTTGTCATCATGTGGATCATCGTTAGTTAACTTTTGTAAGTCACGAGTTAAAACTTGAAGGGATGGCCCCTGTGGGAGCCAACACACCAAGACCCTGCCAGCATCTGAGTACTCATATGTCTAATGAGTTGTCTCATTACCTGGTTTTGATATAGAATGAAAACGACTTTCTAAAAGAGCTTTGAAATCTTCCTTCTCTTCTGGACTGCCTGCATATCTATGAATTCCTGGTAAAATTTTGCTGTGCATTTATTTGCCCCTGAATATTTGTTACTGTTTCAATCATGTTGTGAATTACAGATTTTTTACTGTGTCGAATTAGTGTTTTAATTTTTATGGTTTGACTGAACCTAGAATCTTATTCATTTTATGTAGGCTTTCCAGCTTACAGGAGTACAGTTTTACCTTGTTTTTTTAATGTTCCCTTACAATATTCTGAGTTTCTTTTGTGTTTGTTCTAATGTCTACCTGCCATTTCTGATTCCTTTTCTGATATTTCTTTCTTTGGGTTACATGTGGAAAGTGTTTTTCTTTATTGTTTATCTTCTCAAAGAGTCAGCTTTTAGGTTAGCTAATTCTTTTTCACATTTTCTTTGTTTCTAATTCATTGGTAACTTCTTTGGTTTCATTGTGTCCCACAAGTTTGATCTTGTTGTGCATTCATTTTCATTAAATTCAGAAAGTCTTTAATATTTTTCTTTTTTCTTTGATCCAGTGGTCATTTCTTAGGAATTGGTCTTTTTTCACAAGTTTGTGGGCTTTCTGTTGATTCTGTTGAAGTCCAACTCTAATTCATTGTGGTTTGATGTTACACAGGAGCTTATTTCAATTTTCCAATATTGAGGATACTTGCTTTGTGACCGAGTTGGTGGTCAGTATTTGAGAATGTTCCATGAAGCACTGAGAAGAAGGTATGTTCCTTTGTGTTTGAGTGAAATGTTCTATACATATCTGATAGGACAATTTGAGTCTCTTAATTCTATTATTTATCTGTTTAGTTTTTGTCTGGATGACTTGTTCTGGAGTCCTAAATTTCCTGGGTGTTTTGTGTTATGTTTCTCGACTTAACGTTTTCCTTGCCTGGTGTAATTATTTCTTCTACTGCATGTCTCTCAAGATCAAATTCCTAGAGAAGGAGAGTATGCCACATTAGAAAGGCAATGTCAGTATGATGATCATCTGGTCAGTTTAATCCAGCAACTTTGAATGCTTGGGACAGAATTGGAGAAACAGGAAGGAAACTGTATCATCTACAAAAGTCATAGAGGGACCAAAGGAAGCTTTCACAGACTTCTTACGTTGATTGTCATTAGCAGTAAATCGAATGATATCAGACTCAGGTGCTAGAAAACTAATAATTGAAACTGTGGCATTTGAAAATACTAATGTTTAATGCAAAAGGAAAATTAGGTCTTTAAAAGCAAAATCAGCTTCCCTGGAGTACTGGATATGAGATACAATTAATATTGAAACTCATGACTATCATGGTGATACATGGATAGTAGAGTTGATTTCAAGAGGCTCAAAGAAAAATTGAAATGTCAAATGTTTTAATTGTGGCAGACAAGGTACCTAAAAAGGAATAGTAAACTGGGCCTGGAAACAATTCCTTTTACAAATATAATCCCAGCTGAATTTTTAAAAAGGCATGGAAAATGTAGGCATTGGACAAAGAAATGTACATTGACCAGAGATTAAAAAGACAACCGTTTTCCACCATTTGGAAATGCCCTTAGAGGCCTCTCACAAGCCCCTATGCAAAATCTATGCCAAATTCAGTTCAGTCCTTTCCTGTCACTGTGGAAAATACTACCCAGAGCAACTAAAGAACCTAATACGGCTCTCTTGGATCCCCTGACCTGGGAACTGCAGCCAGGTCGACTTGCCCCTGGACTGCCAACCAAGTGACCAGAAGCCTGCAGAGAGAGCTGGTCCACTTCCACACACACCCAGGGCAGAGGTCAGAGGTGAGCTCTGGGTCCCCATCTTAGAACCGTTTTCCTGCTGCTTGCCCTCTCTCAGATCCCCTGATGTGGGGACTGCAGCCAGGTCAACTTACCCCTGCACTGATGACCAAGCTTCAAGGAGCCTGCAGAGAGAAATGATCCACTGTGGCCCCCACTGAGGGCAGAGGACAGAGTACAGAGAGCAGAAGTCAGAGAGTATTGGATTTGCTTGCACCCACTGAAAGGGAACACTGATTGCCTGCCCACCAGGAGAGGAAGAGGCTCTTTTTACACCCACTGGAAAAAGTGATGTGAAAGGGGCAACATAAGAAAACAGCAACCGAAAAACAAATATGACACCACCAGAGTCTAGACATTCTACACCATCAAGACCTGAACACCACAGTGCAGATGAAGCAGAAGGGAATGACCTTAAAAACACCTTTATGAAGCCACTACATAAACCAGTGTGGGGAATTCTCAAAAAGATAAAAATAAACCTAACACATGAGTCAACTCTACCAATCCTTGACATATACACAAAGGAATTAACACCCTATTCCAGAGACTCTTGCTCAGCCATCCTCATTACTGTTCCTTAAAAATAGTTAGGAAATGAAAGCACTTAGATGTTCTTCAACCAACAAATGTATAAGGAAAATGTTGTACACAGAAATGGATGTAAATAGAAAAAATTATGTTGAGTTCAGTAACCCAGATTCAGGAGAACAAATGTCACAATTCTCTCTACTCTGAGGCATCTAGCTACAAATCTTCAGATCTATTCACCCTGCACTAACTGTATAAATTAGGAAAGAGGGTAGTGATGCCAATGGAAATTGGAATATCAGGGTATAATTGTTCTGATTTGGGGAATGTGAAAATGTGGTACTCTAAATATGAATAGTGTACAGAAATCCAAAAGGAAAAATAGTATAACAACTGTAAATATATATGACAAAATCATAATCAAGAATAATATGATCTATCTAATATATATATGTATGTTTATATATAAATATGCAAACTTAGATTCAATAGCTATCACTTCAATAAAAAGAACAATGTCTAACAAACTATCATTATACACACATATAAGTATAGCACACTTTACAACAGATACAAGCATAACCTCCAGAATACAAGAGATGAAAGAGAGTATCTCAGGTGTTGAAGATACACTAGAGGAAATAGATTCATTGACCAAAGAAAATCGTAAGTCCAACAAACGTCTAACACAAAACATCCAGGAAATATGGGACACCATGAAAAGAACAAACCTAAGAATAATAGGTATAGAAGAAGGTGAAGAAAACCACCTCAAAGGGACACAAAACATATTTATCAAAATCATAGAAGAAAACTTTCCCAACCTAAAGAAAGACATGCCAATGAAGGTACTAGAAGCTTACAGAACACCAAATAGAGTGGACCACAAAAAAATCTCCTCGCCACATAATAATCAAGACCACAAACATACAGAATAAAGAAAGAATATTAATAGCAGCTAAGGAAAAAGGTAAAATAGCATATATAGGCAAACCTATCAGAATTACCCCTGAATTCTCCATGAAAACTCTGAAAGCCAGAAGGTCCTGGATAGATCTTCTAACAATACTAATAGACCATAGATGCCAGCCCAGACTGCTATACACAGAAAGCCTTTCAATCATTGTGAGGTTTCATGTATGATTTGAGTTTTAGTAATGTTTCTTTTTCTGTTGGAGAAAACAAGATATTCCATGAGAAAACCAGATTTAAACAACATGTCTCCACTAAACCAGGCCTACAGAAAGTTCTGGAAGGAAAACTCCAACCTAAGGAAGTAAATGATAACCAGAAAAACATAGGCAATAGATAATCCCACTTTACCAACAGCAAAAAGAAAAAAGGGGTGGAAATCCACACACAATTCCACCACCACCACCAACTCCAAAAAAAAAAAGAAGGGCAATCAGTGGTCATTAATATCCCTCAATGTTAATGGTCTTAATTTGCCCATAACAAACACAGCCTGCTGGGCCTTGGTGGCACACACCTTCAATCCCAGCACTTGGGAGGCAGAGGCAGAGGCCGGCGAATCTCTTTGAGTTCGAGGCCAGCCTGGTCTACAGAGCGCGTTCCAAGTCAGGCTCCAAAACAATACAGAGAAACCCTGTCTCAAAAGACCAAAAAATAAAAAACCCACAGGCTAACAGAATGGATACAAAGACAGAATCCATCCTTCTGCTGCATACAAGAAACACACCTCAACTTCAAAGACAGATATTACCCAGAGTTAAGGGTTAGGAAACGATTTTCCAATCAAATGAACCCAAAAACCAAGCATGTGTAGCAATCCTAATATCTAACAAATTAGACATTAAACTAAAATCAACCAAAAGTGATGAAGTAGGTTATTTCATACTCATTATAAGAGAAATCCACCAAAATGAAGCATCAGTTCTGAGCATCTATGCCCCAAATACAAAGGCATCCATGTTTATAAAAGAAACATTACTAAGGCCAGGTGTTGGTGGCACAAACCTTTAATCCCAGCATTTGGGAGGCAGAGGCAGGCAGATCTCTGTGAGTTTGAGACCAGCCTGGTCTACAAGAGCTAGTTCCAGGACAGCCTCCAAAGCTACAGAGAAACCCTGTCTCAAAAAAAAACAGCAAAAAAAGAAACATTACTAAAACTCAAAGCATACATAAAACCTCACAAACTTATAGTGGGAGGCTTCAATACTCCACTCTCACCATGAGACAGGACTACCAGACAGAAACTTAACAAAGAAGCAAATGAGCTAATAGAAGTTATGACCCAATTAGGTCTAACAAACATCTATAGAACATTCTATCGAAATACAGAAGAGTATACCTTCTTCTCAGCACCACGTGGAACCTTCTCAAAAATCGACCACATACTTGGCAACATGTCAAACCTCAACTTACAAAAATTGGAATAACTCCATGTACCTTATCAGATGACCATAGAATTCAACAACACAAACTGCAGAAAACCTACAAACTAATGGAAATTGAATAATGTGAAATTGCATCTTTCCTGGGTCAAAGAAGAAATAAAAAATAAATTAAAGACTTCCTAGAATTCAATGAGAATGAAGATACAACATACCCAAACATGTGGGACTCTTTTAAAGTAGTGCTAAGAGTAAAGTTCATAAGACTAAGTGTCCTCAAAGAAACAAACCCACTCAGGAGTAGATGCCAGGAGATAATCAAATTAAGGGCTGAAATCAATAAATTAGAAACTAGGAAAAGAATACAAAGAATCAATGTAACAAAGAATTGGTTCTTTGAGAAAATCAACAAGATAGACAAACTTTTATCCAAACTTATGAAAAGACAGAGTGTGAAGTTGCAAATTGACAAAATCAGAAATAAAAATGGGGACGTAACAATGGACACTGAGAAAATCCAGAGAATCATCAGTTCATACTTTTAACTGTACTCCACAAAAATTGGAAAATTCAAAGGAAATGGACAATTTTCTGTATACATATCACTTGCCAAAATTAAATCAAGAACAGATAAGCAATTGGCCCATAACCCCTAAGGAAATAGAAGCAGTTATCAAAAATCTCCCAACCAAAAAAAAAAGCCCAGGTCCAGATGGCCTCAATGCAAAATTCTACAAGAAATTCAAAGAACAGCTTATACTAATTTTCATCAAAATATTCCAGACAATAGAAGCAGAAGGGTCTTTGCCAAACTCTTTTTTACTTCTCATTCCTATACCCTTTTATATTGGCCTTCTGCTGTCTTGGATCTCTCTTAGTCCTCCTGAACATTTCTCTCTTGGCCCTCTCTCCTATTTGATTTCTATCTCCTCTGTCATATGTGTTCCTGTTTTAACATGTCTTTCTGTTTCTCTCTCTCTCTCTCTCTCTCTCTCTCTCTCTCTCTCTCTCTCTCTCTCTCTCTCCACACACACACACACTTCCTGTCTCTTCTTTCATGACCCAGTTCAGTGTCCTAATCACTTTGTCTATCTCATCTAGATTATTCCATATGCCTATGGCTATACACTTCTTCATTTCAATATTAAAACATTCTTCTCAAACATATCTTAGTGTGGTTGTGTCCTTACTTTATACAAAGGGAACATCATGGATGACTCAGGTTTCCTCCTTTCTGTGGACCCTCTCAGCCTCTCTTCTAGCCAATTGCCAATCCTTTGAGTCAGTCAACAATACCTGGAGACTCCCTAGCTTGCAACCCTCTAGCCACACCAGTCTAGGAATCAGGTATTCCATCTGTACACTCCTTTTTTCTGCTCCATAGAAAATTGTCAGGGACCTCTGCCATAATCCAGCCATCGCATTATTACACCCTCCTCATAGATAAAATGTGTCTGCAGGCCATAGTGCAGAAATACCACCTATTAAGATAGGAAGCAAGTTCTTAGAAAACAGACTCATGGCTTATTGACCTTGTGAAAATTGACAAGTCACTTGAGCGTACGATGAGCAATACAGGTTAGATTGTGAAAGATAAAGTTAGAACCTGCACTTGGGCTTCCAGGCGACACAGGATGGCCTAACCCTCCCACTCACCTCTGCTTCACCAGGCTCATCGCAGCTGCAGTTAACACCCCCATTCCCTCTCCTCCTCACGTCCCCCCATAGTCTTATAAAAATCCCTTTGGGATGAATATAGGCTGTCTGTCAGCTTGATAAGAATCTTGTCTTGCCATCCGTTTCTGTACCCCTGTCCTTCATTTTCTCCTAGGTGTTCCCAGTCTATGTTGACTGTCTCCTGTCAGCACAGTCATAAAATACCTCAGTTTCATCCCCAAACCAGTAGCAGACCATTTACAGAGACTTGTCCTTTGATTTTACCTACATCCCTGGGCACTGAACAAAATACTGCAGTGGACCCAGCTTCCCTCCGTCCTGAAGACCTTCTCAGTCCCTCTTCTAGCCCACTGTCATTCCTTAAGTGATTCCAATAAGTGAAAGCACCCCCTATATAGGATCCCATGTAGCTACATCAAGACTGGGCAAAGGCAGGTGATTCCTACTGTTCTTCTTGTGCCCCAGTAGCATCTCTTCAGTCTCATCCACAGCCTTGCAGCTCACCCCTTTCAGGGTCTGTTCTTCTACATTACCACCACACAATGGGAACTCTGCCAGACCTTGTGGTGCACCCAGATTTCTCCTTCTTAAACAAGCTCTCAACTTCCCCATCTTAAAGATCCCCATTCTTTAGTGTCAGTCCTAGTGCCTAGAACCATTTTCTACCCAGTATCCACAATGGCCACACATGGTAATGACTCAGAATCACTCCCTACAAGGTAAACCACAGCAACACATTTTCTTAAGATTGAGAGAGTTAAATATAAGCCAAGATATCAATACCAAAAACCTAACAAGGAGAAGCCCAGAAATTAACAGCTACAGTCACAAATCCAGATACCTAGACACCAGCATCAAATCCAAATCATTAGCACCCAAAACAATATCTCTCTACCAAAACTGAGCAACCCTACAAGAGTAGATTCTGAGAAATACAGTACAGCAATACAAAAAGAAAAGGATTTCAAAAGTAATACTATAAATATGTTCAATGACATTGAAGAGGATGTGAATGAAACCACCAATGAAGTCTAAGAAAAGACAAACAAATGGGAATGCAATGATGAAAACAGTTCAAAACATCATAGTAATGGAAGAGATAATTTCAGGTGTTGAAGACAAGAAGAGATGTTATTATATTCAGTAGTCTTTTTCTGAGTGAATGAGTTAAAAAATGAGTTCAAGGATCTTCCTCATTATCTCTTCCATCATGTTTACTGTTACCTGGATTTTCCTGAGTAGTTTAATCCATTTGAATTGTTTTGCAGGGTGATACCTACAGAGCTAACTGCATTAATCTCCATGCAACAACCAGTTTGACCCTAACCATTTGTTAAAGAAGATGTATTTTTCTAGTGTTCATTTCTAGTATTCTTATTTTAAAAAATAAAAACATGAGGAATCCAGTTGTTTGCAATTTACAGCTGGGTCTTCAGTTCGTTCTTTGATCAAAGTATCTGTTTCCATGCCAATACCATGCTGTTTTTTATTACTCTAGTTCTGTATCTCACTTTAAGCCATGGGAGAGTGATACCTTAAGAAGTTATTATCTAGCTAGCATGGTGTTATTGTGTTCCCATATGTAATTGAAAATTGTCTTTTCAGGATCATGAAGAATTGTGCTGGAATTTTGATGGGGATTGCACTGAATCTGTAGATTGCTTTTGTTATGGTGGTGAATTATACTTTATTAATCCTACTGATACATGAACATGGGACAGTTTGCAACATTAGCACATGAATTAAGAACATCAATTAAGAAAAGAGACCATATAAAACTCAAAAGGAACATTCATTCAGACAAAGTGGTAGCCTTCAAACTGGGAAAAAATTACTATTTATAATTTCAATAAAGAGCTAATAATGCAAATGTATAAGACGTAAAAACAAAAGAGAGGGGGAAAAGAGGAAGGGAGAGGAGGACACAGGGGAGCAGGGAGGTTGAGCCAGGGTAAGAATAGAGGCGAGAAGGATGAGAGATACTATAATAGAGGGAGCCATTATAAGTTGGAGGAGAGATCTGGCACTAGTGAGATCTTCACAGATGTACAAGAATGACACCAACTGGCATCAAGGCTACCTTAAATGCCCTCTCATGTTGAGATTGGTGACTACCTTATATGCCATCCTAGAAGCCTCATCCAGTGACTGACAGAAGCAGAGGCAGACACGCACAGCTAAAAACCAAATTGAACTGCTGGAAACAAGTTGTAAAGAGGAGTGATGAGCAAGGGAATCGAGATCAGGCTGGCAAAACCCACAGAGACAGCTGACCTAAACAAGGAGGAAGGCATGGACCCCAGACTGATGACTGAGAGGCCAGCATGGGACTGATCCAGACACCCCACCCTGAACCTGGATGTCAGAGGAGAGGCCTCGGCAATCTATGGGACCTTGGAGAGTAGAGCAGTATTTCTTTCTGGCATACAAATAGAATCTGGGTGATATTCTACATGGAGGGATGCTCTCTCAGCATGGACACATGGGGAAGGACCTAGGCCCTGCCAGGAATGGTATGACAGACTCTGAAAATCCCTCTTGGATGAACTTACCCTCCCTGGAGAGTGGAGGGGAGATGTAAGGGGTGGTGGTTTGGGAGGATTGGGGACCCAGTGCAGGAGGGGAGGGAGAGCAAACTGAGAGTAACATGTGTAAAAAGTCAAATAAAAAGAAAGAAAGAAAGAAAAGAAAGTGAAAAAACACACACAACAAAATGAAATTATGAAACTTGCAGACAAGTTAACATTCATGAGTAAACTAGGGAAAATCATTTGGAGTGAAGTAACCAAGACACGAAAGGAAAACATAGTAAGTATTTCCTTATGTGTGAAAATTAGTTGTAAGGCAAATGATAAGCAAGTTACAATGCATAAAACAACAGAGGATACATATATAGTGAGGGTCTAGGGCATGAGAATGGGGCAGAAGAATCTCCTAAGAAAGTAAAAGAAAATAGGTAATTATGAATGGATAATATGCTAGAAAGTGAGACCCAAGTGGGAGTGTGGAGGGAAGAGGGCAATGAGGAAGGAAATATGAGCACACATAGTTAAATTTAAGGGCATTTAAGTGCTACTATGGAAACTTAATCCAGTAAAGCTTCCTAATTTATACATATATGATATTAAATTAAATGAAATCACTACATATTAAAGAAACAGTTCCAACTTGACGTCTCTTGTAACCAAATGAAGATTGGGAGTTGGTTACTTCTAAATGAGATATAGGTTTCATCCCAGGAATGCAGGGATGGTTCAACATACGAAAATCCATCAACGTAATCCACCATATAAACAAGCTGAAAAACAAAAATCACATGATCATCTCACTAGATGCTGAAAAAGCCTTTGACAAAATCCAACACCCCTTCATGATAAAGGTCTTGGAGAGATCTGGGATAGGGACTTACTTAAACATAATAAAAGCTATATACAGTAAACCAACAGCCAACATCAAACTAAATGGACAGAAACTCAACGCAATTCCTCTAAAATCAGGAACAAAACAAGGCTGTCCACTCTCTCCATACCTTTTCAACATGGTACTTGAAGTTCTAGCTATTGCCATACGACAACAAAGGGGGATCAAGGGGACACAAATTGGGAAGGAAGAGGTCAAACTTTCACTGTTTGCAGACGATATGATAGTTTACATCAATGACCCAAAGAACTCTACCAGGGAAATCTTACAGCTCATTAACACCTTAAGCAAAGTGGCAGGCTACAAGATCAACTCAAGAAAATCAGTAGCCCTACTATATACAGATGATAAAAGGGCTGAAAGAGAAATCAGAGAAACATCACCCTTTACAATTGCCACAAACAACATAAAATACCTTGGGGTAACGCTAACCAAACAAGTGAAAGACCTGTATCGTAAGAACTTTGAATCTTTAAAGAAAGAAATTAAAGAAGCCCTCAGAAAATGGAAAGATCTCCCATGCTCTTGGATAGGTAGGATCAATGTAGTAAAAATGGCAATCCTGCCAAAAGCAATCTACAGATTCAATGCAATCCCCATTAAAATCCCAGCACAGTTCTTCACAGACCTTGAAAGAACAATAATCAATTTTGTATGGAAAAACAAAAGACCCAGGATAGCCAAAACAACCCTGTTCAACAAGGCAACGTCCGGAGACATCACCATCCCTGACCTCAAGCTCTATTATAGAGCTATAGTCCTGAAAACAGCTTGGTATTGGCACAAAAATAGACAGGTAGACTAATGGAATCGAATTGAAAATCCGGGTATTAACCCACACATGTACGAACATCTGATCTTTGACAAAGAAGCTAAAAATATACAATGGAATAAAGAAAGCATCTTCAACAAATGGTGCTGGCATAATTGGAGACTGGCATGTAGAAGAATGCAGATCGATCCATGTCTATCGCCATGCACAAAACTTAAGTCCAAATGGATCAAAGACCTCAACATAAATCCAGCCACACTGAACCTCTTAGAAGAGAAAGTGGGTGGTACCCTTGAACGAATTGGTACAGGAGACAGCTTCCTGAACATAACACCAGTAGCACAGGCAGTAAGATCAACAATTAATAAATGGGACCTACTGAAACTGAGAAGCTTCTGTAAGGCAAAGGACACAGTCAGCAAGACAAAAAGGCAGCCCACAGAATGGGAAAAAATATTCACTAATCCCACATCTGACAAAGGGTTGATCTCCAAAATTTACAAAGAACTCAAGAAGCAAGTCTCCAAAACACCAAAGGACCCTATTAAAAAGTGGGCTGCAGAACTAAATAGAGAGTTTTCAATAGAGGAGTCTAAAATGGCTGAGAGGCACTTGAGAAAGTGCTCAACATCCTTAGCCATCCGGGAAATGCAAATCAAAACAACTCTCAGATACCATCTCACCCCTGTCAGAATGGCTAAAATCAAAAACACCAATGACAATTTATGCTGGAGAGGATGTGGTGAAAGGGGGACACTCCTCCATTGCTGGTGGGAGTGCCAACTGGTTCAGCCACTTTGGAAATCAGTGTGGAGATTCCTCAGAAAAATGGGAATAAACCTACCACAAGACCCAGCAACTCCACACTTAGGCATATATCCAAAAGATGCCCATTCATACAACAAAGATGTCTGTTCCACTATGTTCATAGCAGCTTTATTTGTAATTGCCAAAACGTGGAAGCAACCTAGATGTCCCTCACCTGAAGAGTGGATAGAGAAAATGTGGTACGTCTACACAATGGAGTACTATTCAGCAGAAAAAAATAATGGAATCATGAGATTCGCAGGCAAATGGATGACACTAGAAGAAACCATCCTGAGTGAGGTAACCCAGTCACAAAAAGAGAAACATGGCATGTACTCTCTCATATATGGATTTTAGACATAGATCTGGGGAGTGCCAGCCTACAATCCTATGGCCAGAGAGTCTGGGAAACAGAAACTTTATTTAGTGGCTGATCGAAGAAGAGGCAGACTCCCTTGGTTAAGTACTGAGCTGAACTCAAGAAAGCCAGTAACAGAGAGGGAAGACTGATGATCAAAGGGATTAAGACTGGGCTGGTTTAACCCCAGAAACAGCTGACCAGACAAAGGTTAACTTCTTGAATCCCAGGCATTAGCCTGGGAAGCCAGCATGGGACTGATCAAGACCCCCTGAATCTGGGTGTCAGTGAAGAGGCCTAGGGAATCTATTGAGCCTTGGGCAGCAGATCAGTACCCATCCCAAGTATACACACTGACTTTGGACTCCCATAGAACAATGTGAGGTGCACTCTCACCCTGAACTCTTGGGGAAGGGTCTAGGCCCTGCCCTATATGAAATGACACACTAAGCACACCCCCATGGAGGGCCTCACCCTCCCTGGAGAAATGAGGGGATAACGGGGGGGGAGGGGAGGGCACGGGAGGAAGGGAGGGAATGGGAGAGGGACCTGGAACTGACTTGTGAAGCAACCTTGTTTCTTATCTAAATTTAAACTGGAAAATAAAATTAAAAAAAAGAATGCAGCAATAAAAGGACTCATATTGATATTCTGCTATATTTATAGACCATTGCCTTAGTCAGCTATCATCATTGGTTTTTCTTCCTGCACAGATGTAAACAAATCCAGAGACAATTAATGGCAACATGCAGCCAGTGAGAGACCTCAGAATGTGATATATCGATCAAATCACCCCTCCATGCTCAGGTTAACTGAACCAAAACAGCTTCACAGTCAGAGGGAATGAAGGCCAACAAAAATCAAAGCCCTGTAAATCCATAGACTTACACAAATGTGAATCTACAGAAACTGAGGCAGTATGAACAAAGCTTGCAATGTTCTGTGCCATATGGTGTCCTAGAGCAAAATGAGAACTGGACACTTGCCCTCAGGGCTAACTGTAATGATTGTGTGAGGATGTACATCAGGGTGTTGAGAAATGGCTAGTCAAAGAACACATTTCAGTGACAAAAGAAGGATAATTTCAAGAAACACTTCAAGATATATGTAGCAGCAAATACTAACAAACATTGTTCAATTGAAAAGGTCTTTGTGCATATTTTAAGGATTCTAATACTCAATTTTTTGGAAGAGTATACATAAGAGATATCTGTTTATTTATTAATTTTTTGGGGAATAAGTATATGATTTCTCCTTTCCTTTCATCCTGCATAGTCTAAGTATACACCACCTGCTCTTTTGAAAACTCATGGCCTTATTTTTCATAAATTCTTGTTCCCTATGTAACATATATACATATAATAAAATTTCATTTGTCTTATACCCTATTATAATTATCAATAGTATAAAATTAAAGGATGAAATGACACCAGGAGTATTTCTGATAACTAATATTTTAGGAAAAAGGAAGAAGTGTAGAGATGCAGTATTACTGTATTTAACTGTAATTTATTACAAAATTTAGTGGGGGAAGGGCTGTAGCAGAGTGCACTAACAACAGAACACAGTTTATTGCTTGGGAATTTCATACTGTGTTTGGGTGAGGTGGGAAATGATGGTATGTATTTGTTTAAAATGTCCTTACTCCTTTCTACAGCTTCATAATTATTACTATAAGCAGGAGAGAGCAGACAAGGGTGTCAGAATAGATACATGGTTAGTGTTCTTCTAAATGGTAGACACTAGAAATTGACATCAACTCTTAATTCTTGTGTAAAGAATTGTATGGAATATTGCAAGTGTGTGCTTTGTGGGGTCCAGCTATGACTTTTGCTCACCTGTTCACACATTCTCTATGTATCTTCCAAAACAGCAATCCAAAACAAACAAGCTGCATTGATGACACACAACTCTGTCTCAGGTTAAGGTGTGTTCCAAAGTCACTGTGGACCATGATGAGATCATAGAGATGGGGAAGAAGGAAAGACACAAACATGTTTTTCAGCAGCATAGAGGATGCAGGTGCAGAGTTCCAGGAATATGTGATCCCCAGAGCACATGTATGAGAGGGAAACAGAAGCAAGAAAAGCCAGCACAGTTACAGTTAGAGGAAAATCTCAGCACTCTGGCTTACCCTCAGTTGTCTGGACTTTGCTTCTGCCTGTGCCCTTGTTTGGCATGAGACCATAGCCTTTGTGCAGCCTGAGAGCCTGAAGCAACACCGGAAACGAGTCTTGTCTGACACTGTTGAGAACTGAGCCTGTTCTATGACCTAAGCCAATAATCTCCTTGGCTCAGCATAGTTGCAAGGCATTGTCTCTATTGTAATTCAGACCTGGCCATATCCTTTCCTTTGCTTTGGCTCTTCCTACTTCTGCAATATTTCTTTACATTAGAGAAAATGTTCCTTGAGGACTGTTTTGAGAACTGGAAGCCCACCATGTACATGAATGCTGACATCATCCTAGGTGCATTTATCCCCTTTTACATCACAGTAGATTTTCGAGAAAATGCCCATATATCTTATGCAACACATCCGAATGAATTCCATTTTGTAATGTAAGTACTTGTATGACTGTGCTGAGGATGTTGACAGTGCATGTTCATCTGTACAATGTAATTCCTTTGAGAATAATGAACTGTATATGCAGACATGTTGAGTAATTGCAAAATTTCCTCTTTCATTATGCATCTGCAGACATTTGTTTTCCTCATCTTTTTGTAGTCAAGTAGAGATCAAAAGGGAAAATACCAACTGTTGTGTCTGTCCATTCTATGAGTCCATGGTCAGGCTTTAATTTATTTTTACCTATTGACTCTAATATGTCAAGGAGAGGTCCCACTCTTTTCATTAGGGAATCTAATTGTCTTTTGTTTGAATGTCTGTTTCTTTCTACAGACTTGGGGGTTTCTGCTATATTCCTATGACTTTAGTATATATCTTACCATCTCCTATTCCATGTGTTCTTGCATTAATCTTTTAAAAGGATCTCAGAGTTTGGACACCATGGACATGTTTATTACTTATGTTGTTTTTGTTGACATTTTAATGCAGTGTTCAGAAAATCACATCCATCATACCTGATATTCTGTCTTCTCTTTAGTCAGTTGTGCTGGGATCAATTGTATTCTTATTGGCAGTTTTGTGCTTTCTTTTATAACAATTTTACCTGTTCTTCCCTTCCCCAATAATCTCAATTTCCCTTTAGGATTTATGTATCTTGGTAATGAGTCTTTGACATATATTGCTCCTTTACTTGTCCCTCAGCCTTTGTATTCCTTTACAGCATTGCATCTTGTTTCAATGCCTATTTGAATTCACTTGTTTGTTTCTATCTACATTTAGGCCATTCATCTTTACTTTTGAATTACTCATCTGGCACAAGATCTCTTTGAGAATATTAGAGTTTTTTTAATAGTTCATTTGTTGGTTATTTATCATATTGTGAATGAGTTATATGGCCTTGCTTTTTATATTTCCTGTTGTTTGTTTCTGTTGTTGCTATCATTGGTGACGTTGTTCATTTGAACACCAATTCTAAGTTAGGATGATCTTCTACTGAGAAGAATCTTCTTGAAGGTTCAACACATTCACTGCTGTGTGGTCAGGAAATAGACTTCCAAACCTGTAGTCCTAGTAGTTGTGTTATGGAATATGTGATGAAAAAGTCTCTAAATGGCTGATTTCTTCACACTTAAAATATTCTTAGGAATGCTTTAACAGGATAAAAAACTATACTTCAGTAGCCCACCACAGCAGGATGTAGAAGAAATCCTAAGACCAGGAGAAGGAGAGAAACAATCCTCAAGGATAAACAGTAGGCAGGAAAGTTTGAACTGTTAACAAACAACAGCACTTATCTAGAATCTGTCTGAGCAGTCATAGGTGGATCCAAATCTTGACACCCTGAATTCTACATTAACTCATTTAAATTTACAAATAGAGATAAAAGTTCTAGATAAGTTATCATAATCACTGTCTGTGATTTACACTAAAATCCCCAGTACAGAAGAAGCATTTAACCAGAATCTATCATTGTAGACTAATGCTTTAGAGCCATTGTAAAACCTTGGAGGTCCAAAGAGGATACACACATGCAAACTTATTCCCTGTCTCCCTGTCTAGATTATATATATATATATATACATATATATACATGTATATATATATATCAATTTTAAGTCTATATGTAAAAAATGATGAAAGGAAATTAAAAAATTTGCCCTTTGACTATGAATATATTAGGCAGTACTTTACCAAGGCTAGATCAATACATTATCAGAACGCAACTGAATAATAAGATAAAAATCTGTACCTTTGAAATTTTAAGTCTCATTTCACATAACTTAAATAACATAAACAGACCTTTGCAACTTGCATTTACTGACCTTAAATCACTTCCCTATACTCTCAATAGTCATGTCAATTTCAAACCCTTTGTTCATCTAATTTTGTACTAGGAGACAGAGATGGTTGCTTAATGGGATCAATGATTCAAAAGGTGATTGCTTTAGTTTGATTTTCATTTAAATCACTTTTGTGAGATTGTTTTTTATCAGTATGAAGCCTTTCAGGAATTAACTCTGTCTGTAATTCTGCCTTCCTCAGCACATGATCTGTTAGCTTAGAGAAAACAAGTCCTAATTTTCACATATGATATGCACAGACCATGCAGCTGCAACCTTGTTGGGAGAATCTGAGTAGGTCTACCTGCTGCAATAATACTTATACTGCTGCAACTTGCTAGCAACACTATCAGAGATCTAATAAGGATAAATCTCAGGAAACCAAATTGCCTTTGTATCAGTTAAAATGACCAAGACTTACCTGAAACCTGAGAAGCCAGTCTGGGATCCTGTATGGTGATCTAGATGAGATGTCTTTGTTTACAGCACAAGTTGTCAGTCTTTGGATGTCACATAAATTACCCTTAGACGTTGACTGCCACACGGGGTAGCACCAGCCATCAACCATTGGACTCCTGAAATCTGAGCCATATTTTTGTGGAATAGGAACTTGGGAAACTGACCTACCTTTCCCAGGCAGATTAGGGCATTCAACCCAACAGTGTCCAAAGTTTTGGCAGGGAACTAGTGTTGGTGAAGCATATGCCAGTTCTTGGCACAGTGGTCAGCAAGACCACCCACGGTTGATGTAAGATTCAGGTGAAGTCTGTTTCTCCCATCTTATTTGTTGACAACCTCAGCTGCTGATTCCAGAAGCTTGCATTTTTGTCTATCACTTGAAGCCTTTTAT